>NW_027361766.1:29010000-30256250 GCF_039654945.1 Dendrobates tinctorius | reverse complement strand
AAATTAAAAACTTGGGACTTAAAACAACATTTTAGCAGTAAAAATGATATTATTTTTCTTCACTACCCAATGGTATAAAATTCTGTAACACACCTGTGGTGTTAATATGATCACTACACCCCTAGATGAATTCATTGAGCTTGCAAAATGATGTCACATATGGGGGTTTCTCCTGTTCTGGCACCTCAGGGACTCTGCCAGTGTGACATGGCACCCGCAAACCATTCCAGCAAAATCAGAAGTTCAATATGGTGCTTCATCCCTTCTGAGCATTACATTGTGCCTCAAAAGTAGTATTCAATAACATATGGGGTATTATTGTACTCAGGAGAAATTGCACAACAAATTTTATGGCCATTTTGCTCTTTTTTGCACCTTTATGAAAATGAAAAATTTGGTGCAAAATCAACATTTTTGAGGGAAAAATGTATTTTCTCATTTTCACAATTGAACATTATAAATGTCTTTGAAGCACCTGGGGGTTAAAAGTGCTTAGCACGTGTCTAGATAAATTCCTTGAGGGGGTCTAGTTTTCACAGGCTCTACAACACCGACATGGCGTCCTCTAACGATTCCAGCCAAATTTGCACATAGTTTCCACACATATGGGGTATCGGAGCACTCAGGAGAAAGAGCACAACAAATTGTATGGTGCATTTAGGTCGCCCTCCCAGGGCTGTGGGGTACTCGGTACCGGGCCGGTGTCAGGGGAATGTGTCACAGCAGCGGTGACCCGGTCCGTGGCCCTGGGCACCCAAGTAATGGGGAGATGTGAATGGTGGAATGTAGTTAGATGAATAGTTCGTGACGCCACCTGTGGTGTTCGGCAAGGGAGATGTTAAGCCGACGCTGCAGACAGATCCGCTGGGACTGATGGTATGGTGCAGCAAAGATGTAATAGCTCCCCACAGGTGAAGCTATAGTCCCAGGGCAGTGTAGATGTGGTTGGCTCGGGGATGTAGCGGTGCCAGAAAGGTAGGAAGCAGACAAGACACAGCGGGGTGCAATTTCTGTACCTTTACATGATAACTGCAGTCCAGGGTCCTGATTACAGATGGTATTGGAGCAGGCTAGCCTGGAAGCAATTCAGGGATTCTCAGCAGACGGGCTGTGCAGTCTCCTTCCTAGCGCCTATTTGAATGAAGTACTCCAAGCATTGAGTTACACTGAAGTTCCTCCTGTCAGATGTTCCCAAGAACCTTACTTGCACGGCAGACAGCTGTAGCCTATCTCGGGGGCTCCTTTCTCCTGAGTCCCGGCTCTCTATCCAAGCTGCTGTTGTGCCCTCAAGACTTAGATGGGAGTAGGGCATTTACAGCCTCCTACTCCTCTGGTATCTGTTGCAGGACAGTTAGTATCCGTACAACCGTGGGGACCAGGCTCCAGTTCATGCGCTTACTGTGAGGGAGCTCTCCTTTCCTAGCTCAACCTCCAGCTTCTCTCTACACGTCTGCACACTTCACCCTTCGCAGACTAACTGACCACTCCTTCCTCTTGGCCCTCAGAGAGCACTCCTCCCCTTAATCCTGGTTCAGAGTTTCCCCTGCTGGCCTGGAGTGGAACTGTGTTGCATGTATGGATTGACTGCGAGAGAGACCCATCATTGCCTCCAAGCCTGGCATTACCCTCCCCTGGAGGAAGGCAAAGCCACTGTGGTGGCCATACTCCTGGGGGTGCCACATTCCCCCCTAGTGTAAGTCAGCACTCTTGGGCTGAACCAAAACATGAAACACATAAACAGTTAAACAATAAGAACTGTACAAGATTTAAAAATGAAAAATGTACAAAAACCAAGAGCTTCAAAAATGGTGGATGATAAGTCCAAGCATCAATGTCCATGGTCCATTCCTGGGCAAATAGTGAAATATTTACAAGTTGGTGACCACACAAGTCCTGTGGTACAATGTCCATAAAACAAATTCCAAAGGAAACTCTTACAGGTTACCTGTAGGCACAAAACTTGAAAACAGTTACATATTTACACATACACAATTTCAACATTTACATTTACCTATATACGATATCTGCTGGGTGGTACCCCTTGTGTAATGCGGGTAGACCTGCATAATATTGGTGTAGTGGGTAATGTACTGGATACATTACTGGGGGTTCTATGTAACACAGGGATACTAGATTGTCTGTGAACTCCTAGACTCACCAAGGGCATAACAGGTTCACCACTGGCAGGGCGAGGGTTCACTAGCTCCACTGCTGATGTGGCTTCTGCTGCCTGATTTTCCTGATCCTCATGATTTCCTTGTGTCACATCTTCCTGTGCTACCAATTGGAGAAACAGCAACACTGGCACCACTATAGCATCGTTCACTTTAGTCCAATTCGCTGAGATTTCCCCAAGCACTGTGCTGACCTTCTCTTCTTCCACTATGGGCTGGATGTTATCTGGTTCTTCTTTTCTTTCTTTTAACTGGTCAGGGCATAACTTCAAATGATCTCTCGATACCGCTGCTGAGGTCTCTCCATCTTTGCTAACAAGGCATACCTTAGTATTATCAAAGTTCAAGGGCAGAATGGTATAAGGTTCAGCTTCCCATTGATCATCCAATTTGTGCAATCTTCTCTTCCTTTTCAAGACTTGCTCTCCCGGCGACAAAGGAATGGCAGGTGCATTTTGATTGTAAACCTTCTCCTGCTTTTGTCTTACCTGAGCCAGACTCCTTTCCACGCATTCTTGAACTCTTCTGTACTGTTGCTGCCTCTCTGTGTCCCAGTCAGCTTCTGGTGACATTACTTCAGGTGTCAGGACTCCCATGTCCAAATCAATAGGCAGTTTACCAGGTCGTGCTCTCATTAAGTAGGCTGGGGTACAGTTGGTAGAGTTCACTGGAATATGGTTATAGAGGTCTACCAGATCTGGCAACTTCTCTGGCCACAGATTCCTCTCCTCCAAGGGCAAAGTCTTCAGGAGGTCAATCACTACCTGGTTCATCTTCTCGCACATGCCATTGGTCTGTGGGTGGTACGGTGTTGTCCGGATCTTCTTACAACCATACAGGTTACAGAATTCTTGGAACACTTCTGCCTCGAAAGCTGAACCTTGATCCGTAAGCACTCTTTCAGGATACCCATGCGGTCTACAGAAGTGCTGTTGGAATGCTCTGGCTGCTGTCCTGGCTGTCTGATCTTTGACAGGCACAACTACCAGGAATCTTGAGTAGTGGTCCACAATGGTAAGTGCATAGATGTAGCCTGACTGGCTTGGAGCCAGCTTCACATGGTCCAGGGCTACCAACTCAAGGTGCTGTTTGGTGATGATTGGCTGTAGAGGAGCTCTCTTGCTGTCTCGATCCTTTCTGCGCAGGTTACATTGTCCACACTTCCGGCACCACCTCTCAATGGCTTTCCTCATACCAGCCCAGTAGAACCTCTCCCGGAGCAATGCTTCCAACTTCTTCCATCCGAAGTGTCCAGCTCCATTGTGGTATGCTTCCTTGACCATTGATGCCTCTCTCTTTGGGACTATCACCTGCCAAACCAGCTCATGAGTGCAGGCATTGATACTTCTACGACACAGCTTTCCTTCATAAATGAACAGCCGACCTCTTTCCTTCCACAACTGCTGGGTTTCTTCAGGAGCATCCGACTCTGAGCGTGAGTCAACTTGTGTCAGCAGCTCCTTCACCAGGCGGACTGCAGGGTCACTATCTTGCGTTTCTGCCCAGTCATGATGGGGCAACGGATTCAGGGTGACCTCCTTCAAGCCAGACCGTCTGTTTCTCAGTCCTTGAGCACGCTGGGCCACAAGTGGCCGGTGGAAGGGAGGCAATTCTATTTCCTCAAGAGCCTCAGGGTCTTCTCCTGCATCTGGTAGGTAAGGCATTCTGGACAGCGCATCAGCATTGGCATTCTTGTGCCCTGCCCGGTACTTGATGGTAAATTCATAGTTAGATAGCCGAGCCATCCATCACTGTTCCAGTGCACCTAGTTTTGCAGTGTCCAAATGAGTCACCGGATTGTTGTCTGTGAAGATAGTGAACTTGGCGGTGGCTAGGTACTGTTTGAACCTTTCGGTGACAGCCCAGACTATGGCAAGGAACTCCAGCTTGAAAGAACTGTAGTTGTCAGGGTTCCTTTCAGTGGGGCGCAGCTTCCTGCTGGCATAGATCACTCTTTCCTTTCCATTCTGTACCTGCGACAGTACTGCTCCTAGTCCCACATTGCTGGCATCAGTGTACAGCACAAAGGGTTTGTCATAATCTGGGTAGGCCAGAACTTCATCACCGGTGAGAGCCATCTTCAGCCGAGTGAAGGATCTCTCCAACTCTTCAGTCCATTCAAAGGTGGAATTTTTCTGTTTGGTCTTTTTGGACTGCCCCACCAGAAGGTTTTGCATAGGGGTGGCTATTTCGGTAAAGCCTTTGATGAATCTTCGGTAGTAGCCTACCAGTCCAAGGAATTGGCGTACTTCATGAAGGTTGCTGGGCTTTGGCCAGTCCCGGATGACTGTGACCTTGTCAGGATCTGGTGCCACACCTTCTGCACTGACCACATGACCGAGGTACTGTACCTTGGGCTTCAGGAGGTGACATTTGGAAGGCTTCACCTTCAGGCCAAAATTGGACAAAGCTTCAAACACTTCAGCCAGGTGTTCCAGAAGATCTTCATAGGTTTTGGAGAAAACAATGACATCATCCAGGTACAACAGAACCATCTCAAAGTTCATGTGTCCCAGGCAGCACTCCATCAGCCGTTGAAATGTTCCTGGAGCAGTGCAGAGCCCAAATGGCATATAATTGAACTCACAGACCCATTGGAGTGGTAAATGCTGTTTTCTCCTTGTCTGCCACTGCCACGGGAACCTACCAATACCCACTGGTGAGATCCAAGGTGGAAAAGTAATTAGCAGTTTTAAGTGCAGCTAACGATTCCTCAATTCTGGGTAATGGGTAGGCATCTTTATGTGTAATGCTGTTAATTTTCCTGTAATCAACACACATTTTCATGGCACCATTCTTTTTCTTTACAAAAACTATTGGAGCTGCCCATGGGCTACAACTGTCTCTGATAACCCCAGCTTCCTTCATCTCTCTCAACATACTCTTAGCACATTGGTATTGTGTTGGGGGTATAGGTCTGTACCTCTCCTTTATGGGTGGATGGTCTCCAGTGGGGATATGATGTTGAACCCCTTTTGCCTGCCCAAAATCTAGTGGGTGTTTGCTGAATACCCGCTCATACTCTTGTGTCACTCTGTAAACCCCATTTTTCTGGTATGAAGGTGTATAGTCAGTCCCCACCTGCAGTTGCTGGCACCACTCCTCCGGCTGCTTCACAGAGCCATTGTCCTCCACCTGATCGGATGAGACCAAGGGCTCTGCTGCCTGCAAAGAGTTGTTATTAACTGTGAGCAGCTTAGCAACTGTGGTGTACTGAGGTATCGTGGCCTCCTCTTCCCCACAATTCAAAAGGCGTACAGGTACTCTCCCCTTTCGTAAGTCAACCACCCCTCTGGCTGTCAGGACAGTGGGCCTGCTCTCGGAGTATACTGGTTCTACCAACGCCTGGTAATCTCTCCCTCTAAGATCTACAGCTGCCCGACACCAAACCAACATTTCACATCTGGGGGTATTGCAATGGGGAAGGGGTCACTCACTCTGACACTGACAATTTCTCCGCCAGAGAGTTCTACCTGTTGTCTTTGCATCAGGGCTCTGATCTCCTTCTGCAGGACTCGTTGTTCACTGGAACCAGCAGTCTCAGCCACCTGTTGCAACAAAACAATAACCTCGGACAGACAGTTTTCAATTACATTTGTACCAAGAGTCATCATGGGATTACATTCACGTCGATCAATATCAACAACTATTAAACCTTGAGAGTTTAGCTCTACCCACCCCACTTTAACAGTAATTTCTTTACATCCTATCTGCGGTAAAGACTGACCATTACTAGCATCTACTGTCAGTTCATCAATGGGGCCACGGGTAAGTTCTGAATCAGCCCAATACCTCTTGTACAGAATGTATGGCATAGTGGTCACCTGGGAGCCAGTGTCCAGCAAAGCGTTCATGGGGATGCCGTTAATCAACACAGGAAAGACCGGTCTCCCTCCCACATACCTGGCTCTCCAGTTCCTTGGGCCTGGGGATCCTACTCCTGGGGGTTGGCCCTCTGCCCCAGTGGTTGCTCGTTTAAAGGACAAAATCTTGCAAGATGACCGGCCTTGTAGCAGCGACGACAGATGGGACGTCCGTCATGATCATAGCGATCACTGTTCCTCCCTCGAAGTGGCGGGGCTCTTCTCCTCCGGAGCCACAGGACATCCTCTGGACTGGAAGCAAGCTGGATCTTTTCCTTGGAGGACACCTGCAGGGACTGCATGGTTTTAGTAAGTGCAGCCATTCCTTTGGTCAACTCCTGGACCTGAAGACGCAGCTCCTCAGTTGGATCTTTATCCAGAGTCTGTGCATCAGCCTCTACAGGGATGGAAGGGAAAGATGTTGCTTCCTGATGGTAGGTGATCGCTGGGCGCCTAGGGGGCGCTGGACGGCTGTCAGTTGATTCCTGCAGTACCCGAATAGCCCTGTCCTTAAAATCAGCAAAGTCCAGATCAGGCTTTTGCAGGGTTATGATACGCAACTGTCCTCTGTGGATACTGGATAGGAGTCCTTCAATGAACTGCTCCTTTAACAGTTTATCTTCCTCTTTCACACTGTGAGGATCAACTTGCTTAACTGCTCACAGCGCCTCCTGCAGGTTGAAAGCATAGTCCCTTATACTGTCCTGCGCCCTCTGCTTACAGCCGAAGAACCTCATCTTGATTTCAGCTGCAGTGCAGGTGTCAAAGGTGCTTCTCAGCTTGGCCAGGACCTTTGCAACAGTCTCTTTATCAGCGTCCTGCCAGGCTTTCACTTCTCTCTGCGCTGCACCTGTTAGCTGTCCAATCAGGATATTCACTTTCTGGCTCTCAGTCAGAGGGTATACTTTAAACAAACTGCACAGTCTCTCTTTAAATTCACTCAGGGTATGTGACTCACCCGAGTACTGCGGTAGCCAGGCCACTCCCGGTATGTAGGGCATAGACAGCGGCATTATTGGGACCGCTGCGGCGGGCGCTCCTCCTTGCGGGGCTGCCGGGTTGGCGGCGGCGTCCGCTGCTGCATTGCGTTGTGGCGCGGACATTCCCTTCCTCCCCCCTAGTTAAAGTTAGCCAGGGCTGGGGGTTGAGGGAGCTTACCGGCGGCCGCTTTGCAGGCCCGACGCTCTGGACTGCAGGCCTCAGCTCCTCCTCTTCTCGTGCGCTGTCCTCTCTTCCCGCGCGGCACTTCACTTCTTTGCGCTCTGTGGCAGGCTCCACCCATGAAGGCCTGCTCCTTCTTCACCCCGCGCATGCCAAGCAGCGCGGCAATGGCGGCAATTGGCGCCAATTTCACACAGTCTTTTACACAAACACAGTCTATGGTACACAGGACCCGGGGATACCGGGCTCCGTAATCCTGTTCGTGACGCCAAATTGGGTCGCCCTCCCAGGGCTGTGGGGTACTCGGTACCGGGCCGGTGTCAGGGGAATGTGTCACAGCAGCGGTGACCTGGTCCGTGGCCCTGGGCGCCCAAGTAATGGGGAGATGTGAATGGTGGAATGTAGTTAGATGAATAGTTCGTGACGCCACCTGTGGTGTTCGGCAAGGGAGATGTTAAGCCGACGCTGCAGACAGATCCGCTGGGACTGATGGTATGGTGCAGCAAAGATGTAATAGCTCCCCACAGGTGAAGCTATAGTCGCAGGGCAGTGTAGATGTGGTTGGCTCGGGGATGTAGCGGTTCCGGAAAGGTAGGAAGCAGACAAGACAGCGGGGTGCAATTTCTGTACCTTTACGTGATAACTGCAGTCCAGGGTCCTGATTACAGATGGTATTGGAGCAGGCTAGCCTGGAAGCAATTCAGGGATTCTCTCTCAGCAGACGGGCCTTCCTAGCGCCTATTTAAATGTAGTACTCCAAGCACTGAGTTACACTGAAGTTCCTCCTGTCAGATGTTCCCAAGAACCTTACTTGCACGGCAGACAGCTGTAGCCTATCTCGGGGGCTCCTTTCTCCTGAGTCCCGGCTCTCTATCCAAGCTGCTGTTGTGCCCTCAAGTCTTAGATGGGAGTAGGGCATTTACAGCCTCCTACTCCTCTGGTATCTGTTGCAGGACCGTTAGTACCCGTACAACCGTGGAGACCAGGCTCCAGTTCATGCACTTACTGTGAGGGAGCTCTCCTTTCCTAGCTCAACCTCCAGCTTCTCTCTACACGTCTGCACACTTCACCCTCCGCAGACTAACTGACCACTCCTTCCTCTTGGCCCTCAGAGAGCACTCCTCCCCTTAATCCTGGTTCAGAGTTCCCCCTGCTGGCCTGGAGTGGAACTGTGTTGCATGTATGGATTGACTGCGAGAGAGACCCATCATTGCCTCCAAGCCTGGCATTACCCTCCCCTGGAGGAAGGCAAAGCAACTGTGGCGGCCATACTTCTGGGGGCGCCACACATTTTCTCCTGTCACCCTTGTAAAAAGCTAAATTTGGGGCTAAAAGAACCTTTTTGTGGGAAAAATGTGACTTTTTATTTTCATGGATCTACATTATAAACTTCTGTGAAGCACCTGGGAGTTGAAGGTGTTCAACACATCTTGATAAGTTCCTTGAAGGGTCTCGTTTACAAAATGGAGTCACTTGTGGGGAGTTTCCACTGCTTTAGGCACATCAGGGGCTCTCCATATGCAACATGACATCCGCTAATGATTCCAGCCAAATTTGCGTTCAAAAAGTCAAATGGCACTCATTCCCTTCTGAGCCCTGCCGTGCACCCAAACAGTAGTTTGCTTCCGCATATTGAGTATCAGCATACTCAGGAGAAATTGCACAACAAATTGTATGGTGCTGTGGCAGAGTCACTGGTGCAGTGATGGAGTGGAGATACATGTCACTGCATATGATGGCGTCAGTGATGTAAAACCAGAATAGTCTCACTCTCTTCTACCATACAGCGTGTTGGGACAGTTTATATAAAGTTAGATGATGGACAGGTTTTAGTGGCCCTCAAAAGAGCAGGTGGGGGGAGGTCCACGTATCTTCACATATCTCCATTTGCAGTGTCCTTACAGGACCCGAGTGATGTCAGGATCATGTGATCAGTCACGTGATGGCAGGATTGCAAGGTCTGGGGTTAAATGGCTGACTGCCAAATCCTTCAGTGTTCAGGAGGTGCCTAGAGAGAGAGGACTCCAGGAAAGTGTGTGCTGATCTGAACCTTGGACATTGCTGCCTGTTAGCGGGTTGATCCCCGCTAGGGAAAAGGGCTGTGTTTCTTTTTGTTTCTTTGTTTTACTGTTTTGCCCGGAGGGCTATGTTTACGTTCCAAAGCTTGGTTTCTGCTTTCTTCAATAAACCAAGCATTTTCTTAAAGAGACAGTGTTCCGATTATACCTCTGTGTCCAGTCGAGTGAACCGCCCTACCACAGGTGGTGTTGGAAGTGCGGGCAGTTTCCCAGCGAACACATGTGATGGCCAAAAGCCAGCATAGATGTCAGGCAAGAAGGAGGACCTACTCAAACATCTGCTGCAAGTCCAGTAGCAACAACAGCTACAACATCAGCAGCAGCAGATGGTGCAGCAAGAGACCAGTAAGTTGCTTATACAATAAATGCAGCAGCATCAGCAACACCAGCAGCAGATTTACTGGCAGAGACGGTTCGTGGCAGGCCGGCAGCCACTTTCCCAAGTTCAGGTGACGACACATATGTCCGGAAGACAGTAAGACGAGCCATGCAAAAAAATGACCCCGGGGGATGATGTGGAGGCTTTTCTGTGTTCGAGCAGGTTGTGGAGCGTGAGAAGCTACCGCTAGAGCAGTGGGAAGATGCTGTCCCCCTATTTGACTGGTGAGCCCCAGAAGGCCTATTATGATTTGGCATTACAGGATGCGCAGGAGTATGCTAAGTTAAAAACTGAGAGTGCAGGAGTGACTATGTCAGTCAGAGCACAAAGGGATCACTACTAGGTGTAATTTTGGGCCAGACCGCCTCGATCCCAAATGTTCGACCTACTATATCTGGTGTAAAAATGGCTGCAGCCAGAATCCTCCACTCCACCCCAGATGGTCGAGCTTGTTATCATGGACCGGTTTGTGCACTCCCTTCCTAGGCCAATGCAGACCTTGGTTGACCAAGGGAGATCTCAAAAATGCAGAAAACTGGTGGGCCTAGTGGAACGGTTTCAGGTGGTCGAGAAGTCCCTAAGGAAGCCAAAGGGTGGTGCATCCTGAACCTGAGCCCCAAAGAGGGGTAGTAATGCCATCACTGGGAGAAGTCCTAGATCCTAAGGGGCCACTGAGGGGTTGTCAAAGGCCACGGGTAAAGAATTGCTTTGTTATAGGTGTCACGGTCCTGACCATATAGCTGTCCGTTGTCCCTTGTCCTCTGAACAGATGGACTGTAGCCTTGGGAGGTGCTGCTCCTACAATACCTACCCTGCCTGCAATGTGGACTATCATCCCAATGAGGGGCCCCAGGCATGTCCCGTGTCAATAAATGGGGTGCTGGTGACAGGACTCAAACTCAGGGAGACTGGTGACCCTGATGAGGGCCACACTACCCCATCAGTTAATCCCAGGGAAACATATGGGTGTACGCTGTATCCATGGGGATGCTAAGGACTATTCAGTCGCCAGAATGTCGGTTAAAACAAGCCGGGGAACGGAGTCCCATGAGGTCATGGTAGTTGAAGGTTTGTTGCATCCCATGATAATTGGGAGGGACTTTAGCCTTTTCTGGGACTTGTGGGGAAAGGCGGAGATATCAAAGGATGCAGACAGGAGGTAGCCCAACCCTGTCCAAACCCCATCACAGTCAGAGATAGAGGAGTTCCCCTTGTTTGTCCTGGCCGGTAATGAGGATGAGATGGTTATCAGTGAGACTGAAATTCCTGATCTGGGGGTTTCTGGCAGGAATTTTCGGACTGCCCAAATTGTCTTTGAAAAATGTACTTGAAAATGTGACTGTGATAAATGGTTTTGCCCAAGAGCCGGATGCTGACACCAGGTTAACATACTTTGCGGTTAATGGGGAGTTGCGGTATCTGGTTACTAATCTGAGAGGGGAAGTGTTAGAGCAGCTGCTAGACCCATCTTGAGGGGGCATCTAGGTGTAGATAAGACCCAAGAATCAGTACTTCAGAGGTTGTACTGGCCTGGGTATCACAGAGACATTGTTAACTTCTGTCGCTCCTGCCCTACCTGTCAGCTAACTGCCCCTGTATCCCACTTCCGCAGTCGACTAGTTCCGATACACATAATCGAAGTCCCGTTCGACCGGATTGCCATGGACCTGGTGGGGCCATTAGTTAAGTCAGCCAGGGGTTATCAATACATCCTCGTGGTAATGGACTACGCTACGCAGTACACGGAAGAGGTACCCCTGAGAAACTCCTCTGCCCGATGTATAGCACGAGAGCTAGTTCACATTTTCTCACGGACAGGCCTGCCAAAAGAGATCCTGATGGACCAAGGGACGCCGTGTATGTCCAAGGTAATGAAGGAGTTGTGCAAGGCCCTTCAGATTACCCAACTTAGGACATCGTTATACCATCCGCAGACAGACGGCCTGATGGAGAGTAAGAAAGTAACATAGTTAGCAAGGCCGAAAAAAGACATTTGTCTATCCAGTTCAGCCTATATTCCATCAGAATAAATCCCCAGATCTACGTCCTTCTAAAGAACCTAATCACTGTAAGATACAGTCATGGCCAAAAGTTTTGAGAATGACACAAATATTAATTTTTACAAAGTCTACTGCTTCATTTTTTCTAATGGCAATTTGCATATACTCCAGAATGTTATAAAGAGTGATCAGCTTAACAGCAATTACTTGCAAAGTCAATATTTGCCTAGAAAATTAACTTTATCCCCCAAAACACATTTCAACATCATTGCAGCCATGCCTTAAAAGGACCAGCTAACATCGTTTCAGTGATTGCTCCATTAACACAGGTGTGGGTGTTGATGAGGACAGGGCTGGAGATCAATCTGTCATGATTAAGTAAGAATGACACCACTGGACACTTTAAAAGGAGGCTGGTGCTTGGCATCATTGTTTCTCTTCTGTTAACCATGGTTATCTCTAAAGAAACACGTGCAGTCACCATTGCACTGCACAAAAATGGCCTAACAGGGAAGAGTATCGCAGCTAGAAAGATTGCACCTCAGTCAACAATCTATCGCATCATCAAGAACTTCAAGGAGAGAGGTTCCCTTGTTGCCAAAAAGGCTCCAGGGTGCCCAAGAAAGACCAGCAAGCGCCAGGACCGTCTCTTAAAAGTGTTTCAGCTGCGGGATCGGGCTACCAGCAGTGCAGAGCTTGCTCTGGAATGGCAGCAGGCAGGTGTGAGTGCATCTGCACGCACTATGAGGCGGAGACTCTTGGAGCAAGGCCTGGTCTCAAGGAGGGCAGCAAAGAAGCCACTTCTCTCCAGGAAAAACATCATGGACAGACTGATATTCTGCAAGAGGTACAGGGAATGGACTGCTGAGGACTGGGGTAAAGTCATTTTCTCTGATGAATCCCCTTTTCGATTGTTTGGGACATCTGGAAAACGGCTTATTCGGAGAAGACCAGGCGAGCGCTACCACCAGTCTTGTCTCATGCCAACTATCAAGCATCCTGAAACCATTCATGTGTGGGGTTGCTTCTCAGCCAAGGGAATGGGCTCTCTCTCAGTCTTGCCTAAAAACACAGCCATGAATAAAGAATGGTACCAGAATGTCCTCCAAGAGCAACTTCTCCCAACCGTCCAAGAGCAGTTTGGCGATCAACAATGCCTTTTTCAACATGATGGAGCACCTTGCCATGAAGCAAAGGTGATAACTAAATGGCTCACGGAACAAAACATAGAGATTTTGGAACCATGGCCTGGAAACTCCCCAGATCTTAATCCCATTGAGAACTTGTGGTCAATCATCAAGAGACGGGTGGTCAAACAAAAACCTTCAAATTCAGACAAAATAAAAGCATTGATTTTGCAAGAATGGACTGCTATCAGTCAGGATTTGATCCAGAAGTTGATTGAGAGCATGCCAGGGAGAATTGCTGAGGTCTTGAAGAAGAAGGGACAACACTGCAAATATTGACTTGCTGCATTAACTCATTCTGTCAATATAACCTTTTGCTACTCATAATATGATTGCAATTATATTTCTGTATGTGATAAAAACATCTGACAAATACACATAAAAACCAGAGGCCAGCAGATCATGTGAAAATATAATATTTGTGTCATTCTCAAAACTTTTGGCCATGACTGTTCAATATTGTTATTCTCCAGGAAGACAACCAGGCCTCTCTTGAACCCCTCGACTGCGTTCGCCATCAGCACCTCGTCAGGCAAGGAATTTTCAGATTCTCACTACCCTAACAGTAAAGAATCCTCTTCTATGTTGGTGGGAAAACCTTTTCTCCTCCAGACGCAGAAAATGCCCCCTTGTGATCATCCCCTTCCTTGGTATAAACAGATCCTTGGAGAGATATTTATGTTGTCCCCTTATATACTTATACATGGTTATTAGATTGCCCCTCAGTCCTCTTTTTTTAGACTAAATAATCCTAATTTTGCTAATCTCTCTGGGTATTGTAGTTCCCCCATCCCCTTTATTAATTTTGTTGCACTCCTTTGTACTCACGCTAGTTCCATTATATCATTCCTGAGCACCGGTGCCCAAAACTGTACACAGTACTCCATGTGTGGTCTAACCAGGGATTTGTACAGAGGCAAAATAATGCTCTCATCATGTGTATCCAGACCTCTTTTAATGCACCCAAGGATCCTGTTTGCCTTGGCAGTCGCTGCCTGGCACTGGCTGCTCCAGGTAAGTTTATCATTAACTAGGATCCCCAAGTCCTTCTGCATGTCAGATTTACCCAGTGGATTCCCATTCAGTGTGTAATGGTGATATTGATTCCTTCTTCCCATGTGTATAACCTTACATTTATCAATGTTAAACTGCATCTGCCACCTTTCTGCCCAAATTTCCTACTTATCCAGATCCATCTGTAGTATAATACTATCTCTTGTATTGACTGCTTTACAAAGTTTTGTATCATCTGCAAATATTGATATTTTACCGTGTAAACCTTATACCAGACTGTTAATAAATATGTTGAAGAGAATAGGTCCCAACACCAACCCCTGCGGTACCCCACTGGTCACAGCGACCAAGTTAAAGAATATACCATTTATAACCACTCTGCTTTCTATCACTAAGCCAGTTACTTACCCATTTACACACATTTTCCCCCAGACCCAGCATTCTCATTTTGTGTACCAACCTTTTGTGTGGCACAGTGTGAAATGCTTTGGAAAAATCAAGATATACCACGTCCAATGACTCACCTTGGTCCAGTCTACAGCTTACCTCTTCATAAAAGCTGATTAGATTGGTTCGACAGGAGCGATTCCTCATAAACCCATGCTGATATGGAGTTAAACAGTTATTCTCATTAAGATAATCCAGAATAACATCCCTCAGAAACCCTTCAAATATTTTACTAACAATAGAGGTTAGACTTACTGGCCTATAATTTCCAGGTTCACTTTTAGAGCCCTTTTTGAATATTGGTACCACACTTTCTATGCGCCAGTCCTGTGGAACAGACCCTGTCGCTATAGAGTCCCTAAATATAAGAAATAATGATTTGTCTATTACATTACCTAGTTCTCTTAGTACTCGTGGGTGTATGCCATCCGAACTCAGAGATTTATCTCTTTTAAAGGGAACCTGTCACCCTCCCAGGGCGTTTAGTAAAAGAGCCATCTTCAGCAGCACTAAGGCTGCATTCTGTGAAGGTGGCTCTTCTGTTTCTGATCCCTAGCAACGCAGAAATATTGACTTTTATAAATAGGTTCTCATACCTGTAATGCGTCCCATAGGTATGGTGTGTCCTCCTGTATCAGCCGTCTGCCAGCCGTCCATCATGCCTCTGTTGTGCCTGGGCGCCGCCTTCTCCTGTGTAGTATGCCTGAGCTGTGACAACTCTAGCTGCGCCTTCCCCCATCCCCCTCCTCCTCTTTCTTTTTCCTCCCTCAGCATGCAGCAACTGATGAGCTGACCTGCCAGTGACCTGCTTGTGTGAGTAAAAAGAAAGAGGAGGAGGGGGATGGGGGAAGGCGCAGCTAGAGTTGTCACAGAACAGGCCTACTACACAGGAGGAGGCGGTGCCCACAGGAGGAGGCTGTGCCCAAACAAAGGACAGAGGCATGATGGACGGCTGGCAGATGGCTGAAACAGGGGGTCACACCATACCTATGGGACACATTACAGGTATGAGGAGCTATTTATAAAAGTCGATATTTCAGCATTACTAGGGGTCAGAAACAGAAGAGTCACCTTCATAGAATGCAGCCTTAGTGCTGCTGAAGGTGGCTCTTTTACTTAAAAATGCCCTGGGGGGTGACAGGTTCCCTTTAATCTTATTTAGCTGGTTTCGCAACTCTTCTTGGGTGCGCACCTACCATAAGGCAAGTTTAGCACTTTACCTCAGGCAGAGGTGCGTCCCTGAAGATAGGGGGAGCAGATTATCCTCTCCTGCATCTGCTCGAGTAGCTCATAAATGGCTGTTCTGTGCGCACAGGACCTGTGATGAGGTCACAGGAGGGGAGGAGTCAGGAGTCACATGATCAGGGGCCTCAATGTATGCAGGACTCTGCTGTGCTGGTTGTCATGGTGCTGCACGAGGGGAAGTTTATGTGTGGGGTCAGGAGGGGTTTACAGGGTTGATGTAGCAGAGTCATGTGTGTACAAGGTGTACGGAGCGGAGCAGTGTGTGTACAAGGTGTACAGAGCAGAGCGTGTGTGTACAAGATGTATGGAGTGAAGCCATATGTGTATGAGGTGTACGGAGCGGAGTCGTGTGTGTACAGTGTACGGAGCGGAGCCGTGTGTGTACTTAGTGTACAGAGTGGAGCCGTCTGTGTACTTGGTGTACGGAGCGGAGCCACGTATGTACGAGGTGTACGTAGCGGAGCGCGTGTGTACAAGGTGTACGGAGCAGAGCTGCGTGTGTACAAGGTGTACGGAGCAGAGCTGCGTGTGTACTTGGTGTACGGAGCAGAGCCATGTGTACAGGGTGTATGGAGCGGAGCCACGTGTGTACGAAGTGTACAGAGCTGAGCCCTGTGTACGGAGCGGAGCCGCATGAGTACGAGGTATATGGAGCAGAGCCGCATGTGTACAAGGTTTACGGAGTGGAGCCATGTGTGTACAAGGTGTACGGAGCAGAGCCGCATGTGTACGTGGCATACAAAGTAGAACCGTGTGTGTATGAGATGTACGGAGCTGTGCGTGTACAAGGTGTATAGTGGGGAGCATTCATACCTCCCAATCGTCCCGCATCCCGTCTTTCTCTCTCTCTCTGTTCTTTCTTTCTTTCTTTCTCTCTCTGTTCTTTCTTTCTTGCTCTGTTCTTTCTTTTTCTCTCCTTTCTTTCTTTCTCTATCTGTTCTTTCGCCTCTTTCTTTCTGTCTCTCTGTTCTTTCTTTCTTTCTATCTCTCTCTGTTCTTTCTTTCCCCTCTTTCTTTCTCTCTCTCTGTTCTTTCTTTTGCTATCTGTTCTTTTTCTTTCCCCTCTTTCTCTCTTCTTCCTTTCTCTCTGTTATTTCTTTCTTTCTCCTTTCTTTCTCTCTCTGTTCTTTCTTTCTGTTCTTTCTTTCTCTCTCTGTTCTTCCTTTCTCTCTCTCTGTTCTTTCTTTTTCTCTCTCTGTTCTTTTTTTCTTTCTTTCTCTCTCTGTTCTTTCTTTCTTTCCCATTTCTTTCTCTCTGTTCTTTCTTTCTCTCTCTGTTCTTTCTTTCATCTTTCATTCTCTTTCTGTTCTTCCTTTCTCTTTGTTCTTTCTTTCTTTCTCTGTTCCTTCTTTCTTTCTTTCTTTCTCTTCTTTCTTTCTCTCTGTTCTTTCTTTTTTTTCTCTCTCTGTTCTTTCTTATTCTTTTCCTCAGTACAAGTTAGTGTGCCCATAGTACCAGCCACTGTGCCCTCAGTACCAGTCTGTGTGATCAGCAGTGCTAAATTGATGCGATTGGGGCATGGATATGGGTGTGACTAGTTGTGAAATGGGTGTGGTCAGGGGCGTGGCCTAAAATTTGCCATGGGGCAGAATGGAGCACGAGGGCCAGAATGGAGCACAGGGGCCAGAATGGTGCGGAGGGGGGCAGAATGGAGCACGGGAGGCAGAATTGAGCACAGGGTGGCAGAATGGAGCATGGGGGCAGAATAGAGCAGGGGGCAGGATGGAGACAGATGGGGCAGGATTGGAGACAGATGGGGCAGGATGGATACGATGGAGACAGATGGGGCAGGATCATGGGACATCACATGGGTCAGAATGGACACTCATGGGGGAAGGATGGGAGAACATACGGCTGGAGCCAGGATATACCATAGGGGATAATTAAAGGATTATTTGTGTATATAGGGGGATATTAAAACTTAACCTTTATTAGGTAAAATTGTAAAAAGCCAAATTAGTCAAACAACAAAAACAAAGGGGTACCACAGTGAAGGAAGTGCCCTATAACCAATGAACAGAAAAGGGGGGTTGTTAAAAAGGTACTACTGGCCTATCAGATCCTCAATATTAATCTGACCTGACAGCATAATGACTATAGTTGCCCATAGGATTAATAGTATATACATAATCTCATTTATATGGTAAAAATAAGTGTTGCTTATAAGAAAAGGGTGTTTACTCATACATGTTATTGTGACTTACTTGGGCAAGTGGATGACATATCCTATGGACACCTATAGTCATTTTGCTCTCAGGTCAGATTAATATTGAGGATCTGAGAGGCCAGTAGTACCTTTTTAACAACTCCCCCCCCTTTTTTGTTCGTTGGTTACAGGGCACTTACTTCACTGTGGTGCCCCTTTGTTTTTGTTGTTTGACTAATTTGGCTTTTTACAATTTTACCTAATAAAGGTTAAGTTTTAATATCCACCTTGCTACACAGATAATCTATTTTGTGGATTGTTCTATTCCTGCTTTATATGCTAATTAAGGGATATTATTACTGCAGTGATGTATTTATTTTATTCTTTGAGGATACTGTTTTAAATGGGGGAGGTGGTCCAGTTAATGTACTGAGCGATACTGTCGCCTTTTTTCTTCATCTGGTGTGGTTTAGAATTTGGGATAAAATTCAGTAATGTGTTCTGCAAGAGGTGGGGCCCTCCAAGCAAAACTCATTGATAAAAATGAGAAAGATTTTTTGATTCCACAACACCCGACTGTGGCAACATTCTATGCTCTGCCTAAGATTCATAAAGGCCTTTCGCCCTTGAAAGGCCGACCGATTATATCGGGTATAGGAAGTCTAACCCAAAATCTGGGTATATATGTAGACAAAATTTTAAGACCATTTGTTATATCACTTAGTTTCTATACAAGGGATACCACCGACCTTTTATTGAAACTCGACCACATCGAATTGGACACCGATATGATATTGGGTTCAATAGATGTAGAAGCCTTGTACTCATCCATTCCCCATGATAAAGGTCTAATGGCTGCGGACTATTTCCTAAAGACAAGGGGCGTCCAATGTACGAGACATAACTTACTCGTTATGCAAGCCTTGGAATTCTGTCTCACAAAAAAATTTTTTCTTTTTGATGGCAGGTTCTTCCATCAGCTCAGGGGCACTGCGATGGGCAATCCCTGTGCGCCATCGTACGCAAATCTGCTCCTGGGCTGGTGGGAGGAAAATGTCGTTTTTGGTGAGCAGGTTGATGTGGCGGAGGACAAAATAGTGCTATGGCTCCGCTACATTGACGACGTATTTGTTATTTGGAGAGGTGATGAGAACAGTTTTAGAACCTATGTGAAAGATCTTAATATAAATGATATTGGTCTTAGCTTCACATGTGAGGTTAGTGCGAACAGACTACCCTTCCTGGATATAGTCATTAAGAGGGGAGAAAATGGCCGTATAGTTACAGAAACATACAGGAAACCTACCTCTACGAACTCCCTTCTAAGATGGGAATCCAGTCACCCAGTCCCCTTGAAAAAAGGTATTCCTAAAGGCCAGTACCTACGCATGAAAAGGAATTGTACTGATCAGAGAGACTTTAAGAGACAAGCAGATGACCTTAGATCTCGTTTTCATGAACGAGGATACCCAGATGATATTCTTAAAGGGGCTTATAAATCTACGGTAGAGAAGGAAAGAAAAGAACTACTTATACCCAAACAGCAAACCAATGAAGACAATATCATAAGGTTCATCACCACTTTTTCCAATGGGGCAAATGAGCTGAGAGCCATTATGAACCGACATTGGCCAATACTATGTATGGACAAAGATCTTGGAGGCTTGATCTCGGATAATCCACAAATTACATTTAGGAGGGGCCGCTCCTTGAGGGATAGGCTGGTCCGCAGCCATTATACCCAGAAAACCTCATACAGCCCAACATGGCTAGGTACACAGCCGAAAGGCTGTTACAAATGTGGTAGCTGTAAATATTGTACCTCTATTCAACAGAGTAAAGAATTTCAGAGCAATGTCACAGGAAAGATCTACCGTATTGGTCAATTCATTAATTGCAGATCAATAGGAGTGGTATATAAAATCACCTGTAGCTGTGGCCTTGAATACATCGGCAAGACCAAGAGGGAGCTGAGGGTGAGGGTAGGTGAACACCATAGAGATATAATTCATAAACGTGATACACCGGTAGCCACCCATGTCAACCAAAGACATAAGGGTGACGTGAAGGCGGTCAGTTTCATGGGCATAGAAAAGGTCCCCCAAAATCCAAGAGGAGGGGATTGGGATAAACGCATACTCCAAAGAGAAACATATTGGATTTTCTCATTACAATCTGTATATCCCAAAGGACTGAATGAGACACTTTCCTTTTCTTCCTTCTTGTAGGGAGTTTCAATAGGGCTTTCTAGTTCAGGGAGAGCCGACGAGGAGTGGGGGCGCCATTTGCGCAGGAATTTAGGGTGCCAACCTCCGCGTGAGGTAGGGAACAGCTAGTTAGGGACATGTAGGGCCAGATTTAGTGGGCACCCTTTCTATAATTCCTACAGATACATGAAGGTTGGTGGTATCCCCTTGTTATGCATGCAACAAAACTAATTGAATAATTTCCACATTACACATAATTTGCAGTTGGTATCCTGACTCTTTTTTTCTGTTTCTTTTCCTATGATGGGGTGTAAAGAATTTGTTTTTATTCACAAGATAATCCCTGACAATGTCCATAATATGGGTGTTGGCGTTTTGTACTGATTCATAACGCCTATGCAATCATAAAATAATTCGGATCCCGTATTAATAATGATAGGGGGACGCATTCAACATTTATGATTGAGTAAATGAAGCCGCACTATTAGATTGATGCAATAAAACAAAGTGAGCGGCTCCTAATGATACGTGATGGTCAGGTGACTGCTTAGACCAATCACGCAATATTTTGATATGCAGACCGACAGGCCCGGTTACGCCCAGGAAGTGGGGCAAGGTATGGTCGGTTCCTGTCTCAACATGACGCGCGGCGCCTGTTTAGGAAAACCCAGGAAGTGGGGCAAGTTGCCTGAGCAGATGCCGGCGTCATGCGCAAACCGGAAGTACTGAACGGGGCAACCGGAAACGGCAATAAGCCGCGGTATGCCGCGATTTATAAAAGGCAGCTATCTCACAACGGGCGTGCTATGCGCCAGAAGAAGGTGTCACAATACCCCTGATGAGTCAGACATTGATGAAACGCGTTGGGTGACAATTCTGGAGATCGGGTCACGATCTTGGGGTTTCAGATGGACCTTACCTGATCATCCTTTCTTTATAGAAGCGTTTAAAGATAAGTACAGCGGTCTCAGTTTTTATAGTGGTATCATAAATGGATACAATTTGCTGATGAGGTGATTTTATGCTTATGCATTTGACCGATGCTGTACATATGCTGTGCTATTTGTATACGGGCTGGATACATGTCTATTAAGTAATAATAACTCTGATGACATAAAGGCCGGTTGGCACACAATTACATACATATATTTAAGGCCCATATGGTCGGAGAGTCCAGGTTTTGAAATACTTGGACAAGAAATACGATAATGTCCAGGGCCATATGGTAACCTCATAGAGTACAAAACGGTTTGTTTTTAATAGAGCACTGCACAATTGCACTTTGGCACATGTTTGTTTAGATTTGATGTATGGTTTTTAAAGAATCATTAAAGGTTATGTTTTATTGTTTATGATATACCAATTTGCTACCTCTAAATATCTGACATTGGTTTGAGACACCCCCGCTATATAATTTGTAATAGTTGGACATGGCAGGATTCCTTGTTACAGGAATAGACACCAATCAGTGGATTAATGAAGCGAAAGACGTATTTTCAGATGGTACCTTTACACAGAAAAAGTATATACCCTCTTTCAGTGCTGCTTTTAAAGAGTTGACCAAGGTTTATAAAGAACAAGTTACTTCGTGGTGGGAGGTACAGAGCTTGGAAAGTTATATAAAAGCAGGAATAGTTCCCCGCCATCTTAGAATATCAATTAATTTTGGATATAGATATAAGAATACAACACTATTGGCCAAATTAGAGAAAGAAGCAACTGATAGTTCATTGAAACTTATGAAAATACTCCTTGAGGAGGAGAAGTGTATGTTAAACAATATTAACGAACGTCTGAGAGATCAGATAGAGGTCACGAAGAAATTTTCTGCAGAGGCTGAGTTTACGGTGAAAGAATCTAGTCTACAAAACATTATAGAAAAATTTCAATATCATCTTAAAGAAAGGAAACATAAATATTTTATCCGGGATTTACAAGAATTCAGGGATAATAAAGCATATTCAGTATATTACGGAAAAACCAATAGACTGCAGGAGACAGATATATCATCTTCAGAGGCTGAGTTTTCTGATTCAGAAACGAGGTACAAACCCGGAAGAGGGAGAGTAAGGGGAAGGGGGGGTCTACGTGCGGGGAGAGGATCTGGTCGAGGTTCCCCACAGAGGGATCATTTTTTAGACACAAGCTACCCATTAAGAAACAGGTTCAACGGCAGGAACCCCGTATAGACAATCATATAATAAACCTTTCCTCGAAATCCCTCAGTAAAGAACAGATGGCGGTTCTCAGTAAGGGGATGTCTTTTGTCCCAACATCGGATCTTGAATGTTTTGAAACGATTAAGGATTTACAGCTCTTCATCCGTAAGCTTAAGTGGAAAAAACATTTTATAAATATGGATAAAAAAAGCTGCACTGAATTGGGTATAGAGGGAGACCTACTTAATGATGTGAGATTTTTGTTCAATTTGGGGGATATGAATCCCAACGATTTGGGTGAGGGACCATTCACACAATTAAAAAATAAGAGTAAACAAATGCCACCTATTAGCAATGATATAGGGGCCCTTGACATATTTGCCAACTTGGTATCTAGAGATATCAAGGAATTGGATAATGGGAAAAAAAGACGATTCCATAACCTTACCAAGTCTGAGATGGATGGGCTTCTGGAGCTGGAGAGAGACAATACTATAATAGTGAAACCCGCAGATAAAGGGGGGAATATAGTATTGATGGATGTAGCACAATATAAAACCATGTGCTACTCATTGTTAGATAGATCTATGGGGTATGAAAGAATGGAACATAACCCCACAAACACTTTTTTGAATGATCTTAAGAAGTTGGTGAATGGGGCCCTCCAAGCAAAACTCATTGATAAAAATGAGAAAGATTTTTTGATTCCACAACACCCGACTGTGGCAACATTCTATGCTCTGCCTAAGATTCATAAAGGCCTTTCGCCCTTGAAAGGCCGACCGATTATATCGGGTATAGGAAGTCTAACCCAAAATCTGGGTATATATGTAGACAAAATTTTAAGACCATTTGTTATATCACTTAGTTCCTATACAAGGGATACCACCGACCTTTTATTGAAACTCGACCACATCGAATTGGACACCGATATGATATTGGGTTCAATAGATGTAGAAGCCTTGTACTCATCCATTCCCCATGATAAAGGTCTAATGGCTGCGGACTATTTCCTAAAGACAAGGGGCGTCCAATGTACGAGACATAACTTGTTCGTTATGCAAGCCTTGGAATTCTGTCTCACAAAAAATTTTTTTCTTTTTGATGGCAGGTTCTTCCATCAGCTCAGGGGCACTGCGATGGGCAATCCCTGTGCGCCATCGTACGCAAATCTGCTCCTGGGCTGGTGGGAGGAAAATGTCGTTTTTGGTGAGCAGGTTGATGTGGCGGAGGACAAAATAGTGCTATGGCTCCGCTACATTGACGACGTATTTGTTATTTGGAGAGGTGATGAGAACAGTTTTAGAACCTATGTGAAAGATCTTAATATAAATGATATTGGTCTTAGCTTCACATGTGAGGTTAGTGCGAACAGGCTACCCTTCCTGGATATAGTCATTAAGAGGGGAGAAAATGGCCGTATAGTTACAGAAACATACAGGAAACCTACCTCTACGAACTCCCTTCTAAGATGGGAATCCAGTCACCCAGTCCCCTTGAAAAAAGGTATTCCTAAAGGCCAGTACCTACGCATGAAAAGGAATTGTACTGATCAGAGAGACTTTAAGAGACAAGCAGATGACCTTAGATCTCGTTTTCATGAACGAGGATACCCAGATGATATTCTTAAAGGGGCTTATAAATCTACGGTAGAGAAGGAAAGAAAAGAACTACTTATACCCAAACAGCAAACCAATGAAGACAATATCATAAGGTTCATCACCACTTTTTCCAATGGGGCAAATGAGCTGAGAGCCATTATGAACCGACATTGGCCAATACTATGTATGGACAAAGATCTTGGAGGCTTGATCTCGGATAATCCACAAATTACATTTAGGAGGGGCCGCTCCTTGAGGGATAGGCTGGTCCGCAGCCATTATACCCAGAAAACCTCATACAGCCCAACATGGCTAGGTACACAGCCGAAAGGCTGTTACAAATGTGGTAGCTGTAAATATTGTACCTCTATTCAACAGAGTAAAGAATTTCAGAGCAATGTCACAGGAAAGATCTACCGTATTGGTCAATTCATTAATTGCAGATCAATAGGAGTGGTATATAAAATCACCTGTAGCTGTGGCCTTGAATACATCGGCAAGACCAAGAGGGAGCTGAGGGTGAGGGTAGGTGAACACCATAGATATATAATTCATAAACGTGATACACCGGTAGCCACCCATGTCAACCAAAGACATAAGGGTGACGTGAAGGCGGTCAGTTTCATGGGCATAGAAAAGGTCCCCCAAAATCCAAGAGGAGGGGATTGGGATAAACGCATACTCCAAAGAGAAACATATTGGATTTTCTCATTACAATCTGTATATCCCAAAGGACTGAATGAGACACTTTCCTTTTCTTCCTTCTTGTAGGGAGTTTCAATAGGGCTTTCTAGTTCAGGGAGAGCCGACGAGGAGTGGGGGCGCCATTTGCGCAGGAATTTAGGGTGCCAACCTCCGCGTGAGGTAGGGAACAGCTAGTTAGGGACATGTAGGGCCAGATTTAGTGGGCACCCTTTCTATAATTCCTACAGATACATGAAGGTTGGTGGTATCCCCTTGTTATGCATGCAACAAAACTAATTGAATAATTTCCACATTACACATAATTTGCAGTTGGTATCCTGACTCTTTTTTTCTGTTTCTTTTCCTATGATGGGGTGTAAAGAATTTGTTTTTATTCACAAGATAATCCCTGACAATGTCCATAATATGGGTGTTGGCGTTTTGTACTGATTCATAACGCCTATGCAATCATAAAATAATTCGGATCCCGTATTAATAATGATAGGGGGACGCATTCAACATTTATGATTGAGTAAATGAAGCCGCACTATTAGATTGATGCAATAAAACAAAGTGAGCGGCTCCTAATGATACGTGATGGTCAGGTGACTGCTTAGACCAATCACGCAATATTTTGATATGCAGACCGACAGGCCCGGTTACGCCCAGGAAGTGGGGCAAGGTATGGTCGGTTCCTGTCTCAACATGACGCGCGGCGCCTGTTTAGGAAAACCCAGGAAGTGGGGCAAGTTGCCTGAGCAGATGCCGGCGTCATGCGCAAACCGGAAGTACTGAACGGGGCAACCGGAAACGGCAATAAGCCGCGGTATGCCGCGATTTATAAAAGGCAGCTATCTCACAACGGGCGTGCTATGCGCCAGAAGAAGGTGTCACAATACCCCTGATGAGTCAGACATTGATGAAACGCGTTGGGTGACAATTCTGGAGATCGGGTCACGATCTTGGGGTTTCAGATGGACCTTACCTGATCATCCTTTCTTTATAGAAGCGTTTAAAGATAAGTACAGCGGTCTCAGTTTTTATAGTGGTATCATAAATGGATACAATTTGCTGATGAGGTGATTTTATGCTTATGCATTTGACCGATGCTGTACATATGCTGTGCTATTTGTATACGGGCTGGATACATGTCTATTAAGTAATAATAACTCTGATGACATAAAGGCCGGTTGGCACACAATTACATACATATATTTAAGGCCCATATGGTCGGAGAGTCCAGGTTTTGAAATACTTGGACAAGAAATACGATAATGTCCAGGGCCATATGGTAACCTCATAGAGTACAAAACGGTTTGTTTTTAATAGAGCACTGCACAATTGCACTTTGGCACATGTTTGTTTAGATTTGATGTATGGTTTTTAAAGAATCATTAAAGGTTATGTTTTATTGTTTATGATATACCAATTTGCTACCTCCAGATTAATATTGAGGATCTGAGAGGCCAGTAGTACCTTTTTAACAACTCCCCCCCCTTTTTTGTTCGTTGGTTACAGGGCACTTACTTCACTGTGGTGCCCCTTTGTTTTTGTTGTTTGACTAATTTGGCTTTTTACAATTTTACCTAATAAAGGTTAAGTTTTAATATCCACCTTGCTACACAGATAATCTATTTTGTGGATTGTTCTATTCCTGCTTTATATGCTAATTAAGGGATATTATTACTGCAGTGATGTATTTATTTTATTCTTTGAGGATACTGTTTTAAATGGGGGAGGTGGTCCAGTTAATGTACTGAGCGATACTGTCGCCTTTTTTCTTCATCTGGTGTGGTTTAGAATTTGGGATAAAATTCAGTAATGTGTTCTGCAAGAGGTTCTCTAGATAACTGTGCTATTTCCTGCAGAGATGAGCTCTGGCTGGAAGAAGTGACGGAGGTCTGTGCTGGATGAAAGATGAAAAGCAAAGATGAAGGACTTCACCTAGAGACGTCACTGGTGAGTTAGTGTATTACCTGTACACTGACACTATACACTGCATACTATATACAGCAGTCCGGTGTATAATGTCACAGGTGATCACTGTATTACCTATACATTATATACAGAGCTCCTGTGTATAATGTCACCGGTGATCACTGTATTACCTGTACACTGATACTATATACAGAGCTCCTGTGTATAATGTCTCCGGTGATCACTGTATTACCTGTACACTACCACTATATACAGAGCTCCTGTGTATGTCACCGGTGATCACTGTATTACCTGTACACTATACACTATATACAGAGCTCATGTGTATAATGTCACCTCTGATCACTATATTACCTGTACACTGACACTCTATACAGAGCTACTGTGTATAATGTCACTGGTGATTACTGTATTACCTGTACACAGACACTGCATGCTAAGTACAGATCTCCTGTGTATAATGGTGCTTAAGGTGATAATAGTATTGTGTTTTTTTTGTTAATGATCAGTATTGTAGTCTTCAGTCACTATGTGGCAGTAATATGTTGTCCGGCCATGGGATGGCGATATTTGTTCCTTGTATGTGGTATTATTTGGTCACTGTGGTGGTAATATGTTGTTTGTACATGGTGTGGTGGTATTTGTTCCTTGTATGTGGTATTATTCGGTCACTGTGGTGGTAATATGGTGTCTGGACATGGTGTGGTGGTATTTGTTCCTTGTATGTGGTATTATTCGGTCACTGTGGTTGTAATATGTGGTCTGGTCATGGTGTGGTGGTAGTTGTCCCTTGTATGTGGTATTATTTGGTCACCATGTGGTGGTAATATGTGGTCCGGTCATGGTGTGGTGGTATTTGTTCCTTGTATGTGGTATTATTCGGTCACTGTGATGGTAATATGGTGTCTGGACATGGTGTGGTGGTGTTTGTTCTCTGTATGTGGTATTATAGGTCTCTAAGTGGTGATAATATTTGTCTGGACATTTTGTGGTGGTATTTGTTACTTTGTATGTGGTATTATATGTCATTATGTGGTGGTATTATATGGTTTGGTCATGGTGCGGTGGTACTTGTCCCCTGTATGTGATGTTATTGATCATTTTAAAAATTGAAAAATAAATAAAAATATACCTAAACTAGATGGGATTTTTTAACAAATGTTTAATAGTTAGAGTAGAGTAGGGCCCGGCCAAAAGAGTCTACCTTGTCGTGGTGGCGGCTTAAAAAATCTTTTGGCCAAAACAAAAGCTGCTGGCTATATGTGTGATCTGGTGATGGGAACTGTTAATGTGTGATTGGTGAGTAGTGCAGTTTTTCCAAGAGAGGGCGATGAGACTGTGGACAGTTTGAGAGGTGGAGGCGGGGCTGGGGTAGGGCCTGGGTGGAGTCTCAAGGAGGCCCCGAAAATTACAATGCCCCAAAATTCCTAGTAGCAGCTTTATCTATGTGCACATGGGCAATATTTGTTCCCAGGAAAGTGCTGAGCGACGACAAAGCAGGAGGAATCTCCATTGTTCTTACAGCATTTGTTACACTATTACCGTATATACTCGAGTATAAGTCGATCCGAGTATAAGTCGACCCCCCTAATTTTGCCACAAAAACCTGGGAGAACTTATTGACTCGAGTATAAGTCTAGGGTGGAAAATGCTCCATAGATTATTCCCCCATATGGTGTCCCCAGAAGAAGCTCCATAGATTATTCCCCCATATGCTGCCCCCATTAGAAGCTCCATATTGTTCCCCCATATACTGCCCCCATAAGCAGCTCCATAGATTGTTCCCCCATATACTGCCCCCATTAGAAGCTCCATATTGTTCCCCCATATACTGCCCCCATAAGCAGCTCCATAGATTGTTCCCCCATATGCTGCCCCCATTAGAAGCTCCATATTGTTCCCCCATATACTGCCCCCATTAGAAGCTCCATAGATTATTCCCCCATATGCTGCCCCCATTAGAAGCTCCATATTGTTCCCCCATATACTGCCCCCATTAGAAGCTCCATATTGTTCCCCCATATACTGCCCCCATAAGCAGCTCCATAGATTGTTCCCCCATATACTGCCCTCATTAGAAGCTCCATATTGTTCCCCCATATACTTCCCCCATAAGCAGCTCCATAGATTGTTCCCCCATATACTGCCCCCATTAGAAGCTCCATAGATAATACCCCCATGTGCTGCCCCCATTAGAAGCTCCTTAAGATTATTCACCCATGTGCTGCCGCTGCTGCTGCATGTAAAAATAAAAAAATGACATACTCACCTCTCCGTCGCTGGGTGTCAGATACTCACCTATCCTGCGTCCATGGCTGCTCACCGCTATCTGCCACATCATCAGTCAGTGACGTTCGACTGCATGGGGCGCGGCGCGCACTAACCACGTCACCGTGCCCTCTGCTGTCTGAAGTCACTGACCGATGACAGACACAGACAGCAGCAAGCAGCCATGGACGCAGGACAGGTGAGTATCGCTATACTTACCCGTCCTGACGCTGTGTCTTGAGCCCCCAGCTTCTCCGCGCTCTCTCTTCCTGCCTTCAGCGGTCACGTGGTACCGCTCATTAAAACTCATGAATATGCGCATATTCATGAGTTTTAATGAGCGGCACCACGTGACCGCTGAAGGCAGGAAGAGAGAGCACGGGGAGAAGCTGGGGGCTCAAGACACAGCGTCAGGACGGGTAAGTATGACCTGACACCCCCGCCCCCCCTCCCCCTCCGACCCCCTTTGTATATGACTCGCATATAAGACGAGAGGGGGAATTTCAGCCCAATTTTTTGGGCTGAAAATCTCGACTTATATTCGAGTATATACGGTACTAAGCACTAATTTATAAGATTTATCACCAGTTTTATTCACAAGTATTTTGTGTCAGCAAAATGGCCCCAAATCATACACCCTGGATACTGCCGATATATCCAGGTTGTCTGCCCCCTGTGATATGGTCCTAAATGCAGAAACACTGCCTTTTTCCACATTTCGTCTTTATTATATTTATTTTTTGTTGTTAACAATCTGCTCGGATTATTGAGTCATTGCTGCATTTTGTAGGTTTCCCAGTGTATGTATTTAGGTGTAGATTTAATGCTGGGATTCTGCACTCTAAGCACCAATTTGTGTTTATTTTTTTTTGGGGGGGCTGCCCTGGAGTGATGCTTCTAACCTAAGGTCCCTGCCCTGCTCCTATACTCCCTGCTGCCGTCTTCACCTTTTATCAGCGCCATCTTGTGACTGCAACTTCTGTCTGTGGGAATTCAGAAGTAACAGAAACACGCTATCAGGCCACTTTCACGCGTTCAGTATTTTACCTCAGTATTTGTAAGGCTAAATCAGGAGTGGAACAATCAGAGGAAAAGTATAATAGAAACACGCCATCACTTCTGAATTTCTCACCCACTCCTGATTTGGCCTTACAAATACTGATGTAAAATACTGACCAAATACTGAACGTGTGAATGTGGCTTTAGGCTGGTTTCACACATCCTGATATTTCCGGTACCGGAAAAAACGGTACTGGAGATATCCATGTCCATGTGTGTAATATGTGTGGCAACTGTGTGCCACCAGTGTGCGGCATCAGTACCACACAGACGGCCGCCGGGGAAGACGCGCTACAGTAAACACTATTCCCCGGCCAGGGGCACACTTAAAATGAAGCAAGTTGATCACTTCACCTCAGGCGGCATTCAGTCCCTGAAGACAAGTGTAAATATTGATGTTTCAAATATATTCCTATTTAAAAGTGTATGTATTTTACATGAGCATGAGGTTAGGCTAGTAAAGAGTAAACCAGATTTATTTGTACACTGATTTTACTTCCGGGGGGAGGGGGGCGACATTTTGCAGTTCGCCTCAGGCAGCAGAGAGGCTAGGTTCACCCCTGGCCACGGTTTACCTCTACTGAGTGACCAGTGACCTGTCAGACGCCACACAGATGAATACCTAAACAGAGCACCACATACAGACCACCTACATAGGCCGCCCCAGAGCACGAGAATCTCATTAACTCAAAACTGAAAATGATTATTACACAACAACCACAAGACAGATTTCATCAACCAAGGTATCATTAATCAGTATAACGGCGCCATCTCGTCACTATCTGTAGGTTACTTTGCACAATCCTGCTGACAGGTTCCCTTTAAATTGCATGTCTGAAATGTTTTAAGGCTGTGGGTTCAAGAACTGGGGATACTCACTGGAAAAAAATGACATTTTTGTAATTACTTATTATTTTTACTACTTTTACAGGACCAAAAAAATCTTGTTCTTCACCTCAGTATACTGGGATCATAAAAATAGATTGGTATATACACAAACCGGGTGGGTTGGGAGCTTTGCTTTGAAAAACCTTAGCCCATCTTGCCCAATCACATCACAGAAAAAAACTACTTACAATTCCAACAACTATTTGCTCTTTATCTTCCTGTCATGATCTCAGTGCGGGTTTGACTCGCACATGTGGGGTTAATGTCTGGAACCAGTGCTGATGACTGGCATTTCTGGGGTTAAAGCTTGTGATCCCAGTGCAGGCTTACCTGCACATCTGTAGCTTATGACTGTGGCCTCTCCCTGGTTCTGGGAGAGGCTTCTTATAGCCTCAGGAAGCTCCTATCCCTGTCAGTTATACTTTCGCCCTTGGCATAGTGTGGTGACCCCTGAGTGTGTTTGTGCTGTGTTCTTGTTTATCTGATACTTTGTGTACGACTCGGTCTGTTCTCTGGATACTGCTTGTTGGATTCTGCTTGGTACCTTCTATGTCTGTTTGGCTTTGACCCCTGCTTGGCCCCGACTATCCGTTCTGTCTCATCCCTGGTACTTTACTGCTATCTGTGTATGACCTCCATTTTGCCTGACTCTGAGTATTTCTGTATAGTGTCCGCTGATCTCTGGAAGCAGGATGCTAAGCCCTGCCCCTTGCAGTCACATGACCGTAGGTCCTGCTCTGCTTGCTAAACTTCAGCGTCCCCAGGTCCTGTTTGTCAGTACTTTCCGGCCGTACCTGACCCCGGGCCCCCCTACAGTGCAGGTGAGTCCCTGCTCAGCGGAGGCTGCACGCCGGCGCTGACAGGACCCTGACACTTCCTACTCCTACTGATTTCAGAAAGCAAAAACCCTTTAGTCATTATATGGCGTATGGAGGGAAGAAAGAACTATCCTCCAAGGCCAAAATGATGCATAAACTCAAACAATGGAATGAATATCAGGAGAAAACATAGAGCAAGCAATATAAAAAATTATATTCAATTTTATTCAAGTAAAGTACTACAAAAGACATATATCTATAGAAATGTGCAATTGTGGACAAAAACAGATAGTATCCGCATACAGTATCCCAAACCTCCAAATAGATGGAAAAATTCCCGGACCATGTCCCAAGGAAGTACAAAAAATTCCCACAATAAGAAATTGTGGCCCCCAAGCACAGTGGCCTAAGCTAGACATTAGTAAGGGGCATCGTTATAGTAGAACAGGCCGCAATGAGTAAGCGGCAAAAAACAATGGGGAAGAAAAAGACCCCCAAGGGGCACTTACCAGGAATGGAGGAGAGGGAAAGGGCTGTACCACCCCCGACGCGCGTTTCGCGGCGTCTCAGGCCGCTTTCTCAAGAGGAAGCGGCCTGAGACGCCGCAAAACGCGCGTCGGGGGTGGTACAGCCCTTTCCCTCTCCTCCATTCCTGGTAAGTGCCCCTTGGGGGTCTTTTTCTTCCCCATTGTTTTTTGCCGCTTACTCATTGCGGCCTGTTCTACTATAACGATGCCCCTTACTAATGTCTAGCTTAGGCCACTGTGCTTGGGGGCCACAATTTCTTATTGTGGGAATTTTTTGTACTTCCTTGGGACATGGTCCGGGAATTTTTCCATCTATTTGGAGGTTTGGGATACTGTATGCGGATACTATCTGTTTTTGTCCACAATTGCACATTTCTATAGATATATGTCTTTTGTAGTACTTTACTTGAATAAAATTGAATATAATTTTTTATATTGCTTGCTCTATGTTTTCTCCTGATATTCATCCTACTGATTTCAGGTAACATCTCCCCCAACCCTGGTCCACCATCCCCATCCTCAACCCCTACCCTACCTCATATCGAAACCATACTAATCGTATTAATATTACTTGCACTCCCTCATCTCCATCTTTTAATTGTGCCCTCTGGAATCCACGGTCTGTATGTAACAAGCTTCCTTTCCTGCACAACTACTTTCTGAACAACTCTCTTAATCTGTTGGCCCTCACTGAAACCTGGATTCAGGATTCTGACACTGTCTCTCCTGCTAGTTAGCAGCGTCTTTACAGCGGCTCTGTCGTTGCCGCGCTGCAGTTGCAGCTCTTCGTGCGTCCGCGGTTGCGACTCTCTACACCTGATCCTTGTCGGTAGGTCTAGAGTAAGTACCGCCATCTAGTGCTACTCCTGTGACCAGATACCGCGGGTGCAGCGCTGTAGTTCTGTGTCCTAAACAGACTCAGCGTTTTTTGTGTTTTGTTTTCTGTGACTCTGTGAGTTCAACAGAGTCTGAGCAGTGCACATTGGGTGCCATTAACCCCTGTGCACATTTCCGCCAGATTGCTCTGCCGTCACCTAGCAGCAGTTATTACATCTTCTGCACGGTGGACCCCGAGTGGCGAAGGTACTTTATTTATATTTTTATTTAGGGCCTTCCGCCACTCCTAACACATGGTGGTGGAGTTGGCATACTCCTGTCCCCACAATGCACTTTCCAGGTCATCCCCCCAGTTCCATCACTCTCATTCCCTTCTTTTGAGGTCCACACCATCAGGCTCTTCCGTCCCCTCTCCCTCAGAGTAGCGGGCATATACCAGCCCCCAGGCTCAGCCACCCACTTCCTTGACAACTTTTCAGCCTGGCTGCTGCACTTCGAGTCCTCAGAACTACCAACTCTTATCCTGGGAGACTTCAACATCCCCATTAACAGCCCTACTTCCACATCTGCATCCCAGCTTCTATCACTAACCACCTCTCTAGGCCTCTCTCAGCTTTCAACCTCTGAGACACACAAGGATGGTAACACCCTTGATCTGGTCTTTGTCCGGCTCTGTTCAATCTCCCACCTAAATAACTCACTGCTTCCACTCTCTGACCACAACATTCTCTCCTTCACGCTCACATATCCTCGCCCACCCCAGCTCACTCCTACCTACCACACAGTCAGAAATCTACAAGCCATTAACCCTCAGACACTTTCACACTCCCTACACTCATCACTGTCCCCAATCTCCTCTTTTTCCAGTCCTGATCTGGCTGTTTATCACTACAACGACACTCTTAGAAGCACCCTTGACCAAGTAGCTCCCCTCACCCTCAGAACCTCCAAGCACAGACTAAAACAGCCCTGGCTCACCTCGCAAACTCAGCTTCTCCAGCGGACACCTATGGAGAAAAACCCGCACACCAGAAGACTTCATCCACTTCAAATTTATGTTAAGAACCTATAACACTGCCCTTCACCTCGCCAAACAGACCCACTTCACCACCCTGATCTCCTCACTAGCCAACAACCCCAAGAAACTTTTTGACACTTTTCACTCCCTCCTCAGGCCAAAAGCACAAGCACCTATCACAGACATTTGTGCTGACGACCTGGCCTCCCACTTTACAGAAAAAATAGATATTATCCGTCAGGAAATCTGCTCCCAACCACCAAGTCCTGTGACTCCCATCCCTTCCTGCATCTCCCCTGGCTCACTTTCCACATTTGATCCCATCACAGAAGAAGTCTCCAGACTCTTCTCTTCCTCTCGTCCGACCACATGCACTACCGACCCCATTCCCTCACATCTCCTCCAGTCTCTCTCTCCAGTCGTCACAACTCACCTAACTACAATCTTTAATCTCTCCCTCTCCTCGGGCAATTTCCCATCCTTCTTCAAACACGCCATTGTTACTCCATTACTGAAGAAACCCGCTCTCGACCCATCCTGCACAAACAACTACAGACCAGTCTTCAATCTCCCCTTCATCTCTAAACTTTTGGAGCACCTAGTTTACTCCCGCCTTACCCATTACCTCTCCACTCACTCCCTCCTAGACCCTTCACAGTCCGGCTTCCATCCACTACATTCGACTGAAACTGTACTCAAAGTGACCAATGACCTTCTGACAGCAAAATGTAACGGTCACCATTCTCTGCTCATTCTTCTTGACCTATCTGCAGCTTTCGACACTGTTGACCACCATCTTCTACTCTCTAGGCTCCAGTCACTAGGCGTTAAGGACACTGCTCTCTACTGGTTCTCTTCCTATCTTTCTGACCGCTCCTTCAGTGTTTTGTTCTCTGGCTCTACATCATCTCCTCTTCCTCTCGCTGTCGGGGTACCTCAGGGCTCAGTCCTCGGCCCCCTTCTCTCTACACGGCCCCAATTGGACAGACCATCAGCAGATTTGGCTTTCAGTACCATCTTTCTGCTGATGACACACAACTATATACATCATTTCCCGACCTTACCCAGCTGTACTAAAGAACGCCAGTGACTGTCTGCAGTCTCCAACATCATGTCCGCTTTCTATCTGAAACTCAACCTCTCCAAAACTGAACGTTTTCTGCTCCCGCCATCTACTAACCTCCCTAAATCTGACATTTCCCTCTCCATGTGTGGCACCACAATAACACCCCTTCAGCAGGCACGCTGTCTGGGTGTTATGTTTGACACCAATCTCTCCTTCACATCCCATATAAAATCTCTTGCCTGCTCTTGCTGCTTACACCTAAAGAACACCTCTAGAATCCGCCCTTTTCTCACCATGGAAACAACAAAAACCCTCACTGTAGCATTGATCCACGCCCGCCTGGATTACTGCAACGCTCTATTAATTGGCCTCCCCGTTACTCAACTATCCCCTCTCCAGTCCATACTTAATGCAGCGGCCAGGATCGTCCATCTGGCTAATCAGTACTCGGACATGTCCACTCTTCGCCAGTCCTTACATTGGCTGCCCATTCATTATAGGATCCAATTCAAAGTACTTGTTCTCACCTGCAAAGCTCTCCACAGTGCAGCACCCCCCTACATCTCCTACCTCATTTCTGTCTATCGGCCTAATCGACCGCTGCGCTCTGCAAACGACTTTCGACTAACCTCTGCACTAATCCGTACCTCCCACTCCCGTCCCGACTCCAAGACTTCTCCTGCGCTGCTCCAATTCTCTGGAATGCTCTACCCCAAGAAATTAGGACAATCCACAATTTTGATAGTTTCAGGCGCTCCCTCAAAACACATTTGTTCAGAGCGGCCTATCACGTTCACTAATCACAGTCATTCTATGTGTATGATAGGAACTGAAGGAGTTAAATTGAGTTCTGTCTATGTTGCATTCTCTTGTTTAAAACCTTATCTGTTCTTCGAGGAGATGTCTCAGACATCTCCCTTGTGAACCAAGGTCAAATACCTCTGCTTTTTCGCCTAAATGACTTTCTTTTTCGAAAACAAGTTGTAAAATCATTTGTACTGCGCATGTCTGTAAAATGTTTAAATTCTTTACTATAAAAGACGGAAGCCTAACTGATAAGCCAGAGGCGTCTTGGAGGCATCCCGAGTGGTATCATACAGCCGTGTCTGTGTTATCCTTCTCGACGGAGCAATTGATTAGAGACATATGGTGCTTCACACCTAAGAACATCGGTCCTTCAGATGAAAGAGTAATCTGAGGGATCCCGACAGTTTCCTGGCGCCCGAAACAGGGACCTGATATAGGCACCTCTCCAAGACTACCCGATCTACAGACCACTCCAGTTACTGATGAAATTGTGAAAAGCAGACCTAAACACCTGGCCAGGTAAGAGATCAATTTTTCTCTTCTCTGCTCTTCATAATCTATCATTATAACTAAGGTCCGTATAAAGGGGAATCTAGTAGAGGAGGGGACCGTAAAATCAGGTCCATATAAGAACTCTGAGGAAATCGGGTGTGACACGCATATGTAATTTCTGCTCGAATGAGAGGTTACTGTAGGTTCTGTGTGTGCACAGCTATTTTTAGAAAAAGAGCTGATGCAAATCAAAATGGGAGAGGTCTGACATTACGGAATATAAGGCTGGGTGAACAGTTCATACTGCGCAGCCCGGACGGACAAGTTTTTCACAATAGACGATTCCGCACTAGAAATAGAGGTTGTTGAGTGACTGCCTTGATTTGAAGGACTGTGAAAAGTAGACAAATAAGCTGCACAGTAGGTATTCGTTCAAAGAGTGGTGATATTGCCTAACTGGGTCATGTGACAGCATCCTTTCGGGGAGGTCACCGCCTAAGCTTAAATCAACAAACTTTACGAATAAACCTTGTGACAGATAAGAGTGTGACCGAATGAGCACAGGACCGTGAAATGAGCCTGTGACAGGATATGACTGAAGAACCCCAGTAGATGGACACTTTATTTACAATCCTGTGTGTTGTGGGAGTATTTCTGTTCGGATGCTACATAGCATATAAGTACACGAAACACGTAGTACACCGAGGAACAGACACTCCATTTAGCCTGTTAGCACCTTAGGAAGAAGGTAACGAGGTATAGTAGAGCCTAGTCTTGAGCTTACCCAATACACCACCTAAGGCAGGGGACTAACAGGAAGACAACAAGAGAAACAGGATAAGAATAAAAGATAAAATGGGGAACAGTCAGGGAAAGAGACCTGAAGAAGGAAATCGGTTATGTGATATAATTGAGGATAGATATGGAAGTAGTGCAGCAAAGAACCTGGAAAAAGTATTAATCAAATCCAAAGTGCAAGATAGGCAGGCTGTGTGAATCCTTGTATATATGTCTATGAGAACCTCTGAATAAGATGAGAGATGAGTAATTGAGTATAAAAAAAATCAAAAAAAAAAAATCAGTGAATGAGCACGTATGAATGAATCATCACACATCATTTTTGTGTCAAGAGATTTGTGACCTTTCTAGTTGTGGTGGAATCCCGGACAGATGCGTTATAGATATTTCAAATCTACATCTGAGACTGAATGAATTGAGTAATGATATAGTTCGTGTTATATGTGGCATTACATTGTAAAGTTTCCTGAATGCATTTGGCCAGAAAAAGGGCAAGGCATGGTTAATCTCATTATACAGTTATCTGCCCTTACAGTGAAATCCCGTGATTTTGAGTTTCTTTGTAGAAATTGATTTTGATAAGTCTAAAGAACTACAGAATTCTGTGAAGGACGACGCTGCATTCTGATGGGAGGGGGGAAGGATGGAGCTGCGCAGTTTCTTCTCCCTTCGCTCTTATCTCTGCTGAGTGTGAGCTGTGCTCAAAATTCTCTGTAATTCTATCCGTAAGGTACGCGCTGAAAGATTTGTGCATTTTAAAGCAACAGTACTTAATTGAAGATTGGAAGTTAAAAGTAAGATATGGTGCCTAATTTAGAAGGGAATTGTAAGTGATTGCTTGGTCATTAATGTGTTTGAACCTGCTTCTAGTTGTGTGATTGATTTGTATAGCAAATTGTGTCAAATTACAAGAGACAGAGAAGGAAGGAAGCAGTAAAACAAGTGGGACAAATATTGAAAAAGGCAAAAATACCAGAGTGTGAATGTTTGGATGTACAAAAAGGCACAGACAAGTGAAGAAAATAGCAAGTGAATAAATGATGCTTGAGAATGTGCAGCAGTATGGAAGGTGTATTATGAATGTTTGATTGACAAAGTGTAACCAGAGACCCAGACAAAACAGATGGACTTGTAAACACTGTGGTCAGACTCAGACAAATCCAGACTGAATAGCTACTTGTGTGACCTGTGCTACTGACCTAAGAGAATTGCACTAAATCCTATCCAGACAAGATCATAAGAAGCTGACATAATAGTGTGGATAGTGGGTAGTGGGGACATTGGCCCTTGAGGAGTAAGCTGACAGTAGACATCAGACGGCCAACCCCAGCAGGACCTAGAAGTGTGACTAGAATAAGAAAGATACAGGTGTATTATCCCTGGAGCCCCTCTGACCAGCTAGCTTTGCTGAAGCAGCTGCCTGCCCCTGAAGACCAACCATTCCCGTTTTACAGACACATAAAGGAAGTACAGCAGACATATAAGTGTACCTGGGCAGACCTAGAGAGGTTGGTGAGTTTAAAGGCAGGTGACGCACTAGATCATATAATTAAGACAAAGAATCAGGCTTGGGGCATGGATGATAAATCTGCACGATCTGGGGAGACGTACTGTGAGTCACTAAGACAATGGGCTGCAGTGGAACAATCAGAGCAGTCTGTACTCCTGACTAATGTGACACAGCAAAGAGGAGAGAGAGTAGAGATATACCTTGGACGGTTACAGCTGAAATGGGCAGACATGGGGTACATTTGCATAAACCCACTTGATGTTAGAATACTGGTGGATGCATTCATTGACGGTATGAACAAAGACTTACGAGACGCAGTACAGACAGCCAGACCTGAATGGAGACATGTAGATCCGAAAGACCTCCTTAAGGTAGCTAAAGAAATTGAGCAAACAAGGACAATAAAACGACCTGTCATGTATGCTGGAGCACAAGGAAAAAAGTGGAGACGTAATAGGGAAGGCATGTGAGATGACACTGACGTTTCTTTTGACAATCTATTCCCCACATGACATCCATGCCATACTCCTACAAGTTCAACCAAAACATCTGTCTATGGCCAGACAGCTCCGACTTGAGTGTGCTCTACTAATTCCTGAGTATGTCACTCCTCAAAAGATGTAGCGTTCTGAATCCAGCCACCCTCCTGCCTGTGGATTCAGAAAAGGGGGAATTGGTGACCGTATTGGCAAGTGAGGAAGGATACTTTGACATGACGCATGAACATGTCTGCATAGAACTGATGAGTCAGGAGACAGTTGGGTTTGCACACGTTCATGAAAAACCTGTTCCTAATGCAGACTTTGAGTTTCTTTTTTGTAGATGGCCCCAGATACCACCAGGATGGACGATTCTACACTGGATATGCAGTAGTATCCTCACATGAGGTAATCCGAGCGGAACCACTCTCTCCTCACATGTCGGCGCAGGAGGCAGAGTTGAAGGCACTCACTGAGGCGGGTAGAGCCGCTGCAGGTAAAGTCGCTAATATTTTCACAGATTCGAAGCCCATTAAAAATGCAGAGCTGGTGAAACAATTGATGGAGGCATTGATGTTACCAGTCCAGGTTGGCATTGTCAAGGTAAAAGCACACACAAAGGTGACTCCGTGGAGGTAGAGGGCAATAGAAGGTCGAACGAGGCTGCTAAAATAGCACAAGGCGGCCTAGAGAGAGCAGTGGACGGTGGCGGGGAGTCAGCGTATTCCAGCCACATTGGGTCTAGATGTCCTGAAATCCCTCCAGCAAAAGGCTGCCCAAACAGAGAAGGTACACCGGGGGAGACTGGGAGCTGAGCTGAACTCAAATGGAGTATGGGAGAATAAGGATAAAATGTGCCCACCAAAGTCCCTGTTCCCAATCATGGCGCAAGCAGCACATGGCCCCAATCACACCTCAAAAAGTCACATGTGTGCCATGGTAGATGCCTTCTGGATCGCTCCTGGCTTCAGTTGCGCAGCCGCGAAACTTGTACAATCATGCCTCATCTGTGCACAGCACAACCCAGGTAAAACAGTAAAAGTCCCTAAGAAAGCAACACCTAGGCCTCTCTACCCGTTTCAGAGACGGCAGATTGACGACATACAGCTACCAAGGTAGGAGTGTATGCAAATATCCTAGTATGTGTAGATCTCTTCTCTGGATGGCCAGAGGCCTACCCGGTGAAAACGGCTACAGCTCGAGCTACTGCAAAGAAACTGGTGATGGAACTAGTACCACGATTCGGTGTCCCTGAAACAATTGAATCAGACAGAGGTACACACTTTACTGCTGAGGTAATGCAAAATGTAATGCAAATGATAGGTGTAGAACAAGCATTTCATACACCCTACCACCCACAGAGTTCAGGGAAGGTAGAGAGAATGAACGGGACACTAAAATTGAAAATACAGAAAACCATGGAACAAACCCATAAACCATGGCCAGAGTGTCTCCCATTAGCATTATTCTCAGTAAGGTACACACCCACAGGGAAAACTAAACTGTCACCCTTCGAGATACTGTTTGGAAGACCACCGAACACAGGGTTGTACTACCCACAGGTCTTAACACTCAATGTGGATAATTTGACAAGTTATGTAAGCCAGTTGCAAAAGCATTTAACTCAAATGCATTCTCTAGTTTTCTCTTCCACTCCAGATCCAGATAGTGTGGAAGGAACTCATTGTCTACAACCTGGTGATTACGTATATGTCAAGAAACACTCCAGAAAGACCCTTGAACCCCGATATCAGGGACCTTACCAAGTACTCCTAACAACGGCTACTTCTGTTAAGTTGGAAGGACGACCAACCTGGATCCACGCATCGCATTGCAAACTAGCCACAGGAATTAACAAAGCATAAGAGTGCATAATGTTTTGGTTTGGTTTTGTTGCATTATCTGTAATAATGGTAGCTGCGTGGGACAATCTACATTCTCCAATGTCCTTGAATAATAAGTTTATACAACATCAGGAAAAAATACTAAATGATTGGTCAAAAGACACTCAGTCTCCAGCAGATTGCTGGATCTGCACACATTCACCAGTATTAGCCACTAGTATTCCGTTCCTTGTTATTCCTATGCCACCCGAGGAATTATTTGCCTGGACCAGTTGTTCTGATACACTTGCTAATAATGCCACAAATAATGTGAAGTTATGGAACACAACTGTTGGAATACCTATTGTGGGATGGGTAGGATACCCTTGGTGGCAGGGTAATCTTTCAGGAAGTAATACATACCTTCAATATCTGGCATATAAAGGGGGGGCTTGGGTACCCAGGAATAGAACTCGATTAACCTACCTGGGGCAAATTCCAATGTATGGCCTACAAGTTAGTTTTAATGTAACTTCCCACTCTACTGATGCCTTCAAACCAATACTGCTAGAAAGAAGGTTGCATAATACGTCCTGGGAGTATTCCAATTTATTTCCCCAGGGCAATAATGAAACTTGTTTTAATATTTCAGGTAATATACCTTGCAACGAGTCATCTGGATATGAGAAAGGAACTCCCACCTGTAGAAATCCTGATGTAGGGTATTGTAGCCCTTTAGGACAACTTCCAAATTGGTGTATGCTTCAGAATGTATCTGCGTTCATAGATTTAGTTCATAGACTGGTATTACAACATTCAGCCCTATGGGACCTACCTAGTGACATGTACTGGATATGTGGAGACAATGCATATAAATGGTTGCCAGTAGGGGTAAAAGGTGCTTGTACTCTGGGTCGTTTGACTCCAGCTACCTTTGTTATTCCGAATGACCAGTTGAATACTCAGAGCATACCTAAACACACGTTGTACAAAAGAGCTGCTGACAATACACCTCGTCCCTCTGGGAGACCACATATAGTGCAGATGAGTGTGGCTAATAAAATTGTCAGCTCTATTTTTATTTATCCTATGATTACTCAAATGTGGGATAAATTAGTCAGGGCTACAGATTACTTAGATGACCAAATATGGGATATATTGGATATATTGAACACCACCATTGCTGTCCAAAATCATTGTTGTTTGTATCTTCGTAATATATGTGCTATTGAAACTTGTTTTTTGGTGTATCTCTGTATGCAAGAAAAGATGTAGAAATAGATAAGGAAGTTTGACTGTAAACAACAAGAATTTAACTATTATTCCTTTGAGTCCTAGATTGACATCTCATTTCTGGCATGAAGGAGCGTACTCTTGCAATGATGGACGTGGCTTCAGTATCTGGGGGATGGAGAAGGTAGAAGACCTGTCTCCCTTGGGCAACCCGTCGGCCTGGGATAGTACCTGGTGAACGAGCCACTATCCGCTGTTGTTGCAGGATCCAGTGTTCCAGATTGTGGAAAATGAAGATGTCAAAGGGGGGAATGATAGGAACTGAAGGAGTTAAATTGAGTTCTGTCTATGTTGCATTCTCTTGTTTAAAACCTTATCTGTTCTTCGAGGAGATGTCTCAGACATCTCCCTTGTGAACCAAGGTCAAATACCTCTGCTTTTTCGCCTAAATGACTTTCTTTGTCGAAAACAAGTTGTAAAATCATTTGTACTGCGCATGTCTGTAAAATGTTTAAATTCTTTACTATAAAAGACGGAAGCCTAACTGATAAGCCAGAGGCGTCTTGGAGGCATCCCGAGTGGTATCATACAGCCGTGTCTGTGTTATCCTTCTCGACGGAGCAATTGATTAGAGACATATGGTGCTTCACACCTAAGAACATCGGTCCTTCAGATGAAAGAGTAATCTGAGGGATCCCGACATGTAAGTGTGCATGTGTAGCTCATTCACTATCTCCACCCATCCCTCACTCCCTCAAGATGGCTGGACCATCATTGTAAATACACCATTGTAAATACACACCTGTACTTTGTACTTTCTTGTTTGTGTACTTTGTATCTCCCCCACCTCATTGTAGATTGTAAGCTCTCGCAAGAAGGGTCGTCTTATTTTGCTTTAATTATTGTATTGTTAACGTTGTTACTTATGACTTATGTTTGGAACTGTTAAACTGTAAAGCGCTGCGGAATATGTTGGCGCTATATAAATAATAATTATTATTATTATCATCAGTGAATACAGGGAGCACATGAACGTTATTCCTCCTGGGAGTCACCGGCTTTCATAGAGGTGTACATGGAGCATGGACATGACAAGTTTTCTCTAATAATGGATGTAGTTTGTATTTTTTCAAATCTGGAAACATTTTCACTTTAATTATCATAGAAAAAGTACTTTTATAATATACATAACAAACCTGCTTCACCTTTGTCTCATTTTACTAACTACATTCTATGCTGCAACGCAAGACCAAATAATTTCTCCAAATGTAGTATGCATACATGACCAGCAGAGAGCCCTTCTGTTTTTTTCGGATTTGTACAGCCGAGAGTCAGCAGAGATGGTATGTTCACAGCATATAATAGGTGCAAGATGTGAACATTGCTTAAAATACATAATCCAGACTGACATAGGGCTAAACACACTCAGCACAGTCATAAACCTTGCAGTGCAGATGTATGAGGCTCACGGTGGAGGGCCTACGGTCTACACTAGTGTGATCCACCGGTAAGGTGCGGTAAATGTAGTTATTTCCTATGTACGTATCTTCTTCCCAAATAGGACACTATACAGGATTTTGACATGTACTTGGATGCTGCACAATGGGGGGGGTACAAATGCTTCTGAGATTGGGGAGGTGTCATGCACTTTCATGGATTGATGCCTCTTTTTATGTAATCATTATTTGGCCTGTCCTTTGGGCAATCTTCTGCTCACACTCTGGTGCATTATAAGGTCACAATAACCAAGAACCACAGGTTGGACTTAGGGGTTATCAAGGACTTTTAGTATTTCTGCGTATGGGGCTAATCTGTCTATTTTGCGCGAGTGATTTCTGTCGGCTCAGTGCAGTTGCAAACCACTCCTGGTGGCGATTCAGTGGCTGATGCCGACAGAGCAGCGTCTTCTCTTTCGCTTTGCTCTGCTGACTGCCGATGTTATCTTGATTGACAGTGGCTCCGCCTAGCTGCTGTGTGACAGCTGCCAATCAGCATGATACCTGGAGAGATGCACCGTCGACAGAGCAAAGCGGAAGAAGAAGAGCGTCTCTGTTGACGACAGGTGAAATGAAGCAGGAGAATTGCCGGCTGGGGGATAACCACAAAATACAGATGGGAGTGCTTCTTTAATGTTAGTTTGCTGTGCTGTGGTCGGCCACCCTACTCCTGCTAAATCCTGCTCGCTTTTCAAAAAGTTGCATGAGTGGCAGAAAAGATAAAAAAAAGGTAGCAAATCATTACGAATATATGGTGTGCACCAGAATTAGCAACTTTTTAAAGGGAAGGTTTCTCCTTTGATCTATAACAATTGGTAAATGGCTAAAAAAAAATGGCAAAATAGGTGTTTAGCTTTGCATTTTCTCAATAAAACTAACACATATTAAACATTAATGTATATGTATAGCAAAATGTCAACTGAAAAACCTTCCCACCCATAAAAAAACCATGACCTGATACAGGTAAGGCTGCTTTCTTGTTTCGTTTTTGCCATACGTCAGTGGTCCTGAAAGGTGGGATTTGGGCAGAAGCCCAACCGGGCCATTAGATTCCTCTTAGTTCTCTGATTAGAGAACTAATTAGTGTTATGAATGAGTCACCGAGGAGGAAAAAAGAAAAAGCAAGCTAAGCCCAGAAAAACGGAGAGGTTGGTAACTAGCGGATTGCAGACCCCTGATCCTATCCACAACAACTAGCAGTAGCCGTGGAGCGTGCCTACGGTGGTCCTAGACGCCTCGTCACGGCCGGAGAACTAAATAAGCCTAAAGAAAGAAAGGGAAAATCTAAACTGCCCCAGAGCAGACCCCAAAGCAATAGACAGCCCCCAACATGTATTGTCGGTGAAACAAGATGAAAACACAGACACAGGTAGAAAGATAGGCTGAGCAAACGATGGGGCCCTCGCTAACTAGAAAGGACAGGAACGAAAAGCAGCTGTCTGCAATCACGCAAAAAACCCTGCCAAAAAAAAGTCCAACACGTCTGATAGAAAAAGGCCCTGAAGTCACTAGACTTCAATTCCCTATATCAGCACTCAGGTATATTCTGAAGACAGAGCAAAAGAGATCAACTGATCAGAGACAAAATGGGGATTCAGCCCAGTCCCAGCCAGGGCTGGCTGAACACAAAAACTAAGTAAACCAGACAAAAACTCATATGAACAATAGCAGAGAAAACTTAGCTTTAGGAAGGCAGGAACCAAACTGGAAACCAGGAGCCACAGTCAGGAAAATCACCAGCAAGAAACTAGGGAGTCGGTTGCCTTAAATCCAATCAGAAACACCTGATGTCCAATCGCAGTCCTCTTCCTCAGGTGGCTGGTCTCTGCCATTTAGATCAGCTTCATTACCTCCCTTCACCAACAGAGTCCAGATAGAGAACTCACTACTCCTCTGTCAGCACAGCCAGCTACATAACCCTCACCAGAAGCCAGAGGCAAACCCGAAAATGAGCTCACAACAATTAGGTTCCAGGAAACCACAGAGGCTTCTATGCGGTTTATTATCAACAAATTTCAAAGTCATCTGACTTCTTCATCAGAGCAAACCAGATACACCTTCTTGAGGCGGAACAACATCTGCGAGCAGCATAATGTAGGGGAAGAGACCCTGAATCCAATGATATATCACTTAATTTATTGGGTGCAGCAGTTGTGACACAATCACAGTTTTTAGATGTAGCAGGGCTCAGAAAGCTAACTCTTCCCACACCAATGATAAGCAGCTTTGTGTGTACACTGTATAGTGACAGTAAGCTGCTAATCAATGCTGGGGGCGGAGATGGACCAGGGTGCACATACAAAATGGTCTGGGCAGTGATAATCTCCTGCTAATAAAACACTGTTTTTATTGAAACTACAGCACACAGCCTTACAAGTGACACATCGCTGAAATCAGTGTCTCAGCCCCCACCTCATGCTGCCCTCAGATTACATAGCAAAAACCTGCTCAGAGATTCCATTTAAAGGGAACCTGACAGCACTTTTGGACCATATAATATACGGCCACTGCCTTTCAGGGCTTATCTACAGCATTCTATAATGGCAATCGCTGGACTCAATGGCTGCACCAATGCAGACGGGACAAGTGGCTGCGCCAGGTGATTGGCTGCAGCGATGATGACCACTGTAAACGTTGTTACCGCTGCAGCCCATCACCAAATACCAAAGCAACTAGGGGAGAGACAGTGCTGAACCTGGGGAGGGGATTATACCGCGGTGAGACCCTACAGTGTAACAACCTGTTTAACTTTCCAAAAATTGCAATAATCCGTTCTGTGCCAAGAGCCGAGAAAGGTATTATCAATTACGCATTTATGTCATAGAATACGATTTTTGTATTAGAAAGTGGTAAAACCTCCTGAAGCTTTGTTCACATAATGCAGTTGTTTTTTTTAACCAAAATTACTTTTTTTTAAATGGCACTAAAACACATGCAAAACTGTGAAAATAGAAGCCATAGAAGAGCAAAGGGTTAAAAAAAAAAGCAGCTAATGCATTACAGGGCCTAAACGATTCGTTTATAGTGGTATTTAAAGGGTTAATAAACGAGCAAAACACAGCGCTAACTACGCGATCAGGCCAGGAGTATATCTACTCCCCACTGATAACCAATCACGTGTGACCGCACAGGCTTCTCCGCTATCACGTGTTGACCCCTGCGCTCCACGTGCAGCACCACGTGACCTAGGCTGCAATGTTTGTAAACAAGTGTCACAGGGCCACGTGAGTACCAAAGGAAAGAGCTACAGCTGCTATGCCCAATCAGAAGAGCGAGTGTGATGAGAGGCAACTGAAACAACCAATTGGATTGCAGAATTGCTGAGACGACGAACAGGAAGCGAAGCTGGGGTGAAAATGATTGATGCTTAAATAAACCAATCAGAAGAGCTGTAGACGTGTGAGTGGCGGTGCCACTGAATGTACAAGCCAATAACGGGAGGGCAATGACTGTACACAGCAAAGTCAAGGGTGAGAGGGCTGACGATGTGTGGGAGGTGAGGCAATGACGTACGGGTGGCTGCGCCGGACACGTGACCGCAAGCGTTGTTAAGGTGTGTGTGAATTCCTCCATGTATGACGGCTCAGTGGTGAGGTGACTGTGAGAACAAGCGCCACACTACTCCTCAGTCCTCACCACACAGCTGCATATCATATAGATATATATATATACTGTAGAACTAATCTTATTCTACCATGTTAGCTGTACAGCGGTGTGTGTATGAAGATATATATATGTATATGCCTCAGTCATATATATAGCGCCATCTTTGTGGCATTGCTCAATTTTAAAGTGTAATAAAAAAAAATGGAACATTATCTTTTTATATTTCAGTCAAAATGTAGCATTTTCCAACAAAGGTATAAGCAGTTGGTTTATTGCTTTTCATGACATAAAAGGTACATTTTGGGTTTTACCGGAATTTGCCTTTTTTTCCATTTTACGCCAGTCCAGGCCGGCTGTGCCGGCATTTTGAAGAGCGGGCAAAGCTTTTTGACAGCACAACAAGCAAATGCATTGAAATTTACAAGGCAGAAGTGGCGTAACTTAACCCCTTAGTGACCGCCGATAAGGGCAGCCGCTAAGGGTACTTGTCGAAAATAAGGCTGTAGCGCCCCCCAGAGTTGGAAAATAACCAGGGTCTCAACTACCAGGGGAACTTGAGATCCTGGAGATCATGATCTCAGTGTCAGATCACAAAAAAAGTGTATCAGCTGTTATGATTCCTCTCGCCTCTGAAATGCCCTCAGAGACTCTCATATAGTAATAGAAAGGGTCAAATGTAATCTCATGTATATATATATCCCTTAAAAATGATACTTTATTCATTAAAAACCACAAATGTGGTAAACACCAACGAAGTGACAAAAATTAAACAAAGAAAAAAGGAAAAGTGTTCAAGCAGAAACCACTCTAAGGTGACACCTAGGAGTCCCTGATGTGAACCTGAGCTAAAGTCTACCTGTCCGTGGAGGTTGGCACCCTAGGGGGGAACGTTGTGGCGCCCCCGCTCAACGATGACTGTCCCTAGGGGCCCTAGTATACCCTACAGCCACTAGTGGTCACCTCTACCCGATAATAAAGGGGACCTCTACTGCTAGACAGAGACCAATCTGCTCTAAAGAGGGCCCTGTGTCCCAAAGAAAGAAGTTAAAAATAAAGAACACACATGGCATCAGGTGGTGTAATCAAATACTCAATTGCATAATGATGCCACCAACATTATCAGTGAGGCATCATATAAACACTAATGGGAGTCATAGACCGGACACTTTAGATACACTCCATGTTGCCACAATCTCACAGCTATACGGTCTCTTCATATAGAGAGAAAAGATATACATAAAGCTGGCAATTTAACCAGTGTAGCACAGGATAAAGGATAGTGTCCCCTTATGAAATCAATTAACATCCCAATAGAAAAATAACCCAATAGAAAAATAAACACAGAGCTGCCACAGCGATACTCATCTGTGTTCATCACCACCAGCCATCAAATGATTAACGCTTCAACGCGTTTCGCCTGAGTAGGCTCATCAGGAGGCCCGATAATACAATATCTTGTGTCCCATAACGGTGCAGAAGCCAACCGATGCTCATCCCAGTTCCTCTTTTTAAACCCACCGCTAAGACCGCATATGCTCCGCCCACTCTCGTGACATAGCAACGCTCAGCACCTATTACGGTATCCCTACTGCATTGTCAAACAGCACTAGCCAGACCCAGGTGTTCCGATTGGCTGTCAGGACTCACATACAGCGTCACTCAAGGACAACCAATCGGGTCTATTCAAGCATCACAGCACTATCCAATCGCTGGAGCCGAGACAAATTACATGGTCTGACGTGCGCAGCGTCACTCCTGGAGAACCAATAGGCAGTCTCGCAGCTCTCTCCAATCGCTGCGGCTGAGACACACTGCCAGGTCTGACGTGCAGCGCACGCACATGTGATCCACAGAGAATGTTACACTCCCCCATCTTGAAAAGATGCGCCACACATGATACCACAGTTCACCATTATGTATATATATTATATTCAGTGACCAAGTTGCACTCTTCAGTAGCATAGCAGTTGTGTCTTATATATACACTGTGCACTAATAGTTCAAATATGCATACAAATAGACCGCAACCGACGCTAACTAGTGTGAACAAGCGTCAGAATGCGGCTTTATTATCAAATACATATAATTAAAAGACGCTTTTTTGTATATATCATAAATTAGTGTCCAGTGGGGAGTGAGTTAGCGTAGGGAAATAAGAAGGGAACATTTATATGTATAATGATCCATGGCAATACATGGGAATCCCAGATAGACGGGAAACAAAAAACAAAATCTGGAAGGTCAATATCCTCAAAAGAGGAGATCACATTATTCAATTATGGCTTATAAGAAACAGGCAAACGACAATTGGTCATTCAGCCCCCTCGGCTCCAAGGACTCCATCCTGAATATCCATTCACATTCTCTCTTCAGAATATTCTTATCCACATTCCCTCCTCTGGGGTTCACATTCACAACTTCTATAATACAGAATTTAATTTCACCGGGGTCACCTCTATGACACATCCACATGTGTTTAGCAAGTGGGGTCTCTCTTTGATTTCTGATATCCCCCATATGTTCCCCTACTCTCCTTCTGAATTCTCTCCTCGTCTTCCCTATATAATTTTTTGGGCATGAGCAAGTGGCCATATAGACAACCCCCGTGGTCTTGCAGTTAGAAAAGTCTCGTTAATAAAAAGTCTTGCCAGTGCTTGCACTACAAAAGGACTTCCCCGGTCTCATATATTTACAGTAACTGCAATCCCCACATTTGAAGAAGCCATAAGGTCTCCTATCCAGCCACGTGCCACCAACCGCTGGCCTCCTGTATTGACTATGGACCAACATGTCTCTGATGGATTTACCCTTTCTGAACGTAATATTGGGGCGCTCACCGATCACATCCTTTAAATCCGGATCCAATCTGAGAACGTCCCAATGTTTGGACAGGACCTTTCTGACCTCCTGATGTTTGACATCAAAAGTCCCAATGACCCTTATTTGTTCCATCGAGTCCCCTATCTCACGTTTCTGCAGCAGTTTTTGTCTGTCTGCTTTGCTTGCAAAATCATATGCTGTGTCTAAAATATGTTTAGGGTAACCCTTGTCCTTGAAGCGGCCCTCAGAGACCCCTCGGTACCATCCCCCTCTCCCGGTCCTTCCTGATCAGTTCTTCACCCGGCGTCCTCTTCCTGAAACAAAAAAAGCGGGCACATGCACAATGCAATCGAAAAGATCTGCCATCCGGTACTCGGTAACAATAGGAAATTTTTAGCTAGATAAAAATAATAAAATATATATTTTCCATTCTTTGCAGTTAGGGTTGGGGATAGAATTTGTTTTTAAAAGAAAAAAAACGATATGACGGCTAGTTTTGAGTGAAAGTGCGAGTTTGCATCCCCTGCTCGGGAATGCATGGAGTATCGCGGAGCCCCTCATGTTTTTTTGGGGTGTCTAGCATCCACGAAACACGCTGGGCAGGCACCTGTGACATTTGGTGCATATCCAAGCACCCGATGCAAACTGGAGTATCGAGCACTAGCGCTCAATACTAATGACAACATATTCGGTATGACGATCTAATGTTATCAAATTCTCTGTCGTACCTGTGGATTCAAAATATTCACTATACCCCTGGATAAAGTGTTTGAGGGGTGTGGTTTCCAAAATGGGGTCACTTGTGGGGGGTTTCCACTGTTTAGGCGCAATTTTACATTCAAGAAGTCAAACGGTGTTGCTTCCCTTCCAAGCTCTGCCGTGCGCCCAAACAGTATTCAGGAGAAATTGCACAAAAAATTTTGGGGTCCATTTTTTCCTGTTACCCCATGAAAATAACATAATCTGGGTCTAAAGTAAATTCTTTTGTGAAAAAAATTAAATGTTAATTTTTTTCCTTCTACATTGCTTCAGTTCCTGTGAAGCATCTGAAGTGTTAATAAACTTCTTGAATGTGGTTTTGAGCACCTTGAGGGGTGCAGTTTTTAGAATGGTGTCATTTTTGGGTTTTCTGTCATATAGACCCATCAAAATCACTTCAAATGTGATGTGGACCCTAAAAAAATGGTTTTGTAAATTTTGTTGTAAAAATGAGACCTTGCTGGTCAAATTTTCACCCTTTTAACTTTCTAACAAAAAATTTTTTTTTACAAAATTGAGCTGACGTAAAGTAGACGTGGGAAATGTTACTTATTAACTCTTGTGTGACTAATCTCTCTGATTTAAGGGCATAATAATTAAAATTTGAAAATTGTAACATTCAAAATTTTAACAAAATTTCTGTTTTTTTCACAAACATAAATCATATCGAAAATATTTTATCACTATCATGAAGTACAATATGTCAGGAAAAAAGCAGGATCCGTTGAAGCGTTCTAGAGTTATCTATAATAATAAATGCCCTAAGCAACTTCCGGTTGTAACAACTTCCGAACCCTCAACACACACACTCCACTCACCTTTCACCATCTCCACTCACGTCCACTCACTCTTTCACTCCACATACGACCCTTTCTCTCACTCCGTGTCTCATACTCACGCCGTCATCGCCGCTGATCCACGATCCCCGACATCTTCTTCCGCCGGCGCCATCCTGGATCCAGATGTCCTCCACGCCGGCGACATGTTCTTGCGGCGACGCCATTTTGGATCGGCGAAATCCCGCGATAGTCAAGATGGCGTCGTCGCAAGAACATGTCGCCGGCGAGGACGACGTCGGGATCCAAAATGGCGTCGGCGAAAACTCGCGAGATTTCGCCGACGCCATTTTGGATCCCGACGTCGTCCACGCCGGCAACATGTTCTTGCGGCGATGCCATTTTGGATCTGCGAAATCCCGCGATAGTCAAGATGGCGTCGCCGCAAGAACATGTCGCCGGCGAGGACGACGTCGGGATCCAAAATGGCGTCGGCGAAAACTCGCGAGATTTCGCCGACGCCATTTTGGATCCCGACGTCGTCCACGCCGGCGACATGTTCTTCCGGCGACACCATCTTGACTATCGCGGGATTTCACGATACTCAAGATGGCGTCACCGCAAGAACATGTCGCCGGCGTGGACAACGTCTGGATCCAGGATGGCGCCGGCGGAAGAAGATGTCGGGGATCGTGGAGCAGCGGCGATGACGGCGTGAGTATGAGAGACGGAGTGAGAGAAGGGGTCGTATGTGGAGTGAAAGAGTGAGTGGAGATGGTGAAAGGTGAGAGGAGTGTGTTGAGGAGTGTGTGTGTTGAGGGTTAACATGGCAAGAGGTGTGATGCTATCGCATCCTCCCGATGCGATAGCATCGGGCCATAATCTAGTAACCTTATAAAGTGACAGTAGTCAGAGTTGTAAAATTTACAGTTAGTTCCACATATATTTGGACAGAGACAACACTTTTCTAATTTTGGTTCTAGAGTTACCACAATGAATTTTAAACAAAACAATTCAGATGTAGTACTGTAGAAGTTCAGACATTCAGCTTTCATTAGAGGGTATCCACATTAAAATTGGATGAAGGGTTTAGGAGTTTCAGCTCCTTAACATGTGCCACCCTGTTTTTAAAGGGACCAAAAGTAATTGGACAATTGACTCAAAGGCTATTTCATGGACAGGTGTGGGCAATCCCTTCGTTATGTCATTCTCAATTAAGATGATAAAAGGCCTGTAGTTGATTTGAAGTGTGGCGCTTGCATTTGGAAGGTTTTGCTGTGAAGGGAACAAGCGGTCAAAGGAGCTCCCCATGCAGGTGAAACAAGCCATCCTTAAGCTGCAAAAACAGAAAAAACCCATCCGAGAAATTGCTACAACAGTAGGAGTTGCAAAATCTACAGTTTGGTACATCCTGAGAAATAAAGAAAGCACTGGTGAACTCATCAATGCAAAAAGACCTCGGCGCCCACGGAAGACAACAGTGGTGGATGATCGCAGAATAAGATCCATGGTGAAGAGAAACCCCTTGACAACAGCCCTGTTAGGAACGGGGGAATGCACTAAATAAAAATAATAATAAAATGCGTTCGCTGCTCGGGGTCCACCGTGCAGTAGGTGATATAACTGCTGCTAACTGGTGGCAGGAGCAATATGGCGGTAATGCGCAGAGGGTTAAACGTCACCCAGGTGCGCAGAGCAATCTCTGTTAAGTCACAGAGATGCCAAATAAACACAAATACAAAGACAGCCTGGTGAGGTCACAGTACTCAGTATAAATACACACACGGTGTCGGGTCACAGGAGTGGCCCAAGACGGCGGCACTACGTCCGTCTAGACCTACCGTGTGTGCGGCGTCGCAGCTGCCGACGCTAAGGAGGGCTGCTACTGCAGCACGGCGTGGACACTGCCGCAAAACGACAAAGCTATGACGCAAGCGCAATGTCGGACGCTAGCAGCTGTGGATTTTGCAGCAGAGGAGCGCTGGCGCTGATTCTAAATTCAGTCCCTAACCACATACGTAATATCAGAGGGAAGGGGTTTTATAATAAGTCATTCACCAGAATCATACATCTGTCCTCATACACACAGCAGCAAGTAAGTCTATACAAGCGCATGGTGGAACAGCCTTGCGTGCCTATTATAGCAGCCGGGACCTTCCGCAAGCTTCCAGATCTCTGAGATGGACCAATGAGATCTGAAGCAGGACCTGAGCACATGACTCCCGATCTCCAATGGGAGATCGTCCCATGAGCATGCTCAGTAGGAGGACAGAAAGACTTAAGTGCCTGTCACACTAAGCGATATCGCTAGCGATATCGCTATAACGTCACTGGTTTTTGTGACGTTATAGCGATATTGCTAGCGATATCGCTATGTCTGATACCTATCTCCGACCGGCTCCCCCGCTGATTATTGCTGATCGAGTGAGAACGTCCTGGACCATTTCTCGTCGTCGGCTTCCTGCTGTGACAACGAGCGACGCGTGGACGCGGCCGGGAGGACGTCAGGATTGCCTCGTCTGACAGGTAAGTAGCGACCCCCAACCCCTGCGATGTCGCTGGTGAGATCTGCCTGTGTGGCAGCTCACTAGCGACCACTTAGCGATGTACCAGCGATCCTGACCGCGTCATATCGCTGGTCGGGATCGCTGGTACATTGCTAAGTGTGACAGTACATTTAGCCTCAGGAGAGATATGCTGCAAGGCAATCTCCTCTGCAGTAGATAAACAGCAGGAGACTGCAGAATGTGAGGGTCTGGATCCCTGCGGAGTAAATGCAGAAATCCAACGCCTAACAAGCCCAACCAAGTGAACAACACTCTCCAGGAGGTAGGCGTATCAATATCCAAATCTACCATAAAGAGAAGACTGCATGAAAGTAAATGCAGAGGGTTCACTGCATGGTGCAAGCCACTCATAAGCATCCAGAATCAAAAGGCTAGACTGGACTTTGCTAAAAAAAACATCTAAAAAAGCCAGCACAGTTCTGGAAGAACATTCTTTGGACAGATGAAACCAAGATCAACCTCTACCAGAATGATGGAAAGAGAAAAGTATGGCGAAGGCGTGGTACAGCTCATGATCCAAAGCATACCACATCATCTGTAAAACACGGCGGAGGCAGTGTGATGGCTTGGGCATGCATGGCTGCCAGTGGCACTGGGTCACTAGTGTTTATTGATGTGACACAGGACAGAAGCAGCCGAATGAATTCTGAGGTATTCAGAGCCATACTGTGTGCTCAAATGCAGCCAAACTGATTGGTCGTCGTTTCATACTACAGATGAACAATGACCCAAAACATAAAGCCAAAGCAACCCAGGAGTTTATTAAAGCAAAGAAATGGAATATTCTTGAATGGCCAAGTTAGTCACCTGATCTCAACCTAATTGAGCATGCATTTCACTTGTTAAAGACTAAACTTCAGACAGAAATGCCCACAAACAAACAGCAACTGAAAACCACTGCAGTGAAGGCCTGGCAGAGCATCAAAAAGGAGGAAACACAGCGTCTGGTGATGTCCATGAGTTCAAGACTTCAGGCAGTCATTCCCAACAAAGGGTTTTCAACCGAGTACTAGAAATGAACATTTTATTTACCATTATTTAATCTGTCCAATTACTTTTGGTCCCTTTAAAAACAAGGTGGCACATGTTAAGGAGCTGAAACTCCTAAACCCTTCAATTTTAATGTGGATACCCTCAAATCAAAGCTGAAAGTCTGAATTTCAACTGCATCTGAATTGTTTTGTTTAAAATTCATTGTGGTAATGTCTAGAACCAAAATTAGAAAAATGTTGTCTCTGTCCAAATATATATGGACCTAACTGTAGCTTGGTTATTAAAGCGAACCTGTCAACAGGATTGTGCACAGTAACCTACAGACAGTTTCAGGTCGGCGTCATTATACTGATTGCAATGATACCTTGGCTGATGAAATCCGTCTTGTGGTTGTTGTTTAATCTTTTTAAGTTATACTTGTGTTTCGGGACGTCCTGTGGGGGGGTCTTCATTTGGTGCTCTGATTCAATATTTATCACTATGGCTTGTCCCTCAGTGACCTGGCCCCTATTTTACATACTGTATATAATTAACCATCAATATAATGTCCAAAAATCAATATACAAAAAATGGCACTTCAACTCAGAATTAATAGGATAGTACACAGTAATGTACATAATATAAAAAATACCTTCCAAAAACTCTATTGCCAATATTAACATAGAATAGGCATATCTCAATAATAATAAGTGCATAGTGCAAAATAAATCCCAGAGATATGAATATGGGCAAATAGGAGGAGGAATAAGGTACAAACAAGTGCAAAACACCACAATAAACTGGGAAGGTGAATCAAATGCCACTTCAACTTGTAATGCTAGTGTATTATAAAAATGAATAAGCCATAGTATAAGAGAGCGATTCACCTTATGTGGAGCTGTAATCACCATCCGGATACCCCGACGCACGTTTCACCGCTAGGCTTCTTCAGCCTAGCAGTGAAACGATACATTGGTTGATGATATCCATCTTGTGGTTGTTGTTTAATCTTCATTTTAAGTTTTGAGTTAATGAGATTTTCGTGCTTAGGGGCGGTCTGTGTGGAGGGGGCTTCATGTTGTACTCATATTGTACTCTAATTAGATATTCATAATGCAGCCTGCTGACAGGTCACTGATCTCTCTGTGACCTGCCCCCTAGTTTACATAATGAATATATGTACATACTACAAAAATAAAACCTTCTGCAGACAGATGCCAGCCGTGATCAGATAGCTGCTACTCCGCATGCATCGGCGGCACCATCTTGCTAGAGAAGGAAGAAAATCCCTGTACTAGTCTGGACTCCTCGTTGTCCCCATATTCCATCTCTCTGCACTTGGACTGTTTAGGCAGAGGGCGTACAGATGTGATGTCGTCGCGCTCTTTGACCAGAATGTCACTGTCAGTAAAAGTGTTTGGTTTCCGGGGGCAGTATGGTTGCAAAGCTGAACCTTAAAGGAATGTCCAGAAGGGCACCACCAGGAGTGGAGCCTGCGGCTTAATTGGACTCAACACAGGCAACCTCAACCATGCCATCCACAAAAAAGCTGCACAGATTGCAAGCTTAATTTCGTTAACGAACGAGACTCAGGCATTCCCCCGCGGTCTGCGTCCAGCTTACTAGAGGGACACGCGAGGCTCTGGCACGCGAGATCGGCCAATAACAGGTCTGTCATGCCCTTATATGTCCGGGGCTGTACGCGTGCTACAATGAAAGGACCAGCGTGTATCGCTTACAGGTGCGGATAACACGCTGAGCCCCGTTAGTGATGGGGATCTGGGATTACAATTCTTCCCCGCGAACAAGTATTTCCCAGTAAGTGCAGGTCAACTGTAATTCCGGAATTAGGCCTAAACGGCATTCCAGAAAGAATGTGAAAAAATTAAGTGTCCAAACCACAGGTGCTGTAGCTTGCTTAACAGCTGGGCTCCTCTGCTGAGTAGCACACAGTTCTTGCATAAACAGGCGGCATAGCTTGGTTCACGGGTGGGCTCCTTTTCTGAGTAGCAGACACAGTTACTAGGCCCAAAAGGATTTTCAGGACAATATGCGGTAAAAAATTATTAGAAACACACAGTGTTGCTCCTTCACAGGTGTACTACACCGCTGGCTACCAGACACCGCTACTATGCCCTAAAACTGTCTATTATCATTGAAAACCATTATTAATGTGAAAAAAAAGATACACTTTTGTTTAACGAAACGGTCTCGAACGGAAACTCGAACAGCCGAATTTTAATCAAAGTGTTGTAGTTCGTCGAACTGATAAAACACCGCCCAAAACAGCTTGAATTTGAACTTGGCCAACAGTTCCACTCAAACACCACTCATCTGTAATCAGGAGGCAGACTCAGACGGTCTCAGGCACAGTATGAATTCGACAAGATTGCAGAAAGTTGAGAAAGGGTACAGTATCACCGGATAACAGGTATATATAGCATAGTTTAAACATTTCAAATCTCCGTGTTTATTTCCGGAGTCCGACAAAGACACTCACAGCCTCAGTATGGATTAGACAACAATCTAAAAAGTAGAAAAAAAGGAAATGTTTTTGAAGCGTACACCAGTATACACTGTTGGGGTATTTTTAAATCTTCATATATATTTCTGTCTCAGTAAGACAGTCCAGACTCTCCGCAAGAGGAAACGAGATGGATAAAAGTACAGACATAAAGTCGAGTGATTGCAGAAATTAAGGAATTACTAATCACGGGAAAAACTCCCGGGAGAATTCTCACTTTGTGTGTGGAGACAGCGAAAACAGTTCTTTGTGAAGAAAGGGTTGCTGTATCGCAATACCGTTGATCCCATCACCGTTACTCATCTCCATCAAATTTTGATCACAGGGAGAGATGTAGACATGGTCCTCACTGCCTATCATGATCTGTCAGGTAACTTTGAAGTGCAAAAGACAGAAGCCACAGGCTGTAGGCGATTCTATTGGATTGGCATGATAGGGCACATTTAAAAATGAGGGCAGGAATGTCACACGTCTGTGAGTAGGAAAACTGTGAAAGCTGATGATAAACCACCACTGCATCTCATAGTGAGTCGACGTCCATAAGAAATGGAAGCCATTGATCATCTGAAGCTAGAGCCCGGCCAGCAGGACAGGGCATAGCTACGTCTCATCTATCAGTTCACCAAATTTGTTGTGGCAGTCCCAAGGAAGGATTTGACAGCCCAGACTACACAGCGGAGGAGCAGGGAGAGGTAAATATTGCAAATGCTGGGGCCCTGCCCAAGCTAGGGGGCCCCTCGTGGGCGTCGGTACTGACACTGGGCCCCTCATAGTACGCCGGTGTGTCTGACGGCGGGTGTGCACCCCCACCGTCAGAGACACTTGATCGCACTATGAGGGGCCCTGTGCCAGTGCCGGCGCCCAAGAGTCGGCCCACCCACCTGTCCAGGGCAATGGCACTCGCACGGTTGCGTGTGCGCTAGGTGGTGACCCCGGCCATGGGGGGGGGGGGGGAGGCAGCCCAGTTAGGGAGGTTTAAAAAATGGCATATGTTGATGTTGGACTTTCAACAGCTGCAAATGGAGGAATTGGAGAAGTCCGAGGAAGAGGAGGACAAAAGCGAGCCATTTTTCTGGCAACCTATGTGTCATCAGGGGAAGGTGGGACAAAATCCTTTGAAACCCATGCATGGTTCATTTTAATGAAGATTAGATAATCAACATTTTGGGTCGACAGAAGGGTCCTTTTTTCTGTCAGGATTGAGTCAGCAGCACTGAAGACTCTTTCCGATAGCACACTAGCAGCAGGGAAAGCGAGCTCCTGTAAGGCATATTGTGCCAATTCATGCCAGGCATCCAGTTTAGAGGCCCAATAGTCAAAGGGGAATGACCTGTGAGGGAGAACATCGATATGGGACGAGAAGTAGTTTGTAACCATAGTTGACAACTGCTGTCTCCTGTCACTTTCAATCAGTATTACTAGTCTTGTGAGCGGGACTTGAAAAATCAGTCCACAACATGGTCATGAAACCCCTGTCTCCAATGCCACTTCTGATGTGTGCACCACGAACACCTCTTCCATGTTGCCCCCTACGGCTCGTTGGAGAACCATCACCGCTGCTGTGTGCTGGGAATGCCTCAAACAAACGGTTTACCAGAGTTGCTTGTTTGTTAGCCAATATTAGGTCAAGGTTCTTTTGTGGCATGATGTTCTGGGTGGAGGAGCACTTTCTGGCAAAACCACATCCCTCCAGTCACGCACAAACCCTGTACCAGACCTTGCCACGCCAACATTTTCTCTTGTCCCACGAGAAGCATCCTCCTCCCCTAAATAATCATCCGCAGCATCATCATCCTCCTCCTCCTCTTCCTTTTCTTCCTCCACCTCGTCCAGGAGAGGTCCCGGAGCAGACAATGGCTGACTGTCATCAAGACTTCCCTCCTCCTCTTCCTCATTCTCCTCGGCTGCAGACGCCAGCTCCTTAATGTGCGTCAAAGTTTGCATGAGCAGACGCATAAGTGGGATGCTCATGCTTATGATGGCGTCGTCTGCGCTTACCAGTCGTGTGCATTCCTCAAAACACTGAAGGACTTTACAGAGGTCTTTCAGCTTCGACCACTGCACACCCGACAACTCCATGTCTGCCCTCAAAGTGCCTGGCCGTGTATCCTCCCACAAATGCATTACAGCCTGCCTCTGTTCGCACAGCCTCTCAACCATGTGCAGGGTGGAGTTCCACCTTGTTGCAACGTCGATAATTAGGCGGTGCTTGGGAAGTTGGAGCAATCGCTGCAGCTTCTGCATACGACTGGAGTGTACGCGCTACCGGCAGATGTGCGAGCACAGTCTTCGGACCTTCTGGAGCAGGCCTGTTAACTCCGGATAATTATTGAGGAAGCACTGCACCACCAGGTTCAAGGTGTGAGCCAGGCTAGGTGTGTGTCGGAGTTTTGAAAGGGCTATGGCTGCCACAAAATTCCAGCCGTTATCACTAACTACCTTGCCTGCCTCAAGATGTAGACTGTGGTTAAATGTCTAAGCATGCAACTGGTATTCAAATTTCTCAGATTTTTCCCTCGGCTAAAGGTCTTTGCGCACTTCTTACAGATAACCTTTGCCTGATCATTAGGATTTTGTTCAAAAAAGTGCCACACTGCATTCTTCCTACTATGGAAGACATTTTGAGGCCTTGCACGCTGTGCTAATTTGACCGTCTGGCCTAGCTGTCCTGCAACTCTTTTGGTTTTTGTAACCCGTTTTTGGACTGCTCCGGGCCTGCCAGATAACAGCTGTTGCGATGTCGATGCCTGCTGCGGATGCTCCTCCTCTTCTGATCTATTGGCAGCGGCTCCCTCTTCCCCCAATGGATGCCAATCTGGGTCAACAACTGGGTCATCCATCACCTCCTCTTCAATGTCATGTGCACCTTCCTCTGTGTCACCATGTAGGTGGTATAGTATGCGGTAAGGGGCACCTGAGTTTCATCTGGGTCAGATTCTGGCTCAGTACACTGCGAGGACAATGTAGTGCTCTGAGTGAATGTACCAGCAGATAAATCTAGCAGTGGTTGTGCATCAGTGCACTCCATGTCAGATTCTTCTTGGACTGGGTAATTCACGATTTGACTTGATAACCCAGGCATGGTATGTGAAAAGAGCTACATGGAGTATTCTGTAGTGTGGCTTGCCACATCCTTTACTTTTGGTAGGGGTGAAGGACACAAGGAAAGGTGTGGTTCCTGACCATGAGCCTCCAATGACGACTCAGTGCTTTTATTTTTTGAAAGTTCAGAAGAGGAGGCGATAGAGCTGGAGGCTGTGTCAGCAATGTAAGCCAAAACTTGTTCCTGAAGCTCCAGCTTTAAAAGCGGTTTACCTACTCCCAGAAAAGGGAGCCTTCAAGGCCTTGTGGAGCCAGACGATGACCCAGGCTCAACACCTCCTGCATAAGATGCTATTGTGCTTTTGCCACTACCAGCAGATCCACCACCAACACCATCATTACCAGCTGGCAACCCCCACTCACTTCCACGGCCTCTTCCAACACATTTCCTCATTTTTGGGAACATGTACCCAAAATACCACCAGCAATATGGTACTGTAAAAAAAGGTACAAGGTGTATATAGTATTGGGGAGAATTTGAATCTTCCTACAGACTTGAGGACACTGAACTATTATCTCAGGCTCAGTGTAGATTACACCTCAATATAACAGGCTGAAATTGGATGGTGTATAAAATGTCTATATAGGATTGGGGAGAATTTGAAACTCCCTACAGACTTGAGGACACTGAACTATTATCTCAGGCCTAGTGTAGATTACACCTCAATATAACAGGCTGAAATTGGATGGTGTATGAAATGTCTATATAGGACTGGGGAGAATTTGAATCTCCCTAGAGATTTTAGGAGGCTGACAATGATGCTCTCAGTCCCAAGTATGGCAGCAGGCAGCCTAATAAGCAGGACTGCTGCACACAAAAGTGTGGAAAAATGAACGCTTGGTAACTGGGCAAAAAAGTATAGTATTGGTGAGAATTTGGATCTCACTAGAGATTTTAGGAGGCTGACAATGATGCTCTCAGTCCAATTATCGACGCAGGCAGCCTGATAAGCAGGACTGCTGCACACAAAGGGATGGAAAAATGAACGCTTGGTAACAGTGCAGAAAAGAGGAAGAAAAGTATTTTTGCTTTTAAAAAAGCAGTTTGCACAGCAGTGTGAAAACATCAATGCAGCTATCGGGGAGCCTTATAAGGCAGCCTAATAACCAACAGAGCTGATGCACCAAAATATAGCCTCCCCTTGCACTGCACACTAACTGGTGTGTTGTACAGGCAAAATCGCTAGCAGCAGAAGCAGTTTTTTGTATCTTCTTCCCTGCCTAACGCTCTCCCTACAGAATCAGCAGCAGCAGCAGCTCTCCCTATTCTGAGATCAGCAGAAGTAAGATGGCTGTCGGTGTGCACGCCCTTTTATAGCCCCTGTGACGCCACACAAAGCAAGCCAATCACTTGCATGCCCTTCTCAAAGATGGTGGTGACCGCTGCCTATGTCATCGCGTTGCCCACAGTGTGCGTCCTCCATCATTGGCTGAAAAAGGGAGCTGAAGCATCATTTGAAACGCGACTTTGGCGCCATGGTCGTCGACCTCGTGGCCGACCTCACGCTATGGTCGGGTTTCGTTTCATGAAACCCGACTTTTGCAATTGACTGACCCGTTTCGCTCAACTCTAAAAATATAATGGATTCAACATGACACTGTCTGTAGTGATTTGGGCTCTGCATGCCACTATGGATTTAAAATGAAACAACTGAGATGCAATTGAAGTGTAGACTTTTAGATTTAATTAAAGGGGTTGATCAAAAATCTCTTGTTAAACGTTTAGGAATTTCAACCATTTTTTATGCACATTGTCTCCTCCAAGAGAAGACGACTAGAACTCTAGCACCACCTATTGGAAGCAGCAATCCTAAAAGTGTATGTCGACTCTTTGGCTAGCCTTCCGATATGACTTTGGATAAAAGCCAAACCAAAATCTAAATTTGCAGCATGGTGTTTCAGAGTGATGCCTATCATCAGTGCAATGTGTGGTATCTGATTTGGCTAGACTAGAGACTCTTGACGTGCTAAGCTTGGCTTGTCACTCTCCACAAGGAGTACCATTTTTCTACCAAGCCTCCTCCTTTCACGGGCCCAAAATTGGACAAACTAACTAACATAAATAACATGTTCTTTAGTAATGCTTCGTAGAGAATTCTTTGCAAGCAATGACTGACTGAAGTCTGTAAGCCATGGATATCACCAAACACTGGGTTTGCTTCTTTGTATTGCTTAGCCAGGCCTTTTTTGCAGATGACTTGACAATACCCTATAGATTCTCTATTAGGATAAGGTCAGGCGAGTGCTGCATGGACTTGAGAAACTGAATTGTGTTTGTTCTGCCACCATTTTGTTTTTTCCTGTTTTGACCAGTGGGCTGTGTTTTCTTTACCACACCTGGGTTTATGCTGCCTACCAATAAGCCCAAGGAAGTTCTTAAAGCCACAGTGTACCCGGGTTTACCTCCGTGTGCAGCCGAGTGAGCCAATCTACCACAACATAAAAAGCTAGACTGTAGTTTGCTAAAATGTACGTGAGTAAACCAAAATCCTTTTGAGAAAGCATCTTGTGGACAGATGATAGAAAGTGTGAGGCAGTGACCCCTGTTACAGCTAGAGGGCGCTGTGTGTTCTCCCCGGGATACGCACGGAGGCATATTGAGGCTATGGAAATGCATTGCGGTCACAGGCGTACCTGGGATTGCAATGGTGAAGCAGTGACCGATGTCACAGGTAGGGGTTTCTGTGTAGTCTCCCCAAGATATGCACGGAGGTGAATGAAGGCCATAGGTGTGCATGGCAGTCACGGGCATCGCTGTGACTGCAATGCAGACTGTTAATAAAAGTAAGTCTTAGTCTTGGACATGTTAGTGTCCAAGGCAGAGATATGGAAAACCTGCTCTGGATGATGTGTTTTAAACAGATTGCAGTATGATAGTGTTGCAGTCTGTTCCATTCCGGACCCAGGTTTTCCATGTTGTTGAAAGCCACATGTTTCTGTGATAAAATCCCTGCAGGAAAGGGAAAGTGAAGTCATAGTGACTGCTTAGTGAGTCTCAGATGTGTCAGGGCCAGAGTGAGGCCTGGCAACCCACAGCATAAACAGTGGTGCTGCCGTCCACGATGACTGGTCCCGGATGTGGACAGGTCTTGTGCCTGGAGATGAACCAGAGGTAGACTGTCCTGTGCCCAAAGGAAATACTGGCGTGTCACAGCTGCAGACAGGAGGATGTCAAGGTCTGTGTACGGCTGTGAGGAGAGACTGATACAGCGGTGCAGGACACCCATGGGAACTAGTCAGAGGTGGACTAGCGTGTGTCGTGATTACAGACCAAAGGAGGCTGTAAGTGAGAGACATTGGCACGGCGTGCAGTCGCCCATGGAAACTGGACAAGGTTAAGTGTGGCATGTTTAGGGACTGTGATACAAAGCCGTTTACTATGAAGTGCTATTGACTGGTGTGAACTGAATACTATTATTTGCACTTGTGTGAATTGGACTTTAATGCTGTGAAGAAACACATTAAAGGGACTTTTGTGTTTGAACTTTGTGGGTCACTGCCTCTTCACTGCATACGGTGCTACCGCTGCCTTACTTAATATAGAGTTTTTTGGTAAACCACATCATTCTACTTTTTACCGAAAATGGAATGAGGTCTACAAAGAAAAGAGCACAGTACCTACAGTGTATTATGGTGGAGCTTCAAAAATGTTTTGTTGTTGTTTTGAAATCTGAATATTACCAAAGGATTTGGGGTTGAAATGTAGTGCCCAGTGTCAGAAAGCTGGGTTGGGATCCTAGGACAATGACCTCAAACATAAGTACCCAGAAATAAAGGGAAACAAAGCACTGGAGAGTTCTGAAGTGCCTAGCAATAAGTCCAGATCTAAATCCCATTGAACACCTGTGGCGATATCATAAAATTGCTTGTGGAATAAGCCACCTTTCAAATATGTGAGACCTGGAGCAGTTTGCAAAAGAAGAGTTGTCAAAAATTCCAGTTGAGAGTTGTAGGAAGCTTGTTGATGATTATAGGAAGTGACTGATTGCAGTTATTTATTCCAGAGAGTGTGCAGCCAAATATTAAGTAGAGGGTGCCAACAATTTTTTGTCTGGTTCATTTTTGGGTTTTCGAGTGAAATTTTGTCCATTTTGCCTTTCTCTGTTTGTTTTTTGTTTGTTTTTTTTTCAACACGCACAAAAGAAATTCACGTGTAATTATAATAATTACCTGTGCAAAATACTTTATTTTCTGGAACAATTTCAAGGGTGCCAAACCTTTCGGCCATGACTGTATTTACTAAGACACCATGGAAAGGATTCTACTATCATCTACCACTGTTGCATTCTGTGGACGTCAAGGCCTTTTTGAGTTCCCAAGTTTACTAGTGCATTTATTTTTTTTTTGCAGAATTTATAAAACATCTCTTCTGCTCAACTGATGATCGATTAGCGAGGGAAAAGCTCATGCATCCCATGACCGTTTGCATGAAGATGCACGTAAGTGATCAGCGCTCAGGTCACAAAACCCACATACCAAAGTGGTGCAAACACAAAATGTTGCCTCCCTGAAAGGGGGGGTGGATATGATGTGTAATTTTTGGAAATTCTCAAAGTCTCAGTAGCGCAGCAGTAGAACTATAAGGCCCAGCAAGTAAACGGTAGCCCGGGATTAATATACAACTGCTTTGCACGTTCATCCTGACTGGAATGGAGACGTGCAGAATAATAACAGTATTTTGAATCTCAAGATTTGGCTACGATTTGTCAGTCTGCGCAGACCGATCGCAACAAATGCGGTAAGTAGGACCACAGCCGCATCACTGGGGTCCTCATGGTGATTAGTGTTGTCACGGACAGCACCAATCACCACTGTCCACCAATGTTAGGATGCTAAAACTGTTGTGATTGACTGGTCCAGTTTGTTTAGCCAATCACAGTGATCGCGGCTGGTCAGACCATGCAGCGTCACTCTGGGTCTGAACAGAGCCAATCTCAGCGATCGCCAGTGGGCGAGGTTGGAGACCGCCACCCCTTGTGCATTGAGGCCAGATGTCCTGCTGTCGGGGACAACTGCTATTTTCACCTAATCACCATGTTTTGACAAGGTGATCGTTCTTCCGCAGGACGTACCAGTATGTCCATTCGTGGGAAGTCACTGCAAAATACGCAGTACCTCTATGTCCAGTTTCAGGAAGGGACCAATATATTTTAGTACCTATTTGGTATAGAACTCAACAGAAGATGTGGGGCAGTCACAGATGGGCCGGCTATGGGTTTGGTCAGCACAGCCCACCTGAAATTTTCCTGATGGCCAGTCTGGTCCTGCTGATAGCGTCATTAGCGGATTAGTTACTTAAACTGAAGCTGGTACTCATCAGAGTACTGTAGCTGATCCTGATGCTCATGAGGAGCAATGATTAGGAAACAGTTATTTTTTTTTTTTTTTTGCATTTACTGGCATGATATTTGTACATAGGCACTTTGTCATGGCACTGTGTGAGGGCAGTGGGAAATGTTCTTGTTGTTTACTGCACTACTATAGTATTGCTTACACTATTATGGGATAACTGTCAGTAACACTAAGGGCATTGCAAGAAAGAGGTTCATTTTACAAGGTTTTATTTTTACTTCCAAACTAGCTTTTCATTTCCTCGATAGTACATTTAAAGATGTCTTTTTCAAAATGTTTACTTCAATTTAGAGGTAATTTTGGCGGTTTATGATGTATAAGTGCAAAGGGCATGTTCCCATGTTCAGAATTTGCTGCGGTTTTAACGCTGCGTATTTATGCAGTCAAAAACGCAGTGGCCAGATGTTACAACTTAGTGGATGGGATTCCTAGAAATCTCATGTCCACTGTGCATCTTAATGCACTTGCAGATCAACCACATTGACATGTGGCGCGTCTTTTAGATCCGCAGCATGTCAATTTCTCTTGCAGGTATGCATGCGGATTTTCCCCATAGATTTGCATTAACGAGGAAAATCCGCATGTGTAAAAAAAAAAAAAAAAAAAAAAAAAAAAAATCTGCTAATTTGCATAATAGGTGCGGACATTCTGCAACATCAAAAACCGCAGCAGACTCTGAACATGTTAACGTACCCTCAGACACTTGCCAATTGCTGTCTTCCTGGTTGCTGTCTTTTCTGCTCTGTTCCCAAGTGACCGCTCCTCTTCTTTGCCAGCTCACACATACTGTTGTGTGGGGTGAAGTTACTTCCTTCATTTTAAGCCTATACTCAGTACATGGCTCCATAGACTTACAGTATATTGAGAAAGTGCCTTCTGCTCCACTCATAAACCCCTGTGTGAGCCAGTTAGTCTGCTTTCTTATCATGCCAGAAGAAGGGAACATCAGCATCGGAAATGGGGGATGACGGTGATAAGCTTCTATTTTTATTGCACTTACATATCATTACCGTACATAGGTACGGTAATTAGGATATATTCACCACCCTAATCTCCTCACTAGCCAACAACACCAAGAAACTTTTTGACACTCTTCACTCCCTCCTCAGGCCAAAAGCACAAGCCCCTATCACAGACATTTGTGCTGATGACCTGGCCTCCCACTTTACAGAAAAAATAGATAATATCCGTCAGGAAATCCGCTCCCAACCACCAAGTGCCGTGACTCCCATCCCTTCCTGCATCTCCCCTGGCTCACTTTTCACATTTGATCCCATCACAGAAGAAGTCTCCAGACTCCTCTCTACTTCTCGTCCGACTTCATGCACTACCGACCCCATTCCCTCACATCTCCTCCAGTCTCTCTCTCCAGTCGTCACAACCCACCTAACTACAATCTTTAATCTCTCCCTCTCCTCGGGCATTTTCCCATCCTCCTTCAAACACGCCATCGTTACTCTATTACTAAAGAAACCTGCTCTCGACCCATCCTGCACAAACAACTACAGACCAGTCTCCAATCTCCCCTTCATCTCTAAACTTTTGGAGCGTCTAGTTTACTCCCGCCTTACCCCTTACCTCTCCACTCACTCCCTCCTAGATCCTTCACAGTCCGGCTTCCGCCCCCTACATTCGACTGTAACTGCACTCATCAAAGTGACCAATGACCTTCTGACAGCAAAACGTAACGGTGACCACTCTCTGCTCATTCTTCTTGACCTATCTGCAGCTTTCGATACTGTTGACCACCATCTCCTACTCTCTAGGCTCCAGTCACTAGGCATTAAGGACACTGCTCTCTCCTGGTTCTCTTGCTATCTCTCTGACCGCTCCTTCAGTGTTTTGTTCTCTGCCTCCACGTCGTCATCTCTTCCTCTTGCTGCTGGGGTACCTCGGGGCTCAGTCCTTGGCCCCCTTCTTTTCTCTCTCAACACGGCCCCAATTGGACATACCATCAGCAGATTTGGATTTCGGTACCATCTTTACTATATACGTCTTCCCCTGACCTTACCCCCGCTGTACTACAGAACGCCAGTGACTGTCTGTCTGCAGTCTCCAATATCATGTCCCCTCTCTATCTGAAACTCAACCTCTCCAAAACTGAACTTCTTCTGCTCCCGCCGTCTACTAACCTCCCTAAATCTGACATTTCCCTCTCCGTGGGTGGTACCACAATAACACCGCTTCAGCAGGCGCGCTGTCTGGGTGTTATGTTTGACACCAATCTCTCCTTCACATCCCATATACAATCTCTTGCCCACTCTTGCCGCTTACACCTAAAGAACATCTCTTGAATCTGCCCTTTTCTCACCATGGAAACAACAAAAACCCTCACTGCAGCATTGATCCACTCCCGCCTGGATTACTGCAACGCTCTATTAATTGGCCTCCCCGTCACTCGACTATCCCCTCTCCAGTCCATACTTAATGCAGCAGCCAGGGTCGTCCATCTGGCTAATCGGTACTCGGACGTGTCCGCTCGTCGTCAGTCATTACACTGGCTGCCCATTCATTATAGGATCCAATTCAAAGTACTTGTTCTCACCCACAAAGCTCTCCACAGTGCGGCACCCCCCTACATCTGCTCCCTCATTTCTGTCTATCGGCCTAGCCGATCGCTGCGCTCTGCAAACGACTTTCGACTAACCTCTGCACTAATCCGTACTTCCCACTCCTTACTCCAAGACTTCTCCCGTGCTGCTCCTATCCTCTGGAATGCTCTACCCCAAGAAATTAGGACTAACCACAATTTGCATAGTTTTAGGCGCTCCCTCAAAACACATTTGTTCAGAGCGGCCTATCACGTTCACTAATCAAAGTCATTCTATGTGTAAGTGTGCGCGTGTAGACCTTCATTGTAAATACACAATTGTAAATACACACCTATACTTTGTATCTTCCTCACCTCATTGTAGCTTGTAAGCTCTCACGAGCAGGGTCGTCTTATTTCGTCTTATTTTGCTTTAATTATTGTATTGTTAACGTTGTTACTTATGACTTGTGTTTTGAAACTGTTAAACTGTAAAGCGCTGCGGAATATGTTGGCGCTATATACTGTAAATAAAGATTATTATTATTATTATTATTATATATCATGAAATCTAAATTTTGACATGACCTCTTCTTTAAAAACAAAGAATAGATGCCCTTTTAGGCAATTCTGTATTAACTAGATGGTGGCCCGATTGTAGCGCATCGGGTATTCTAGAATATGTATGCAGTTTATTTTTGAAGATTTAATAATAATGCAATAATGCACCCCCCAATCCTGATATATAGGGTTCTCTCACCCCCAATTCTGATATGTATGGTTCTCTAACCCCCAATCCTGATATGCATGCTACCCCTCAACCCCCTATCCTGGTATGCATGGTCCCCTGACCCCCCCCCCCCCCCCCCAATCCTGGAATGCATGGTCCTCTCACCCCCCAATCCTGGTATGCATGGTCCTCTCGCTTCTCTTTCCTGGAATGCATGGTCCTCTTACTCCCCTTTTGGGGTATGCATGGTCCCCTCACCCCCCCAATCCAGGTATGCATGGTCCTCTCACCCCCCAATCCTGGTATGCATGGTCCCGTCACCCCCCTATCCTGGTATGCATGGTCCCCTCACCCCCCTTTCTTGGTATGCATGGTCCCCTCACCCCCCAATCCTGGTATGCATGGTCCCCTCACCCCCCAATCCTGGTATGCATGGTCCCCTCACCCCCCAATCCTGGTATGCATGGTCCCCTCGCCCCCCCCAATCCTGGTATGCATGGTCCCCTCACCCCCCAATCCTGGTATGCATGGTCCCCTCGCCCCCCTTTCCTGGTATGCATGGTCCCCTCACCCCCCAATCCTGGTATGCATGGTCCCCTCACCCCCGAATCCTGGTATGCATGGTCCCCTCACCCCTCAATCCTGGTATGCATGGTCCCCTCGCCCCCCTTTCCTGGTATGCATGGTCCCCTCACCCCCCAATCCTGGTATGCATGGTCCCCTCACCCCCCAATCCTTGTATGCATGGTCCCCTCAACCCCCCCAATCCTGGTATGCATGGTCCCCTCACCCCCCTTTCCTGGTATGCATGGTCCCCTCACCCTCCTTTCCTGGTATGCATGGTCCCCTCATCCTCCTTTCCTGGTATGCATGGTCCTCTCACCCCTCAATCCTGGTATGTATGCTCACCGTCACCCCCCTCTCCTGGTATGCATGGTCCTCTCACCCCCCAATCCTGGTATGCATGGTTCCCTCACCCCCCAATCCTGGTATGCATGGTTCCCTCACCCCCCAATCCTGGTATGCATGGTCCCCTCGCCCCCCTTTCCTGGTATGCATGGTCCCCTCGCCCCCCTTTCCTGGTATGCATGGTCCCCTCACCCCCTTTCCTGGTATGCATGGTCCCCTCACCCCCTTTCCTGGTATGCATGGTCCCCTCAACTCCCCAATCCTGGTATGCATGGTCCCCTCAACCCCCCAATCCTGGTATGCATGGTCCCCTCAACCCCCCAATCCTGGTATGCATGGTCCCCTCACCCTCCTTTCCTGGTATGCATTCTGTATTAACTAGATGGTGGCCCGATTGTAACGCATCGGGTATTCTAGAATATGTATGCAGTTTATTTTTGAAGATTTAATAATAATGCAGTAATGCACCCCCCAATCCTGATATGTAGGGTTCTCTCACCCCCAATTCTGATATGTATGGTTCTCTAACCCCCAATCCTGATATGCATGCTACCCCTCAACCCCCTATCCTGGTATGCATGGTCCCCTGACCCCCCCCCAATCCTGGAATGTATGGTCCTCTCACCCCCCATTCCTGGTATGCATGATCCTCTCGCCCCCCTTTCCTGGTATGCATGGTCCCCTCGCCCCCCTTTCCTGGTATGCATGGTCCCCTCACCCCCCAATCCTGGTATGCATGGTCCCCTCACCCCCCAATCCTAGTATGCATGGTCCCCTCACCCCCCAATCCTAGTATGCATGGTCCCCTCAACACCCCAATCCTGGTATGCATGGTCCCCTCACCCCCCTTTCCTGGTATGCATGGTCCCCTCACCCTCCTTTCCTGGTATGCATGGTCCCCTCATCCTCCTTTCCTGGTATGCATGGTCCCCTCATCCCCCTTTCCTGGTATGCATGGTCCCCTCACCCCCCTTTCCTGGTATGCATGGTCCTCTCACCCCTCAATCCTGGTATGTATGCTCACCGTCACCCCCCTCTCCTGGTATGCATGGTCCTCTCACCCCCCAATCCTGGTATGCATGGTTCCCTCACCCCCCAATCCTGGTATGCATGGTTCCCTCACCCCCCAATCCTGGTATGCATGGTCCCCTCACCCCCTTTCCTGGTATGCATGGTCCCCTCACCCCCTTTCCTGGTATGCATGGTCCCCTCACTCCCCAATCCTGGTATGCATGGTCCCCTCAACCCCCCAATCCTGGTATGCATGGTCCCCGCAACCCCCCAATCCTGGTATGCATGGTCCCCTCACCCTCCTTTCCTGGTATGCATTCTGTATTAACTAGATGGTGGCCCGATTGTAACGCATCGGGTATTCTAGAATATGTATGCAGTTTATTTTTGAAGATTTAATAATAATGCAATAATGCACCCCCCAATCCTGATATGTAGGGTTCTCTCACCCCCAATTCTGATATGTATGGTTCTCTAACCCCCAATCCTGATATGCATGCTACCCCTCAACCCCCTATCCTGGTATGCATGGTCCCCTGACCCCCCCCCCCCCCCAATCCTGGAATGCATGGTCCTCTCACCCCCCAATCCTGGCATGCATGGTCCTCTCGCTTCTCTTTCCTGGTATGCATGGTCCTCTTACTCCCCTTTTGGGGTATGCATGGTCCCCTCACCCCCCAATCCAGGTATGCATGGTCCTCTCACCCCCCTATCCTGGTATGCATGGTCCCCTCACCCCCCTTTCTTGGTATGCATGGTCTCCTCACCCCCTTTGCTGGTATGCATGGTCCTCTCACACCCCAATCCTGGTATGTATGCTCCCCGTCACCCCCCCTTTCCTGGTATGCATGCTCCCCGTCACCCCCCCTTTCCTGGTATGCATGGTCCCCTCACCCCCCAATCCTGGTATGCATGGTCCCCTCACCCCCCATTCCTGGTATGCATGGTCCCCTCACCCCCCATTCCTGGTATGCATGGTCCCCTCACCCCCCAATCCTGGTATGCATGGTCCCCTCTCCCCCCTTTCCTGGTATGCATGGTCCCCTCACCCCCCTTTCCTGGTATGCATGGTCCCCTCACCCCCCAATCCTGGTATGCATGGTCCCCTCACCCTCCTTTCCTGGTATGCATGGTCCCCTCGCCCCCCTTTCCTGGTATGCATGGTCCCCTCACGCCCCTTTCCTGGTATGCATGGTCCCCTCACCCCCCAATCCTGGTATAATAATAATAATAATAATAATAATAATAATAATAATAATAATAATCTTTATTTTTATATAGCGCTAACATATTCCGCAGCGCTTTACAGTTTGCACATATTTTCATCACTGTCCCTGATGGGGCTCACAATCTAAATTCCCTATCAGTATGTTTTTGGAGTGTGGGAGGAAACCGGAGTGCCCGGAGAAAACCCACGCAAACACGGGGAGAACATACAAACTCCTTGCAGATGTCGTCCTTGGTGGGATTCGAACCCAGGACTCCAGCGCTGCAAGGCTGCAGCGCTAACCACTGAGCCACCGTGCTGCCCAATGGTCCCCTGAACCCCCCAATCCTGGTATGCATGGTCCCCTCAACCCCCCAATCCTGGTATGCATGGTCCCCTCACCCCCCTTTCCTGGTATGCATGGTCCCCTCACCCCCCTTTCCTGGTATGCATGGTCCCCTCACCCCCCATTCCTGGTATGCATGGTCCCCTCACCCCCCTTTCCTGGTATGCATGGTCCTCTCACCCCCCAATCCTGGTATGCATGATCCCATTATCCCCCAATCCTGGTATGCATGGTCCCCTCACCCCCAATCCTGGTATGCATGGTCCCCTCACCCCCCTTTCCTGGTATGCATGGTCCTCTCACACCCCAATCCTGGTATGCATGGTATCCTCACCCCCCTTTCCTGGTATGCATGGTCTCCTCACCCCCCAATCCTGGTATGTATGCTCACCGTTACCCCCCTTTCGGGGTATGCATGGTCCCCTCACCCCCCAGTCCTGGTATGCATGGTCCTCTCACCCCCCAATCCTGGTATGCATGGTCCCCTCACCCCCCTATCCTGGTATGCATGGTCCCCTCACCCCCCTATCCTGGTATGCATGGTCCTCTAACCCCCCTTTCTTGGTATGCATGGTCCCCTCAAACCCTTTGCTGGTATGCATGGTCCCCTCACCCCCCTTTCCTGGTATGCATGGTCCCATCACCCCCCAATCCTGGTATGCATGGTCCCCTCACCCACAATCCTGGTATGCATGGTCCCCTCACCCCCCTTTCCTGGTATGCATGGTCCTCTCACACCCCAATCCTGGTATGTATGCTCACCGTCACCCCCCTTTCCTGGTATGCATGGTCCTCTCACCCCCCAATCCTGGTATGCATGGTCCCCTCACCCCCCTATCCTGGTATGCATGGTCCTCTAACCCCCCTTTCTTGGTATGCATGGTCCCCTCAAACCCTTTGCTGGTATGCATGGTCCTCTCACACCCCAATCCTGCTATGTATGCTCACCATCACCCCCCTTTCCTGGTATGCATGGTCCTCTCACCCCCCAATCCTGGTATGCATGGTCCCCTCACCCCCCTTTCCTTGTATGCACGGTCCCATCACCCCCTTTTCCTGGTATGCATGGTCCCCTCACCCCCCAATCCTAGTATGCATGGTCCCTTCACCCCCCAATCCTAGTATGCATGGTCCCCTCAACCACCCAATCCTAGTATGCATGGTCCCCTCAACCACCCAATCCTGGTATGCATGGTCCCCTCACCCTCCTTTCCTGGTATGCATGGTCCCCTCACCCCCCTTTCCTGGTATGCATGGTCCCCTCATCCCCCCCAATCCTGGTATGCATGGTCCCCTCAACCCCCAATCCTGGTATGCATGGTCCCCTCACCCCCCTTTCCTGGTATGCATGGTCCCCTCACCCCCTTTCCGTGTAGCCGCGACCAATCAGCGTCGCGGCCCTCTGTCCGCGACCTATCAGCAATGCGGGTGCGCCCCCCCCGCTCTCCTCTCCACGCGGCCGGCATTGCGGTGTCAGTAATGTTTAGCGCTAAAGACCGTAGATGACGTAACTCTCGCGAGAGGGGACGTCATCAGCGGTATAAGCCGCAAAGCATTACTGGGACTGCGATGCCGGGCGCGTTGGAGAGAGAAGGAAAATAGTCTGAGGGCCGCCGGAAGGTGAGTATGTTTGTGTTTTTGTAACCCATGGCCACCTTCCGACGGCCTCCGATGTCCTTTCCATGCTCCCGGCCTCGCGTTCCCAGTAATGCTTTGCGGCGTATACCGCTGACAGCGTCGCGCTCTCGCTAGAGTGACATCATCGCGGGTCTAAGTCGCAAAGCCTTCCTGGGACCGCGAGGCCGGGCAGGTGGAAAGGACATTGGAGGCCGTCGGTGATACTAATTTTTTTTTAATCTTTTTAACGGAATAATCCCTGCGGCTGATTGAGCGCTGCCCCCGACTGCGCTGGCCGCTGATTGGTCGCGGCCTATCAGCGGCAGGCGCAGCTTACCATTACAAACAGCTGCGCCTGTCACTGATTGGTTGCGGCCTGACGGCCGCGACCAATCTGCAGGCCGCGGTTTCGGTTTCAGACAGACACGATAAGGCGTTTATCTACAGTATATATATATATAGATAGAGAGATGCCCCTCTGCAGGACTCTCATCTATTAGCCAGAATAGAAAACCACAGCAAAGAGTGTCTCACAATCTGGAGGACCTAGCGCATTTGTGCATTACAGGAATAACCATTTGGATTCCAAGAAAAGTGTGCAATGTTTTTTGTATCCTCATGGTGGTGCTATTAGGAAATTAAAAACTAGGTTTTTTTTACATGATTGTTTGTCAGTGTTTGAGTAGTGGACTGATTTAACTGACAGATACATGAACAAAGCTCATGTATTGCCTCTCTTAATTGGCTGGTACCTGTGAATACACTTATAGATCTAATGTACTGCCCCCTTTAGCTAGCTGGTATCAGTGAATACATAAATAGAGCTCATGTACTGCCACTTTTGGCTGGCTGATACCTGAGTGTGCACAAATAGAGCTCATTGTCACGCCCAACGGTGGTGCCCTTGGTTCATGGACCCACAGTGCCATGGACCAGTCCTACTCTGGAGGGGCTTGACTAAGCAGTTACCTTGGTGTTCACTGCAGCACCACCTCTACAGTCATGGCCAAAAGTTTAGAGAATGACACAAATATTAATTTTTACAAAGTCTACTGCTTCATTTTTTCTAATGACAATTTGCATATACGCTAGAATGTTATAAAGAGTGATGAGCTTAACAGCAATTACTTGCAAAGTCAATATTTGCCTAGAAAATTAACTTTATCCCCCAAAACACATTTCAACATCATTGCAGCCCTGCCTTAAAAGGACCAGCTAACATCGTTTCAGTGATTGTTCCATTAACACAGGTGTGGGTGTTGATGAGGACAGGGCTGGAGATCAATCTGTCATGATTAAGTAAGAATGACACCACTGGACACTTTAAAAGGAGGCTGGTACTTGGCATCATTGTTTCTCTTCTGTTAACCATGGTTATCTCTAAAGAAACACGTGCAGTCATCATTGCACTGCACAAAAATGGCCTAACAGGGAAGAGTATCGCAGCTAGAAAGATTGCACCTCAGTCAACAATCTATCGCATCATCAAGAACTTCAAGGAGAGAGGTTCCCTTGTTGCCAAAAAGGCTCCAGGGCGCCCAAGAAAGACCAGCAAGCGCCAGGACCGTCTCTTAAAAGTGTTTCAGCTGCGGGATCGGGCTACCAGCAGTGCAGAGCTTGCTCAGGAATGGCAGCAGGCAGGTGTGAGTGCATCTGCACGCACTGTGAGGCGGAGACTCTTGGAGCAAGGCCTGGTCTCAAGGAGGCCAGCAAAGAAGCCACTTCTCTCCAGAAAAAACATCATGGACAGACTGATATTCTGCAAGAGGTACAGGGAGTGGACTGCTGAGGACTGGGGTAAAGTCATTTTCTCTGATGAATCCCCTTTTCGATTGTTTGGGACATCTGGAAAACGGCTTATTCGGAGAAGACCAGGTGAGCGCTACCACCAGTCTTGTCTCATGCCAACTGTCAAGCATCCTGAAACCATTCATGTGTGGGGTTGCTTCTCAGCCAAGGGAATGGGCTCTCTCTCAGTCTTGCCTAAAAACACAGCCATGAATAAAGAATGGTACCAGAATGTCCTCCAAGAGCAACTTCTCCCAACCATCCAAGAGCAGTTTGGCGATCAACAATGCCTTTTTCAACATGATAGAACACCTTGCCATAAAGCAAAGGTGATAACTAAATGGCTCAGGGAACAAAACATAGAGATTTTGGGACCATGGCCTGGAAACTCCCCATATCTTAATCCCATTGAGAACTTGTGGTCAATCATCAAGAGACAGGTGGACAAACAAAAACCTTCAAATTCAGACAAAATAAAAGCATTGATTTTGCAAGAATGGACTGCTATCAGTCAGGATTTGATCCAGAAGTTGATTGAGAGCATGCCAGGGAGAATTGCTGAGGTCCTGAAGAAGAAGGGTCAACACTGCAAATATTGACTTGCTGCATTAACTCATTCTAACTGTCAATATAACCTTTTGTTACTCATAATATGATTGCAATTATATTTCTGTATGTGATAAAAAAATCTAACAAACACATAAAAACCAGAGGGCAGCAGATCATGTGAAAATATAATATTTGTGTCATTCTCTAAACTTTTGGCCATGACTGCATTTATGAGGTCAAACTTGTGCAGCAGGTAGTTGCCAGGTTCAACTCCAGAGCAGTAGCAGCTGACCACAAGGTCAGAGACATTAACTTTGATAGAGTCCAAGACTAGAGTTGAGCGAATTTGTTCGGATTTGGTTCCGATTATGATCGGCAACGAATATTGTTTTTGCAATATTTGTCGAACACAGCCGAACGTCATTAGAGTCAATGGGAGTAGACATTACCGAATATGTTTGGAACCGATCACCGATCATCATACATACATTCATACATACATACATACATACATTTTGCACAAATATGGCAAATTCAGATTTGGCGACCCAAATCCAAACAAATTCGCTTAACTCTATCCAGGACAAGACAGGATGGCCACTTTGGATCTGTTCAGACTGTGCAGGCAGAACGGCCGCTTGGGACAGGTTTAGGTACCGCCAATGAGAACACGGGGCAAAGATACTGTGGATGCAGTTTTTAGGTTAATGTGTAACCTAGACACAACTACAGGGACAGTATAGGATGGGACATCTTTATTATTGGCTATGGAAACACATGCGATAAGGGAATGGTGATAAGTTTATCAATAAAGCCCAGTTTATCCTCTACAATCCGCAATCAACTTTCGACTAACATCCGCACTAATCTGTTCTTCCCACTCCCGGCTTCAAGACCTTTCCCGAGTTGCACCAATTCTCTGGCATGCTCTACCCCAAGAAATTAGGACTAACCACAACTTAAACAGTTTTAAGCGCTCCCTAAAAACACAGATGTTAAGGGCGGCCTATCACTTTCCCTAATCAAAATTCTTTTATATATATATATAGCCCACTCACTATTTTTCTGAACATAACTCCCTATCACGCTCCACCACACCCAAAAGCACTACAAATACTAGATGGTGACTAGCTCATGCAACCTTTATCTATCCCCCATTCCCTCATGATAGCTGGACCATCATATTAAATAAGCACCTGTACTTTGTATCACCCTCACCTCATCGTAGATTGTAAGCTCTTACGAGCAAGGTCATCATTACTTTTGTTTTAATTATTGCATTATCTTTATCTATGTTTCTTATGGCTGTTGTATATGAACCTCTGAATTGTAAAGCGCTGTGGAATATGTTGGCGATATATAAATATTATTATTATAACAGACTAGAGACAGGGACAAGGCAACATACAGTTGCATAAACCAACACACCTAACTCTAAACTATAGGGGTTGCTCAGGCATCTCACTGTTGGGGTGGGTGCCTTTTATACAAGATGCCTTCCAGCTATTGGCTGGGAGACACCATGCATATGTACACATTAGCTAAATGCCTCCCAGCTGTTAGCTGAAAGCATTTACCATGTGTGCCTGCTGTCGCTGTAACCCTTTTCTGATCTTAGACGTATCCATATGTCCAGATCGCCTGGTGCTTACTGACCTTGGTCGTGTAGATACGACATCCAGGTTACCAGAGCTAGCAAAGTTGCTTGATCGTGCTCAGAGCATGATGAAACAAGTTAACCTGTCACTTCAGCGCTAACAGCTTGCATAGCATAGTGGGACAAAGTAAAAAAAAGTAAAAAAAAAAGGTTAAATTACAAAAAATATTAAAAAGATAATAAAAAATAAGAATATAATGTACCCCCAAAAAATATTTTTATGAAAAAAAAAACCCGAAACAATAAAAGTACGCATATTCTGTTATCGCCGAATCTAGAACAACCCAACCTATAAAACCCCTTTAGTGAACACCATTAAAAAGCAAGGCAAAAAACCATGCAATGCTTTTCCATACCTCTAACAAAAAGTGAAATAAAATGCAATCAAAAAGACAAATATAAACATGGTACCGCTGAAAACATCATTTTATTCCGCAAAAAAAAAGCCATCATATAGCTCCATCAGCGGAAAAATAAAAAAAAGTTATAGCTCTCAGAATAAAGTTATGCAAAAATAATTATTTTTTCTATAAAAGAGTTTTTATTGTGTAAATGCGCCAAAACATAAAAAAACTATATAAATGTGGTATCGCTGTAATCATACTAACCCGAACAATAAAGCTGCCTTATCAATTTTAGCACACACTGAACAACATAAAAAAAAATCCTGAATTGCTGGTTTTTGCTTATTCTGTCTCCCAGAAATCAGAATAATAATAATAATAATCTTTATTTTTATATAGCGCTAACATATTCCGCAGAAAGTGATCAAAAAATGTCATATGCCTGAAAATGGTACCAATAAAAATGTTAACTTGTCCTGAAAAAAACAAGCCCTTGCTTGACTTTGTTGGCCGAAATATGGAAAAATTATAGCTCCCAAAATATGGGGATGCAAAAACTATTTTTATATATATATATATATATATATATATATATATATATATATATATATATACACTCACTGGCCACTTTATTAGGTACACCTGTCCAACTGTGTGTTAAGACTTAATTTCTAATCAGCCAATCACATGGCGGCAACTCAGTGCATTTAGGCATGTAGACATGGTCAAGACAATCTCCTGCAGTTCAAACCGAGCATCAGTATGGGGAAGAAAGGTGATTTGAGTGCCTTTGAACGTGGCATGATTGTTGGTGCCAGAAGGGCTGGTCTGAGTATTTCAGAAACTGCTGATCTACTGGGATTTTCACGCACAACCATCTCTAGGGTTTACAGAGAATGGTCCGAAAAAGAAAAAAAATCCAGTGAGCGGCAGTTCTGTGGCCGGAAATGCCTTGTTGATGCCAGAGGTCAGAGGAGAATGGGCATACTGGTTCGAGCTGATAGAAAGGCAACAGTGACTCAAATTGCCACCCGTTACAACCAAGGTAGGCAGAAGAGCATCTCTAAACGCACAGTGCGTCGAACTTTGAGGCAGATGGGCTACAGCAGCAGAAGACCACACTGGGTACCACTCCTCTCAGCTAAGAACAGGCATCTGATGGCTACTTTCAGAAGGATAATGCGCCATGTCATAAAGCTCGAATCATCTCACATTGGTTTCTTGAACATGACAATGAGTTCACTGTACTCAAATGGCCTCCTCAGTCACCAGATCTCAATCCAATAGAGCATCTTTGGGATGTGGTGGAACGGGAGATTCACATCAGGGATGTGCAGCCGACAAATCTGCGCCAACTGTGTGATGCCATCATGTCAATATGGTCCAAAATCTCTGAGGAATGCTTCCAGCACCTTGTTGAATCTCTGCCACGAAGAATTGAGGCAGTTCTGAAGGCAAAAGGGGGTCCAACCCGTTACTAGCATGGTGTACCTAATAAAGTGGCCAGTGAGTGTGTATATATATATATATATATATATATGGTATATCTGTAATTGCACCGACCTGAAGAATTAAGCCGTCTAATCATTTATACTGCACGAGGAACAACGCAAAAAATAAAACAAATTCTTCACCTGATGCTGATTTGTTCATTCTGCCTCCTAAAAATTGCAGTAAGGCTTGGCGCACATTTATCCTGTGCTTACATCGGGGTTTCAATGTAAATCTCTGAAATATGTGATTCAGATGGAACCCCCAGTGGAACATTCCCTATAATGAGACAAGCAGGCACTGTGGATGCCGCCTGGACTATGGTCCAAAGGTGGCCGTCTTTTTAGACGTGCATAAAAGTGCAGTCGGCCACAGTTTTGTGCACTTTTGAAATGGTCACCGCTGTACAGAGACCAGACTGAGTCCAGAGTAACTTTGCTGCCTCATTATTGTGAATGAATCCCTTGGGGGATTCATATGAATCACGTCACTGAGATTTAGATGGAAACCCCAATGTAAGTGCTCAGCGTGGAGCGCAGGATAAATGTGATCCCAAACATTATGTAAAATGTTCCTAACAAAAGCTTCAACTCAATCCACAAAAAAATCAAGTCCCCACTCAGGACCGACATCTGTTTACAGATATATAGGGTACTTCTGCGTAACTGGTAGCACAAAGTATCTGGAAAAGTGAAATGGCTACTCATCCTCTCAGAAATTTAGCAAATTCTGTCCTCCCAAATCCAAATGCCACCCTCCCTTCTGAGCCACAGTGTGCCTAAATGACACATAACGTCCAGATGTTTGGCATTTCTGTAGTGGTGAGAGCCTGCCTAATTTCCGAGTGCATGTCTCCAAAAGAATGAGCTAAGAACAATATACTGGTCACTACAGCATACTGGTCACTACAACGACAGTTTGCAATTTTCACTCAGCAACATCCACTGCTGCTTGTTTCTGGAAAACACCCATGGAGTCAAAATTGTCACTACACCTGTACATAAATTCCCAAAGGGGTATAATTTCCAAAATGGGGTCACTTTAGAGAGGGATTTTACTCTTTTAGCACTTAGGACCTCTGTATACGAAGTCCACAAACTATTCTGGGAAAATCTGAGCTCCAGGAGGCAAATAGTGCTCTGTCCTTCCCGAGTTTCGCCGTGTGGCTAAGCAGTACTGTACAGCAGCCATGTGTAAGGTATTGCCATGTTCAGAAATTTTGGGACAAATCATGGTGCTATTTTAACCCACTTGTGTGAAAATGTTAAATCTGGGGCTAAAACAAAATTTTGGTGGTTAAAAATGTAATTATTTTTTTCTTCACTGCACAATAGTATTTAATTCTGTGACATACCTGTGGTGTCAATATGATCTCTGTACCCCTAGATGAATTTGTTGATGTGTTTGGTTTGTAAAATTGGGTCACTTATGGGAGGTTCGGCTGTGCTGGCACCTCAGGGGTAAACCATAACAGTACAATCTGCACTATAACTTAGAGCTCCTTCCCTTCTGAGCTTTACACTGTGCCTGAAAAGTATTTCCCAATTACATGCAGGTTATTGGTGCTCTCAGGAAAAAATGGACATCAGTTTGTTGTAAATATTTTTCTTATTTGTTCTTACAAAAAATTAAAACTTCGGGCTAAAACAACATTTTAGTGGTAAAAATTTAATTTATTCTTTCTTCACTGCTCAATAGTATACAGTTCTGTGAAGCACATGTGGTGCCAATATGATTACTGCACTCCTGGATGTATTCATTGTGGGGGTGTAGTTTGTAAAATAAGTTCACATATGGGGGTTATCTGTGATTCTGGCACCTCAGGGGCTCTGCCAACCTGACATGGCACCCTCAAACCATCACAGCAAAATCTGAACTCCAATATGGCGCTTTTTCTATTTTGAGCTTTGCACTGTGCCTCAAAAGTAGTATTCCCCCCACATATGGGTATTGGCATACTCAGGAGAAATTGTACAACAAACTGTTCTATGAAATTTCTCCTGTTACCCTTATAAAAATGCTAAATTTGGGGCTAAAAAACATTTTGAGGTAACAGTTTGATATTTTTAATTTTTTCCATTTTACAGCTCAACATTCTAAACTTCTGTGAAGCATCTGGGGGTTCATTGTGCTCACCATACATCTACTTTCCAAAATGGTGTCACTTGTGGGGGATTTTCACAATTTAGGCATATCAGGGGGCTCTCCAAGCACAACATGGTGTTCGCTAATTGTTCCATGAAATTTTGCATTCAAAAAGTCAAATGGCGCTCCTTCCCTTCCAATCTCTGCCGTTCGGCCAAACAGTGGTTTTCCCCCACATATGGGGTATTGGCATGTTTAAGAGAAATTGTACAACAAATTTTGGGATCCATTTTTTCCTGTTACCCTTGTGAAAGTAGAAAAAAATTTGGGCCGAAAGTTAAATTTTTATGAAAAAAAGTTAAATGTTTGAAAATTGCAACGTTTTCCAAATTTTCAACATTTTTCCATTTTTTTCACAAATAAACGCAAGTCGTATCGAAGAAATTATACCACTATCACGAAATACAATATGTCACAAATAAACAGTCTGAGAATCAGTGGAATCTGTTGAAGCGTTCCAGAGTTATTACCTCATAAAGTGTTAAATTGTTAAAATTGGCCTGGTCATTAACCACCTTGTGTAGGTCAAGGGGTTAAGAGCAGAGGATCTTGCGCACTAGGCAGGCCACTGAAACACAGTGCGGCGTGCACAGGGAAATAGGGAGCATACGAGAAAGCTGATGCAGTTGGGTGATGAATAAGCTGTCGTCACCTCATGGGGAGAGGAGGGGGAACCATGTGGAGACTCCAGCAGACATTACACTCATGTCCTGCCCCTTTTTGTTGGCTGATACCTGTGCGTTGGGGTGGATTAAGAGTAGGCAGGGCCCTGGGCAGCTTAGGTGTGGGTCTCCCATTCCTCAATGTATCATGTGACATGTCACATGACCCACCCATTACCCCTCTTTGAAAGATCATGTGATAAGTCAAGTAAATGACACACAGGTTCTCTTGTATACATCAATAGATAATTGCGGTGCGTTATGTGCGTATTGCAAATTTTTACCCTTATGTACATCGCTATACGTAACAGCGCTATGCATAGTAGAGCAGGGGTGGGAAATTAATTTTCCCTATGGGCCATATGAGAAACCCTGATATGGAGGGCCAAACCAATAGGCTGAAATTAATTCTGCTCAATATTATTAAGATATTCTCATAATTATTTTAAATTAGTATTAATTCAATTACTTAATATTGAGCAGAATTAAGTATGCTGACATCCTCCTATATACTGTATGAGCTCACACACCGCCCCTTATATACAGGGTGAGTCCCCACAACTCCCTAGATAGTGTGAGCCCCCACATAGCCTCTGTATACACAGTATAAACTCCTACAGAGCTCCTTATATACAGTATGAACCCCCACATAGCCTCCCAAGATGCAGTATAAGCCCCCACATAGCTCCCTAGATACAGTATGAGTATCCACATAGCTCCCTATATACAGTATGAACCCCTACATAGCTCCCTATATACAGTATGAAGCCCCACATACAGTGGGGCAAAAAAGTATTTAGTCAGTCAGCAATAGTGCAAGTTCCACCACTTAAAAAGATGAGAGGCGTCTGTAATTTACATCATAGGTAGACCTCAACTATGGGAGACAAACTGAGAAAAAAAAATCCAGGAAATCACATTGTCTGTTTTTTTTTCATTTTATTTGCATATTATGGTGGAAAATAAGTATTTGGTCAGAAACAAAATTTCATCTCAATACTTTGTGATATATCCTTTGTTGGCAATGACAGAGGTCAAACGTTTTCTGTAAGTCTTCACAAGGTTGCCACACACTGTTGTTGGTATGTTGGCCCATTCCTCCATGCAGATCTCCTCTAGAGCAGTGATGTTTTTGGCTTTTCGCTTGGCAACACGGACTTTCAACTCCCTCCAAAGGTTTTCTATAGGGTTGAGATCTGGAGACTGGCTAGGCCACTCCAGGACCTTGAAATGCTTCTTACGAAGCCACTCCTTCGTTGCCCTGGCGGTGTGCTTTGGATCATTGTCATGTTGAAAGACCCAGCCACGTTTCATCTTCAATGCCCTTGCTGATGGAAGGAGGTTTGCACTCAAAATCTCACGATACATGGCCCCATTCATTCTTTCATGTACCCGGATCAGTCGTCCTGGCCCCTTTGCAGAGAAACAGCCCCAAAGCATGATGTTTCCACCACCATGCTTTACAGTAGGTATGGTGTTTGACGGATGCAACTCAGTATTCTTTTTCCTCCAAACACGACAAGTTGTGTTTCTACCAAACAGTTCCAGTTTGGTTTCATCAGACCATATGACATTCTCCCAAAACTCCTCTGGATCATCCAAATGCTCTCTAGCAAACTTCAGACGGGCCCGGACATGTACAGGCTTAAGCAGTGGGACACGTCTGGTACTGCAGGATCTGAGTCCATGGTGGCGTAGTGTGTTACTTATGGTAGGCCTTGTTACATTGGTCCCAGCTCTCTGCAGTTCATTCACTAGGTCCACCCGCGTGGTTCTGGGATTTTTGCTCACCGTTCTTGTGATCATTCTGACCCCACGGGGTGGGATTTTGCGTGGAGCACCAGATCGAGGGAGATTATCAGTGGTCTTGTATGTCTTCCATTTTCTAATTATTGCTCCCACAGTTGATTTCTTCACTCCAAGCTGGTTGGCTATTGCAGATTCAGTCTTCCCAGCCTGGTGCAGGGCTACAATTTTGTTTCTGGTGTCCTTTGACAGCTCTTTGGTCTTCACCATAGTGGAGTTTGGAGTCAGACTGTTTGAGGGTGTGCACAGGTGTCTTTTTATACTGATAACAAGTTTAAACAGGTGCCATTACTACAGGTAATGAGTGGAGGAAAGAGGAGACTCTTAAAGAAGAAGTTACAGGTCTGTGAGAGCGAGAAATCTTGATTGCTTGTTTCTGACCAAATACTTATTTTCCACCATAATATGCAAATAAAATGAAAAAAAACCAGACAATGTGATTTTCTGGATTTTTTTTTCTCAGTTTGTCTCCCATAGTTGAGGTCTACCTATGATGTAAATTACAGACGCCTCTCATCTTTTTAAGTGGTGGAACTTGCACTATTGCTGACTGACTAAATACTTTTTTGCCCCACTGTAACTCCCTATATAGAGTGTGAGCCTCCACATAGCTCCCTATAGACAGGATGAGCCCTCACATAGCTCCCTATATGCAGTATGTGCCCCCACATAGCCTCTGTATATACAGTATAAACTCCTACAGAGCTCCTTATATACAGTATGAACCCCCACATAGCCTCCCAAGATGCAGTATAAGCCCCCACATAGCTCCCTAGATACAGTATGAGCATCCACATAGCTCCCTAGATACAGTATGAACCAGTACATAGCTCCCTATATACAGTATGAAACCCCACATAACTCCCTATATACAGTGTGAGCCTCCACATAGCCTCTCTATAGACAGGATGAGCCCTCACATAGCTCCCTATATGCAGTATGTGCCCCCACATAGCCTCTGTATATACAGTATAAACTCCTACAGAGCTCCTTATATACAGTATGAACCCCTACATAGCTCCCTATATACAGTATGAACCCCTACATAGCTCCCTATATACAGTATGAACCAGTACATAGCTCCCTGTATACAGTATGAACCAGTACATAGCTCCCTGTATACAGTATGAACCCCCACATAACTCCCTATATACAGTGTGAGCCTCCACATAGCCTCTCTATAGACAGGATGAGCCCTCACATAGCTCCCTATATGCATTATGTGCCCCCATATAGCCTCTGTATATACAGTATAAACTCCTACAGAGCTCCTTATATACAGTATGAACCCCCACATAGCCTCCCAAGATGCAGTATAAGCCCCCACATAGCTCCCTAGATACAGTATGAACCCCCACATAACTCCCTATATACAGTGTGAGCCTCCACATAGCCTTTCTATAGACAGGATGAGCCTCCACATAGCCTCCCAAGATGCAGTATGCGCCCCCATATAGCCTCTGTATATACAGTATAAACTCCTACAGAGCTCCCCAGATACAGTATAAGTTCCCCACAGAACCTCCCCTGATACAGTACGAGCACCCACATACAGTAGCTCCCTCTACACAGTATGAACACCGCGCAGGCATGTGTCAGAGCAGTCAGCGGGACCTCCCCTGGAACTGTGCTGCCATTCTGTAATGCCAGTAGCGCAGCGCCAGGAAAGTACAAAGCAGTCTGGCCCCCAGGAGTCATGAGCCCCCAGATGGTAGCCCAGATTGCTCTCATTATAATCCGCCTCTGCAGAGAGGACACAAATAGAGCTCATGTACTGCCCCTTTAGCTGGCTGATACCTGAGAGTGCTGCAGTCTGTGGGCTGGTTCAGATTATGGTGTAAATACAATGCATTCACAGTAATTATAGTGTTGCTTATGTTCTAAATCATTAATGTGCCTTGAGCAGATCCAGTATTTGTAACTTGTGCTTGACACAACGCTATAAGATGAGGCCCCTATGTAAGTGACGAACATGAATTTGTTTCATTACGCCATAATCCCTCTGTGTAGTTTTCCATAGTCACAGTCATACAATGTAAATAGGCTTGCGTGTGCATGTCTGGGAGGCTTTTTTTAGCTGTTGCCATGCAGTAGATCTCATGTTCTTCTGGATCTCCCTGCCATTGTTGCTAGCTGTTATCTGTGGCCCCATGGTAAACTATGGAGCAGAGATTGTGACCTGTTTTTTCTTTCTAGATCCTGTTCGGTGATCTTCATTTCTGTGGTTTGTTTTGAACAGGAGAATGGGGCCAGCCAATGAAAGCACAGAGGTGTTTCTCCAGCAGCCAATCCCATTGTAAGTGTTCTCTGCAGCATTTCCTTGTCACACAGTGAGGGAGTGGTGGATACACAGTGAAAAGAGGTAGGAAGATGCTGCAGGTTTCATCATTCTCTAAATCTGCTGTAAATCTCCAAAGTGTCACTTTGAAGCAGCTTCTGTGTAGTCACTTGGAGTGAAAAGTCTTGAAGTTCTGCGAAATTTCAGGAGGAAAGTCAATAAATGATTATGTCTTTTACTGTAGAAGCTGATTTGAACTGAGGCTTCCCTAAACACGCTGCGGCAATGAAGAGAGAAGAGCAATCTCTCCTCAGGCAAGTAAATGGTTAACTATTTAAAGCGTCAAGAGTAAGGCAGCACCTTCGCACTGGTAGCCTTTCTATGTAGCCTGATCGTGTCTCCCCATTATCTATGCTACGGAATGTTGGGTTATTTGTAAGGCTATTGCAGCGATCAGCGTGGAAAATGCGTATGCGATGAAAAACATGTCAGCCATGCGAAGATTCCGCTTTGACAGCTGTTGAACCTCAAGCAGCTCTACTGTCCTTATATTGGGCTGCTGCTTTCGAGGGATGATGCAGGATGGATGATGTTCCTTGACAGCATAGGAGTCTGCTCCCTCTGCCCCTCTTCTGTGGACCTGAGCCACGTCTTTTCTTTACATCTAGGAAATATGCTCCTGTTTTACTGTAATCGATGTGTTTTTTGATGGTCCCGGAATCCTGCTGATTTTCATTCATGTAACAAGAGCTGAGTACACCATAAAATCCTCATCTGGGAGGGGTAGAGCTGGACTGTTGGGCTATGGGTAATATTTTATGGTATTGCGCAGTCTTTAATATCTACTAGTACCAGAGGTCTATACTAAACATTAACCCATTTGGCAGTGTTTTTAATATACAAAGTAGTTTCCTTTGCTTGTCATTTATTTTTAAAGCAATAAAAAATAGCCCTTTGTATCCTATAAGGTGAGCAATCGTCTTACATTTTTCAATTTATTTGTTTCTCTTTGCTATAAATAATAAGCCATGTTTCAGGAAGCAAAGATAATATTGGCAAGATTACAATCATGTCAGCTAAATGGAAAATAATATAGGCTTTTTTGTTACTTGACCAGTAAAGGTATACAGCCAATCATAAGGTATTTGTGTATGTCTGCATACTGGTGATTTGTTAACGATTACGGGTCAGGTACACAGTTAGCGCCATCTTTCCCAATGTGTCATGTACGTAGGCTAGGAAATAGTTACACAAAATGAGTAACAGGATCCGTTGTGGGCTATGCAGCAATAGAAACAGGGCTTGGTCGCCGTATTGAGCTTACGCCTAAGCCTTAAGACTGGCATAGTCCATTGCCAATTGTTTTTCGAAGAAACACACGGAATTTGCTGACATTTAGACTGTGCTCATTTTTAATTGCAGCATTTGCTGTTGCCATTTGTTTCATTCTCTGCAAACACTGACTTTTCTCGTGCACTAGAGATAATGTGCGTATAATCTTTAGAGCTTTGTCACAAAATAATCATGTCAATATACTGTTATCAATTGCTGCTGATCATGAATGGCCAGCAGAATGGCCCCACCCCAAATGAAGATGAAAATAGAAACTAAACATGGGCTCTGTCCACAGACAAAAATGTGTGAATGCGTCATACTTCTATGAGACATCTAGAATTGATATGTTCTTTCATATTAAAGTAATCCATTTACCATGATATTACTGAGGTTTTTTCATGATTTGGTTATCCAGTATTTACCTTCTGTCATTCAATTGACTACTAAACTCAGATGCTTATGATCGCCATTAGTGATGAGCAAATGTGCTGAGATAAGCATGGTCATGTGCTAACCGAGTGTCTTTGGCATGCTCGAAAAATATGTTCGAGTCCCCGCGGCTGCATGTCTCATGGCTGTTTGACAGCCGCAACACATGCAGGGATTACCTGTTTGTTAGGCAATCCCTGTATGTGTTGCGGCTCTCTAATGAACAGCCATGAGACATGCAGTCACAGGGACTTGAACATATTTTTCTAGCTCATCGAAGCCACTCAGCACACGAGCATGCTCTGATAACGCCTTATCCAAGTACGTTCGCTCCTCACTGATGACCATTATAAAAAAAAATGCATATAAAGACGTTAGTTGTCAGTTTTGATTAGTCATAGATTAGTCATCCAGGATGACTGCAGTGAAGAACTTGCATGGTCATTTGTCCCCAACTTCTGTTCTCTGATAGTCAAGGGTCTTTTGACAATATCATAATAAAAGTTTTTTGTCCATATTACCAATTTGAATGCTAGAATAACTGTAGGATTCAGTCTTTTCATAGTTTAAGGTTGAAGGTTGATTTGTGTCTATCAAATTCATCCTATAGCCAAACAGGTCGATTCAGAGAAGGCAAAACACCCATGAGGCAGAGGCTAAATGTCCCATATTAGGAGAAAAATTCCTTCCCGACCCCTCATACTTCAGTCAGACTAGTTCCCTAGATCATTGTTCCATATCCGAATTTAGTACCCATAACCTGCAATGTAATATCCAGGCCTTCCTTGAATTTTGTAGTGAATCAAGCATTGCAACATCATGTAGCAGATAGGTCCATAGTCTCGCTTCTCTTTTGGTAAAGAATTTCCTTTTATGATTATGATTAAACATTCTTTCCTCTAGACTAAGGATATTAAGCTCCAATACCCAGGGACAAAATTAAAAGCTTGGACAAAGCGACTCTTGATATTTAAAAAAAAGAAAAAAGTCTACAATTGAGCAAGTTTTGCCTTCTTATAGAATATAATGATGAACTTTTTCATATTGAAACAATCTACGAACAAAGAGCATTTTAATTAATAGATCTTATAATAAAATATTGGAATAGTATAATATGTTATGTAAGGGCATGGCCTAATTGAAATATGTAATAACAAAGGTTAAAAAGCTTAATACAGATAATGAAGTATGATGCAAACAAATGAGGCCCTAAACACTTTGATACCCCCACAGTGAATTCTTCCACAATACCCTCCACACGCACGGTATGATGACCCTTCTGAACTCCTCCTCCATCAATCCCACAGACAAAGAATGGTTACCCCAGTATGATTCTCCAACTGTAATCCCCACATACTGTAATCCTCCATTCAGTATAATGGCCACAAAAAGTGATTCATAGAGAATAATGGCCCCCACATAGTCCTACCTAGAGTAAAAAGAGCATTGCAGGCCAAATATACTCACCCTGGGGGCCAGATTTGGCCCGTGGGCCAGAGTTTGATATGTGCTCTAGACGTTGGGGATGTCCCTTTGTCACCATCACAAGCCTAAGAGCCCCGTCACACATAGTGACTCACCAGCGATCCCGACAACAATATGAACTTGTCAGGATCGCTGGTGTGTCGATACATGATCGCTGGTGAGCTGCCAAACAGGCAGATCTCAGCAGCGATCAGGATAGTGACACGCGGGTAACAATTGCTCCTTCAGCAAGCTTTGTCAGAGCTGCAAGGAACTCCTTTCTGACTCCTTCCACTCCAGGACTCTGACTGAGCTGCCAGGAACTCTCTCTCTCCTTCACCAAGGATGGTTCAAATGACCAATATCACCAACAGTGATTGCAACCATCTGACACTCTTTTATAGGTAAGAGCCAGCAATCACACCTGCTTCATAATCGCGTGCACTAAACTAAAGTAACCAGAATGCAATGGCCCTAACGGCCACTGGGGGCAAAACTAGAACAGAAACCACCACAGTGCAATGACCCTAATGGCCACCGAGGGCAAACCTACCTTAAAGCCAAAGTCTTGAAGGAAAAAAAGGTTACTAGTGCATTTATCTGTCATAATCCAACCTGGATCATGACATTAAGATGATAAAAATGTTGATGGGAGTGCCTCTTAAATAGTCTCTACTCCTTTGTTTTTCCAAGCTGAATAACCCCAAGTTTGATAACCTGTCTTGGTATTGCAGTTCACCCAGTCCCTTAATAACCTTTGGTCCTCTTTACACCCGTTTTGGTTCAGCTATGTCCTTTCTATATATTGGAGCCCAAAATTGTACACAGTATTATAAATGTGGCTGTACTAGTGACTTGTATAGAGACAAAACTATATGTTCTTGTCATGATCATCCATTCCTCTTTTAATGCATCCCATTATTTTATTTGCCTTGGCAGCAGCTGCCTGACACTGGTCACTAAAGTTTAGTTTGCCATCCATCCATATGCCCGTCTTCTTCAGTGATTGTGTTATCGAGTATTTTACCATTTATTACATAATTACCGTATACATTTCACTTCAACTGCCCAAATGCATGACCTTGCATTAAACTTTAATTTCATGTAAAAAACATGGCCCAATACCTTTTCCTTGTTGTACCCTACTGTTAACTGTAACCGAAACCAAACGTGTTCCATTAATAACCACCCTTTGTTTCCCATCACAGAGTTGTTAACCAAGATGTTATCCCATTTACACATATTTTACCCTAGGTCCATTAATTTAACTTTATATACCAACCTTTTGTGTGACACCGTGTCAAACACGTTTGAATAGTTCAGATAGACAACTTCCCCGGCATTAGCCTGACCCAGCCTCGAACTTTCATCGTCATAGAATCTGTTCAGATTAGTTTGACAGAACCGATCCCACCTAAACTTAAGTTGATGTTGGATCATGAGGTTATTTTGTTGAGATTCTCAATGATAGCATCTCTTCGAAAACTTTCAAGAATTTTACTCACAGTAGAAGTTAAACTTACTGGCCTATAATTTCCAGGATCAGATTTTGTCCCCTTTTTGATTATTGGCACCACATTCGCTCTGCACCAGTCCTGTGCTACAGACCCTATTATTATGGGTTCTTTGAATATTGGAAATAATAGTCAGTCTGTTAGGGTAATTAATTCCTGCTTTACTTGGGATGTGTGTCATACAGGCCCGTCACTGATGTTGCACTTCTAGCAGCTCATTCATCAGTGGATCTCAACTTTGACAGTCGCATCTTGGCGTCGTCCAGGTTGAAAACTGTTTATCCCCAGACTTGGATTACGACATGAGAGAAAACGACTGACAGGTGATGGATATTGTTGTTCAGAAATATGTGGACCATTCTAATCTTGATAACCAGCCTTGCTGAAGATGACAGCTGAGGGTTGCATCGCCCAGCTGTGAGTTTAGCCTGGCTGGTTATCAAAAATACAGGGGAACCTTTTTATTTATTTATTTATTTACAGCGTAGGCGCACAATTTGATGAATACTCCCATCAGCCGCCGCCTGCTCTCGCTGTTATAATCGTCAGCAGGTGTAGGCTGATGGGAGCCGTAGTCCCATCAGCCGACGCTAGTGAACAGAAGTAAACTTTTTGCCTCTGATCATAACTGCTGGCTCACACTGTCATTTGGCAGTGGGGGACCCGCGACTGTCTGACCGGCTGTAAATATTTTACTGCTGATCAGAAGCGGTGTTTGCCACGCTGTCATGCTGTTCATGGTGTAAAAATTAAATAATTGCAACAATCGCAGAATTATCATGATGACAGGCATGGGGGTATTCAGCAGACCCCAGCTTGATCATGTCACGGGGGGTCGATGATTGCATGGAACAGCACACTCCCCTTGTTGCACACTGTAATTTCCACTGTTAGTGATTGACAGCCGCATTTAAGAGGTTAACAGCAGCAGGCAAAGCAGACAAAGCTCATCTCCATGCACTGCTTTTACAGTCATATGCTAGCTGAATAACACATTTTCTGCAGACAATGATTTAAGCTCAGATCCTGAGCTTGCATCAGTTTTGGACATACCAGTTAGTACAGTATTGAGAAGGTGTTGAAGGGTTTGGCCACTATTGAACAACCCCAGCTTAATCACTTCTCTGCAACATGGAAAATAAAAACAATCTATACTTCCCTACTGCAACAACTTCATTGATCACTGATAAGATACACTGCAATGTTTCTGTTTTGTAATTTTAGTGATCAACTACAGTCATGGACGAGTGTAGGCACCCTTGAAACTTTTCCAGAAAATTAAGTATTTCTCACAGAAAATGGTTGCAATTACACATGTTTTGTTATGCACATGTTTATTTCCTGTGTGTATATTGGAACAACACAAAAAATAAAGGCAAAAAAAGGGGAAATTGGAAATAATTTCACAGAAAAAAAATGAGCCAGACATTGATGGCACCCTCAACTTAATATTTGGTTGCACATCTTTTAGAATAAATAACTGCAATCAGTCGCTTCCTATAACCACGAATGTACTTCTTACACTTCTCAATTTGAATTTTGGACCATTCTTCTTTTGCAAACTGCTCCCAATGTTTCATATTTGAAGTGTGCCTTTTCCCAACACCAATTTTAAGATCTCTCCATAGGTGTTCAATGGGATTTAGATCCGGACTCATTGCTGACCACTTCAGAACTCTCCAGCGTTTTTTTTTCCATCCATTTCTGGGTGCTTCTTGAAGTATGATAGGGGTCATGTCCTGCTGGAAGACCCATGACCTAAAAAACAAAACCAGCTTTCTGACGCTGGGCACTACATTGTGACCCAAAATCCTTTGGTAATCTTCAGATTTCATGATGCCTTGCACACAGAGACAGCAAAGCAACCCCAAAACATCTTTAAACCTCCACCATATTTGACTGTAGGTACTGTGTTCTTTTTTTTCTTGTAGGCCTGAGGAAGGAATCCGAGAATTCCGAAACGCGTAGGAAAGCACACATCTTTTGGTCCCTTGAGCGTCCTTAGCGCTTCTTAGCCTGTCACGTGATTCTATCACGTGTCTGTGACATCACGCAGGGTCCTGCCGCTTGTTCGGGCCTTGCAGGCTTGTCTCCCAACGCGGCGCCTGTTATCCATACAGACGGCCGCTGCTATCTTTTTACTGGGCGCCAGTCACCGGCCGGGATGGCGTCCTGTATGGAGACCCCTTCATTTATTTGGAACATTGACTACCTCTGGATCATTAACCATTCCTGGGCTATCGGCCATTTTTTAAGGACTCTGCATTCATCTTGCTCTCAATAACCTCCCTTCAGGAGAATTCCTACTTACGCCATTTGCACATCATTTGTAGGTAATCTACTACCGTTTTGGCATATTTTATCCGTTGGGACTATTGGATTTGTGTATGTATTTTACCTAGGTACTAGCGCAAGGTTTATTTATATTATATCAGGTTTTCCATTTTGGAATATTTGAGTGGTTGTCGTCCTTTTACCTGCAGCTCTTTACCAAATTAGGTTGCGCATCGCGCCGTTGGTTTTTTGTTATTATTTTAATTAAACTTTAGAATGACATGCTTTAACAAAAAGCTCTATATTGGTCTCCTCTGTCCACAAAACACTTTTTTTGGCAATTTCCTGTAAATTTTTGCAAACTTTAGCTTTTTTATGTCTGTGTCAGCAATGTGATCCTTCTGAGTCTCCTACCATATTGTTTCATTTAATTCAATTGTCGACTGTTCACGCTGACACTGATGCACCCTGAGCCTCCAGGACAGCTTGAATTTCTTTGGAAAGTGATTGAGACTGCTTATCCACCATCTAAACTATCCTGCATTGCAACCTTTCATCAATTTTTCTCTGCCGTCTAGGTCCAGCAAAATTAGGTATAGTGCCGTGGGTTGTAAATTTCTTGATTATGTTGCACACCGTGAAAAAAGAAACATCAAGGTTTTTCAGTTTTTTTTTTTTTGTGTTGTCCAAATACACACAAAGGAAATAAACGTGTATTGCAAAACATGTGTAACTGCAATGATTTTCTGGGCAAAATACTTCATTTTCTGGAACAATTTCTAGGGTGCCAAGTTCCAACACTTTTGGCCATGACTTTATTAAGTCTTTACCTCCCCCTGTGGTGCTGTTCCAGTGATATTGGCGCTGCTCTCCCAGGCAGGTCATGTGACAATGTTGTTTCACATGACCAATACAGCTAATCCTTATCTGCTGATCATCTGCAGTTCTTTAATATTCTGTTAGAGCAATAGTCGACTCTGAAGAAATGATGAAGGCTGCAACTGATCAGGCACAACTGATTGGCTACAACATTCTCCTTGTCAACAATGTCACTTGACCTGCCATAAATATCAGTGCCAAAATCGCTAGGACAGCACTACAGTTGGAGGTGAAGCATAAGGCTGGGGTTACACTTGCGAGAAACTTGCACGAGTCTCACGTCTCAATACCCAGCACTGCCGCCAGCACTCAGACCGGAGCACTCAGCTGCATAGAAATATATGCAACCACACACTCCGGTCCTGGGTGCTGGCGGCAGTGCCGGGTATTGAGACGTGAGACTCGTGCAAGTTTCTCGCAAGTGTAACCACCGCCTTAATAGATGATCGGTAAAATGAAAATCCACCGCAATACAGAATCATTGCAATGTGCCATACCAGTAATCAATGCCGTTGTAGGGGAACTAAAAGTTTCAAAATTAAAAGAAAACAAAATAAATATACTTTGGTTTTTAAAAAAAAATCTAAAAAGTGATAACTAGGAAACATCATTGTTATGGCCATACCAATAAAAGTTTAAACTACTCAAATATAGTATTATTTATCCCATAAGGTGAACGCCAAAAAAAAAATAAGATTTGCTATTTGTTGGTCACATTGTTTATCTCTCCAAAAAGCTGACTAAAGGCAAACACAAGGTTGTATGCAACCCACGATGATACCAATAAAAGCAACTTCTCACCCATTAATAAAAAAAAGTGATCTTATTTATCTAAGAAAAAGGTGACATAAACCAAATTTTTTGTAAGATGTTTTTTTTTTGTTTTAACTTAGTAAAGCAAACATTGATAACTTTTTCCTAAGGGGATTAAGATAACTTTGCACACTACCTAAACCAACCCTCCTCCAAAACAACAAACAATATTGCTGTTTTTTACTCTCCACACAAAAAAAAATTCTTATTCAAAGCTTTATATGGTAAATTAAATAAAAATGTAACTAGTCCTACAAAACAACAAACCTCCATGGAGTTATATTGGGGGAAAAAAAGCATTGATTTGCTGTCTGGTTTCTCTTCTTGACCGTGTTACATGTACATATACTAATGCTTTCTGTCATTGTTACAACAAGCCACTCCATTGGACACCAAAGGCAGCTCCTTTTATTTTTTTATGGTAAAGTGTGTGTACCGGTTGTGACCCTAAATAGACTCTAATCCTCAATATAACAAATGATTCTTTGACCTCTAGCAATGAACGTTATTTATTTTTATCAGTTCTGTGCTTTTTCTAATCTGTGTTTAGGTTGACATTTTTGCATCTTTAGAACCTATTACTAGTTTTATATAGCATTATTATATCAAATTCCGCTATTGGCATGCTACAACAGCTTTGACATGAATAGGTTTGTGCTTCATCCCCCTGTACAGCTAGTGGGTAGGAGCACCAATGTGCAGGAGAAAACTGCAAAAGGGCCATTGTACTGCAATTACTTTGAATTGGTGTAAGATAGGTCCCTGCAGTTGGAGCCATTCGGATGAGAAAGATCTGGCATATGTAAGCAATAGTATCAGGCCAAATAAAGGATATAAAAATATATTTACTGTGGGTGAAATAAGTATTGAACACATCACAAATGTTCTAAGTAAATATATTTGAAAAGTTGCTATTGACAGGAAATTTTCACCACATGTCTCCACAGATGGTCCTTGGCTCTTGGACAACTCTTTTGATAATTCTTTTTAGTCCTCTGTCTTAAATCTTACGGGGAGCACCTGGTCGTGGCAGAGTTATAGTGAAGTGATGTTCCTTCCAATGGAACCTTCAGTAATTTAGAAAGTCTTCTGTAACCAATGCCATCAGTATGTTTTGCAATAATAAGGTTGCGAAGGTCGTGAGACAGCTCACTCATTCTTGTGTGGCACCTTGGTGAGACACCTTTCTATAGGCCATCAGTTGAACTAGCTGATATTATTTTTCGCTAAGTGTCAGGAGTGCTTTCTAATTACTGATAGGTTTCAGCTGGGGTCATGACTTTCCATAGCTTTTTGTACCGCTCTTTCTTCATGTGTTCAATACTTTTTCCAAATATCATTTCTCATTATTGCACAAAACTTAATTGATGAACATATATGGTTTGATTTATTTGTCTGTTTGGATTGGATGAGTTGTTACCGACATCTGGTGGGAATTTCATTTCAATAGCACTTTTAGAAATATATTCACTTAGAAAATTGGTGACGTGTCTATTACTTGTTTCACCCACTATATGTCTGATATTACAGGGGTTGGCCACAAATAATACAAAACCCTGTTGCCTTTGTACAGTTTGTGTAAGATAATGGATAATAGAAAAATTACATCGTTACCCATTGTAGAAGATGTTGGAAGTGGGTTTTGCGACCATCTATGCACCTTCCAGAGATGCTCATCTGATAAATTTATCTTTTTAATTTGGAGTGTACTGTTCTTATATATATATATAAACTAGCTGAAGAGCCCGGCGCTGCCCGGGCTTAGTAACTAACTCTGGTTAGTTATAACAAATTATAATTATCCTCCATCCCATAGGCCCGTGCCCATATACCCATCACACATCCTTCATCTCATAGTCCCATGCCCATATACCCATCATACATATCCGCCATCCCATAGTCCCGTGCCCATATACCCGTCATACATATCCTCCATCCCATAGTCCAGTGCCCATATACCCATCACACATCCTCCATCCCATAGTCAACCATTATGACATCATAATGAGCGGCGGGGCTTGCAACCTATGATGACATCAGCGTCGCCATGGCAACCATTATGACATCATAATGAGGGGCGGGACTTGATACACACACACACTTTTTCCCCATTATGTAGATAGGGGCAAAATTGTTTGGTGAATTGGAACGAGCGGGGTTAAAATTTCGCCTCACAACATAGCCTAGGACACTCTCGGGGTCCAGACGTGTGACTGTGCCAAATTTTGTGGCTGTAGCTGCGATATCTTACTTTTTTGCATTTACACAGCTAAAAACAAGACCAGGCAGGCAGAATATATGCAAAATTTATCACAGTGAACAACTTATCTTACTAGAAATTTTAGTTCTAAGGGATAAGGTTTCTCCTTGTAGAGAGTGACATACCAGCTCTGGCTTGTCAAGGTAAGGAGGCTTATTCGCCGTGCAATGCTCCTCTGGGAAAATAATATGCAAATTGCCTCTTCAGAGAGGAAGAGGACTTAATCTCTATAGCGGCACCTATTGGTAGTAGCGATCCTACAAGTCACAATCAACCCTTTGACGAGTCTTGTAATATGGCTCATCGCATGTACAATTCAAGCGTAACTACCTTCCCCATGGAGTGAAAAATGTAACCATGTGTGATGAAGTCACTGGTAAAGTACTGGATGGGAGATATATATAACTGAGGTTAGTAGCTTCAGTGATATCAACCTAGGGAAAATGCTTCAGCACACTACGTGTTGAGAAGGGTTAATCGGCCATGTTAAATGATAGATTTACTGAACAGCTGAAGAATAGGTGGGAGGCTGTTCAGCATATCTCCACCCCAGGGTGTGCTTTAGGGGGTAAGTGGTCAGCCATCTGAGTCATTCAATATGGGGTGTGCCTGGAGATGTTAACTCCAGTGCTGTATGTGAAGATAAAGGAAAGTTGGACATTTTTTTTCCTATGTTTGTTACTGAGCGAGTGGATACTCACAACCATGTGGACTGTGCTATACGTTATTTTTTGTTTTCCCGTTATGCCAGAAAGACGTGTTTATTTTGATGAACTTTGCGCTGGTTCATGCCTTACTCTTTAATAAACCAGCAAAAGATTCAAACGAGAACCGTTCCTGCGTCTACCTCTGTGAACAGCTAATTGAACCAATCTGCCATACATGTTTGTGAATACCAAGATTTTGGGTACTGACGGGCAGGTCAAACATATTTCAAGTCTTTTTAAGAAACAGTCATTGATGTTATCTAGTTGAATGGGTTGTCTGGTCAAAACCGATAAATCTGCAGTAACTGTGTGACTGCAGACTTTATGAATCCCCCCAGTGCACGCACTGCTGCGGGGATTTGTTGGTTTCAGACCCGGAAACGGAGGCTATGTATGAATTATATATACCCCTGGCTAGTGGGTGTGGCTTCACTCTCCATATACTTGAAGGAGTGAGACCATGCCCTCTAGTTGGACAGGCCCATTGGCCATCTGCGTCACTAGTTGGGGCGCGGCTTTGGCTCAATACAAGTGTATGGAGTGAGGCCGTGTCCACTAGCAGGGAGTATCTATAAGGCTGGAGTCAGACACAACGAATAAAAATACGGACCGTATTTTGCTGTCGTAATACGCAGAAATGTTCCCTGATCAGTGATCTGTATGTCATCCGTTGTCAAAGTGTGGCTCCGTATTTTGCGCATGTAAGCATCCGTATGTCATCTGTATTGCATCCATATGCCGAGATTTTCTCGCCGGCTTTCAAAATGGACATACACTCACTGGCCACTTTATTAGGTACACCATGCTAGTAAGGGGTTGGACCCCCTTTTGCCTTCAGAACTGCCTCAATTCTTCGTGGCAGAGATTCAACAAGGTGCTGGAAGCATTCCTCAGAGATTTTGGACCATATTGACATGATGGCATCACACAGTTGGCGCAGATTTGTCGGCTGCACATCCCTGATGCGAATCTCCCGTTCCACCACATCCCAAAGATGCTCTATTGGATTGAGATCTGGTGACTGAGGAGGCCATTTGAGTACAGTAAACTCATTGTCATGTTCAAGAAACCAATCTGAGATGATTCGAGCTTTATGACATGGCGCATTATCCTGCTGAAAGTAGCCATCAGATGTTGGGTACATTGTGGTCATAAAGGGATGGACATGGTCAGCAACAATACTCAGGTAGGCTGTGGCGTTGCAACGATGCTCAATTGGTACCAAGGGGCCCAAAGAGTGCCCAGAAAAAATTCCCCACACCATGACACCACCACCACCAGCCTGAACCGTTGATACAAGGCAGGATGGATCCATGCTTTCATGTTGTTTACGCCAAATTCTGACCCTACCATCCGAATGTCGCAGCAGAAATCGAGACTCATCAGACCAGGCAACGTTTTTCCAATCTTCTACTGTCCAATTTCGATGAGCTTGTGCAAATTGTAGCCTCAGTTTCCTGTTCTTAGCTGAGAGGAGTGGTACCCAGTGTGGTCTTCTGCTGCTGTAGCCCATCTGCCTCAAAGTTCGACGCACTGTGCGTTCAGAGATGCTCTTCTGCCTACCTTGGTTGTAACGGGTGGCAATTTGAGTCACTGTTGCCTTTCTATCAGCTCGAACCAGTCTGCCCATTCTCCTCTGACCTCTGGCATCAACATGGCATTTCCGGCCACAGAACTGCCGCTCACTGGATTTTTTTTCTTTTTCGGACCATTCTCTGTAAACCCTAGAGATGGTTGTGCGTGAAAATCCCAGTAGATCAGCAGTTTCTGAAATTCTCAGACCAGCCCTTCTGGCACCAACAATCATGCCACGTTCAAAGGCACTCAAATCACCTTTCTTCCCCATACTGATGCTCGGTTTGAACTGCAGGAGATTGTCTTGACCATGTCTACATGCCTAAATGCACTGAGTTGCCGCCATGTGATTGGCTGATTAGAAATTAAGTCTTAACACACAGTTGGACAGGTGTACCTAATAAAGTGGCCAGTGAGTGTATAATGGAGCCCAATGACAGGTTAAAACACAAATGAAAGAATAGATATAGACACATAGAATATATGTAATATATTCTATGTGTTGTTGAGACACATATATTTATATTTCATGGAGTTCTACATAGCATAATTGCCGCTAAATCAATTGCTGGCTTCTGTAAAATCATTAAAACCTGACTTGAAATTTCACATAGTTTACATACAGTAAACCATTTCATTTCATTTAGTTTTTTATGTCCCTGACTAATAATTAGATTAGGGTTTGTGTGTAAAATTTGGGACATCTAGGTGTTAAATTAAGAGGTTTAATCGTTGAAAAAAAATGCGTGGGCTCCCGCAGTAAATTCTCAGCCAGAGATGCGCCTTTTCGGGCACTTAGCCTCTCTATTCCTATTGCCCTGTAGTGGTGGCTAATGGGTTAATAATAATGGGTTAATGTCACTTTGCTATTGGAAGCTGACATTAAGCCGGATTAATAATGGAGATGTGTCAATAAGACACCTATCCATTATTAACCCTAGACTAGTAAAGGGTTAAAAAACGCACAGACATTAATTAAAAATTATTTTAATGAAATAAAGACAAGTTTTTGACCAAGTTTATTCCTCTGCTAATCCATAAAAAAAACATGGTCCTGTAACAAAAATAAAACAAAAAAGTAACCATATACTTACCTCTCTGCTGGTCAGTGAGGTCCCCCGCTGCAGTCCATCAGGAGGGGTTAACTGGTTTACATCGGGTCCGGTGCTAATACGACCAGCCCGCGGTAAACCACTTGTCATGATCCAGGTTGGATCTGACAGAGGTGATAAGTGCCTCATTTGCAAGCAAGCCTGGGTGAATGATGGAGCTGAAGGAGAGTCACAGGCAGCTCTGGATGAGTTCTGGAGTGTCAGCTATGGTGTCTGCAAGGAGGGCTGGCATGGATTGGTGGAGTCGCAGCGATGGTGTCAGCAAGGAGTGCCTGCATGGCTTGGTGGAGTGGCAGTTGCGGTGTAGAAGTGCACTCACGATGCTGGACTCGGTTGCTGGAAAGCTGAACTCAAAATGCTGGACTCATTGGCAGAAAAGCTGGACTCATGTGTTGGACTCTGTCTCTGGACAGCTGCATGGAAGTGGTGGACTCTGGTTGCTCCAAGGCTGCACTATGGTGTTGGACCCGGTCGGATGAAAAGATGCATGCAGGTGGTGGGCTATGTTGCTGGGAGCGAAAGCAACAGAGCAAAGCTAAGTGGTGTTCCCCTGTTTTGTCACTTTTCCTTATGTGTGTTTAGTGCAGTGGTGGGATTAGTTTCCGCACTGACCAATTCCCTAGTGAGGGTTTAGGTGCATGGCGAGTCAGGGTTTTGAGGTTCCTGATCGGCGCCCAGTGCGGAACCGGCCTAGAGAACGCTAGGAGTGTAGAGACACTGACTCAGGGGAGTGCAGGAGGTCTCCACGTCCCCATTCCCTATCGCAGGGCCACCATTGTTATTGTTACCCAGGTTTTCCCTATTCCTTTTGTCTTATTGTATCAGTTACCGGCCTGCTGGCCATGTCACTCAGGACGGGGCACGTGACACCACTGCCAGAATGAATTAGTTCATCTCTGCGCAGCCTCCCCGGCTGACCGGAGATGAACTAATGAGCGTGGGAAAGTTTCTGAAATATTTTCCACGCTCATCAGTTCACCTCAGGTCAGCCAGGGACGTCAGTGAGGCTGCGCGGAGTCCCCTGGCTGACCTGAGGTGAACTGATGAGCGTGGGAAAAAGTTCAGAAACATATATATTCTATGTGGATGTATCTGTTCTGTCGTTTCCTTATTACACATGTCAGTGTGATTTTACTGTATCGCAAAATGAATTGCCGGCTTCTGTTAAAGGACACTGGGTACGTATTTCTCGCAAGTCACACGTCTGGTCCCTGTGTAATCTGTATTTTTCTCGCCCCCATTGAAGTATTTTGGTCGTAATATGCTGACAATCGTAGCATGCTGCGATTGTCTCGGCCTGTAAAATATGGCCGAGAAATATACGATTGATGGGAGCTGCCCCACAGAGAAACATTGTTCCGTGTGCAATGCGTTGTTTTTACGCCTCACTCGTCTGTAACCCCGGCCTAACTCACACATACTTTCCGCTCCCGATCCAGAAACAGGCGAATCCCTAGTGCGTGCGCTGGGGGGATTCAGAAGTATGTAGTCTAATCGATTTTGACCAGACAACCCCTTTAAATAGCTTGATGTCATGGTATACTTGTTTTTATGTCTACTTAAAGTTGATTGGTGGTGAGATACTGTATGAACAATTAAGATTTTAAAATAAGGCTAGGTTCGCATAGTTTTAGAGCAGTCCGTTAAACGGACTGCGCTAGCGATACTTCATTTTTGGATCGCGTTATGCGATCGCGCTAGCACAGCTTCTTCATCTGCGCTAGCAGTGACGGGCCCTCGAACGCTGCAGACCGCGTCCGAGGGTCCGTCACAGCATGATGGCACATGCGCCAGGTTATGGCAGTCTATGGCAGCGTTAACGGATGCGTTACATCGCGTTAACGCCGCAGTGTAATGCAATCCATTAAACGGACTTCCAAGAAAGAAAGGCTGGCCATACACATAAAATAGCTGTCAGCCAAAGGATGCTTCAGGCAAAAGCCATCTCAGTCGACTCTCCCAAACACAGGAGCAGTCGTTTGGCCAAGCACACCTGTGTTCTCTATGAGAAAGCCGCCAATTGGCTTATCTCCGGGAGAACAATGCAATCGGTAGCCCGAAATCGGACATGACTGATCGACCTCTCTCCCAACCATCAGTCAGCCAGCACCCCCATACACATTGGACTGTCAGCTGAACCCGTTGATAACCATGTGTTCTGCCGACATTAGTCTAATGTGCATAGGGGCCTTCGCTCACACCTATTTGAATGGGGCTGTGTATAGTCTTATTAACCAAAGCGCCATTCATGAGTTTTAATGAGCTGTACCACGTGACCGCTGAAGGCAGGAAGGGAGATCGCGGACAACCTGGGGGCTGAAGAGACAGCGCCAGGACGGGTAAGTATAGGGATACTCACCTGTCCTGCGTCCATGGCTGCTTGCTGCTGTCTGGCACGTCATGTGTCAGTGACGTTCAGACAGCAGAGGGAGCGGTGACATGGTTAGTGCGCGCTGCGCCCCCTGCAGTCTGAACGTCACTGACAGATGACGTGCCAGACAGCAGCAAGCAGCCATGGATGCAGGACAGGTGAGTATCTCAGGTGCCAGCAGTGACACCTGACACCCAGCGACGGAGAGGTGAGTATGTCATTTTTTATTTTTAAATGCAGCAGCACATGAGGGCATAATCTATGGAGCATCTTATAGGGGCAGCATAGGGGCATAATCTATGGAGCATCTTATGGGGGCAACATATGGGGGAATAATCTATGGAGCATCTTATGGGGGCAGCATATGGGGGAATAATCTATGGAGCATCTTATAGGGGCAGCATATGGGGGAATAATCTATGGAGCATCTTATGGGGGCAGCATATGGGGGAATAATCTATGGAGCATCTTATGGGGGCAGCATATGGGGGAATAATCTATGGAGCATCTTATGGGGGCAGCATATGGGGGAAAAATCTATGGAGCATCTTATGGGGGCATAATCTATGGAGCATCTTATGGGGGCAGCATATGGGGGCATAATCTATGGAGCATCTTATGGGGGCAGCACATGAGGGCATAATCTATGGAGCATCTTATAGGGGCAGCATAGGGGCATAATCTATGGAGCATCTTATGGGGGCAACATATGGGGGAATAATCTATGGAGCATCTTATGGGGGCAGCATATGGGGGGAAAAATCTATGGAGCATCTTATTGGGGCATAATCTATGGAGCATATTATGGGGCATAATCTATGGAGCATCTTATGGGGGCAGCATATGGGGGCATAATCTATGGAGCATCTTATTGGGGCATAATCTATGGAGCATCTTATGGGGGCAGCATATGGGGGAAAAATCTATGGAGCATCTTATTGGGGCATAATCTATGGAGCATCTTATGGGGGCAGCATATGGGGGCATAATCTATGGAGCATATTATGGGGCCTTAACCTTTATGGAGCAGCATATGGGGCATATTCTATGGAGCATCTTGTGGGGGCAGCGTATGGGGGCATAATCTATGGAGCAACTTATGGGGGCAGCATATGGGGGCATAATCTATGGAGCATCTTATGGGGGCAGCATATGGGGGCATAATCTATGGAGCATCTTATGGGGCAGCATATGGGGGCATAATCTGTGGAACATATTATGGGGTCATAACCTTTATGGAGCAGCATATGGGGCATATTATTCTATGGAGCATCTTATGGGGGCATTATTAATCTTTGTGCAGTATTATATGGGGTGTATTTTGTATGGAGCATCTTATGGGGCTATCATGAACTGTATGGAACATTATGTGGGGCTCCTGATTCAATATGGATATTCAAAAACATTTAACCTACTGATGTCTCAATTAATTTTACTTTTATTGGTATCTATTTTTATTTTTTAAATTCACCAGTAGCTGCTGCATTTTCCACCCTAGGCTTATGCACAAGTCAATAATTTTTCCCAGTATTTTGTGGCAAAATTAGGGGGGTCGGCTTATACTCGAGTATATACGGTAATTAACAAATATCTCAGACACTGGAGCCAAGCTGGCAAAACCAAAGCCGTATTCTAAATTCGCACCATGAACGTAATATAAAACTGTTCAGACATCTTTGGCATCAAAATCATTGTGTACAAGTGTAATCATTTTTTTAGCCTATTCAGGTGCTCGCAATTATTTTTATTTTGGTATTAAAGTAACTGATATATTAGGCCTTTCCTTCTCAGAAACAGATTTTAACTAGTGATGAGTGCAAGTGCTCGTTACTCAAGTTTGCCTATGGTGCTAGAGTATGCATCGAGCATTGCGGGTGTTTGAGTGTCCTGTTCAAGTCCCCGCGCCCAGATGTTTCTCAGCTGTTGGACAGTCACAAAACATGCGAGATAGCCCGTGTGTGTCAGGCAATCCTCGTATGGTTATTGGCTGTCTAACAGCCGCAAAATATGTGGGCGCGGGGACTCAAACAGGTCAATTGTGCACATTCGATACTTGATACATACCCTAGCACCAGGGTTGGACTGGCCCACCAGAGAACCTGAGGATTCTCCAGTGGGCCCAGGCACTGACACCTGCTGGCATACAGGGCCAGCAGCTGCCTAGGGCCCCTGCTACTTCGGGGGCCCCCAGCCACTGGCTTGTCGCTGATAATGGCACACCACACAGCTGCTATGGGGGCCCCCAGTGCCAGTAGGTGACAGAAGCTGACTGCTATGGTTAAGCGTGTCTCCGCTGCTAAAGTGAAATGAATATTCACTCTTTCTCACGCCCCCATGGGTGTGGAGAGGGGTGAATATTCATTTCACTTTTATAGCGGTCAGTGTTAGCTGCAGGCTGCGGCTAACACTGCCTGTTATCAGGGCCGGTAGACCAGGGGCCCCCAGCCCACGTGTCCGCTATGGGGCCATAAGTCAGAGGGGCTGGCACCAGCGCCGCCCCCCGGTGCGTGCCACATTCAACTGTAATAGCATCATAGATGCTGATACAGTTGAAAGCCATAATGGAGAAGCGAGCGTCTCACTGCCGTCTGACCACTGTGTGCCGGGCACACGGCAATGAGTGCAGTTGCTGTTACCGGAACAGAGCCAGAATCAGTGTGGGAGCGAGGAGGAGAGGTGAGTATTGTGTTTGTTTTTATATACATTTCAGTGAGTCCTGGTTACATTATATCCTATGAGTGGGGCAGCATGATACCCTTTGAAGCGGGCAGCATGACACCCTATGAGGCAGACAGCATGATACCCTATGAGGGGGGCTGCATGATACCCTATGAGGGGGGCAGCATGATACCCTATGAGGGGGGCAGCATGATACCCTATGAGGGGGGCAGCATGGTGCCCTATGAGGGGGGGCAGCATGGTACCCTATGAGGGGGGGCAACATGATACCCTATGAGGGGGGCTGCATTATATTCTGTGGGGGGCTGCATTATACCTTATGAAGGGGTTACATTATACTCTGAGGGGGGTTACATTATGCCCTATGGGGGTCTGCCTTATACTCTGAGGCTGGCTGCATTATATTCTATGAGGGGGGGTACATTATATTCTATGAAGGCGCTGCATTATACTATGAGAGCTGCATTATATTCTATGAGGGGGCTACTTTATATTCTATGAGGGGGCTATCCCAACCCCTGCTACATAATTAAGACGTGTACTACCTTATATTATACCCTGATATTTACGCGTTTTACCGCACAATTGGTGGTCTTGTGTTTATTTCTATGTAGCTACATAGTGGGCCTCAAGAATGATTTTCTCTGGTGGGCCCAAGGTGCCCCAGTCCAATGCTGCCTAGCACCATAGGCAAACTCGAGTAATAAGCACTTTCTCTCATCACTAAGTACAACCTTTACCTATCATTTGACCAAAAATAAATGTGATCATCTTTTTTTACAAGATTGTTTTAAAATTGGCAAATTTTTATTGTCCCTTTTGCAAAAAGGAACCCAACAAGATTGAAACTCCAAAAATAAAATAAATGTAAAGACTGTGTTTCTAGCCTAACTTCTGATTTCTGGTTGCATGATAATGGGTGAAAATTTTTTGTGTGGTAGGCAGGCCTATTCGATAATGTACCACAGTGTTTTAGAGGGCGTATTACTGTCAGCTGTTGATATCTGATAATGAATGAACATGTATTTTATTCCATTTTATAATTCTGAATAGTTTCTTTATTAAGTCCTATTTTTATCTAGGTCTATTTCTATTCAATACAGGGTATATTGTACATTTCGTAGGGTCATAACTTTTGTTTAGGCAAATAGAACCTGGGGGATGAAAACTGCCACAATCCGTTCTTGCTCTTTTGTTGCTCTGACCCAGTTTTTCTCATCTGAATGAAGGTTTATATTAGGATCTGTAATCTGTAAGAAGATTAGTGGACTTTTACGCATACAGCCAGAATCTTCACACATTGCTCACGTCACAAGAACAATCTGCCCAGGTGTCATTATGTATTGGTGCTTCATACTTTCCAGCTGTATTATTTTTAAAGTAAAATGATTCAACACAAAAATTAAATTATACCCGGTTTGTAACACTTATGTTTTTCTATGACCTGTTTCACACATCAGTTTTTTTGGGCAGTCAAAATCCGCTAAAATGGCGGATAGCGGATCCGTTCCTGTACTGACCACAACGTTTGTCACCGGACCGTTATTTTAACGGATCCGTCAAAGGAAGAATCGGGCATTTCGGCGGACGTCAAATATTGGCAGATCCGCAAAAAAACGGATCCAACGGATGGCCATCCGTCAAGATCCGCCGGTAATGCAACTCAATGGGAAAAAACGGATCCGCCAAGAAAAATGGCGGATCCGTTTTTTTTGCAAAACGGCGGATTTTGACTGATGGACACAAACGGATGTGTGAAACAGGCCTATGAATTGTATTTAAAAATGTTTAAAATTTCTCCTTCACATTCTTGTAAGATCTTAAAAAGTAAGATGTTAGTGTTCTCTAAAAAGATTTGATTTCTTAGTTCTTAATGCCCTTTTAATACAGTAGTATCTTTAGTGGTAATTTATCATCTCTTCCTGGCAGCTGTGGGGTTGAACAGGTTTCTTTACGGAATTTTCTTCCCAAGCACTTACATATTTAAAGCCTCCTTTGTATGCTTTATGAAATACATTTTCCGTCTTGCATGTTAGAAGCTCAAAGGGGACACATGTTATTTCCGTTCTTAAATATTTGTTTGTGCTGATTAACTGCTGCGGTTCAGTTTCCCAAAATAAAAAAAACCATTCATTATACATCTTCTATTTAATAACTAAAGATGTACCAATTTCCTGCATGGTACCTTTGCCTATGTGTGATTTGGTTGCCAACTGTCTGTAATTTTACAAACAGTCCACAAAAATCATATGCTTTTTTTCTGTTGTCCATAAAATCCATCAGAAAAAGCTTCATCCATGATTTTCTTTTTTTCTCAAAGGTTTGTATTGTGCATGCACTGACTTGTGCATTGCAAATACATCACAGAACTACTTAATACAGCGATTTAGGGCTGCGCCAACTGATGCCTTCCAGCCTCTCACCACACAACCAACCATCAGTTCATGGTATTCAGTCATATCTAGCCAAATTAAATCTCTCCCAGTTTTCCTTAAAACAATTGAATATTCTCATTTCTCCTTTCTCTACCAAGGCGATCCAAATATCCATCACCAATGGAACCCGCCAGGAGTGTCCGCTCTCTCCAACTATATTTGCACTAGTTATGGAACCCCTGGCGGAGTCCATTTGTTTCAATCCAAATATTACAGGAATAAAAGCTGGAGAATGCAACCATGTAATTGGACTATAAAGGTCGAAAGGTTCCTTCATGCTGTTATGACATCCCTATCCTCCTATTCTGACTTCTCATATTATAAGATAAACGCTTCCAAATCACTCATCCTCCCCATAACTTATTCCCACCCAGAATAAACACAGACTTGAGAACATTTTCCCCTTGAAATGGTCTGAAGAGGGAATCCTGTGCTTAAAAATCACCCTTACAGCCTCCCACTTATTATTGAAAAAAACCCATTGATAGTTTACACCAGTCTCTTAAAACAGACCTAGATAGATTCTCACACCTTTCTCTTTCCTGGATTGCTAGGATCCAGTCCTTCATAGTGATTTTCCTTCCCAAAATATTATATCTCTCTAGATGCATCCCCTTAAAATTTCAACTTAAGGTTATGTCCAAACTTCAAGCCCTAGTTGGGAAATTCATGTGGGCCAACAAGAAAACAAGAGTCTTCCACAAAACCATGTTCTATTCGCACAACCTAGGAGGCCTCTGTATGCCAAATATCTTAGAATACCATATATCCTCCATTCTGGAATCTGCTAAAGACTGGTGGTTCGCCAACAGCTCTCGTAGATGGATGCAAATTGAATCCTTTTTTGCAAATCATAGTTCCACTAGGCAAACTCTTGAAGTGGAATATCTCAAATCTTCCTCCTTTACTCCCTGCTTGCCAACTATGTGTCAGCCACCTTATCTCTCTGGAATCTATTTCTTTGGAGTTTGTTCATTCCCCTTTCTGAAATACCAATCAGAACTTTGGAATCTCACATCCCATACTTTAACTTAGACCTTTGGGAAGAAAGTGGGATTCATAGTCTAGAGGACATTTTCAAAGATTCACTTTTCCTCCACTTTATTATCTTCACCAATAAATATCCTTCAATACTGAAATATACTAATACTCACAAATTAGACATTTCCTTGCCACATGCTACGCTTTCAAACACTACCCCATCACCCCTTTTTCAATGTTTCTTGGTTAAAAATAACCCCCGCAAGAAGGGTCTCACCACTATTTACAAGTTTTTAAATAGCCCCCCAGTAGATGCAAATCTGTCTTGTATGGTAAAATGGGAGTCTGCACTATCTTTAATCCCCTTACTACAGTAATGGCAAAACGAATTAATGTGGTCTCGGAAACCTCCTCCTCCAATAACCATCTAGAGCGACTGAAAGAAAACCATATGAGTTGGGATGGTATCTTCCCTAATTACGCTCCTCTTTTTTTCTTTTTTCTTTTTTTTTTTGGAAAGGTTGGTACGCTCATCCACGCTTGGTGGTTCCGTCCAAAAATTGAAGCCTTGGTCCTCGGTTTTCTCTCTAATCTCTTCAACCACAGGAATCCAGTTTGCAGCTGACCCAGCCCTGGCCCTGTTGAATATTGGAACTGATGAAGACCCATGTGAACTCAGATGGACAGTCTCATGTATACTCACCTCGGTTAGGCAATGCTTGGCTGCAAAATTGAAATCTCCTCAAACTCCTTCAGCAAAAGACCTTTGTGAGAGGGTTAATTCCCATTTTCATCATGAATATTTCCTAGCCTCTAATCTCCAGTTCAAAAGCAAAGCACTTCATAATTGGAATATTTGGTCCTCCTCCCCATTGGCGACCCTATCAACCTGACTTAACTTCTCAATTCTCTTCTACACATACTCTCTTTCTACATGTACCCTTCTTTCTGCATAACGTCCTAACATGCTGATAGTCCCCCCCTCCTCTCTTTCTTTTCCTCTATATTCAAGTTATTTAATAATATTGTTCCTTGACCATGGTTATTGCCTTATGTACCTGTACAATTTGCTAACCTGCGTGTTGGCATGTATACGGTAACTGTTATTGACCTTTGTTGTCCAGTTTTGTTTATTGTTATGTTCCTTTTCTCTTTTGTCTACTGTATAAACCACAATTAATACTTATTGGAATAAAAAAGTTGCCTTGCAACCTCAGCCTAAAAAGTTATAATGCCCCCATAATGCCTCCCCATTTAAAATGAATTATGCTACCATTATTCCCTCCTTTACAAGTAAATATACCTTGTTGGTGCTTTCTTAAAAGTAATTATTACATTTTTCTCTTCGCCACGACAGCACCCACTGAGAGAGGGGATCCGCCCCTAGGAACAGGAAACCTACAGAGATAAAAGGGGCGGTCCACCTCGCTCCCTCAGTTGGTTTCCTGTTCCTAGAAGGAACCCATAGAGAGAAGAGGATGCTGGGCCTGGTTGCCGCCCGCGCAGCATTATATGAGCGGCAGGGTCCCCAGAGCTGGAAGCAGCGTCGGGGGAGATCGGAGATTCAACTCCCCCCTCAGCTGGTAATGCGGTGTGAGGCCTTGGTATGGAGTGCCTGGCTCATGTAAGGGTGCATGGGGTGGCAGGAGCCGGCACCCGGTAACGCCCTCCGAGGGACGCAGCACTACTGAGCGCGGCACAGCGTCGCGGCTGCTATGGTAGTGGCCCCCCTTGCGAGGCCAGGAAATGAGGATGTCCCTGAGCTCGCGAGGACGCGGTAAGGTGCCAAAGCGCTGAAGGGGAGAATGTCATACCTGACGCACAAGGGTCAGCGGTATGTTCCGCTCCGGCGATGCAGGGGCAGTGGTGTCGGGAGGCGTTCGGCGGGCATTAGGCCAGCGCTCCTGTACTGAGACAGGGTGACCCTTAAGTGGAGGTCTAGAACTTCTGGGGGAGGAGGCAAAGATCGCGGTATTGCCTGGCAAGGGACCGCGCATGCGCAGGGAAGAAGGAAGAGAAAAAAAGAGGCGAGACCAGGAAGCTGCATAAAAGCACTGGCTAGAGAGAGGCATACCGGTGCGCAGCTATGTCGTCCACAAACGACCCGGATTCTCTCCAACTGGAACAGCCAGGGGACTCCCCACATGGCAGTGCCAAAAGAGGTGGCAGCACCAGGAGGAATAGCAGCGGGCGATCTAGACAGAGCGAGCCCACGGAGAAAAAACAGAAGGAGAAGAAGCCATCTCACGCCTCGCCTCAGCCTGTGCCTCGAACCCCGCAGCCGGTACTATGCTGACAAAATTCAAGGGTGAATGTTTTTTAGTCATGCTTCTAGCTGATGGCGCCCTTTTTCTGTATACCCCTTAGGCCAAAAGACCGGAAAAATCTAAGCACAGGGAATGTACCTTATGTTCCCAACCTCTTCCAGATAGCTACCCTAAGAGGTTGTGTCAGAGCTGTATCGGACAAACCCTGCGGGAGGAATCCTCGGGAAAAACGGAGGATATCCGTGCGATAATCAGAGAGGAACTACGGGCCTTAGGGGGTTCCAGTAGTCTAGGAGGACAAACCTCCGGCAGAGGGAAAACCTCATCGACGTCTAGATCACCTTCAGAGGTTGGGGAGCTTGACTCGGATATATCCCAAGAATACTTAACCTCAGAGGAAGAGGAGCAGGCTTGCTTCCCCATGGACAGTATCAATAATTTGGTCAAGTCGGTGCGTAATACTGTGGGGTTATCCGATACTAAAGACCCCAAAACCCTGCAGGAAATATCTCCCAAAAGAAGGTCCGAGCCTTCCCGGTAGTTCCAGCGATAAAGGTGAAATGGAGTGGGAAAAGCAGGGGCAAAGGACCTTTCTCCCCGTAACATCCAAAGGAAAATACCCATTTGATGATGACGAATTGGCATCTTGGTCAAGAGCCCCCAAGGTGGATGCGGCAGTGGCCTCCGCTTCTCGCCGATCTTCCCTGCCAGTGGACGATTCGGGAACGTTATCTGATCCCTTAGATCGCAAAGCGGATACCTTCCTCAAACGATCTTGGGAGACATGCAAGGGGGCCTTCAAGCCGGCAATATCGGTCACGTGTACGGGGAGGTCCATGTTGATATGGTTAGATGAGTTGGAGGAGAAAATAAAAAATGGAACTTTTAGAGACAAGCTTCGTTCCTCTATTCCCCTAATAAAAGTTGCAGCAGCCTTCTTATCTGATGCCTCAGCTGACTCCCTCCGACTATCTGCCAGAGCGGCAGGATTAACCAACGCAGCCTGGCGGGCCTTGTGGTTGAAGGGGTGGAGAGGTGATACGCAGACAAAATCCAAGCTCTGCGCTATGCCCTTTCAGGGTAAGTACCTGTTTGGCACAGTACTTGATGAAATCCAGACAAAAGCGGGAGAGAGAACGAAAGGATTCCCTAACCCGTACGTTCCCTTCTACAGGAAGGCCTTCAGGAAGCCTCCACTTGGCAAAAAGAAGGATTACAAGCCCCAAAGACCGCTGGGGCAACAAGGATCCCAAACAGAGGGGCAGTCTATTTGGGAAATGTCCCTTCAGATCTAGGGATAGATTCCGGTAGCACCAATTCACCGGTAGGTGGCAGGTTACTATATTTCAGCCACCAATGGGAAGCAATAACGGCTAACCCTTGGGCCATTAATATTGTTACATCGAGCCTAAGACTAGAATTTGTTTGGTACCCACAGGACTCCCTCCTATTGACTTCTCTGAAGTCCCCGGCTCAGCAGGAAGCATTGGAATTGGAGATTGCAGGCCTCTTAACTAAACACGTTCTAGTGGACATTCCAGGAGACGAAAGGGGAACGGGGTTTTATTCTCCCCTGTTTCTAGACCCTAAGTCGGATGGCTCTTTTAGAACCATAATTAACTTAAAGAAGCTTAATACCTTTTTGAGGCTGCGGTCCTTTAAAATGGAATCTATACGATCAGCGATAAAACTCTTGTTTCCTAGGTGCTATATGGCAGTCTTGGACCTAAAAGATGCCTACTGCCATCTCCCCATATGCAAAGAGCACCAACAATTCCTACGAGTGGCAGTCATGTTAAAAGGCCGAATACGACATCTGCAGTTTACTGCAATGCCATTCGGATTATCCATGGCACCTCGCGTATTTACCAAGCTAATGCTGGAGGTGATGTCACATGTAAGACTGAAAGACACCTTAATAGTCCCGTACTTGGACGACCAGCTCATAGTGGGGAATTCTGTTTCCCAATTCAAGAGCAGGATAGCTGATATTATCTTGTCCCTGCAGACACTAGCCTGGCTGATCAACTGGGGAAAATCCAGACGACAGCAGGTAACCTGTCAGACATTCCTAGGCCTTCAACTAGACTCTGTAAGTCAAAAATGCTTCCTACCAGAAACAAAAACACGAGCCATAATTAATAAAGTACGGATGGCAATCGGTAAACATACGATGTCCTTGAGAGAAGGCATGTCCTTGTTAGGATCTCTGACATCATGCATTCCGGCTGTTCAATGGGCCCAATTCCATTCCAGAAAGTTGCAATGGTCCATTTTGCAAGAGGTGGATAGGTTACAGGGGCAGTTGGAAGGCAGGATGGCCCTATCATCAGAGGTGACCAGCTCCCTTGATTGGTGGTTAGACCCATACAATCTCACGGAGGGGTTCCATGGTGGATTGTCCCCTCTAAAGTAGCCACTACGGATGCTAGCCCCTCGTGGTGGGGGGCCCACCTAGAGGAGGATATGGTGCAGGGACAATGGTCCGAGTCCGAAGCAGGGGATTCATCTAATATGAGAGAACTAACAGCAATATATTATGCTATATCTGAATTTCTCCCACAGCTATGAGCAACCCACACAAGAATCCAATCAGACAACACCACCTCAGTAGCTTACCTAAACCGGCAAGGAGGCACGCGATCAGGACCGCTCATGTCTATCGCGGAAATTTTTTTAGAGATGGCCGAATTACATCTCCGCACCTTGTCTGCGCTCCATATCAGAGGAGTGGACAATTCCAGGGTGGACTTTCTCAGCCACCAGACATTACATCAGGGGGAACAAAAGCCAACAGGCGCATAGAAAGGTTCACTTCTCTATACAGAGCGGACAATCCAGACTTGCTCGATGCTCTCCAAGCACCCTGGGCATTCCGACAGGCCTACGCCTACCCTCCAATGGTACTGTTGCCAACGGTGGTCAGAAAAATAAGAGAAGAAGGTGCAAGGGTCATCCTAATAGCCCCGTTTTTGCCCAAGAAGCCGTGGTTCTCATGGCTGAGAGCCATGTCTGTAACCGACCCATAGATTCTCCCACTACATCGGGACATTCTCTCACAAGGTCCTTGTTACCACCCTCAGGTCAAAGCCCAGCGCCTAGCGGCATGGAATTTGAAAGGGGGTTATTAAAACTGAGGGGGTTCTCGAGTAATCTGATTGACACCCTCCTACAGAGTAGGAAGGAATCCACGACAAGGATCTATACTAGAGTGTGGAAATTTTTTTTAGCTTTTCACACAGCAAAGCTTTCCAGCGAAGTGCCTATCTCAGCCATTTTAGAATTCCTGCAGAAAGACCGAGAGTTGAAACTCTCAGGTAACACTCTAAAGGTCCATGTATCGGCTCTAGGGGCCTTATATAATTACGATGTGGCAGGTAATAAGTGGGTGGCCCGGTTTATTTCCGCTTGTCAGCGAGCGAACACAGTCCACATTCCTCAACTACCAACATGGGACCTTAGCTTAGTCTTCGATGCCTTCACTCAGGCCCCGTTCGAGCCCATACACTCGGCATCAATAAAATGCCTTTCATTGAAAACTGCTCTACTGGTAGCTCTAGTCTCAGTGAGAAGAGTAAGTGATCTCCAAGCCCTGTCGGTAGATCCCCCCCCTTCCTGTCAGTAGTCCAGGACAGACTAGTGTTAAAAACGGACCCGTCTTATCTTCCCAAACGAGCTACTAGGTTTCATAGATCCCAAGAAATCTACCTACCCTCCTGTGAGAGCCCAGCAACACCAGAAGAGGATAGATATCATACTTTAGACATGAAGAGAGAAGTCCTAGCCTACTTAGATAGGACCAATCCCTTGAGGCAGAGCAGGGCTCTTTTTGTCTCCTTCCAGGGTAACAAGAAAGGGTCCAGAGTTACGAGAGGCACGCTGTCCCGGTGGATCAGGGACGCGATCACGATGGCATATTCAGCAAAAGGAGAAGACCCTCCACAGGGTATAAAGGCACACTCTACTCAAGCCATATCATCCTCCTGGGCCGAGAGGGCAAATGTCCCAATTGAGCTAATATGTAAGGCTGCAACCTGGTCTTCTCCATCTACCTTTTATAGTGACTATAGGCTAGATTTATCTTCCTCCGATGACTTAGCCTTTGGTAGATCTGTCCTTGACATTGTGTGCCCTCCCAGGTGATTATCTCTGAAAATCTCTCAGTGGGTGCTGTCGTGGCGAAGAGAAAAAAACGGATTACTTACCGGTAATGCTCTTTTATGGAGTCCACGACAGCACCCACTCACTTCCTTCCCTTGATTGACACGTGGTTTTCTCTGGTGGTGGAGAATAGAATTATAGATTAATGTGTAGATATGTATAGCAAGCTTATAAGGACGTATAGGTTTGAATCGCTTGCCTAACTATTCACTAAAACATGTATGGCAGTTCCTCTTGTTCTGTGTAAACCAACTGAGGGAGCGAGGGGAACCGCCCCTTTTATCTCTCTGTAGGTTTCCTGTTCCTAGGGGCTGATCCCCTCTCTCAGTGGGTGCTGTCGTGGAGTGTATAAAAGCGTGTTACCGGTAAGTAATCCAGTTTATTCCCTCATAGTGCTCTCATAAAAAAATTGTGTTTCCATTAAGCCATCTTAAAAAATGCCCTTTAAAAATTCATAATCCCCTGTTGATGTCCTTTCAAAAAGCAATAAGGCCCACTTACTACCCTCTAAAAAGTAATTATGCTCTGAGTGCACAAAACAAAAATACAAAATTATATTCCCCTTACAGGATCTCCTGATGAGCACAGCAAGCATGAGCTATTCTGCATTTCCCTTTTGAGCACAGGTGCTGTGATGACATACAGCGATGTCACTGCGCCACCTGCATAGGGATGCTGATAACCTGAGTATGGTCTAGAGAAGGCTCAAAAGGAAAGAAAAAAGAGAAGCCAGCTCACCCCTCCATTAGTTGAATCCGCGTAGAAACCCATGATCGATGCCAGACGCCTTTTGAGCATTGTGTGCGCTCTTAAACTTGGTTTAAGTTTAAGAGCATGCACAATGCTCGAAATGCATCTGGTCAGTGAGATCCCCAAGTCCTCCCTTGCACCTCCATATTGTCGGTGTGTGTATTTCTTTTTTTGTCAGTTATTTTGAATTGCTTGTAATCAAAGGAATTCATTTTCTACATGCCTGATCGGAAGCTGTGTCATTTCTCCTTCTCCTGCCTAGAGAAAGCTGCAGCCAACAGGATAGAGAATGGTGAAGCAGAAAGCCAATAGCTCCTTGCTCTACCATATGTTTCAGCTGTATTAGCTTTCTGTGGGTTTCGATACAATTGAAAGTCTTGGCCCCCCAGGCACCTAGGCCAACAATTGGGCCCCATCATTTAAAGGGAATCTGTCACCCCTTTTTTGAGATATCATATAGTGATATCATTCAATTGTGTGTCACATAAGGATTCTCTTAGTACTTTTGCTTCCCCCTGACCCCGCACCTTTCATGCATAAATACCTTTTTTATATCGGTTCAGATGTATGCAAACTGCCATGGTCCGGTCCGATGGGCGGGGCTTATTCAACTGCTCCCCTCCCTGTCTTGTTCTACACAAGAAGAAATGCATAGAGCAAGACAGGGAGGGGTGGACCAGGTGAATAAGCTCCGCCATTACCCCAGCTACCCAAATAATTCACAGTAATGGTTATTGGTGCCTATTTTTTCCAGACTTAATGCTTTGCATTAGACATGAGTGGATCAGGCAAAATTTGAATTCTCCTGTTCACTTGGATTATCCCTGAAAATTCTATTCAGAGAATTAATTCCTCACTATTGTAATATCCGTTACTTTGCTCTGGGATCGTCAGGACCCAAAGAATAATAGCCTGTAGATAAATGGAACAATGGCTCTGATGTCCACCAGACGATGAGAGAACAATAAAGTATATTTATAAGCTATCTTTATTTGTCAACTTGTTTCAAAGCAAAAAGCACTTCATCAGGACAAACCACTATACTATCTAACCAGATGCATTTTTCCATTCATCGACATTCTATCTATTCCAATAGATCCACAGCTGCCTTCTCCCTCCACAAGCCAACAAAAGGAGTTGTGACTTTAACAACCCTATAAGCTGAACACAAACTCTGTTTCTCTTTCCCTCTTATACAGGATAACACCCTATTGTGTTTTACAGTCTCCCCAGCTTTTATCTACCCAAAGAATAATCATCGTAAGATGTAAATAAAAAAACTAAAGGAGAATCCTTATACTTGTCTTGCCACTCACCTCATCTGTCCCTCGGCTACTCATCACCTACAGTATTTGGTTCTTGTCACATCTACTGACTGGCAAGAGCATTGAAATCCCTGGGCCTTTCACGATAGGCTGAGATTTCTGGCTCTGATGAGGCCCGGAATAGTTCTGCGCAATTGCGCAAAAGGTCATAACGTCTTGATGTGTTGATATGCACCATGATCTTGAGAGTGCACGCGCAGAGTCATTCTGGACCTCATCGGGCTGGAAATTTGTTTTGGAGGGTGAGTGAGTCAGCGGTGAGCGGTAGGGTGAGTATTTTTGTTTTAACCTTTTGATGGCTTTTTATGGTCCAGAAATATGTCTGCCAGGGGCTGACATTTTCCTGAATCTATGCACTGGCTTATTGCAAAAATAAAAAAATTTTTGGCCAAAATATCAAACCAATACATTTTCTTCAATTTTTTTCCTAATATTTTTTGCACGTTTTTCATCTTTTGCAGGGTGCAGCCTGGCACTCTTTAATATTGGTATTGGGAATTTGAGCATCTGCCCTTGTGGGTTGCATTTACATAGTGCTGGGCAACCCGCCTAATCTAATAGTAACTGTGCACTACGTTTATCTGTGTGACTGGTGTCCAATACAAGCCTTACCCCTGTGCATTTGTAATACTAGGCTACCACCTCCTCCATAAATAGTAGACGAGTGAGTGGTTGTTACATTAATATTTTGCACCTGTGCTGCCCCAGCCATAATAATAATAAATACAAATAATAATAATTAATGTCTTTATATAGCGCTAACATATTCCGCAGCACTTTACAGTTTGCACACATTATCATCGCTGTCCCCAATGTGGCTCACAATCTAAATTCTCTATCAGTATGTCTTTGGAATGTGGGAGGAAACCGGAGAACCTGGAGGAAACCCACGCAAACACTCCTTGTAGATGTAGTTCTTGGTGGGGTTTAAACCCAGGGACTCCAGCGCTGCAAGACTGCAGTGCTAACCACTGATCCACCATGCTGCCTTAATCATGAGGTCCTGCTGCATCAGGCAGTGCATTTTGTTTTGTGCCTTGGGGTTGGTAAATATGGCTGCCTTTTTCTGTTATGTTTTATCCAGTAATATTACCAGAGAAACAATCCTTTCTTAAATTGAAACCAGGTGACCACAACAGATCACTGCTGATCTGGCATCAGAAATCCCTGGTGAGCTCCTGTTGTAGCTAAAGGGAGCTGTGGATTCTAGGACTATTGGACGTCCATTAACCCCTTCATTACTGGCCTTCAGGACAAAGCTTTTTTTTTTTCTTTCCCGCACTGTTGTATTCAAAGATCTGTAACATTTTTATTTTTCCTTCAACATAACCGTATGAGCGCTTGTTTTTTGAGGGGGTAGTTATATTTATCATGGGTACAATTTTGTGGTACATGTAAGGCTGGTTTCACATTTGCGTTAAAACGACGCTGCGCCCTGCGTCGTTAAGCCCCGCCCCGAGCCGGCTCCCTGCCCGCCCCATCCGGGATCACCGCCTACTTTCGCATTTGCACGCATGCGATCGGTGCACCCAATCTTTAGCATAGGGTGCGAAGATCATGCGCTGCCAGTATGAAAGTAGCGTGCTGCGCACTTTTGACGGTGCGCCGTGCGCGCCGAAATGCAGCATGTTCAATTTGAGGTTTCCATGAAAAAAAATTGTCTGGTACTATTTTTCACACTGTTGAAGCATCAGAGAGTGGACTAACTTCATTTTGCATTTCCACGCAACTTCCCCATGATGCCCCGCATCTATGACATCCTATGGATTATCATACCATGTACAGTGGTGGTCAGTACCTTGGCCATCACAGACCAGTGGTTCCGAGTGGAGCACAGTTTGTACGGTAGAATAATTTTCCATCTCCAAAGGTCACTGGCAAATTTCTCTAGCTTCTATAGAGTTTAAGCCCTTCTGGTTTGCAGGGTTCTCTCTCCTATGGAGTGTCATTTATTCACCGCAAATCAAATTTTGTGGGAAAATCTGGCTAAGGCTAGTTTCACACTAGCGTTTTTTTTGCGCTGCGTTAGGAGCGCACATGAAACGCATGTGAAAAGCGCATACAAACGCTTGTAAACGCTGCATTTTTTTGTAGCATTATTGTGCGCATAACGACCAAAAATCGCAGCGTTTTTATGCGTTTTGTAAGCGTTTTTCATGCGTTTGCATTTTTTATGCGCAATAAACTAGAGAAAAAATCCTTGGAAAATTCTTGCAACACACTCAAGCAATGGGAAAGCAGTGGGCGTGTCTTATGGAAATTCTTTATATAGCCCCTTTTTACAGCTGAATTCTTCACTTTTGCTTGCATTTGACTTGAGAAACATGGATCTGCGCTGGAAGAGCTTTTACTTTGACTTGGATCTGGACATGAGGATGGCTCAGGCTTATGCAGTTGCTTGCCATGAACAGAGGGAGAGAGAGAGGCAGCGAAGACGGCAGCAGCGGCGTGTGTGGATACATCCCATTATTGAACTCCGGGAGAGCCGTGGAGCGTACCACACCCTCTACAGTGAGCTACTGGCAAACCCGGAAAAATTTACGGATTATACCCGGATGACCAAAGAAACCTTTCACTATTTGCTTGGTCGGGTAAAAGAATTCATCCGGAGACAGGACACGCAGCTCCGGCGTGCGATTACTCCTGAGGAACGGCTCCTGGTCACATTAAGGTATGTAGTTTTCATAAACCAAAGGCTGCAGATTTTTTTTTTTTGTTTTTTTTTAATTAAACGTGTGTAAAAAAATTACGTATACACAAATATTAATTATTGTTTTCTTTGTGTTACAGATTCCTGGCTACTGGAGAGACCCTCTCGTCACTGCACTTCCAGTACCGGATTGGAATCTCCACGTTGTCTGGAATTGTAGCGGACACCTGCCAGGCTCTCTGGAACGTTCTTTGTCCCGAATTCATGCCCATGCCCACTGCAGCAAAGTGGTTGGAAATCGCTGAAAGATTCTGGACTGTATGCAATTTCCCAAACTGTAGGAGCGGTGGATGGGAAACACATCCGGATTATCAAGCCCAAAAGAACTGGCTCTGAGTTCTATAACTACAAAAAGTACTTTTCTACTGTACTGATGGCCATTGCGGATGCAGACTGTAAGTTTATTGCAGTGGACATTGGTGCATTTTGCCGTGGGAATGACTTCCAGGCTTTTAAGACATCGGACATGGGCAGGAGGTTGTATGGCAACAACTTCGATTTCCCCATGCCATGTCCTCTTCCCAACACCGAAGGTCCGCCACAGCCATTTGTAATGGTTGGTGATGAAGCGTTCCAGATGTGCCAAAACCTCCTCAAACCCTACTCCAGCCGGGACTTGGACCTACAAAAAAGAATTTTTAATTACAGGCTGACCAGGGCCAGGAGAACAGTAGAGTGTGCTTTTGGTATACTTGTATCGAGATGGCGCATTGTTGGCACAGCTATTAATCTTAAACTGGAAACAATGGATGAGGTAGTCAAGGCCTGTGTTGTTCTACATAATTTTGTAATTTCTCGAGAGCACCTGAACTTTGTTCTTGATGATGTTGCTCCTAATCCTTTGCCAGTATTTACACAGCACCCTCTCAGGTCATCCGTTGAAGTTGGCCAAATGAGGGAACAATTTGCGGCCTACTTCAACTCAGATGTAGGACGGGTGGAATGGCAAGAGCAAATGTTGTAAAACAATTTTATTGCATGTTGTTGGTATGTTAATAAAAAAAAATGTTTTGATACCTGTACTGAGTGCATTCTCAGTTTTTACACCCCCAATACCATTAGCAAGTAGCCAGGTGTATCAGTGAATTTATGATGCTGTGTTTTGTGCATCATGAATTCACTAATACTCCTGAGTAGGTAACTCTCTACATTCGTGTAATATTGCACAGACTGGATACAGCAAGGTTCCCCAATTTCAGTCCTCAAGGTCCACCAACAGATCATGTTGTAATGAAATAAAAAGAGGATTCCATACAACATGATCTGTTGGTGGCCCATGAGGACTGAAGTTGGGGAACCGTGCAATATTACAAGAATTTAGAGATTGCTGTGGAAAAGACAAGTCATGTAGATTGGTTTGGTTTTTTTGAAACCAATCTATATGATTTGTCTTTTCCACAGCAGTCTCTACATTCTTGTATATTGCACAGACTGCATCCACCAGGGTTCCCCAACTCCACTCCTCAAGGTCCACCAACAGATCATGTTGTAATGAAATAAAAAGAGGATTCCATACAACATGATCTGTTGGTGGCCCATGAGGACTGGAGTTGGGGAACCGTGCAATATTACAAGAATGCAGAGATTGCTGTGGAAAAGGCAAGTCATATAGATTTGTTGCGTTGACAACACATACTCCAAGACTGACACAAGAAACATGTCAGTAATGGTGATATCTGGTGGCAAAAACGCTAAGTGTATGGCGCAGTGTGTGTAGTTGGCGATAGACACAGTAACCAATCCAAATTTTGTGAAAGTACAAGTGCACATTTATTTTGTAACAAAAAAAAAAAATTTTTTTATTAGGAATGACGTTTGGGGGAAGTTTGGGATACTTTGGGTGTGTGGAGAGACGAGGATTGACTGGAGGTTGAGGAAGGGGTTCTAGGAGAAGGGGCGACGAAAGTACTGGGGGAAGGGAGCTCTGGAATGGACAAGGAGGCATGTTGAGAGACATTAGGAGGAGAGGGTGGATGGACAACGAACAAAGTTTTTTTTTTTTTTTTTTTCTTTGGTGCAGGAATATCCTGCCCGGACCGACTGGCAGCCTGTGAACGCCTTACTTTTGTTGACCTCCTGGTGACGGTGGACTGTGGCATTGCCCTGTGAAAAAGGGAATGCGGATCCCCACTTTGCTGCTCTGTGGTGGCGGTGTTGGTGCTGCTGCAAGTGGCAGTGGCGGTGTCGGTGCTCCGAGCAGGAGGCTGCCTGTCTGGGATCTCTCCGAGGAGGAGAATTGGTGGCGGTTATCTTTCAATGAGGAGTGGTGGTGGTGCTCCTTTGATGAGGAGTGCTGCCGGTGCTCCTTAGATGAGGAGTGCTGGTGGTGCTCTTTTGCTGATGAGTGCTGGCAGTGCTCTGTTGCTTAGGAGTGCTGGCGGTGCTCTGTTGCTGAGGAGTGCTGGCGGTGTTCCTTTGGTGTTGACTGGTGGTGTCAGTGGCCCAAGCAGGTTCTGTGGTGGTTTGGCTCCAAGCTGGTGGTGCTTTGGCGGTGTGTTATGATTGAGTCACCGTAGCAGGCAAAAACAGAAATGCTAGCTAATTCCAGAAAACCAGAGAAGTTGGCAGCTATCGGATTGCAGACCCCTGAACCTATCAACACAACTAGCAGTAGCCGTGGGGGGGTTCCTACGATGCCCTAGACCCCTCGATCACAGCCGGAGAATTAAATAGGCCTAAAGAAAGAAAGGGGAAATCTAAACTGCCCCAGAGCAGACCCCAAAGCAATAGGCAGCCCCCAACATATAATGACGGTGAAGCAAGATGAAAATACTAACACAGACAGAAAGATAGACTGAGCAAAGAGGGGCCCAAGCTAACTAAATAGAAAAGGACAGGAAGGCTGCTGTCTGCAATCCGTGAAAAACCCTATGAAAATCAGAGCCAACAGACTGACAGTGAAAAAGGCCCTGAAGATGCTAGGCTTCAAAAAAGCTATGTCAGTACTCAGGAATATACTGAAGACAGAGCTACAGGCAAAAGGAGATTCAGCTCACCCCAGCAGGGCATGGCAGAATACTGAAAAGCAAGGAAAACAAAACAAAATGCTAACAGGCAAAACAGAAACTTAGCTTTAGAGGAGCAGGAATCAGACTGGTGTCCTAGACGTCCACAGAGAAATCACCCGCAGGGCAGAAGGGCGTTGGCAGCCTTATATCCAGTCTGTGACTCCACTCAGCCAATCATCCTCATTAGACTCAGGTGCCTGATAATCAGGCTCATTACCTTCCTTTACCAGAATAGGGAGTTCACCAGACCCCAGTGACGAAGGGGAAAATGAACTCACAACAGCGGTGGTGGTGCTCCATACAGGAGCAGCACTTGACATAGTGGTGGAGTGTCCAGCAGCACTCAGAATTTGGGTGGTGTAGTGGTGTCCGGCTTCGCTGGGAATGCAGGTGGCCGTGCAGTGGTATGCAGCAGAAGTCGGTAGTGTGGTAAAGCGAGTCAGCGGTGGAACTGTTGGAAATGACACCACTGACTGCTGAACATACCGATTCTGCTGCATAGCCTGCAAGTAAGCAGTGTTGCAGGCCTGTAACACACTCAGCTGTTGCTCAGGACTAAGGTGTTCCGCCATGCCCTGTTCAATTTTACTGAAAAAATGGTGCGCCGGTCTGTTGAGGTCGGCCTCCAGACGGTCAAGGCGTTGGTCGAAAGAGTGGAAGCAGTGTTCCATGTGGTTAAAACCACGTTCCATCAGGGAAAAAACGCTTTCCGTTCTGGCGGACAGCGCCTTGAGGCTGGCTTGAAAGGCCTCGCTCAAGTGCATGAACTCGGGCATGACAGGCTTGTCCGAGGTCTTCTGCCGCTGGCGGGTAGTGCCCACATAACCAGTGACAGAGACCTGGCCCAGGGGAACACCTGATGGACCTGCTTCCTGGTCACCAGCTGTCTGTGTTGCTGAACTGCAAGATGCTTCCTGGCTGTCGGATGGCTGGGACGGGTCCGAGGTCGATCGATGAAGAACCGCTCCCGGGACAGGTTGCAGGGTGCTGCTCCAAGTGCTGTGGAAAGAAAGGGAAAACATTAGTATCATGTATTTACAAGAAGCATCACCTGTTGAACTGAAAAGCACATAGTAATAACACAGCAAAAAAAGAAAAAAACTTGCGCTCTGCTGGCAAGGACCGGTCTCAGGAAAGCCAACTCTCGATAGTAGCGGTACTTTCTTCTGCACCTTGCCGATGAACCACTCTGAACCTGTTCCTCAGCACGAACATCAGTGTTGAAGCGGTCCTTCATCGAGCGCCAACGTGTGCGTATTTTGTTCACTGTTGGGGAAAAAAATAAATAAAATTATAAAATGCACTTAAGGCAACTTAATTATCAGCACACACAACAGATTGAACTTTTCACGACAATATATCTTGCCAAAAAAACACCTGCACCATCAGGACCAAAAATCAGTGCAGCAGTTGAACACCAAAATCAATCACAGTGTGCCACATGGCATTGGTGTTTTTAATGCAAGAATATATCTTGCCAAAAAAACACCAGCACCATGAGGACCATAAATCAATGCAGCAGTTGAAGACCAAAATCAATCACAGTGTGCCACATGGCATTGGTGTTTTTAATGCAAGAATATATCTTGCCAAAAAAAACACCAGCACCATGAGGACCATAAATCAATGCAGCAGTTGAAGACCAAAATCAATCACAGTGTGCCACACTGGCATTGGTGTTTTTAATGCAAGAATATATCTTGCCATAAAAACACCAGCACCATCAGGACCATAAATCAATGCAGCAGTTGAAGACCAAAGTCAATCACAATGTGCCACATGGCATTGGTGTTTTTAATGCAAGAATATATCTTGCCAAAAAAACACCAGCACCATCAGGACAAAAAAAAAATCAATGCAGTATCACAGAGCATCTTTATACTTACTGAACGCCCTTTTGGAAGCTGCAGAGGCGCTGTCCCAGCCATCCATCATCGCTGTGGCCACCTCATTCCAGAGCTGCCGGGTCACCACTGTGTCTTTGTACTGCTGGTCACGACTGTCCCACAATGGGATAAGCTCCTCAACGAGGCGGATCAGGTGCTCGTTGTCGATGTAGACTTCTTCGTCATCCCGTTGTGGAACCTAGAAAAAAGAAATATATATTAGAATGTTTGTAATTTTGGAGAATGAAAAATATAGAAAAAGAAACAGAGAAGAAGCAAGATAAAAGATGAAAATAAAGACAGAAAAAAAAAGGCACATTATATACTCACATTCCGTCTCCTCGCCACGACTTGACTACGCTGCTCCCGCTCTGAATCCTCCCGCTCAGACCGCTCCCTCTCAGACCGCTCCCGCACTCCCATCTTCACTGCCCATGTCCGATGTCTGTAAAGAAATCAAAAATTAAAATACATTTCTAGACGCAGCTAAACTTACCCAAAGGCAGCAAGATTGTCACCTCACGATCAGCTTGGGCCAGTTCTTGCCGAGATGGCGAATAGACCGATCCAGAAGAAGACATGCTGAAATGAAAACAAAATAAACATTAGTACATTATAAAATTGTACAGGGCACACAGACATTATGTTGAAGAATACTCACATTTTGGCTCCTGAAGCTTGAATCCAAACTTGGAAGGCTCTTCTGGGCTTTTGTCTGCTCTCTGCAAGGCAGTCTGTAGAGTAATTGTCTGACCCTGAAGACACCTTCTTTTATCTACACTCCTCCCAAACAATGTTGCTTGTTTAGGGGGAGTTTTAGACAAGTGTCTAGACATTGTTTACTCAAAGCGCGTGCGCACACAAGGCGCTGACGTGCGCGGTGCCAAGCTCTCGTCAGCGATCACATAGACTGTAATGCTATTTTTAGGCGCACATCGAACGCACACATGCGCGCGATTTTTTTAAGTATGTAGGCGGAACAAAAAATCCAACATGTAGTGTTCGGCGCGTCTGGGCACACACCTGTAAAATGCGCAGCGCACGCTAAACGCTGATGAGCGCGTACATTTGCAAGACCCTGCGATCACCATGTTAAAGATAGGGGAACATTGCGCGTGCGCCCGATAGCGCACGATGCGCTGCGCGATCAAACGCTAATGTGAAACCAGCCTAAGTCTGTGAATTTGAATTGCAAAAGATCATCTCATCTTTAATTGTAATGCAGGGAGAGGAGAGAGAGCCATAGACCTCTACTTTTGAAAGGCCATATGCCTGAGAACAAAAATAGGAATAAAGTGCTCAGTGCATCATAAACTGCATACCTTAGCAAATAAAGGAAATAAACATGTGTATAACAAATAATGTGTAATTTTCTGGCAGAAATGCTTCAATTTCTGGAACTATTTCAAGGGTGCTAACACTTTTGGCCATGTCTGTGTAGTGTTTTCCTGAATAAGTACTCCCTACAGGTGTGAGCATGCCTTTACAAAATATTTATTCAGGTAACCAAAATATATATATTTTCTATCAAGAATTCTGTGTGCTCTGTAAGGTTTATATGCATCCATGTAGAGAATTCTAGAGAGAAAATATATATATTGTGGTTACCTGAATAAATATTCCCTAATGGTATGCTCGCACCTATAGGGATTAATTATTCGCGTAAACACTATATATACACATACATATTTCTTCTCTTGAGTTTTGTGTGCTCTGTGATGATTTTTTACATCCATACAATTATTCCTTCAGACTTATGCTATCTTGGGTATGCATTTTGTAATGCACTGAGCACTTTATTTCCTTTTTGGCCCCAAGTATATAGATTTTCAGGAGAAGAGGGATATAATATAGTCCTCTCTGCTTGCATTACAATTTGTATTTGTGCATTTTTATTTCATCTTATTTATCTTTACACTTTGGAGGAATCCCACTATCCCTATATTTCAAGCATATTTTGTTTCCTGTTAATGCACATGATTTATGATCTCTATTAGGCTTGAATAATGTTTATGAACTCACCTTTCTATCGTTTAATAGTACGACCTTCCTCCCTTCTTTTAATCGGTTTTATTATGTACCAATTTGTTAATAAGATTTATTTTTGTAATATGTCTAAAGTTAGTCGTGCTTATAGGTTTTTATATTTAACACAGGATGACCACAGTACTAGCCTATTCTTAACTTTAATAGACGGCAGCTGTATATCTTCGACGACGTAGGTTGTTATTGCCATAATCATACTGACCCACAGAATGAAGATAATACTTAATTTGCGCAGCATGGTGAATTGCGTAAAATTAATAAAGGTAGTAAAAAACAAATGGCAGTACCGCTGTTTGATAGGAAGGAAGGTTGTAGTAGGAAGGCAATAAACCGTTTTATCATGTTACCAATTTGTCCATAAAGATTTATTTATTTTTGTAATATGTCGGTTAGTTGTTTTGCATAGATTTTTATGATTATGGCGATACCAAATTTATATAATTTTCTTTGTTTTGTTTTGTGTTGCCATATTCTGATAGCTATGAGCTTAAACACGTTTTCATCAACAGATCTGTTGAAAGCCTTTTTTTTATTATTGTAAAATGCAGTTAGCACCATTTTGACGCCACCGGAAGAAGCTGGCGGCGAAACGCGCGTCGGGGTGAGGGGATACTTGGAGACACAGTGTTACAGGTAGTTATTTAACTTTATCCTATACCTATTTACCGCTGCACTTACTGATTGAGTCTTAAGTTCTACAGTCATGAGGCTTATCGATTTGTAAGGGTGAATTATAAGGCCTGTTTGCTCTATATGAGCTGTATTTTGCACATATATGGTGCATGTAATTTATGCAGCATACCTTGTGGGATTTATCTTCATTATTGCCACTGTGCTAGGGGATAATTCTTATTTATTTAGGATCCCAGTATTGTCAGTGAAGTTTCCTTTAGGATCCCTGTATTGCATGGATAATTATGTATATATATTGCACCATATTTATGATGTTTATAGCTGTTTTACAATTGTTTTCTGGTGTCCCCTGTCATGGCTATCTTGCTATCTGCATACTCTGATGTTAGAAATTTTTCTAAATAAAATATACATCTTTTAAATTTATTCATGATTGTGGGATCTCTTGTGCCCTTCATAAGATTATGGGGGACTAGTTGTAGCACCATTTTGAGAGGTACAACTTTGCAACTTTGGTATCAGTCTTAATTACACTTTTGGAGAAGTCTGAGTGAAAAAAAAACAAAAAACAACTCTGAATTATATATATATACATTTGTGAAGATACTATCTATGTGTAACATGTATAGTATAGTAATGCGGCATCGCTGCCTAAATGGATGCAAAACTCCTGCAAGGAAACTGACAAAGCTTCCCTTCAAAGATATAAAATCTCAAAAAAGGGGGAAGAGCTTAAAAAATAGTGAAAAGGTAAGGATCCTTTAGTTACCAACATCAGCTAATTTTCCGCTCACTCGATGGAGCCTTTCTCAAGCACTTTTTCATATATATGGACAGTGCCTTGAAAAAATGAAATGCCAGCACAAAGTAGCAAGTATTTGGGAAGTGTAAAAAAAATGATACATGGTTTTCTAATTATTTTAAAAATATGAATCTGTAAATTGTGACGTGCATTTGCATTCAGCTACCTTTTGTCTAATCCCCCAAATAAAATCCTTAGCGACCAATTTCCTCCAGACGTCATAATTAGTGTTGAGCATTCCGATACAGCAAGTATCGGGTATCGGCCGATACTTGCTGTATCGGAATTCCGATACCGACATCCGATATTTTTTCAATATCGGGCATCGGAATCGGAAGTTCAAAGTTGATTGACAGCCGAAATGACGTCATCATGATGCGCGGTGTGTGCGCATCATGATGCGCCGTCATTTCGGGCCTTCCGGGGGTCTCTGCCGGGGGGCTGTGCCGGCCTGCCGGGGGGCTGTGTGGACTGCCCGGGGTCTGTACCGGCCTGCCGGGGGGCTGTGCCGGCCTGCCGGTGGTCTGTGCACCCTGTGGGGGTCTGTACCGGCCTGTCGGGGGGCTGTGCCGGCCTGCCGGGGGGCTGTGCAGGCTCCGGGGGGCTGTGCAGGCTCCGGTGGTCTGTGCAGGCATCGTCCAATGGGACTACAAGTCCCATCGGGCGATGCCTGCTACCATGACAGTGATTGACACATTAGCCAATGATGGGACAGTAGTAGTCCCATCATCCGGCTAATGTGTTAAATGTAAAAAAAAAAAAAAAAAAAATACTACATACATACTACATGCATGCTACATACATACTACATGCTACATACATAGTACATATATACTACATGCATGCTACATACATACTACATGCTACATACATAGTACATATATACTACATGCATGCTACATACATACTACATGCTACATACATACTATATACATACTACATGCATGCTACATATATACTACATACATACTACATATATACTACATGCATGCTACATACATACTACATGCTACATACATGCTACATACATACTACATATATACTACATGCTACATACATACTACATACATGCTACATACATACTACATTCTACATACATACTACATGCATGCTACATACATACTACATGCTACATACATACTACATACATGCTACATGCATGCTACATACAATACATTCATACAATACATACATAGACATACAGTACATATAACATAGAGTAACATACTTACCAATACTTGTCACATTGTTCCCCGAAGCCATTGTCTTTTACGGAATAAATATTAACATAACAAACCACAAAAATACTCACCCATGATCCGAAGCAGTCCACGAGTGTGTCCCACGACGATCTTGGGTAGAGAACTGCAGCATCAGCTGATGCTGCCGCTCTCTACGGGCTGCAGGAATCCAATGACGGAAGGTAGGTATCCTTCCGCACTGTATTCCTCCGCCACTTGAAAAAAAAAAGTCCCTAGTCTCACTTTATGGTAAGTGAGACTAGGGACTTTTTTTTTCAAGTGGCGGAGGAATACAGTGCGGAAGGATACCTACCTTCCGTCATTGGATCCCTGCAGCCCGTAGAGAGCGGCAGCATCAGCTGATGCTGCAGTTCTCTTCCCAAGATCGTCGTGGGACACACTCGTGGACTGCTTCGGATCATGGGTGAGTATTTTTGTGGTTTGTTATGTTAATATTTATTCCGTAAAAGACAATGGCTTCGGGGAACAATGTGACAAGTATTGGTAAGTATGTTACTCTATGTTATATGTACTGTATGTCTATGTATGTATTGTATGAATGTATTGTATGTAGCATGCATGTAGCATGTATGTAGTATGTATGTAGCATGTAGTATGTATGTAGCATGCATGTAGTATGTATGTAGCATGTAGTATGTATGTAGCATGTAGTATGTATGTAGCATGCATGTAGTATGTATGTAGCATGTAGTATGTATGTAGCATGCATGTAGTATGTATGTAGCATGCATGTAGTATATATGTAGTATGTATGTAGCATGTATGTAGTATGTATGTAGCATGTATGTATGTAGTATGTATGTAGCATGTAGTATGTATGTAGCATGCATGTAGTATGTATGTAGTATGTATGTAGTATATATGTAGCATGCATGTAGTATGTATGTAGTATGTATGTAGCATGCATGTAGTATGTATGTAGCATGCATGTAGCATGCATGTAGTATGTATGTAGTATGTATGTAGCATGCATGTAGTATGTATGTAGTATGTATGTAGCATGTAGTATGTATGTAGCATGCATGTAGTATGTATGTATGTAGTTTTTTTTTTTTTACATTTAAGTAACACATTAGCCGGATGATGGGACTACTACTGTCCCATCATTGACTAATGTGTCAATCACTGTCATGGTAGCAGGCATCGCCCGATGGGACTTGTAGTCCCATCGGACGATGCCTGCACAGCCCCCCGGCAGGCCGGCACAGCCCCCCGGCAGGCCGGCACAGCCCCCCGGCAGGCCGGCACAGACCACCGGAGCCTGCACAGACCACCGGCAGGCCGGCACAGCCCCCCGGCAGGCTGGTACAGACCCCCACAGGGTGCACAGACCACCGGCAGGCCGGCACAGCCCCCCGGCAGGCCGGTACAGACCCCGGGCAGGCCGGCACAGCCCCCCGGCAGGCCGGCAGAGACCCCCGGAAGGCCCGTACAGACCCCCGAGAGGCTGTACAAGGGCAGGAAAGGGTTTTTCCAATTCCGATACCGGAAGTCTCATAGACTTGAATGGGACTTCCGGTATCGGCATCGGCGATACCGATACTTTTTTTAAAGATCGGCCGATCCATTCCGATCCGATATTTTGAAGTATCGGACTGTATCGCTCAACTCTAGTCATAATTACTAAATTGAGTCCACCTGTGTTGAATTTATTCTCAGTATAACTACAGCTGTTCTGTGAAGGCCTCAGAGGTTTGTTTCAGAGCATTAGGGATCAAACAGCATCATGAAAACTAACGAACACACCAAACAGGTCAGGAATAAGTTGTGGCGAAGAGTAATGCAGGGTTCAGGGTTGGGTTATAAAAAAAAAAAAAAAAAAAAGCCCAAGCTCTGAACACCTCATGAAGCGCTGCTCTGTCCATAACCCAAAAATAGAATGCACATGGCACAACTGCAAACCTACCAAGACATGGCTATTCAACTAAACTGACATCCCAGTCAAGGAGAGCACTAATTAGAGAAGCAGCCAAGAGACCCATGTTCACTTTGGAGGAGCTGTTAACAAACAGGACAACACTTAGTTGACAAATCTGACCTTTGTGGAAAAGTGACAAGAAGAAAGCCAGTTTTGAAAGCAAGCAATAAAAAGTCCAGTTTGCAGTTTGCAAAAAGCCATGTAGCGGACACAGCTAGCTTGTAGAAGATGCTCTGTCAGATGAGACCAACATAGAACTTTTTGGGCGAAATGTAAATACTATGTGTGGTGAAAAACTAACGCTTCCCATCACCCTGAAAATACTATTTCCACCATGGTGGTGTCAGAATCATGCTGTGGGGTTACTTTTTTTCAGCAGGGACAGGAAAGCTGGTCAGAGTTGATGGGAAGATGGATGCAACTAAATACAGGGCAGTCCTAGAGGGTGGAAAAGACTTTATACTGGGGCGTAGGTTCACCTACCAGTAACGACCCTAAACATACTGCCTGAGCTACAATGGAGTGGTTTATATCAAAACATATTCATGTGTTTGAATAGTCCAGTCACAGGCCAGACCTAAATCTCTTTTAAGAATCTGTGTCAAGACTTGGAAATTGCTTTCATAGACTGTCTCAATCCAATCTCAATGCACTAGAGATAGTTTACAACGAAGATTGGGCAAAGATTTCAGCCTCTAGATATGCAAAACTGGTAGAGACATACCCCAAAAGACTTGCAGCAGTAATTGCAGTGAAAGGTGGTCCTACAAAGTATTGACTCAGTAGGGTTGAATACAAATGCATGTCACAATTTTAAGATTTATACTTCACAAATACTTGCTACTTTGTGTTGTTTTATCACATAAAATCCAAATAAATACATTTAAGCTTAGGTATGTAACATGAAAAAAATGTTCATAAGTTTACATGGTATGAATACTTTTTCTAGGCACTGTATAGATAAGAAAAGTACACTCAAAATGCAGTTTTTAAATGAAGGTCTTTATTATTCAGGGAAAAAGAAATGCTAACCTACAAGGCCCTGTGTGAAAATGTGATTGCTCCCTAAACCTAATAACTGATTGGGCCACCCTTAACAGCAACAACTGAAATCAACTGAAATCAAGCATTTGCAATAATTAGCAATGAGTCTTTTACAATGCTCTGGAGGAATTTGGGACCACTCATATTTGTAGAATTGTTATAATTCAGCCACATTGGAGGGTTTCCGAGCATGAACCGCCTTTTAAGGTTACAACACAGCATCTCAATTTGACTTTGACTAGTCCACTCCAAAGTCTTAATATTGTTTTTTTGAAACCATTCAGAGGTCGACTTGCTGGTGTATTTTGGATCATTGTCCTAAGCCAAGTGCGCTTCAGCTTGAGGTCACGAACAGATGGATTTTTTTGGTAGACGGCAGAATTCATGGTACCATTTACTACAGCAAGTCTTCCAGGTCCTGAAGCAAAAAAACAGCCTTACAGTACCACCACCATATTTTACTTTTGGTATCAAGTTGTTTTTCCAAAAGGCTGTGTTACTTCTACGCCAGATGTAATTGAACATACACCTTCCAAAAAGTTCATCTTTTGTCTCATCAGTCCACAGAGTATTTTTCCAAAAGTCTTGGGGATCATCAAGATGTTTTCTGGCAAAACTGAGACGAACCTTTGTTTTTATTGCTCTGCAGTGGTTTTTGCCTTAGAACTCTGCCTTGCAAGCCATTTTTACCCAGTCTCTTTCATATGGTGGAGTCATGAACACTGACCTTAACTGAGTGCAGTTCTTTGGATGATGTGGGGTGTTTTGTGACCTCTTGGATGAGTCGTCGCTGCTATCTTGGGGTAATTTTGATCTGCCAGCCACACCAGGGAAGGTTCACTGCTGTTCCATGTTTTTGCCAATTGTGGATAATGGCTCTCACTGTGGTTTGCTGGAGTCCCAAAGCTCTAAAAATGGCTATATAACCTTTTCTAGCAGACTGATACATCTCAGTTACTTTGTTTCTCATTTGTTCCATAATTTCTTTGGATCTCAGCATAATGTCTAGCTTTTGAGGACCTTTTGGTCGACTTCATTTTGTCAGGCACGTCCTATTTAAGTGATTTATTGACTGAGAACAGTTGTTGCTGCAATCAGGCCTGGGTGTGGCTAGGGAGTTTGAACTCTGCTTCCCAAAGATATGATATACCACAGTTAATTTATGTTTAAGGTTTATGGGGGGGGGGGCAATCACATTTTCACACAGGGCCATGTAGGTTTGGATTTCTTTTTACCTTTAATAACGACCTTCATTTGAAAACTGCATTTTGTGTTTAATTGTGTTATCTTTGTCTTATATTTAAATTTATTTGGTGATCTGTAACATTTAAGTGTCACAGACATGCACAAGAATAGGATATCAGGAAAGGGGCAGACACTTTTTCACACAACAATATCTTATAAATACTGCTTTAGGTGTCTGAACTCTTATGAGCTGAACTGTATTTTTAACCCCTTAGTGACAGAGCCAATTTGGTACTTAATGACCAAGTCAATTTTTACAATTCTGACCACTATCACTTTATAAGGTTATAGCTCTGGAACGCTTCCATGGATCCCACTGATTCTGAGAATGTTTTTTCGTGACATATTGTACTTTGTGTTACTGGTAAAACTTCTTCCGTATAACTTGCGTTTATTTATGAAAAAAAAGAAATTTGGTGAAAATTTAGCAATTTTCAAACTTTAAATTTTTTGTGCCCTTAAATCAGAGCGTCATATCGCACAAAATAGTTAATAACATTTCCCACATGTCTACTTTACATCAATTTTGGAAACATAATTTTCTTTTGGTAGGACGTTATAAGGGTTAAAAGTTGACCAGTGGTTTCTCTTTTTCCAACAAAACTTACAAAACCATTTTTTTAGGGACCACCTCACATTTGAAGTGAGTTTAGGTTGGTCAATAGAAGAGAAAATACCAAAAGTGACTCCAATTCTAAAAAACTGCACCCCTCAAGGTGTGCAAAGCCACATTCAAGACGATTATCAACCCTTCAGGTGCTTCACAAGAATTGTGAAAGGAAAAAAATGAACATTTTACTCTTTTCACAAAAAATTTACTTTGGAACCAAACTGTTTAATTTTCACAAGGGTATCAGGAGAAAATGGACCACCAAATTTGTGCAACTTCTCCTGAGGATGCTGATACCCCGTAAGTGGGGGAAAGCCACTGTTTGAGCGCATGGAAGGGCTCAGAAGGGAAGGAACACCGTTTTGACTTTTTGAACCCAAAATTGACTTTTTAAACATATCCGTGGTAAAAATGGGTTCAACATTTGTTCAACATTTATTAAATATCTGAATGGTTTCATAAAATCACGAGTCTAGAATGGCCTACAGCTTTTTGATATGACTTCATATTTTCTACACCCATGGCTTAATTTTAACAGACCACCCACTCCTGGGAATCACCATTGTATTTTCTATTTGAATATAAAGGACCTTGATGTTATGCTATAAAGTTAAGGAATACTTCAATATATTTTATTTTGTTAAAAAAATTAGCTACCATTAGAATCTTCTTATAAGAGTTGTTTAGAATTATCCAGAAATAGAAAACTATTGTTAATTGTCTGAATTTCGTATTTATTTAAAGGATTTGTACGACTTAAAACAAAATGTACAGGAAGGAATTATATGCCCTAACAGTCCTCTCTGTTGAGGTGTGTGATTGACTGCAGTGGTAGATTGACTGACTGGTACGGATTTCAGAACAGTCCTCAATTTAATTACTTTCAGTCAGTTTGCATGTTTTCATTCTTGACAGATTTAGCAGAATTGAGCTGAGGTTCTCGCATATGGTTTTTTAACTCAAGCCACTTGCCTTTGTGTAGCCTTAAGGCCCCCATACATGTTAGATTGCTTTCAGTTGAACAATACTTAGGCTGATTGTTCAGGCAGTAAGCTTCTCTGCCGTCTCTCTGATTCTTGTTTGGAAAAGTGTTCCTTTGTTCACTGTGAGAATACCACCAATAGACAAGTCTTTTGGGTGACCTACCGTATTTTTCGGACTATAAGACACACTTTTTTCCTCAAAAAATGTGGAAGAAAATGGGGTGTGCGTCTTATAGTCCGTATGTACCGGGCAGCTCTGGCTGTGCTGGGTAGGTGGGGGAGCAGCATCGGTGGAGCAGCAGGTCACAGGAGGCTGGAGCCGGCGGCTGCAGCTAACTCCTGTGCCCGCTGATAAAGAGAAATGAATATTCACTGCATTCCACGCCTATGGGAGTGGAGGGCAGTGAATATTCATTTCTCTTTAATAGCATTTTGGTATGATTGGTCCCCAACCCCCGGTCCTGTTATGTATGGCACCATCCTTATGATTGGCTCCCACCTCCATCCTGGTATGCATGGCCCCATCAGAAAATATAAAAAAAAAACCATTACACTTACCTTCCCGGCGCTCCCTCGTAGCGTCCTTCTCCGATGGCAGCAGCTGCTTTATGCATGTAAGCAGTGCATGGCAAGGATGTCATGTGCTGCTTGCAAGCCGAACAGCCGCAGATTACTCACCGCTCTGCACTTCGAGGCTGTGCGTGCAGAGAGCAGTGAGTATTCTTTGCTCTTTAGTAGCACGCACAGTGTCAGCCGCTTGCTTCCTGCTGCTGCCGGCTGTCACGTGTAGAGTTGAGTGAATATAGCGCTTGCCAAATAAGATACAGCGGAAACCCGGCTGCCTGGATTGCGCCGGCTGAACAGCTGATCGGTACCGCAGCTGCATGTGTCTTGGCTGTGTCACTGTCAGAGCACATGCATGGAGAGCCTGTGTGTTGGGCTCTCCATGCATGTACTGTGACTGTTACACAGCCACGACACATGCAGCTACGGCGGCGATCAGCTGTTCAGCCAACGCAATCCATGCAGCCGGGTTCCCGCTGTAGCTTATTCGGCAAATGCTGTAGCTTGCCGAATAATCGGGGAGCCGAAGATATTCGCTCAAATCTAGTCACGTGTGCCGTTACTTAAGAGAAATAAATATTCACGCTCAGAGAGGTAAATTTTCATTTATCTTTCTCCTGACCGCCAGCAGCTGCAGGAAGGCTCCGGCTGACACTGCACACAGTGCTCTCAGCGCTCACAGTCTTTCAAACATAGGCTGGACAGACATCTGTCTGGGATGATTTAGCGAATCCTGCTTTGAGCAGGGGGTTGGACCAGATGGCCCAGGAGGTCCCTTCCAACTCTACGATTCTAGGATTTTACCAGGATGGGGGTCTGCGCCAATTATAAGGATGTGGCCATGCATACCAGTACCGGAATTGGGGCCAATCATAGCAGGATAGGGATGGGGCCATGCATACGAGGATAGGGATGAGGGGGACCACTTCTACCAGGATAGGGATGAGGGGGCATGCATACCAGGATAGGGATGAGGGGGACCACTCCTACCAGGATAGGGATGAAGGGGCTATGTGTATCAGGATGGGTATGAGGGGACCATATATTCCAGGATATTAAGTACAGAATTGACCACATTTTTTGGCTTCAGATTTTTTCCCCCTAATTTCCGCCTCTAAAACCTAGTTGCATATTATGGTCTGGTGTGTCTTATAGTCCAAAAAATACGATATTTATGGGAGAACAGACAGATCATCAGTCTGAAATCAGACATGTCCATTCAAGATCTCCCCAGACAACAAGTTTGCCGGCGCTCCTGTACATAATGATTGTTGACTAAACCAGTCAATATCGGCAGGTGTGGCTAACATTAGTGGTTGAGGGACTTTACCTTGTAGATTAGAGAGGTAATCTTCCCACACACAGTGGCATGTAAAAGTTTGGACACCCTTTGTGAAAATTACTGTTGTGGTGAAGAGTTAAGCAAGTTGAAGATTAAATGATCTCTAAAAGGCCTAAGGTGAAAGCTGACACATTTTCTTTTTGTTTAGGAAAAAAAAAATACCATATATTTTTTATCTTTTTTTAAATTTTAAAAATTCCAAAAATGAAAATGGGCTGATGCAAAAGACTGAGCTATTAGCTACTAACTATGCCGAGTGATCAAACTTGTAAATGCTTTTTGTAGCCAGCCAAAAATCTTTCAAATTTTGTTTGAGGGGTTTTCAGCCATTCTTCCTTGGAAAATTCTTCCAGTTCTGTGAGATTCTTGGGTCGTCTTGCATTCACTGCTATTTTGAGTTTTAGCCACAGATTTTCAATGATGTTCATATCAGTGGACTGTGAAGGCCATTGTAAAACCTTTAACTTGCGCCTTTTGAGGTTAGTCTTTTATGGATTTTGACTTTAGGATTCATTTGTAGAAGCCATCCTCTTCAACTTCAGCTTTTTTTTTACAGATGGTATTAGGTTTGCATCAAGAATTTGTTGAAATTTCATTGAATCCATTCTTCCCTCTACCCGTGAAATGTTCCTTAATGTTGGCTGCAACACAACACAAAGCATGATTGATGGTTGGTGAGATTTTATTTTAGTGAAATTCTATGACCATTTTTTTCCACACATGCCTTTGATAATTCTGACCAAAGCGTTCTATTTTTAACTCATCGGTCCACAGGACTTGTTTCCAAAATGCATCAGGCTTGTTTTGTTGTTCTTTTGCATAGATCTGATGCTGTTTATGTTGAGGTTTTGTTCTGGTGACTTTTCCATGGAGGACATATTTGTGCAGGTGTATCTGAACAGTAGAACAATGTACCACAACTCCAGAGTCTGCTAAATCTTTCTGAAGGTGTTTTTCAGTCAGGATGGGGTTCTGATTTGCTTCTCTAGCGATCTTATGAGTAGCTCTCACTGAAATTTTGCTTGGTTTTCCAGACCTTATCTTGTCCTGCAATGTTACTGTTAACTGCAATTTCTCAATTGCATTTCGAAACTAATGAAAGGGCAACTTGAAATCACTTTGCCATATTCTTAAAGCCGCCTCCTTCCTTGTGGCCTTCCACCATTTTCATGGCTGCTGGTTTTTGGCACAAAGTTAGAGAAGGCTGGGTTTATATAAAGCTGGGTAATTTGCATCACCTGGCCTTTCCTGTAAAGATAGTGAACAAGCCATAACCCTGAGGCTATGTGCCCATGTTGCGTATTTGTTAGCAGAAATTTCAGTAAGGTTTCTGCATCTTTTAGCAGCAAAAATGCAGAGGCAAACCACACGTTTTGCCATGATTTTTATTGCATTTTTATTGCGGTTTTGTATGCGTTTTTGCATGCATTTTGTACAGAAATGATTGCTTTTTTGCGCTAAATAAAGATATTTAAACGTTTTGTGATGTAATTTCTTGGTTCAGCACCTTTTTCATTCTGATGCAGTAGCATCAGGGTAATGGGATTAGGGCTTGGTGTCAGCAGCTGTCGCTGACACCATGCTCTAGGTTTAGTAATGAAGAGGTGTCAGCCAGACACTCTAATTACTTATCCTGTAAGTCAGGCCGGGTGCCCACGATCCGGAATTAGCAGTGCTTTGGACGCAGCGCATGCTGGTATAAGGATTCCCTAGCATTTTTGGCCCATTTCCGCTCTGAAAAAAATGCACCAAAACCTCACCATGTGAACAGTCTTACAGGCTAATTAAGGTCTGAAACCTTGGTCAAAATTGTCTGAGCACACAAATCTCAAAGGGTGCCTAAAATTTTACATCTTTTCCTTTTAGTAATTTTTAATATGTAAAAGATGAAAAATTATGTATATTATTTGCCTAAAATACAACTTTAGACCTTTTAGAAATCATTTAATCTTCAACATCCTTACTTGTTCACCATAAAGGTAATTTTTTACAGGGGTGCTCAAACTTTTACATGCCACTGTATTCATATGCTCAGTATGAATTAGTTAGCTACTTTAATGTATCAAAGTGAGGCTTAAAATAATGTCCTAATTTATATTCCACTATTGTACTCTGTAGTGTATTACATTTAAGGGGCTATATGTGTAAACAAAGGCAGATACATTGTTGCTTTTGAACAAAAGGATTTTTTATGTTCTTGGGTTTTTGTGGGTTTCCTCTGGGTTTCTAACCACACTCCAAAGACATACTGATAGACCTTGGCGCTGCGGAATTTGATGTCGCTATGTAAGTAAGCAAAGCAAATATGAGGAATGAGCTTACAGTCTACGAGGAAATAGGGGTGATACAAAAGGGTAAATGCACTTGTTTCGCACAATGGTCTAGCCATTTTTTATACCAATGGGGTAGTAAATATAAAGCAACATGATCCAATATGAATGGGTCTGTCATCTCAGGTCAGGATACCGGAAGAAGGACGGTATAACTTACATGTGTGACTGTGGCCTTCGGGTGCATTTAGACAGGCATTTAAACACTCATTCTTTGGGTGATTGGATAATTCAACATTATTGGCAGCACAACAAACCATGTAAACTGGAAATGCTGCCAATAACCTGATAGTGTATGGAAGCAGAAATATTAATGCACTAGATGGTGGCCCGATTTTAACAGATTGGGTATTCTAGGATTGTGATCAACTTTTTACTATTGATGCTGCCTATGCAGCATCAATAGTAAAAGAATGTAAAAAATAATTAAAAAAATTAAAAAAAAGGTTATTCTCACCTTCCGACAGCCCCCGATCTTCTCTCCACGCTCCCGACATCTTCCGGTCCCAGTAATGCTTAGCGCGAAGGACCGGAGATGACGTCACTCTCGTGAGAGCGCGACGTCATCAGTGGTCTTTTGTGCAAAGCATTACTGGGACCGGAAGCTGCCGGGCGCGTGGTGAGAGGAGGGACAGAGTCTGGGGGCCGTCGGAAGGTGAGTATATCACTTTTTTTATTTTAACCTTCCAATGACCCCCGATCCCCTCTCCACGCTCCTAGCATCTTCTGGTCCCAGTAATGCTTAGCGTGAAGAATCGGAGATTATGTCACTCTCGCGAGAGCGCGACGTCATCAGCGGTCTTTCGCGCAATGCATTACTGGGACCGGAAGATGCCGGGCGCGTGGTGGGAGGAGTGAAAGAGTCCGGGGCCCATCGGAAGGCGAGTATATGACTATTTTTCATTTTAATTCTATTTTTACTAATCAGCGACGCAGGACTATATATGCGATTATATAGTAGATTCTGTACCTGTCGGTACTCATTCGCCTATGTAAACAGGCCAATAAACAAGAACCAGTAGCCCGGATTGAATCATCTAAATGCACCTTTACATTGATCCCGGGATGTAGAGTGTGGGTTTAATGGTAGACAAAAATGAGGGAGAGAGTTTAGTGATGGAAAGCACAATTAATGAGATACAGTATTCAAATGAAAAAGTACCAGAGCAATAAGAGTTTTGGCCATCTCCACAGGATAAAAAAGTGGATTTGAGGGATGTTTTCGAATTGCAGGTGACATTGACAAGTAAGGGATTAAATATTAGGAATAAATTAATTTAAGAAATATCTGACACAGACAGCCACTGTGTCAGGTTTAGGTAGATTTGTAGATGGGGAAATACAAGTTCTGTTTTTGAAATATTCTGTTTCAGAAAGATTGATTAATATCAACAGTAAAGAGAAGAAGAGGAAAACAGGGGCATTAAATGATACATTGAGTGTTTGTTTAAAGAGATAAAATATCTGTATTCTTAAAGGAATTATCCAGTAATGTTATATTGATGACCTATCCTTTGGCAACCCTATACCAATAACACGAAGCATACAAAATACAGTGTAGACATGGTGGTCAGATGCTGCAGGGAGATCCAGGATAATTAATAGAGTGTAAATGTTCACACTTAGTATTAGGAAATCATTTGATACCTTAGGATGGTTGCTGTATAGTTTGGACACCAGGTTATAATAGAAAATTAATAATAGACCAAATGATCCGTGAGTTACTGATGAAAGTGAGATTGAAAACATGTCAGTAGTTACCATTGCACAACAGGTTAAGATATGTTATTTTTTTCAGCAACAAAGAATAGGCCAATTAGTTTGCTTACAGAACGTGATATAAATTAGAAAATAATACATGACTCTCTTCATCTCTGATCAACAATAGTACCGGTATTCATTCTTTAATAGATCTTTGTATTTGGTTCACCCTAAATAAGCCACAGCTATTCAGCCCTTTTTCTCACACTTTTTCCTTTATCACTCAAGTATTTGTCAATAAGGCTAGCCAAAACATGTCATAATATTAATATTGTCAAGGGCATACTTTTCCATGGAGATATACAAATTCAAAATTATTCCTACCGTTTGTGTTTCAAAGAAAACCCTTTGTAAATATATAACATTTTTATTTTCTGTATAAAACCTAAAACCTATTTTTTAAATTGCTGGTGACATGCAAATTTTCAGTTATATTTAAAGATAAATTATTAAACTTTATCCTCTTTACCCCACAAACCTGTTTGCACCTTCATGACCAGGCCAAATTTTACAATTCTGACCAGAGTCACTTTATGTGGTGATAACTCTGGAACGCTTCAACAGATCCCACTGATTCCGAGAATTGTTTTTTTTGTGACATATTGTACTTCATGACGGTGTTAAAATTTCTTTGATATGGCTTGCGTTTATTTGTGAAAAAAACTCAGAGATTTTGACAAAATTTAGCAATTTTAAAGGTTTTAATTTTTATGCACTTAAATCAGAAAGTCATGTCATACAAAATAGTTAATAAATAACATTTCCCACATGTCTGCTTCTACATCAACACAATTTTTGAAACATCATTTTTTTGTTAGGAAGTTACAGTGGGGCAAAAAAGTATTTAGTCAGTCAGCAATAGTGCAAGTTCCACCACTTAAAAAGATGAGAGGCGTCTGTAATTTACATCATAGGTAGACCTCAACTATGGGAGACAAACTGAGAAAAAAAAATCCAGAAAATCACATTGTCTGTTTTTTTTTTCATTTTATTTGCATATTATGGTGGAAAATAAGTATTTGGTCAGAAACAAAATTTCATCTCAATACTTTGTGATATATCCTTTGTTGGCAATGACAGAGGTCAAACGTTTTCTGTAAGTCTTCACAAGGTTGCCACACACTGTTGTTGGTATGTTGGCCCATTCCTCCATGCAGATCTCCTCTAGAGCAGTGATGTTTTTGGCTTTTCGTTTGGCAACACGGACTTTCAACTCCCTCCAAAGGTTTTCTATAGGGTTGAGATCTGGAGACTGGCTAGGCCACTCCAGGACCTTGAAATGCTTCTTACGAAGCCACTCCTTCGTTGCCCTGGCGGTGTGCTTTGGATCATTGTCATGTTGAAAGACCCAGCCACGTTTCATATTCAATGCCCTTGCTGATGGAAGGAGGTTTGCACTCAAAATCTCACGATACATGGCCCCATTCATTCTTTCATGTACCCGGATCAGTCGTCCTGGCCCCTTTGCAGAGAAACAGCCCCAAAGCATGATGTTTCCACCACCATGCTTTACAGTAGGTATGGTGTTTGATGGATGCAACTCAGTATTCTTTTTCCTCCAAACACGACAAGTTGTGTTTCTACCAAACAGTTCCAGTTTGGTTTCATCAGACCATATGACATTCTCCCAAAACTCCTCTGGATCATCCAAATGCTCTCTAGCAAACTTCAGACGGGCCCGGACATGTACAGGCTTAAGCAGTGGGACACGTCTGGCACTGCAGGATCTGAGTCCATGGTGGCATAGTGTGTTACTTATGGTAGGCCTTGTTACATTGGTCCCAGCTCTCTGCAGTTCATTCACTAGGTCCCCCCGCGTGGTTCTGGGATTTTTGCTCACCGTTCTTGTGATCATTCTGACCCCACGGGGTGGGATTTTGCGTGGAGCACCAGATCGAGGGAGATTATCAGTGGTCTTGTATGTCTTCCATTTTCTAATTATTGCTCCCACAGTTGATTTCTTCACTCCAAGCTGGTTGGCTATTGCAGATTCAGTCTTCCCAGCCTGGTGCAGGGCTACAATTTTGTTTCTGGTGTCCTTTGACAGCTCTTTGGTCTTCACCATAGTGGAGTTTGGAGTCAGACTGTTTGAGGGTGTGCACAGGTGTCTTTTTATACTGATAACAAGTTTAAACAGGTGCCATTACTACAGGTAATGAGTGGAGGAAAGAGGAGACTCTTAAAGAAGAAGTTACAGGTCTGTGAGAGCCAGAAATCTTGATTGCTTGTTTCTGACCAAATACTTATTTTCCACCATAATATGCAAATAAAATGAAAAAAAACCAGACAATGTGATTTTCTGGATTTTTTTTTTCTCAGTTTGTCTCCCATATTTGAGGTCTACCTATGATGTAAATTACAGACGCCTCTCATCTTTTTAAGTGGAGGAACTTGCGCTATTGCTGATTGACTAAATACTTTTTTGCCCCACTGTATAAGGGTTCAAAGTTGACCAGCGTTTTCTCATTTTTACAACAAAATTTACAAGACAAGTCACTAAGGTCAGAATTCGACCCACTCCTGCTTTAACAGTTCTTAACATTGGTATCGAGACCATCCCTACGGCTCGTAGAGAGGTGGTGGTGCATATTCTTACTGCAGCAAGACAGTGTATTGCAGCTGGGTGGAAGTCGCCTTTTGCTCCGTCCTTAAGTGCACAGCAGGAATCCCGAGCCTTGCATTCGGTGGTCGTCTCCCATTCCTCTCTGGCCGCACAGGAGGCTGCTCAGCAGACTCGTCGATCCAGGCACTCTGGTCAGACCAACTCTGTAGGTTTGGTTGCTGCTGCCACCTCTGGTCCAGCTATAGCAACGCATGCTGGTCAGCAGCGAACTACTCCAGGGACTAAGTCCTCCTTTCGGTCCACTGAGGATGCCCGTAGGATGATCTCTCATTGGAGATCGGAGGTCACATGCTCAGGTCCTTCTCCAGCTCGGATTGGACCATCAGGAGGGTCAGGAAGGTCCCGGAAGGACGCTGCTATAGAAGAGCCGCATGGCCGCACGGCCATGCGCTAGTATAGACTGTTATTATGTTTTGTGTGAGTGATGATGGATGCATGCTTCTGGTGACTGACTCATTATGACTCCCCTCCCTTGGATACGCATGTTATAGGGCTTTGAGTCAGAGTCAGCGCCTTGTAGTGGCTAAGTCTAGTGCCACAGTGCTTCCAAGTCACAGCACCTTTCTAAGTGCCATATTGTGCCATTCAGCACAAGGCACCTGAGTGACTGCATCCGCCTGCATGACGCCGTGTGCAGTCTAGCACTTTCCTTACCCAAGTCAGGGTGGTTAGTGGCGTCCACCTGAGCGGTGCAGTGCGCACCAGGTGCGTTACTATTTCAGTTGCTTCTTTGCTGGCACCGCAGCTGCGGCGCTGAGTGCTAGTGGACTAGAGGGACTCTAACCCCGTGTCCTTGGGGCAGAGTCCTGTGTCTGCATACTAGCGCTCATACGGCTGAGACCTGTGAGCTTAACAGGCTCCGCTGTTTACACTGTGCGGCTACGCGGTTCTGTGGAGCAACACAGGACTCGCTCCAGTGCACACCGGGTGACATTAACCCACGTGTGTTCATTTATTTGTTGCCACATATCCTCCGCCATTACTCAGCAGCAGGTTCCATCTCTGCACAGTGGATCCCAGACTGCGAATGCACCTCATATCTCCTTTCTTATTATTTGGTGCGTTCCGCAGGCCCTAACATAAGTTTTCTGTGTAATAAAATAAATGTCCATTTTCACCATGAATATTATCTTGCTTCTGACAGCCAATCCAGATCAAAGATTAGTAAATCCTGGAGGCTGTGGGCCCTTTCTAGCCTTGTTACTCCTTTTTTCGTCTAGTTAAGGAGCTATCTTCTTTCTGTGGATGGTTCTGTAAGCCTATGGAGAGTTTCTTTCTGGCATTATTTGTGTTTATGATTACTAAATTGTAACCTTCTGATTTCAGTCAGCAGCTAACCCTTTCTCCCCCTCACAACCCTCCCAACCCCTCTCCCCCCTACCTGGATGTCCCCCCCACCTCCCATCCTAGTCATCATGTGGTTGTGTTTTGTTCTTGCCTTCTGAGGTATTATTGTTATATGGTTTGCAAAAATACCCCTTTGGGAATTACAAGCGTAGTGACAATTTTGACTCCATGGGTGTTTTCCAGAAGCAAACAGCAGTGGATGTTGCGGAGTGAAAATTCCAAACTGCCATTGTAATGACCAATATATATCCTACAAGAGACATGGCGTACAAAGTTCAAGATATAATAAAATAAAAGAACAATTTTTTAACAGAATACATAGACCAGTAACAATTGATTTCTTCATAGTAAGAAAGATAAGACAATGACGCACGGTGTCAAAGAATAATTCACATATCCACATAACACATGTATTGGGTATAGGATGCAAGATACACAAGTAACCATGAGTCCTAGAGACAAAAAATCTTAGTAGAAAAGAAAGTACTCAAGACATTAGTTAAATGCCTAAAGGTCTGATGACAAATGGTCAAAGATACAATAAAGGTATGTCCACTTAATAAAATTAGTGTGCTATGATATATTATAATTACTATTATTATGCATTTATATAGCGCCATTTATTCCATGGCGCTTTACATGTGAAAGGGGAAAATATAGACAAGTATAATAAACATGTGTAAGACAAGGGACACACAAGTACATAAGGAGAGGGGACCCTGCCCGCGAGGGCTCACAGTCTACAGGGATGGGTGAGGATACAGTAGGAAAGGGTAGAGCAGGTCGTGCGGTGGTTCAGTAGACCGACGATCATTGCATGCTGTAGGCTTGTCGAAACGGGTGGGTCTTCAGGTTCTTCTTGAAGGTTTCCGTTGATGGTGAGAGTCTGATGTGTTGCGGCAGAGAGTTCCAGAGTATGGGGTAAGCACGGGAGAAGTCTTGTATGCGGTTGTGGGAAGAAGAGATAAGGGGGGAGTAGAGAAGGAGCTCTTGAGATGATTGAAGGTTGCGTGCGGGTAGGTACCTAGAGACAGTGTCACAGATGTATGGAGGAGACAGGTTGTGGATGGCTTTGTATGTCATGGTTAGGGTTTTGAATTGGAGCCTCTGGGCAATAGGAAGCCAGTGAAGGGCCTGGAATAGCGGGGAGACAGGTGGTTTAGTCGGGCAGCAGAGTGTAAGATGGACTGGAGCGGTGCCAGAGTGCTCGAGGGGAGGCCAGAGAGTAGGAGGTTGCAGTAGTCAAGGCGGGAGATAAGAGCATGCACTAGTGTTTTTGTGGTTTCGTGGTTGAGGATTGAGCGGATCCGGGAAATATTTTTGAGTTTGAGGCGGCAGGAGGAGGCGATGGCTTGGATATGTGGTTTGAAAGAGAGTGCAGAGTCGAGGATCACCCCAAGGCACCGAGCGTGCGGGACTAGAGAAAGAGAGCAGCCATTGACATTGATGGATAGGTCTGGTGGAGGGTAGAGTGAGATGGGGGAAAGATGATGAATTCTGTTTCGTCCATGTTCAGTTTGAGAAAGCGAGCAGAGAAGAAGGCTGAGATAGCAGATAGACATTGTGGGATTTCAGTCAGTAAGGAGGCGAGGTTGGGTCCAGATAGGTAGATCTGTGTGTCATCGGCATAGAGGTGATACTGCAAACCGTGGGATTCTATGAGCTGTCCCAAGCCGAAGGTGTATAATAAGGCAGGCAATCAGCAGTGACCATTTTAATTCATAAGAGTAATATGTCATTGTAGTGACCAGTACATTGTAGTGACCAGTTCACTGTGCCCAGGTCATGCTTCTGTAGACAAGCACCCATAAATTTGGCGGGCTGTCATTGCTACAGAAATGCCAAACATGTGGACGCTAAATGTGGTTTAGGGCACACTGTGGGGCTCAGGAGGGAGAGTGGCATTTGGATTTGGAAGCATAGAATTTGTTGAATTTCTTTTGGACCATTTTGCTTTTCCAGAGCTTTTGTACTATCAGTAACGTGGAAGCCCCCTATATTTCTGTTAATAGATAATGGACCTTAGTGCCACATGCTTTTTTTGTGGATTGATTTCAAGCTTTTGGCACATTTTACATAACATTTGGGATCACATTTATATCATAGGTCAGACATCATCCACAGTGCCTACATCTGCCTCATTATAGAGAATATTCCGCTGGGGGTTTTGTCTGTATCCGCGTATTTCAGAGATTTACATGGAAACCCCGGTGTAAGCCCTCATCGTAGAGCACAGGATAAATATGTGACGAGCCTTACTGCTTGGGAGGCAGAATGCACAAATCAACAGTAGATGAAGACTTAGTTTTATTTATTTTTTTACGCCCTCCTTGTGCAGTATAAGCGATTAGACCACTTTATTCTTTGGGTCGGTGCTATTACAGCGATATCAGATTTATATAGTTTTTTTTAGGTTTGGCTGCTGTCAAACACTAAAAGACTATTTTTATTCCAAAAACTTGGCATTGCCCTATTTTGAGAGCTATACTTTTTCCATATTTCTGACGACAGTCATGTGATGGCTTGTTTCTTTGTAGGATGAGTTGATGTTTTTGTTGGTACCATTTGTGGGCACATGACACTTCTTGCGCTTTCTATTCCAATTTTTGGAAGTCAGAATGAACAAAAACCAGCAATTGAGGATTTTTAATTTTTTTTTATGCTGTGGTAAAATTGATAAGGTAGCTTTTTTCTTCAAGTCAGGACGATTACAAAGATCACACTTTTACCTTATTTTACTTATTATAAGACGCACTTTTTCCCCCCAAATTTGGGGGGAATGGGGGTGCGTCTTATAATGCGTATATACCTTACCGGTATCGTTGCTGCAGGCTGAGATGAGGGGGTGTCCAGCTGTGCTGCGGGGGTCTCTGGTGCCGTGGGGGGCTCTGCCAACATTTTATGAAATGCCAGATTTCAGCGCTGAGATCTCATCTCCCGAGATGTCCATCTGCACATGCGCCGCCCCCGGTGGCTATTTTCCCAAAGTCCACCGCACAGGAAACCATGGAACTGTGGGGGCTCTGGCCTTTCACAAAATGTCGACAGAGCCCCCCGCAGCATTGGAGACCCCCGCATCAGCACCGCCGAACACACCCGCAGCACTGGACACCTGCAGCGGCGCACTGCACATTGGAACCCCCTCCTCCCAGCCTGCGGCCTGCAGCATCACCCCACTTCTGCCTCCTCCAGCAGCGACCCTGGGACCCCACTTCACCGCAGCCACCTTGCCTGGTAAGCAATAAGACGCATGGATTATAAGAAGCACCACCAATTTATTGAAAATATTTTTTTCCTCAAAATTTGGGGGGCGTCTTATAATCCGAAAAATACGGTATGCAGTTTTTTTATGTTTTGGTGCTTTTTTCAATAAAAACTATTTTATAGAAAAAATAATTATTTTTGCATTGCTTTATTCTGAGAGCTATATCTTTTTTTTTTTTTTATCGCGTTTTATTCTTTTTGTTTGGTGGTATGATGAAAAATCATAATTTTTTGCCTTGTGTGTTTTTTGTTTGTTTTTGTTTTTTACTGTGTTAACTTAAGGGACTAACTGGTGGGACAATTTTATAGGTCATGTTGTTCCGGACGCTGCGATACCAAATGTGTATTTTTTTTCCATAAAATATTTATGGTGCAATGTATTTTTTCTTTTTCTTATTATTTTGTGATTACTTTTCTACAATATTTTTAGTTTTTTGTAAACTTTTTTTTTTTACAAAGTCTTTCTATGGAACTTTCACTTTCTGCAGTCTGATCGCAGTTCTAATGCATTTCAATGCATTCGGCTGTCAGCCCTGCAGACACAGGTTAGTTAGATCTTGCACTGCACATGATCTAACTAACTTGCTAGTGCTTGGTGACCTGGATGTTGACATTGGGTCACCATGGCAACGATTGGACCCCACGATTACGTCGTGTGGGGTACTGATCGGCGTGCAGAAGAGGCTGCCTCCCTCCTTCTGCATGCTTGCTAAATGCTGTGATCGCTAGCTATCGCAGTATTTGGGAATTAAATGGAGTGCTGGGTGTTAGCTGTCAGAATCAGGTGACACTCGGAGGCAATCGGGTGCACACAGCCTCTGTGCGACAAAATCACCTTGATTTATCCATACGTCCAAGGTCGGTAAGTACCAGCCAACCTGGACATATAGATAGGGCTTAAATCCCAAGTGTATTAGGCTCTTAGGCCTCATTCAGATGTCAGTGCTCTGTGTTTTTTTTATAAATGGAACAGGTACCCATTAAGTCTGTGCAACTGTTCACATGTCCATGGTTTTTGTTTTTTTCTTAAAAAAAAAAAAAAAAAAAAAAAAAAGACTGCTGGTTTTGATCCTATTCACAGATCAAATTCCCCACTCAAGTGTGGGTTCGTAAAAACGTATAGACTAATGGCATCATACTGGTTTCTATTTTTCATTGACTCGTAGCTGAAGCTAGGAAATCTTCAACAGTTTTTTGCATATGAGAAAAACTGATGAAATACTAATGGTAAAAACCAAAACACTGACAAACACTGATGAAAATCTCATCCAAAACACAAATCTTATATATATTTGAGTCAAATTAATCAATCCCATGTGGTTGTCCAGAGAAAGGAGTTAGGTCTGACTCTGAAACGCGTTGACTATAAACCACTTAAAATTATTTTTTTCTTCGGATCCTTTTTAGTTCTGCAGCACACTTGAAGTCCATGAATCCTTGCTCTTTATAGTGTACATAGCTATATAAGACCCCATATGTTTGCTGTAATAAAGAACAAGACTCAAAGATGACAAAATAAAAACTTCCCAGGAAAAAAAAATACAAAATTGAAACCAATTACAGCACATGATTAATATAATCTTAGGTCAGTCTGAAACAAAGAACGAAATAAGACTAGCTTATGATTAATTAGAAGCAAGACTCACTTTTCCCTACCTTCCAGTGCACACGTTACTTTAATTAGCCTATCAATATTGGTTTTGACATTTACAAAGGCTGGTTTATTCCTTGATCAGAATTGGCAAAACCAGAGAGTTGTCTGAGCAGACTAGAATTGCTGTTATAACAAAAACATAAGCAGTCTAAAGAGTACAAGACTATATTGAAAGACCTTGGCATCCCTGCTTCAACAATTTGAACTATTATCCAGAAGTATGATACTCATGGAATAAACAAGTACATTCCAAGTCATGGGGAAAAGAGGAAAATTGATGAAAGACCCGTAAAAGTGTTGGATCAAAATGTAAAAAACTCACAGACAGCATCCAAAGAACTTCATGCTGATCTGGAGACCTTTGGTGTAAAAGTTTCCAACCCATATCATATGCTGCACACTGGAAAAAAACAGCTTTATGGGTGGATGCACTGGATGATACCATAAAGAGAACTTTTCCACAATTAGAAGGACAAACCACAATCCTTCTGGGGAAAAGTACAGAAGAAACCAAACTAGAGCTCTTTAGCAATGTACATCAGAGGTCGGTTTATAGAAGATAAAATGAAACCTATAGAGAATAGTGCATGCTTCTAACAGTGGAACATGGTGATGCAACCATAATGTGGTTCTACTTTGCTGCCTTTGAGACTTAACTTTCAGGGTCAATGGAATAGGAGGACTATCAATGAATTTTAACATGACTTTTCTTAATCAAGAGTGAGAAAACTAGGTTTGAGTAGAAATAAATGGTCCCTATCCCGGGAAATTGCCTTGAAATCCCATACATAAGTATATAATAATGGTTAAGAAGGCAAAAGTGGGGGGGCGTGGCCTAGCTCACAGACATGATCTCCCTGTAAGGTGGTCTGAATTTGGAATTAAAAAACTGGGGGACATCTCCGACGGCGGAAAAATGTCACCTTTTAGTGACTTAAAATCCAAATACAAAGTACCTTGGTCTATGTTTATGGAATATCAAATATTAAAGGACACTATCTTAGATTTCTTACAGAAAAGACCGATATTTTCAGAACTTTCTGTTAAAATCCTAAGTAATGTAGGCCACACAATATTCTCGATCCACAAGTTCATATATGACAGTTTTAACCAGGACTCCTCTCTCACAAAAGATTCATATACAGTGCTTACAAGTAGTATTCAACCCCCTTCAGATTTAGCAGGTTTGATAAGATGCAAATAAGTTAGAGCCTTCAAACTTCACACGAGCAGGATTTATTAACAGATGCATAAATCTTACAAACCAAAAAGTTATGTTGCTCAGTTAAATTTTAATAAATTTTAAACATACAAGTGTGGGTCAATTATTATTCAACCACTAGGTTTAATATTTTGTGGAATAACCCTTGTTTGCAATTACAGCTAATAATCGTCTTTTATAAGACCTGATCAGGCAGGCACAGGTCTCTGGAGTTATCTTGGCCCACTCCTCCATGCAGATCTTCTCCAAGTTATCTAGGTTCTTTGGGTGTCTCATGTGGACTTTAATCTTGAGCTCCTTCCACAAGTTTTCAATTGGGTTAAGGTCAGGAGACTGACTAGGCCACTCCAACACCTTGATTTTTTGCCTCTTGAACCAGGCCTTGGTTTTCTTGGCTGTGTGCTTTGGGTCGTTGTCTTGTTGAAAGATGAAATGACGACCCATCTTAAGATCCTTGATGGAGGAGCGGAGGTTCTTGGCCAAAATCTCCAGGTAGGCCGTGCTATCAATCTTCCCATGGATGCGGACCAGATGGCCAGGTCCCTTGGCTGAGAAACAGCCCCACAGCATGATGCTGCCACCACCATGCTTGACTGTAGGGATGGTATTCTTGGGGTCGTATGCAGTGCCATCCAGTCTCCAAACGTCACGTGTGTGGTTGGCACCAAAGATCTCGATCTTGGTCTCATCAGACCAGAGAACCTTGAACCAGTCTGTCTCAGAGTCCTCCAAGTGATCATGAGCAAACTGTAGACGAGCCTTGACATGACGCTTTGAAAATAAAGGTACCTTACGGGCTCGTCTGGAACGGAGACCATTGCGGTGGAGTACGTTACTTATGGTATTGACTGAAACCAATGTCCCCACTGCCATGAGATCTTCCCGGAGCTCCTTCCTTGTTGTCCTTGGGTTAGCCTCGACTCTTCGGACAAGCCTGGCCTCGGCACAGGAGGAAACTTTCAAAGGCTGTCCAGGCTGTGGAAGGCTAACAGTAGTTCCATAAGCCTTCCACTTCCGGATGATGCTCCCAACAGTGGAGACAGGTAGGCCCAACTCCTTGGAAAGGGTTTTGTACCCCTTGCCAGCCTTGTGACCCTCCACGATCTTGTCTCGGATGGCCTTGGAATGCTCCTTTGTCTTTCCCATGTTGACCATGTATGAGTGCTGTTCACAAGTTTGGGGAGGGTCTTAAATAGTCAGAAAAGGCTGGAAAAAGAGATAATTAATCCAAACATGTGAAGCTCATTGTTCTTTGTGCCTGCAATACTTCTTAATACTTTAGGGGAACCAAACAGAATTCTGGTGGTTTGAGGGGTTGAATAATAAATGACCCTCTGAATAAACTTTTCACAATTTAAAAAAAAAATTACCGTATTTTTCGCTTTATAAGACGCACCCCCAAATGTGGTGAAGGAATAGAGAATTTTTTAATAAATGGGGTCCGTCTTATAATGCCAGTGTCCGTCTAACAAATCATATAGGGTATATGTCCCTCATAGCCCCCCCATCCTAAAATTAGCCCCCTTAATCTGGATATGGCCACCTTATATTGAATATAGCCCCCTTGTGCTGGCACACGGGCCCCCTGTGGCTGGCACACTGGCCCCCTGTGGCTGACACACTGGCCCCCTGTGGCTGACACACTGGCCCCCTGTGGCTGGCACACTGGCCCCCTGTGGCTGACACACTGGCCCCCTGTGGCTGGCACACTGGCCCCCTGTGGCTGGCACACGGCCCCCTGTGGCTGGCACACGGCCCCCTGTGGCTGACACACGGCCCCCTGTGGCTGACACACTGGCCCCCTGTGGCTGACACACTGGCCCCCTGTGGCAGGCACACTGGCCCCCTGTGGCAGGCACACTGGCCCCCTGTGGCTGGCACACTGGCCCCCTGTGGCTGGCACACTGGCCCCCTGTGGCTGACACACTGGCCCCCTGTGGCTGACACACTGGCCCCCTGTGGCTGGCACACTGGCCCCCTGTGGCTGGCACACTGGCCCCCTGTGGCTGACACACGGCCCCCTGTGGCTGACACACGGCCCCCTGTGTTAGATATCGCCTCCATGCTGCTGCTTTTAGTAAAATAAACTCTTTCCTTACCTTCTCAGCGCTGTCCCTCCTCTGTCTCCCTCAGTGTGGTTGAGCTCCTCCTCCACTTCCTGGTTCTCAGTGCCGGTCATGTGATCAGCACAGCAGAGTGATATCATCTCTGCGTGCCTGATGACAGCGGCAGCCGAGACACTGGGAGATCAGCGCTGGAGGAGGTAAGGAAAGAGTTTTTTATTTTACTATGGGCAGCAGCATGGGGGCGATATCTAACACAGGGGATCATGTGCGATCAAAGGAGGGCGCAGGCAGCTATAATATGCGCCGCTCCCCCAGCCAGTCATCGTGGTGCGGTTTCAGCACCATGGTGATGGACAGCGGCAGTGCATATTATATGAGCGGGAGCAGGAGATCAAAGGCTCCCTCCGGCAGCTTTTACCAGCTCACAGCACCGCTCCAAAGTTGCCCCCACCTTCCCTGGACCCTGCAGTATATATATATATATATATATATATATATATATATATATATATATATATATATATACACCCCCCCTCCCCCGTATATTCGGATTATAAGACGCACCCCCTACTTTCCCCCAAAATTTGGGGGAACAAAAGTGCGTCTTATAAAGCGAAAAATACGGTAAACAAAGAAATAACATTCTTTTTTGCTGCAGTGCATTTCACACTTCCAGGCTGATCTACAGTCCAAATGTCACAATGCCAAGTTAATTCCCAATGTGTAAACCTGCTAAATCTGCAGGGGGTTGAATACTACTTGTAGGCACTGTATGCTAACATGAGAGAAAGACGTCAAAGCATCCTTTTCAGCAAAAAGTTGGGAGGATGCATTGTCCTTATCCTATGCCTCGACCCTTTCCATGACTTTACAGGAAACCTATTTTAAAGTGCTCTCCAGATAGTACTTTACGCCGGTTCGTTTGGCTCATTTCGATCCCGACAGGTCACCACTTTGCTGCAGAAACTGCAGCAAAAGAGGTGACTTGTTGCACATGTTCTGGAGATGCCCTGTGACACAAACCCTGTGGTCGCAGGTCTCCTCTGTTATACACAAAATATATGGTAAAACCTTCGTTCTCTCTCCACAGTCGGCATTACACTCTCTAGAGATGGATAGTCTGGACTTAGAAGTCAAAACATTAATTGTACATTTATGTTTAGTTGTAAAAAAACACTATTGCGTATCATTGGAAGAGTCATACACTTCCTAGTCTTCAACACATCATAGATATCATGGCTCAACACCGAGCATACGAACTTAAATTTGCTCTGGCTAATGATCATTTTTCAAAGTTTTATACCAAATGGTCTAAGTGGGATCACATCTTTCCTACACCCATTACATAGGAAACTGCCCTTTAATGAAAAGCCAGATTTTGGTATGGTGTATTGTATATCATATAATGTGCCAATTACTCACTTGAACTAATTGTTTGTATTATTGTTCTTATGTTATTCTTTGAACATGGTATTGACCATGAACCACAGTTCTCTGATTTGTTTCCCCTTCCCTCTTTCCTCCATCCCTTCCCTTCTCTTCCCCCCCCCTCCACATTATGCAGACAATGAGCCTACTTTGTTATCATTATTATAATATAATAATAAAATGTTTGGAAAAGTAAGAAGGCAAAAGTGAACAATTTAAACTCAATTCAGTGGAAAATCTTTAGAGAACTGAAATGTACTATTATGAAAAGGATGCCTGCAAACATTCAAGAACTCTATAGCATTGAAGTATAAGAGTAAAAGAAACTACCAGCTGACAGATGCAAAATTTCACACATGGCAGCAAAAAATTAAAAGGTTGTCATTGTAGCTATAGGTTGTGCAATGAAATATTAGGCAAGATTGCAGTGGCGTAACTTGAAGCTCGTGGGACTCAATGCAAAATATCAAACAGGGCTCACCAACTATTGGAGATTTTTCATAGTGATAGTCTTTTCATTTGGGCCAAAGGGACCTTTCCACCTTCCACCCCCAGGTTCCAAGACCCGTGTGCGATTGCAACCCCTGCACCTAGCATACTTATGCCCCTACCAGGTTGCCTTTGATGCTGTCCATATCATATGCTATGTTTCATCTGTATTTTTTTTTTAAATAAGTGTATGTACCATATGATCATTGAGAGGTGAACCTTTTTGTTGAATACGCCACTCCAATTCTATATAGTTATAACACTGAACTAGTTTGAGGATTGCATTTGGAATATTCATAGAGACTTCTAATGTACGAACGGATTCATTTAAGGTATTATACTGTGCGTTTGTGATAATATTCTCTGTACATTATAATAGAGCAGTGTTGTGTTTTTTAAGTCTTATTTGGACCTGAGGCATGTTTCTTGTGTTATGTAAATCTATGATTAATAAAATTGAAATGTTAAAATATACACTCCTTTGCCTTTCATTTTATTTGTGATGGCATGTTAGTTCAGTTTTGATACGGAGTGGTACCTCTTTGTATAAGGTGTTTTTTTTTTTTGGACTAATATATATGTGTATAGTTAGAACACTGAATATAAAGAAAACAAGAATTCAATAATTTCAAAATCTTATAGCCATATTTTATTCACAACAGAAAAAAGAACACATCAGAAGTTGAAACTTAGAATTTTTCCATTTCATTTGAAAAAATTAACTTATTTTGAAATTAGTAGCAGAAACACCTCTCAAAAATGTTGTGACAAGGCCATGTCTACCATTATGTAGCATCAATTTTCTTTTTTACAGTCTGAAAACGTCTGGGAAGTGAGAAGACTTATTGCTGGAGTTTTGGGACATGATTGTTGTCCCATTCTTGTGTGATGCAAGATTCTAGCTGCTCAACAGTTCTGCTTCTTGTTTGATTTTTTATTTCATAATGTGCCAAAGTGTTTTTTTGTTTTTTTATTGATAAAAGGTTTGGACTGCAGTCAGGACAGTTCATCACCCAAACTCTTCTTCTGTGAAGCCATGCTGTTGGGATGTATGAAGTATGTTCTTTAGCGCTGTATTGCTGAAATACGCAAGACCTTCCCAGGAATAGACATTGTCTGGATGGAGCATATGTTCTAAAACCTCTCCATAATGTTCACCATTGATAGTGCCTTTCAAGATGTACACATGTGGTCAAAATTGTTGGTACCCCTTGTTTAATGACAGAAAAACAATGGTGACAGAAATAACTAGAATCTGACAAAAGTAATAATAAATAAAAAATTTATGAAAATGAACAATTGAAAGGCAGACATGGCTTTTCTTTCAAATAATTTTTATTAAAGTTTAACAATTTAAAAGGGAAGGGAAGGGGAATGGGAAATTAATCAAAAGATAGAGATCTCCATTTTACAAATAGTAAAATCATACAATTACAAACAAGAATTATTACCATCATATACCAGACTTCAAACACAAAATGGAAGACATAACAATTCCCTCGTGACTTCAAAATAGGACACAACAATTCATCCATGACATCAAGGAAGGAGATAATTCCTTCATGACTTTAAAATAGGACATAACAAATCATTTATATTTGGTATTCCACACCTCCCACTTCAAATGATAGTGATTCAATGAACCTGCGTTGATAGTTATATTTTCCTCCATTATACTATGGGTGCGTATTGTGTCAACTATATCCAAGAAAATAGGAGCATTCGGCTTCTTCCACCACTGCGCTATAAAATTCTTTACCGTAAGGAATATGTGCGTCATCACGAATTTGATTGTCGGACTAATACCCTCTAGGTCTTGGGATAAAAGCGCCATACGGGGAGGTGACATCGATACAGGTTTTAGACAGTGAGTTGACATGCATCTTTACCTGTAACCAGAGTGTATGTAACTTGGGACAGCTCCAATAAATATGAAATAAATTTCCATTGCAATGGCAGCCTCTCCAACACAATGGAGAAGTATCCACACTTATATGAGATAGTCTCGTAGGTGTGTAGTACCACCGGAGTGCTACCTTCATATGAGTCTCATGTAGTCCCATAGAAATTGTATATCTGTTGGAAATCATAAAGGCATATTTCCACTGCTCCTCAGAAATGGGTGATCTAAGATCTAACGCCCATTTTTTCATATAACTGGTCATTGAAAACACTATCTCTATTGAAACAATGATAAATATGCCTAAGAGTCCATCTACTTTCAAGAGCAGGGTTGCCCACTAATGAGAGAATCACATCTAAATTTAACTTTCTACTGCTTAATAACTTTTGAAGGTTATCAGCAAATAAGACATGAATTCACCTGAGGGCAAATGAAAGCTGTCCTTAAGGGAAGAGAAAGACTTGATACATATGCCATCATAGAGATCTCCAATTTTCTTTATATTATGATTGGGCCAGGCATTTGGTATTGGGCAATCATATATGACTGTGATCGTTTTGAGAGGCATGTTGTTAAGAATAGAAACTCTATTATCATTTTTCTTAAGTTTGGCAAACTTCCTCCACGCTTCAAAAATAGCATCATAAATAGGATGTCTATGCTTTTTCAGAGAAGAGACAAGAATCTATTTAAAAAAATATCATAATGAACTATAGTTCATTTGCGCCAATTCCAGATCCATCCATGCTGGATGATCCTTTTGAGTAAACCATTGGTGACTATGTTTAACTAGATATGCTTGTTGGTATGCCCAAATGTTTGTGACAGCCAAGCCCCCATGGATTTTTTGACGAAAAAGAGTGTTCCTGGCTATTCGTGGTCTCTTGTTTTCCCAAATGAATAGGTTAAGCAGGTTTTGTATCTTATCTATCAGCTTTAAAGGGAATTTTAGCGGAATGGCTCGGAAAATATACAATATTTTTGGCAAAATAATAGATTTAACTGTCAGTATCCTGCCCAGAAGTGTAAGCTCCAAAGAGATAAAACGTGCGAAATCTTTGGAAATGTTAGCCTCGTGAGTTTTAATATTTACTGGCACTATAGAGGTAAGTAATGGAAATTCCTAAATAGGGTAAGCTTTTCTCTTCTAATTTGAAATTGGTTCTTTGCAGGGCCCATTCTACATCCTCCCTGGCCATGTTAAACTGCATAATTTTGGATTTGAGAGAATTAATATTGCTTTTCAACCATGCTTCCACAGAATTTTAAAAAAAATAAAACTCATGAAATAGGCCTGGACAGAAATGATGGTACCCCTGGAAATAATGTGTCAACAGGGACATGATCATTGTAGGCTATTTTTGCCCATACCTTTCTCTACATGGGTTTTGTATATCGCTAATGTGAACATGTGCTGATCATTGTAGGAGGCTATTTTAGCCTATACCTCTCTCCTTATTTCAGGGGCTCAGACCATGTGGGTTATTTGTATGCTTCATGTGTATTTTTGAAGCAGTGTAATATACGTTCCTAAAGGGGGTGATTTAAACCGTTTGCCTCTAATATATTCCTTTTTTTTGCTTTCGGACAAGACACTTCATGAGTTATACAGTGGGGAAAAAAAGTATTTAGTCAGTCAGCAATAGTGCAAGTTCCACCACTTAAAAAGATGAGAGGCGTCTGTAATTTACATCATAGGTAGACCTCAACTATGGGAGACAAACTGAGAAAAAAAAATCCAGAAAATCACATTGTTTTTTTTTCATTTTATTTGCATATTATGGTGGAAAATAAGTATTTGGTCAGAAACAAGGAATCAAGATTTCTGGCTCTCACAGACCTGTAACTTCTTCTTTAAGAGTCTCCTCTTTCCTCCACTCATTACCTGTAGTAATGGCACCTGTTTAAACTTGTTATCAGTATAAAAAGACACCTGTGCACACCCTCAAACAGTCTGACTCCAAACTCCACTATGGTGAAGACCAAAGAGCTGTCAAAGGACACCAGAAACAAAATTGTAGCCCTGCACCAGGTTGGGAAGACTGAATCTGCAATAGCCAACCAGCTTGGAGTGAAGAAATCAACTGTGGGAGCAATAATTAGAAAATGGAAGACATACAAGACCACTGATAATCTCCCTCGATCTGGTGCTCCACGCAAAATCCCACCCCGTGGGGTCAGAATGATCACAAGAACGGTGAGCAAAAATCCCAGAACCACGCGGGGGGACCTAGTGAATGAACTGCAGAGAGCTGGGACCAATGTAACAAGGCCTACCATAAGTAACACACTACGCCACCATGGACTCAGATCCTGCAGTGCCAGACGTGTCCCACTGCTTAAGCCTGTACATGTCCGGGCCCGTCTGAAGTTTGCTAGAGAGCATTTGGATGATCCAGAGGAGTTTTGGGAGAATGTCATATGGTCTGATGAAACCAAACTGGAACTGTTTGGTAGAAACACAACTTGTCGTGTTTGGAGGAAAAAGAATACTGAGTTGCATCCATCAAACACCATACCTACTGTAAAGCATGGTGGTGGAAACATCATGCTTTGGGGCTGTTTCTCTGCAAAGGGGCCCGGACGACTGATCCGGGTACATGAAAGAATGAATGGGGCCATGTATCGTGAGATTTTGAGTGCAAACCTCCTTCCATCAGCAAGGGCACTGAAGATGAAACGTGGCTGGGTCTTTCAACATGACAATGATCCAAAGCACACCGCCAGGGCAACGAAGGAGTGGCTTCGTAAGAAGCATTTCAAGGTCCTGGAGTGGCCTAGCCAGTCTCCAGATCTCAACCCTATAGGAAACCTTTGGAGGGAGTTGAAAGTCCGTGTTGCCAAGCGAAAAGCCAAAAACATCACTGCTCTAGAGGAGATCTGCATGGAGGAATGGGCCAACATACCAACAACAGTGTGTGGCAACCTTGTGAAGACTTACAGAAAACGTTTGACCTCTGTCATTGCCAACAAAGGATATATCACAAAGTATTGAGATGAAAGGTTGTTTCTGACCAAATACTTATTTTCCACCATAATATGCAAATAAAATGAAAAAAAAAACAGACAATGTGATTTTCTGGATTTTTTTTTCTCAGTTTGTCTCCCATAGTTGAGGTCTACCTATGATGTAAATTACAGACGCCTCTCATCTTTTTAAGTGGTGGAACTTGCACTATTGCTGACTGACTAAATACTTTTTTTCCCCACTGTATATCTCTATCTGTGGTGATTTATGGTATTAGTGTTAACCCTCTTTTCAGGTAATGAAATTATTGTCCACCTTTAATACATAGAGAGTGTTTTCTACCGTTTGCATGGTTAAATATTTCTATTTGAGGGTGTGTATTTTTTCACACTCTGGTATGCTGTTTACATGGACCTAGGGTCATTTTCCCATTGTGGAGTGTTTAGCGGTAGGTGGTATGCTCTATTATAAGCTTTGTGCAATGTGTATATGTGTCATATGTTTGACCATTTTTAATATTTTTAACAATTTTTTGTCTGTTTTTCTGTGTTGAATAAAATTTGAATTGTTTATGCTATCTCCTGCCTAGGGTGATCCCCTGCTTTGTGGCCTATTTCTTTTTTCTTTGTTAATCACAAACTCCCTGGATGCAGGAGGAAAATTGATGACAAATCAAAGGACAGATCATACGAATGGTAACAAAAGAGCCCAGAAAAACTCTTAAACAAATTAAAGGTGAACTTCAAGCTCAAGGAACATCCGTGTCAGATCGCACCATCAGTCGTTGTATGAACCAAATTGGACTTCATGGGAGATGACCAAGGAGAACCCATTGTTGAAAAAAAAATCATAAAAAATCCAGACTGGAATTTGCCAAACTACATGGTGACAAACCACAAAGCTTCTGGGAGAATGTCCTATGTACAGATGAGACAAAAATTGAACTTTTTGGCAAGGCACATCAGCTCTATGTTCACAGATGGAAAAACGAAGCATATCAAGAAAAGATTACTGTCCTTACTGTAAAACATGGAGGAAGCTCTGTTATGTTCTGGGGCTGCTTTGCTGTATCTGGCACAGGGTGTCTAGAATCTGTGCAGGGTACAATGAAATCCCAAGACTATCAAGGAATTCTAGAGAGAAATGTGCTGCCCAGTGTCAGAAAGTTTGGTCTCTGTCACAGGTCATGGGTCTTACAGCAGGACAATGACCCAAAACACACAGCTAAAAGCACCCAAGAATGGCTAAGAGGAAAACATTGGACTATTCTGAATTGGCCTTCTATGAACCCTGACCTAAATCCTATTGAGCATCTTTGGAAAGAGCTGAAACATGCCGTCTGGAAAAAGCAACCTTCAAACACGAGACAACTGGAGCGGTTTGCTCTTGAGGAGTGGGCCAAAATACCTGTCGAGAGCTGCAGAAGTCTCATTGACAGTTAGCGGTATGGTTTGATTGCAGTGATTGCCACAGAAGGATGTGCAACAAAATATTAAGTTTAAGGGCACCATCATTTCTGTCCAGGCCTATTTCATGAGTTTTATTTTTTTAAAAATTCTGTGGAAACATGGTTGAAAAGCAATGTCTGATTTTCATTTGCTAATTTTCATAGATTTTTCATTTATTACTTTTGTCAGATTCAAGTTATTTCAGTGACCCTTGTGGGTTTTTCTGTCATTAAACGAGGGGTACCAACAATTTTGACCACGTGTGTATGACCTGAACATGCCATAGGCACTAATACAACCCCATACCATCAAAGATGCAGGCTTTGAACTGTGTTCTGATAACAAGTTGGATGGTACTCTCTTGATTCCACAAGACACAGCATTTGTGGTTTTCATAAATCATTTCAAATTTTGATTCATCTGACCACAGAACAGTTGTGTATTTTGCCTCAGTTCATTTTAAATAAGCTTTGGTCCAGAGACAATTGCAGAGTTTCTGGACGTTTTGTTTTACTTTATCGTTGCAAGATAAAGCATTAACTTACACTTATGGATTAATAACAGTTTGTGTTCACAGACAATAATTTAGATAGATGACAAGCATTTAATGTTGACCGTCAACGTTGACCCTTGTGTGCGGATTTTTACAGAATTTCTGAATCTTTTGATGATATTATGTATTTCAGATGGTGAAATATTGTCTCTTACATTGAGAAACATTTATTAAATTGTTAATTGAAAGTTATGAATTCAGCGGCTTTTATTTAGGAATTACTTTTTTAGCCTTTTTTTCTAATCTTGGTGTGTCCATGCATGAATCGCATAGCTAGACCCCTTCTTTCATTTCCAATATTAGAATAATATCCTAATAGTATCTAATCCTAATAGTATCAAAGGTAATATCAAATCTATTCAAAAAGTCCCTGCTCATTTCCACGCAAGCTGCATGTTCATTGAGAGGAATACTTTCTATATACAGCACTGGTCAAAAGTTTGGACACACTTATTCATTCAATGGTTTTCCTTGTTCTTATTTGAATGTGCACATTACAGAATCAGAATGAAGAAAAGAAAGCCACAAATGAATACACATGGAAACAAGGAAAAAACATTTGTGAAACAAACCAGAATATATTAAACTTTAGATTCCTTAAAAGTACCCCCTCAGCCAGCTTTAGCAGGTAAGCCACCTTGAATGGCCTCCAATAAACAGGTATGCCTATTCAAGAGGTTTTTTTGTAGAATCACCAGCCTTCAGGAAGTGATTGTGACCATCACATATGTTTTTCAGGAGCAGTGTTGGTACACTGTTCCATATGGTGCTTAGCCCTATTTCACAACTGTTCTGAGAACTACTCACTTATATAAAGAGAAATGGCTGTTCTTCATTACTTTAAGTCACTTTCATGTGTGACATTGTTATAACAGAAATACATGTTATGGAAAACTAAGCCCTCACCTCGTGCGCTGTGCAAGTAATTCTTCCTGGGTCTGTAGCTAAGGGTAATAGCAAAATAGACATTAGACTTCCTATCCGATTAAAACCAATTGCTGATGTCAATATTACGTCAGCGGGATCACTTGGTAAGGTCTCCCCACGTTTACCAATGTGACGTTCCGCACCCCATAGGAAATGTAAGGTCAGCTTGGCACAGTTTTACACAGACACCCCCTTGTCCACATGGGCACAGGGAGAGTACGAGAAGGTGGCCCACAGAGTCGCTGACGTGGCACCACACTTGCCCACAACCCTCACAGGCTGAGAGATACCTTTCACTAGCACCAGTGAAACAGAACATTATCAGCCCGTGGGACTGCCACAAGTTGCTTGTTTGATATATCCCTGGTCCGTTAACAGGGTTAAATCAGACCAGAAGCCCTCCCCAGTAGCATGTGAGATTAGGCAGAAAAACGGACGTGTAGATTCGTTGGTCGAGATAAAAGAGCAGCCCAGTGTTAATTCCTATATTTAATTGCCTTACGGCACACTAAACAATACACTATATATACACAATGGTTATACATACAGCTCTGGCAAAAATTAAGAGACCACCACATCAATACCCTGTCATGGGCAGCCCATTCTCCAGACTTGAACCCCATTGAAAACCTCTGGAATATAATCAAGAGGATGATGGATGGTCACAAGCCATCAAACAAAGAAGAACTGCTTACATTTTTGTGCCAGAAGCAGTGTGAAAGACTGGTGGCAAGCATGCCAAGACGCATGAAAGCTGTTTTTAAAAATCATGGTTATTCCACAAAATATTGATTTCAGAACTCTTCCTGAGTTAAAACATTAGTATTGTTTGTAAATGATTATGATCTTGTTTTCTTAGCATTATTTGTGGTCTGAAAGCAGTGTTTGTTTTTTTAATTTTGACTATTTTTGTCAGAAAAAAATTACAAAATTTATTGGAGACATGTTGTCTGAAGTTTATAGACTAAAAGAACAATTTACATTTTACTAAAAAATAAATAGAAAAATCAGACAAACTGAACATAAGAAAGTGGTCTCTTAATTTTTGCCAAAGCTGTATATAATGGTCAGATATGCAAATACAATAGTGGTAGGACAAAGGATATAAATAGAACATATAGTCAGTTTCCATTAGATGAAAGGCCTGGCATGCGGGGGAGGGGCTCTCACATGGGAGGCTTGTGGTTCCCTCGGTGTGTGGCTTGTCTTAACATTATGTCTTTGCGACCTCAGAGAAAAAGCAATAGGAAATGCTGCACACAAGCATTTAACCCTCTGGGTCACTCCCATCCTGCCCTCTGGGCTGAATCCATATCTCCTCCCCTATATGTTTTGAGATAAATCTGAGAGATCATAACTACTTTCTGGGTGGTCCTAGGTGGCCATCAAATCCGACCAGGGCTCTGCTACTCATAGAGACTGTGACTGTTCTATGTATCTCCCTTCCTGTACATGTTAGAATTAATCGAGTCCCAGACACGTGCTTTCCCTGCTCTGGGGATCTCGGAAATATATACGATGTACCACTAGGACATATGGTATTTCCATAACTCCTTTATGAAATCCTGTCATGACTCAGGACGGGGTGGTTCTGGCTCCGTCCTGGTCAGGTCAGGGTTAAGTCTTTCTGCCTCTCTTTGGTTCTGGTGCAGCTAATTAATGTTGGTAGTTTCTGGGTCCAGTGTTGGGGATACTTCCGTCTACTCGGTTTGAGGTCGCTGACCCAGGTTACTCTCTGTATCGTTGTTCCTCTGCGTGTGTTTGTTTGCTGTGTATGACCCAGCCTGCCCCCTTACTATTGTCTGTCTTTCTGCTCGGTATTGATTCACCCTCCTGGTAATCTGACCCCTTGGCTTGCCTCTGGTTACTCGTATGTCTTGTCCATGGTACCTCGTTCCCATCTGGCTTCTTACCCTCGGCTTTACTCTCTGACTATGTTATTGGTTTTGTCTTTTGTATTCTGTGCCCCCAGCCAGCTCCCTGTCAATGCGCAAAGTAGCTCCACCCTCTGTTGTCACGTGACCTGCTAACTCCGCCCCTGTGATCACGTAACTGACTACACTCAGGTCCTGTGTGCACTGTGCTCCTTGGTCTCCGCACATCCTGTCTATTGGCTAATGTCCCCTGTTAGCGCCCCAGGCTTAACCCCGGTGACACTGCCTCCATGTCACTATAAATCCTAGCTGGCTGAACAAAGGACTCAGGCTGCATGGCTTGGATCCACAGGGGATCTTCCTGCAGCTGGTATGCAACCTTCTACTAGTGGGTGTGTGAATCCTTTGTTGATTGAAGCTGGGCGGGTGTCATCAGCATAGTTTTGTATCAATTTTTTTGTTAGTACGTTATAAAGGTTAAAAGTTGACCAGCGATTTCTCATTTTTCCAACAAAATTTACAAAACCATCTTTTTTTAGGGACCACCTCACATTTGAAGTAACTTTGGGGGGTCAGCATGACAGAAAATACCCTTAAGTGACACCACTCTAAAAACTGCACTCCTCAAGGTGTGCAAAACCACATTCAAGTTTATTAACCCTTCAGGTGCTTCACGAGAACTAAAGCAATGTGGAAGGAAAAAAAAAATTACTTTTTTAACTTTTTTCACAAAAAATTTACTTTAGACCCAACCTTTTTTATATTCACAAGGGTATCAGGAGAAAATGGACCACAAAATTTGTTGTGCAATTTCTCCTTACTATGCCCATACCCCGTATGTGTGGGAAATCCACTGTTTGGGCGCATGGCAGGGTTCAGAAGGAAGGGTGCACCGTTTGATTTTTTTTATTTACGCAAAATTAGCTGGAATTGATGGCGAGCACCATGTCATGTTTGAGTACCCCCTGATGTACCTAAATAGTGGAAGCCCCCCAATTCTAACTCCAACCCTAACACAGCCCTAACCCCAGCACACCCCTAACTTTATCCCCAGCAGTAATCCCAACACCACAACCATAAACCCAACACCACAACTGTAACCCTAGCCCCAACGCTAACTTTATTTTACTATTTTTATCAAACTAAGGAGGTGGCCAAGGTTGGTTTGATTTTATTTTTTTTATTTTGATCATTGTGATAGGGTCTATCACAGTGATCAAAATGAACCAATAGGAAAAGTCTCCTATTGTTGTCGGGTACCTGCCGGCAGATCTCGCATGAACCCGCCATTTTCTTCCAGGAAGATGATGTGGAGGGACGGAGCTGGAGGGACCAGGGATGGCGGAGGAACCGAGGGAGCTCAGGGGACCCAATTTCTCTGCTAGATCACATCAGAGGAGAGAGAAATTAATGAAAAATCTGACTCTTTTTTTTCTTTTTGTGATCACCGTTATTCGGTGAATAACGGCAATCACATGACTGGGGACGGTAAAAACCCGACCCAAATCATGGTAGCAGAAACCCCAGAGATTTTTGAATGCTGAGGAGCACAATACACTAATTTCTCTGCGCCGTTAAAAAGCAGCGCTGAGGAATAAGTACTCTTAACTGCCGCCATTAAAAGGCGTATCAGCGATCGTTAACAGCTTAAATATATAAAATAGCAATAAAATTGTACTGCAAATTTTAGGCTTTACTTTTTTTTGTTTATTAATCATTTTTATTAACATTATTATTATTATTATTATTTATTTATATAGCGCCATTAATTCCATGGTGCTGTACATGCGAAGGGGGTTACATACAAAGTTATAGATATCGTTAACAGTAAACAAATTTACAATGACAGACTGCTACAGAGGGGAGGGGACCCTATCCTTGCGGACTTACATTCTACAGGATAGTGGGGAAGAGACAGTAGGTCGGCGGTGCAGCAGCTCTGGTGGTGATGAGGCTGCAGCTCAGGCGGTGGTGAGGCGGCAGAATGGTTATTGCAGGCTGTAAGCTTTCCTTAAAAGATAGGTTTTCAGGTTCCGTTTGAAGGATCCAAGGGTGGTGGATAATCGGACGTGTTGAGGCATGGCATTCCAGAGGATAGGGGATATTCGGGAGAAATCTTGGAGGCGGTTGTGTGAGGAACGAATAAGTGTGGAGAAGAGTAGGAGGTCTTGGGAGGATCGAAGATTATGTGAGGGAAGATATTGGGAAATTAATTCAGAGATATAGGGAGGGGAAAGGTTGTGGATGGCTTTGTAGGTCAGTGTTAGTAGTTTGAACTGGATTCGTTGGGGAATTGGGAGCCAATGGAGGGATCTGCAGAGGGGGGAGAAGGGATTAGCGAGGAGAGAGGTGGATTAGTCGGGCAGCAGAATTGATGACAGACTGGAGTGGTGCAAGAGAGTTAGGGAGGCCACAGAGGAGAGTGTTGCAGTAGTCAAGGTGGGAGATGATGAGGGCATGTACAAGAGTTTTAGTAGATTGAGGACTGAGGAAGGGACGGATTCTGGAAATATTTTTGAGTTGGAGGCGACAGGAGGTGGCAAGAGATTGGACGTGTGGTTTGAAGGACAGGGCAGAGTCGAGAGTTACTCCGAGGCATCGGATTTCACGTGCTGGAGAGAGGGTGATGCCGTTTACCATAATAGATAGATCGGGTAGGGAAGATACGTGAGATGGAGGAAAGATGAGTTCTGTTTTGTCTACGTTGAGTTTTAGGAAGCGAGAAAAAAAGGAGGATATTGCTAATAGACACTCCGGGATTCTGGACAGCAGAGAGGTGACATCTGGGTCAGAGAGGTAGTTCTGAGTGTCATCTGCATACAGGTGGTACTGGAAGCCATGGTACTTTGAGTTGTCCTAGGTCAAGAGTATAGATGGAAGAAAGTAGGGGCCCCAGGACAGAGCCTTGGGGGACTCCAACAGAGAGGGGACGGAATGAGGAGGTAGTGTGGGAGTGGGAAATGCTGAATGTGTGGTCAAAAAGGTATGAGGAAATCCAGGACAGGGCAAGGTCTTTGATGCCAAGGGAAGAAAGAATCTGTAGCAGTAGGCAGTGGTCAACTGTGTCAAAGGCAGAGGATGGGTCAAGAAGGAGGAGGATGGAGAACTGTCTGTTAGCTTTGGCTGTGAGTAAGTCATTAGTAATTTTGGTCAGGGCAGTTTCAGTGGAGTGGTGGGGGCGGAAGTCAGATTGCAGGGTGTCAAGGAGGGAGTTAGATGAGAGGTGGGAGGAAAGTTGAGCATGGACATGCTGTTCAAGGAGTTTGGAAGCAAACGGGAGCAGTGATATGGGAAGATAGCTGGGCATAGCAGTTGGGTCATGGTTTGATTTTTTGAGGATGGGTGTTATGGTGGCATGTATGAAGGCAGAGGGGAAGGTTACAGAAGTTAGGGATAGGTTGAAGAGATGGGTTAGATCTGGAAAGATCATGTTAGTGAGGTTGGGGAGCAGGCGGGAAGGGATGGGGTCAAGTGCACAGGTGGTGAGGCGTGATTTGGAAAGGAGATTAGTAAGCTCTCCTTCAGTGATGTTGGAGAGGGAGGTTATTAAAGAAGGGCAGAGGTCTGTTATGTGGAGCGGTTGGGGTGGTGGAACTGTAAAGGTTTGCCTTATTTGGTCAATCTTGTGTTTGACGTAGGTGGCAAAGTCCTCAGCAGAGATGAGGGGAGTTGGAGGTGAGAGTGGTGGGCGGAGGAGAGAGTTGAATGTGCTGAACAGTTGTTTTGGGTTGTGGGATAATGAAGATACAAGGTTTGTGAAATAGGTCTGTTTAGCAGAGGTGAGGGCTGATTTAAAGGCAAGTGTAACTTGTTTGAAAGCAGTGAAGTCGTCTGGCAGGCATGTTTTCTTCCAACGCCGCTCTTAGACCCTGGATGCTTGTCGAAGTTTTTTGGTGAGGATGTTGTGCCAGGGTTGCCTATTGGTTTGTCGCACTTTGCCATGCATGAGAGGAGCGACTGAGTCTATGGCTGATGTGAGGGTGGCGTTGTAGAAAGTGGTGGCACTGTCCGTGTTGTGAAGTGAAGATATGGAGGACAGAGGTAGAAGAGAGTCTGAGAGTCTGTGGATGTCTAGGTGTGCGAGGTTTCTGCGAGGATGTGCTAGTGGCTGGAATTGGGGGTTAGGTGAGAAGGACAAGGATGAGAATGTGAGTAGATGGTTGTCAGATAGGGGGAAGGGAGAGGTTGTGAGATTAGATAGGGAGCAGAGGCGGGTGAAGATAACGTCTAGTTTATGTCCATCTGTGTGGGTGGCTGTGGAGGACCACTTAGTAAGTCCAAAGTATGAGGTACATGACAGGAGTTTGGAGGCTGCTGGCTGGTGGGTGTCAATGGGGATGTTGAAGTCCCCCATGATGATGGTGGGGATGTCAGAAGAGAGAAAGTGGAGGAGCCAGGTGGAGAATTGGTCGATGAAGGCAGAAGGCAATGGCTGAGCCCGGTGGTCGGTATATGACAGCCATTTGGAGATTAGAGGGAGAGTAAATATGGACAGAGTGAACCTCAAAAGAAGAGAGGATAAGGGAGGGTGGGGGTTGGATAGGGTTGAAGGAGCAGTTTTTAGAAAGGAGGAAACCCACTCCTCCACCTTGTCTGTTGCCAGGGCGAGGAGTGTGGGTAAAGTGGAGGCCGCCATAACTCAGTGCGGCCAAGGAGGCCATGTCAGGGGGTGTCAGCCAGGTCTCAGTGAGGGCCAGGAAGGAAAGGTTGTGGGAGGTAAAGAGGTCGCATTGTTCACCATCTGTTTTTTAATTGGTATGTCTGCTGAACCCGCTTGGTAATCCTGAATACTGACTGAACCCCTGAACCCTCATGCATTGTTGTATCAAACTTTTCATGAAGGCCAAAGTAAACATCTCATAAGTTGTCAAAACATTTAAAGTGGCCTAAAAAGCACACCATCAAGAAAAGACCACTGATGTAGTGACATAGCTAGTGCCCTTTGGGCCCCAGGGCAAGTCTTGGACCTGACCCCCCTCCACCACCAGCATTCTACTCAGTTGTGTGGCCCAGTGGTGTTGAAATAGTCTGTGTACTCCTCCCATAGAAAAAAAAAATAATGCAAATACAACATGTAAATTTGACAGGAAACCACGGCACTAAGATAATTCTTTAAGTAATTCTTCAAAATAATAATTATGTCGTTGCCAAATAACAAATATTATCTCCATACTATACTGATTAAAGTCCACTACAGCAAGATCAATTTTACAAATAATTCCACATACTAGAAACGAAAACCACCACACCATGACTGTATGTTACCTCAAAATAGTGACTAAATATTACCACTATACTGACTATTATTACCCCCATAAAATGACCTTACATTGGATGGTGTCAGCAATGGCAATGCCTCCAATTGAAGTAATTCATTTTTGGTTTTCTTCATCTGGTGCAGATCGATATGGCTTTTTCCAGCCAAGACTAGTCTCAGCAAAATGTATCACGCAAATTTCTAAGGCTTTACAGCACCCTACCTATTTTTTTTCCACCATTCATAAAAGTATCCCCAAAAATAAAATATATTATTGTAGACATGGTCTGCAATATGACTCCCATACAGTAGTAATGCATATGTTTCATTTTGTACCCAAATACAATGAATTGCCCCCACCATGACACCCACACAGTAGTATTGTCTGCCTATTATGCTATCATACAGGTGTATTGTTTTTTTGTGTCCCCGTTATAGTAGTAATATTCCAATTTGTGGCCCTCATTCATTAATAATGTTTCCCTATGTGGTTTCCTTACATTAATAATGTTCCCCTATATTGCCCCTCTATGAGAATCCCATATATTGCCCAACTATGTGGTCCACAGCTAGAAATAATGCCGCCACAGTGTTTCTCACACAACTTTTTTTAAAAAAAGCAACTGAATCATTCACTTGTCACTGCTCCCATGACAAGTATCTATGCCCTCTTTCTCCTTCCGGTTAGCTCCCTGCCCTTCAGTAATTCTACAGTCAGAGGCCAATCGGAGGTCCACAGCCGCAGAGTAAGTTGGCATCACAACACAGGCAAGGATATTTATCACAGGTCCCTCCCCACCTGCAACATGACTTCGGCGTGCTCAACAGCTGGTGGTCTCTAATGGGCCTACTGCTGTCAAGTAAGTGTTGGGTAGGGAGCCAGTGGCTTTTTGTGGCAATAGTTTTCAATTGGCAGTGCGTCTGAGGATACACCTCCAACTGAAAATAACATTAGACCAAAGTCACACCCTCTGCGGCCTTGATCGTTATGCCTTGGCCCTGATGCAACTTTTGCAAAGTTTTTTTGAGGAGTTTTTTGGATTGCATCCAAAATTCTCCTCAAATATTTGAAAAATCATCTATATGATGAATTCATAGTGCTGTTGATATGATGAGTTTTCAGAGCATTGTATTTTTCTAAGAAGATTTTGACAAATGTCTGATTCTGATGGAATCCACTCCAAACTACGGTAAGCACTGTCAAAAAGTAGGCTGCAATAAATGCTTCAGGTGAGAAAACTCTTTAAAACCTTTTCAGGAAACACTTCAGGCAAAGAAAAAGTACCCCCATAAAAGGAGCGTTTCCTAAATCGGTTTGAGTACATCAAAACGAACACTGTGAGCATAACTTTATAGTATTCTGTTGGAAAACTGGCACTGTTAAAGTTACTTAAAATTTTATTGAAAATAAAAATGGAATTTTTTTTCACTTTTTTATTTTCTCTTAGGGTTTGGCTATTCCGTGACCCTGGGCTAAACTGCTATTTTTTGTAATACTTGTGATTTGAATTTAACTATTTAGCTACAGCAGTCGTCCAGCGCAATATATTGCATTGTATAGAATTAGATTGACTGCAGCTCCACTTAATAGTTACAATCAATCAGTTGTGCTGACTTTGCTTACCTTCAGAGCACACAATTGAATATATTCTTCAAAATTTAGATGTGCGTCCCCAGTTTAGTGGTGTACTTATTTTTTGTCCTTTTTTTATTTATAAACAATTCGATTAGTAAGACCTCAAATTGTGTAAAATAACCTATTTGAAACAAAATCGTGCAGCCATTGGTCTCTGTGGGTAGATGGAGATTTATCCCCACGGCCACCTGTGTGACTGAACTTATCTACTGTATAGGATATGTTCCTACTTTTTTGCGCACAAGGGCTCTTTCACAGATCAGTGTGTCCGGTACGTGTGGTGACAGTTTTCATACATACCAGAGACACTTACACATGTAGACCCATTCAAGTGAATGGGTCAGTACATATGTCAGTGTGTTTCCATGGACCGTGTTTCAATGGGAAACATACACTGACTTCCACTTATTAAGAGCAGCATGGGCCGCAAAACGTCCCTCACACGAGCACACTGATGACACACGGATGACATCTCATCATTCTCCCGTTCTATGTCGGCGATCAGAGCAAGCAGGGGAGAATGTTGAGAGTTGTATTCAAGTGATAAAAGCAAGAGCAGGTGGCAGCTGATGGGACTACTACTCCCATCAGCCTAACCTGCTGCCGCCAATAACAGTGAGAGCAAGCGGTGGCTGATGAGAGTATTCATCAGCTGCCTCCTGCACAATAAATACATTTAAAAAAAGGCGTGGGTTCCCCTGTCCAAAAGAACCCAAAGGTATGAACTGGAATATAAACTGGTGCAGAATGTAAGCTCACGTTCACACTGGCCACTGAACAGAAAATACAAAGACAGAAACATAATGATTGAATACCCTGCAGTAAATAAATAGGAAGCAATAGTGCATGAAAGTAATATAGGGTACTTAGTTAATATGTTTTTAATATGTTTTTTGATCAACAAAATGCAAAAGCCATCCCCCAAGTTACAGGTCTGTGAGAGAGAGAAATCTTACATGTTTTTAGGTTATCAAATACTTATTTTCCACTAGAATTTGCAAAATAAATCTTGCCAAATCAGACAAGGTGATTGTCTGGATTTGTTTTCTCATTTTGACTCTCATAGTCGTGGTCTACCTATGATGTCAATTACAGGCCTCTTATCTTTTTAAGTGGGAGAACTTGCACAATCGGTGGCTGACTAAATTCTTTTTTCCCCACTGTAATTCCTTTCCTCTTATCATTTGCAAATTTATAAGGGAGGATGACGTTTAGGATCACAGTGCAGAGCTGTTTTGTTGGTGACTGCAAAGTGATACTGAGGTGTGTACAATGTCACCAAAGACAGCAGCGCTGATTGTTAGTTGCTGCTGCCTGTGTCACGTGCTGGGGTTAGATAAGCAGAGTGTATCATGTGCTGCGATTAGATACATGAAGTGTAGCATGCTGAGATTAGATACAGAGCTCATTGTAGTGTATCACATGATGGGATTAGATACTGTATATGGCTCAGCAAACTATATGACACAAGATGGGATGAGATACACAGTAATATATGTAATGTGTGACACTGCTCTATCCACTTCTAGAGTGGTTTAATGTGTGACACCACTCAATCCACTTTTATGAGAACAGTGGTATAATGTGCGTGTTACACCGATCCTTCCACTTCTATGGGAGCAGCGGTGTAATCTGTGATACCACTTCGCTCACTTGTATGGGAGCAGTGGTGTGATAGGAATTAGATGCACATCTCTGGGGTGCATGGTGGGCATGCATGATGGGCATTTGCTACATGGCTCTCGGGTGTATCACGTATTATGGGCATTTGATACACGACTCAGGAGCTTATCATGCATGATGGGATTAGATACAGATCTGGAGTGTATCGCACATGATAGGCATTACATGCACGAAGTTGGGGCGTATCGTGCATGATGGGCATTATATACTCGGCTCTGAGGCGTAACTGTTGTGAGTTCATTCTCCCCTTCACCTTTGATGTCTGATGAACTCCCTCTGCTGGTGAAGAGATGTAGTGAAATTGATTGGGATGGGAAGAACCTGTCATCTGAACAGGCGGAGTGTGATTGGACATCTGGAATTTCTGAGTGGATATAAGGCAGCCTACGCCCTGCAGGGCTGCTGGTGACCCTTTCTGCTCTGCGCTCTTGCATCCAGCTTGGTTCCTGTCTACTAAAAGCTAAGTTTTTGCCCTGCTGTTGTTCCATGAGATTTTGTCTGGTTTGCTTAGTGTTTGTGTTCAGCCAGTCCTGGTTGGGACTGGCTGAATTCCATTTTTGTCTCTGATCAGTTGATCTCTTTGCTCTGTTTTCAGAATATACCTGAGTGCTGATATAGTGATTTTGAAGTCTAGCGACTTCAGGGCCTTTTTCCCTATCAGACGGTTGGGACATTTTTGGTAGGGTTTTTTGCGGATTGCAGCCAGCATCTTTTCTGTCCTGTCCTATCTAGTTAGTTGGGCCCCATCGTTTGCTCAGCCTGTCTTTCTGTCTGTGTTGGTGTTTTCATCTGTTTTTCACCGACAATACATGTTGGGGGCTGTCTATTGCTTTGGGGTCTGCTCTTGGGCATTTTAGATTTTCCCTTTCCTTCTTTAGGCTTATGTAGTTCTCCGGCTGTGACGAGGGGTCTAGGGCACCGTAGGAACCCCCCACGGCTACTGTTAGTTGTGGTGTATAGGATCAGGGGTCTGCAATCCGATAGCTACCAACCTCTCCGGTTTTCTGGACTTAGCTTGTATTTTTGTTTTCTCCTCCTCCAGGGACTCATTCATAACACGTATCACTCAGGATTGGCCTTAGATATATTGTCTGTTATGTCACTATAAACCTCCTTCAGAGACGTACATTGACATAGCAGTGCTCAGTCAGTGTTCAGAGCTCAGCAGCGTGACAATTACTGTGCTCTGCTGTGATCACAGTGATGACAACGGCAGGGAGTGATGATGCCGCATCCCAGCATCTCGTGTCAGTGCTCGCACTGAGCACTGTGGGTAGCAACTGGGAATCCATTTTTAATACAACAATAAAAATTGCAGCACCTTCAATTTAATCAAGTAGAAGGTCTTTCAGTTACTCGTGCAACCTCAGTTCAGGTCCCATCAGAAACTGCAACATGTGGCAATGTATTGTGTTTGCGCAAATATGAATGTAGCAGAACTGTGTGCCTGTAATGTACATGTAGCAGAGCTGTGTTTGTCTGTAAATGGTCATGTAGTGTGTATGTAGCAGATCTGTGTGTGTATAATATCAACTACAGAGAAACATTAATAACATATTTATTAGTTCCCTATTCTACCCTCATGCATTAAAATTAGTGATAATGACCCCTCCACTTTACACTGCCAGGGAAGTTTTAATTGGAAATATGTTCTTCCTATTTTCTGCTCTCCAAACTTGGGGTGCATCTTATGGTAAGATGGGTCTTATAGTCCAAAAATATGATAAATGTAATGTAATTCTTGGGGTGAGGCAAAATAATGCAGCTCAGAAGACAGAAGAACATGCAGCGTATGCAGTAAAAAGTTCTAGGCTTTCTGAGCTCTCCTGTTTCCCGAGCGGCACACTTCTAAGAGGTCTTTTGAGTGATCAGTGGGAATCGAGATACCCACCGTTCTGTTCAGAATTAAAGAGCCACAAACATGTAGAATATTTCCAAAAAGTTAATCTTTAACTACTGACTGCATCAAATGAGTACTGTGGTTCCTGTATGGTCCGAAGTCTTATGACGGCCTGTAACAACAACTCCCATCATTTCCTTACTATTGTCATGGACATACCGGGAATGGTTTATGTGACATCAATTGGGTATGCTTGGGGCTGACATGACATTGCAGTTGAATGCTGTACTAATGTTGGTGCTGTATTCATGTACTGATGTGGATTCTGGTGCTGTATTCATATGCTGATGGTGGTTTTGAGGCTGTGTTTATATATTGTTGCAGTTATGGTGCTATATTCATGCACTGATAATGGTTCTGTAGCTGCATTTATATACTGATGACAGTTATGGTGTTGTACTTATGTTCTGCTCTGATGCTGTATTCATGTACTGATGTTGGTTCCGCTGACATATGCATGGACTGATGGTGGTTTTGATCCTGTAGTAATGTAGATGTGGTAATCCTTTAATTTGTCAGATTTTACAGTAGATCATTAGTGTCAGTGTCTGACTAAAGTCCTCATATACTTTTAGTTAGCTAAACTTTAGTTGATCTTTCAGGTGCCCAACTCTCGCATACACAGGTGCTCTCGCTCTATGAGCGCTTCTGTGTTGTCTTTGAGAGAGCCGTTGTCAGTCATCTCTGGTGGCAGCTTTTCTTAGATATAAAAAGGATTAGCAGTTTGAAATCAGACGTGACAGATACTTACCATCCACAAATTCATCTGTCAGGGGCCTCCTTTACACATTAGGCCTGTTTCACACTTATGTTTTTCCAGTTAGTTGCCAGCCTCCAAAAAGGCGGAGAATGGATCCGTGTCCGTTGAAACACCAACGGGAGCCACCGGACCGTTGGTTTGACGGGATCCGCCGATCTAGGAGTGTTAAAGGAACCGCAGTCCTGAAAAAAAGTACCGCCGATGTAGCGGGGCCGCGAGAAGAGAGCGGGTATGAGCCGCGAGAAGAGAGCAGGGAACTCGCGGGCATGATCCAGGAGCCGCGAGAAGAGAGGATCCGGGAGCCGTGAGAAGAGAGGATCCGGGAGCCGCGAGAAGAGAGGATCGGGAGCCGCGAGAAGAGAGCGGGCATCTCAGTCATGAGAGAGAGAGAGATTTTAGCGGCTCCCGGGACGGTAGTTAAGGGTTAAAATGCTTCCCGGAGTTAAAATAGCGGACCGTCACAACAAAAAAAGTTGCAGGGTCCGTCTCATCCGCCTGGGAGCCGCTAAAATCTTGGCGGATCCGTAAAATAATGGGTGTGATGGATGACCGTCAGTCAAGATCCGCCAATAATGTAAGTCTTTGGGTGTAAAAAACGGATCCGCCCCTTTTGTGGCGGATCCGTTTTTTTAAAAAATTGGCGGATCTTGACTGACAGGAAAAAACTGTGAAACAGGCCTTAGGCTGGTTTCACATTTGCGTTTTTTAGCGCTGGAAAAAAACGCATACGTGCGCATGCGATTTTTCCCCTATATTTAACATGGGTGCGCATAACTGCGCGCTTGTAAGCGCATGTATGCGATTTTCATGCGCTGCGTTTTTTTGGGGTGTGCGTTGGTATTTTCCAGACGCTGCATGTTGCATTTTTTGGTCCTTGAAAAAATCGCATGCGCACGTATGCGCACGTTTTGCGCTAAAAATGGCCATTATAGCCTATGGATGCGCATACGTGCGCACTGGCATGCGCAGGTATGCGATTTTTTAGCGCTGCGTTTTTTGGGTGGTGTCCACTTTTTATCCTAGTTAGAATCTTCTAAAGTCAAAAAAAAAAAGTCTATATAAAGGAGGTGCCTGCCAAAACTCTGCCAATACTACACTAGACAGATTGAAGAGCAGACATTCAACCAAGAACACATTATATCAGCGAAGAATGTGAGTATATTACATTATATGCCTGTCCTTTTAAATTATGTATGTACTAATGATTTTTATTATTTTTACATGCAGTATGTCTTCAGAATCTGAGTATTCCCCATCGCGGCAGGAATTGGCGCAAGCAGACCGTGAGGTGATTATTTTTGTGCATCTGGTAAGTATATCTGCTGCTTCTCCAAATCTCTTACGTTTTTTTCAACTTTTTTAAGACATCGTCATCATCCTCTTCTGTGGACGGGACTAGTGAGGGCGAAGAGCAGGAGCAGCGAAGCCAAGTCCCGGTGGTGATACGGAATGTAAGTATCAAATGATTTGTAATGTTCTTTATTTTTTATCTTCTATTTTTACTCTTTTTTATGTTTCTTTTTTTGTAACTTTTTATTCAATTTAAATTGGATTATTCTAATGAATGTGTTTTGTCTAGGTTCCACAACGAGATGAAGACGTGTACCTGGATAATGAGCAGCTCATCAGCCTGGTCCAGGAGCGTTCGCCGTTGTGGGACAGCCGTGACCGGCTGTACAAGGACAATGTGGTGACCCGGCGGCTATGGAATGAGGTGGCCGCAGCGTTGATGGATGGCTGGGACAGCGCCACAGCATCCGCCAAAAAGGCGTTTAGTGAGTATTTCCCTGCTCTGTATTGTGCCGCAGTGACTGTTGTCCTTGACGGCACTGTTGGGTTTCGTGCTAGGCGTATTCTAGCAGGAAACCCAACAGTGTCATCGTGGTCTACAGTGACTGCTTTGAGTATTGTATTGCTACATTGTGACGCAGTGACTGTTGTCCTTGACGGCACTGTTGGGTTTCGTGCTAGGTGTATTCTAGCAGGAAACCCAACAGTGTCATCGGGGTCTACAGTGACTGCTTTGAGTATTGTATTGCTACATTGTGCCGCAGTGACTGTTGTCCTTGACGGCACTGTTGGGTTTCGTGCTAGGCGTATTCTAGCAGGAAACCCAACAGTGTCATCGGGGTCTACAGTGACTGCTTTGAGTATTGTATTGCTACATTGTGCCGCAGTGACTGTTGTCCTTGACGGCACTGTTGGGTTTCGTGCTAGGCGTATTCTAGCAGGAAACCCAACAGTGTCATCGTGGTCTACAGTGACTGCTTTGAGTATTGTATTGCTACATTGTGACGCAGTGACTGTTGTCCTTGACGGCACTGTTGGGTTTCGTGCTAGGTGTATTCTAGCAGGAAACCCAACAGTGTCATCGGGGTCTACAGTGACTGCTTTGAGTATTGTATTGCTACATTGTGCCGCAGTGACTGTTGTCCTTGACGGCACTGTTGGGTTTCGTGCTAGGCGTATTCTAGCAGGAAACCCAACAGTGTCATCGGGGTCTACAGTGACTGCTTTGAGTATTGTATTGCTACATTGTGCCGCAGTGACTGTTGTCCTTGACGGCACTGTTGGGTTTCGTGCTAGGCGTATTCTAGCAGGAAACCCAACAGTGTCATCGTGGTCTACAGTGACTGCTTTGAGTATTGTATTGCTACATTGTGACGCAGTGACTGTTGTCCTTGACGGCACTGTTGGGTTTCGTGCTAGGTGTATTCTAGCAGGAAACCCAACAGTGTCATCGGGGTCTACAGTGACTGCTTTGAGTATTGTATTGCTACATTGTGACGCAGTGACTGTTGTCCTTGACGGCACTGTTTTTTTTTATCAACAGTGGACAAAGTCCGAACACGTTGGCGTTCGATCAAGGACCGCTTCAACAGTGATGTTTGTGCTGAGGGCCAGGTTCGCAGTGGATCTACGTCAAGGACCAGAACTAGATACCGTCACTATCACGCGTTGCAGTTCCTAAGACCGGTCCTTGCCATAAGATCGTAAGTATTATACATTTTGGGTTTTTATTTTTATTAATCTGTGTTTTTCTAATCCACAGCTGATGCTTCTTGTAAAGGCATGGTAGTAATGATTTTCCTTTCTTCCACAGCACCTGGAGCAGCACCCTGCAACCTGGCCCTGGAGCGGTCCTTCCTCGGACGTCCTCTGACCCGTCCCAGCCATCCGACAGCCAGGAAGCACCTTGCAGGTCCCACACACACACAGCTGGTGACCAGGAAGCTGGGCCATCAGGTGTTCCCCTGTCCCAGGTCTCTGCCACTGGTTATGCGGGCACTACCCGCCAGCGGCAGAGGGCCTTGGACAGGAATGTCTTGCCCGAGTTTATGCATTTGAGCGAGACATTTAATTCCAGCCTCAAGTCACTGTCCGACAGAGTTGAAAGCGGTTTTGCACTGATGGAACGTGGTTTTAACCACTTTGAACACCGCTTCAATTCTGTAGAACAGCGCCTTGACCGTCTGGAGGCCGACCTCAACAGACCAGCACACCATTTTTTTAGTAAGATTGAAAAGGGCATGGCGGAACACCTTAGTCCTGATCAACAGCTGAATGTGCTGCAGGCCTGCAACAATGCTTTCTTGCAGGCTATGCAGCATAATCGGTACGGTCAGCAGTCAGTGGTGTCCTTTCCACCTGTGCCACCATTGACTCGCTTCACCTCACTACCGACTTGTGCTGCATACCACTGCACGGACACCTCTCTTCAAAGCCAGGACACCCACCGTTACACCACCACAAGTCTGAGTGCAGCTGGTCACTTCACCGACACCACCATGGCAAGCGCTGCTCCTGTCTGGAGCACCACCGCCAATCCCATGCATGCGTGGAGCTCAGCCACCACTAGGCAAACATGGAACAGCCCTGCCGCTACAACAACATGTAGTAGCCCTGCCACCACCACTCTGCAAACCTGGACCATCACTGCCGCCACCAGTCCTCCTGCAAGGACGAGCACTGACAACGAAGAGCAGCAGCAGCCACCTCAGCAGCAGCCGCCACCTCAGCAGCAGCAGCCACCTCAGCAGCAGCAGCAACCACCTCAGCAGCAGCAGCCACCTCAGCAGCAGCCGCCACCTCAGCAGCAGCCGCCACCTCAGCAGCAGCAGCCACCTCAGCAGCAGCCGCCACCTCAGCAGCAGCCGCCACCTCAGCAGCAGCCGCCACCTCAGCAGCAGCCGCCACCTCAGCAGCAGCAGCCATACCAGCAGACGGGGGACCTGCATTCCATATTTGCCCCTAGTTCAAGGCGAAATCAATCAAGGCGGGCATTGGGCCAAAGTCGGTCCAGGCACACAAGCCTACGGCGACATGCCATTACAACTAATGTACCTGAACAGATTTCCTCTCCTACAAGTGCTCCTACTTTAATTCCCTTAACTGGACTACCTTCCCCCACAAGTTTTGTTGCCCCTTCCCCTCAAACACCGTCTTCAACTGCAAGTGTTGCATATTCCCTGCACACCCCCAAATTGAAACCATCTGCCCCCAAACGCCGTAAAAAATAATTTTTAGTTTTATTTTTGTGATAAAAAATAAATTTACATTTGTGGTTCACCATTAATAAGTTTCATTAATGTTGTTTGCGCCGCTCACACACACTGATGGGTAAATACATGTTAAAAACAAACCCAAGGGCTAGTATAGTCATATGTGAAATAACATGGACTAGTATAGTCATTCCAAGGCCTAGTGTAATAACTCTATTTTTACCAAATAGAATCTGGTTTCATGAAAAACAAACTGTGGAAACTTGTCTAAAAAATAAGTTTCTTTCTAGTTTCACCAGTTTGTTTTTTGTGAAACAAGATGCTAGTTGTTAAAAATCGAGTTATTACAGTAGGCCTTGGTATGACTATACTAGGCCGTGGTATTTCACATATTACTATACTACTAGCCCCAAGGCCTACTATACTCATATTTGAAATACCACGGCCTAGTATAGTCATTACAAGGCCTAGTGTAATAACTCTAGTTTTACCAACTAGAATCTATTTTCAAACTGTTGAAACTTGTCAAGTTTTGTGAAACAAGATACTAGTTTGCCAAAATCGAGTAGGCCTTGTGGCCTTGTTATGACTATACTAGGCCGTGGTATTTCACATATGAATATACTAGTAGGCACAAGGCCTAATATACTCATATTTGAAATACCACGGCCTAGTATAGTCATTCCAAGGCCTAGTGTAACTTACTTGTATTCCCCATGGACTTTCATTGGGGTTGGGTTTTGAGGGTTGTGTTTTGAGAAAATCACATACTTTGTTTTAAACTAGTTGCTCAATTTTCTATTGAAAAAAAAATGGTTTCATGATTCATGGCCTGCAGCTTTGCTCATTCCAATATATTTCACGCAGACTAGCAATGCTGAATTTTAACTCATATGTGTATTTACCTGCCCAGGTGTGTGAACATAAAAAAATTCAGTTATACATGGGAAGTTTTTTAATTAATTGGAGTTTAAAAAATATAGTGCACTCAGTAATGGTATCAAATAAGGATTTTTATTACCATAAACAACAACATTACACCATTTCATCTTGCCAGTGCACCCGTCCTACATCAGAAATAAAGTAGGCCGCAAATTTGTCCCTCATTTGGCCAACTTCAACGGATGACCTGAGAGTGTGCTGAGTGAATTCAGGCAATGGGTTAGGAGCATCATCGTCCAGTTCAAAGGTCGGGTGCTCTTTAGCCATCACAAAGTTATGTAGAACCACACAGGCCTTCACCACCTCATCGACTGTTTCAAGTTTAAGATTAATGGCCGTGCCCAGAATTCGCCATCTGGAAACAAGAATCCCAAAAGCACACTCGACAGTTCTTCTGGCCCTGGTCAGCCTGTAATTAAATATTTTTTTGGTGTGGTCCAAGTCCCGGCTGGAGTAGGGTTTCAGTAAGTTTCCGCACATTTGAAAAGCCTCATCGCCAACCATTACAAAGGGCAGTGGCGGAGCTTCGGTGTGAGGAAGAGGCCGTGGCATAGGGAAATTAAATTGGTTGCCATACAACCTCCGGCCCATGTCTGAGTTTTTAAAAGCCTGCGAGTCATTACCACGGCCAAATGCTCCAATGTCCACTGCTACAAACATACATCCGGCATCCGCAATTGCAATGAGTACTATTGAAAAGTACTTTTTGTAATTATAGTACTCAGATCCCGTTCTTTGGGGTTTGATGATCCGTATGTGTTTCCCATCAACAGCTCCCAAACAGTTGGGAAAATTGCATACTGTCCAGAATTTGTCAGCAATTTCCATCCACTTTTCAGCGGTGGGCAGGGGCATAAATTCTGGGCAAAGAACATTCCAGAGAGCCCGGCAGGTGTCAGCAACAATTCCAGACAAGGTAGAGATTCCAATACGGTACTGGAAGTGTAGTGAGGATAGGGTTTCTCCAGTCGCCAGGAATCTGTGAACAGACAAAGAAGTAAAATTAATATTTATGTATATTATTTTTAAAAACTATAAAATAAGATATTAGTACATTCACGAAAACTAATTACCCAAGGTTTTGAATACTAAATTTCCAAAAAAAAACATCAGACCACACCCCTTTGTTTTTAAAACATACCGTAATGTCACCAGTAGCCGTTCCTCAGGAGGAATCGCACGACGGAGCTGTGTGTCCTGTCTCCGGATGGATTGTTGGACACGAGCAAGCAAATCCATGAAACTTTCGTGGGACATCCGGATATAATCATTAAATTTCTCCGGGTTTGCACGTAGCTCGCTGTAGAGGGTGTGGTATGCCCCACGGCTCTCCCGGAGTTCAACAATCGGATGTATCCACATACGCCGCCGTCTTCGCTGCCTCTCTCTCTTCCTTTGTTCATGGCAAGCAACTGCATACGCCTGAGCCATCGCGATGTCCAAATCCAAGTTGAAGTGAAAACTCTTCCAGCGCAGATCCATGGTCACGAGAAGAATCAAGCAAATGTGAAGAATACTGTAGACAAGGTCTATATATATTAACATACCACACCCACAATGAAGTCCCATTGGTCTTGTGTGTTGTTGAATGGTTGTATTTTCTTTTTTGTGGGGTTTTTCCAAAATCTGTAAAAAAAACGCAAACGCACAAAAAACGCATACAAACGCGCAAAAACGCTGCGTTTTTTTCCTGCATGCGCATTAAAATGCTGGAAAAAAACGCAGCGTTTGTATGCATTTGTATGCGTTTTTTTAATGCGTTTTTTTGCGGGAAAAACGCGCTGCAAAAAAAAGCAAGTGTGAAACTAGCCTTAGACTGTCGACTGAACCCGTCGATGTTTGTGAGTTCTGCAGACGTTAGTATTTAAGGCTCACATACAGGTTATACTATCTGAAGGGTACACTTTTAGCCTGACATACCAGTAGGTGCTGGACCAGTTAAAGTGCTTATTGCAGCATAAACGACAAATACTGCTCTGCTAATGAGCCTGCTAAACAAAATACAATAAGAAAACAGAGCCAAAACCTGTTTGTTAAAAACTGTTGAAAATTGAATGCATTCAACTGCATGCAGTTTTGGAGTAATCAAAACTGTACTGTGTGGCCCCACCCTTATTGGATCCTGTAATCAATTTTGCACAAATTAAATAAGTAGTTATTTAAGGGTCATTACCTTTATAATAATAATCTTTATATAGCGCCAACATATTCCGCAGCGCTTTACAGCTTAACAGTTCCAACCATAAGTCATAAGTAACAACGTTAACAATACAATAATTAAAGCAAAATAAGATGACCCTGCTCGTGAGAGCTTACAATCTACAATGAGGTGGGGAGATACAAAGTACAGGTGTGTATTTACAATGGTGTATTTACAATGATGTTCCAGCCATCTTCAGGGAGTAAGGGATGGGTGGTGATAGTGAATGGGCTACACATGCACACTTACACATAGAATGACTTTGATTAGTGAATGTGATAGGCCGCTCTGAACAAAAGTGTTTTGAGGGAGCGCCTGAAACTATGCAAATTGTGGATAGTCCAAATTTCTTGGGGTAGAGCATTCCAGAGGATTGGCGCAGCACAGGAGAAGTCTTGGAGTTGGGAGTGGGAGGTACGGATTAATGCAGAGGTTAGTCGAAAGTCGTTTGCAGAGCGCAGCGGTCGGTTAGGCCGATAGACAGAAATGAGGGAGGAGATGTAGGGGGGTGCTGCACTGTGGAGAGCTTTGTGGGTGAGAACAAATACTTTGAAATGGATCCTATAATGAATGGGCAGCCAATGTAAGGACTGGCGAAGAGCAGACGTGTCCGAGTACCGATTAGCCAGATGGACCATCCTGGCCGCTGCATTAAGTATGGACTGGAGAGGGGATACTCGAGTAACGGGGAGGCCAATTAATAGAGCGTTGCTGGAATCCAGGCGAGAGTGGATCAATGCTACAGTGAGGGTTTTTGTTGTTTCCATGGTGAGAAACGGGCGTATTCTATAGATGTTCTTTAGGTGTAAGCGGCAAGAGTGGACAAGAGATTGTATATGGGATGTGAAGGAGAGATTGGTGTCAAACATAACACCCAGACAGCGCGCCTGCTGCCGGGGTGTTATTGTGGTGCCACCCACGGAGAGGGAAATGTCAGATTTAGGGAGGTTAGTAGACGGCAGGAGCAGAAGAAGTTCAGTTTTGGAGAGATTGAGTTTCAGATAGAGAGCGGACATGATGTTGGAGACTGCGAACAGTCACTGGCATTCTTTAGTACAGTGGGGGTAAGGTTGGGGAATGACGTATATAGTTGTGTGTCATCAGCATAAAAATGGTACTGAAAGCCAAATCTGCTGATGGCCTGTCCAATTGGGGCCGTGTAGAGAGAGAAAAGAAGGGGGCCAAGGACTGAGCCCAGAGGTAGAGGAGATGACATGGAGCCAGAGAACAAAACCCTGAAGGAGCGGTCAGAAATATAGGAGGAGAACCAGGAGAGAGCAGTGTCCTTAATGCCTAGTGACTGGAGCCTAGAGAGTAGAAGATGGTGGTCAACAGTGTCAAAAGCTGCAGATAGGTCAAGAAGAATGAGCAGAGAGTGGTCACCGTTACGTTTTGCTGTCAGAAGGTCATTGGTCACTTTGATGAGTGCAGTTTCAGTCGAATGTAGGGAGCGGAAGCCGGACTGTGAAGGGTCTAGGTGGGAGTGAGTGGAGAGGTAATGGGTAAGGCGGGAGTAAACTAGGTTTTTGGAAAAGTTTAGAGATGAAGGGGAGATTGGAGACTGGTCTGTAGTTGTTTGTGCAGGATTGGTCGAGAGCGGGTTTCTTTAGTAATGGAGTAACAATGGCGTGTTTGAAGGAGGATGGGAAAATGCCCGAGGAGAGGGAGAGATTAAAGATTGCAGTTAGGTGAGTTGTGACGACTGGAGAGAGACTGGAGGAGATGTGAGGGAATGGGGTCGGTAGTTCATGTGGTCGGACGAGAGGAGTCTGGAGACTTCTGTGATGGGATCAAATGTGGAAAGTGCAGGTTAAAGGCAGGGCTGTGGAGTCGGAGCTCATTTTGGTGGAGTTGGTATAAAATGGACCGACTGCTAAAATATATAATAAATTGGGTACAGTAATTCAATGCAGAATGTGCTGAATATTTTTTCATAGGAATTTGGGAAAGTTATGAAATGTCCTATAAATGGCTGTTCTATTCCTGATCTAAGGCTACATTCACACACAGCGTTTTTGCTGTGTTTTTTGAGGATATGTTTTTCAGCTGCAAAAGCAGATCAGATTTTTAAAAAACCGCATCACCTGAAAGGTTTTTGAGCTCATATATAATGTTTTCAATAGCAAAGGCAGATTAGAAATCTGCTCCATCCATTTATCCATATCTGTCTGTCCATATCTTATCTGTACCAAAAACAATGAAAGTCGGATAGCACAGAGACTAACACTTTTTTTATTTAGCACCAGTCAGGTACACCTCATTGCTGCCCAAAAGGATGCCCAGGACAGGCATTGCTCGTCTTCAGTAACACATCAACATCAATTGATAGTTGGAATAAATAGACTGCATTCACCACATCTTCTTAAGGTGCAGGCTTTATTTTCAAGTGTAGGGGTGTGCAGTATGAGGTTCCCAGCAGCTGAGGTGTCAGTGGTGAACTCTAGCACCAGTGAAGCTCCTCCTCTACAGACAAGGGTACAGCACAGACAAGTAAACATATTAAGAAAGAAGGAAGGCACTTATCTCAGAAGAATTGCTAGAGTGAACAGGATAACAAGATTAAGGTAATTACTTCTTAAAGCATATTTAAACTTTCAATAAACTGTGCATAAATCAATAGTCCAGTATACTGTATGTTCTCTCTGTTTGCTTGATGCTTGTTTGTTTTTTCTTTGAGCTCATATACTTTTGGGAAGCTAGCTTTTGTACAATATACATACAATATACAGGGAAAATACAGCAACAGGATTGAGGAGGACTTATATGAGGACTCGCATAGGTATAGAAGCCAAAACATCAAGTTATTAGCTCTGTTATCAGTTTCTTTGTCCCTGGAGTATGATACACAACAAACTTGCTCCCTCCCTCCTCCCCTCTTCATAGACTGTGAAGCATTTAGGGTATGTGCACACGTAGTGAAATCTGCTGCGTTGTACAGTACCTTTATTTTCAATGGAAAAAAAAAAACGCAGTGCACATGCTGCGGATTTTTCAGCGCGGTTTTGCTGCGGTTTACAATCCGCAGCATGTCAATTGTTTGGTGCAGAAACGCTGCAGTTTTACACCTCATCCATTATGAGGTGTAAAACCGCAGGGCAAAACCGCAGATTACCTGCGGTTTTCTCTCCAAAATCCGCACACCCGAAAAACTACGTGTGCACGTACCCTAAGTGAGCTGTACCCTAATAAGAAAAGCCTTGGAAATTCAAAGTAAAGCTATCTAATAACATATTTTACAAACCTTATATTTGTCATCTGTACTATTGATTTATGCAAAGTTTGTTTTATTTCTATCTAAAATTATACAGTGGGGAAAGTATGTATTTGATACACTGTCGATTCCCACCTACAAAGAATGGAAAGGTCTGAAATTTTTAATCATAGGTACACTTCAACTGAGAGAAACAGAATCTACAGGAAATGTCTGACCTCTGTAATTGCAAACAAAGGTTTCTGTACCAAATATTAAGTTCTGTTTTTCTATTGTATCAAATACGTATTTCATTCAATAAAATGCATATTATTTAAATCATACAATGTGATTTTCTGGATTTTTTTAGTCTGTCTCTCACAGGTGAAATGTACAATTGTAGACCTCTCCATTCTTTGTAGGTGGGAAAACATGCAAAATTGTCAGTGTATCAAATTCTTATTTTCCCCACTGTACATGGTTCCCTGTTCTTGCTGGAATTATAATATACATTATTTTATTTTATAGGACAAAATTATTTTGAGAGTGAATTTATGATTACAAAATGTCTAAGATGCTCCCCATGAAGTCAGCTGTATTTGAGCATTTCACAGTGACTCAAGATGAAAAATATTTTGTGTCAATGTATGACAAGTGACCCAGAGGAAAACAAATGCTATGATGCGAAAATCAGCGCATACTCAGGCAGTGATTAAAATGCTCCTACAAGAGCTTCCAATCTAAAAAGACATTTACAACGCTTCCACCCAGAAGTTTTCAAAGCTGTGACTGAGAAAGATAACAGCAGCACCAAGAAATCCGCACCCAGCACTTCCTGCCAGGCAAATGAGGAGGAAAGAGCATCTCAAACATCATTAACAAGATATTTTGTAAGTGACAAAGTTACTGTAACAATGACAGCAGATATGTTTAAAAGACAGCTCATACAACTTGTTGTGAAGGATGGTGTACCATTATCACTATTTGCACGACCAGCTTTTACTGCTCTTAATGGAGAAATGGCCCGCAAACTTGGTGTTTCTCTGGAAAGAGAAAGTATTAGAAAATTAGTGATTGAAGAAGCCCTTAAACAAAAGGAAGATCTTAAAAAGACTCTCAAAAGACGCTTCATGTTACTTAAAATGGATGCCTGAACACGTCACAGAGTGAACTATTTTGCCATCAATGTTCGATATGTTTGTGACAACAAAGAAATTGTTACCAAGACATTGGCAGTAAAAGATACTAAAGCTCATCACAGCAGCCAGTTTCTCCAGGCCTTAGTGGAAAAAGTCCTGCAAGATTACGAACTCAAAAAGAACAGGTTCTTGCTATTGTAACAGACAATGCTTCAAACATGATAAGTACATTTAAACTGATGAATGAGAGTAATGAACAACAGCTAGAAGAAAATTTAGGATTCAGTATGTTTGAGATGGAAGGCCACAGTGCTGTTCATGTAACCGAGGAACGAACAGATATTACAACAGAACAGCAAAATTATACTTTAGAAATAGATGATCTTGTTGAAGCTGCTTCAAAGCACTTTCCTATTCATCACATGCGTTGTGTTGTGCACACGCTGCAGCTGGCAATAAGAGATAGTCTGCAAGAGGGACATGCTGGAAATCTGATTGGAAAATTGAGGAAATTGGCTATTGCCGCCAGAACCCCTAAAATTGATTCCATCTTGAAGAGACGTGCTGGGAAAGGGGCAATTGTTGATCAAGCCACTCGGTGGGGCAGCACTTATTTAATGATTGAGCGATTGCTTGAACTAAAACCGTTTCTTACAGATATGGCGAACCCTCAGGTAACCCTAAATGAAGGTCAATGGACACAGGTGGCTGAATTGAAGGAATTGCTTAACCACCCATTTACCGTGACTAAAAAATTACAAGCTGAGGATTAAACTCCTGGCATTTTCATAAGGGAGTGGAAGAACTTGCTATTTTGCTTGTCCCAAAGAGGTGGTTTAATCGCAGATGGCATTTCTGCTTCAATGAAACGGAGAGAGACACTGCTATTAGAAAATAGAATTATTCTGGCAGCTGTTTATGTACACCCAAGTCATCGTATACTGCTTGATGATCAACAGCTTACTAAAGGAAAAGAAGCTCTGACTGAGGTAGCAGTTAGGATGAGTGGCCTACAGGAGGGCTGCCAGGTGCAAGAGGACTTGGGTCCTGACAGTGCTATTGCTGCCATATCTTCATCCTCATCAGATGAGGAGTTTGACTTTGACAAGTATTTGGATGACATGGAGCAGGCAAAGCATTGTCGCAAGGAAAAAGACTTCACTCCGTCTCCTATAGCAAGCAGATTAACCATATTTCAGCAAAATGTTTCACTTGTTCTCAAAGAAATAGAAAAATTCAACCATTCATCAAAACTGACTGTGCATGAGGCAATTCCTTTATACCCGGAAATTGTGAGAGATGCTGCCCATGTGGTTACGGCTTTGCCTCCAACTCAAGTTAGCGTAGAGAGGATGTTCTCTGGCCTTAAAATTATTAGGTCAGATTTGAGGTCATCTATGAAGGTGGATCTGATGGAGGCAATTCTATTTCTTAGGACAAATTCATAGACTGCACAAATTTTATTTAGTATGTTTTTGTTGAAAACTGTTTTTTGCCACTTACATAGTTTATTACACAGTGTTATATATGTAATCGATATTACATAGTGTATTAGAATTTACAATTTATTACAGTTTTTTGTGTTCTAAAGTTGTATTCCAATAAATATATATTATGTTCTATCTAAATATCTTGATTATTGTATCATAAAAATGATTACGTGTCTGATGTTCACATTGTACTAAAATACATTTTTCACTTGAATATAAGCAATATATGTCGGAGTCGTGGAGTCGGTGTAAGGGAAATTGAGGAGTCGGAGTCGCAGGTTTGGCTTACCGACTCCACAGCCCTGTGACACGTCACTTCTTAATTGGGTGGTGCCTTGATAAAGGGTTACCATTCCCTTTATATATATATGCAAAAAAATGTATTATCCGGCACTCAAAGTTTTATTGCTGATCAAAATTATTTTATTTCAATTTCATAATCCAAAGAAAATGTAACGTTTCGGTCTTCATTGACCTTCATCATACTTGGATAAGTAAACAAAACATTCATATCAAAGTCAGATTTAAATAAAGTACAATCAAATAATACATGTGAATTAGAATATTTAACAAAGACTATTAGACATACAAGACATTTTTACGGTAATGTACGTACAATATGATGTACAAAATATCATAGCAAAGGCTGTTATGTACCAAGTCACACTCCAATAGATATAATGTGATATTATGTTCACATGACCAAAACAAAGATCCTACTATGCTCAGATGTTTGGAAAAACGGGGTATAATAAGCACATAAAAAGGGGGGGGGAGTAATTACCACTAAAATCTGTTTAGCCTGAAAAAAAGGGGGACGAAGGTTTGCTTATGTGAGTAAAAAATTGTTCACAAAACAAATGTGGGGAAAATCTGTAATCCCAAATGTCGGGAAATCTGTAATCAAAACCACCTATGTAAATATTCGTGAGCGGTTGTACTAATAGGTTCCAAATATAGTATAAATGGAAAAATCTTATCCCAATGTTATCATAAAAAAGGTCCCGGCAACAGCGCTGGAGAAATGGTGCAAAACCGCCAGCTCTGATCAGTCCCCTCCTCCACCACATGAAGCATTAGACAGAAGTGCAAGATAAACAAGACACAAAAACAAAACATGGATAACAGAAAACCTCTATCATACATAAGCACTAACCAACAATAGGGAGGAGGATAGGAACAGGGAGGAATAAACTATATGGGAACAGGGAACAGGAGATAAACACTCAGTAACTAGCATTGACGTCACAGAGCGTCTGCTTCCATTCATTCCGCAGTAGTTTACAGTCGGAGAGTTCACATTAGCAGCGCTCTGGCTGTAAACTGTTAATGTTGTGAAAGGGTCACCAAGGAGGATGGCAGGAACAAGCTAAGCCACCAGGAAACCAGAGGGGTTGGTAACTAAGCGGATTGCAGACCCCTGAACCTATCAACACAACTAGCAGTAGCCGTGGTGCGTTCCTACGATGCCCTAGACGCCTCGGCACAGCCAGAGAACTAATTAAGCTTAAAGTCAGAAAGGTGAAATCTAAACTGCCCCGGAGCAGATCCCCAAAGGAATAGACAGCCCCCAAACATATATTGTCGGTGAGACCACATGAGACACAAACACAGGCAGAGAATAGGCTGAGCAAATGGTGGGGCCCAAGCTGTCTAGACAGGACAGAAAAGATACTGTCTGCAATCATGCAAAAAACCCTAAAAAATCCAACACATCTGAAATACAAAAAACCTGAGGCCACACAACCTCACCCCCACTAGATCAGCACTCTGGTGTAAACTGGAAGCAAATCAAAAGATACTGATATAACGGGACTGAACAAACTGACACAAGCTGTAACATATGGAGCGGGGCCCAGTGTTGCCCCCAGCAGGGAGTATGCTGAACCCTCGCAACAAAGCAGAAAGCAAAAAAAAAAAGGCACAGCCAGATTAGATGCAAACGATTAGCAAAAGAATCACTTAACTGAACAATACAGATCAGACAGGAGACAAAAGAACTCCAAATGCACAAGGAGGAAATCACCAGCAACCACCAAGGGAAGCCTGCTCAATTATATGCTCTCAGCCAGTAATCCCAGATTTCCAATTATCATCGTCAGGTGGCAAACTTCCATCAACCTGGCCAGCTCCACTACTCCCAGTAACCACCAGAGGGAGCTCCGGCTCAGAAGTCCGAGCAAGGGAATTCACAACATGTTAACCCCTGAGATGGATTTACGCCGTGGGACGGGACTGAGCACCGGACAGTTATGGATATTGTTGCTTTATTATTTCATAATTTTTTACAGGAGAACGATGGCCTTGATATGGAATTAGGAGTATAATAAAGCTTTAAACACTATGTGTAGTGTATTCTTTCATTAAAATACTTTGTTCTTATTGTGTGTGTTTATTTAACCCTTGAATAACTCTAGGATTAGTAATGGAGAGGTGTCTTATTGACACCTCTCCATTACTAATCCGGGCTTAATGTCACCTTAGAATAGAAAGGTGACATTAACCCTTTATGACCCCACTGCTACAGGGCAAGTGGGAAGAACTTGACAAAGCTCCAGAATAGGCGCATCTTACCAGCCTGAGAATAGCAGCCCCCAGCTGTGAGTTTTGCCGGGTTGGTTCACGAACAGAGGGGGCCACACATCGGGTTTTCATTCATTGTTTCTCTCCTGCTCACTGTTGCTGGCAGAGCAGAAGAATGACAGCCGCGTTCAGCACCAACATCTGGGAAACAGCGCTTACTGTAGTGCTTCTTCCCCGGTGGCCGTCCGTGAACGGGGAGGACAGTGTGAACTGTTCTCCATGTGCCTTGTTCAGCACGTTTTGCGGACCGTGCGCTCCCACAAACACTGTCAGGTCAGCGAGTTTTGCACACGGAGCGTGTGCCCGTGAAAACACGCTGACTTGTGCAGAGAACCATTCATGTTAATGTGTCAGTGTCTTCAGTACGTGAGGAAACTGTCACTACACGTATTGGAGCTACTGACGTGTGAAACCAGCCTAACAAAGATCCACCTGTGGCTGTTAACCAGTTAAATGCCGCTGTCTATCACTGACAGCAGTATTTAACACGTGCAGGCTGGAAAAACATAATAAAGCCAGCACATCGGCACCCCTGACATGTTACGCAGGGAACCAATAGATTGTCACGACAGCCGGGGGTCTGCAGAAACTCCTGCAAGCGTCAGCCCATGGGCGGCGTTCATAGGAGATCGTGATTTGCGAAATACATAGCAGTACTGCACGGGCAATTGGACGAGCGTAGCTTTAAGTCTGCTAAGGGGACTATTGAAGTCAGTAAATAAAAGTTTTAATAAATATTAAAAAAATAGCAAAAGTTCAAAGTACCCCTTTCAGGCCGGAGTCACACTAGTGAGAAATATGGACGAGTGCTATGTGAGAAAAAATCGCATAGCACTCGTACCAATGTTAATCTATGGGGCAGATCCCATCAGCCGATTCTTTTCTCGGCCGTATTATACGTGCTGAGAAAATCGCAGCATGCTGCGATTGTCACCGTATTACGCCCGTAAAACACCAATGCAAGTCTATGGGGGCGAGAAAAATACGGATTACACACGAACCAGACGTGTGACTTGCGAGAAATACGAACACCTGGTGTCCTTTAACAAAAGCAATTCAGTTTGCGATACAGTTATATATATATATATATATATATATATATATACACAATACATGTCATTGAGACACGCGTATATATATATATATATATGACATATATATATACTGTATATATAAAAAATAAGAAACAACAGCACAGGAAAAAATAGGGTGCAAAGCCTCCCAGGCACGTACCAGTCCTTGTAAATAGAAATAAAAAAAGATGGATCCAGCACACCATATGAAATTTTAGAAAGAAGTGTTATTTAATAGCCCATATGGCGACGTTTCGGTCCTGAGTGCTTGAGAAAGGTCTGCACTCAAGACCGAAACGTCGCCATATGGGCCATTTACATATATTAAATCATTTCATTTCATATACAGTTGTGGCCAAAAGCATTGACACCCCTGCAATTTTGTCAGATAATACTCAGTTTCTTCCTGAAAATGATTGCAATCACAAATTCTTTGGTATTATTATCTTTATTTAATTTGTCTTAAATGAAAAAACACAAAAGAGCATGAAGCAAAAAGCAAAACATTGATCATTTCACACAAAACTCCAAAAATGGGCCAGACAAAAGTATTGGCACCCTCAGCCTGTTACTTGGTTGCACAACCTTTAGCCAAAATAACTAAGACCAACCGCTTCCGGTAACCATCAATGAGTTTCTTACAATGCTCTGCTGGAATTTTAGACCATTCTTCTTTGGCAAACTGCTCCAGGTCCCTGATATTTGAAGGGTGCCTTCTCCAAACTGCCATTTTTAGATCTTTCCACAGGTGTTCTATGGGATTCAGGTCTGGACTCATTGCTGGCCACCTTAGAAGTCTCCAGTGCTTTCTCTCAAACCAATTTCTAGTGCTTTTTGAAGTGTGTTTTGGGTCATTGTCCTGCTGGAAGACCCATGACTTCTGAGGGAGACCCAGCTTTCTCACACTGGGCCCTACATTATGATGCAAAATTTGTTGGTAGTCTTCAGACTTCATAATGCCATGCACACGGTCAAGCAGTCCAGTGCCAGAGGCAGCAAAGCAACCCCAAAACATCAGGGAACCTCCGCCATGTTTGACTGTAGGGACCGTGTTTTTTATCTTTGAATGCCTCTTTTTTTTCTCCTGTAAACTCTATGTTGATGCCTTTGCCCAAAAAGCTCTACTTTTGTCTCATCTGACCAGAGAACATTCTTCCAAAACGTTTTAGGCTTTTTCAGGTAAGTTTTGGCAAAGTCCAGCCTCGCTTTTTTATGTCTCGGGGTAAGAAGTGGGGTCTTCCTGGGTCTCCTACCATACAGTCCGTTTTCATTCAGACGCCGACGGATAGTACGGGTTGACACTTGTACCCTCGGACTGCAGGGCAGCTTGAACTTGTTTGGATGTTAGTCGAGGTTCTTTATCCAACATCCGCACAATCTTGCGTTGAAATTTCTTGTCAATTTTTCTTTTCCGTCCACATCTAGGGAGGTTAGCCACAGTGCCATGGGCTTTAAACTTCTTGATGACACTGCGCACGGTAGACACAGGAACATTCAGGTCTTTGGAGATGGACTTGTAGCCTTGAGATTGCTCATGCTTCCTCACAATTAGGTTTCTCAAGTCCTCAGACAGTTCTTTGGTCTTCTTTCTTTTCTCTATGCTCAATGTGGTTCACACAAGGACACAGGACAGAGGTTGAGTCAACTTTAATCCATGTCAACTGGCTGCAAGTGTGATTTAGTTATTGCCAACACCTGTTAGTTGCCACAGATAAGTTACAGGTGCTGTTATTTACACAAATTAGAGAAGCATCACATGATTTTTCGAACAGTGCCAATACTTTTGTCCACCCTCTTTTTTATGTTTGGTGTGGAATTATATCCAATTTGGCTTTAGGACAATTCTTTTTGTGTTTTTTCATTTAAGACAAATTAAATGAAGATAATAATACCAAAGAATTTGTGTTTGCAATCATTTTCAGGAAGAAACTGATTATTATCTGACAGAATTGCAGGGGTGTCAATACTTTTGGCCACAACTGTATGTCTTTGACTAACAATTAGACCAGGGCATGTGTACAAAACTTTGGACATGTAGGTGCCAAACCAACGGGCAAATCTGCCGAAAAAAAACCTGCGTGGGCTCCCGAGGCACCCCCACCGCCAGAGTGGGAAAGCCAATGAGTGAGGGCAGACACCAACAGCTCAGAGAGGAACCATTGTTCTCGCTCCTCCCTGACCAAAAAAATCCGCCCCCAGCCACCACAGAAAAGGGGCACCTACAAGATGCGCCCCCCTGGCACCCAGCATCTCCGCTCCCACTGCCCTCAGCGGTGGCTCATGGGTCAATGTCACCTTGCTATTGAAAGGTGACATTATGTAACTCGAACATTGCCTACCTGCTTTGTAAAAACGCTGAGAAAACATACAAATGCAATCTGCTACTAATATTATAGTGCCAGTTACCCCAATGCACCTTCAGAGGTCTTGCAGAGTCTATTGCTTGACAGATCAGAGATGTTTTTGCAGCGTAAGGGGGGCTTTTTTTTGCAGAAACTTCACAACTATTAACAATAAGCAAACACTTTACTATTCATTTTCATCGGAAAGCCACTATGACCATTCTCCTCTTACTCTTAGTCATGTATTTGACATGAAATATACACTTTTTTGAGCTGCCCTGCTACTATATATATTTAACCATATATATATATTTATAATAATTTGCTCTACAAATTTGAGGTTTATTAATGAATTAATTTTTTACTGCTTACTGTTTACACAAGCGGTAGTGTACAACATTGCGAAACTGACACATTTCACCAGACATAGCCTATATGCGTACTAAATAAACATGGCAAGTTATGATAAAAAATGTGTAGTGTTGCTGAGCAGCCAACTGCTATGCATGCAAACCCAGTCTTAGAAAATTGTTCTCATCTGCTGCTATTTTGTCATTAGTTCAACAGTTTATGGATTGCGTCTCACCAGTGTTGCTGGGCAACTATTTTAGGATTTCTCGGTAGTACGGTAAGTATTGACGTTGTGTTGTCTGTGGAAACAAGTGGTATTAACAACAACGAGGCTTAACAACCAGCACTTTGATGCCAGGGTTACTTGCTTTGTCTGTAAGTACAACTATAGTTCCCAGACTTCGTCGGAAACTAGACCCTGAGAAACAGCCTCAGGCTTGCAAAGTGATTGACAGCTTTTTTTGTATGAGTTGGTTTATGTAGAGAGCTGTCAAAGATTCTGTGTGGGCAGTTGAAGCAGGGCTCACAACTTTTACAGAAAATACTGAATTAAGTCACAGAAAGCTGTCTTTGAATACAACATTTTTCTGCTGTCAGATGGGAGAACTTTTGAGACGAGACAAATTTAGTTTTAACAATAATTTCTTTCAGGGCCAGTTTTAGGAGGACAAAACATGAAATTGTGTGTGTACATATAACTAATTAACTATTTATTATACGGTGGGGAAAATTAAGTATTCGATACACTTGAACTGTGAGAGACAATCTAAAAATAAAAAAAACAAAATTACATTATTTGATTTTTAAATGACTAAATTGCATTTTATTGTATGAAATAAGTATTTGATCAGCTACCAACCAGCAAGAAGTCTTGCTCTCACAGACCTGTTAGTTTTTCTTTAACAGGCCTTCCTACCCTGCATTTATTACCTGTATTGATTGCACCTGTTTGAACTAGTTACCTGTTTAAGAGTCACCTGTCCACACATTCAATCAATCACACGCCAACCTCTCCATCGTTGCCAAGATCAAAGAACTTTCAAGGGACACCTGGGACAAAATTGTAGACCTGCACAAGGCTGGGATGGGCTTCAGGACATTAGGCAATCAGCTTGATGAGAAGGCAACTATTGGCACAATTATTAGAAAATGGAAGAAACACAAGATGACTTTCACTCTTCCTTGGTCTGGGGCTCCATACAAAATCTTGCCTCATGGGGTAAGGATGATTCTGAGAAAAGGTCAGGAATCGGCCCAGAACTACACTGGAGGACCTGGTCAATGACCTGAAAAGAGCTGGGACCACAGTCTTAAACATTACCGTTAGTAATACACTACACCGTCATGGATTAAAATCCTGCAGGGCATGCAATGTCCCCCCTGCTTACACAGCACATGTCAAGGCCCGTTTGATGTTCGCCAATGACCATCTGAATAATCCAGAGGAAGCCTAATAGAAGATCATGTGATCAGATGAAACCAAAATAGAACTTTTTGGTATCAGCTCCATTCATCGTCTCAACCGTGAGGCATGGAGGTGGAAACATCATACTTTCGGAGTGCTTTTCTGCAAAGGGGACAGGACGACAGCACTGTATTGAAGGGAGGATGGATGGGGTCTTGTATCGTGAGATTTTGGTCAACAACCTCCTTCCCTCTTTAAGAGCATTGAAGAAGTGTCATGGCTGGGTCTTCCAGCATGACAGTGACCTGAAACGCACAGCCAGGGCAACTAAGAAGTGGACGTGTAAGAAGCATTTCAAGGTCCTGGAGTTGCCTATCCAGTCTCCAGACCTGAACCCAATAGAAAATCTTTGGAGGGAGCTGAAACTCTGTTGCTCAGCGACAGCCACAAAACCTGAAGGATCTGGAGAACATCTGTATGGAAGAGTGGGCCAAAATCCCTGCTTGCAGTGTGTGCAAACTTGGTAAAGAACTACAGGAAACCTTTCACCTCAGTAATTGCAAGCAAAGGTTTCTGTAATAAATATTAAGTTCTGTTTTTCTATTGTATCAAATACTTATTTCATACAATAAAATGCAAATGAATTATGTAATTATGTAAAAATCATACAATGTGATTTTGTGGATTTTTTTTTTTAAGATTCTGACTCTTACAATTGAAGTGTACCTAAAATAAAAATTATAGACCTCTCCAGTCTATGTAGGTGGGAAAACTTGCAAAATCAATAGTGTATTAAATACTTATTTTCCCCACTGTATATTTATTTATTCACTGTGTATACAGTACTGGCCTTCAGTGGTTTTATTTATATTGGCATGTACCCACTGTAGATTTATACTGAAGTTAAAAAAACCACAAAGGGAATACATGTGAAATAAACTAAAATATATGTTAAACCTAAGATTCTTCAAAGCACCCCCATTCAACTTTGACGACATCTTTACACACTCTTTGCATTCTCTCAGGCTATGTGCACATGGTGCGGATTCTGCTGCGGATCCGCAGCGGATTTGGCCCTGCGGATTCGCAGCAGAACTGCATGTGATGTACAGTAGCATTAAAGGCTATGTAAAACAAAATCCGCAGTGCACATGCTGTGTTATTTCCGTGCAGATTTGCTGTGGATTGAAAAATACAGCATGTCACTTCTTTTGTGCGGTTTTGCTGCAGTTTTCCACCTGCTCCATTCTAGAAATCCGCAGGTGGAAAACCGCACAAAACATGCAGTAAAACCGCACAAAAAATGCACTAAATCCGCAGGAAAAATGCCGGTCATTTGACCTGCGGATTTAGTAAAATCTACGCAGAAAATTCCACAGCAGATTCCGCACCGTGTGCACATAGCCTCAAGCAGTTTCTTAACACATGTTCATTAGTATGGCTTTCAATGAACAGTAGTGCCTTCTTTAAGAGTTTATTTGTGGAATCACTGGTTTTCAAAACATCTTTTCAACCATAAAGTATGTTCTTCATACACGATATTGTTACACAGCTCCATATAGTGATGTGCCGTATTCCACATCCATTCTAAGCCAAAGTATTGCAAGAACCACTTAGCCAAGTAAAAAGAAATGACAGCCCATCATTAATTTAAAATGTGAAGGTCAGTCAGTCTGGAAAATTGCTCGAACCTTAAAGAAATCCTCAATTGCGGTCATGAAAATAACCATTCTCCATGATGAAACTGGCTCTCGTGAGGACCACCAGAAATGAAAACAAAGAATTGTCTCTGCAGAGGATAATTTAATTAAATGTATCTGCCTCAAAAAAATCTAATTGACAGGACCTCAGTTAACAATCCTCATAAATGATGCAAAGACATCAGAAGTTGACACATATCAACATAAATTGTCCAGAGGGGTTCGCAAAAAGTATAGTCAGTGCTGCAGGAAAAGCCACTACTGACGACTGCAAACCCGAAGAAGATACTTTTTTGGGCCAAACAACACTAGGACTGGACATTAGTATCAATTTTTTAATTTTCACAAGGTTAACAGGAGACATTGCACAATAAATTGTATGGTGCAATTTTTCCTGAGTACGCAGATACCCCACATGTGGGGGAAAACTATTGTTTAGGTGCACATCAGGGCTCAGAAAGGAAGGAGTGATGTTTTGGAACACTGACTTAGATGGAATGTTCTGCAAGTGTCATGTTTCTTTTGGGTAGCCTCTGATGTGCCTAAACAGTTGAGACACTTTTTACAACATAGGCGTCCGCTATGGAGGTGCAAGACAGTGAACCACAGCAGCCAAGAAGAAGTAAGGAGATGCAACAACATTATTCTTCAGCCAGGCGGAGTAGACATTCCAGCAGCCATTCTACCCAGCGGAGCCGGAGCTCTGGTGTGGTGGATAAGTCTCCAGCCTCAAAAGGCCGATCGGGCGACCCTATTCCTCCTTCAAAGCCGGTACCCCCGGCTGCATCTGATTGTTGAGTGATCTTCGTAAAATATTACTTTGTAATTGGGGTCCCCTTTCTCTTTCATTATTCAGGGAGGAAAAAGCTTGGCTAAATCCAAGTACAGAAACAGCCAATGTGTAAGGAGAATTTGCCTGTCACCTGGGATAAAAGACGCTGCCATTCATGCATAGAGCAGGCGCTGTTGTGAGTTCATTTTCCCCTTCACCATTGAGGTCTGATGAACTCCCTCTTCTGGTGAAGGAAGGTAGTGAGGCTGATTACCAAGCACCTGAGCAGAATGATGATGACTGGGTGACTGGAATTGCTGACTGGATATAAGGCAGCAGACGCCCTTCTGCCTTGCGGGTGATTTCTCTGAGGGATTCTAGGAGACCAGTCTGATTCCTGCTCTTCAAAAGCTAAGTTTTCTGCTCTGCTTTTTGCATTTGTGTTTTGGTTTTGTTTTGCCTTGTTTTTCTGGATTTCTGCCATTCCCTGCTGGGGTGAGCTGAATTCCTTTTTGCTCTGTCTTCAGAAAATACCTGAGTACTGATATAGTCTTTTTGAAGCCTAGCGTCTTCAGGGCTTTTTTCCCTATCAGTCTGTTGGCTCTTGTTTTGATAGGGTTTTTGGCGGATTGCAGACAGCAGCTTTTCTATCCTGTCCTATTTAGTTAGCTTGGGCCCCATCATTTGCTCAGCCTATCTTTCTATCTGTGTGAGTGTTTTTTCATCTTGCTTCACCGTCATTATATGTTGGGGGCTGCCGATTGCTTTGGGGTCTGCTCTGGGGCAGTTTAGATTTCCTTTTCTGTCTTTAGGCTATTTAGCTCTCCGGCTGTGATCGAGGGGTCTAGGGCACCATAGGAACCCCCCATGGCTACTGCTAGTTGTTGTTGATAGGTTCAGGGGTCTGCAATCCGATAGCTGCCAACTTCTCTGGTTTTCTGCACTTAGCTAGTATTTCAGTTTTTGCCGCCTACGGTGACTCATTCACAACAGAATCACCCGCCATACCGCAGATCCTAGGGTACTCAATAGCAGGAAAGAATTGTAAAAAAAAAAAAAGCGTGTATATTTTTTCCACTATATCTCTGAGGCCGTAGGGGGAATTTTTTTTTCTCTCAATGGAGATAAAGCAATTGTCTGATCATGTGGAGCAGCTCGCTGCAGAAGTGCGGGGAATTTCTGCCTACCTTGCTCATTCACATGCTGCTGAACCAAAGGTCCCTACTCCTGATGTGTTTTTTGGGGATCGGTCTAAATTTTTGAATTTAAAAAATAATTGTAAATTATTTTTTGCCTTGAAGCCTAACTCGTAAGGGGCTCCGCGCAGCAGATTAAAATTGTCATCTCTTTGCTGCGTGGCGATCCCCAGGATTGGGAATTTTCTTTGAAACCAGATGATCCTATTCTGACTAATGTGAACGCATTTTTTCAAGCCTTGGGGTTGTTGTATGACGAGCCTAATGCTATTGATCAGGCTGAAAAGACTCTGTTGGCATTGAGCCAGGATCGAGATACTGCAGAATTGTACTGTCAAAAATTCCGAAAGTGGGCGGTCCTAACTACCTGGAATGATAATGCCTTGGCAGCTCTCTTTCGGAAGGGTTTGTCAGAAGCCGTAAAAGATACTATGGTGGGATTTCCTGTTCCCTCTGGTCTTGACGATTCTATGTCATTAGCCATTCAGGTTGATCGGCGTTTACGTGAACGCAGGACTGCACGAGAGGTGTTGCCACCTGTTGAACAAGTGTCTGAACCTATGCAATGTGATAGAGTTTTGTCCAGGGATCAACGTCAGGAGTTCAGAAGGCGTAATAAGCTGTGTTTTTTTTGTGGAGATGCCTCGCATATTATTTCTGTCTGTCCTAAACGAGAGAAATGTTTTGTGCACACGTTTTCTGTGGGTGGTGTTCAACCTAAGTTTCTTCTGGCAATTACTCTGATCTGCTCCCTGTCCACATTTTCCGCCAAGGCTTTTGTGGATTCGGGAGCAGCCCTGAACCTAATGGACTTGGATTTTGCTAAACGTTGTGGATTTCCTATGACACCTCTGCGGACGCCTATCCCTTTGAGGGGGATTGATGCTACTCCTTCGGCGAAAAATAAACCTCAGTTTTGGACCCAGGTAGTAATGCGGGTCGTCCCAGACCATCAAGAAAATTGCAGATTTTTGGTGTTGCATAATTTGCATGATACCATTGTTCTGGGGTTTCCCTGGTTGCAAATTCATAATCCAGTTTTGGATTGGAAATCTGTGTCTGTGGTGAGTTGGGGTTGTTGGTGTGCCCTTAGTGAGGCTCCGGTTTTTTCCACCTCTCCTCAGTCGCATGATGTTCCTGACTATTTGGCGGACTTTTATGATGTATTTAGTGAGAATGAGTCTGCGTCTTTGCCTCCTCATAGGAGTTATGACTGTGCAATTGAACTGAGCCCGGGGTGTAAATTTCCCAAGGGTCGGCTCTTCAATTTATCTGTACCCGAGCACGAGGCTATGCGATCCTATATTAAGGAGGCGTTGGAGAAGGGTCATATTAGACCATCCTCTTCACCCTTAGGTGCCGGGTTTTTTTATGTGGCCAAAAAGGATGGTTCATTAAGGCCTTGTATTGATTATAGTGCCCTCATCAAAATTACTATTAAATATCAGTATCCATTACCCCTGATTTCGGATCTATTCTCCAGAGTTAAAGGTGCTTGCTGGTTTACCAAGCTTGACCTCAGGGGGGGGCGTATAATCTTATCTGCATTAAGCATGGGGATGAATGGAAGACGGCGTTTAATACTTCGGAGGGACATTTTGAGTACCTGGTGATGCCTTTTGGGCTCACTAATGCCCCTTCAGTCTTCCAGTGCTTCATGAACTACATTTTCCGAGACTTTGTGGATAAATTTTTGATTATCTATCTGGATGATATTTTGATCTTCTCCAAGGATTGGGATTCTCATGTGGAACATGTTCGGACTGTGTTCCGGATCTTGAGGGAGAATTCCTGTTTTGTCAAAGGAACAAAATGCCTTTTTGGGAACAGAGGATTTCATTTTTGGGATTTATTTTGTCTCCGTCAACTATTGAAATGGACCCGGCCAAGGTACAGGCCATTTATGATTGGGTTCAGCCCACTTCTTTGAAGGCCCTCCAGAAGTTTTTGGGTTTTGCTAATTTTTATCGGAAATTTATAGCAAAATTTTCTAGTATTGCCAAGCCATTGACTGATCTGACTAAGAAGGGTGCTGATGTGTTGAATTGGTCTCCGGAGGCTGTTTCTTCCTTTCAGGTGCTGAAGTGAAGATTCACTTCTGCCCCGGTTTTGCGGCAACCTGATGTCTCACTCCCGTTCCAGGTAGAGGTGGACGCTTCTGAGATTGGTGCAGGAGCTGTTTTGTCCCAAAAGGATCCTGTAACATCTAAAATGAATCCCTGTGCTTTCTTTTCCCGAAAGTTCTCTCCATCTGAACATAACTATGATGTGGGGAATCGGGAACTGTTAGCCATGAAATGGGCATTTGAGGAGTGGAGACATTGGTTGGAGGGAGCTAAACATCAAGTCATGGTCCTCACTGACCACAAGAATTTGATTTACCTGGAGTCGGCCAAACGCTCGAACTCTAGACAGGCAAGGTGGGCCTTGTTTTTTACACATTTTGATTTTGTGGTCTCTTTTCTCCTGGCACTAAGAATGTCAAGGCGTCTCTAGGAGCTTCTTTGCTGATTCTCCTGTGGTGACCAAGCCTGCTACCATCTTAGGCGAAGGGGTAGTTCTTTCTGCCATCTCGCCCGATTTGAGACGTGCTCTGGAAGAGTTCCAGGAGGACAACCTGAGCGTTGTCCCAGTGGAAAGTTGTATGTTCCTAACCAGTGGAAGAAGAGAGTGATGTCTGAATTTCATTGCTCTGCATTGGCTGGTCATCCAGGTATTTTTGGTACTAGAGATCTGGTGAGTCGGTCTTTTTGGTGGCCCGCCTTGTCTCGTGATGTCAGGAATTTTGTGCAGTCCTGTGGGACTTGCTCCCGGTCTAAACCTTGTTCTCACTCTAGTGGGTTGTTGATGCCTTTGCCGGTCCCCAGGAGGCCATGGACCCATATTTCAATGGATTTCATCTCTGATATGCCTGTCTCTCAGAGAATGACTGTTATTTGGGTGATTTGTGATAGGTTCTCTAAGATGGTTCATCTTGTACCACTCCCTAAGTTGCCATCTTCCTCTGAGTTGGTGCCCCTGTTTTTGCAACAGGTGGTTCGCTTGCACGGGATTCCTGAGAACATTGTATCTGACAGAGGAGTTCAGTTTGTGTCTAGATTTTGGAGGACTTTCTGTTCCAAGCTGGGAATTCAGCTGTCCTTCTCCTCTGCGTTTCACCCTCAGACCAATGGGCAGACAGAGAGAACAAACCAGACCTTGGAGTCGTATTTGAGATGTTTTATTTCCGCTGATCAGGATGATTGGGTTTCATTTTTGCCCTTGGCCGAATTTGCTTTAAATAATAGAGCTAGTTCTGCCACTTTGATGTCACCTTTTTTTTGTAACTTTGGGTTTCATCCTCGATTTTCTTCAGGGCAGGTGGAGCCTTCTGCCTGCCCAGGTTTTGACACTGTAGTGGAGAGAATGCACCAGATCTGGGACCAAGTGGTGGATAAGTTATCTCTCTCCCAGGAAAAGGCCCAGCGGTTTTCCAACCAACATAGGACCATTGGTCCCCAGTTTAAGGTTGGTGATATGGTTTGGTTATCATCAAAAAATATCGCTATGAAGGTGGCTTCTCCTAAGTTTAAGCCTAGATTAATTGGACCTTACAAGATTTTGGAGATTATTAATCCGGTCTCTTTTCATTTGGCTCTTCCTGTCACATTTAAAATCCATAATGTGTTTCATAAGTTCTTGTTGAAGAGGTTTGTTGAACCAGTTGTTCCTGGGGTGGCAACTCCGGACCCTGTATTGGTTGAAGATAACATGGAATATGAGGTAGAGAAGATACTGGATTCCCGTCTGGCTAGACGGAGACTCCAGTATTTGGTTAAGTGGAAGGGTTATGGTCAGGAGGATAATTCCTGGGTCTCTGCCTCTGATATTCATGCCAAAAGATTGGTGCGTGCCTTTCATCGGGCTCACCCTGATCGCCCTGGTGGCGTGGATGAGGGTTCGGTGACCCCTCCTCAAGGGGGAGGTACTGTTGTGAGTTCATTTTCCCCTTCACCATTGAGGTCTGATGAACTCCCTCTTCTGGTGAAGGAAGGTAGTGAGGCTGATTACCAAGCACCTGAGCAGAATGATGATGACTGGGTGACTGGAATTGCTGACTGGATATAAGGCAGCCGACGCCCTTCTACCTTGCGGGTGATTTCTCTGAGGGATTCTAGGAGACCAGTCTGATTCCTGCTCCTCAAAAGCTAAGTTTTCTGCTCTGCTTTTTGCATTTGTGTTTTGGTTTTGTTTTGCCTTGTTTTTCTGGATTTCTGCCATTCCCTGCTGGGGTGAGCTGAATTCCTTTTTGCTCTGTCTTCAGAAAATACCAGAGTACTGATATAGTCTTTTTGAAGCCTAGCGTCTTCAGGGCTTTTTTCCCTATCAGTCTGTTGGCTCTTGTTTTGATAGGGTTTTTGGCGGATTGCAGACAGCAGCTTTTCTATCCTGTCCTATTTAGTTAGCTTGGGCCCCATCATTTGCTCAGCCTATCTTTCGATCTGTGTGAGTGTTTTTTCATCTTGCTTCACCGTCATTATATGTTGGGGGCTGCCTATTGCTTTGGGGTCTGCTCTGGGGCAGTTTAGATTTCCCTTTCTGTCTTTAGGCTATTTAGCTCTCCGGCTGTGATCGAGGGGTCTAGGGCACCGTAGGAACCCCCCACGGCTACTGATAGTTGTTGTTGATAGGTTCAGGGGTCTGCAATCCGATAGCTGCCAACTTCTCTGGTTTTCTGGACTTAGCTAGTATTTCTGTTTTTGCCTCCTACGGTGACTCATTCATAACAAGGCGCTATGTGATGAGACCCCAAATTTCGCCTCTAAATTAAGATTGATAATCAAGATGGAGGTTGAAAGCTCCTTTAGATCCCTCTCACAAAGGGGTAGTGTAATGAAACAAAAAGCTAGCAGGCGCCCTGAATCTGAGTCCACTAGTTCCAAGGAGAAAGACTCGGGTCCATCGGATGCCTCCTCAGAGGAAGAAATGAAGGGCGCCATTGTTTCCCGTTAGAGAAGATAGAAGATCTGGTTAAAGCAGTGAGATCCAATATGGGAGTAATGAACCCGCGCCCATTAAAAAACAGTGATGCTTGGGGGACTGTGACAAAAAAAGCAGAGGTCATTTCCCAAATGAAAATATACAGGCACTAATTAAAAAGGAGTGGGATAAACTGAGTAGGAAACTTCTCTGTACCATCCCTCAGGAGGAAATAGCTCCGGGATAGGGTATCCAGAGAGAGGATACTAGAGTCCATTCTCTTAATGCAGGGGGCTGCAGCTTCTCTGGCTGATTTATCAGCCGACTCTGTTTGACTGGCAGCCAAGTTTGCAGCTCTCTCTACTGCAGCCCGTAGAGCACTTTAGCTTAAGCCCCCGTCTCGCATAGCGAGATCACTTAAGCGTCACCGATTTTGTGATGCGACCTCGCCAGCGATCTCGCTACATGTGACACGCAGCGGCGACTGGCCCCCCCGGTGGATATCGCTGATCGTACTCAAATGTTCTGGGCCATTTTTTCATGGCCGGTGTCCCGCTGGCCAGCGCGCATCGCTGTGTTTGACCCGACGAGCGACCTCGGTGATGCAGAACTCAGGGACGCAGGCTGGAATCTTTCTGAAAAGCTGCTGTGTGACAAGGTACCAACGACCACCGAGAATCGCTGGATGGTTGCTGCATTGCTGAAGAGATCTGCCTGTTTGGCAGCTTACTAGCGACCATTTAGTGACATACCAGCGATCCTTACCAGGTCGCATCGTTGTCGGGATCACTGGTGCGTCGCTAAGTGAAACGGGACCCTTAAATGCTGACCTGGAGACATACAAACGAAGTCAATATTATGTTCCTTCCCCTGTGAAGGAAATTTTCTGTTTGTGACAATATAAGATGACATCATTCAAAAAGCGGGTTATAAGAAAAAAGGGTTCCATAACCTGTCCATCCCTACATGTATGTAAAAGGTCCTTTTGGAGTAAGAAATTTTTCTGCAGGCGGTCCCCAAGAGAGCAAAATAGATGGGAAGAGGGAAAAAAGAAAGTTAGGGTGTTTCTCTTTGGGAGTTCCTTTCATGATTGGAAGCCCTCCAAGTGACGGTCCTTCCCAGGTGGGGGGCAGACTACCCCGCTTCCTTCTGGCCCTGGGAAATGATTTCCAGCAGTCCCTGGATACAAAACCTGATCAAGTCAGGCCTAAGGATAGACTTTCTTTAATTTCCACTCCCAAACCTTGTAGTACCTCCTCTACGGTCCTCTCCAGAGAAACAATGGGCCTTGGAACATGAGGTGTTGGATCTAGTGGACAATGCTGTCCTCCAGGAGGTCCTTCCTTGGGAAAGGACAGAAGGATTCTACTCCCCATTGTTTCTGGTGAACAAACCAGATGGATCCTTCCAGTCAATTATAAACTTGAAAAAACTGAACAAGCATATAAGGACTCAGACTTTCAAGATGGAGTCAATAAAATCAGCCATCAGAATATTGTTTCCCGATTGCTTTATGACAGTCTTTGACCTCAGGGACACATATTATCACATCTCCATACACAATGACTCTCTCAAAAGTACCTCAGGGTAGCGGTCTCCATAGGGGGAAAAATAAAATTCTTTCAATGCAAGGCCTTTGTCTTGTCGGAGGACCCTCGTGTATTTTCCAAGTTGGTGGCGGAAGCAATGGCACACCTGAGGAAACAGGACATCTTACTCGTCCCTTATTTGGACGACTTCTTCGTGATAGGCAACTCGGTCCAACATTGCAGAGCGCAACTCGAGAGAGTAATGACCTCTTTAGTAAACCTAGGTTGGCTATTGCATCTAAAAAAAAAAAAAAAGATTGAGCCAAAGATGGTACAGGAGTTCCTGGGGATTACGCTAGACTCCCAGAAGCAAGAGTGTTGCCTTCCAGAGAACGAAAGAGAAAAGATTGTGGGTCAGTTATTGAGGGCATCAAAATACCCATCCATGACTTTGAGAAAGACCATATCCCTGTTAGGTTCCTTAACCTCCTGTATGCCAGCGGTTCAGTGGGTCCAAATACACACCAGGGAGCTTCAGTGGGACATCTTAAAAAATCAGGTCTCCATAAAAGGTCAATTAGAAGGTTGTATGACTGTGTTCAAAAACTATTTGTTCCCTAGGTTGGTGGAAAGAGATGGGCAATCTGACCAAAGGGGTCCCTTGGGTGACCACAGTGTCTCGAGTAGTCACCACAGATGCAAGCCCCATGGGGTGGAGGACTTATGTGGACAACAGGGGGTCTGAATGGGTCAGCAGATGTCTGTTTCCTTAAACCAGAAGTAACTATTAGCAGTAAGTCATGCCCCGATAGAATTATTAGTTGCCCTTCAGGGTCAACATGTACGAATATTTTCGGACAGCTAGATAGTTTTAGCCTATCTGAACCATCAGGGTGGAACCAGGTCACAGACCTTGATGGACATAACAACCCAGATTTTCCGGTTGGCGGAAAGCAATCTCCTTTCCCTGACGGCGCTCCACATTCAGTGTGGTAGAAAACCACAAGGCAGACTTTCTGAGCCGCACTCAGTTGAAGCAGGGTGAATGGGTACTAAGATGTGGGGTCTCCCGGTCGTGGATCTTTGCCAGCATCAACTACAGGAAGGTAGACTCATTTTGCTCCATAGATCCCAAGGCAACCTTCAGGCTCTAGATGCCTTCATGAATCGGTGGAATCAGAGCCTGGCCTATGCTTTGCCCCCAGTCATCTTTATCCCAGCGGTTCTAAGGAAGATCAGAGAAGACAGGGCAGGAGTAATCCTGATAGCCCCTTTCTGGCCAAGAAGAACTTGGTTCTTCTGGCTGAGGATGATGTCCATCACTGACCCTTGGGTACTACCATAAGTTCCAGACCTTCTCTCACAGGGACCGGTATATTACCTTCAGGCAGCGAATTTACACTTAACAGCGTGGAATTTGAAAGGGTGCTTTTGAAGGACAGAGGGTTTTCCCCAAACTTGGTTTCCACCCTACTTCAGAGTACCCTGCTGGCCAGCCTGAATACATGTGGAGATTCCCTAACAAACAGACATTCCTCACATGTATTCAGCCTGTCCAGCAGCCGCAAATCATGCAGCTGCTTCGACAGAAACTAAATCTCTGAGCATGCCTTAATACTCGGAGGTCACCCGAGCATGCTCGAAAAAACCCGAGCAACGAGTATACTCGCTCATCACTACTGTTCTGGTCTGTGGCTGCCGTAACCAACTGGGAGAGCCCCTGAGGTGTCAGAACAGCAGAGCTCCTATTTTTACAAACTATACCTCTCAATGAATTAATCTAGGGGTGCAGTGAGCATATTGACACCACAGGTGTGCCACAGAATTTTATACCATTGGGCAGTGTAGAAAACATAATTACATTTTTACCACTAAAATTTTATTTTAGCCCCAGATTTTACAATTTCACACCTGGAAGTGGGTAAAAATGGCAGCAAAATTTGTCCCACAATTTCTGCTTTCCAGAAACTAGCAGCAGTGGATGTTGCTGACAGAAAATTGCAAACTGCTGTTGTAGTGCTGGGTATTGAGACGCAACACTCGTACGAGTTTCTTGCAAGTGTGACCCTGGCCAAATCCTCAATTCAGAGTCTCAAAAATAATTGGATGAATTAACTTGCCATAAATAAAATGTTCATTTTTAGTACTTTGTAAAGAATCCTTTGCAGGCAATGACTGCCTGAAGTACGGAAGCCATGGATATCACCAAATGCTGGGTATCCTCTGTTGTGATGCTTTGCTGGGTCTTTACTACAGCTGACTTCAGTTGTTGCTTGTTTTTGGGACTTTGTGCCTTAAGTTTAGTCTTAAGCTTGTGAAATGCAAGATGTGGTTGAGATCTGATGATTGACTCTACTACTGCAGAATATTCTACTTATTTGCCTTAAAGAGAACCTGTCAGCAGGATTGTGCACAGTAATCTACAGACATTGTCAGGTCGGTGCCGTTATACTGACTAAAATGATACCTTGGTTGATGAAATTCGTCTTGTGGTTGTTGTTTAATCTTTATTTTCAGTTTTGAGTTAATGATATGCTTGTGCTCCGGGGCGGCCTGTGGGGGGGTCATCATGTGCTGCTCTAATTAGGTATTCATGTGTATGGCTCCTGATAGGTCATTGATCCCTCAGTGACCTTCCTCCTAGTTTACAAAATGAATATTATATTTATCGTGGGAAAAAATAAAACCTGCAGGCAGGCATCAGCTGTGGCACGTGCTCTGCAGCCTAATCGCATATGTACTGTGTGTGTAATTAATTTGCTGTTCTCCTGATAGTAATAAAAAAAAATCTGTTCGAAAATGGCGCTGATGGGTGCCACAACACAGGCACCACCGGTGCCATCTTGAAGGAGTAATTTTTTTTTTCTCTAGCAAGATGACGCCGCCGTTGCCTGCGAAATAGCAGCTATCGGTGATCGCCATCTTGAAGGAGGACATTTTTTTTCTCTAGCAAGATGCCCAGTGCCATTTTCAAACTGATTTTTTTTTTTATTATGAATATCATAGAATCATAGAATGGTAGGGTTGGAAGGAACCTCATGGGTCATCTGGTCCAATCCCCTTCTCAAAGCAGGATTCACTAAATCATCCCAGACAGATGTCTGTCCAGCCTCTGTTTGAAGACTTTCATTGAAGGACTGTAGATTGTAGACTGTGAGCCCTCGCGGGCAGGGTCCCCTCTCCTTATGTACTTGTGTGTCCCTTGTCTTACACTTGTATATTACTCTTGTGTATATTACACTTGTCTATATTTCCCCTTTTCACATGTAAAGCGCCATGGAATAAATGGCGCTATATAAATGCATAATAATAATAATAATAATAATAATTGAAGGAGAAATCGCCACCTCTCGTGGCAGCGTGTTCCACTCATTGATCACCCTCACTGTCAAAAAGTTTTTTCTAATATCTAATCTGTCTCCTCCTATTCTTTTCTAGTCTTTCCTTGTGCAAATGAAAATAAAGATGATTCTTCTACAATGTGACAGCCCTTGAGATATTTGTAGACAGCTATTAAGTCTCCTCTCTTCTTATTTGCAAGCTAAACATTCTCAAATCCTGTTATCGTTCCTCATAGGACATGTTTTGCAGACCGGTCACCATTCTGGTCGCTCTTCTCTGAACTTTCTCCAGTTTATTGATGTCTTTTTTTAAAATGTGGTGCCCAAAACTTGACACAGTATTCCAGATGAGGTCTGACCAAAGAGGAGTAGAGAGGAATAATGACTTCACGTGATCTAGACTGTATGCTTCTGTTAATACATCCTAGAATTGCATTTGCCTTTTTTGCTGCTGCATCACACTGTTGACTCATATTCAGTCTGTGATCTATTAGTATACCCAAGTCTTTTACACATGTGCTGTTGCTTAGCCCTATTCCTCCCATTCTGTATATGCTTTTTTTCATTTTTATTGCCCAGATGTAGTACTTTGCATTTTTCCCTGTTAAAAACCTTTCTGTTAGTTGCTGTCCCTGCTCCAGTTTATTTATATCTTTTTTTATCCTCTCTCTCTTCTCCAGTATTAGCTAACCCTCTTAACTTTGTGTCATCAGCAAATTTAATAAATGTACCCTCTCAATTCCTTTATCTAAATCATTGATAAAGATGTTGAACAATACAGGGCCCAGAACAGAGCCCTGTGGGACCCCACTTGAGACATTCTTCCAACTGGATGTGCAGCCATTTACGACCACTCTTTGGGTCCCATAACTAAGCCAGTTATGAATCCACCTAATAGTTTCCTTGTCCATTCCATATGTAGTCATTTTTTCAATAAGGATGATGTGAGATAATTTGTCAAATGCTTTGCTGAAGTCAAGATATACTATATCTGCAGCATTTCCCTGATCCACCCAGTCAGTAATTCTGTCATAGAAGGAAAATAAGTTAGTCTGACATGACTTTAATTACAAACCCATGCTGACTCAGGTTAATCACTTCATTCTTATCCAGGCACTAAATAATTTGTTAAAAAATCTTTCCTGGTATAGAAATCAGATTCACCGGCCTATAGTTCACTTGGTCCACCTTCTTCCCCTTTTTGAAGATAGGAACAACATTTGCTCTTCTCCAGTCTTCTGGGACCTCTCCTGATCTCCAAGAATTTTTAAAGATTATGGAGAGTGGTTCAAAAATTTCTTCTGCTATCTCGTTCAGTACTCTGGGATTTAATTCATCTGTACCTGGAGACTTGAATTAATTTATGTTAGCTAAGTATTCCTTCACTATCTTTCTGTTTAAAGATAGCCTGGATTCTTCTATTCCTTTAATAGAACAGTGAAGATCAGTTGATGTTACATTTCCTTTCTGAGAGAAAACAGATGCAAAGTAGGAATTTAAAAGTCCGGCCTTCTCAACATCTTTTCTTACCATTTCATCATTTTCATCTTGTAAAAATCCTATAGCATCTTTGACTTTTCTTTTACTTTTGAGATATCCTCAAAATCCTTGTTTTATTGCTTTTGACGTCTCTTGCAAACCTTAATTCACTGTCAGCTTTAGTAATCTGATGCGTCCCCTGCAGGTTCTGTAGACAGCATTATATTCCTCTTTAGATATGCCTCCCTCTTTCCATTTGATAGACATTTCTTTCTTTCTTTTTAGCATTTGTTTAAATTCTGTGTCCATCCTGGTTTCCTTAATTGCTTCCTTTTCTTCCCTCTTTTCGAAATTGTTAATGATTTGTATTTGAGAATCTCATTTTTCAAGATTTCCCATCCTTCCTGGACATTTTTGTCCTTAAGGATATCCAACCATTGGATCTCTCCGATTCTCTTTCTGGGTCCCTTAAAATCTACCTTTCTGAAATTTAACCTTGAAGTTTGAGTCTTCACATTTCTTCCTCCTCTAGTTATGCAAAATTCTAAAATAGCATGGTCGCTACCTCCTCGGGTCCCAGCCACTTTTACCTCCTCAACCATTTCCTCCCTGTTTATAAGGATTAGATCCAAGGTGGCAGATACCTTTGTTTTCTCCCCTACCTTTTGGAAGATAAAGTTGTCAGCAAGAGAGGATAAGAATTTTCTTGACCTGTTTTGCCTGAGAGAGAATCCCAACAAATGTCTGGATAGTTGAAATCTCCCATGACCACTTTCATATTTTTTGGAGAATTTGGCCATTTGATGCTTAAAGAGTTCATCCATACCTTCAGCCTGTAGTAAATGCCTAAAATAGTGTCCCTTACTGTTGTTCTCTCCTTGTATTCTTACTCAAACAGTTTCCACAGAACTCAAGTCTCTGAAGCTTGGATCTCTGTGCAGATATACGCTTTTCTAACATACAATGTGACACCTCCTCCTCGTTTATCAAGTCTGTTTCTCGCAAATAAGTTGTATCCTTCTAGCCTTGTATTCCAATCATGTGTATCGTCCCACCAAGTTTCAGTGATTCCAATTACATCATGTTTCTTTTCCTGCATTAGTAGTTCCAGTTATCCTTGATTGTTGCCCGTGCTTTGTGCATTTGTATAGAAACATTTTAGTTTGTGATTGGTTTCTCTTTCTCCAATAGTTTTATTATTTAGATTTTTTAGTCTTTGTTTTTCCTTTCCACTTCTAATAGCAGAGTTCTCAATAGTATCCTATATCATATCATATATTCTTAATAAATATCAGAAGAACAGCATACCGTATATACTCGTGTATAAGCCAAGATTTTCAGCCCATCTTTTTGGGCTGAAAGTCCCCCTCTCGGCTTATACGCGAGTCATATACCAGGGGGTCGGCGGGGGAAGGGGGGGCAGGGGTGTCAGGTCATACTTACCCCCTCCTGGCGCGGTCTCTGCAGCCCCCCTGCTTCTCCCGGTCTCAGACTTCTTCCTTCAGTGGTCACATGGTACCGCTATAGTCACCTGTCCCGGGTTCATCACTGCGCGCTGCTCTGTCCTCTCCGCGTCCTCTGTCTGTGATGTTCAGGTCAGAGGGCGCGGTGACGTAGTCACTGACAGGATGCGGAGGAGAGGACAGAGCGACATGCAGCCATGGAGCGGGGATAGGTAAATATCGCCAGTGTCGGGGTCCTGAGCCAGCGGTGACATCAGAACCTGTCACCGCCTGCTCAGGACACGGCACCGGGCCCCCAGCGACGAGAGGTGAGTATGTCATCTTTTTTTTTTCTATTTTCAGCGGCAACAGCAGCGATATATGGGGGTATAAACTATGGAGCAGCATATGGGGGCATAATTATGGAGCAGCATATGGGGGCGTAATCTATGGAGCAGCATATGGGGTCATAATCTATGGAGCAGCATATGGGGGCATAAACTAAGGAGCAGCATATGGGGGCATAGTTATGGACCAGCATATGGGGACATAATCTATGGACCAGCATATGGGGGCATAATCTATGGACCAGCATATGGGGGCATAATCTATGGAGCAGCATATGGGGGCATAAACTATGGAGCAGCATATGGGGGCATAAACTATGGAGCAGCAAATGGGGGCATAATTATGGACCAGCATATGGGGGCATAATCTATGGAGCAGCATATGGGGGCATAAACTATGGAGCATCTTATGGGGCATAATCTATGGAGCATCTTATGGGGCAGCATATGGGCCATAATCTATTGAGCATTTTATGGGGGCATAATCTATGGAGCATTTTAATATCTTATGGGGCCCTAACCTTTATGGGGAAGCATATAGGGCATTATTAACCTTTGTGCAGCATTATATGGGGTGTACTTTGTATGGAGCATCTTATGGGGCCATCTTGGACTGTATGGAGCATTATATGGGACTCCTGATTCAATATGGATATTCAGAAACATTTAACCTACTGATGTCTCAATTAATTTTACTTTTATTTGTATCTATTTTTATTTTTGAAATTTACCAGTAGCTGCTGCATTTTCCACCCTAGGCTTATACGCGAGTCAATACACAAGTATATACGGTATGTAAACTTGGTGGCAGGTCACTGAGGGATCAGTGACCTGTTAGGAGCCATACCCATGAACACCTAATCAGAGCACCACATGGAGACCCTCACATCCCCGTTACGAAGCACGAGCATATCATTAACTCAAAACTGAAAATAAAGATTAAACAACAACTGCGCCGATCTGACACTGTCTGTAGGTTACTGTGCACAATCCTGCTGTCAGGTTCCCTTTAAAACTATTCTAGGTTGCTTTTACCAAATGTTTTTGGTCATTGTCCATCTGTACTGGGAAGCGCCATCCAATGAAGTTTGCAGCATTTAGTTGAATATGAGCAGAAAGTATAGCGCTATACACTTAGAATCCATCTGGCTGCTTCTGTGTTCAGTTACATCATCAATAAATACTTGTGACCCAGTGCCATTGGAAACCATGCATCCCCATGCCATCAAAAATGTTTTACAGAGGATGCAGTCTGCTTTGGATCATGAGTCGTTCCAAGCCTTCTCCATACTCACTTTCTTTTTCCCATTATTATGGTATAAGTTGATCGTACTTTCATCTAACCAAAGATTGCTTTTCCAGAACTCGTCTAGCTTTTTTAGATTATTTTTGGCAAAGCATTTTACTTTTCTAAGATTTTGACATGACTGAGTTTCATAGAGCATTTTTTTAACCTATAACATGAAAATAAGTTTATATACAAAACTTAATTACAAATTCTACAGTTTTACTCAAATTAGTTGATTGAAAAATGAATACATCCCACTTCAAAAACTACTACTTCTAGTATTCTATATTGTGTCCATGATTTTTAAGGACAGCAAGTTTTCTAAGCATGGAATGAACAAGTTGGGAACACATTGCAACATCTTTCTTTCTCCAGTCTTAAAGACGACCTCTATTAAAGCCTAGATGCTGGATGGAGAGTTAAGCTCAACTAGTCTCTTCAGAATTCTCCATAGGTGTTTGATTAGGTTCAGATCAGGAGACATACTTGGCCACTTAATTACTTTTACCCTGAGTGAAGAGTATTGGAGATATCATTTCATGCCAATCTTTTGTATCCTATTTGGCCTGCGATTATAAAACCCTCCTTCCTTTGTCCAGCATGGACTCAGCAGGAAGTCTAACATTCTCAAAGCCTCAAGGAGAAAACTGGCAGTTAGCTCAGCAGGGACTTCAAACCTCCAAAGGCTGTGAGTGACAGATCTCCCACCTTGAGCCAGACAGCTCAGAGCAGGGAAGATACATAGAATTGCTATAGGAACCAGATGGCAAAGATGTGTTAAATCTCAACTCGCAGCAGGGGCCTGGACAGATCTGATGGTGCAAAAACTGCCTCCCTTGGTTTTAAAGTAAAGAGTTTTAACTCATCTTAGGCTAAAGCTGCCAGATACAAGGGGGGGTTAGGGTCATCCCAGAGGGCTTGAGGAAAGTGACCCAAAGGGGGCGCTCTCTGTTAATCATGCAGTCCGCATGGAAAGGGGGATCACTTCGAGTAACATTCTGTGAAGGACCTAGGAGCCAGCTGGCTGCCCATGGCACCTGCAGCCCAGCGCATACATGGTCAAGCATCAACCATCTGCTTATATCTTTAGTCGTACCACTATTCTATTTGCATTTGTTACCATTGTATATGTATAACCTTTGTGGATATAGTATATTGTTGTCTAGTTTGCCCTGAAGGCGAATAATATATGATTTAACCTTGGGCTGCTCTTTTATCTCCATGAACACATCCATTTTCTTGGTTTAACTTTCCATGCTATCTGGGCGGGATCTGGGTTAGTCTTGTTAACGGGCTGGGGATATATCTAACGAGGAACTGGTAGCAGTCCTACAGGGCTGGCAGCGCCCTGTTTCACTGGTGCTAGTGAAAGGGGCCTCTCCGCTTGTCTGGGTTCTTAGCGAGTGTGGTGCCATGTCAGTGACTGCGTGGGTCTCATCCTCTCACTTCCCGTGCCCGTGTTGACATGGGGTGTCTGTGTAAAATTGTACCAAGCTCACCTTGCTTTTCCCCATTGGGAAAGTCTCTGAATGGAGACTGCATAGGTCAGCTAGCAGACTGAGTAGTGTTTGTGTTGGAACTGTAGAGTAGCATGTGGAAGCTGCAGCCTGTTAAGTGTGAACTGTGCATGAAGTTGAAGAGGTTCCATTTGGCGCTGGAAGCTGCTGGATTTCAGGCTGAAGGGGATACTAAGACTGGCAGGACCATACCTCTTCTGTGTGTAAAGTTTACTCTGGGAGAAAGGACAGATTGGGTAAGCCCGCACTGACAGATGTGTGTCTGCCTGATGAGCGGTTGATTTGTTGTTGTACCTTTGTGGGAGGGGAGACATCTGATTGGTCAAGCTCAGCTGTTACATCACACTAAGAACAACCTGATCACTGAGCAAGCACAGAATGAGAAACAAACAGGAGGAACCTAAAGCACAAAATGATGTAGGTAAAACACAACATTTGTACATCATTCCAGAATATTTGTATCTAATACACATCTACAATTGATTTTTTCTTACGTCCTATCATTGATGTGTATATGTGTTGGGTGCATTGTTTCTGGGTTTTGCGCATGTAATAACAAAAGAGTTAAATTATCTAGCAGAATGAGTGCCTACACTTGTCTTCCTTCCAGCCTGTGAAATCAGAAACCTTGAAAACACAGAGGGGGCCTCTGAGTGAGAATAGTCTTCTTTTTTTAGCATGTCAACAAGCAGTATGCTACTCTGACAGTATCATAATTCAGCTGATCCTGTTGCAAGGGCTGCTGCGATTTCATTCAGTTACTTATTTCTCTTTTGTTTATCATGACACTGTTGTGCTTCTGGCTTGTTTTGTCGATCTCATTTTACCAATTTCAGCAATTTTAAAAATAGTCAGTGGTGTGGTATAGAGTTAGCAGCTGGGGCAAATGTTATTCTAGAAGAATAGCTATATTTCAAAAATAAACATTGTATTATGCTGTAGTTACATTCAACCTTTTATTTCCCCATTTGTATACATTGTTGTACTTTACTTTTTCCAGAGTCCTCAGATCTGGTATGTTATACCAGACAGCGCTATACAAAACGAGGGAATGCTATGTAATATGGGACATCACTATAAAAGATGACACTGTAATAAAGGACAGCGCTATACATAGCAAGGAAATGTTATGTAATAAGGGACATAGATATACAGTGGGAAAAGTATTTAGTCAGCTACCAATTGTGCAAGTTCTCCCACTTAAAAAGATGAGAGGCCTGTAATTGACATAGTAGACCACAACTATGAGTCAAAATGAGAATATAAATCCAGAAAATCACCTTGTCTGATTTGACAAGATTTATTTTGCAAATTATTGTGGAAAATAAGTATTTGGTCACTTTAACGATAATGTAAAATATGACGTAAGATTCCCCTGATTATCACATTTTCTGGAACATTCCAGACTCTTCTATTCACATACTGAACTCTGCTATGTCAGTGGTGAGGGTTTGACCCCTCCCCTTCCTTTCCTTTGCCTGCAAATTTCTGCTCACTTGCAGCCCGTAACATGAGACTACAGCTCTCCTCACTCCATCCTGCTCTCCCCTCTCCCCTCCCAAAAGAATGTATTTGTCTTTCCACCATGTGAGGACTTCCCATAGACAATAATGAGAATGTTATGATAGAAAAATGACAGATACATATTTAGAACGTGCTCTGATGGAGTTTCATTACAGCACCTTTTGCTAAATTATAGCATTGACAGAACCAGAGAAATGGATTTCTCCTGAACCGAGGGGAACAGACAGCCTGTGTTTGGAGTCATTACAAAGCTAATTTCAATATAAGATGAATGATGGTTCTGCCATTAGTCTGCTAGGTCCAAGTTTTTTAGCCAGATTGTCCCTCTGAAAGCAAGAGGAGGGCAGCCATAACTCAGCCCCTTTAGTGATGTCACAAGCGCAGAGGTATAAGGCAATGCAACTAAGTACAGCCCTCATTCTAGCCTGGGACGCGGTTGCTCCAAGGCCCCAATGCATTGTGACGTGTGGCTCCTCCCCCAACATGGTTCTGCCTAAGATGATCTAAGTAACATGTGAGTGCCTCTTTTCTTCTGTTAATCCTTTCTTTTATTTGTAATTGCATTGTACGTAATTTAATTGTCTCATTTTGTAAAATCCTTTTTATACCTTCTGTAAACACGGCCTACCTTTTTTGGAGTAAATATAAAATTTATTAGTTCTGTCTCCTTGCTCTGTGACAAAGTCATACGTGCCTGAAGTGATTGCTCTACTAATTTGGGTTGGCTTCGGACCCCTTTATTAATTATTATTAATTAAGTAATATTAATATAGAAATCGGAGCTGGTGGCAGCAAAGTGTGCTCTTGGCAGGTGGGCTAGCTGGCAGTGACGGAAGGGGTTTATAAGCTGATTGTGTGGCTGCGGCCAAATCATTTATAATTCAATCGCTGCAGCGGCCTTATAGCCAGTGCACAACAAGTAGAACATCTGGCGACTAATTATCCTAGGTGTAGTTCCCTGACTGACCTGAAGGTAAGGGGAGCACCGGAGAGCTGTGAGTTCCAAAGTGGAACTGAAAAGTGGGATATACATAAATCCCTGCAGTTTGTGATATATTGTGGCAGCGGTGGGATAACTAAAATGAGCCTCCCTGTGTTAAATTGTTAGGGCAAGACTAGCTTGCTGTTTTTCATCACTGAGTGGTAGTGGAGGGATAACTAAGGGCCCCGTCACACATAGCGATCTCGCTAGCGAGATCGCTGCTGAGTCACAAGTTTTGTGACACAACAGCGATCTCACCAGCGAGATCGCTGTGTGTGACAGCAATCAGCAACCGGCCCCCCTGCCGGTATCGCTGATCGCTCTTGGAAAGCCCTGGACATTTCTTTGATCACTGGTCTCCCGCTGGCCAGAACGCATCGCTGCGTGTGACAGGTGGGAGACCAGCGATCAGCTGGTAACTAAGGTACACATCGGGTATCTAAGGGACGTGCGTCCCTTAGATACCCGATGTGTACCTTAGTTACCAGCGCGCTGATGCAGGGAGCTGGTAACTAAGGTACACATCGGGTTTCTAATTGACGCGCGTCCCTTAGATACCCGATATGTACCTTAGTTACCAGCTCCCTGCATCAGCGCGCTGGTAACTAAGGTACACAGCGACGCTGATCACTGGTGAAGCTGTCTGTTTGACAGCTCACCAGCGATCATGTAGCGACTCACCAGCGATCCTGACACGTTGATATCGTTGTCGGGATCGCTGGTGAGTCGCTATGTGTGACGGGGTCTTAAGATAAGCCCCCCCCCCTGCACATGTGATAGCTGTGTGCGGCCAAAGGTCAACCCTGATCGTGACATATTGGTGGCAGCGGTGGGATAACGAAAATAAGCCCCCCCTGCGGTAAATTGTGAGGGGAAGGCTAGCTTGCTGTTTTCATCACATTGTTGGCAGCGGTGGGATAACTAAGATAAGCCCCCCTACACATGTGATAGCCGTGTGCGGCCAAAGGTCACACCCTGGTCGTGACAATCACCTAAAAACATGCAAGATTTCTGTCTCTCACAGACCTTTAACTTCTTTAAGAGGCTTCTCTATCCTCCACTCATTAACTGTAGTAATGGCACCTGTTTGAACTTGTTATCAGTATAAAAGACACCTGTCCACCGCCTCAAACAGTCACACTCCAAACTCCACTATGATGAAGACCAAAGAGCTGTCGAAGGACACCAGAAATAAAATTTTAGCCCTGCACCAGGCTGGGAAGACTGAATCTACAGTAGGCAAGCAGCTTTGTGTGATGAAATCAACTGTGGGAGCAATAGTAAGAAAATGGAAGACATACAAGACCACTGTGGGAGAACTTGCACAATTGGTGGCTGACTAAATACTTTTTCCCCAATGTACATAGCAAAAGAGGCACTATGCAATAAGGGACAGCCCTACACATAACAAGTGGGGATGCTATGTAATATGAGACCGTGATATACATAAAAAGAGAAGGTGCTTTTTAATAAGGGAAAGCTCCAAACATAACAAGAAGGGATCCTATTGCTAAATACATAGCAAGAGGGGATGCTGTGTAATAAGGGACACAGCAGTAAACATCTTGAGGGGATGCTATGTAATACGTGACATCGCTACATAACAAGAGGAGATGCTATGTAATAAAGGACAGTGTTATACGTCGAAAAAGGGGATACTATGTAATAAGGGACTGCTCTAGTCATAGCAAGAGATGAAGCTATGTAACAATGAACAATTATATACATAACAAGAGGAGATGCTATATAATAAGGGGATGCTATGTAATAAGAGACAGCACTATACATAACAAGCCAAGATACTATATACTAAGGGATTGCTCAATGCATAATAAGGGAGTTTCTTTTACAAACAAGTGCATTACCTCATTTTCTCTGCAAATCTACCTTTACACTCTTAAGAAAGCTTGTTCACCATAATCTTTCTGTGTAAACAAGTTACCAATCAACCTACGATCAAGCAAAACTCTAGTACATAAGGTGAAATAATCTTTTGCACAGCTCAAATATAGTTATAGGCAGGACATCACCCTGTGTAAACAGGACTTGCACTACTGAAAACAATGGCAGGCTATGCACACTGAGTGATCTACTACAGATCGCAAAGTGTGCATCGTTTATTGCGGTCTGCCTATGTAAACAAGCTATTAAATTATTAACAAATGCTAAAGGTATACTGATGTTGAAATTATTCAGTTCTACCTGTCGTTCCCTGTAAACTGACCCTTTTTCAGGGTAGATAAAGAATACATATTTACATTCAGTAATTTACCACTGATGTCTCATCAGATTAGAGCGATTTTCATTGTTTTTTTCCTCAATCTTGTCAAACTTTCATGTTTACTCTTTAACTCCTTCATGACCAGGCCACATTTTGCAATTCTGACCAGTGTCACTTTATAAGGTATTAACTCTGGAACTCTTCAAAGGGTCCCACCGATTCGGAGACTGTGTTTTTTCGTGACATATTGTATTTCATAATAGTGGTAACATTTTCTTTGATATGACTTCTGTTGATTTGTGAAAATTCATAACATTTCCCACATGTCTGCTTTACGTCAGCACAATTTTTGATACATATTTTTTTTGTTAGGAAGTTATAAGGATTAAAAGTTGACCAGTGATTTCTCATTTTTCCAGCAAAATTTACACAACCATTTCTTTAGGGACCACATTACATTTGAAGTGACTTTGAGGGGTGTATATAACAGAAGATACCCAAAAGTGACACCATTCTAAAAACTTCACCTCTCAAGGTTCTCAAAACCACATTCATGAAGTTTATTAACCCTTCAGGTGCTTCACAGGAATTTTTAGAATATAGAAGGAAAAAATTAACATTTTAACTTTTTTCACAAAAATTGCAGTTTTTTATTTTCACAAGGGTAACAGGAAGAAATGGATCCCCAAAATTTGGTGTGCAATTTCACCTGAGCATGCCGATACCTGATATGTGGGGGAAAACCACTGTTTGGGCACATGGCAGGGCTTGAAAGGGAAGGAGCGCCATTTGACTTTTTCAATGCAAAATTTGTAAGACTAATTACACTGTGTTACTAAAGTTTTGTCCCTCTGACAATTTTGAGTGTTCCTGATAGATTTTTTCATGCTAAATTCAGATATGACTTCAGATTTTTCCTATCACATAAGGTTTTTGAGAAATGATACGAAACATCATAATCTGTTATAATTCTAAAACCGCATATATGAACTTAACATAAATCGCTGATCTACACATATGCAAAGACTTATTATGCGAATTCCGCGCAGGCGCAGTGAATCATTCGGCTGACTGTGTTCAGAGCATATCACATCTCCTGGGCAGGGGAGGAATCAAAAGACAATACTGACATACTTAGAGCATGGCTGAATGGATCACGACCTTCAATGCCGTTAGCTGTCCCAATAATATGGAGAGAGCAGAGAGATCATGTAACACATTGCTACTTCTGCCTTTCAAATGTAACAGGATATTCAGCAAAGAACAAGAAATCAATAGAATATCCTAATCTTCCTTCAGCCATAAGACCAGTACCACACAATGAAAGTCTTCATGTTTCAAAGCCGCCCAAAGTATGGACAATGGAGGACGACGGAGATGAACTGACAATGTCAGTGGAAAATGAAACTGCTGCAGACCCAGACTTTGAGCATTCTACATCTAATCCAATCAGTCAAGCTAATCTGAGTGACTTGGCCAGAAATGTGAAATTGTCAAAGAGGCAGGCAAAATTATTGGGATCAAGGCTGCAAGAATGGAATCTCTTATTACCAGGAACAAGAGTTTCTGTTTATTGCAGACGTCAAGAAGACCTTAATCAATTTTTCAACCATGTCGATATTTTAACCTTTTGCAACGACGTCTTGGGGTTGTTTGGTGCTCTTGGATGTGAACATGACCCGAAGGAATGGCGACTGTTCATTGACTTGTCAGTTTTAAGTCTGAAGGCTGTTTTACTACGCAACGGAAATATCTATTCTATACCTATTGGACATGCCGTACGCATGAAAGAAATGTATGACAATACGGAGTTACTGTTGACCCACATTAAATATATAAATTATAACTGGAACATATGTTGTGATCTAAAAGTTTTTGCATTTCTTCTTGGACTGCAGCTTGGATATATCAAGTATTGTTGTTTTATTTGTAAGTGGAACAGTCATGCATGAGAAATGCACTATTTCTGAAAGGACTGGCCACTCTGCGAAACCTGGTTGCTGGACAGAAGAATGTTAAACATAATCCTCTCATTCATCCAGCAAAGATATTTCTCCCTCCTTTGCATATTAAACTTGACCTTATGAAGAATTTTGTCAAAGCAATGAAAAAAGAATTGGAAGCCTCTTCTTACTTGCGACAGAAATTTCCAAGAATAAGTGAGGCAAAGATTAAAGAAGGTATTTTTATTGGCCCACAGATCAGAGATATAATGAATGACAGTAGCTTTGATGGTCTTTTGCAAGGTGCTGAACAAGTGGCATGGAGAGCCTTTAAAGATGTGACCTTCAACTTCCTTGCTAACAGGGCATTGAACTTTGAACAACTCGTGGACAACATGCTCACAGCATATCATTTGATGAAATGCAATATGTCACTAAAAATGCTAAAAATGCATTTTCTACATTCTCACTTGGACTTTTTTCCAGCCATCTTGGTGCCATTAGCGATGAACACGGTGAAAGATTTCACCAAGACATTGCACTGATGAAGAAAAGGTACCAGGGAAAGTGGAGTACATCAGTGCTGGCTGACTATTGCTGGAATCTTATTCGAGAAACATCCGACATGGATTATAAATGAAAGTCGTCTGCAAAACACTTTTGAACAATTACTTTTGCTACTGACATCGATGCACATGTATGTAGTGTCTCGGACATCATAATGTAGGCTATAAATTGTTGTTTTTTAACCCCTTACTGCTAGCTGATGGAATAGTACGTCAGCTGGCAGTATGCCCCGCTTTGAGGTGGGCTCCGGCGGTAAGCCCACTTCAAAGCCACGACATGTCAGCTGTTTTCAACAGCTGACATGTGCCCCGCAATAAGTGCGAATTGCGATCCGCCCGCGCCTATTAAGTAGTTAAATGCCGCTGTCAAACTCTGACAGCGAGCATTTAAATGCACTTCCGGACCCTGTGGTCAGCGCTCATAGCAAGCCTGTAATTCTGCTGCATAGAGGTGATCTGAGCATCACCTCTATGTAGCAGAAGCGATCACGCTATGGCAGCTTCTAGCCTCCTATAGAGGCTACTGAAGCATGCCAAAAGTTTAAAAAAAAAAGTTTTTAAAAATATTAAAAAAATAAAAAAAAAACATAAGTTTAAATCACCCCATTTCGCCCCAATCAAATAAAACAATAAAAAAAAACCTACACATATTTGGTATCTCCGCTTTCAGAATTGCCCTTTTTATCAATAAAAAAAGAATTAACCTGATCGCTAAACGGCGTAGTGATAAAAAAATCAAAATGCCAGAATTACGTTGTTTTGTTCGTCGCGACATTGTATTAAAATGCAATAACGGGCAATGAAAAGAACGTATCTGCACAAAAGTGGTATCATTAAAAATGTCAGCTCGGCACGCAAAAAATAAGCCCGCACCCAACCCAAGATCATGAAAAATGGAGACGCTACAGGTCTCGGAAAATTGCGCAATTTTTTTTACGCAAACTTTGGAATTTCCTTTCACCACTTAGATAAAAGAGAACCTAGACATGTGTTGATGTTTATGAACTCATAATGATCTGGGGAATCATAATGGCAGGTCAGTTTTAGCATTTAGTGAACCTAGCAAAAAAGCCAAACAAAAAACAAGTGTGCACTTGTTTTGCAGTTTCACTTCCTTTGGAATTTTTTTCCTGTTTTCGAGTACATGACATGTTAAAATCAATGATGTTGTTCAAAAGTACAACTCATCCTGCAAAAAAATAAGCCCTGACATGGCCATATCGACGTAAAAATATAGAAGCTATGGCTCTGGAAAGAAGGGGAGCGAAAAATCGAAAAAAGCTCTGATCGTGAAGGGGTTAAAAACCTTTCGTGATACAGACTTTGGGAGCACATATTCGTGTTCAGCATATAAAAATCTATAAAATGCATTAAAATTTTCTCAGGGGACAAGAACTTCCCTGAAATTTGTTGAGCAGTGTTAGCGGATTTCATGTCACATTTGGAGAGCCCCTGATGTGCCTAAACAAAGGAAACCCCCACAGGTGACACTATTTTGGAAACTAAGGCCCTTAGCGAACTAAGTTCTTTGTAGAAATTTATAATATTGAGCCATAAAAAACCCACATTTTTAAGAATACTAAATGCAGGGATCTTCATTAGTAGCACCACTCAAGCGCATACATACCATCCAGTCCTGGCTCAGAAACCGGCGAATTCCCGCAGCGCACAATGTGTGCGCTGGAGGGATTCATAACTCTGCAGTCACACAGAGTGACTGCAGACTTATCGATTTTGTTTTCCAAACGTTTTATTGGAGTTTTAATAAATGGGGAAGAAGGTGTAGAGGAGGGAAGGAAAGATGAAAACGAAAAGAAGGAAAAGAGGAAGGACAACAATGTCCAAATGTAAAGAATACATAAAATGTAACATGTTAATGCAGAAGCATATTATACAATGAACTATTACAAAGGTAAGTATTTAAGCATATAATATATTAAATTTGTTCCAAGCCAAAGACCTAACCCCAAAGGGGCCTAGGCAGGCGCACTCTGGTTGAAGACCTTAAGAGAACAGCTCCAGCCATCTAGACCATTTCCTAGCATGTTTGGCAAATTGATCATGCATATGTGCAAATTTCAGTTCAAAGGAATGGTGAAGGCTAATTTTGTCTATAATATCGTTAATTTGTGGAAGTTTTGGATTTTTCCAAAGGAAAGCGATATTGTGTTTGGAAACTAGAAAAATGTGCATAATCAACAGCCTGTTAGTAGGGTCAATTTTGTCAGCGTCTAGAGAAAGAAGGACCAGACAAGGAGACAAAATAAGTTGCGTTCCTAAGATAAAATCGATAAGATTTGAAACCTTTCTCCAAAAGGGAACAATTTTGGGACATTGCCAAAATATATGCAAAATATTTCCTGGCCTTCTACAACCCCTCCAACAGAGTGGAGAATTGTCAGGGTTGATTCTATGGAGTCTTACAGGGGTATAATACCATCTTGTTAAAAGTTTGAAGTGGGTCTCTTGTAGTGATAAGGAAATGGTAGAGGCGTACGAGAGGGAGCATGCCTGTTCAAGGTCAGGAGGGTCAATTATTGTATGTAATTAGTTTTCCCATTTGATAATATTTTGAGTCTTGACCACTGCAAAGCTATTATTACACCACTTGTAAGTATACTCAAAACTCCAGAAAATATTATGGTCTATATTACAAGTAAGATTAACTGCTGGTTCAGAAATTCTTGGTGAAATAGCAAGGAACTCATGGAGTTTGTCTTTAAGGATGACATATTGTAAGAAAGCAGGAGTAGTAGATTGAAATCTATTCTTGAGTTTGTTATAAGGTGTACAAAGAGCACCATCGTATAAATCTTTGAGTCTTTTGAGACCAAATGCAGACCAAACGGGGTCAATAGTCTGATTGGATGCTTGAAAAATAACTGATGTCAAATTTTTTTAATGTGGCTTCTTCTTTATTAGAGCCTCTTTTTGGAACAGAACATTTTTTCCAAGCTTCAGAAATAGCTTGAAAAATTGGATGAGAGTTTGCAATTATTTTTTTATGAAGGAGTTGGTTCAGAATTAGTAGGTGAAGAGGTTTATAATTGTTAAAAGACAATTCTAGTTCATGCCAAGCTGGTGGCTTATCATGTGGCCACCAGAATGCGCTTTGTTTGACTAAATTTGCAGTGTAATAAGCCGTGATATTTGGGGAACCAGCTCCACCATAAGATTTATGATTGTAGAGAATGTTTTTTGCTATTCTGGGTCTTTTGTTATTCCATATAAAGGAATTCAATGAGGCTTGGAGATTTGTAAGAGAAGAAGTGGGAACTTTTAAAGGAAGAGAGCGAAGTAGATATAGGATTTTTGGGAAGACGTATGATTTAACCATCATGATTCTTCCCCACCAAGAGAGTCCATCATCTCTAGATATGAAATTCATTAAAAAGCTTTTTGGTAAGAATCTCTAAGTTTAATTTTATAAGAGAGTTTATATTTTTGACAAATTTTAGGCCTAGGTATGTCAGCCCATCAGCCCAACCCAAAGGCGAGAGGCCCTCAATTTTTCCTTGGTCTATTCCCAGGTTAAAGCCAAGTATTTTGGATTTAGAGTCGTTTATTTTAAAATAAGAGACCTTGGAAAAAGTCTGGATTAGAGTTTGTAAGGCAGTGATAGAGTTGCTTGGATCAGTAAGGGTACGAATTATATCATCTGCATATAACGCTATTTTAAAATCTCTATGCAAGGTTTTAATTCCTGAGATCTTTGTACTATTCCTGATTAATTGGGCCAGAGGTTCAATGGCCAATGCGAAAAGCAATGGTGACAAGGGGCAGCCCTGTCTAGTCCCATTAGCTATATTAAACGTAGGGGAAAGATGATTGTTGGAATATACCCTCGCCCCAGGGCTGGAGTACAAAGCCATAATACCTCCCGTGAGTCGAGAATTCATTCCAAATTTTTTGAGAGTCGCTTCGAGATAAGACCAATTAAGGCGGTCAAACGCTTTCTCAGCATCAAGAGAGATAACAGTGGCTTTGAGGTTTTTCGAGGAAATGAGCTTAATTATGTTAATGAGCCTTCTCATACCATCTATGGATTGTCTTCCTTCAATGAAGCCTATCTGATCGTTGGAAATTAGTGTCGGAAGAAATTGATTTAGTCTTTTAGCCAAGATTTTTGCGTAAATTTTTACGTCTGTGTTGATGAGGGCTATAGGTCTATAATTAAAAACTTGGCTAGTGTCAGAATTTGGTTTAGGGATTACGACAATGGTCGCTTCCAGCATCTCTTTGGGAAATTGACCTGATTGGAAAGCTGAATTAAATACTTTTAAAAGGTGAGGGGACCAATAAATTGCTAAAAGACTTGAAATAATCGTTACTAAACTCGTCTGGTCCGGGTGATTTAAATGTTTTAAGTTTTTTTATAGTTTCCAGGACTTCTTGTTCAGTGAAGGGAGAAGACAAAAAAGATAAGTCTTCAGAGTTGAGTTTTGGAAGGTTCATGCTGGAAAGGAATGATCCAATCTCTGAGGTAGCTGGCTGCTGTAGGGCTGAGGAGAACCAGAAGTGAACCCGCAGGACCGCGACGACGAACCTCCTCGGGGCGAGCTGGCCAAGTGGACCACCCCCTATACAGGGAACGTCTGGGGCAAGACTCAGGGAGACTATCGCCGCGGAAGCTGATACCCGGGGACAACAGCAGGAGGAAAACCAGAGGTGACCACAAGGACTGCGGAAGGACCAGCAGGGGAGGGTTTGTAGACAGGAACGAATTAGGCTGACGACGGTAGATACTGCAGGAGAGGACTTGAGGCCGGGTAAGGGCGAAGCAGGCACTAGGAAAGAACACAGGGAGAGATTACAAGAAGGTACAGGGGCACATAGCGCTGGACAAAGTGCTTGGCTGGGAGAGCGCAGGGACGCGTGGACCTGAATCAGCAGTGCTAGACACAATTGATAGTCAGGCACTGCTCAGGAGGCGAGGCTACCTGATATAGGACTGCAGGCAGCGCTTCCGGGTCAGGGTCGGCCAGGAGGTGGAGCAGCAGCAGCAACAGAGGAGATGAGTGGCAGGGTCACTGGCGCGCAGTGCGCAAGCGCACCCGACGGGCATGGAAGGCCGGTTGCAGCGGCGGCAGTGAAGGAGCAGGATGGCGCGTGCACACCTCGGGAGCGCGCCGGGTGAAGTGAGTGCGCCGGTGTTTGGGAGGAGGGTCAGAGGAAGCGGAGGATGCAGCCGCGGGCGGCGTGACAGGAGCAGCGGGGAGCGTGGCAGCGGGTGGCATGACAGTACCCCCCTCCTTACGCCCCCTCTTCTTGAGACTAGCTAGAATCCGGGGGGCCTGGATGTTCTGCCGGGGCTCCCAAGATCTTTCTTCGGGACCAAAACCCTTCCAATCAACTAAGAAAAGGGTCTTTCCTCTAGATCTTTTTACGGCAAGAATGCCTTTGACCTCAAAGACATCCTGGGCAGAAACTGGCTGGGGAGAGTAACCCACAGAGGCATGGAACCGGTTGAATATGACAGGTTTCAGGAGGGACATGTGAAAAGAATTGGGAATTCGTAGTGAGGCGGGGAGTTTTAACTTGTAGGCAACGTCATTGATGCTGGCTAAGACCTCAAAAGGCCCGATATACCGAGGGCCTAGCTTATACGAGGGGACTTTAAGACGAACAAACTTGGAGGACAGCCACACTATATACCCGGGATGGTACAACGGAGAATCCAGGCGCCTTTTGTCTGTGTGTTTTTTTATTCTGTCCCGTGCTAGTTCAAGCGTGGACTTGGTCTCCTGCCAAACCCTGGAGAACTCCTCAGTCAGAAGGTCAGCCGCCGGCACACCCGAGACAGGGGGTACCGGCAGAGGTACACTAGGATGTTGCCCGTAGACGATGAAGAAAGGTGATTTAGACGAAGACTCGGTGTGGTTGTTGTAGGCAAATTCGGCCCACGGGAGCAGGTGGGACCAGTCGTTGTGGTGAACGTTGGAGAAGTGGCGAAGATAGGTTATCAAAATTTGATTCGTGCGTTCAGCCTGACCATTAGTTTGGGGGTGGTAGGCAGAGGAGAAGTCTAAAGTGACATCCATCAGTTTACACAGAGCTCGCCAGAAGCGTGAGGTAAACTGAACTCCTCTAACTGAAACGATATGCTGAGGAAAGCCGTGAATCCGGAAAACATGGGTAATGAAAATTCTTGCTAGTTCAGGAGCGGAGGGTAATCCAGGCAGGGAGATGAAATGGGCCATCTTGGAAAATCGATCTACGACCACGAGGATAACTGTGTGACCCGAAGACCGAGGCAAATCGGTAATAAAGTCCAAAGCAATGTGTTGCCAGGGAGCAGAAGGAACTGGGAGCCGGTGGAGAAGTCCAGCGGGTAGGTGTCGGGGAACTTTATTTTTGGCACAAGACGGACAAGAGGCGACAAAACTTTGAACATCTCGAGCAAGCGAGGGCCACCAATAGTAACGAGAGATGAAGGAGAGGGTTTTCTTGAGGCCGACGTGACCTGCTAGCTTGGAGGCATGACCCCAATGTAAGACTCGCTTCCTATTGTCCTCTTGAACAAACGTCTTACCCGGGGGCAAGGAAGTCAGGTTTACAGGAGCAACCAAAATGACCTTGTTAGGATCCACGATGTGTGAAGGCTCCTCCTCACAGTCGGTAACCAAAAAGGATCTGGATAGAGCATCCGCCTTGAGGTTCTTATCGCCGGGGCGGAAATGGAGTTCGAAATCGAACCGGGCGAAGAACAGAGACCACCTGGCTTGTCGAGGATTAAGTCTTTGCGCTGTCCAGATGTATGCCAGGTTCTTGTGGTCCGGGGTGGAGAATGACTTCGAGAAGAAGCCACAGGTGACCAGTCGTCCAGAGGGTGACGTCTGGGAAAGTACTGCACCGGCCCCGGTGGCAGAGGCGTCTACCTCCAGAATGAAGGGTTTATTGGCCTCTGGGCAGTGGCGTACGGGAGCCGCAGCAAAGGCTTGTCTCAGGGAGCGGAACGCGTCTTCGGCCTCACGTGACGAGAAGTGGGGATTAGCCCCCTTACGGATCAGAGCGGAGATAGGACTGGTCAGGGTGGAAAAGTGTGGGATAAACTGCCGGTAGTAATTGGCGAACCCCAGGAATCGTTGGATAGCTTTCACTCCCTGGGGACGCGGCCAGTTGAGTACGGCAGACAGTTTTCCCGGGTCCATTCGTAGACCAGTATTAGAAATGATGTAGCCCAAAAACGGTAGAGAAGACTGTTCAAAGGCACATTTCTCGAGTTTGGCATAGAGACGATGCTCTCTCAGGCGCAACAACACTTGACGGACGTCTTTTCTGTGAGTAGACAGGTCCGGGGAAAACACCAGAATATCATCCAGGTACACCACCACGCAAGAATAGAGAAGATCTCGGAAGACATCATTGACAAATTCTTGGAACACGGCGGGTGCGTTGCACAAGCCGAAGGACATAACCAGATATTCATAGTGGCCATCGCGAGTGTTGAAAGCCGTCTTCCACTCATCTCCAGGGCGAATGCGGATTAGGTTGTAGGCTCCATGCAGATCCAATTTGGTAAAGATTTGCACCCCTCGGAGACGGTCGAATAACTCCGGGATGAGAGGAAGCGGATATTTATTTTTAATTGTAATATCGTTGAGGCCCCGATAGTCAATGCAGGGACGAAGGGTCCCGTCCTTCTTCTTGACGAAAAAGAAACCCGCACCTGCGGGTGAGGAAGACTTACGAATAAAGCCTTTGGCCAAGTTTTCTTGAACATATTCGGACATGGCTTGGGTCTCTGATGGCGACAGCGGATAAATCCGGCCTCGGGGTGGAGTGGAGCCGGGAAAGAGATCGATTGGGCAATCGTAGGGGCGGTGAGGAGGCAGACTCTCTGCTTCTTTCTTGCTGAAGACATCCGCATAGGCCCAATAGGCTGAAGGTAAATCTGGAGATACCGACGTTGGACGAGGAGAGTTTCTTGGCTGGACGGAAGGCAAACACCTCCTCTGACAGAACTGTCCCCACCGCAAGATGTCACCAGACCGCCAGTCTAAGGTAGGCTCGTGTTTTCTTAGCCAAGGAAGGCCCAACAGGATAGTGTGTGATAAGGTCGGCAGCACATAGAAGGCTATCCTCTCCCGATGCAAGGCTCCGACCTGAAGGTCCAACTCTTCGGTGACCTACGTAACGGACACCCGCAGGGGTTGGCCGTCGCCTGACGCAATCTGACGAGGAGTCTCCAGGGACCTGACTGGAATACGAAGCCTCCTGACTGCCTCAAGCTGAATAAAATTTCCAGCCGCACCAGAATCTATGTAAGCCCACTCGGAGGAACGCTTGGGACCCAGATGCAAGAGAACAGAAAGAGTCAAGGGTAGAGAGGAGTCATAGGTACCTAGGGAGGCCTCTCTAACCTGTCCTAGGCGGAGGCGTTTCCCGGGCGCTCAGGGCAGGAACGCAGGAAGTGTGATGCACTCCCACAATAGAGACAAAGACCCTGAGTGAACCTCACCTTTCGGCGTTGCTCCACCGGCTTGAGGCGATCTACTTGCATGGGCTCAGGTGCGGAAGGTGCCGACGCCAGAGCAGGGCGCGAGCGAGGTGGGCTGCGGGCAGCGGATGGGACGCGAGGAAACCTTCTATCCCTGGCGGCCTCTCGAAAACGCTCCTGGAAGCGCAAGTCGATGCGGGTAGCCAGGGAAATTAGATCCTCCAAAGAGGTTGGTGTTATGATTGAGTCACCGTAGGAGGCAAAAATAGAAATGCTAGCTAAGTCCAGAAAACCAGAGAAGTTGGCAGCTATCGGATTGCAGACCCCTGAACCTATCAACACAACTAGCAGTAGCCGTGGGGGGCACCTACGATGCCCTAGGCCCCTCGATCACAGCCGGAGGACTACATAGCCTAAAGACAGAAAGGGAAATCTAAACTGCCCCAGAGCAGACCCCAAAGCAAAAGGCAGCCCCCCACATATAATGACGGTGAAGCAAGAAGAAAGAACAAAACACAGACAGAAAGATAGACTGAGCAAAGATGGGGCCCAAGCTAGCTTAGATAGGAAAGGACAGGAAGGCTGCTGCCTGCAATCCGTGAAAAAACCTATGAAAATAAGAGCCAACAAACTGACAGTAAAAAGGCCCTGAAGACGCTAGGCTTCAAAAAGGCTATGTCAGTACTCAGGAATATTCTGAAGACAGAGCAACAGGCAAAAGGAGATTCAGCTCACCCCAGCAGGGAATGGCAGAATCCAGAAAGCAAGGAAAACAAAACACTAATGCAAAAAGGAAAAGCAGAAATCTTAGCTTTAGATGAGCAGGAATCAAACTGGTTTCCTAGAAGTCCACAGAGAAATCACCCGCAGGCCAGAAGGGCGTCGGCAGCCTTATATCCAGTCATTAACTCCACTCAGCCAGTCATCATCATTAGCCCCAGGTGTTTGACAATCAGGCTCACTACCTTTCTTCACCAGAAGAGGGAGTTCCTCGGGCCTCAGTAGTGAATGGGAAAATGAACTCACAACAGGTTGGAGTATCCCGTCCTGCCAGCTCGTCCTTAATTCGGCCCGAGAGTCCCCGCCAAAAAGCTCCTACCAAGGCCTCATTGTTCCATCCTACCTCGGAGGCCAGGGTACGGAAGCGAATGGCGTACTGACCTACGGAGAGCGTGCCCTGATGCAGGTTAAAAAGTGACTCGGTGGCAGAGGCTACGCGACCCGGCTCGTCAAACACTTTACGGAAAGAGTCGAGGAAGATGGAGAGTTGGGAGACCAAGGGGTCATCACGCTCCCAGAGAGGGTTTACCCAGGCCAAAGCCTCACCCTCCAAATGTGAAACGACAAAGGCCACCTTGGCTCTGTCGGTGGGGTACTGTTGAGGCAATAGCTCAAAATGGAGCTGGCATTGATTTATAAAACTCCTGCACGACTTAGGGTCGCCACCATAACACGGGGGTTTTGCCAAACGGGGCGGCGGATGGGATACCGCAGCCTCGACCGGGGTCGTGGCCACAGATTGCAAGGCAAGGAGACGGTTATCTATAGATGCCATATAGTTCAATATATGGGCCTGGGTGTCTCGCTGCTGAGCCAGCTCCTGTTGGAGGCTGCCCAGCTGGGAGGCAGTCCCAGGATCAGAGGCCTGTAGAGTCGACAAGCGGGACTCCATGGACTTAAGGAAGGACATTATCCTTGCTTGATTCTCCCGTAGGAATAGGAGCTCCTTTTGGGTTGGGGTCGGGGTACCAGCGGGGTCCATGGCCTGACTATACTGTAGGGCTGAGGAGAACCAGAAGTGAACCCGCAGGACCGCGACGACGAACCTCCTCGGGGCGAGCTGGCCAAGTGGACCACCCCCTATACAGGGAACGTCTGGGGCAAGCCTTGGGGAGACTATCGCTGCAGAAGCTGATACCCGGGGACAACAGCAGGAGGAAAACCAGAGGTGACCACAAGGACTGCGGAAGGACCAGCAGGGGAGGGTTTGTAGACAGGAACGGATTAGGCTGACGACGGTAGATACTGCAGGAGAGGACTTGAGGCCGGGTAAGGGCGAAGCAGGCACTAGGAAAGAACACAGGGAGAGATTACAAGAAGGTACAGGGGCACAGAGCGCAGGACAGAGTGCTAGGCTGGGAGAGCGCAGGGACGCGTGGACCTGAATCAGCAGTGCTAGACACAATTGATAGTCAGGCACTGGGCAGGAGGTGAGGCTACCTGATATAGGACTGCAGGCAGCGCTTCCGGGTCAGGGTCGGCCAGGAGGTGGAGCAGCAGCAGCAACAGAGGAGATGAGTGGCAGGGTCACTGGCGCGCAGTGCGCAGGCGCACCCGACGGGCATGGAAGGCCAGTTGCAGCGGCGGCAGTGAAGGAGCAGGATGGCGCGTGCGCACCTCGGGAGCGCGTCGGGTGACATGAGTGTGCCGGTGTTCGGGAGGAGGGGCAGAGGAAGCGGAGGATGCAGCCGCGGGTGGCGTGACAGGAGCAGCGGGGAGCGTGGCAGCGGGTGGCGTGACAGCTGCAAATTAGGGTTATCCTGATTAATATTATACAGATTTTTGTAATAATCGGCAAAAGCCTTTACAATATCTTTAGGGTGGACCAGAGATGTACCATTAGAGGAAGTTATAGTGTCAATTCTATTCCGTTTCCGTATATTCTTAATTCTGTTTGACATGCATTTTGAAGGGTGATTTATAGATAAGTAATGCTTGCATTTTGCCTATCTAATAGCTGAGTCGTAAAAATTGAATATGAATTTCCTTAATTGCATTCTAAGATCGGTAAGTTCTGATAATACAGCTTGTTTGTTAGAGGAAACAGGATCGACAAAGTTTCTCTTCTTTAGATTTAATTGACTGTTGTAGGGTAAGGATTTTATCTATGTTAACTTTTTTTTGTCTGGTGGAAATTTGGATCAAAACTCCCCTCAATACCGCCTTGTGAGCGTTCCAACAGGAAAATGGATTTCGGAGGACGGAGTCGTTTTCACTAAAATAATTCTGTAAGGCTGTGCTGATTTCAGATTTGGTGGAGGGGTTATGAAGCAAAGAGGAGTTGACTTTCCACATGAATTGGGGGTGAGTTGGAGGCCCTATTGTCAATTCTGCAGTTACCGGAGAATGATCTGAAATAGATTTATTAAGTATGGAGACGGAGGAGAACCTTGGCAAGGAGAAGACATCTGTGAGTATCAAGTCTATTCTAGAGGCCGACTGATGGCAATCAGAAAAATGAGTAAATTCTCTAGATGTGGTGTTCAAACAGCGGAATGAGTCGAATAGCTCGTGATTATAAATCCAGCTGTTCAAGGATTGCGATCTTTGTCTGCTGGGGGAGGTGGAGTCTAGTGTATTATCTGGCACCATGTTAAAGTCACCTAATAAAAGTAGAGTTCCTGAGCGTAAGGTGTCGATTTTTTTCATTAGCTTATTTAGGAAGCTAAGTTGTCTGATGGTGGGAACATAAGTATTAACTATTGTGAAGGTGTGGGCGTTCAATTTGCATAGGAGAATATGATAGTGACCTTTTACGTCCTTGACTTCAGAGAGAAATTCGAAGGAAATTGAATTACCAATCAGGGTTAAAACCCCAGCTTTCTTTCGTGGGCCGCAAGACTCAAATACAAATGGGAAATTTTTGAGATTTATAGAAGGGTGGTTGTCTTTTTTGAACTGAGTTTCTTGGAGGCATACAACCTCAGGATGTGAGGCTAGTTTCACACTAGCGTATTTTACATGCAGCGCACGGCGCCGCTAAGCCCCGCCCCCTGCCCGGCCCTTCCGGTCATCTCCTACTACTATCGCACACGGCTGCATGCGATCTGCGCACCCTATCTTTAGCATAGGGTGCGCTGACCGTGTGCTGGCCATGCGCTAGTAGGATTTTTGCGTGCGCTGCACACTTTTGAAGGTGCGCTGAGCGTGCCGAAGTGCAACATGGTGTGTTTGGAGCACACCGGCGCACTTTCAAAAGTGCGCAGCGCATGCATAAATCCTACTAGCGCATGGTCAGCGCACCCTATGCTAAAGATAGGGTGCGCAGATCGCACGCAGCCGTGTGCGATAGTAGGAGGAGATGACCGGACGGGGCGGGCAGGGGGCTGGGCTTAGTGGCGCTGTGCACTGCATGTAAGATACGCTAGTGTGAAACTAGCCTAACCCGTTAATTTCTTTATCAATGGAAAATCTCTTCCAAGGGCTATTTAGCCCCCTGACATTATAAGACACAACTTTTATTTTCATGTTGCAAAAGTGGCAAGGACCGTATGAAGTGGGGTATATAAAATAAGGAAACCAGAGGGCACCTACCTTTGAGGAACTTAGTTAACAAAAAAAACCTAAAACTGAAGACCTGTTTAAAACCGAAAACAGAAAAACACAAAACAGTAAGAACAAAATTGTCCTTCAGAAAGAGCCTAGCCGGTAGGCTCTAATTCCTTAGTGGGGAAAGTTTGTGTAAGGATCCCATTAGAGGCATACTTTAGCTGTCAATCATAACTGCACTGTTCCTAGAAGGAAAATAATCTCATGTGATATGAGTCTATAAAGAAGTAGAGAAGTAAGAAAACCTGTGGAAAGAAGAATAATAAGCAGAGTAATACACTGAAAAAATAATCAAAAACTGTAGAGAGGCCTTTTAACCAGGAGAGAAAATATGTAAGCAGGGTCTTTCCATTGGATCATCCCGTCTCTGAAGAGGGCCTGGGGTCTTGAGAGTTAGAGTTTCTATGGCGATCGGGTATCCTGCAGTAGGACAGGAAATCTCTTCTTTCCTTAGGCGAGAATGGGATGGTCATCTTTCCTTTGTAGAATACCAAAAGTTTAAGTGGAAAACTCTATTTATAGGGGATATTATTTTCCCTCAAGGTGGAGGTGACTGGCTTAAAAGACTTTCTTCCTTCAATCGTTTCCTTTGAAAGATCCGTGAATAGCTGAAGGTGAGCATAGGGTTCTGGAAAACCTCCTAGGTCTTTAACCGATTTTTGAATTTTTTCCTTGATCTTGAAGAAGTGGACCCTTAAGATGGTATCTCTAGGTAGATCTTTATCGATATTCCGTGGTTTGGGAAGTCTGTGGATCCTATCTATGATGAGATCTTGGTCTGTAAGTGCCGGTAGTAATTTTTTGAAAATTGTCTTGACAAAGTCTTCTAGTTTATCCGGTGAGATAGATTCTTGTATTCCTCTTATCTTCAAGTTGTTTCGTATGTTCCTGTCTTCTATATCCGCGACTTTAATTTTAAGTCTGTGAAATGCAGATTTGAGGTCATGGGTGTCTTTTGATAAATCATCAGTGTGTTCTTCTACTACAGTTAGCCATTTTTCGTGGTTGTCTAACCTGCTGCTAAATTTTTCCAAGGTAAACTGTAAAATTTTATTTTGGTTTTCAAATGATTGAGACATACTGGACGTGATTTTCTGGGCGAGAGTATCCATGTAAGAGTGTATGGCTATAACATCCAGATTTTGGGAAGGAGAAGGATTGGTGTTATCCATCTTAAATTTTGACCTTTCCGGCGAAAAGTTTGGTGAATTGTTTCCAGACTCAGGACTTGAAGTGTCGGCTGACGATGTGAATTTTTCAAAAGTTTTACCAGGATTTTTACTTTTTGATGAGAGAGATGTATCCATGACCTCTGTATGAGGAGATCTGGCCTTAAATGGGTTAACGATATCCACTTGATCTTTAAAGTGAGGATTGTAAGAATCCTGAAATTTTTGTGCTTTTTGAGGCGTCATATTAGACACTTTCGTTGATTTGGACACTGGAGTAGCCTTGTGACTCATCTTGTGCCCTTTTTTGAATCCTGCCTTGCAGGGATTATGTTAGAGAGAATTGATATTATTGGTGATGTTTATGCTGAATAGACGTTAAAAATATAGAAAATTCTTTTGTCTTCCTATGGACCATGAGGAATGAGATACACCACAGAATCAGATGGCACTTTTAATATTGTATGATGCATACAGTAAAATCCTTTATTAACTGCGCGCCGATATAGACGCGCTCCCTGTGACTTTAAATGCAGCCGTGACAGGTGGCTAGTCTTCACACAGGGCTCAATGACGTCAGTCCCCGCTCATAAAATATGCAACAGGGGAGCCGGCAGCTGATACACAGCACCGCTGAAGAAAGGCAGATCACCCCAGTGGAGCCGCACAGGAGCGGTGGGGAGCGGAGGTAACATAGAAATAGGCACAAATCCTGGACTATTTTGTGTCCTTCCGCCTCACAGATCTGTTATGACTGGAAAATGGCGTACTTGAGATAGGACGTTGAGATGAAAGAGATCCCTCCGCAGCCGTTATAGCTCCCGCAGCCTCGCACAAAGCAGGGGAATATAGCTAAATTAGGACACCCTGGGACTTCCAAAGGGTGGTTCAAAATGGTGTCACCTTGCAGTAAAATGGCGGGAAAAGGCCTCAGATTTCAAAAATGTCTTTTTTAATGTCCAAAGCTCAGAGAAGGGGTATCAGAATGTACCTCTGAGTAACAAGAAAACAATCCTTCCGTGGGTTATCGAAGAGAGCGATTTTCTTTTGCATTATTTGTTGCTTCAGGAGATGCCTCCTCAGAGATCCTGAGCCGTGCGTGTTACACCATTGCCAGCTCAGGCCACGCCCCAGACTTATCGATTTTGACCTGACGACCCCTTTAACCACCTTCGGTACAGACTCAACCCGTAAAATTTTGCATCTGGAAATTAAAGAGGTCTGTGGAATGGTGTTGGACGCAAACGCAAAAGGGCCCCTGTGCAAGAATAGTGTATGGGCCCCTCTTTATTGGTAACAGATCCTGCTTGCTGATTACAGGATGGAAATGGGCCTCCTTACCTCGGGCCCCTCTGTGGCTGCACACGTTGCACCAATAATATGTCTGTTCCTGCTGTTGAATTTATATTATAAACGCACAACCTGATGAAAAGCAGTGATATCTGGCTGTACATTCTAAACCACAAAGTGTTATGGCAATGTGACGTCAATTGTAAGGGCATGATAGAATATGCATTTGCCTGGAGTCTGGAGGTGAGTTGCTTTTATGCACCATATGTATTTCTCCCCAAAAATACATATTTATTTAAAGACCTTTTTTTGTGATAGTCTAAGTATTTAACGGATATTGTGGTTACTAGTCCTCTCTGAACCTTGATAACCAATAGGATTTCATTAATGTTTGTAATAGTTGCTATTTTTTAAATTATTATTATTAAATATTATACAGTATCAATGAATATTTTTTTTTTCCTAGCTGATAATTGTTTCTTCATCATCTTAACAGGACAGCTGACCCCAGCAAAGGACACCATGGTTTCCAAGACGAAATGAAAAAATTCATCCTTTGTATATTTGCATATATCACCTGAAAAATTAAAGGTACTCAGTTAATGCATTTATTAAAATTGATTTACATAATTGAATACGGAACTAAATGAAAACATACATTTTCTATAGGAAACCATGCCATGTAAATGAAATAAAAACTCACAACCATATTCTGTACACCTAATGATTATGTGCTATTTAACCCCTTCCCATCACAGTCAGTTTTGACCCTCTTGACACAGCCTCATTTTCTAAATCTGACATGTGACACATTGTACTTTGTGTTAGGGATTAATTTAGGTAGATATGCATTTTGTATGAAAATATCTGGTTTGCTTAAAATTGTGAAAAATTATAAATTTTTTAAACTTAATTTTTATGCATCTAAAAATTAAAGTTTGGACATTTATAATTTTTCACAATTTTAAGCAAACTGTTATCTTGTTGAAAACATCCTTTCATTGTTTTAAGATGTTAAAAGGCAATTTTAATTAGTAGCAATTTTCTACATTTTTAGGGAAGTATTCATAATGTATTTTAGGGGAGCAAAAATTGACAAAGCTTCAAAGGGAACCTGTCATCAGGATTTTATACTCCAAACTGATGGTAAGGTAAGGATTTAATCATCATTAATTCACCTTTAACTACATGTTATATTTTTGTGGTATAAATTTCTGATGATGGGTTAGACCCCATTTTATAAAGTGCAGCCATCAAAGTTTTCAAAACCACATTCAAGATGTTTTTTAAATCTTTTGGCGTCATTTGAAGTCACTATGCATCAATCATAATTTTTTACTGCATGGACCCGATTGTATGGTAAATCTGGATGCTATGGAAAACATTTGTGCTACAGTTTTACCTATTCTTTGGCATCTTTAACCCCTTCATGACCCAGCCAATTTTGACCTTAATGACCTGGCAATTTTTTGCAATTCTAACCAGTGTCCCTTTATGAGGTAATAACTCAGGAATGCTTCAACGGATCCTAGCGATTCTGAGACATTGGGCTTCATATTAGTGGTAAATTTAGGTCAATAATTTTTGCGTTTATTTGTGAAAGAATAGGAAATTTGGCGAAAATTTCGCAATTTTCAAATTTTGAATTTTTTAGTTATGTGACAAAAAATACTGTAGCTAATAAATAACATTTTCCACATGTCTACTTTACATGAGCACAATTTTGGAAACAATTTTTTTTTTTTTTGTTAGGAAGTTATAAGGGTTAAAAGTTGACCAGCAATTTCTCATTTTTACAACAAAATTTACAAAACCATTTTTTTTAGGGACCACCTCACATTTGAAGTCAGTTTGAGGGGTCTAAATGGCTGAAAATACCCAAAAGTGACAAAAACTGCAACCCTCAAGCTGATCAAAACCACATCCAAGAAGTTTATTAACCCTTCAGGTGTTTCACAGCAGCAGAAGCAACATGGAAGTTAAAAATGAACATTTAACTTTTTAGTCACAAAAATTATCTTTTCGAAACAATTTTTTTATTTTCCCAAGGGCAAAAAGAGGAAGTGGACCCCAAAAGTTGTCCAATTTGTCCGGAGTACGCTGAAACCCCATATGTGGGGGGAACCACTGTTTGGGCGCACGGCAGGACTCGGAAGGGAAGGAGCACCATTTGACTTTTTGAATGGAAAATTAGCGCCAATCGTTAGCGAACACCACGTCGTGTTTGGAGAGCCCCTGTGTGCTTAACTTTGGAGCTCCTCCACAAATGACCCCATTTTGGAAACTAGACCCCCTAAGGAACTTATCTAGATGCATAGTGAGCACTTTGAACCCCCAGGTGCTTCACAAGTTGATCTGTAAAAATGAAAAAGTACTTTTTTTTTCCACAAAAATTTTCTTTTAGCCTCAAGTTTTTCATTTTCACATGGGCAACAGGATAAAATGGATCCGAAAATTTGTTGGGCAATTTCTCCTGACTACAGCGATACCTCATATGTAGTCATAAACCACTGTTTGGGCGCATGGCAGGGCACGGAAGGGAAGGAGCGCCATTTGACTTTTTGAATGAAAAATTAGCTCCAATCGTTAGCGGACACCATGTACTGATGTGCCTAGACAGTAGAAACCCCCCCACAAGTGACCCCATTTTGGAAACTAGACCCCACCAAGGAACTTATCTAGATGTGTGGTGAGTACTTTCAACCCCCAAGTGCCTTCACAGAAGTTTATAACGCAGAGCCGTAAAAATAAAAAATCATTTTTTTGCCTCAAAAAATGATTTTTTAGCCTCAGTTTTTTCATTTTCACATGGGCAACAGGATAAAATGGATCCTAAAATTTGTTGGGCAATTTCTCCTGAGTACACCGATACCTCATATGTAGTCATAAACCACTGTTTGGGCGCACGGCAGGGCACGAAAGGGAAGGAGCGCCATTTGATTTTTTGAAATGAAAAATTAGCTCCAATCGTTAGCGGACACCATGTCGCGTACGGAGAGCCCCTGATGTGCCTAAACAGTAGAAATCCCCCACAAGTGACCCCATTTTGGAAACTAGACCCCCCCAAGGAATTTATCTAGATGTGTGGTGAGCACTTTCAACCCCTAAGTGCCTTCACAGAAGTTTATAACGCAGAGCCATAAAAATAAAATATCATTTTTTTTGCCTCAAAAAATGATTTTTTTAGCCCACAATTTTTTATTTTCACAAGTGTAACAGGAGAAATTAGACCCCCAAAGTTGTTGTGCAATTTTTCTTGAGTACGCTGATACCCCATATGTTGGGGTAAACCACTGTTTGGGCACACGTCGGGGCTCGAAAGGGAGGGAGCACTGTTTGACTTTTTGAACGCAAAATTGGCTGGAATCAATATTGGCGCCATGTCGCGTTTGGTGATCCCATGATGTGCCTAAATAGTGGAAACTCCTCAATTCTAACTCAACCCTAACCCCAACACACCCCTAACCACAACCCTAACCCCAACACATCCCTAACCCTAATCGCAACCCTAGCCCTAACCACAAGCCTAACCCTAATCCCAACCCCTAACCCTAATCTTAGCCCTAATTCCAACCCCATCCCTAATCCCAACCCTAATTCAAACCCTAACCCTAATTCCAACCCTAACCCTAATTCCAACCCCAACCCTAATTCCAACCCTAACCCTAATTCTAACCCTAATTCCAACCCTAATTCTAACCCTAACCCTAATGGAAAAATAAAAATAAATATATTTTCTTTATTTCATTATTTTTCCCTATCTATGGGGGTGATAAAGGGGGGTTTATTTACTTTTTTTATTTTGATCACTGTGATAGGGTTTATCACAGTGTACCTAGAATGAATGAATGAACCCGCCGGCCCGCCATTTTGGAAGATGGCGGCGCCCATGGACAATTCAGGAGGGACACCGGGACTCAGGAGGTATCGGGGGGAGGGGGGATCAGAAGGTGGGGGAAGCAGAGGGCTGGGTAGGGGGAGCAAATACTGACGGCGGCGGCAGATCGCCGCCGTCAGTCGGTGGCGGGGCAGATCACCCCCATCAGTCAGTGGGGGGTTAGATTGAGATCTCCAGCCATGGCCGATGATATTGCAGCATCAGCCTTGGCTGGATTGTAATATTTCACCAAATTTCATTGGTGAAATATTACAATTGCTCTGATTGGCTGTTGAAAATGAAACAGCTATTCAGAGCGATCATAGCCACGGGAGGGCTAAGCCACCCCCCCCCGGGGTGAAGTATAAAGCTTCCTGTACCTGCAGATCAGGTGACCTTTCAGTTACCCCGGTCACCTAACCCGCAGGAATGCGATCTCCCCATGACGCCACATAGACGTCACAGGTCGGATTGGCGCTGACTTTCATGAAGCCTACGTGGCGTCAAAGGTCGGGAAGGGGTTAATTGCCCCATATACAGCACCAAAAAAATTCTGAGGCTGGTTTCACATTCGCGTATTTTCCATGCAGCCCACGGCGCCGCTAAGCCCCGCCCCCTGCCGGCTCCCTGCCCGCCCCATCCGGTCATCGCTTAGCGGCGCCGTGCGCTGCACGGAAAATACGCAAATGTGAAACCAGCCTGAGCCTTTAAATTATTTTGGCCTCTTACATCACAGCTTTTATTTTACAATCGCTGCATGAAGGCTTATTTTTTCTAGCACCATTTTGTGCTATTAGTAAACCATTTTGGAGTGAGAAATGAAAAAAAATAGTAACATCAACTTTGTTTTTTTATTGTTTTCCATTTGCGGGAAAAAACTTCTTATGTCCTATGTTAGGAAGTGATTAAAGGGAGTGGGAAGCAAGGTATATGGTAATGAAGTTTGAAGGCAGCTTTATCTTCTGGACAATATCCTCCCCAGAGCCTGGATGAGGTAATTTACATAAAGTGATAAAAGATAATTATCAACAACAAGGCATCTGATATGAGAATATCAGGTAGGACTGTTTTCAGTGGTCTATAACCTGTATGCCCATATTAATAATTTACATAGGTCAAATATGGTGACATAATCCCTTTAACTTTAACATTTTTGGAGTTTTACAAATCTCAATCTTGATTTTTCTGTTCAGTTTTCAATGTCCCGCTTAAGTCAGTTAACGAGTGGTTATCATGCATACAAACATTGGCCCATTTATAAGATAACCTACTTTTGTTTTATATATTGCTTCAATGATTATGGCATACTGAATTTATTGCAGGTATTATGTGATATTTGTTTTCTCTGTTACTGAATATCTGTGAACATCTTCAATTAGTTCAGATAAAAAAAAGATTAAAAAATACTATAGCTAGAAAATACCTGGTGGCCAAAGATAGTGTATACATTATGTTAATTCTTACTTAACATCCAGTGAGAAATTCATTGATCCAGGCTCCAACATTGTCAGTGCTGAACATTGATTGTTCAGTTTCCTTTTCTTTTTGTTTCCCGATCATACAGATCAATGAAGAGAGGAGTATGGTAGATCGGCTGCTCATAGAGGTAGACACATAAACGTTGTTTCTTTAAATTTTCCAGTGGTTTATTTAGGTACAGCATAAACCAGGGCAGCGTTTGCAACATAAACACTGACTTTCTGGCCTAATGAGAATCAAAACAAAAACAAATTGCATAGTCCGCGTTGTTGCGGGGAACCGCCTGTTCAGGAGCCAAACATAAAAAAGGGTCAAGCTTTCCTTTATCTTTAGACACACATCTCTGGATTTCACATCACAAGGCACACCCAACACCAAATGACTCAGAAGGCTGACTGTTTACCTCCTAAACCACACACTGAGGTGGTGATATGGTGAACAGCCTCCCACCTACTTTTCAGCTGTTCACTAAACCTAGCCCTTAACATGGCTGTGGAGACACAGCATTTTGTTTCTTAATTAACCAGATGACTATTTTTAGCAAACCAAGAAGAATAGATTGTTATCTGTATGTTGACTTTTGAATTTGTGTTGGTCAAGAAAACAGACTTTTGTTTGTATAAATCTGTAATATTGACATTTCATATAATATATTGTGTCTCCAGCATCCATACTACCCAGTTGCACACAGTATGTTACCTGCCTCACTAGAGACAACAAAACATTGGACTTGTTCTTTGCCAATGTGAGAGGGGCATATGCCTCGTCAGCCCTACCGGCCCTTGGAAGATCAGATCACAACCTAGTGCACCTCCAACCCATGTACAAGCCACTTGTACAGAGAGAACCTGCTGTCACTCGCATAGTGAGGATATGGACTGAGGAGAGTGATGATGCTCTGAGAGACTGCTTTGAAACAACCACTTGGGAAGTGCTGCAAGATTCCTATGGTGATGACATGGATGGTCTCACACACTGTATAACGGACTACATTAATTTCTGTGTAGACAACACGGTACCCACAAAAGTAGTGAGGTGCTTCTCTAACAACAAACCATGGATCAGCCCCGGAATAAAGGCTCTTCTCAAAGAGAAGAAGTTGGCCTTCAGATCAGGTGACAAGGGCAGGCTGAGAGAGGTTCAGAAGGATCTGAAGTATCTAATCAGGCAGGGAAAGGCTAATTATAAGAGAAGGATTGAACTGAAATTGTCACAGAAAAGGATCCATGAAGTCTGGGAGGGTCTAAAGTCTATATCTGGGCATAGACAGACTGTCTCCAGGATGGTTGTAGATAAAGAGGGGCTTAATGAACTTAATCTATTCTTTAACAGATTTAATCACACACTGGCTGCTCCTGCCCCTGCATACCATTCACACCTCTCTGCTACAATAACCTCACCCCCTGCTGCAACTTGTCAACTGAGCCAGGGTCTGTTCTTCACAAGTACCCAGGTTGCAAAAGAACTGAATAAGATCAAAGTTTTGAAGGCTGCAGGTCCTGACGGTATCAGTGCAAGGCTAATCAAAACCTGCGGGCACCAGCTGAGTGAGATCATTACATATCTGTTCAATATGAGCCTGAGAATGGGTATAGTACCACAACTGTGGAAATTATCGTGTGTGGTACCAGTTCCGAAGAAACCTTATCCGAAAGACCTTAATGACTATAGACCTGTAGCATTGACATCACACCTGATGAAGGTATTAGAGAGATTGGTTCTCACACGTCTCTGTCCTCTAGTGAGCTCGGATATGGACCCTCTCCAGTTTGCCTACAGGCCGGGCATTGGTGTGGATGATGCCATTATCCACCTTCTAGATAGGACTCTCTCTCACCTGGAGAAACCTGGGAACACTGTGAGAATAATGTTCTTCGATTTCTCTAGTGCTTTTAACACCATACAGCCAGGTCTTCTGAGAGACAAGCTGGGCCTTGTTGGTGTGGACCTCCAACTCTCCACCTGGATCCTTAACTACCTCACGAACCGACCTCAGTTTGTAAAGGTTCGGGACAGTGTGTCAGACACAGTGATCTGCAATACAGGGGCACCTCAAGGTACAGTTCTTGCCCCTTTTCTCTTCACACTGTACACTGTGGATTTTAGGTGCAACTCATCTAGCTGCTACTTGCAGAAGTATTCTGATGACTCTGCAATAGTAGGCCTCATCACAGGAGGAGATGAAAGAGAGTACAGAGATACTATCCAAGCTTTTGTGGAGTGGTGTCAGAGGAACCACCTTAGGATTAATTCCAGGAAGACCAAGGAATTGGTGGTGGACTTTCGCAAGGGCACTCCTTGCATCCTTCTTCAACTCTGTTGTGGCATCAGTCATCTTCTTTGGTGTGGCGTGCTGGGGTAGTGGCATATCAACCAGGGACAGGAATAGGCTGGACAAACTGATTAGAAGGGCCAGCTCTGTCCTGGGATGCCCCCTTGACCCAGTTCAGGAAGTAGGCGACAGGAGGATACTGGCCTAGGTGAGCTACATGGTGCAGAATGATTCCCATCCCATGCATGAGACCGTGACAAAGATGTGCAGTACTGTCAGTGACCGGCTACTTCATCCTAAATGTGAGAGGGAGCACTATCGAAAGTCCTTCCTTCCTGCTGCAGTTAGGCTGTATAACCAGCACTGTCCAAAACAGAGAACGACCCAAACAGATAACTGATAGATCCAAAGTTGTGACAGTCCGGTTACATTTTTTTTTTTTTCGTATATGTACCTACCGTCAGTGTAATGCCTTTATGCATCTGTATCTGTACTTGTTCCTGCCTTGCTGCTGTAATGCTCTGAATTTCCCCATGGTGGGACGATTAAAGGATTATTTTTATCTTATTTTATCTTATCCTTGATGACTAGTGATGTTTACTGATATGCTAATTATGCATTGTGTGGGCCAAATAGTTTGATGACTTCGAAAACAGAAGAGGAAAAACTATGCAAATAGATTAAATAATCAAGTAATGCTATTTGATCCCATCTCCATTTTTACCCTTTATGTCAATACTGAATGAAGGACACTTGTTAAGTATAAAGAGAGGTTACATGCCTCTGTATAGAGAGACAGAGAGAGAGACAGCCAGAGACTCATCCAAGACATGCAAACATTCAGGGAACCCTACAGGACTGCTGCCAATACATTATGACTCCATCACGAGGGACACGGATCTAGGATTCTACAGGAAACAACCTAGGAGACCTGGGCCCCGGGTGGAAGAATACAGATCTGCTCCATTGATTATCGTAGAACCATGGATACATTTGAAGAAAGCCAGGATTGGCTCCATGGAGATGTTCGGAGTCAACTGGCCTTGTTCCTCAATGGACTGTCATCTTCCTAAGCTTGTTGTTACCTCCTCTATGTGTGTGTGCCACAGGTGGGGTAGTCGACCCTGGAAGATAAAACCAGGTTGTGATCCTCCGGTCAACTGGCCTTGTACCTGAATGAACTGTCATCTTCTCACGCTTGTCGTTACCTCCTCTCTGTGTGCATACCAGTAGTCGACCCTGGGAGATCTGAAGTAACAGCTGCCATTATCCCGACAAGTCAGTGGACGGGTGAGACTCTCTAACGTGCACCATCTTAGAGTATTTTGCTGGGACTGTTCTACGTGTTATCTGCCTGTTTTTTGGTTCAATAAAGTATTGCCACACTGTTTTACCCTCATTCTGTGTTGTCTGAGTAGCGTTCTGCCCACGTTAAAGGGAGAGTGGGTGTTCGGCAGGCCGATCCCTGGTCCATGCGGTTTCGGGTAGTGGACCGGGGCCCCGCCGACCGCCCCGTGTCTCCACAATGGCCCATTAACCCTTCTCAGCAATTAGTGTGCTGGGGCATTATTCTAGGTTCATATTACTGAAGCTAACAACCTCAGAGATGCATTTCTCCCATCCAGCAGTTTGCCAGTGACTTTGTCACAGGAGATTAGATTGCTGTAACTCTACAGTCATATAGTTTTATGATCGGGCAGAGTATTTCATCTACCCCATCTCTATGATGGAAAGTTATTGATTTATGTGATTTTTGTTGAGCTCAATGGAGTTTTTCTGCAGCATTTCTGAAATAAAGGGAAATAAAGTGCAGCATGACAGTTACAATGACAATCGCACATATGCCTATATTAATATGCTACAAGAATATGAATACAGGCAACCATGCATTTATTTTCAGAGTAAATTTCCAACTTTTTTTTTTTTTTTTAAAGGATCTACCAGCTTATCCCCTCAATGGAATTTTTAGCTTTAACTCCTTAATGCAATATTATGTACATTTACGTAATTGCGTATGGACGGTACTCAGGAGATGAGCAATCTCCACATACAGCAGATTATAGCCATATTAAATAACTGTTAGTTCCAGATGCGGCTGCTGAAGACAGATATTAACCATTTAACCCCTTCATGACCGGAGGTATTTTCTGTTTTGCGTTTTCGTTTTTGGCTCCCCTTCTTTCCAGAGCCATAACTTTTTAATTTTTCCGTCAATAAGGCCATGTCAGGGCTTGTTGTTTGCGGGACGAGTTGTACTTTTGAACTACACCATTGTTTTTACCATATCTTGTACTCAAAAACGGGAAAAAAATTCCAAGTGCGGTGAAATTTGCTTTTTTACTAGGTTTACTAAATGCTAAAACTGACCTGCCATATTCCGATACCTGTAGCGTCTCCATATTTCGTGATCTTGGGTTGGGTGAGGACTTAGTTTTTGCATGTCGAGCTGACATTTTCAATGATACCACTTTGGTGCAGATACGATCTTTTGATCGCCCATTATTGCATTTTTGCGGTGACCAAAAAAACGTAATTCTGGCGTTTTGACTTTTTTCTCGTTATGCCATTTAGGGATCAGGTTAATCTTTTTTTTATCGATATATCGGGCGATTTTGAACGCAGCGATACCAAATATGTGTATGTTTGACTTTTTTTATTGCTTTATTTTGAAAGGGGGTGATTAAAACTTTTATTTTTTTTTATTTTTTTTAGAAACATTTTTTTTTCTTTTGGCATGCTTCAGTAGCCTCCATGGGAGACCAAAAACTACCATAACCCAATCGGCTCTGCTACATACAGACAATGATCAGATTGCCTCTATGTAGCAGAATTACTCACTTGCTATGTGCACCGACCACTGGGCGGCGCTCATAGCAATCTGGCATTGACAACCATAGAGGTCTCCAGGAGACCTCTGGTTGTCAAGCTGACCAATTCGTGACCCACGATCACGTGACAGGGTCACCAGTGGGCAGATTTCTGGCCCGATGGCCAGAAGTGCACATTAAATGCCGCTGTCAGAGTTTGACAGTGGCATTTAACGGGTTAATAGGCACGGGTGGATCGCGATTCCACCCACGGCTGTTCCGGGCACATGTCAGCTGTTCAAAACAGCTGATATGTGCTGGGAAAGATGTGGGCTCAGCACCGGAAAGGGTTAAACATCTTTGAGAATCACTGATACCAGTTTAAATTAAATTTGTTTGGAATTGCCATGTTTAAATGAAAAAAAATCTATACAGGTTTAGTATAGGCTTTTATGTACAGACCTGAAGAATCACAATTTAGATCAATTTTTACCAAAGAATGTATGCTGAAAAAATAAAATTCAAAACACAAAGGCGGAATCACAATGTTTCTCAATATCACTGCAAATTGGAAATTTGTTTCCATTTTTCCAGTATATTGAATGTTAAAACAAATGCCATCACTCAAATCTACTTTTCCTGAAAAAAAAAAAAATAAAAATCTTGTTTTGACTTTTCTGATGGAAAGACAAAAGTGTTTTGATTCTTGACAGAAGAGAAGGAAAAAGGAAAAACACGACAGCACAAAAAGGAAAATTGGCTGTGGAGGGAAAGGGTGAAATAGGATCTGTGAACACTTGTAAAGTGGCCATATTTTGTTCTTATTTTATTCCTGCTGCTCCCATGAGTTTTCTTTTTTTTTAAAAGAAATCTGCCATAGGGTTCCAGAGATTGTGGCCTCTTTGTTTAGCTTGCCCAATATGCTAATTGTTATGGTCTTTACCATAGAGACGTTGCTCACGGGGTAATTATTCAGAGCCTAATGACCAGAAATAGCATTATTTTTAATGTACGCACACAGAACAGCTTATTCTGAAATATTATTGGAAAGTGCAGAAACGATTTAACCCCTTAACGACCGCTGATATGCCTACTAACGGTTTAGTTTAGGGTACTTATTCCTCAGCGCTGCTTTCTAACAGCACTGAGAAATAAGGTTATAGCGCCCCCCAGCGTCAGAAATTCTCCGGGGTCTCGGTTACTAGGGTAGCTGAGACCCCAGAGAACATGATTCAGGTTGGTTTTCACTGACCCCAGTGTTGCGATCACCGTTATTCACGGAATTATGATGACCGCGAAAAAAAAATAAATTCTGATTTCCTATATAATTTCTCCCTTGCTATGATCTAGCACATCAGAGGAGAGAGAAATGAGCCCCCTGGTACCTCCGGTGCCCCTGGACCCTCTTGCATCCCCCAGTTCTGTCCCCTGGCCATTGGCCTCTTATTCCGGGAATAAAATGGCGGGCGCATGCGCAGTTCGTCCGTTGAGATCTGCTGGCTGCCACCCAGCATTAATAGGAGATTTCTCCTATTGGTTCATTTTGATCACTGTTGTAGACCCTATCACAGTGATCAAAATAAGAAAATAGTAAAGCAAACCCTCCTTTATCACTGCCTTAGTTAAAAATAATAAAATAAAATAAAAAAAATTTCCATTAGGGTTCTGGTTGGGTTGATAGTTGGGGTTATGGCTAGGGTTATGGTTGGGGATATAGTTGGGATTATAGCTAGGGTTAGGGGTAGGCTTGGGGTTAGGGTTGTGTTGGGGTTAGGGTTGTGGTGTGGTTAGGGTTATGGTTAAGGTTGGGATTAAGGTTAGGGCTGTGTTAGGGTTGGAGTTAGAATTGGGGGGTTTCCACTGTTTAGGTACATCAGGGGGTCTGCAAACGCGACATGGCGCCTGCCATTGATTCCAGCCAATTTTGCGTTCAAAAAGTCAAATGGTGCGCCCTCCCTTCTGAGCCCTGCCATGCGCCCAAACAGTGGCTTTCCCTGACATATTGGGTATCAGCGTTCTCAGGAGAAATTGCCAAACAAACTTTTGTGGTCCATTTTCTCCTGATACCCTTGTGAAAATAAAAAAGTTTGGTTCAAAAGTAAATTTTTTGTGAAAAAAAGTAAAATGTTAATCTTTTCCTTCCACATTGCTTTAGTTCTCGTGAAGCACCTGAAGGGTTAGTAAACTTCTTGAATGTGGTTTTGTGCACCTTGAAGGGTGCAGTTTTTTTAAAAGTGTAACTTTTTGGTATTTTCTGTCATATTGACCACCCCCCCCAAACTCACTTCAAATATGAGGTGGTCCTTAAAAAAATGGTTTTGTAAATTTTGTTGGAAAAATGAGAAATCACTGGTCAACTTTTAACCCTTATAACATCCTAACAAAAAATTGTGCTGAAGTAAAGTAGACATGTGGGAAATGTTATTTATTAACTATTTTGTGCGATATGACTATCTGATTTAAGAGCACAAAAAATAAAAGTTTGAAAATTGCAAAATTTTCAAAATTTTTGCCAAATTTCCTTTTTTTTCATAAATAAGCGCAAGTCATATCGAAGAAATATTACCACTATCATGAAGTACAATATGTCACGAAAAAACGTTCTCAGAATCAGTGGGATCCGTTGAAGCGTTCCAGAGCTATTACCTCATAAAGTGACAGTGGTCAGAAATGTAAAAATTGGCTTGGTCATTAAGTATCAAATTGGCTCTGTCACTAAGGGGTTAAGCTTTCAGTGTATGAACAGTCCATACAAGTTATAGTGGTAAATATTTTACAGTGGTTAACAAAAACTAATATATTGTCTTTATGTAATCTGAAAGCCCCATAGTGTAGGAGCAGAGACCTGGATTCCAGCGATGTGTCACTTGCTGGACTGTGTTTTGCTAGGTCTTAGTAGAAGGAGATTTTCACTAGCGGACAAGCGGCCTTGTGTATCCTTCTCCAACCACACCACCATCACTGTTTAGCAGCTTTGTGTAGCAATACAATGTACATAGAATCCACATGAAGAAAAAGGTCGCACTCGACAGGATGAAGTATAGCTCCTTTATTGACACGTAGTTACATGTCAGGTCAGAGTAAAGTGGCAAGAGTGTTCACAAGCTGACAACGGCCGTTTCGCGCTGTTCTAGCGCTTCCACAGGTCAAAGAGCAGGAGGAAATGACGGGCTCATATACTACTCGCCTCATCTCGTCTGCCCTCCTTCTACAGCTGATACATAAGTGATAAGTGAATTAAAAACATGTGCACTATACAATTCACAAAATACACCATGAAACACACATTTTTCATTAACCACTAAGCTGCGGGGTAAAAATTCCTCATATAGATTGATAACAAGATTACAATACCGTTACTTTATACTATTTTTTCATACATACTGGCCTGTAATTTGCTTTAATTTCTTATCTTTTTTTGTGGAACAATTAAACAGAAATTTATGCTCATAAACAGCTATAACGCATATACTAGAATTCAATTCTGCTCAATAATATTTTCATTGATGCAACTAACCTGCAGAATGAAAATTCCTCATATAGATAAACTACAAAGTTCCCTTGCCACTTTTATATGCTATTTTTTCTATATTTGCTGAACTATAATTTATTATAATTATTTGTCCTTCTTTTCTGTGGAACAATTAAGCAGTAATTATATCTACTAATATTAATAACTGTATCACATGTGCCTGAGAAAATTCTGCCCAACACTTCAATAGATGCAAATAATATAAGACTACATGGCTACAAAATATCAAACATTTATAATAAGCGTGTATATAACTTGTAATTATCTGAATAAATATTTCAACATACTAATTAATTTGTAAAATGGCTGTTATGTACTAATCATGTAAGTGACATTACAATGTATATGTAACTCAATGAGAATACATATACTCCCCTCACGTATATGGAAAAAAGATCCAACCTCTATATTACTTCTAATCAACATTATTTACTCAGGACCCTCTATTTATGGATATCTGTTATCAAAGGAAAATAGCCATATCGACTCTATCATTAAAGCCCGTTGGACCCATTGCTCGTGTTTTAAGGATCCATTTAGACTCCCTTCTTAATAATAATTTGTTGAGATTCCCCCCTTGCGGGGGTAGTACTACTTTTTCAATCCCCGCAAAGGAAAGGACAGTAGGATCCATTCCATGTACACTCCTAACGTGGTCAATCAAACGCGGAACACCTTTTCCTGTTGTAATCGATTTAAAGTGTTCACGAAACCGAACAAATAGGGGTCTTATTGTTTTACCTATATAGTAAAAACGGCACGTACAGAAAATTACATAAACTACATGATCCATCTTGCATGTGATAAAATCCATCACAGTATGTTTAACTGCGCCCATCTGTAATGTGCGATCAACACAATGATGTTTACAATATGAGCAATGCCCTCATTTAAAATTTCCCTTAGGGATACCTCGCTCCAGCCAAGTGTCCCGTCTGGTTACTATTCGATTATGAACCACTATATCCCTAATTCTTGTACTGCGATTACATGAAATTAACGGTCCTCTTGACACTACATCACTTAGTTCTCTATCCTGTTCCAAAATATGCCAATTCTTTCTAATTACAGATCTAATTTGTTGGTCCATAGGACCATACCGAAAACAGAATGTAAATCTTTTTTCTTTCTTAGTAGATTTACGTTGCGAATACATCATACCTCTCTTTTTATCTACCCATTGTGAATTCACTTTTCTAAGTGTGGCATCTAACAAAGTATCAGGATACCCTCGTTGTTTTAATCTGTCATATAATTCCTTAGATTGCAATTCCGCCCCTTCTGGTGTATTGTTTAAACGAAATATTCTCAGAAATTGACTATATGGCAAAGAATTAACTGTATGTGGAGGATGAAAGCTATCATATCATAATAATGAATTAGTTGCTAACGGTTTTCTAAAAACCGATGTGAAAATATTTTCTTTTTATTTCCACCAAAACATCCAAAAATTCCAACTTCGTACCTCCAAAATTGTATGTAAATAACATGTTCATTTGATTCTCCTCATTTAGATATTTAACAAACTCTTCAAAGGTATTCTCAGTACCATCCCAAATTATAAACACGTCATCCACATACCTAAGATATAATCTAATATGTCCAAAATTTTTTTTCGTATTATAGACATACTTCTCCTCGAAAGCCCCCAAAAACAAATTAGCAAACGTACACGATACTGGAGTACCCATCGCAGTTCCCACATTTTGACAATACCACGACTGATCAAATGTAAAAGCATTATGCAGGAGGGCAGACGAGATGAGGCGAGTAGTATATGAGCCCGTCATTTCCTCCTGCTCTTTGACCTGTGGAAGCGCTAGAACAGTGCGAAACGGCCGTTGTCAGCTTGTGAACACTCTTGCCACTTTACTCTGACCTGACATGTAACTACGTGTCAATAAAGGAGCTATACTTCATCCTGTCGAGTGCGACCTTTTTCTTCATATGGATTCAATTATTTGATCACTGCGAGGTCAAGCACCCAGGAGCATTGGATGACAGCTTGCTGCCTGACGCATACCATCAGCTGATATATGGTATGGTATTTTTTAACTCAATGTACATAGAAAGCTATGTAGTGGGGTTCTACAAAGATACAACTGAGCTCTGCTCAATCTGCAGCTGAGAAAATTGTTATTCATAATTCATCATAATTGCTGCACCCAGTAAAGTAAGTGATACATCATAGGTATCAGGGTCTCTGTCCCTATCTCATGCTGCTGTCAGATTATTTAGCAAAAAACTACTGGCCTATCCCCTTTAAAATTCTCTTAGAGTAGTTACGGAATTTTTGGCGTGGAGCATTAAATAAAATGTTACCACGTACACAAAAACTATATTACATGAAATACTTGTGGGTTCTTTTTATAACATTATTCTGAGTGCAGATCTCCAATTTCTATCATATATTTCAGATAAAAAAAGCAATCTGTTGGATTTAAACCTTAATGACCGCCAATACGACCTAAAACTGACCTGCAGTATAAGAGAATAGCATTCACGTATGGGTAACAATCCAGCGGCTATCAGCAGTACACTACAGCTGACAACTTCCTGTATCAGCCATGATCACTGTTGGCACTGACCCTTAGACATTTAACCCCTTTAAACACTGTTGTACATAGTGACAACAGCATCTAGATAGTTAAGAGTGTGGAGGGCTCCATCTTTAACCCTATTGGGACCGTGAAATTTTGATCATGTGGTCCTGATGTTTGCAATGGCAATTCACGGCCAATTCACGGGGTTATTTTCCGTTTTTGTTTTTCGCTCCCTTCCCAGAGCCATAACTTTTTTATTTTTCCGTCAATATGGCCATGTGAGGGCTTATTTTTTGCGGGACGAGTTGTACTTTTGAACAACACCATTGATTTTACCATGTCATGTACTACAAAACGGGAAAAAAATTCCAAGTGCGGTAAAAAAAATTGCAAAAAAAGTGCAATCCCACACTTGTTTTTTGCTTGGCTTTTTTGCTAGGTTCACTAAATGCTAAAACTGACCCACCATTATGATTCGCCAGGTCATTACGAGTTCATAGACACCAAACATGTCTAGGTTCTTTTTTATCTAAGTGGTGAAAAAAAATCCAAAGTTTGCTAAAAAAAAACAAACAAAAAAAAAACAACACCATTTTCCGAGACCTGTAGCGTCTCCATTTTTCGTGATCTGGGGTCGGGTCAGGGCTTATTTTTTGCGTGCCGAGCTGACGTTTTTAATGATACCACGTTTATGCAGACACGTTCTTTTGATCGCCCGTTATTGTAGTTTAATGCATTGTCACAGAGATAAAAAAAAATGTAATTCTGGGGTTTTGACTTTTTTTCTCGCTACGCCGTTTAGCGATTGGGTTAATGCTTTTTTTATTGATAGATCGGGCGATTCTGAACGCGGCGATACCTAATATGTGTATGTGGGTTTTTTTTTACTGTTTTATTTTGATTGTGGCGAAAGGGGGGTGATTTGAACTTTTAGTTTTTTTTTGGTTTTTTTTTAAACATTTTTTTTTTTTTACTTTTCGCATGCTTCAATAGCCGTAGGAGGCTTGAAGCATGCACAACTCGATCGGCTCTGCTACATATGGGCGATGAGCAGATCGCCCATATGTAGCAGATTTACTCCTGTTATTTCAGCGCCGACCACCGGGCAGCGCTGAAAGCCATCAGCCTGGAACAACCATAGAGATCTCTATGAGACCTCTGGTTGTCCAGGCAACATGACGCCGACCCCCGATCACGTGACGGGGGTCGGCGATGAGCTCACTTCCGGCCCAGTGGCGGAAGTGCTATTTAAATGCCCGCTGTCAGCTTTGACAGCGGGATTTAACTAGTTAATAGGCACGGGCGGACGGCAATTCCGCTCGCGCCTATTGCGGGCACATGTCAGCTGTTCAAAACAGCTGACATATCCCGGCTTTGATGCGGGCTCATCAAAGCAGGGGAGATGTCTAATGACAGACTGTGTCCGTCATTGGACATTGAGGGGTTAAAGTCTTCCAGCTACTGTATATCGGCCTAATCAGGAGTTGTATACATTTCGGTGGCAAAAATACATTTTTTCATTTCTGTCATGTCACTTTGCATTTATTCCTCAAAAGCACCTGAAGGGTTAATACCTGAAAGCAATTTCGAATATGTTGAGGTGTGCTTTTTTTTAAAAAATGGTATCAATTTTGGGGGATTCCAATATATAGAAACCCCAAAATCATTTCAAAACCGAATTGGTCCCTAAAAATAAGTTTTGTAAATTTCCTTGAAAAAGATGAAAAATTTCTGTTACTGCTCAAGATACAAAGTGATAGACAGTATCACACTGCCGATATCATGAAACCGCTTACACAATGTTGTTATACCGGACAAAGAAGAATAAGGCAAAATGTAAATAGCAGGGACAATGTTACCCAGAATAGAATCCAATGGTAATGCACTAGTGGCTGTAGAGATAAATGATATACACGGTCCCAATTAAATATAAAGAAATGACTTTACCGGTAAATAAGAAGTCCTACGGGTCTGCTTGGTGTCTCCTTACGCCGAGGCGCGTTTCGCTTCCAGCTTCTTCCGGGGGCATCAAAGAAGAAGCTGGTGGCAAAAAGGCGCGTCGTGGTGAGAGGACGCCAAGCAGACCCGTAGGACTTCTTATTTACCGATAAAGTCATTTCTTTATGTTTAATTTGCACCTTGTTTATCATTTATCTCTACAGCTACTAGTGCATTACCATTGGATTCTATTCTGGGTAACATTGTCCCTGCTATTTACATTTTGCCTTATTCCTCTTTGTCTGGTATAATAACATTGTGTAAAGGGTATCATGATATCGGCAGTGTGATACTGTCTATCACTTTGTATTTTGAGGACCACCTACATGAAATGTAAATATATATCAGTTGGTCTGTTTGTGTATCTCATTTGATGTATATCCCCATCTGCTATTTGCTTGGTGTCCCTGGATGATATTTTGCTTTTTTAGATAATTTTAATTGATATTCAATCTATTCTATTATTTGTGAACACTGTTTTTCGGTGATTACTTTGTATCTCCGTTCATACTGCACCCACACACACACAAATGATACACCATTTGAAAGGTAAACTTGCCCCCTTCAGCAAGAAAATAGCCAGACAAACCACACATCCAAAGTTTGATCACAAAATACAGTTTAAACATTAGTTTTCATAAACCTGCAGTAAGGAAAAATGACCTGCAGGTGGCACCACACTACCCAAAAGCACACTACCACAAAGCTGCTTACAGACATCACAAACAAATCCAAACATTTGCCTTGGGGGTTTTCCAGCTTGCTGAACTGCTTGCCCAGCCTATTTCAGCCAAATTGGAGGATTGCACACTTCACTGCAGGTGAGTCACGTATGCAAACACGTTTGTAAATTTGCACTGCTTTTTCGCTGATTACTTCGCCCCACACACACAAATGATACACTATTTGAAAGGTAAACTTGCCCCCTTCAGCAAGAAAAGAGACAAACAAACCACACATTCATGATTTTATCACTAAATACAGTTTAAACAATCATTTCCATTAACCTGCAGAAAGAAACAATGACCTGCAGGTGGCACCTCAACTGGAAGACATTTTTTGGCCTCTACTTATCAAACCAATTTATTGTATTACCAATCTACATATATAAATACCTGTCTGTGTTCATCAGCTCATTAAATACATTTACATTTGAACAGCTTGCTTTTTCTGAAATTGCATGCGCCCCCGACGACCAATGTTCAAAAATTTTGCTTGGCCAAGCTAGTAGAAATATATTTTGAATCTTTATTTGTTTGACTTTTCTTGTTGTAGCTTCATGTAGAAGTAGCCCCTTAATTTTGGACACATTTTCTGATATTACCATCAAATACTTTGTAGATTTGTGCTTTTTACCCTTTGTAAAGGGACTGTAAATAATCTATTTATGGGTGCAGCCAGCAATTCTATTTTTCATTAAAAAAACGGTCCTGGGTTTAGGGGTCAGAATATGTTTTATTTATTATTATTATAATTATTAATAAAAATAATAAAATTATTGTTATAAGTATATGTCATCTGCTGACAAGATCTTGTAGAAGCGATCAACTGTCTTCCTCTATAGTGATTATGTCATAAATGAGTTACGGTATTTCCAGTTGAGAGATGCATAACTCTCGCTGGAAACATAACATAGAAGGCTTGTCTTGTTTCAAAGGCGGTAGGAGAAGTGAATCTAACCTTGAACTTTGTTTACGTAGTTGCATAAGAGCTGATTTATTGTAGAGAGCCAGACTGATTATGTTAAATCCTTCTAGTTATGTAAGTGTTATGCTTGTTTCTGCTGTGTGGCATCTCCGAGCTATAGTCAATTCTGCCTTGGTCTGTGTGGAATGCCTCAATTTTTGATAGTTTATTTTTAATTGTTTCTCACCTTCATTTACTAATGCCAATTGTTTTTAAATTCTTACATATGAAAAAATATCTAGCATCATTTAAAAAGATAGCTATATATTGAAAAAATCAGTTATCTGCATGTGTTTTTTATTTTTTAATTTTTATGTTTTTTAGGTATAAAAATTACAAAATGAATTAACATATTAATGTTCTTGTCTAAACCATTGGTTGCTCTTTTCCTCTACAATGACTGTCTATGTATTATATGGTAAAGGACTAATATTCTAAAGTTGCTGCTTGTTAGAGGCTTTCTGGTCTGTCTACTGGACCCCACTGAAGACTACATACTAGAGCCATTTGTTCTAACAAGACATTAGGAAAAAGCCTATTGAGATTAGAAAACACCTTTAAAGGGAACCTGTCAGCAGTTTTGGCCAATATAAGATACAGCCACTGCCTTTCAGGGCTTATCTTCAGCATTCTATAATGCTGTAGATAAGCTCCCGGTCCGACCTGAAAGATTAGAAAAATAAGTTTTATTATACTCACCCAGGGAGTCAGTCTGGTGTGGTCTGGTCCGATGGGTGTAGCAGGTCCGGGGTCCAGCATCTCCCATCTTCTTGTGATGCTGTCCCCCTGTTGCTTCATTGCTCCCTGGCATCGCACTCCTGCGTAGGCGTACTTATCTGCACTGTTGAAGACAGAGTAAAGTACTGCAGTGCGCAGGCACTGGGCCACTCTGATCTTTCCCAGCGCCTGCGCACTGCAGACGATAGGAGGCGCCAGACCCAGACCTGCAGCACCAACCGGACTGCATCGGAATACCACCCCCCGGGTGAGTATAATAAAACTTATTTTTCTTATCTTTCAGGTTGGATCGGGGGCTTACCTACAGCATTATAGAATGCTGCAGATAAGCCCTGAAAAGGCAGTGGCCGTATCTTATATCGGCCAAAACTGCTGACAGGATTGCTTTAACCCCTTTCTGACATATGTCATAATAATACGTCTCTGTGCCGTAGGCCTATTTGACCAAGGACGGATTATTACGTCATAGTGATCGACTGCGCACACGGGATGTTTGTGGGCAATCGCCGCCGGGTGTCAGCTGATTCTGGCAGCTGACACCCTACACTAAGTGCCAGAAGCGGTTCCGCACTTTAACCCCCTAAATGCTGGGATCGAACGCAATTGCAGCTTTCCGGGAGCGGCAGAGGGATGACGGCCTCTCTGCCTTCGGATCAGAGACCCTGCAAAGCGGGATCCCGATCATTCCCATGGTGACCTGATGTCATCATAACAACATCTGGGCTACTGGAGCGAGGAAAGTTGCTAGATCATGCTCAGAGCATGATCAGCATCCCCATGCTGTACAAGCAATCAGCCCACAAAAAAATGATAGTTCCATAGTGGGATAAAGTAAAAAAGTTTGTAAAACATGTGAAAAAATGTTTTAAATAATTGTAAAAATATAAAAAATTAAATAATACAAAAATCTAAAGATATTGTATCTGTAAATAATTATTTGTATGAAAAAAATATAAACAATAAAAGTATACATGTTTGGTATCGCTGCATCCGCAACTACCCAACCTATAAACCTGTCCCACTAATTAACCCCTTTGGTGAACACCATAAAAAATAAATAAAAAAGAAGGGAAAAAACAATGCTTTATCATATCGCCAAACAAAAAGTGGAATAAAACGTGATCAAAAAGACGGATATAAATAAACATGGTACCGCTGAAAACATCATCTTGTCCTGCAAAAAAACAAGCCACCATACAGCTCCATCAGCAGAAAAATAAAAGATACAGCTCTCAGAATAATGCGATGCCAAAATAATTATTGTGTAAGAGCACCAAAACATAAAAAAAATAAATGTGGTATCGCTGTAATTGTACTGACCCGAAGAATAAAACTGCCTTATCAATTTTACTACACACGAAACGGCATAAACCACCTGCCCCCCAAAAAATTCTGAATTGCTGATTTTTGTTCATTCTGCCTCCCAAAAATCAGAATTGAAAGAGATCAAAAAAGTCATGTGCCCAAAATGTACCATTAAAAATGTCAACTCGTACCGCAAAAACCAAGTCCTCACATGACTATGTGAGCCAAAATATGGAAAAATTATAGCTCTCAAAATATGGTGATGCAAAAACTATTTTTTGCAATAAAAAGGGTCATTTAGTGTGTGACTGCAGCCGATATAACCCGATAAAAACCAATATAAATCTGGTATCACTGCAGTCTTACCAACCCAAAGAAGTCACTTATACCGCATGAGGAACGGCGTAAAAAATAGAAACAGTGCTTCACCTGGTGTTGATTTTTTCATTCTGCCTCCCAAAGATCGCAGTAAGGCTCGGCGCACATTTATACTGCGCTTTGCGCTAACCCCTTGCATCGGGGTTTCCGTGTAAATCTAAATACATGATTTAGATGGAACCCTCGATGGAAGATTCCCTATAATGAGTTACATGGAGGCACTGTGAACGCTGTATGACCTGTGATCCGGCAGTGTCCATGTTTTTAGGATTGCATAAAAGTGACATCGGCCACAGTTGTCCAGAGTAACTCTGCTGCCTCATTATAGTGAATGGATCCCTCGGGTTTTCATTTGAATCGCGTCACCCAGAGATTTAGATGGAAACTCCAAAGTAAGTGGTCAGCGTATAGCGCCGGATAAATGTTATGTAAAATATTCCCAATAAAAGCTTCAACTCAATCCACAAAAAAGCAAGTCCCCTCTCAGGTCAGGTATCTGTTACCTGAAATATAGAAGGCTTCCACGTTACTGGTAGCACAAAGGCTCTGGAAAAGCGAAATGACTCTTCACCCTCCAAAAGAAATTCAGCAAATTCTGCGCTCCTAAATCCCTCCCTTCTAAGCCCCTTCTAGTGTCTGCAGCATACTGGTCACTACAGTGTTCTGGTCATTACAAAGGCAGTTTTCAATTTTCACTCGGCAACATTCATTGCTGTTTGTTTCTGGAAGATACCAATGGAGTCAAAATCGTCACTACACCTGTAGATAAATTCCCCAAGGGGTATAGTTTCCAAAATGGAGTCAAATGAGGGTCAATTCTGGTCTTCTAGCAATTAGGGGCTCTGTATATGGAGTTTGCAAACTGTTCTAGGAACATCTGCGCTCCAGGAGGCAAATACCTCTCCGTTCCTCCTGAGTCTCTCCGTATGGCTAAGTAGTACTGTACAGCTACATATGGTGTATTGCCACGTTTAGTAGAATTTGTTGGACAAATTTTGGTGCCATTTTTACCCACTTCTTGTGTGAAAATGTAAAATCTGAGGCTAAAACAAAATTTTGGTGATAAAAATGTAGTTATTTTTTCTTCACTGCCAAATGGTATAAAATTCTGTGACACACCCGTCGTGTCAATATGATCACTGCACCCCTAGATTAATCGTGAGGTGTAGTTTGTAAATTGGGGTCACTTATGGGGGGTTCTGCTGTTCTGGCACCTCATGGGCTCTCCCAGTGGGTCATGACACCTGCAAACCATAACAGTAAAATCTGGGGCTCCTTGCCTCCTGATCTTTGCACTTTGCCTGAAAAATATTTCCCAATTACATGTAGGGTATTTGAGCACTCAGGAAAAAATAGATCTCAGTTTGTTGTAAAAAAAAAGTCATATTAGCCCTTAGAAAAATTCAAAACTTGGGGCTAAAGCAACATTTTAGTGGTAAAAATGTGATTTATTAATTCTTCACCACTCAATGGTATAAAATTTTGTGAGGCACTGCACATGTGGTATCAATATTATCACTGCACCCCTAGATGAATTCACTGGGGAGTGTAGTTTGTAAAATGAGTTCACATATAGATGGTTTCTTTTGTTCTGTCACCTCAGGGGCTCTGCCAATGTGACATGGCACCCTCAGACCATTACAGAAAAATCTGAACTCCAGTATGGTGCCTCTCACATCTGAGATTTGCACTGAGCCTCAAAAGCTACCCTTATTAAAATATAAAATTTGGGGCTAAAATAAAATTTTTGTAAGGAAAATTTTTATTTTTCATTATTTTCAAGGCTCAACGTTATAAACTTCTGTAAAGCACTTGAGGGTTCAAGGTGCTCACCACGCATCTAAATACATTCCTTGATTGGAATAGTTTCCAAAATAGGGTCACTTGTGGGGGGTTTCCACTGTTTATGCACATCAGGAGTTTCCCAAATGGGACATGAAAATGATTCCAGGAAATTTTGCATTCAAAAAGTCAAATGACTTTCCTTCCGAGCCCTGTCGTGCGCCAAACCAGTAGTTTTAACCCTCATATTGGGTATCGCCGTACTCAGGAGAAATCGCACAACAGATTGTAGGGTACAATTTCTTCTGTTACCCTTATGAAAATGCAATATTTTGGGCTAAAAACATATTTGTGGGGAAAATTAGATTTTTTTTTATTTTTACGGCTCAACGTTATAAACTTCTGTGAAGCACCTGAGGGTTCAATGTGCTCACCACACATCTAGGTCAGTTCCCTGAGGGGTCTAGTTTCCAAATGGTGTCATTTGTGGTGTTTTTTCACTGTTTAGGCACATCAGGAGCTCTCCAAACGCGACATGGCATCCGCCAATTGTTTCAGCAAATTTTGGATTCGAAAAGTCAAGCTCTGCCGTTCGCCCAAACAGTGGTTTTCTCCCTCATATGGGGAATGCACATGCTCAAGAGAAATTATACAACAAATTTTGGGGGCCATTGTTCCCCATTCCCCTTGTCAAAATAAAAAAAAAATTGGGTCTGAAGTAATTTTTTTGTGAAAAAAAGTTAAATGTTAATTTTTTTTTTCCACATTCCAAAAATTCGTGTGAAGCACCTGAAGGGTTAATAAACTTCTTGAATGTGGTTTTGAGCACCTTGAGGGGTGCAATTTTTAGGATGGTGTCACTTTTGGGTATCTTCTATCTTTTAAACCCCTCAAAGTGACTTCAAATGTAATGTGGTCCCTAAAAAAAATGGTGTTGTAAATTTTGTTGGAGAAATGAGAAATTGCTGGTCAACTTTTAACCCTTATATCTTCCTAACAGAAAAAATTTAGTTACAAATTGTGCTGATGCAAAGTAGACATTATTAACTATTTTGTGTGACATATCTGTGATTTGAAGGCATAAAAATTCAAAGTTGGAAAATTTCCATTTTCTCACAAAAACCGCATGTCATACCGAAGAAATGTTACCACTGTCATGAAGTACAATATGTCACGAGAAAACAATCTCAGAATCACCGGGATCCATGGAAGCGTTCCAGAGTTATTACCTCATAAAGGGACAGTGGTCAGAATTGTAAAAATTGGCCCGGTCATTAACATGCAAACCACCTTCAGGGGTAAAAGGGTTAACCCCTTCTCAACATATGATGTAAATGAACATCATGGCATAATCCCTATGTATGGAGCTGTTCACAAACTCCAAAGCCAGTCACACTGTCCACATATTGACCCATTTTTCCAAGATTAAAGGAAATATGATGATTTGTCATCCCTGCCAGAGGCCTTCTTAATCCATCTTTCTGCACTACCACAAATATTTTTTCCCCAGCAAGAGGGACTCAGTGGACTCTCACTATTCTTACGATGGCTTATGACTCCAGAGGTTGAACAAGCATCTGTTGGACATTTATAGCATATGCTGTGAGACTATTTCTCTAATATATCATTAATGTGTAGCAAAAAAAATATGCAAACCCACAGTAACATTGAGGCTGTGTGCCCACGTAGCGATTTTTAAGCGTTTTTGCCGCGATTTTCGGCGCGAAAACGTTTAAAAATCGTGTACAGAACGCCCCCCATGCATTCCTATGGCATTCCACACATGCTGTGCTAATGCTGTGCTTTTTTCCACGGCGGAATCGCATCGCGGAAAAAATCGCAGCATGCTCATTCTTTTGTGCGGAATCGCAAAGAATTGCCGCGATTCCGCACCCATAGGAATGCATGAGAATCGCTTACTTCCCGCATGTGGCTATGCTCACCATGCGGGAAGTTAAGCGTCTCATGTGCAGTTGGTACCCACGGTGTGGAGGAGAGGAGACTGTCCTCTAGGCCCTGGGTACCATACCCCTGTAAAAAAAAGAATAAAAAATAAAAAATTGGGGTATATTTACCTTCCGGCGTCCCGCGCTGCATTCCCGGCCTAAGCGTTCCCAGTAATGTCTTGCGGCACGGTCCAGTGATGACGTAGTCTCGCGTGACTCTAGCGGTCTCGCAAGATCGCTATAGCAACGCGAGACTACGTCATCACAGGTCTCGCAAGGCATTACTGGGAACGCTGTGGCCCGGGAATGCAGCGCGGAACGCCGGAAGGTAAATATACACCGATTTTTTTTATTTTTTTTAGCATTTTAACATTCTATCTTTTACTATTGAGGCCGCATAGGCGGCCTCAATAGTAAAAACCTGGTCACACTTGTCAAACACTATGTTTGACGAGTGTGACCAACCTGTCAATCACTTTCCAAGCGATGCTTCAAATCGCTTGGAAAGTGCTTGAATATCGCACACGAAAATCGCGGCAAAATCGCGATCATAATCTCGGTAAAATCGCAGTGAAATCGCGCAGAAAAAACAACGCGATTTCTGGGAAGGAGTCCGGTTTTTGGTGTGCGTTTTAACACGCACCGTGGGCACATAGCCTAAAAGCACGTTGGTGCCCATTTGTCATGTTAAATACTCCAGACCTGCTTGCCATGTCTGGTACAATTTTTTGAACATGACACTTTCTGTGATTTGTCCAACAATGGAGAATCACATTGCTGAAAAGTGAAGGGGATTGTCAGAAAAAGACCATGGCCTAATGTGCAACACTATTTGCTAAAATTTCTAACGCAAAGTTGGCCAACTAATAGTTGGTGTTAACTTAGACTATACAGCATTGAAATACACCAAATTTATAAACCAGCATGAGCGATTATGATAACTGTGTGGCATTTTAAGTCAGTGTGGTATATTGACCACCAATTTGCCTTTTTACTGACCTGAGATATAAGAGCATAGCAGCTCTCCGTGGATAAAAATTGCAGCAGCTGTTCTCTATAGCAGACACCCTGGTGGCACCCACCATGGCCACTTAACCCCCTAGATGCTGCTGTCAATAGTCACAGTGATATCTGATAGTTAACATAGTGTGGGGGCTTCACTTTTTAACCCCGTCAGCACCCTGGGATTGTGATGTGTGGCTCTGATGGTTATCCTGGCAATCCAAGGACAAGAAATGGCTTTCGAGTCTGCCAGCTATAAAGTACGGTCAGATGTTAGCAACATTTTAGTGGTAAAAATATACATTTTCTTCCCTGTCACTCCACTTTTAATTAATTCCTGAAATGCACCTGAAGGGTTAACAAACTACCTCATGGCAGTTTTAAGTATGTTTAGGGTTGCTGTTTTTGGAATGTTGTAATTTTGGGGGATTTTCCTAAAAATAGGTCCCTCAAAGTCACTTCAAAACTGAATAGGTCTCTAAACTGTCAACCTATTCGCAAAAAATAATCTATTACTGATCATTCAGTGCAGGAATGAATGTGTCGCATGGATTTATGTCTTTTAACATCATTTAAAGAATTTGCTCCTCAGGCCTTGTGGGGGCATCACACAGCACAGAACCAGACCCCCGATCAGAGGACTATAAACCTTTCACACTCCTTATCTATGAACTGCTCTAATATTTATGGCCACAACTACTTATCATTCTCCCATAATGATGTTTCTGCTTCATGTCACGTCACTTGTCTTATCTATTACATTATTTTTCTTTCTGTGTTGTGTTGTGTGTAAATATGTGATTCTTCAGATTTTGTATTAGTCTATAGCCTGATGAAGAGACCTGCGTAGTCTCGAAAGCTTGCAATGTGTTACCATCTTTTCAGTTAGCCATTAAAAGGCATCAACCCCTGAGGACTCTCAATTCTAAATATTTATCTTTCTATTGGCTAGCCCGATACAAAGATGTATATCTTTCTTGTATCATGATCATTCATTGCGCATTTGATGCTGGGTTAGCCATTGTAAGCATACTATTATGACTAATTATTTTTAGAGCACCATTGAATCTATGGTGCTTTACTGTACATGTGAAAAGGGGTTTACATGCAAAATATTAATTACAATGAGCAAACTAACAATCATAGGCTGAAACCAAGAGGGATAGGGCTCTGCCCTTGTGGACTTACATCTACAGGGTAATTGGGAAGCGGAACCTAAGATAAAAACAATATGTGCAAATATCCTGTGTTAAGTAAATACATAGTTATAGTACATGTAAATAACATAGGGTACTTAGTTAACATTGTTTTTATCAAAAGCCATCCCAGGATGACAAGGTGTATCCTAATTAGAACAGGACCTGACTTCTCACTATGTGTCAGCAGATATAAAAAATAGATAAGGGTAGAGTAGGACCTAGGTCTTGCTTATTCAGACACATGAATGTATCAAAACAATATTAACAAACTAACGTACAGTATGTTATTTATATGTACTATTAATAAATATTTACTTACTACTGGGTATTTCCTTATTTTCTTTTTATCTCAGGTTCTACTTGTTAAATGGTAAAAGTGTAAATGCACAACTATACATTGCTCTTACATCAACATATGCTCTGGCACAGTTTTTTTGGTTAGGGTAATGAGGAAGGTGACAGTAGAATTCTAGAATGTTAGAGTTGGAAGGGACCTCCAGGATCATCTGGCTCAACCCCCTGCTTAATGCAGGATTCACTAAACCATCTCAGACAGATGTCTGTCCAGTCTGTTTGAAGACTTCCATTGAAGGAGAAATCACCTCTCATGGCAGCCTGTTCCACTCATTGATCACCCTCACTGTCAAAAGTTTTTTTCCTAATGTCTAATCTGTGTCTTCTCTCAGTTTCATTCCATTGCTTCTCATGTTTTCATGTACAAAAGAGAATAAGGATGATCCCTCTACACTGTGACATCCCTTCAGATATTTGTAGACCGCTATTAAGTATCCTCTTAGCCTTCTTTTTTGGAAGCTAAACATTCCCAGATTATTTAATCGTTCCTTATAGGACATACTTTGCAGTCTGCTCACCATCCTAGTAGCTCTTCTCTGAACTTGCTCCGGTTTTTCAATGTCTTTTCTAAAATGTGGTGCCCAGAACTGGACACAGTATTCCAGATGAGGTCTGACCAAGGAGGATAAGAGGGGGCTAATTACTGCACGTGATCTAGACTCAATTCTTCTCTTAATATATCCTAGAACTGTGTTTGTCTCTTTTGCTGCATCATACTGTTGACTCATGTGCAGCCTGTGATCTATTAATATACCCAAGTCTTTTTCACACGTGCTGTTGCTTAGTTCTATTTCTCCCTTCTGTAGATATAGTTTTTGTTTTTCATGCCCAAATGTACAATCTTGCATTTCTACATGTTAAATACCATTCTATTAGTAGCTGCCCATTGTTCAAGCTTTTCTAAATCCTTCTGAATCCTTTTTGTCTTCTCTATTGTTAGCTATCCCTCCTAGCTTGCAACGTCTGCAAATTTGATTAGATTACCTTCAGTTCCCTTATCTAAATTATAAAAATGTTGAACAACACTGGGGCCTGGGCAGAGCCTTGTGGTACCCCACTTGAAACACTCTTCTAATTGGATATGCAACTATTTATCACCACTCTTTGCGTACGGTCACTGAGCCAGTTATGAATCCATCTAATTATAGCCTTGTCAATCCTCTACTTGGTCATTTTTTCAATAAGGATGGTATGAGATACTTTATCAAATGATTTGCTGAAGTCGAGATATACTATATCTATCACATTTTCCTGATTCACCCAGTCAGTGATTTATTTCATCATAGAAAGAAATCATATTGGTCTGGCATAACTTGTTTGCTACAAACCCATGCTGGCTCTAGTTAAATTACTGTATTCTTATCCAAGTACTTACATACATACTGTTTAATAATTTGTTCAATGATCTTTCCTGGCGTCGAAGTAAGGCTCACTGGCCTGTAATTCCTGGCTCCATCTTCTTTCATTTTTTATAGATAGGGACAACATTTGCCCTTCTCCAATCTTCTGGTACATCTCCTGTTCTCCAGGATATTTAAAAAATTCTGGCTAGTGGTTTCTTAATTTCCTCTGCTAACTCTTTCAGTACTCTAGGATGTAATTCATCTGGACCAGGAGATTAATTTAAATTAGTTAAGTGTTCCATCACCATCTCTCTGTTTATAGATAGTGTGATTTCTTTTATTGCTTCAATAACTCCGTGAAGATCAATGTTACAATTGCTTTCTTAGAGAACACAGATGCAAAATAGGAATTTAAAAGTTCGGCCTTCTCAACATCATTTTTGACCACTTCACCCTTTTCATCTCGTAAAAATCTTATAGCATCTTTGACTTTTCTTTTGCTTTGTGACATACCCCCAAAATCCTTTTTTCTTGCTTTTGGTCTTGAAAACCTCATTTCATTACTGGCTTTAGGTCTTCTAAAGTTTGTCCTGCATTCCCTACAGACAACATTATATTGTTCTTTAGATATCCCCCCAGTAGGTTCTGGGGTTGCAACAGCTCTGGTGGTGGGTGAGGTGGCAGCAGCGAGGTCATTGCAGGCTGTAAACTTTCTTAAAGAGATGAGTTTAAAAGTTCCATCTGAAGGTTCCAAAAGTGGAAGACAATCAGACATGTTGAGGCACAGAATTCCAGAGGATGGGGGACATTCAGCAGAAATATTGGAGGCGATTCAGTGAGGATTGTACAAGTGTGGAGAAGACAAAGATGTCTTTGGAGAGAGTACTGCGGGAGATTAATTGAAAGACTCAGAGGTGTATCCAGGGGGAAGCCGGGGCAGTTGCAGCCAGCAGGGGGGCGGAGTCGGGCCGCCTAATGCAGTGTTCTGCAGTGTCTTCCCCCGGCGGCTGCGTTCTGCCGCTCCCCATCCTGTGAGTCGGCTGTTCTCTGCGGCGCAGAGAAGGAGGCCGCGCCGGCTCCCAGGCAGCAATTGTACTGGCGTCTATACAGCGACATCAGCAGCGTGATCAGGTCATGTGATCACGCTGCTGATGTCACTCCCCGGCGCCCAGAGCGAACGCTGGTGGTAAGTGTGCTCCACTATGGAGCTGAAGAACCACTGAAGATGGGAGATGGGTGGTGTTAATGAGTGGGGGGGTTAATGAGTGGAGATGGGGGTTAATGAGTGGAGATGGGGGTTAATGTGGGGATATGGGTTAATGAGTGGGGGGTTAATGAGTGGGGATGGGGGTTAATGAGTGGGAGGGTTAATGCGTGGAGATGGGGTTAATGTGTGGGGGTTAATGAGTAGAGATGGGGTTAATGTGGGGATGGGGGTTAATGAGTGGAGATAGGGGTTAATGTGGGGATGGGGGTTAAAGAGTGGAGGTGTTAATGAGTGGAGATGGGGGTTAATGTGTGGGGGATTAATGAGTGGAAATGGGGGTTAATGTGTGGGGATGGGGGTTAATGAGTGGGGGTTAATGTGTGAGGGGTTAATGAGTGGGGATGGGGGTTAATGTGGGGATGGGGTTAATGTGTGGGGGGTTAATGAGTGGGGATGGGGGTTAATGTGTGGGGGGTTAATGAGTGGGGATGGGGGTTAATGAGTGGAGATGGGTGTTAATGTGGGGATGGGGGTTAATAAGTGTGGGGTTAATGAGAGGGGATGGGGTTTAATGAGTGGGGGGTTAATGTGTGGGGGGTTAATGTGTGGGGATGGGGGTTAATGAGTGGGGATGGGGGTTAATGTGTGTTGGGATTTGAAGTGGGGGTACATACTGTGTGGGGAGATTTGGGAGTAGTGGGGATAGGGGATACTTAATGTGTGGGGGGATTTGGAGTGGGGATGAGGGGTTATTTAATGTGTGTGAGGGATTTGGAGTGGGGATGCGGGATTTAATGTGTGTGGGGAGATTTGAGGACAAAATGAAGAGTATGTAGGTATGAGGGCATGTATGAGGAAACAGTATGCGGGATGGGTGCAAACAGTAAGGGGTGCGAAAGGGTAAATGTATGTGCACACAGTAAGAGTAGCGATGGGAAAAATGTAAGTGGACACAGTGTGGGGAGTGAGGGAGATGGGATGTGTGCAGACACAGTATGGAGAGTCAGGTATGTGTGAGCAGACAGTATAGAGAGTGAGGGGGTAAATATATGAGGAGACAGTATAGTGAACAGAGGGATGTTAGAGGAGACAGTATGAGGAGGGAGGGGAATAGTGTGAGGCGACCGTATATTGCAGATATTTTTATTTAGGAGCATTATAATGACACTTCTATCTTTAAGGCATCATGTGGAGATTTGCTGCAGAAGACCGGAGAAGATGGAAGTCTGCAGAGACGGCTGTGGATGAGAAAACTCATCATGGAGTCTGGACAAGAAGACGAAAATGAGAATGACTCCAGAGACGACGTCATCTATAAAGTACCTGGATGTAAATATTATTTGTGATACTGACTTTTTCTCATGTTTTTATTTATGTTAGGAACATTAAAGGGGTTGTTCAGGTTTGTGCTGAGCCTGCTGTCATTCTATGTGACTGGAGACTTCTGAATTCTCACAGTGCTCACTGAACACTGTTAGGATTCTCTCGAGCCGGTAATTTACATACATACGGACACATGCTGACTAGACATGTGTGGCCTCAATGAAAATAAACACAGCAAGGCCGGGCACATCTAGTCGGAATGTGGCCAGAAGTATACAAATCACATACTTGTGCTGACATGACTGTACATCGGCAAGGGAGAATCCTAAAAGTGTGCAGTGCATTCGTTGTGAGAATTCAGAAGCCTGCAATGTCAGGAATCAGCTCTGCAGGTTCCTGTAGTCATCACATGGACACTTCACTCATATGCGATTTTCATAGTTATGGTCTTGTGACAACGAGCTTCTCATCCTGCTTTCAGTTTTTTACTGAACATTGAGAGCATTAGGGAGAGCAGCTCGTGGGTACATGGCTAAGTGTGCAAGTCGCATATGTACTTGGGGGGGGCGAACCAAATTCTAGCCCCGGGTACCAGAATGCCTAGATACGCCTCTGCAAAGACTTACAGTTGTGGCCAAAAGTATTGACACCCCTGGAATTTTGTCAGATAATATTCAGTTTCTTCCTGAAAATTATTGCAAACACAAATTCTTTGTTATTATTATCTTCATTTAATTTGTCTTAAATGAAAAAACACAAAAAGAATTGTCCTAAAGCCAAATTGGATATAATTCCACACCAAACATAAAAAAAGAGGGTGGACAAAAGTATTAACACTGTTCGAAAAATCATGTGATGATTCTCTAATTTGTGTAATTAACAGCACCTGTAACTTACCTGTGGCACCTAACAGGTGTTGGCAATAACTAAATCACACTTGCAGCCAGTTAACATGGATTAAAGTTGACTCAACCTCTGTCCTGTGTCCTTGTGTGTACCACATTGAGCATGGAGAAAAGAAAGATGACCAAAGAACTGTCTGAGGACTTGAGAAACCAAATTGTGAGGAAGCATGAGCAATCTCAAGGCTACAAGTCCATCTCCAAAGACCTGAATGTTCCTGTGTCTACCGTGCGCAGTGTCATCAAGAAGTTTAAAGCCCATGGCACTGTGGCTACCTCCCTAGATGTGGACGGAAAAGAAAAATTGACAAGAGATTTCAACGCAAGATTGTGCGGATGTTGGATAAAGAACCTCGACTAACATCCAAACAAGTTCAAGCTGCCCTGCAGTCCGAGGATACAACAGTGTCAACCCGTACTATCCGTCGGCGTCTGAATGAAAAGGGACTGTATGGTAGGAGACCCAGGAAGACCCCACTTCTTACCCCAAGACATAAAAAAGCCAGGCTGGAGTTTGCCAAAACTTTCCTGAAAAAGCCTAAAACGTTTTGGAAGAATGTTCTCTGGTCAGATGAGACAAAAGTAGAGCTTTTTGGGCAAAGGCATCAACATAGAGTTTACAGGAGAAAAAAAGAGGCATTCAAAGAAAAGAACAAGGTCCCTACAGTCAAACATGGCGGAGGTTCCCTGATGTTTTGGGGTTGCTTTGCTGCCTCTGGCACTTGACTGCTTGACCGTGTGCATGGCATTATGAAGTCTGAAGACTACCAACAAATTTTGCACGATAATGCAGGGCCCAGTGTGAGAAAGCTGGGTCTCCCTCAGAAGTCATGGGTCTTCCAGCAGGACAATGACCCAAAACACACTTCAAAAAGCACTAGAAAATGGTTTGAGAGAAAGCACTGGAGACTTCTAAGGTGGCCAGCAATGAGTCCAGACCTGAATCCCATAGAACACCTGTGGAGAGATCTAAAAATGGCAGTTTGGAGAAGGCACCCTTCTAATATCAGGAACCTGGAGCAGTTTGCCAAAGAAGAATGGTCTAAAATTCCAGCAGAGCATTGTAAGAAACTCATTGATGGTTACCGGAAGCGGTTGGTCTCAGTTATTTTGGCTAAAGGTTGTGCAACCAAGTATTAGGCTGAGGGTGCCAATACTTTTGTCTGGCCCATTTTTGGAGTTTTGTGTGAAATGATCAATGTTTTGCTTTTTGCTTCATTCTCTTTTGTGTTGTTTCATTTAAGACAAATTAAATGAAGATAATAATACCAAAGAATTTGTGATTGCAATCATTTTCAGGAAGAAACTGAGTATTATCTGACAAAACTGCAGGGGTGTCAATACTTTTGGCCACAACTGCATGGATGGGACAGATTATGGACATTTGTGTAGGTCAATGTTAGTAGTTTGAATTTGATTTGTTGGGGAATTGGAAGTCAGTGAAGGGATTTACAAAAGGGAGAATTGGAGGAGTAGTGAAGAGAGAGATGTGGATTAATTGGTCAGCAGCGTTAAGGAAGGATTGAAGTAGTACTCCCATCAGCCAACGCCTGTGACTGGAGGTAAACCTTTTACCGCCAGTCACAACTGATGGCTCACATTGTCATCTGACAGCGTGGGAAACACAGCTCTCTGATAATACCGTCTATCAGTCGCCGGTGTTTCTTGCTCTGTCATGCAGATGACAGCATTGCAAGCATTGGATGCAGAACCCGAACAGTTCTGGGTCCTTACAATAGGTGTTTGGTATGGACCCCGAGCTTTAGAGTTCGGGTTTGTGCATCTTTAATCATCTTGCCCCCCCCCCAAAAAAAAAAGCCACCATACAGCTCCGTCCGCAGAAAATAAAAAAGGTACAGCTCTCAAAATAACCCGATGCAAAAATAATTATTTTTTCTATAACAGTTTTTTTTGTGTAAAAGCGCCAAAACATAAAAAAATACAAATGTGGTATCACTGTAATCGTACTAACCCGAAGAATAAAGCTGCCTTATCAAATTTACCACACACAGAATGGAATTACCGTATATACTCGTGTATACGTCGAGTTTTTCAGCCCCTTTTTTGGGCTGAAAAGGACCCTCTCGACTTATAACACGAGTCATACACCTGAAAGCCAGCGAGGGAGGGGGGAGCAGGAGACATGATACTCAACCCTCCATCTTAAAATGGGAATGCAAAAAATAGTTTTTACAATAAATTGTGTCATTTAGTGTGTGACAGCAGTTAAACATAAAAACCAATATAAATCTAGTATCCCTGTAATTGCACTGACCCGAAGAATAAAGTAATCTAATCACATATAATGCACGAGGAACCACGTAAAAAAGAAATAAAACCAACTCTTCATCTGCTGTTGAGCTGTTAATTGTTTCATTCTGCCCTCCAAACATCGCAGTAAGACTCGGCTCACATTTACCCTGCGCTCTGCACTGAGCACTTACACTGGGGTTTCCATGTAAATCTCTGAAATATGAGATTCAAACAGAATCCCTGGCAGAAGATTCCATATAATGAGGCAGATTGAGGCACTATGGACAAAGTCTGGCATGTGATCCGGCAGTGTACATCTTTTTAGGCATTTGTCTAAAAAAAAATATATATATATCATTTGTGCACTTCAGAAACGGAGACTGCTGACCATAGGCCAGGTGGAGTCCAGAGTAACTCGGCTTCCTAATTATAGTGAATGGATCCCTCTGGAGTTTCATCTGAATCACATCACTCAGAGATTTAGATGGAAACCCCGATGTAAGTATTCAGCATGGAGCACAGAATAAATGTGATCCCAAACATTATGTAAAATATTCCCAATAAAAGCTTCAACTCAATCCACAAAAAAGCAAGTCCCCACTCAGTTCCGTCATCTGTTAACGGAAATATAGGGGGCTTGCACATTACTAGTAGGTACAAAGGAAAAACGCTATGGCTCCTTGCTCTCCAAAAGAAATTCCGCAAATTCTGCGCTCCCAAATCTAAATGCCCCCTTCCTTTTAGCCCCACAGTGTGCCTAAATCACGTTTAGCATCCACATGTGTTGACATTTCTGTAGTGATGACAGTCCGCCTAATTTGCGGGTGGATGTCTCCAGAAGCATGAGCTTGGCACCACAACGTACTGGTCACTTCAACAGCAGTTTGCAATTTTCACTCAACAACATCCACTTCTCTTTGTTTGTAGAAGACACCCATGGAGTCATTATCGTCACTACATATAGATAGAGTCACAATGGGGTATAATTTTCATAATGGGGGTCACTTGAGGGTGGATTCTGCTTTTCTAGCCCTTGGGGCTCTGTATATGGAGTCCATCTAGATAAATTCCTTGATGGTCTAGTTACCAAAATGAGGTCACTTGTGGGGACTTTCCTGGTTTAGGCACATCAGGGGCTCTCCAAATGCAACATAACACCCACAGGCCATTCCATCAAAATATGCTTTCCAAAATCTCTTTCTGAGCCCTGCCGTGCACCCAGTCAGTAGTTTTTCCAAGATGTGATGTGGTCCCTAAAAAATGGTTTTGTAAATTTATTGAAAAAAGGAGAAATCGCTGGTCAATTTTTAACCTTTATAACTACCTACCAAAAAAAATTTGTTTAAAAAAATTGGGCTGATGTAAAGTAGACATGAGGGAAATGTTATTTATTAATGATTTTGTGTGACATATCTCTCTGATTTAACCCCTTTACCCCCAAGGGTGGTTTACATGTTAATGACCAGGACAATTTTTACAATTCTGACCACTGTCCCTTTATGAGGTAATAACTCTGGAACACTTCCATGGATCTCGGTGATTCTGACATTGTTTTCTCATGGCATATTGTATTTCATGATAGTGGTAACATTTCTTTAATATGACTTGCGTATATTTGTGAAAAAAAATGGAATTTTGGCGAAAGTTTTGAACATTTCGCAATTTTCCAACTTTGAATATTCATGCCCTTAAATGAGAGAAATATGTCACACAAATAGTTAATAAATAACATTTCCCCCATGTCTACTTTACATCAGCACAATTTTGGAACCAACATTTTTTTTTTACGAAGTTATAAGGGTTAAAAGTTGACCAGCGATTCCTCATTTTTACAGCACCATTTTTTTTAGTGACCACATCACATTTGAAGGGGTCTATATGATCTAAAAAACCCAAAAGTGACACCATTCTAAAAACTGCACCCCTCAAGGTGCTCAAAACTACATTAACCCCTTAATCCCATATGACGTACTATCCCGTCCATGTGCCCTGGGACTTAATTCCCAGGGACAGGATAGTACGTCATAGCGATCAGCGGCGCCCACATGGTGAGCGCCGCTGATTGCGGCCAGGTGTCAGCTGATTATCACAGTTGACACTCTGCACAATGTGTCAGGGGCGGTCACGGACCGCCCCGACACGTTAACCCCTTGCACACTGCGTTCAAACACGATCGCGGTGTACCGGGGGTTAAAGGGAAGCATCAGCAGGGAGGGGGCTCCCTCCGTACTTCCCTGAGCCCCCCACGGGAGCGCAATGTGCAGCGCTGCTGCTGGGGGCTCCTTCCCTCCTTCCCGAATCCAAGATGGCGACGGGGACCTTCGGGGGCCTGCAGGGAGCCGGCTTCCTCAGTGCCTGCAAAGCGCAGGCACGAGGAAGCCTGCTGCACTGCCTGTGACAGATCGCTGATCTGTCACAGTGATCTGTGATGTGACAAATCAGCGATCTGTCACAGGACAGTGATGTCCCACCTGGGACAATGTAATAAAGTTAAGAAAAAAAAAAGTGTTAAAATAATTTTAAAAAATCGCCACATAAATTAGAAAAAAAAAATATTCCCCCAATAAATTCATTTTTTGGAAATAAAAATAATAAAAGTACAAATCTTTGGTATCGCCGCGTCCGTAACGACCTGCCCTATAAAACTGTCCCATTAGTTAACCCCTTTAGCGAACCCCTTAAAAAATAAAAATAAAAAACAAAGCAAAAAATAATGATTTATTATCATACCGCCGAACAAAAAGTGCAATAACGCGCGATCAAAAAGACGCATATAAATATCCATGGTACCGCTGAAAACGTCATCTTGTCCTGCAAAAAACGAGCCACCATACAGCATCATCAGCGAAAAAATAAAAAAGTTATAGCTCGCAGAATAAAGCGATGCAAAAATAATTATTTTTCATATAAAATAGTTTTCATTGCATAAAACTGACAAAACATAAAAAAAGAACTAAATGAGGTATCGCTGTAACCGTACTGACCCATAGAATAAAGCCGCTTTATCAATTTTATCGCACGCGAAATAGTGTAAACGCACCCCCCCAAAAGAAATTCATGAAACGCTGGTTTTTGTTCATTCTGCGTCCCAAAAATCGGAATAAAAAGCGATAAAAAAAAGTCACGTGCCCGAAAATGGTACCAATAAAAACGTTAACTCGTCCCGCAAAAAATAAGACCTCACATGACTCGGTGGGTCAAAATATGGAAAAATTATAGCTCTCAATATGTGGTGATGCAAAAACTATTTTTACAATAAAAAGCGTCTTTTGGCGTGTGACAGCTGCCAAACATAAAAACCCGCCATAAATAGTAAATCAAACCCCCCGTTATCACCCCCTTAGTTAGGGAAAAATAATAAAATTTAAAGAAAATGTATTTATTTCCATTTTACCATTAAGATTAGGGCTAGGGTTAGGGCCAGGGCTAGGGTTAGGGCTAGGGTTAGGGCTGAGATTAGGGTTAGGGGTGTGTTGGGGTTAGGTTTGGAGTTAGAATTGGGGGTTTCCACTGTTTGGGCACATCAGGTGCTCTCCAAATGCAACATGGCGTCTGATCTCAATTCCAGCCAATTCTGAGTTGAAGAAGTCAAATGGTGGTCCTTCCCTTCCAAGCTCTGCCATGCGCCCAAACAGTGTTTTACCCCCACATCTGGGGTATCAGCCTACTCAGGACAAATTGCAAAACAACTTTTGGGGTCCAATTTCTCCTGTTACCCTTAGGAAAATAAAAAATTGGGGGCAAAAATATCATTTTTGTGGAAAAAAATGATTTTTTTATTTTCATGCCCGGGCGTTATAAACTTCTGTGAAGAACTTGGGGGTTCAAAGTGCTCACCACATATCTAGATAAGTTCCTTAGGGGGTCTAGTTTCCAAAATGGGGTCATTTGTGGGGGGTTTCCACTGTTTAGGTACATTAGGGGCTCTCCAAAGGCAACATGACACCGTCAGACCATTCAATCAAAGTCTGCATTCCAAAACGTCACTACTTCCCTTCCGAGCCCCGACGTTTGCCCATACAGTAGTTTTCTCCCACATATGGGGTGTCAGCGTACTCAGAACAAATTGGACAACAACTTTTGGGGTCCAATTTCTCCTGTTAGCCTTGGGAAAATAAAAAAAATGGGGACTAAATGATCATGTTTGTGGAAAAAATACGATTTTTTTATTTTCACGCCCAGTCGTTATAAACTTCTGTGAAGCACTGGGGGTGTTCAAAGTGCTCACCACACAACTAGATAAGTTCCTTAGGGGGTCTAGTTTCAAAAATGGGGTCACTTGTGCGGGGTTTCCACTGTTTAGGTACATCAGGGGCTCTCCAAAAGCAACATGACACCCGCAGACCATTCCATCAAAGTCTGCATTCCAAAACGTCACTGCTTCCCTTCCGAGACCCGACGTGTGTCCATACAGTAGTTTTCTCCCACATATGGGGTATCAGCGTACTCAGGACAAATTGGAAAACAACTTTTGGGGTCCAATTTCTCCTGGTACCCTTGGGAAAATAAAAAAAATGGGGACTAAATGATCATGTTTGTGGAAAAAATCCGATTTTTTTATTTTCACGCCCGGTCGTTATAAACCTCTGTGAAGCACTGGGGGTGTTCACAGTGCTCACCACACAACTAGATAAGTTTCTTAGGGGGTCTAGTTTCAAAAATGGGGTCACTTGTGCGGGGTTTCCACTGTTTAGGTACATCAGGGGCTCTCCAAAAGCAACATGACACCCGCAGACCATTCCATCAAAGTCTGCATTCCAAAACGTCACTACTTCCCTTCCGAGACCCGACGTGTGCCCATACAGTAGTTTTCTCCCACATATGGGGTATCAGCGTACTCAGGACAAATTGGAAAACAACTTTTGGGGTCCAATTTCTCCTGGTACCCTTGGGAAAATAAAAAAATTGGTGACTAAATGATCATGTTTGTGGAAAAAATACGATTTTTTTATTTTCACGCCCGGGCGTTATAAACTTCTGTGAAGCACTTGAGGGGTCAAAGTGCTCACCACACATCTAGATAAGTTCCTTGGGGGGTCTAATTTCCAAAATGGGGTCATTTGTGGGGGGTTTCCACTGTTTTGGTACATCAGGGGTTTTCCAATCGCGACATGGTGTCCGATCTCAATTCCAGCCAAAATTGTCAAATGGCGCTGCTTCCCTTGCGTGGTCTGCCATGCGCCCACATAGTGGTTTACCCCCACATGTGGGGTATCAGCGTACTCAGGACAAATTGCACAATAACTTTTAGGGTCCTGTTACCCTTGGGAAAATAAAAATTGGAGGTGAAAAGATCATTTTTGTGGAAAAAAATATGATTTTTTAATTGTACCGCTGTACGTTATAAACTTCTGTGAAGCCCTTGTGGGTTCAAATTTCTCACCACATATCTAGATAAGTTCCTTGGGGGGGTCTAGTTTCCAAAATGGGGTCACTTGTGGGGGCTTTCCACTGTTTAGTACATCAGGGGCTCTCCAAACGTGACATGGCGTCCGATCTGAATTCCAGCCAATTTTGCATTGAAAAAGTCAAACGGCGCTCCTTCCCTTCTGAGCTCAGCCATGCGCCGAAACTGGTTCCCCCCCACATATCAGGTATGAGCGTACTCAGGACAAATTGCACAATAAATTTTGCAGTCCAATTTCTCCTGTTACCCTTGGTAAAATAAAAAAAATTGAACCTGAAGTAGTTTTTTTGTGAAAAAAAAAGTTAAATGTTCATTTTTTTTTTAAATATTCAAAAAATTCCTGTGACGTACCTAAAGGGTTAATAAACTTCTTGAATGTGATCTTGAGCACCTTAAGGGGTGCAGTTTTTAAAATGGTGTCACTTTTGGGTATTTTCTATGATATACACCCCTCAAAGTGGCTTAAAATGTGATGTGGTCCGTAAAAATAAAATGGTGTTGCAAAAATGAGAAATCTCTGGTCAAATTTTAACCCTTATAACTTCCTGACAAAAAAAAATCTTGGTTCCAAAATTGTGCTGATGTAAAGTAAACATGTGGGAAATGTTACTTATCAAGTTTTTTGTGTGCCTTATCTCTGTGATTTAAGGGCATAAAAATTCAAAGTTGGAAAATTGCGAAATTTTCTAAATTTTCGCCAAATTTCCATTTTTTCACAAATATACGCAAGTTATATGAATGAAATTTTACCACTAAGATGAAGTACAATATGTCACGAGAAAACAATGTCAGAATCACCAGGATCCATGGAAGCGTTTCAGAGTTACTACCTCATAAAGGGACAGTGGTCAGAATTGTAAAAATTGGCCCGGTCATGAAAGTGCAAACCACCCTTGGGGCTTAAGGGATTAAAGAAGTTTATTAACCCTTCAGGTGCTTCACAGGAATTTTTGGAATGTGGGGAAAAAAAATGAACATTTAACTTTTTTTCATAAAAAATTACTTTATATCCAATTTGTTTTATTTTCCCAAGGATAACAGGAGAAATTGGACCCCAAAAGTTGTTGTGCATCTTGTCCTGAGTAGGCTGATACCCCATATGTGGGAGTAAACCACTGTTTGGGCGCATGGCAGAGCTTGGAAGGAGCACTGTTTGAATTTTTCAACGCAGAATTGGCTGGAATTGAGATCAGATGCATGTCGTGTTTGGAGAGCCCCTGATGTGCCTAAAAAGTGGAAACCCCCCAATTATAACTCCAACCCTAACCCCAACACACCTCTAACCATAACCCTAACACACCCCTAATTCCAACCCTAACGTTAGCCCCAATCCTAACTTTAGCCCAAACCCCAACCCTAACCCTAATGGGAAAATGGAAATAAATACATTTTTTTATTTTTTTCCCTAACTAAGGGGGTGATAAAGGGGGGTTTGATTTACTATTTATAGCAGGTTTTTATGTTTGGCAGCTGTCACACACTAAAAGACGCTTTTTATTGCAAAAAACAGTTTTTGCATCACCACATTTTGAGAGCTATAATTTTCCCGTGGTTTGGCCCACAGAGTCATGTGAGGTCCTGTTTTTTGCGGGACGAGTTGACATTTTTATTGGTACCATTTTCGGGCACATGAAATTTTTTGATCGCTTTTTATTCGGATTTTTGTGAGGCAGAATGAGCAAAAACAAGCAATTCATGAATTTTTTTGAGGGGGCGTTTATACCATTCTGCATGTGGTAAAATTGATAAAGCGGTTTCATTCTTCAGGTTAGTATGATTACAGTGATACCTCATTTATATCATTTTATTATGTTTTGACACTTTTATACAGTAAAAACTATGTTATAGAAAAAGTAATTATTTTTGCATCGCTTTATTCTGAGAGCTATAACTTTTTTATTTTTCTGGTGATGGAGCTATATGGTGGCTTTTTTTAGTGGGACAAGATGACGTTTCCAGCGGTACCACGTTTATTTATATCAGTCTTTCTGATCGCATGGTTTTATTCCACTTTTTGTTCGGCGGTATGATGATAAAGCATTGGGTTTTTTTTAATGGTGTTCACTAAAGGGGTTAACTAGTGGGACAGTCTTATAGGTCGGGTCGTTACAGACGTGATGATACTAAATATGTGTACTTTTATTGTTTAGATTTTTTTTATTCTAATATTGATTTAATGATAGAATAAATATTGTTTTTTTTATTATTTTTTTAAAATATTTTTACAATTATTTAAAACATTTTTTTTATCTAATTCTTACTTTTACACATTGTCCCATAATGGGACACAAATTTTGTGCAGGCTGATCGCTTATATGGCATGCAGATCTGCGCATGACATGAAGTCTCTGAGATCTGGTATCCCGGTTGGGTTAACATGGGAGCAATTGGGACCCCGCGTCATGCCGCGGGGTCTCCGAATCAAAGGCAGAGGGGCTGTCAGTCCCTAAGCCGACTCCGGAGCGCTGTGATCATGTTTAACCCCCGGAACACTGCGATCAACGTGCCGGGAGTGGTCTGCGACCACTCCTGGCATTTAGTGTCGGGTGTCAGCTGTGAGAATCAGCTGACACAAGGCCGCGATCAGCCGCGCTCCCCCCGTGAGCATGGCTGATCACGTATGACGTATTATTCCGTCCATGGGCATTAAGTCCCAGGGTACATGGATGGAATAGTACGTCCAATGTCAGAAAGGGGTTAAAGGAATACGAATTCAAAGTTTGAAAATTGTGAAATTTTTCAAATTTTCGAAAGATTTCTGTTTGTTTGTTTTTTTTTCACAATTGAGCACAAGTTAGATAGAAGAAATTTTACCACTGTCATGAAGTACAATATGTTATGAAAAAACATAATCAGAATTGGTGGGATCCATTGAAGGCCTCCAGAGTTATTACCTGATAAAATGACACTTGTCATAATTGTAAAAATTGGCCTGATTGGTTAATTTTTATTATTACCCTTTAATTTTTGCTGACATTTGTATCTTCTTTTTATATCGAGACAGCAAGAAAAATATATACAATGTGTTCGCTATAACGTACTTAATTTGACCTGTAATAATAATAATAGTAAAAATAATAATAACTTAATGATGACCTTTCACGCCTAAAACTCAGAGTTTTTGGAGTTTGCATGCCAGTTTCTCCCAGCTCTGCCAAAATGGGTTGAGCTGGGGCAAGGTGAGGTCACAGTGTGTCTAATTAATGATGAACTATTGTGTTCTGTACACCAGAATTCTCATTTCAGCCTTTACTGGAGTGAAATATCTGATGTAGGGTATCACACGGAGACATACACCATTCGTCAGGCGTTCCGGATTCACATCTTCATGAATCAAAAGTATCTGACTTCAGCAATGTGAGCAACACCAGCCTTGATTAGTTGGTCATATAGTGCTCAGTTTGAATTTTGCATTTAAGTTTTGTAATAGTAAAATAAAATTACTTTATTTTAATGGTTCATCCCTGGCATGACCCACCAAATGAAGTACAGTATGTGTTACAAGCTAATGATTATTGAAGGGTGTAATTTATGTATACAGTATGTATGACTGTTAGGCAGTTAATATTTTGTTACACTTCCACATTCTTGCGTTCATAAAACAATGAACATAAACACTTATGTTTTTGGAAGTTCTGGGGATTTTCTCCTTTATATAATTGCTTTCACATTTTGTTGTCGGATCTCTGGTCTAGATAATTTTGTGGAAGCTTAAAAATAATAGCAAATATATTAAACATTTTTCCAATTTAAATTTTAGATCTGTATCTGATCCCAAACTATTTATTTAAAATGAATCCAATACAAAATAAATTCTAAAGATATCCACTTTTTTATATAACAGCAGTGGTTTATACTATATGTGCATTGACTTTATGGTCACTCAGATAAATGGCTAATCTTGGAAATTATAATACGGTCATGGCTGAAAGTGTTGGAACCCTTGAAGTTGTTCCATAAACAGAAATATTTTTCCCAGAAAATTATTGCAATTACGCATATTTTGCTGTACATATGTTTATTTCCTTTCTCTGTTTTGAAGCAACACAAAAAAATGAGAAAAAATATATAAATTGGACATAATTTTACATAAAACTCCAAAAATAGGCCGAACAAAATTGTTGCCACCTTTCCAAGAAATGCGGGTAAACAACTTTGTTTCAAGCATGTGATGCTCATTCAAACTCACTTGTGGCACGTAAGAGGTGTGGGCAATATGAAAATCACATCTGAAACTGGATTAAAAATGGAAAAATTGACTTTGATTGTGTGTGCTACACGAAGCATGGAGAACAGAAAGAGGACAAGAGAACTGTCTTAGGACTTGAGAACCAAAATTGTTGAAAAATATCAACAATCTCAAGGTTACAAGTCCATCTGCAGAGATCTTGATGTTCCTTTGTCCATGGTGCACAACATAATCAAGAAGTTTACAACCCATGGCACTGTAGCCAATCTCACTAGACGTGGACGGCAAAGAAAAATTGATAAAAGGTTGCAATGTAGGAGAGCCTACGTGGTGAATAAGAAGCCCCAATCAAGCTCCAAATAAATTCAAACTGACCTGTAGGCTTGGGGTGCATCATTGTCAGCATGAACTATCAGTCGACATTTTAGTTTAAAGAAATGCTATGGCAGGGCACCCAGGAGGTCGCCACAAAAAATGCTACACTGCAGATTGCCAAAATGTAATGAGCAAGCCTAAATCCTTTTGGGAAAGTGTCTTGTGGACAGATGAGACCAAGATAGAGCTTTTTGTTAACTCCTTCCCGACCAGTGACACAGCTTATGCGTCATGAAAGTCGGTGCCAATCCGGCCAATGACTCATATGCTGTAATGACTTGATAGCCCCCCTGTGGGTCGAGTGACTGGAGTCAATGAAAGGTCACCCGACCCTCAGGTACAGAGGGCTTTGCACTTCACCCTAGGGGAAGTGGCTTCGCCCCCCCGTGGCTACGATTGCTATGATTGGCTATTAAAAGTGAAACTGCTCCCCTCCCCCTTCCCTCCGCTCCCCCCCACCTTCCGCTCCCCCCTCATCCCCCGGTACCTCCTATGTCCCTCTGGCCATCCTGGTGTTCCGCTGTCCTGGATCATGGGCGCTGCCAACTTGGAAAATGGCGGGCGCATGCGCATTGCGCCCGTCGAAAATGCAAAGCTGCAGATTCATTCATTCATTTTGATCACTGTGATAAACTTTCACAGTGATCAAAATAAAAAAAGTAAATAAATCCCCCTTTATAACCCCCATAGGTAGGGAAAAATAATAAAATAAAGAAAATATTTTTATTTTTCCATTAGGGTTGGAATTAGGGTTAGAAATAGGGTTAGGGTTGGAATTAGGGTTAGGGTTAGAATTAGGGTTAGGGTTGGAATTAGGGTTGGGGTGGAATTAGGGTTAGGGTTGGAATTAGGGTTGGGATTAGGGTTGGAATTAGGGTTAAGGTTAGGGGTGGTTTGGGGTTGGGAATAGGGTTAGGCTTGTGGTTAGGATTAGAGTTGGGTTTAGGGTTAGGGGTGTGTTGGGGTTAGGGTTGTGGTTAGGGTTATGATTAGAGTTGGGATTAGGGTTAGGGGTGTGTTGGGGTTAGGGTTGGAGTTAGAATTGAGTGGTTTCCATTGTTTAGGCACATGACGGGGTCTCCAAACATGACATGGTGCCATTTATTCCAGCCAATTTTGCGTTCAAAAAGTCAAACACTGCTCCCTCCATTCCGAGCCCCGACGTGTGCCCAAACAGTGGTTTACTCCCACATATGGGGTATCAGCGTACTCAGGAAAAATTGCACAACAACTTTGGGGGTCTAATTTCTCCTGTTACCCTTGGGAAAATAAAAAAATTGAGGGCTAAAAAATTATTTTTGTGGAAAAAAAATGATTTTTTATTTTCACGGCTCTGCGTTATAAACTTCTGTGAAGCATTTGGGGTTCAAAGTGCTCACAACACATCTAGATAAGTTCCTTGGGGGGGTCTAGTTTGCAAAATGGGGTCACTTGTGGAGAGTTTCTACTGTTTAGGCACATCAGAGGCTCTGCAAATGTACATGACGCCCGCAGACCATTCTATCAAAGTCAGCATTTCAAAACGTCACTACTTAACCTTCCGAGCCCCGACGTGTGCCCAAACAGTGGTTCCCCCACATATGGGGTAACAGCGTATTCAGGACAAACTGGACAACAACTTTTGGGGTCAAATTTCTCCTGTTACCCTTGTGAAAATAAAAAATTGCGGGCTAAAACATCATTTTTTGAGAAAATAAATTATTTTTTATTTTCACGGCTCTACGTTTATAAACTTCTGTGAAGCACTTGGGGGTTCAAAGTGCTCACCACACATCTAAATAAGTTCCTTGGGGGTCTAGTTTCCAAAATGGGGTCACTTGTGGGGGTTTCTACTGTTTAGGCACATCAGGAGCTCTGCAAAGGTAGCATGACGCCAGCAGACCATTCCATCAAGTCGGCATATCAAAACGTCACTACTTCCCTTCCGAGCCCCGACGTGCGCCCAAACAGTGGTTCCCCCCACATATGGGGTACCAGCGTACTCAGGACAAACTGGACAACAACTTTTGGGGTCCAATTTATCCTGTCACCACTGTGAAAATAAAAAATAGCGGGCTAAAAAATCATTTTGAGGAAAAAAATATTTTTTATTTTCACGGCTCTGCGTTTATAAACTTCTGTGAAGCACTTGTGGGTGCAAAGTCCTCACTACACATCTAGCTAAGCTCCTTGGGGGGTTTAATTTCCAAAATGGGGTCACTTGTGGGGGGTTTCTACTGTTTAGGCACATCAGGGGCTCTGCAAACACAACATGACGCCCGCAGAACATTCCATGCATTCCAAAATGGTGCTCCTTCCCTTCTGAGCTCTCCCATGCACCCAAACAGTGGTTCCCCCCACATATGGGGTATCGTTTTACTCAGGACAAATAGCACAACAACTTTTGTGGTCCAATTTCTCCTGTTAGCCTTGTTAAAATCAAAATTAGCAGGCTAAAAAATAATTTGAGGGAAAAAAAATGATTTTTTATTTTCACTGTTCTGCATTCTAAACTTCTGTAAAGCACTTGGGGGTTCAAAGTGCTCATCACACATCTAGATAAGTTCCTTGGCGGGTCTAGTTTCCAAAATGGGGTCACTTATGGGGGAGCTCCAATGTTTAGGCACACAGGGGCTCTCCAAAAGCGCATGGTGTCCGCTAACGATTGGAGCCAATTTTCCATTCAAAAACGTAAAATGGTGCTCCTTCCCTTCCGGGCCCTGGGTTTATGACCACATATGAGGTATCGGTGTACTCAGGAGAAATTGCCCAAGAAATTTTAGGATCCATTTTATCCTGTTGCCCATGTGAAAATGAATAAGAGAAAACAAGGGCGGGGGCGCAGACATAGGGCTTCACCTGGTATAAATCAATTAAAATATAAAAGTACTCTGGAGTACTCACCCTTTTTGGGTTGTGTTCAGACACAACCACTCTCAACGTTTGTTGCAGTCATATAGCTGATGCAGAGCTCGTGCAGGTGGACAGCGTCCACTAGGTGCGGTTTGTCACCTCGAAACGCGTAGTTTCTGTAGTACATATAATAAAGAACTTGAAAGATTTATATGGATTTCTGAAGAATGCTTGTCACTAAAGCAGCGCGGATGCTCAGAAGTGCTTTTCTTGGATCCTCAACATGTGAAAATGAAAAAATTGATGCTAAAACAAAATTTTTTGTTGGAAAAATTAAAATTTCCATTTTTTCCTTCCACATTGCTTTAGTTCCTGTGAAGAACCTGAAGGGTTTATAGTCTTCTTGAATGTAGTTTTGAGTAGCTTGAGGGGTTCAGTTTTTAAAATGGTGTCACTTTTGGGTATTTTCTGCCATATAGACCACTCAAACTGACTTCAAATGTGAGGTGGTCCCTAAAAAAATGGTTTTGTAAATTTTGTTGTAAAAATGAGAAATCACTGGTCAACTTTTAACCCTTATAACTTCCTAACAAAAAAAAAATTGTGCTGATGTAAAGTAGACATGTGGGAAATGTTATTTAGTAACTATTTTGTATCACATAACTCTGGTTTACCGGAATAAAAATTCAAAATTTGAAAATTGGGGAATTTTCAAAATTGTCGCCAAATTTCCGATTTTTTCACAAATAAATGCAAAAATTATCAACCTAAATTTACTACTACATGAAGCCCAATATGTCACGAAAAAATAATCTCAGAATTGCTAGGGACACTGGTCAGAATTGCAAAAAATGGCCTGGTCATTAAGGTTAAAATAGGCTTGGTCATGAAGGGGTTAAAGCATATCATTCTGCTGTTTACCAAAAATAAAATGAGCCCTACAAAGAAAAGAACACAGTACATACAATCAAATATGGTGGAGGTTCAAAGATATTCTAAGGTTGCTTTGCTACTTTTGCCACTGGGTGCCTTGACTGTGTGCAAGGCATCATGAAATTACCAAAGATTACCAAAGGATTTTGTGTCGCAATGTAGTGCGCAGTGTCAGAAAGCTGGGTTTGTGTCCTAGGTCATGGATCTTCCAACAGGACAATGACCCCAAATATACTTCAAGAAGCACCCCCCAGAAATGGATGGAAACAAAGAACTGGAGAGTTCTGAAGTGATCAGCAATGAACCCGGAGTATTCAGACCCCTTTAAAATTTTCACTCTTTGTTTCATTGCAGCCATTTGGTAAATTGAAAAAAGTTCATTTTTTTCTCATTAATGTACACTCTGCACCCCATCTTGGTGGAAAAAAAACAAATGTAGAAATGTTTGCAAATTTATTAAAAAAGAAAAACTGAAATATCACATGGTCATAAGTATTCAGACCCTTTCCTCAGTCTAGATCACGTCTAGATCACGTGAAGTAATTAGTGCCCTCTACTCCTCTTTGGTCAGATCTCATCTGGATTACTATGTCAAGTTTTGGGCACCACATTTTAAAAAAGACAAACTGGAGCAAGTTCAGAGAAGAGCGACCAGAATGTTGACCAGTTTGAAAACCATGTCATACATGTCCTATGAGGAACAGTTACAGGATTTGGGAATGTTTATCTTGCAAAAAAGAAGACTGAGAGGAGACTAATTGGCTGTCTACAAATATCTCAAGGTCTGTCACATTATAGAAGGATCCTCATTTGCACAAGGAAAGACTAGAAGCAATGGGATGAAACTGAATGGGAGGAGACACAGATTAGATATTAGAAAAAGCTTTCTAACTGTTGATCAATGAGTGGAACTGGCTGCCATGAGGAGTAGTGATTTCTCCTAGAATGGCAGTCTTCAGAGGCTGGACAGACATCTGTCTGGGATGATATAGTGAATCCTGCTTTGAGCAGGGGGTTGGACCAGATCACCCAGGAGGTCCCTTACAACTCTACCATTCTATGATTCTAGTGTGGCACCCCGAGTGTTCAGTCCCCCCAGAGGTACTGCACCTCATCCAGAGGTGTGGTACCCCACTCTCAGGTAAGGAGCGAACACCACCCAGGACTCAAACACCTGCAGCCAGCACACACTATAGCAGCAGGGCACCCTGGACGTACCCTAAGGGAGGATGGTCTAATCCCAGGCTGGGTAGTAAAGGGGTTGGGGGAGTGGGTGGAGATGGTAGGAAGATAGAGGAGGAGCCTAGAGGACAATTCAGAGAGTGGATGGAAAGTGGAGAGACGTGTGGAGAAGCAGTTCCCTGACAGGAGGAGCTGCAGAAGGAGAGAAACAGACAGAAGGAAGCCCCGGAGGGCAGAAGGGGTCCTTGGGGCACGAGAAGTGCGGAAGCCACCCGTGGGGCTTGTACCCAGTATTGGAGGGACCAGTATTATGATTGGGTCACCGAGGAGAAAAAAGCAAAACAAGCTAAGCCACAGAAAACCAGAGTGGTTGGTAACTATGCAGATTGCAGATCCCTGATCTTACCACACAACTAGCAGTAGCCGTGGAGCGTGCCTACGATGAACCTAGACGCCTCGTCACGGCCGGAGGACTACATAAGCCTAAAGCAAGAAAAGGGAAAACTAACTGCCCCAGAGCAGACCCCAAAGGAACAGATAGCCCCCACACATGTATTGACGGTGAAACAAGATGAAGGCACAAACACAGACAGGAAAATAGGCTGAGCAAATGATGGGGCCCAAACTAACTAGACAGGAAAGAAAAGGGAAGACACTGTCTGCAACCTGCAAAAAACCCTACAAAAATAATGTCCAACACTTCTGATAGCAAAATTAACCCTGAAGTCACTAGACTTTTCCCACTATATTAGCACTCTGAAATATTCTGAGACGGAGCAAAAAGAGACCGAACTAGTAAGGGACAAAAAGCCAATTGGCAAAATACTGATAAATAAGAGTGGAAATTCTGCTCAGCCCCCAGCCGGGGCTGGCAGACCACACAAAAACTGAATAGACCAACAAAATCAAGTGTGAACATTAGCAGAAAAACTTAGCTTTAGATGACTGGAACAGAGCTGAAAACCAAGAGCTGACAAGCCAGAAGGAATCACCAGCAACTGAATAGGGCGTCGGCTGTCTTAAATCCAATCTGAGAATCCTGAGATCCAATCGTCATCCTCATTCTCAGGTGGCAGATCTCCACCGATCAAACCAGCCGCATCACCTCCCGTCACCACCAGAGGGAGTCCATAAGGGGAACTCACAACTGGTGAACCAGAGAATTAACTCACAACAGTACCCCCCTTGAGGAGGGGTCACCGAACCCTCATCCACCCCACCAGGCCGATCAGGATGGGCCCAGTGAAAAGCACGAACCAATCTATTGGCATGAATATCGGAGGCAGAGACCCAAGAATTATCCTCCTGACCATAACCCTTCCATTTGACCAAATACTGGAGTCTCCGTCTAACCAAACGAGAATCCAATATTTTCTCTACCTCATATTCCACATTGCCTTCGACCAACACAGGGTCAGGAGGTGCTGCCATAGGAACCACTGGCTCAACAAACCTCTTCAACAGAGATTTGTGAAATACGTTATGGATCTTGAACGTAACTGGAAGAGCCAATAGAAACGAAACAGGATTAAGAATTTCCAAAATCTTATAAGGACCAATAAATCTTGGCTTAAATTTATGAGATGCAACCTTCATAGGAATATTCTTAGACGACAACCAAACCATATCACCCACTTTAAACCGGGGACCAATGGTCCTATGCCGGTTGGAAAATCACTGGGCCTTTTCCTGAGAGAGTGACAACTTATCCACCACTTGTTCCCATATCTGCTGCATTCTCTTAACCACAGTGTCCACACCTGAGCAGGACGAAGATTCCACTTGCCCTGAAGAGAATCGAGGATGAAACCCAAAATTCCTGACGTCACGAGATAAGGCAGGCCACCAAAAGGACCGACTCACCAAATCTCTGGTACCAAAAATACCTGGATGACCAGCCAATGCGGAGCAATGAATTTCAGACATCACTCTCTTTCTCCACTGGTCAGGAACATACAATTTTCCCATAGGGCAACGCTCAGGTTTATCCTCCTGAAATTCCTCCAGGGCGCGTCTCAAATCGGGCGAAATGGCAGAAAGAACTACCCCCTCACCTAGGATGGTAGTAGGCTCGGTCACACTAAGAGAATCAGCAAAGAAACTCCTAGAAAAGGGGTTTGCCTTAACATTCTTAGTGCCCGGAAGAAAAGAGACCACAAAATTAAAACGCGTGAAAAACAAGGCCCATCTAGCCTGTCTATGATTCAAGCATTTGGCCGACTCCAGATAAATCAAATTCTTGTGATCGGTGAGGACCACAACTTGATGTCTAGCTCCCTCCAACCAATGTCTCCACTCTTCAAATGCCCACTTCATGGCCAACAATTCCCGATTCCCCACGTCATAGTTGCGTTCAGATGGGGAGAACTTTCGAGAAAAGAAGGCACAGGGATTAATCTTAGAAGTCACAGGGTCTTTTTGGGACAAAACAGCTCCAGCACCAATCTCAGAAGCATCTACCTCCACCTGAAATGGAAGTGAGACATCAGGATGCCGTAAAACTGGAGCTGAAGTAAATCTCTGCTTAAGCTTCTGAAATGCTGAGATAGCCTCACGAGACCAATTCAGCACATCAGCGCCCTTCTTGGTCAGATCAGTCAGTGGTTTGACAATACCAGAAAAATTACCTATAAATTTACGATAGATATTAGCAAAACCCAAAAACTTCTGGAGGGCCTTCAAAGAAGTAGGCTGAACCCAATCATAAATGGCCTGTACCTTGGCCGGGTCCATTTCAATAGTCGATGGAGATAAGATAAATCCCAAAAATGAAATCCTCTGTACACCAAAGAGGCATTTCGATCCCTTAACAAACAGGGAATTCTCCCTCAAAATCCGGAACACAGTCCGGATGTGTTCCACATGAGAATCCCAATCACTAGAAAATATCATCCAGACAGATGATCAAAAACTTATCCACAAAGTCACGGAAAATATCATTCATAAAGGACTGGAAGACAGAAGGGGCATTAGTGAGCCCAAAAGGCATCACCAGGTACTCAAAATGTCCCTCCGGTGTATTAAACGCCGTCTTCCATTCATCCCCGTGCTTAATGCGAATAAGATTATACGCCCTCCTGAGGTCAAGCTTAGTAAACCAGCAGGCACTCTTAACTATGGAGAATAAATCAGACATCAGAGGTAACGGGTACTGATATTTAACAGTCATCTTGTTAAGGGAACGATAATCAATACACGGTCTTAATGAACCATCTTTCTTGGCCACAAAAAACCCCCCAGCACCTAAAGGTGACGAGGATGGTCTAATATGACCCTTCTCCAATGACTCCTTAATATAAGATCGCATAGCATCATGTTCGGGTCCTGATAATTTGAAAAGCCGACCCTTGGCAAATTTACACCCAGGCATCAACTCAATTGCACAGTCATAACTCCTATGAGGAGGCAAAGACGCAGACTTGCTCTCATTAAATACATCAGAAAAATCGGCTAGATAATCAGGAATATCATGAGACTGAGGAGAGGTGTAGAAAACAGGATCGTCCCTAAGAACACACTGACAACCCCAACTCACCACAGACCCAGATTTCCAATCCAAAACTGGATTATGAGTTTGCAACCAAGGAAAACCCAGAACAATAGTATCATGCAAATTATGCAGCACCAAAAATGTACAATTTTCTGGGTGGTCTGGGGCAACCCGCATCGTCACCTGGGTCCAAAACTGAGGTTTATTCTCCGCCAAAGGAGTAGCATCAATACCCCTCAAAGGAATAGGCGTCCGCAGAGGTGTCATGGAAAAACCACAACGTTTAGCAAAGTCCAAATCCATCAGATTCAACGCTGCTCCTGAATCCACAAAAGCCTTCGTGGAAAATGTGGATAAGGAGCAGATCAGAGTAATTGCCAAAAGAAACTTAGGTTGTATACTGCCCACAGCAAATGTGTGTGCAAAACGTTTCTCTTGTTTTGGGCAGACAGAAATAGTATGAGAGACGTCTCCACAGAAAAAACACAGCTTATTACGCCTTCTAAACTCCTGATGTTGTGCCCTAGACAAAACTCTATCACATTGCATAGGTTCAGACATTTGTCCAAAAGGTGGCAACTCCTCTCGTGTAGTTTTGCGTTCACGTAAACGCCGATAAATTTGAATGGCTAATGACATAGAATCGTCAAGACCAGAGGGAATAGGAAATCCCACCATAGTATCTTTTACGGTTTCTGACAAACCCTTCCGAAAGAGAACTGCCAAGGCACCATCATTCCAGGTAGTAAGGACCGCCTAGTTTTGGAATTTTTGACAGTATAACTCTGCAGAATCCTGACCCTGGTTCAATGCCAATAGGGCTTTCTCAGCTTGATCAATAGCATTAGGTTCATCATACAACAACCCCAAGGCTTGAAAAAATGCATCCACATTAGTCAGAATAGGATCATCAGGTGTCAAAGAAAACGCCCAATCAAGGGGATCACCGCGCAGCAAAGAGATGACAATTTTAGCCTGCTGTGCAGAGCTCCCCGATGAATTAGGCTTCAAGGCAAGAAATAATTTACAATTATTCTTAAAATTAAAAAATTTAGACCGATCCCCAAAAAACACATCAGGAGAAGGGATCCTTGGTTCAGCAGCATGTGAATGAGCGAGATAGGCGGAAATTCCCTGCACTTCAGCAGTGAGCTGCTCCACACGATTAGACAATTGCTTAATCTCCATTTAAAAAAAAAAAAATCCTCCTACGGCCCCAGAGAAAAAGAGGAAAAAATATACATATAAAAAAAACTTTATTTTTTTTTTTACAATTCTGTCTTTTGAGTACCCTAGAATCTGCGGTATGGCTGGTGATTCTGTTATGAATGGGTCACCGAAGAGAAAAAAGCAAAACAAGCTAAGCCACAGAAAACCAGAGTGGTTGGTAACTATGCAGATTGCAGATCCCTGATCTTACCACACAACTAGCAGTAGCCGTGGAGCGTGCCTACGATGAACCTAGACGCCTCGTCACGGCCGGAGGACTACATAAGCCTAAAGCAAGAAAAGGGAAAACTAACTGCCCCAGAGCAGACCCCCAAAAGAATAGATAGCCCCCACACATGTATTGACGGTGAAACAAGATGAAGGCACAAACACAGGCAGGAAAATAGGCTGAGCAAATGATGGGGCCCAAACTAACTAGACAGGAAAGAAAAGGGAAGACACTGTCTGCAACCTGCAAAAAACCCTACAAAAATAATGTCCAACACTTCTGATAGCAAAATTAACCCTGAAGTCACTAGGCTTTCCCACTATATTAGCACTCTGAAATATTCTGAGACGGAGCAAAAAGAGACCGAACTAGTAAGGGACAAAAAGCCAATTGGCAAAATACTGATAAATAAGAGTGGAAATTCTGCTCAGCCCCCAGCCGGGGCTGGCAGACCACACAAAAACTGAATAGACCAACAAAATCAAGTGTGAACATTAGCAGAAAAACTTAGCTTTAGATGACTGGAACAGAGCTGAAAACCAAGAGCTGACAAGCCAGAAGGAATCACCAGCAACTGAATAGGGCGTCGGCTGTCTTAAATCCAATCTGAGAATCCTGAGATCCAATCGTCATCCTCATTCTCAGGTGGCAGATCTCCACTGATCAAACCAGCCGCATCACCTCCCGTCACCACCAAAGGGAGTCCAGAAGAGGAACTCACAACTGGTGAACAAGAGAATGAACTCACAACAGACCAGGTCACTGTGGGGTACTGGCCCCCGAGACTAGTGAAGAAATCACCAGACTCAGCTAGCAAGGCGGAGGCAGAGGCATCTCTAGGTGCTTCAGCCACAGTTACATCGCTGAAAAGGCAGCCATATTGGAGCAAGGGGACGCAGAGAAGACGTCACCCGATAGGGTCAGCGGCTGCTGGCACGGGACACTGTGAGGGGCAGGAATGGAGGAAAGCCAGCACAGTGAGATGGCCAGGAGATGCATATACTGAGAGGAGTCCTGGACAGGTGTATCCTGATCTACCTGGGAGTTTGCTGGACCCCTCACCTGGAGGACACAGCACCAAGCGGGCACCTGTGTACACAAGAACTGTGAGTAAAGCTTTGGAAACTACACCCAACTGTGTCCTCTGATCATTCCTGCATCACCTGCCCTGCACCACATTTACCATCCTCACCTTTAACATCTACATCCAAGCTGCCCTGGAACACAGCTCTTCCAGTGGAAAGCTAAACTATCTCTGCTGCCCTGTCATCGTCCCAGAGGATCTGCATAGCAGCATCAGTCCTATTGACCGAATACCAGTTGTGGCGTCACAAACACTTTATTATAAACTTTATTCTCTTGTAAATATTCCTTTAATTGGACACCCGGGGCCACATACCGGGTCACCGCTGCCATGACACATTCCCTTTAAATACTGGCCCGGTACCGAGTATCCCCACTGCCTTTGCAGGCAATCCAACTTGGTGTTACAAACAGGATGAACCGACACTTTAACCGGGGTCCCGTGCGCCTAACGGAATGTGCAAGAGTGTGAATTTGCTGAACTGTAAAGATGGCTGCCATTACTGTTCCACACAGTGTGCTGTGAGGCGTGTCATTGTGGGCGGTACCAGAACCAGGGCATGAAAAATCATGGCTGTCCCCTGCATCTATTACTATGTGACCCAAACATGGCTGACAGCCAGGGGGGTTCGCCTCCTGGCCTGGTATGGCGGCACAGGGAAAAGGCGCTTCCCATGGAGGTGGGTGGAGAAAGATCTGGTGGCGGGAAACTGAGCGGAAGAGAAGTGTGAGCACCAGGAAGACGCCATGGCAAGCGGTGAACGAAGACCTGCTGGGCGTGGGGTGGAAGAAGAAGCGTCCCCCGGCTAGGAAGATAGAGGCTCCAACCTGTCGTCTGCAACTGACCTGGCGCTCCTGGAAGGAGCTGACACACCGCTTCTTGCGGACACAGCTGGACACGATTACCGGGTGGAAGGAGATAGTGCTGGAGAGAACCACCAGGTCACGGGTGCCCACGTCACCAGCACCCTCTACCCCGTAAGCTGCAGCGGATAACACCAACATCGGAGGAGCAGGTACAGGTTCTTCCCCTGGGGAACGGGAGACCCTGCTGGGACCCCTAGACCCGGCCAGGTGATGTTAGATATAGCCTGGGACCGGATGACAGACCCCAGGGGTTGGCTATTGGAGCCTTTGAAACCTGCACACATGCTCCCGGTAGTGCGCCGCAGACAGGAAGCTATCCTATGGGAGAACAGGGGATCGCATCTGATTGGGTTCCTGGTAGACGAGGAGGAGAGGTTATGCCACCAGCAGGTGCTGAAGCTGGAGCAGGAGGAGGGGGAGCTTCAGGCCCGCAGGGAGGCATTGGAGGAAAGGAAGCTGCCGGCCAAAGCTCAGGCCCGCAGGATAAGGATGGCAGACAGGAACCCGCTGAGTTGGGGTACTGTTGTGACCTTCAACCTGGACAAAGTGTTTGGAACGGTGGAACGCACTAAATAAAAATAATAATAAAGTGCGTTCGCCGCTCGGGGTCCACCGTGCAGTAGGTGATGTAACCACTGCTAAGTGGTGGCAGGAGCAATATGGTGATGATGCGCACAGGGTTAAGCGTCACCCAGGTGCGCAGAGCAATCTCTTGTTAAGTCAGAGATGCCAAATAAATGCAAATACAAAAGACTGAGCCTGTTGAGATCACAGTACTCAGTATAAATACACACACGGTATCAGGTTACAGGAGTAGCCCAAAACAGTGGCACTATGTCCGTCTAGACCTACCGTGTGTGCGGCGTCGCAGCTGCGGACGCTAAGGAGGGCTGCTACAGCAGCGCGGCGTGGACACTGCCGCTAAACGACAAAGCTAAGACGCAAGCGCAATGTCGGATGCTAGCAGCTGTGGATGTTGCAGCAGAGGAGCGCTGGTGCTGATTCTAGACTCAGTCCCTAACCACATACGTAATATCAAAGGGAAGGGGTTTTATAATAAGTCGTTCACCAGAATCATACATCCGTCCTCCTACACACAGCAGCAAGTAAAGTCTATACTAGCGCATGGTGGAACAGCCATGTGCGCCTTTTATAGCAGCCAGGATCTTCTGCAAGCTTCCAGATCTCTGAGATGGACCAATGAGATCTGGAGGAGGACCTGAGCACATGACTCCCGATCTCCAATGGGAGATCGTCCCATGAGCATGCTCAGTAGGAGGACAGAAGGGCTTGGCCTCAGGAGAGATTTGCTGCAAGACAATCTCCTCTGCTGTAGATAAAGAGCAGGAGACTGCTGAATGTGAGGGTCTGGATCCCTGTAGAGTAAACGCAGAAATCCGACACCTAACACAAAGGTTAAGTTTTTTTCAGAGAGCCCGGCAGGTCATCTGAACTATTCATTAACCGGCGAGATGTGGAGTCCCACCTCATGAAAGGACATCCAGACCGGGTTAACTTTAACTGATTAACTATTTACAGTCATTTTGATGCAGTTTGAATCATTACTGTTTTCCATGGTTGCATGGCAGTCCCTCGGATCTGCATCTTCCTGACTGGCAAGAAGAGTCCTGCTCAGTGGCCACAATGGGTGACTCACATATTGCTGCAGCTGGGATCTGCGGTGCTTGGGAACTTGCCGCTGTGGTGTTATTTGCAGACGGGTGTGCTACAACTCCCAGAGGTTCAGTTCTGGCCAACAATTGTGCTGGCACCTTCCTGACATGGAGGGCGTACCACCCTCTTTCTCCATAGTGCCGGGTGTAGGTCACGCGCTCTCCCGGGTAGAGATTACGGTAGGGTTCTTCTTACAAAAGTTCACCAGTTATACAGACTGTGAGATCATGAACAATGTATGGTCCAAAAACTTTTACCTGTACATAGTTAGCTCCTCTTAAGGTGCTTCCTCTTGGATTTACATGTAATCTTTGAAAGTGACCACAGAACAAAACCCATTTGGCGTGGCCGAAGATGTGGTCCCAGAAGGAGACCATCCATGCCTTGCAGCACGCCCAAGGCCTACGTTGGGGATTTGGCACAGGTCCCCCATTATGCACTTAGGACCTAAGATGAACGCCCTGGATGGGGATTGCACTAAAGAAGGAAGACTACCTTGGTTTTAATAGAAATTTAATTGCACTCGAAATGTTTTATTGTAAAATAAAAATGTTTAAATGTTTCATATAGGAGGTAATATATATTTTGTCTATTGTTATGCAACGTTAAAGGAAAAGTGCCTCCCATAAAGGGAAGTTGCGTTTAATTTTGTTTACCTGTTGTGATGCATCATGAAAACATATCCAGGTTGGATTATGACAAGTTAGTTTTGCCCCCGGTGGCCATTAGGGTGATTACACTGTGGTTGTTTTAGTTCTAGTTTTGCCCCCGGTGGCCGTTAGGGTCATTGCACTCTGGTTACTTTAGTTTAGTTGCCCCCGGTGGCCGCTAGTGTTATTGCACGTGATAATGAAGCAGGTGTGATTCCTTGGCTGCTACTTATATAGGAGTAGCAGGTGGTCTCACTCACTGTTGGTGATATTGCTCATTTCCAACCAAGTCTGGTGAAGGAAGGAACTAGAGAGAGGAGTTCCTGGAAGTTCAGGGGAGCTCTGGTTTAATAGCTTCAGGCGGAAGCTGAATTCAGGTGTCGAGCTTCAGGGGTGAAGCTGAACTTTGGTGTTGTACTCTGTTGCTGGGAGCACTAGCAACAGAGCAAAGCTAAGTGGTGTTTTTCCCTGTTTGTGACTTTCCTTGTGTGTGTATTAGTGCAGTGGTGGGATTAGTGTCTGCACCGCCATGTTCATTAGAGAGGGATAAGGGCAGGTGAGCTAGGGATTTGAGGTATCCAGCTCGTCGCCAGGTGCGGAACCTGCCTAGGGATCGTCAGGAGTGTAGGGGCACTGACTCAGGAGAGTGCAGGAGGTCTCCACATCCACGTTCCCTATTGCAGGGCCCTCCATTGTAACAGTTTCCCCGGTGTTTCCCTTAACTCTGTTTAAATTCGCCCTGCTGGAGGCAGTGTATCCAGGTTCACGGGTGTTATAGAAATTCGCCCTGCTGGAGGTGGTGTATCCAGTCACACGTGACATTACTGGATCTGCATAGCAGCATCGGTCCTATTGACCGATTACCACAGGTGGCGTCACAAACACTTTATTATAAACGTTATTCCCTTGTAAATATCCCTTTAATTGGACGCCTAGGGCCACGGACCGGGTCACCGCTGCCGTGACACATTCCCTTTAAATACTAGCCCAGTACAGAGTATCCCCACTGCCCTGGTGGGCGATCCACTAGTATTGAGTAGAAGCACACTTTTGAGCTAGTACAGCCATTAGTCTTCTTGGGAATGATGCAACAAGTTTTTCACACCTGGATTTGGGGATCCTCTGCCATTCTTCCTTGCAGATCCTCTCCAGTTCCGTCAGGTTGGATGGTGAACGTTGGTGGACAACCATTTTCAGGTCTCTCCAGAGATGCTTAATTGGATTTAGGTCAGGAATGGTCACAGAGTTGTTCTGAAGCCACCCCTTTGTTATTTTAGCAGTGTGCTTTGGGTTATTGTCTTGTTGGAAGGTGAACCTTTGGACAAGTTTGATTTCCAGAGCACTCTGGAAGAGGTTTTCATCCAGGATATCTTTGTACTTAGCTGCATTCATGTTTCCTTCAATTGCAACAAATCGTCCTGTCCCTGCAGATGAAAAACACCCCCATAGCATGATGCTGCCACCACCATGTTTCACTGTTGGGATTGTATTAGGCAGATGATGAGCAGTGCCTGGTTTTCTCCACATATACCGTTTAGAACTATCACCAAAAAGTTCTATCTTCATCTCATCAGACCAGAGAATCTTATTTCTCATAGTCTGGGAGTCCTTCATGTGTTTTTTAGCAACCTCTATGCGGGCTTTCATATGTCTTTCACTGAAGAGAGGCTTCCATCAGGCCACTCTGCCATAAAGGCCTGACTGGTGGAGGCCTGCAGTGATAATTGACTTTGTGGAACTTTCTCTCATCTCCCTACTGTATCTGTGGAGCTCAGCCACAGTAATCTTTGGGTTCTTTACCTTTCCCACCAAGACTTTTCTACCACAATTGCTCAGTTTGGCTGGACGGCCGGGTCTAGGAAGACTTCTAGTGGTCCCAAACTTCTATTTAAGCATTATGGAGGCTACTGTGCTCTTAGGAACCTTGAGTACTGCAAAAATTCTTTTGTATCCTTGGCCAGATGTGTGCCTTGCCACAGTTCTGTCTCTGAGCTCCTTGGCCAGTTCCTTTGACCTCATAATTCTCATTTGGTCTCACATGCACTGTGAGCTGTGTGGTCTTATACTCGTATAGACAGGTGTGTGCCTTTACAAATCAAGTCCTATCAGTTTTATTAAACACAGTAATAATGTTCACCCATCTGGGGCCCCTTCTTGGTATAATGTCCTCCATTCTGGGCCTTTCCTGTTATAATATAGCCCATCCTGAGCCCCTTCCTGGTCTGTCTCCCATTCTGGACCTCCTCCTGTTATAATGTGCCCAAACCTGGGCCCCTTCCTGTTATAATATTCCCCATCCTGGACCTCTTTCTGTTATACTGTCCACCATCCTGGGCCCCTTCCTGCTATTATGTCCCCCATGCTGGGCCCTTTTCGGTAATAATGTCCTCCATCCTGGGTCTCTCACAGTAACAGTGTTCCCTATCCTGTGGTCCTTCCACTAATAATGTCCTCCATTTGGCCACTCTTCTCCAACAAGTTAAAAAATAAATAACCAATTCTTCTTACTTTCCCCTGCATTCTCTTCCATATACTGCACATAAACCTGCAGCTGACTTTGGTGTGTTCACCTCAGGCAGCACATGATGTCACTGCCACACACTGCTCATGACGGGTATGGCAATGCCAGCCTCTGGCCTTTGATTGGCCTGTGGTTTGTATTGCAGTGGAGGAAACCGACAGGTCTCTGCAATATATTTTAGCTGAATGTGCATCCTCGAGGACACACTCAGCTGAAATAGATGCTGGCGTCAGAGTGCCCACTCCTGCACAGGCTCGGAAACACCCTTAGACTTAAAGGGAACCTGTCACGTCGTTTTTTTCGCAATAAGCTACGGCCACTGCCTTTCGGGAGGCATTCTAGAATACTTTAGATAAGCCCCCGATCTAATCTGAAAGGTAAGAAAAATAAGTTTTATTATACTCACCCGGGGCGTCGCAGGTCCGGGACCTCCCATCTTCTAGCGATGACATCATCTTCCTTGCTTCGTGTCGTGGCTCCTGTGCAGGCGTACTGATCTGCCCTGTTGAGGCCAGAGCAAAGTACTGCAGTGCGCAGGCACTGGGCCTCTCTGACCTTTCCCGGCACCTGTGTGACAGGTTCCCTTTAAGGCCGGGGGTCACACTAACTGACGCAAAATACGGTCCGTAGTTTACATGCGTAATACGGATGAATGACCCCTAAATAGTGCTCCGTATGTCATCCGTAAGCATGGTGTGGTCGCGCATTTTGCGCATGTCAGCATCCGTATGTGATCCGTATGTAATCCGTATGGCGAGATTTTCTCGCAGGCTTGCAAAATGGACATTTAACGCTTTTGAGGCCTGCTAACTATTTAAATCATTAGCCTGCACCCTATTTATTGCCTCAGGAACAGGTGGCTGCCTCCATTCTGTCCATTTGTGACCTTGCCTTCACTAGGTGTGTTGCTGTTGTATTTGCAACATGGCAGACAGTCTGACTTTCAGCACAACTGAGCATGTTCTCTTCAACTGGCTTTTGTCACGCCGCTTTGGTCAACCATACCCAGTGATAGTGGATCCGCGGAGGAGGAGACGCATGTGGGTCCATCCACTTTTGAGGCAACGACTCACAAGATGTCATTTTCACCGCCTCAATTCTTCTCTGCGGGAGCATCCGGCTAAATTCTACCAATACTGTCGATGAGCCTTGCAACATTTGATCGACTCTTGGAGACAGTGCGCCCTGGGATAACCTTTCAGGACACAAGGATGCGCAAAGCTATATCTGCAGAGGAGCGACTTCTATTCACATTACGGTATGTACTACACAACCACATTCTCTATGTTGATGATGTGTTGCCCAAGGTATGTATTTTTTGCTTCATGGACTAATTTTAATGCCCTCATCTTATTCCAGATATGTTGAAACTTACAGACCAGAATGTTATGTGTAAGATGTACTGAATATCACTTAGTCATTGTGCAACAAAATATGTGTGTGTTATTAGATGTGAATTCATAACAAGTTTTGTATGTATGTACCTTTTTTTTGTTTAATTTGTGCATTCTAAAAGGTTCCTTTTCTGTTGTTCTTCAGCTTCCTGTCCACTGGCCTGTCTTATGCCGCCCTCCACCATGATTTTCTGATTGGAAGATCTACCATTTCTGGCATAGTCAGGTCGACATGTAGTCAAATATGGTCAAGACTACATCAACTCATCATTCCCGAGCCCAGGATGGAAGACTGGTTGAGGATATCAAGGTACTTTGAGGAGGAATGCCAGTTTCCTAATTGTATTGGTGCCCTTGATGGCAAACATATCCGGGTGCGTAAGCCGCCAAACACTGGCTCCCAATTCTTCAATTATAAACAATACTTTTCTGTTGTATTGTTGGCTCTGGCCGACCCTCAATACAAGTTTATAATTGTTGACATTAGGGCCTATGGAAGGACGTGAGACTCTTGAGTCTTCACTACTTCCATTATGGCTCGGCGGCTACGCACCAACCAGTTGGATCTACCACCACCACGCCAGCTACCAGGCTCCATTCAAGAATCTGTCTCTTATGTCCTTGTGGCAGATGAGGCTTTTCAGTTAACGCGCAATGTCATGAGGCCATATCCCCGGCGCAACCTTGACCACAGGCGCAGAATTTTTAACTTGCGCCTATCACGTGCTCGGTGACTGGTGGAGTGTTCCTTTGGCATTCTTTGTGCCAAATGGCAGGTACTCCAGTCTGCCATTCAGCTGAGTGAACAAAATGTTAATGAAGTAGTTAAAGCCTGTGTGGTTCTTCATAACTTCACCAGGATACATGATTGTTCCTCCTCTGGTGGTGTGCGTGGTTGGCCAATATGCGTAGGGCGAGACCACCTATCAACCCTCAACGTAGACCGCTCTCTGGCCTCAAAGTGCGTGATATTTTCACAAATTACTTTATGTCACCTGAGGGGGAAACGTCTTGGCAAGAGCATGCTGTATCTATGTTATAATTTTGTGATTTATGTGTATCTAAATATATATATTTCTACCCCTTCTGATTCTATGACTGTTTAATTGCATTGGTAAGTGTATGTTAGTTTTGCTGACACTGTTTTTTAGAATTGAGACAGAGACGTAAAATGTAGTAGCCAAATGTTTACTTGACCCTTTTTTTTTGGTTGTTTAATTTAAATCAAAACATATTATTGCCATAGAAGAACTGTGGCAATGTGACAAATTTGCCTTTTTGCAGATGTGAACATTTTTTCACAAACAATTTTTCACACATACAAAAACAAAAATACAACATAATGCAATACTAAAATGGCTACATTATAAATTTTGGTAATTTGGGAGAGAAGGCGGAAGACCAACCTGTGGTTGCTGCTGGCTACTTTGCCCAACATCGCCCTGTATGGGAGCATACTGTTGCCCATGATGTGGGTATTGTACTGCCTCCTGGGATTGGGCTTGGTACTGGCCAGAGTGATACGGAACAGGGGCATCTTGTTGGCTCGGGTAGGCCCGTGTCTCATACCCACCAATATAGCCATGTCGTCCCCAACCAGGTTGGGACCAGCCTCCAACACTGGGTGGGAAAAAGTGGCCATATTGGTGGGGTTGGCTAGAGGCAGACATATGTTGCTGGTGTTGTAAAGGTTGGGTAGGGGGAGGAAGGGGGTGAGGTGTAGGCCCACGTATTTGAGGATCCTCAGAGCCTGCTTGAGCAAGCATCTGTGTGGGTGGTCTAAGGCGCGTTAGATTTCTGTGTGAAAGCTGCCACCTCTCCAGATATTCAAACAACTCATATGGGGTATTGGGGGGTGTGCTTGCATCAAGCAGGATCTGAAAACATCCTCGAATACGGAGCCTCACCTCACGGGAAAGGACACGAAGATAAAGGGCCAGACTACGTGAGTATGCCTCCTCGCCATCATCTGTATTCACTCTAGCCAGATAGTTGAGGACCCCTGTGTCCACATTGGTCCGGGTATCTTGGGCAGGGATCTGGCGCCTTCTTCGTCCTCGCTAGGATGGTCCAGCAGGCTGTGGGGAGCCCTGGATCTGGACAGTTGGGCTGCTGCTCATGTTGCCCTGCTCCTCCAGTATGGCTGATGGTGCAGCAGCAGACGGTCCAGGTGGTGGGGTTTGTGTCACAGGCACTGGGTTCTCCTGAGAGGATTCTTCACCCATGCTTCTTGTAGGGGGAGAAGATGGGCCAGCCACCTCATCCCCTACAGGATCAATGATGGGCTCTGTATCTGAGCCCGTTCCTCTATCCATAAGGTTGGACTGAGTTCTGTTATGAAATAGAACAGAGCCAAAAATAAATCAATATTTTTGGCCCTGTAAAGTATCTGTGTAATGTGGTGTTAGGTATCTACTTATGGTCTCAGATCCAGAATAGGGGCGAGGAAGGAGAGGCGGTCATAATAGATGTATTTCCGCTTTATGTAGCCCGCATCACCACTCCTGGACCGCTGCTGACGTTCCCGCCTGTATTGGTCGCGGATGCTGCGCCACCGTCTCATCACATCTTCCACTGCAATGTGACAGGAAATATTATCAATTTCACATATTTGATATGTCAAATTTGCTACCAGTAGCCTAGGCATGTGGCCTTCTGGGTTGTGCTTTCTCCTCAGGGAGGCATATCTAATTGGCCCATCCAGCCCAGATACACAGGGTCACAATAGTTCATGTATCAAGTAACTGCACTTAATAACTTGGTTGGCTAGGAGGATGAGGAGCTTGTGGCCTCTGCCAAATGATGGCAATGTAAAACCATGGGTCACATCAAAATCTACACTCCTCATGAGGAAAAAAGTACAAGCACAGGAAGGGGGGGTGGCCGATTCTATATGCATCTTTTGATGTGAGGTATTTTTAAACAGTTTTTGGGTTGTACTTACTCAGTTTCTGCTGCTCCTCACGTGGCCGATCACCAAAATCATGGAACATCTGGCGACATATGCGCCTCCATGACTCCTCCTTTCTTGCCCGGTTGGCATAATGGGCATCACGTTGGTCCCAGAGTTCTGGCCGCTCCTGCACTAATACAATAAGCATCTCCACATTGAGGAAATATGGCGCCATGACGCTGCTGTACTCCATGGAGGCGTACTTCCTGGATGTCTGGAGCGCTTTTTGAGCTCATTTGCATGTCTAGGCTTCCTGATGATGGATTGGCCCTTTTCCTGTCACCAGCCAAAAGACCTGCTTATTTCTCGCAAGTCACACATGTGGTCCGTGTGTTATCCGTATTTTTTGCGCACCCATAGACTTTCATTGGCGTACTACGGCCGTAGTACGCTGACAATCGCAGCATGCTGCGATTGGCACGGACCGTAGAATACGGCCGAGAAATATACGGCTGTTGGGAGAAAACCCATAGAGAATCATTTGTCCGTGTGTAATGCTTGCTTTTAACGCCTCTCACTCGTCCGTATTCCTCTCTAGTGTGACCCCGGCCTATGACTCAAACTTAAAGGGGTATTCCCATTTCCAAGATCTTATCCAATTATGTAGTAGGTGTAATAATAATAATGTTAGAAAATACCGCCAATTAGGAATGTATAGTTTTTCTGATTCGCATTGTCTCTTTCCTCATGTGCAGGCATTGCAGAACCAAAGGTATCAATAGTTCTCAAAAATAGAGTTCCCATGCTTTTTTTAAGTTATTTAAATAATTTGAAAAAAATGATGTGGGGTCCCTGCCATTTTTCATAGCCAGTCAAGCTAAAGCAGACTGCGGGAGACTGGTATTCTCAAACTGGAAGGTGACAGGGATATTGGCCTTCCCCAGCCTAAAAAAAAGCAGTCCACAGCCATCTTAGAAAAGGTGCATCCATGAGATTCTGGCGATTTGCTGGCTCTGGTGCTGTGACAAGTGGGATAATAGTTTGGGGGTTGATGTCAACTGTTTTATGTCCGCCGACATCAAGCCCAGGGGTTATTAATCAAGTGGAGTCTATCAGACACCCCCATTACTAACCCCGCAGTGAAAATTAATAAAGACACACACAAAGAACAGTATTTTAATTGAACAAAACACTTTCCAACAGATCTCCTCTTTTTCCCCATTTTTTAACATAAAAATAAAAAGCTAATTTATACTCACCTGTCTGCTGATAACCCATAATGCTGATGTCCCGCTACAATCTCCCAACTCTGCTACATCTGGTGCTGGGGATCATGGTGGGACATCAGCATTATGGATTAAAGGCAGACATGTATGTATAAACTGGATTTCTTATTTTCACATTAATAAATGGATAAAAGAGGGTTGAGGATTGTTTTGTTCAAATAAAGGCCTTTGCTCTGTGTGAGCTTTTTTGCTTAAACTTGCGAGGATAGTAATGAGGGTGTCTTATAGATGCCCCTCCATTACTAACACCTGTGCTTGATGTCAAGAGACTTAAAACAGCTGACTGCAACCCCAAAATAATTACCCCACTTACCAATGCATCAGCGCAAGTGGGAAGAGCAAAGGCTAAGCGCTAGAATTGGCGCATCTAACGGATGTGCCATTTCTGGGGTGGCTGAGGGCTGATGTTGTTAGTTTGGCCCCTTCCCAGCCAATTGATATCAGCACGCAGCTGTCTGTTTAGCCTTTGGTTATTAACCCCTTAATAACCGGAGGTCTTTTGGTTTTGCATTTTCTTTTTTTGCTCCCCTTCTTTCCAGAGCCATAACTTTTTTATTTTTCCGTCAATATGGCCATGTGAGGGCTTATTTTTTGCGAGATGAGTTGTACTTTTGAACAACATCATTGGTTTTAGCATGTCATGTCCTGGAAATGGGAAAAAAATTCCAAGTGCTGTGAAATTGCAAAAAATAAGTGCAATCCCACACTTGTATTTTGTTTGGCTATTTTTCTAAGTTCATTAAATGCTAAAACTGACCTGCCATTATGATTCTCCAGGTCATTACAAGTTCATAGACACCAGGTTCTTTTTTATCTAATTGGTGAAAACAAATTCCAAAGTTTGCTTAAAAAAAAAATTGCGCAATATTCCGATACCCGTGGCGTCTCCATTTTTTCATGATCTCGGGTTGAGTGAGGGTTTATTTTTTGCACGTCGAGCTGACGTTTTTAATGATACCACTTTTGTGCAGATGCGTACATTTGATCGCCTGTTATTGCATTTTAATGGCTGCGGACGTCTGGCTCTGGGATCACCTCTCTGATGCTCCTATTACTTTGGTAAGCCCCAACTTTGGTGTTCATGGTGGATTTTTCACCATTCCATTAGTGGTACTGTTTACAATTATGGGTCACTTGGCCTTGGCTTCCTATACCTAACGGTGGTCCTCATGTAGGGGTGTTTCTCCCTATTCCTGCCTGTATGTTCTTGGTGCACTATTGTTACTATGTTACTGTGTATTTTTACATATATGTTTTTCTACTGAATAAAAATGATAAAATATTTTTAAATTAATATCACCTAGTACTCCTTTCTTCTCTGGTTTTGCTAAGTCTTTTGGACTTGGTGTGGCTTGCTTGTAGGAAGACTTATCATTGGGTGTTTCTTTCCCTGGCATTATTATGCAACTGGGCTTGTTTCTATACACTGATGAGAGTATAAAAACAAAACCATATGGAACAAACTAGTACATACCCCAATGAAGTCATATACTTTGTAGTATCGACTAAAGGGGAATCGAAAGTGGACACTCCTGCATAGCATATTAAACATAGAAAAATGGAGTACAAGTCCAATATTATAAATAGATATCAATTTTATTAAACACTAGCTGAAGAGTCCGGTACTGCCCGGGCATAGTAACTAACTGTGGTTAGTTATAACAAATTATAATTATCCTCCATCCCATAGTCCCGTGTCCATATACCCATAATACATCCGTGTCCATATACCCATAATACATATCCTCCATCCCATAGTCCTGTGCCCATATACCCATCATACATATCCACCATCCCATAGGCCCGTGCCCATATACCCATCATACATATCCTCCATCCCATAGTCGAGTGCCCATATACCCATCACACATCCTCCATCCCATAGTCCCGTGCCCATATACCCATCATACATATCCGCCATCCCATAGTCCCATGCCCATATACCCGTCATACATATCCTACATCCCATAGTCCAGTGCCCATATACCCATCACACATCCTCCATCCCATAGTTCCATGCCCATATACCCATTATGCATATCCGCCATCCCATAGTAATACAAGCTGCATGTGTCCTGGCGGAGTTCATGATGGGTAAGCACTATTGCGTGGGATAATGGGGGTCTCTTTTCAGGATGTGCACCTGTTTGTGATCTCCTTTCACTTTTGAGTCCCTAACACATGGCCCATCATTACCTAAAGCACTGAGCATTTTAAACATAGATTTTTTCAGGACAAAAGCAGCTTGTATTACCTGATCCTTTTTTTGTACATATATTTGTTATGTCAGTATTACTATATGTTTGAAAAAATTGATATCTATTTATAATATTGGACTTGTACTCCATTTTTCTATGTTTAATACACTGATGAGAGTAGTCGTCATCAGCCAATGCCTGACCGGCGGTAACCTTTTCACCTCCGGTCACAGCTGCTGGCACACACGCTGTTATATGTGTGACAGCATGGGAACCTCAGCCCCACAAATTACTACCCTTCAGAGTTGCTTTTTCCCACTTTGTAACACATATGACAGTGTGGGAACTGCCGGATGTTTGGGCCCCCCATTTATTTGAATAGGGTCTGGGTTCGAGTTCGGGTACAGTTCTGGTACCCGAACCAAACTTCTTTATCAAGTTCAGCCATACCCGACTGACCCGAACATCCACGGGTCCGCCCATATAGATTTTAAATTTTAGTATAGACTTCCACTAGAGACGTTGAGGCTCAGACAGTATCTTGGCATAGCGCTTAAAGTGAGGCACTGAAAAAACAAGGAACCATTGATGCTTTGGCATCTTTGCTTGACAATTCTTTCAGAAGAAAAATTTCACACTATTTCTTTGCTGAACTCTCTCCCCTTTACACATGTACAGTATCTCTCCCCCCTTTAAAGCTCTGATGATCACTTCCACTAGAATTGTTACTTTTTCACAATTTTTTTAATCAAAGGTAAAAAAAAGTGGTGTACTTTAAGGCTATGTGCCCATGTTGCAGAATTGCTGCGGAATTGTCAGCAGCATTTCAGCAACTCCCTGCTGCGGGTAAAACGCATGCGGAGTTCGCATGCGTTTTGCAAGCATTTTTAGCTTGCAAAATGCAAGCGCTTTCCAAGCAATTTGAAGCATCGCTAAGAAAAGTGACCAACTTTTTACTATTGATGCTGCCAGTGCAGCATCAATAGTAAAAGATAGAATGTTAAAAATAATAAAAACAAAATAAAAAATCTGGATATACTTACCCTCTTTTGGCCCCCGGAGTCCTCCCGGTCCTTAAAGGCGCTGGTGGTAACTTCCGTTCCCAGGGATACATTGCGCAAATGACCTCTGATGACGTAGCGGTCTCGCGAGACATTCGCACAATGCATCCCTGGGAACGGAAGTTGCCGCCAGCACCAATGAGGGCTGGGAGGACTCTGGGGGCCGACAGAGGGTAAGTATAGCCTGATTTTTTTATTTTAATCCTATTTTTTGCAGGAATATGGTACCCAGGGCATCGAGGAGAGTCTCCTCTCCTCCAGACCCTGGGTACCATCCGCACATGAAGCGCTCACTTTACGCATGGTGGGCATAGCCACATGCGTAAAGTGTGCGTTTTAATGCAATCCTATGGCAGCGGAATCGCCGCGATTCCGCAGAATTAATGGACATGCTGCGGATTTTACCGCTATGCGATTCCGCAGCGGAAAAATCTGCAGCATTGGCACAACAACTGCGGAATACCATAGGATTGCATGGGAATGCATTTTTTAAGCGTTTCCGCAGCAGCGGAAACTCTTAAAAAACGCAACGTGGGCACACAGTCTTAGGATGTGACTTAACAGGGAGTTTCAAAGTTAGATACAGAATTAATCATTTTTGTCTGACCATTTACACAATACAGGGGAAAAAATAGCAATATTCATTCTTGACGTCCTATATTTTAAATGAAGAACCCAAGCCAAACCAAGGGTAGTTATGGAAACTAATAAAACGTAACTATAATCTGGGCTGTTTGGTTTCAGTTAAGGTATCCAGCATTTGGCAAATGCCTTAATGGAAAATAAACACAACCCCATTATAAATAAAGTGACACATCTGATGGTTTTTATGTCCATTGTGGGACAAATCCAGCTGCACAAAACTGATGGTGGTTCTTATGATGTATTTCGCTTCTGGTGAAAGATTGATGTAGTGATGATTTGTTCTGGTGCTGTACTCATGATTCTGGTGATGTATTCATCACAGAACCATCATCAGTACAGGAATACGAAGACAAAATTATCAGTACATAATTTGAACACCAGAACCATCAATAGCACATGAATATGGCACCATAAACATCATCAGTTAATAAATACATCACCAGAACCGCCATCAGTACATTAATGCATCACTAGATCCACCATCCGTACATGAATACATTAACAGATTCTCCATCAGTACTATATATTACGTCAACAGGACTACAATCAGTAAATTAATACATTACGAGAACCTCCATATGTACAGTGGGGAAAAAAAGTATTTAGTCAGTCAGCAATAGTGCAAGTTCCACCACTTAAAAAGATGAGAGGCGTCTGTAATTTACATCATAGGTAGACCTCAACTATGGGAGACAAACTGAGAAAAAAAAATCCAGAAAATCACATTGTCTGTTTTTTTTTCATTTTATTTGCATATTATGGTGGAAAATAAGTATTTGGTCAGAAACAAGCAATCAAGATTTCTGGTTCTCACAGACCTGTAACTTCTTCTTTAAGAGTCTCCTCTTTCCTCCACTCATTACCTGTAGTAATGGCACCTGTTTAAACTTGTTATCAGTATAAAAAGACACCTGTGCACACCCTCAAACAGTCTGACTCCAAACTCCACTATGGTGAAGACCAAAGAGCTGTCAAAGGACACCAGAAACAAAATTGTAGCCCTGCACCAGGCTGGGAAGACTGAATCTGCAATAGCCAACCAGCTTGGAGTGAAGAAATCAACTGTGGGAGCAATAATTAGAAAATGGAAGACATACATGACCACTGATAATCTCCCTCGATCTGGTGCTCCACGCAAAATCCCACCCCGTAGGGTCAGAATGATCACAAGAACGGTGAGCAAAAATCCCAGAACCACGCGGGGGGACCTAGTGAATGAACTGCAGAGAGCTGGGACCAATGTAACAAGGCCTACCATAAGTAACACACTACGCCACCATGGACTCAGATCCTGCAGTGCCAGACGTGTCCCACTGCTTAAGCCTGTACATGTCCGGGCCCGTCTGAAGTTTGCTAGAGAGCATTTGGATGATCCAGAGGAGTTTTGGGAGAATGTCCTATGGTCTGATGAAACCAAACTGGAACTGTTTGGTAGAAACACAACTTGTCGTGTTTGGAGGAAAAAGAATACTGAGTTGCATCCATCAAACACCATACCTACTGTAAAGCATGGTGGTGGAAACATCATGCTTTGGGGCTGTTTCTCTGCAAAGGGGCCAGGACGACTGATCCAGGTACATGAAAGAATGAATGGGGCCATGTATCGTGAGATTTTGAGTGCAAACCTCCTTCCATCAGCAAGGGCATTGAAGATGAAACGTGGCTGGGTCTTTCAACATGACAATGATCCAAAGCACACCGCCAGGGCAACGAAGGAGTGGCTTCGTAAGAAGCATTTCAAGGTCCTGGAGTGGCCTAGCCAGTCTCCAGATCTCAACCCTATAGAAAACCTTTGGAGGGAGTTGAAAGTCCGTGTTGCCAAGCGAAAAGCCAAAAACATCACTGCTCTAGAGGAGATCTGCATGGAGGAATGGGCCAACATACCAACAACAGTGTGTGGCAACCTTGTGAAGACTTACAGAAAACGTTTGACCTCTGTCATTGCCAACAAAGGATATATCACAAAGTATTGAGATGAAATTTTGTTTCTGACCAAATACTTATTTTCCACCATAATATGCAAATAAAATGAAAAAAAAACCAGACAATGTGATTTTCTGGATTTTTTTTTCTCAGTTTGTCTCCCATAGTTGAGGTCTACCTATGATGTAAATTACAGACGCCTCTCATCTTTTTAAGTGGTGGAACTTGCACTATTGCTGACTGACTAAATACTTTTTTTCCCCACTGTACATGAATATATCACCAGAACCAGGAGTACTTGAATACAAGAACCAAGCTTGGTACAACAATTATAATATCAAGTCAGCCCCAGAAAGTATTGTATCGCATGAAACTACAACCGTACAACTTCCAGTATGTCCTTAACAATGATAGGAAGAAACTGGGAGTTGTTATTAACAGCCATTAGCAGACAAAGACCATACAGGAACCTTAGTACTGATGAGAATTAGTCAGTATCACAAATAAAAAATTGCATCCAGATACCTTACAGATTACATCTTCTCTGGATTCATTTCTTTCTTTTCATCTCCATCCTGTCTAGATGCCATGATGACTTTTCACATCCACAGCTATTCTCTACAGACCTACCTCTTCTCAGGTCTTTTTAAGCACATTCCGACACAGTGCTCTTAAATTAAAAGTGTTGCTAAAATGCCCTCTGCATAAAAATACCTGTCCATATTATGATCCTAAATAAGCCTCTTATGGTATATAGCCTCCACATTGTCTACCATTATCGGCTTTAACCGCCACACCATCTGCCTTATGAAGCATAGCTGTCCGATCTCTAATTTTCCATTTCACTTTCTATATCTCCACACTGTCCCCCACCATGCTAACCCCTCTCTATATTGTGCCTCTATTTCACGCTGTCCCATCTCCATATCCATTCTGTGCCCCTTTTCACACTATGCCCTCATACTGCCCACCACTCTGCCCTCTTCAAACTGTAACCACTCCTCACACTGTACCCTTACACAGTATGGTTGTCTCCTCAGCCGCCCATACGCTTTGATATCCACAACAACCCCCAAATATATAGTATGGTCACCACCACAGTCCTCCCATATATAGTATGATGTCCACCACAGACCCCCATAAATAGTATGTTCAAAACAGTCCACATGTATACTAAGATGATCCCCACAACACCCCATACAGTATTATGGCCCACAAACAGCATCCCAAACAGTTTGATATTCATCACAGCCCCCTATCCAGTATGGTCACCACAGCCCCCAGTATAATGATCTCCACACCGATATACAGTATGGTCAGCACAGCTCATCAAACAATATGCAGTCCCCTTCACAGACCTTCATTTCATGACCCAAACACACAGCCCCACATGTCATGCCCCACCCACACTGCTTATTTCATGCCCTCCTGCACAGCCCCTTATTTTATTCCACCCTTCTGCACAGCCACATTTTATTCCGCCATCTGCACAGCCCCTCAGTTTATTCCTCCATCTGCACAGCACCTCATTTTATTCCCCCATCTGCACAGCCCAACATTTTATTCCCCTCTATCTCCACAGCCCCTGTTTATTCCCCCCATCTGCACAGACCCTCCTAATTCTCCCACCTGCACAAATGCTCATTTTATTGCCCACCTCTGCACAGCCACTCCGCTTATTCCCCTTCATATGCACATCCCCCTTATTTTATTCTCCCATCTGCACAGCCGCTTATTTTATTCCCCCTCTGCGCAGTCCCCTCATTTTATTTCACCATCTGCACAGCCCCTTAGCTTATTTGTCCCATCTGCACAGCCCTTCAGTTAATTCCCACATCTGCACAGCCCCACATTTTATTCCCTATCTGCGCAGCCCTACATTTTATTCCCCCATCTGCACAGCCCCTCATTTTATGCCCCCCTCTGCACAGCCCCTTAGCTTATACCCCCAATCTGCACAGCCTGTCGGTTTATTTTCCCCATCTGCACATCCCCTCTGCTTGTTCCCCCATCTGCACACCTCATCAGTTTATTACCCCCATCTACACAGCCCCTCAGTTTATTCCCCATCTGCACAGCCCCTCTGCTTATTCGCACCATCTGCCCAGCCCATCAGTTTTTTACCTCCATCTACAAAGCACCTCAGATTATTCCCCTCATCAGCACAACCCCTCATCTCATTTTATTCCACATCAGCACAGCCACTCACCACATTTTATTTCACCCCATCAGCACAGCCCCTCCCTCCTCTCATTTTATTTTCCCATCGGTACAGCCCCTCCCCTTATTTTATGCCCCCCTGAACAGTAATGTAGGAATTTAATTAAAAAAAGGCCATACTCCCCTTATCCTCCCGTCCACCGTCTCCTCTGTGCAGAAGTGAACGCTGGATGGCGCTATGATGTCACTGCACCGCGCCATCCAAGGTCCCCTTTGTGCGCCTTCTCCAACAAGGAGCAGGCCAGAAGTGGCCTTCATCTTGTTAGAGATCCAGGTGGAGCAGGAGAGATGACAGCTCCTTTGCGTCTGTGCCGGCAGTGCACACAGCAATTGCATTCGCGTCTGATAGACATAGCTCACATCTGTCCCTGCGCCCCCCCTTGGGTAGGCAGGAGGTAGCGCCCTAGGCAGGTGCCTACCCTGCCTACCCCTCGTCCCGTTCCTGGATGCAGGACTTATGGGTTTTTTCTATGAGTCCCTATATCATTTAAATAGTTTTTTAAATGGAAATAATGAATTCTAGGAAACCAATATCCCCATTTTGACTTCTTTTATTATATACTGCTTTTAGATAGCATAAGCAGAAGAGACCTCACATACCTGTGTTGGCTTAGTTTTTCATTAGTAGATGTAAATGCCAATGTAAAGATGTCATTGTTAAAATAGTGCAGACTGTAAAGCTGGCCATACACATGAAATATCTGTTGGTGGAACGGTTGTCCAGTGGACAACTATTTCTCCCATTTCTTCCATGTAACTCAGTCGAGCACTTGTGTATTTTCAATGGAGAGAAAGGAGAAACTGCCTGATCCTTTTCTTCCCTCTATATCATCTGTAATGGAAGAGTCAGAAGTCTCCCATACACATCAAATGGTCTGAGGTTCAGCTAAACTCTTATGATTTTGGTGGGACTTTCATTTAATATGTGTGGGGGCTAAATATTTATTTTACTGTTTTAAGATCTTAGTTACACTAGTAGGGATAGATATAAACTGTAAATGTTCTATAATGCCTAATGTGGTAATGGGACACCTTACACTATGGTGTTATAAAAAAAGCTGGATAGAGTTGTCATAACATACCATAATAACTACTCAGTGATATCACACTTTTATAACGCCTATACAGTGATATACATAACAGTCGTAGTATATAGTGTAAATGAAATGTTAGGTAGTTAGGTGGGGAGCCCAGATAAAGGTACATTTACACTGCCAAATGATCAGAAATGAGTATTCCTAGGAATGCTCATTTTCTGACAAACAGGCAGTGTATACAGACTGTCGATCACGTGACAATAAACAAAACTCTTGTTAGGTGAAATTATCTTTTTGCTTGATGAAAAAAATGATCGTTCTTGGAAGAAAATCCCCCTGTGTAAACAGCTAACGAGAAGTATGGCAGCTTATGTGTATCTATTACTAATCATTTTGTGTGTATAGTACATTGCCGTCTTGTCCAAATGGGATATTAACCCCTTCGTGACCGGGCCAATTTTTTAAATTCTGACCAATGTGGTCATAACTCTGGAATGCTTCAACAAATCCCCTGTTTTTTCGTGGCACATTATAATTTATGATAATAGTAAATTTTGATTGATATGTTTTATGTTTATTTATAAAAAATATCAGAAACTTGACAAAAATGTAAAATAAAATGGCAATTTTCAAACTTTGAAATAATATCCCTTTAATCCATATAGTCATACCACAGAGAAACATTAATAAATAACATTTCCCTCATGCCTGCTTTACATTAGCACCATTTTTAAAACAATAATTTATTTTGTTAGCCTTTTAGGAGGTTTAAAAATGTAGCAGTAATTTTTCATTTTTTCAAGGAAATTTACAAAATTTATTTTTTTGAGGGACCTATCCAAGTTTGAAGTGACTTTGGGGTCCTATAGATTGGAAAACCCCAAACGTGATACCATTTTAAAAACTGCACCCCCTGACATATTGAAAACTGCTGTCAGGTAGTTTATTGACCCTTCAGGTGATTTTCAGGAATGAATGCAAAGTGCTATAGCTGGAATGAAAGTTGTTTGTTTTCCACCTAAATGTCGCTGACTTCTGAACTGACTGCTATAGCCGGGAGACTCTAAAGGTCCCTTTACATTTAGCGATGCACCAGCGATCCCGACCATGATACGACCCGGTCAGGATCGCTGGTGCATTGCTAAATGGTTGCTAGTGAGCTGCCACACAGGCCGATCTCACAGCGATGCAGCAGCGATACAGCGGTCGTTACTTACCTTTCAGACAAGGCGATCCTGACGTCCTCCCGTCCCGTCGCTGCGTCACCAAATCGGTGATGCTTTAGCGATATTGCTAGCGATATCGCTATGTGTAAAACCCCCTTAACGCCGCTATTTGGCCATGAACTGCTTTGGCAAACATCAGGACCACACAATCATGATCTCGGTGTGTCAATGAGATTAAAGTGCAAGCCCCCACAATCTATTAACCATTTATTTGATGTAGTCACTTTTGACAGCAGCAACCAAGGGGTTAAACAGATAATGGACGGTGCCAACACTGATCGTTTGTGATACAGCAAGTTGTCAGATATATTGGATAGCTGACAGCTGCTGGATTGTCACCTGCATGGGGAGGATATTCTCTTATATCTCAGGTCAGTAAAAATACGTATTGGCAGTCATGAAGGGGTTAAATGACCACCGACCATCAAATATGTACTCATTGGCGATCATTTAACAGCACATATCAGATAATGTAAATGAACCTTAAAACTTATGTATAATCTTTCAACTTTTTTTTCTTGGTCACTCCTGGCTGCTTGTTGGTGCACTCTAGTTTTTTGTGAACTACCAGATGTCACTCATAAACTTCCAGTCCTGATTGGACTTGACATTTTTCATACTTTAATATTTTCATAAACAAGTAATATGGGTAAATCTGATAGCACAACAAGTTTTATAACTTTTTACCATTCCTGTGCTGCTGCTATCCAGTTGTTAACATTACCCATTCACTCACCTCACTAGACCACTCTATGGATACACTTGAATTATACAGATAGCACAACTTTCTACCTTCTAGTGGTAATGAGATTATTACGTTTCACTGTAGACTGTAAACTATCTTGGACATGGGGCAAGGGCTAACCAGTAAGATTAACTCTGCGAGTCCACTGTTCAACTACATGCAAATATGACATTACTCTCTTTCACAAATTTGCCTGTGCTTACCCAGTCTTAGCCTCTCACACAGCTAAATCAGATCTCATACTTTGCACTGATGAGGGGCAATGCCCCGAAACACCGTGTCTGCAAATTGAGATTCTGATTTGGCTTTTATCCTAAGACATATTGCAAGGCTCATTAAAGGGGTCAATATTGTCTTGTAGGATCGCTGCTTCCTATAGGTGGCACTAGAGTTCAAGTCCTCTTTCTCTTTGAAGAGACAATTTGCCTATGCTTATCAACAATAATAAAAGAAACAAAACAGGGCGCATCCACTGTGTGAAACCTTTAAAACACAATTGTAATGGTGAGGCAAGGAGAGACTCACCTGATAGGGTTGTGAAACTTCGGTCACAACACCTACAAACGCATGAAACAGCTGCTGCAGTCTGCACAGGGTCCAAGGACTTGTAAGTGAAGATGGCTTTAAGGTGCAGTGATACACTGCGCTGCTGTAGGTATAATTCAAGGAAATGTATTGGTGCGTACGCTTTTCCTGAGCTGTCCCAGCTCACTTCATCAGGGCATGATACAAGCATGCAATGCAGGAGTTTATATACAATCCAAAGTGGAAAAAAAAAAAAAAAAGGGGGCAGGACAAGTAACTGCCACATCAGCAAGGCAATGGTATAAACACATTAAAATAGTTGTATTTTAATAGAATATATTAAAACCGCATATAATAAGAATACATACTCAAGAACAATAAATAAGAAAATGTATATATTTCTTTTGAAATAGACGCTGGGGATCACGGGGTCCAATAAGAAAGTAGTTAAAACAATCCTCAAAGAGTCTAGAACACAGTTCCAAAGTTGAGAGTGTATGGTGTTTTAATCCACATGACCATGGTGACTAGTGAGGAATGGGGTATGATTTTTTGGATCAATGTTAAGATCAATCTATTCTCTTCCAGAATAAAGAGTAAATCCAAAGAGATGTACCCTGAATAACGGATAAAAAAAAAAATTGATTAAGGGCACTTATATTAAAAAAAAAAAAATACCGATTGTAAAAAAAGAAAAAAAAAATTGAAATAAAGTGCAGTAGTGTTTTAATATTAAATATATTAAATCATGAAAACATGGTAACAATGTAAAAAAAGGGGGGTTGTATTATTATAAAGAGACACTATATGGCGCTAACACGAGCTTCAAGGAAGTGTCAGAAGCTTGAAGAGAATACTACAGTTAAAAGAGAGAGTTTTCTGTGTGAAACCAATGTGTGGAATGGAAGGATAAAACAAGATGGTCAGGCTAAACATCCCAATGGAGGGTTCAGTATGCATGGGAGGCAGGGACAAAAATCTCCAAAAATCAAAATGGACTTTTAATAAAAGACATCAGAAACAATATTTAGTCCAAAGGGTTCCAGAGATTTTAATTTGTAAATCCAGTACACCTCTTTCCCATTAAGTGTCTGGATTCGGTTTGGTGTATTGTCTGGTATCTGTTCAATGGGGTAAATAGTCAGTTTCTTGATGTCACAACCATGTATAAGGTCAAAGTGACGTGACAGTCCATGCTTCTGAAAGCCAATTTTAATATTATGTCGGTGGGAATTTAACCAACAATGAAGTGCCTGGGTGGTACGTCCAACGTAGATTTTGGGACAAGTGCATGTAATGATATAGATGACGTGTGAGGACAGACAAGTGAGGTGGTATTTGATGGGAAATTTTTCTTGAGTGATGGGATTTGAGAAAGTGATAGTCTGATGTGCAATATTGTGACAGCAACTACATTTAGAGTGATGACATTTATAGATGCCAGGGGATAAGGAATTGTTCTGCTTGTGAGATGGAATAGTGAGCCTGCTGGGTGCCAATGTGTTTTTTAAGGATTTAGCCTTCCTGAAGGTTATAGCAGGTTTCTCAGGAATGATTTTGTTTAAAATGGGGTCTCTTTTGACAATATGCCACAGACCCTCCATGATGTTCCTGATAGATTTGTATTGTGAACTGTAGGTGGTGATAAAGTTGGTACAGAATTTATCACCTGAGGGTTTGGGAGTGGGCTTTCTGGACAGTAAAAGATCTTGATTAGAATTTTTAAAAACATTCTCACATGTGGAAGAAACTAATTTTCTAGGATATTTCTGACTTAAAAACCTCTCCTTTAAAATGTTAGCCTGGCTTGTAAAATCATCATCACTAGTACACTTCTTGTGGATCCTTTGGAACTGGTTGTGAGGGATATTAAAAAGCCATTTCTGGTAGTGGCTACTACTAAAATGGACATAGCTATTTGTATCTACCTGTTTAAAATAAGTCTTGGTGCAAATCTTACTATTCTTGACATAAAAAGTAATGTCTAGAAAGTTCATGGCTTGGTTACTGATGTGAGGGGTGAATTCCAGTCCCCAGTTATTATTCTGTATGGTGGAAATGAACTGATCAGCACTTACGGGTCACACCTACTTATGCAAATCTTTTTATGGGTGTTTTTGAGGAGGCTTTTATTACTACAGTTGAATTTGCAAAAAGCATAATCCTTTATAAAAGATATATAGATGAACTCTTTTTAATATGGGACACACGTTTTCTAAGTGCTGATCAGTTCATTTCCACCATACAGAATAATATCTGGTGACTGGAATTCACCCCTCACATCAGTAACCAAGCCATGAACTTTCTAGACATTACTTTTTATGTCAAGAATAGTAAGATTTGCACCAAGACTTATTTTAAACAGGTAGATACAAATAGCTATGTCCATTTTAGTAGTAGCCACTACCAGAAATGGCTTTTTAATATCCCTCACAACCAGTTCCAAAGGATCCACAAGAAGTGTACTAGTGATGATGATTTTACAAGCCAGGCTAACATTTTAAAGGAGAGGTTTTTAAGTCAGAAATATCCTAGAAAATTAGTTTCTTCCACATGTGAGAATGTTTTTAAAAATTCTAATCAAGATCTTTTACTGTCCAGAAAGCCCGCTCCCAAATCCTCAGGTGATAAATTCTTTACCAACTTTATCACCACCTACAGTTCACAACACAAATCTATCAGGAACATCATGGAGGGTCTGTGGCATATTGTCAAAAGAGACCCCATTTTAAACAAAATCATTCCTGAGAAACCTGCTATAACCTTCAGGAAGGCTAAATCCTTAAAAAACACATTGGCACCCAGCAGGCTCACTATTCCATCTCATAAGCAGAACAATTCCTTATCCCCTGGCATCTATAAATGTCATCACTCTAAATGTAGTTGCTATCACAATATTGCACATCAGACTATCACTTTCTCACATCCCATCACTCATGAAAAATTCCCCATCAAATACCACCTCACTTGTCTGTCCTCACACGTCATCTATATCATTACATGCACTTGTCCCAAAATCTACGTTGGACGTACCACCCAGGCACTTCATTGTTGGTTAAATTCCCACCGACATAATATTAAAATTGGCTTTCAGAAGCATGGTCTGTCACGTCACTTTGACCTTATACATTGTCGTGACATCAAGAAACTGACTATTTACCCCATTGAACAGATACCAGACAATACACCAAACCGAATCCAGACACTTAATGGGAAAGAGGTGTACTGGATTTACAAATTAAAATCTCTGGAACCCTTTGGACTAAATATTGTTTCTGAAGTCTTTTATTAAAAGTCAGTTTTGTTTTTTGGAGATTTTTGTCCCTGCCTCCCATGCATACTGAACCCTCCATTGGGATGTTTAGCCTGACCATCTTGTTTTATCCTTCCATTCCACACATTGGTTTCACACAGAAAGCTCTCTCTTTTAACTGTAGTATTCTCTTCAAGCTTCTGACACTTCCTTGAAGCTCGTGTTAGCGCCATCTAGTGTCTCTTGATAATACTACAACCCCCCTTTTTTTACATTGTTACCATGTTTTTATGATTTAATATATTTAATATTAAAACACTACTGCACTTTATTTCAATTTTTTTTTTTCTTTTTTACAATCGGTATTTTTTTTTTTTTATATAAGTGCCCTTAATCAATTTTTTTTTTTAATCCGTTATTCAGGGTACATCTCTTTGGATTTACTCTTTATTCTGGAAGAGAATAGATTGATCTTAACATTGATCCGAAAAATCATACCCCATTCCTCACCAGTCACCATGGTCATGTGGATTAAAACACCATACACTCTCAACTTTGGTACTGTGTTCTAGACTCCTTGAGGATGGTTTTAACTACTTTTTTATTGGACCCCGTGATCCCCCGTGTCTATTTCAAAAGAAATATATACATTTTCTTTTTTACTGTTCTTGAGTATGTATTCTTATTATATGCGGTTTTAATATATTCTATTAAAATACAATTATTTTAATGTGTTTTATACCATTGCCTTGCTGATGTGGCAGTTACTTGTCCTGCCCCCTTTTTTTTTCTTTTTTCCCACTTTGGATTGTATATAAACTCTTGCATTGCATGCTTGTATCATGCCCTGATGAAGTGAGCTGGGACAGCTCAGGAAACGTGTAGGCACCAATAAAGTTCCTTGAATTATACCTACAGAAGTGCAGTGTATCATTGCACCTTAAAGCCATCTTCACTATCAACAATAATAAACTTTGATGAATGAATGATGAGATGCTGTTTTTATCTGTACATATGAATCAGACGTATTCGGCCAACTACTGTTCATGTTGGGGGCTGAATGGCTTACTCCTGCATAGAGGCCCACCGGGGAATTCACATGAACTCCTGTGGGCCAGTCTGAGCCTGGCTGTAAAGAAAGATGCCCCCTCTACCTCTGTAAGTCTGTACTATAGGCTGTGTGGCCACTAGATGTCAGCAACTGTGACTACAGCTATATCTTTTAGTTTGTATTTACATGGATCATCAATAATGAACTGATGTTGATTGGAAATTTGCACCGTTTCAAAAAAAAAGAATAATGTATGCTTTCTGACATATAGTTGCATGAATGGTAAAGCTGTCAAGTGTTGAGAACCAATGAGATGTTGGACAGACGTTTAAGTTACTTTATCTTGGCATGTTAGATGAAGGAAATGCATTATTAAATCAAAGCTGAGCCATGGCCTTAATGGGCGATTTGCACTGATGTAAAACACAAGTTAAAAACAATTCTTTTTAGTAGAAAGAAAGAAATCTCTCATCCCTTGTATGTCTGAATAAATGGCAGCTGTTCCAACTACATTATAATATCCAAATTCTTATTTCTTTTTTATCAAGTCATTGCTATGATAGAGCGTTATCGTTTTTGTTTACATTCCAATTTCCGAGATGATGAATCATGGCTTAACCTTGGATTACTTTTAGCAGAAACCTCATCATCCTTTCTACCTAGTTGTGCAGAACTAGGAAAACACTTTTTCCAAAATGCAGTTCCACAAAATGACACTGGGAGCAGAGCTGAGAATTTTCAGCTGCGTCACAGAGCAGAGAGAGAAGAAACAGTCTGTGTCGACAGGTCTCTGGAAATCAGCTGCTGCTGCTACAGCAGAGAAGAGAGCTGTGGAAGTATCATGGGCTGGGTCCTGTCATAATCTTAACATCGTCTCATAACCCAACTAATGCCTCATCACCCAATTTTTCTGTTTTCATATCTGAGCTGATGGAAACGCGTCAAATTTTAAGCCCGCAGGGGGAGGAGGTGAGGTGATGGTGTACTCGGAGTAAGGGAGGGGGTGCGCAGAACGTCAAGATTCGGAATCGGGAATCGGGCTTACGAATGGGTTAATGGCAATTCTGGAACCTTCTACCCGTACATGGAGGTCACGCGGTTACCCAAACCTACGCAGCAGCAATTGGGGCAAGCATTCTCATATTCCGAGAGTCTGGCTTCTTCCACAGACGTATTACAGAACCCCGGAGGTATTAAAAGCTGCGTCACCTTCTACCACGGACATGACCAGATGGCTGAAACGGTAAAACCTATACCCAAAACCTCACTTTTTCTTTGGGATACATTAGTGAACTGCAATCATTTTTTTTCTAAGGGGTAGGTTGCATAGCTGGTAGGTTTTACCAATGTGTTTTATCCTCATTACTAAAGCTCGAGGTCACCAAATCATGTAGGATGTTTTCTGTTTACTTGCCTTTGTATATTTGTTTGTATTTGGATGCTGCTCGTTTCTATTATTTATTTCATTGCATGTCGCAGTTACATCCCATACTGTGTTTTATTGCCGTTTCTCCATTATGTAGAAGTATGATGGCGCACCATCTCATTTGTCCAAGGGCTGACGAGAGATTGGGATTTACAGTGTCAATAAAGGGGGTAATGGAAAAGTGCAGTATGTTTAAACATCCACTATAGCTACAGGTTGTTTTATGTTGTTTTTTTTCCTTTCTGCAGTTGAGGGTTAACAAGCATTTGAAGGCAGTTGGACAGTAAGACAGCACAGACCAGTGTTTTAAGAACTAAATGTCATATCTCCCTGCTCGGAGAACTTGTTTACCTGTCTGTTTCTTTCTCTAACCATCTCCATGTTGGCAGCTTTCCAGGCTCCATGTGATGTACTTGCCTAGGCTTCTGCATTAGTTTGAGGATGAGCTGAAATAGGATTGGCTGGGGGTGGGCTTCAAGCCCAATCACTGCATTTTATTGGTGGGCAGTGACACTGGCAGGTGAATTTCTGGTTTCTATTGGCAGAGATCATCCTCTAAAATGACATCTACTGTGTTTTTACTGCGTATATTGTTTGTAGCATTACTATCCTGTGGATATTACATAACTTTGGTTATGTTTTTACATTTACCTTTTAGCCTTCGCATATATGTAATTATATTAAGAAAGAAGCAGAATGCCAATGATGCCATTTATAGAGGAAACAATTTAAGGTAGACCTGTAGGTATATAGCAGTCATATAATTAAGGTTCACTTATATATGTTTCTCTTTGTATTGCACAACTTTTTTCCAAGATAAGCATATAGATTTAATAAAGGCTCAGTCTAAAGTGTCAGCCTAATTAGTCACCAATGTGGAAGTCCGGTTAACCCATTGTGTTCTAAATTCGATATCTACATTCAAGCACCGTCAGAAGTAGAGAAGAAAATGTCAGAGCTCAGCCTCCTATTGGACATATCCTTCCTGCTGCCAACTTTTAACCCCAATATTTTCAGAGCAGTTGGCAGAGCTGTATTTATAGATTTATTGACTGTTTAACCCAAGTAATGGCCATAAGGCAACATGCAATGATCTTACAATATGATACACTTGACTTCTGGAGTCTTTGTATGCTGTGATTTCACTTCGGCAGGTTGCTGAACGCCCACTGAAACATTAGCTGTTTTATGTCTTTTTTATAGTTTATGCAGCTGTGTAATTGAATGATCAATGTTGGACAACTCTGAAAGGCTTACACAGGATGACCTAGATTTGTGAACTTTTAGAATAGCTTTTCACCGGATAACTGCCAGTGTGTGGCCAAATAGATGTTCATGTCTGGCATCATGTTAAAATAGTAAGACAGTAGAGGCTCTGACAGTTCGGAAGGCTTGTGGAGCCACAGAAAAAATCTTTAGAAATGTCATGCTAGGCTATCTGTTCCTAATTACCCCTACTACTGTTTTATATAAAGCATTAGAGACGACTCTGGAGATAGTTTTTTTTTTTTTTGTCTAATGTGTATGCTCCGATAAATTCAGTGTTTTGTTTTTTTTTTACGGCATTCTACGTACGTCATCCAGTTTAAAGTTTTCTCGCCTTAAAACGGTTAACGACACCATATTTTTGTGCAGTGAAGCAATTCCTGTGCTGTCTCATCATAATAAGATTACAGTAAGTTCTGTTTCATTATGTGTCTTAAAGTAATGGCGATTTAATTTGCGATCGAGGAGCAGAAAGCGTTAACTGCCAGAGAAATATTGTTCACAGTGTAGGAGTGTGAATCTGCACCGTTCGAATACGGTAGCCTTTTTGTTTTGTGAAATATTACCGACAATAGTAAGATTCGCCTTTAAAGAAACAAATCTGTGCTTGTGTAATGTTGCTGCGTAGCATCTCCCTGTGCTGAGTCATGGCCGTCACGATGCAGGCATTGCAGCAACTACCTGTAGGGGGTGTAGCAAAACATCCAAGGTGCTTCCTCAACATAGTAATGAACGAGCAGGTATTCCTTCTATAGCAATATGTTATTACAATTGTCATGCTTTCGGGTATGTATGTGGCCAATATTTTAACCTCCCGAGTCTGTAGTCTTGGGAGAAAATGTACAATGCAGCATAATCCCAGATTCCATAGTCTCAAATAATCTCAGTTGAAATCTTCCTTTGGTGGCAAAATGTAATGAAGTCTAAACATATTATTATAGTACTTCCATGTGAAAAAGCAATGAACACTTAAATTAAATGTTGAGGCCAGCTATTGGGTATTGATTTAAAGGGAACCCGTCAGCCCGTTTTTAGACCACACACGAACGTCATCTATGTAATGTTGATTATATCCATACCGTTGTTTTATATGTCTGTCTCTGTATTATAGATATTTATTCGGCAAATTTTATGCAAATGAGGCTTGGCCCTACATTTAAAGCTCTCTGTCCTCTCTCCCACTTTCCACACCCACCACCAGCCTCCTGTCAGTAATTAACGGGTAACTCTTCTATGTGACCTGTCCCCTACCTGAGATTTTGCTCAAGTGCTGTCATTCACAGTAGTGCCAAATGTGCCTATCGATAGTCGTGAGGAATGTAGTGATTCAGAATCTGCACTGCCAAAAATCCAGAGTACCATCAGAGACAAAGATGAGGTATGAACGTGGTTTATTTTGTCAACACGTTCCAAGGTTTTCAAACCTTTTGTGGTTTTGGCCTGATGAAGAGGTTTGAAAACCATGAAACGCATTGAAAAAATAACCCGCATTCATACCTCATCTTTGTCTTTGATCGTACTCTGGATTTTTGGCAGCGTGGATTCTGAATCACTACATTCCTCATTTTTTTGCATCAGATCAAATTGGTGATCCAGCATGTGTTTACATGCTTTCTATAGGAGTTGTGACTATCATAACCCTACCCGTTGAGCGCATTTATTAACTTTTAATACCCTTTTGTCATCAAATAAGTCTCTATTTTGCTCTTCTTGTCTCTCCAGTTTCTCTATTTTATTTCCAATATATAGGCTCCCTCAACATCATAAGGACCTTACTGCGCCAGGAATTATGGTGCTTCCATGAGATCTGTCGCAGACAAGAGTGGACTGTCAGTTACTGACAGTAGGTTGACGGTGGATGGGGAAAGAGGTGGGAGAGCTGTGAGTTCAAGCCAAACCCCCTACAATTGCAGCTCATCTGCATAAAAATTAGCATATTGATTTTTATAAAATGGAGACATGGACTTATAGCACAAATGTATAGACATAATCAACTTTAACAGGGACTTTACATAGATGGCCTTAGTTTGTGATCTAAAAATCTGCTCACAGGGTTCCCTTTAATTCATGTACTTAGATGACGTTAGTTTGGGATCTAAAAACCAGCTGACCGGTTCCGTTTAATTCATATACTTGGGGTCTGGTAATTAGCTCTACTGTACAAAAAAATCTTTTCAGCTCAGTGTTGTGATCGTTTTCATGAAATATTTACTTGATTTCTCCGCAGTAGATTAGTGATGAGATTTGGTATGCTGTTTTCCAGCATGGAAATTTCTGTTAATGTTTTCATAAGACAGAACTTTACACCCATGTTTGAGACACCCTGGTGATGTCATGTGAGAGTTTCATATCAGAAATGACTGCTGCTTTAGGATGGCCATCCTAGCCCAGTTTTTGCAAGGTCATAGCCTAAACCTTGTAGATACCTCCAAATGAGGAGGTAGGCAGTTGGATGTATGTATTGAAGTCTTAGTCTGGGATTTGTCCTTGGTGATTACACTATGTACTGTATAATATTTAGAAACTGGAAAAATATATAATTTTTTAACGAAAAGTACATTTTCAAAACTGTGCAAGTTGCCCTTTGCGATGTATCTCATATTATAAGATTTTTTCAGTGTATTTCAGCAAACAGTGCTCTATTTCTGTTCCATTTTGTATTATCCCATTTTTCAAAATCTCTGCCCCCCCTGTCACAGTTACTAAACTAATTACCTAAAAGGAAGCCAATGGTTGTAGAAAGGTATAGGATCTCTAATAGTAGCAGCATCTCCATTCCTCTACAATGTGAAATAATGAAAGGGAAGCGGCAGTGGTCCACAGAACTACCTTCTGTTACTTGGCAGTTGTTGCACCCCTCTTTATTACCCAAGGTGTTACAATAGGAGATGTGCACAACTTGATTGCTGAGTTGATGCTTTCTTAATGTGTGGCATCTGCTTTAGGATGGATTACTAAGGACACATTTTATTATATTGTACTTTTTTGCAAATCCCTTAATAATTATGAATGAGTGGTACTTCCCAGATAGAAACAAAATGTTACATCCTATGATGTTAGATCCTACATTCTATTACTTTTGTGAAGCATTTCACTTCCATGCTTGACGCTTTGTGCATCACTCTTCTTTTTCTACCTAAAGAAGCACTTTTTTTTTTCCCTAAACTCGAACTGTAAAACTCGCGCTTTGTACCTGTCCACCTAGTGTCCGGTGCTGAACCTTTAACATGGACTTCGCTTGGAAGTTCAGGAGTCCGGGGATGAGAGAGAGACTCTAAAATGATTTCAATGGGGTTCGAGTTCAGGTTGAAGATCGGGTACAGTTCTGGTAGCCGAACTGAATTCTACCAGAGCCTGAACTTACATGGGTGCGCTCATTCTTTCTTCCTAAACCTTGTAAATGTTATTGTGTCAGCGCTTTAATATACTCACCAGCCGCCACCTTCTCCAGTATCCAGCACTGCTCCACTCCTCTTCTGAGTAAAATGACAGCCATTCATTCAGACTTTCCGGATCAAATCGTGTTCTGTGTGACCCTGAAGTTAATTTTACATTGTAGGCCTATGAAGCGTCAGAATGATGTGCCACAGGCTAATGTTGTAAAAAGAGACTTCCGGCTCACTCACAGGGCAATGAGAGAATCAGTATGTCTGAATCGCCATCATATGACTAAGTAGAGGAGGGGAGCAGCATTGGATACTGGAGAAGGCAGCAATCAGTGACTATATTAACACACTGACACTACACGACACTAACATTTACACAGGTTTAGGTAATTAAAAAATGAACAGGAGTGCTTCTTTAAGTAGTCAATAGAAAGTTACTATTGTGTCATACAGTAAAGCTGAAGCCTGGTCATGGTCACTTTGTCTACAAGCCTGCAAGTTCACATTACATATGCCTTCTTCTACCTTACATTGCAGGGAGAAAGTGGGAGAGATTGCTTGAATCAGTGGCGATGATGCGGCAGTAACTGGACACAGAAAAGCAAAATGTTTTTCCCTGTTTTGGTAACGTACTTCTGTTATTGTCTATGTTTCTATCATTTGTCTGTCGGTCTGTTTGTCCATCTGTCTCTGTAATTCAGATAGTGTATGTAGTGTATAAGCAAATTAAGCAAATAAACACCATAGAGCACACATTTTATTGTAGTCTACAAACTTGAACTTAATTTTACACACTGAGGTGTTTTCCTATCATGTTTTAGTTGGATCATTGCAGGTACATTTTAGATTTGCATTAGTTATATATTCAGAGGCAATTTCAGACTCAGATTGCATCATGCTGAACTCATGAATCTGTTTGGTATGTCCTCTCATGCTTCACTCCGGACCGGGCGGTTATGCCAGTAATTAACATAATGTTAAATAGTCTTTAAAGGGAATCTGTCACCATATTTGACATATGTAACCTATTAATATGGGCATACATGTTATTGACCGCTAAAAAGTCCTACCTATGTGTCTCATATCAGATGCCATCTTGTTGAAAATTAATATTTTATCACTTTATGTAAATGACCTCTTCCAAGATATGGGGAGGACATTACCGGGAAAATAACTCTGCCTCCAGAGCATAATTTAAAAAGAAGGGGACATTACCAGTGTGATGTGTAATGGCGTCTCTCTGCTCTGATATCTCACTGCAGAGCTGTGTGTGCTTATAACTGACACATCTGTAGGTTCCTTTCAGCTTCCATTTCCCATACAGACTTGGTTGCAATGCAGCAGAACTCAGAGAGAAGCAAAAAATGTGTTTGCAAGAAGACAAAGTTCATTTCTCCTGTTTTTGTGTTAGTTATTTGTCTCACACTGGTAACTCCCCCTTCATGTAAAATAAGCTCTGGATGAAGAGTTATATTTCAGACACCATTCTCCCCAGAGCCTGGAAGAGATCATTTACAGATAAGAAAAACATGGATTTCTCTGGAATAGGACATCACACTACATATATCAAGGACTCATTTTATTCAGCTTCTCATTACCTGCATGTTCATATAGACAGCTTAGGATAGTTGATTCAACTGACAGATTCCCTTTAATACCATGGGGAGAAGTTACTTAAAGAAGCAGTCCAATAATAAGAAAAAAATTCCATTGTCACGCCCTCCATCCGATCACATGTCACATGTCCACCTATTTTTGTATATAGTATGCTTAATTCCATGCAATTCAGCCTTTTCTTTGCATCTCATCAGATTTAATCTTGATTACCAGATTTCAACACAACATCACATCGGCTGCTGCAGCCAGTATTGTCTCTGCTGGTATAGCAGCGTGATTATCCTTTTATATTTTCCTAAAAATTCTTGCATATTATAAGTATACACTCAAGAAGGCTGAACTGTCCTCTCGTTCATCATAATTGTGTGACTGGGAGCTGTCTAATAATCATCAGTAATTAAGATAAGATTTCCCGTCCCCCTTATGAAAAATGTGTATGGTACAGTCAATGCAGCTTCATCATACAGGAACTTCTGGCGACTGAGTATAAAGAACAAAATGACATGAAACATTCATAGGGTTTAACATGTGGTCATGACCTAACTGAGGACAAAAATAATATTGAACTTTATAATATATCTTAATATCGAAAAATACCTCCTTCTCCACTCACCAGTCACTTTTTGTCTCTTGCAAACAATTCACTCTCAAAAACGACCCAAATCTTCAAATCTGTCTGCAGTTAGTGATCAAATCACACCTTCTGCCTATAAAACTGTACAGATTAGGGAGCTACAGGGAAACAGAAGCAGAATTACTGGAGGAGAAGCTGTTGTGGTTTTTAGTGCAGAGGAAACTACTGCCATTAATGCAGGATACAAGTCGTATAAGAGTGAGAAATAGTGTTATTCCTCATGTACCCACACACACCATAGCTTTTTCTGGTAAGTTTCCTTACTAACACTATAGTCTACCCAACATTTCTTTGGCTTACCAATCAAATAGAAACGTGTGCATGCGCCCTTATGTTATGTTTCCTTTCTTAGCAGTTTTATTTTTAAATGTTTCTGACTGTATTAAAGGTGGATGCTCGTAGATGTGGGTTTTGCCCAGATACAGTAATATTGCAGCCTAGCTGTGTGTCAGCTGTGATTCCTTTTGTTATTGTGTGAAATCTGCTGATATTGGCCTTGGCAGTACTTAGAATAGATCTCTCGTCTCATCATCTAGTCAACACAATCCAGCTACTAGTAATAATGTAGTTATAATATGTATTTTAACTATAGGCTGTAAAACAAGATATGTTTTAGCCAGTCCAAAGTCTTTTATAGTGCTAAGTATTAAATTATGAAGCGTGGTTCTGTATGGGAGGTGCAGGTACAGGTTCCCAAGCTAGATACTTGTATTTAGTAGAGTACCACACATCTAAAATTCATATAATTCTTGTTTTGTTCACACAAAGTTGTAGGACAATCAATACACTGTAAATATTTCCTGTTGTAAGACATTTGTCAGACTGGATAGACCTAAGCCTCCCACTTGAAATCAATGCAATTATATGGGAAAATGCAGCGCTTGCAGTTATGTTTAGGATTCATATGTCCCGTCGGGGCTTGCATCCTAAATCATTCCCCCCGCATTATGGTATTTGGGCGTATGCACTGATGGAGTCATAAACTGCAATGGTGCCTGCAGAGTGGACGTGTGCTCTGTCATGCATCATTTTCCGGCATGTACACCTACTGGAGATGAAAACTCAGACAGACACACCATCCTCAATGATTCCCATAACTGTGTCCTCATTGCTGAAAATACAGGCAGATACTTATCCATCATGCAGTACCATAGGGGGGGCATTTGAGTCCTGGAAGTGATGACATGGTCCCACCGAGTGTCTGGGAATAAATGTGCAAATTGCCTATTCAGAGAGAAAGAGGTCTTCAACTCTATAGCACCACCTGTTGGAAGCAGCAGTCCTACAAGTCATTATAGACTTTTTGAGTCTTGCTAGATGACTTAGGTTACAAGACAAATCAGAATCTCAATTTGCAAACAGTGTTTTGGGGGTATTGCCCCTCGTCAGTGCAAAGTATGAGAACTGATTTGGCTAGGTGAGAGGCTCTGGACTGAGGTCTAAGGTGTAATGTTTCTCCTTGTGGAAAGTGACAAGCCAAGCCTGGCATGCTAATGTAAGGAGGCAATTTGAATATTAAATTTCCCATAGTAGCATTGCATGGCAAGTAAGCCTCCTTACATTGACATGCTAGAGCCGGTATGTGAGCCTCCACAAGGAGAAACGTTACCCCTTAGAACTGGAAATAAATGAAGAGACAGAAGGATTTAAAACAAGCCTAAATGTACAAAGGATTTGTGTGCAGTTCTCCAAAATTCTTGGAACAACCTCCTTGCTGAGTTTCTTCAAAAGTTTTGTGCAACTCTATCTAGAAGAATCGATGCTCCCATTGGAGGCAAAGGGAAGTCACACCAAATATTGATCTGATTTACATTTCCGTTTTGTTCATTGCATTATGTTAATTGATAAAAAAAAAATATTAACACAGCTATTTTTGAAAGCATTCTTGGTAGCATTTATACAACAACTGCCTACATTTTTTGTACAGTTCTGTATATATAGGTTATAGTGATTTAATAATTACAAATTTTGCTCATAGTACCCAAACTATGGTGTATTCTTAACATGGTTGAGGAGATGGAGTAAAGGTAAGAGGAGGAGCTACAATCCCTAGGATCGTATCAGAAGGAAGAGGGTGAGATAATCTCAGAACCCTCGGAAGTGGGTAAAAGATATCTCTTTTCCTCTGATGATACTGACGAATTCCTTTGTGCGGTCAGGAATACTATGCAGGTGGAGGAAGCTCTGAAGCCGCAGTCAATCCAGAATGAAATGTTTGGGGGTCTGAGATTCCAAAAGCATAGGGTGTTCCCAGTAAATAACCATATCCGTGCAATGATCCTGGAAAAATGGGAGGATGCAGGAAAACTGCTGGTCATAACCTGCAAATTCAGGATTCGGTTACCTTTTGAGGCTGAGGACATTAAAAATTGGGAAGAAATCCCCAAAATGGACCTATCGGTTGCTAAAGTGGCTAAGAAGACGTCCATTCCATTTGAAGACTCTTCAAGCCTTAGGGAGACGATGGATAGGAAAGCGAACAACCTTCTAAAAAGAGCCTGGGAGGCATCAGCAGCGATAATGAAAACTAGCATAGCCGCCACCTCAGTATCCAGATCCATGTTCTTGTGGATCGGCAGCTGGAGGAACACTTAAGCAACAATACATCTAGGGAGGACATCTTGGCTTCCCTACTATTAATGAAATTCAGCCACAGGGTTTATGGCAGATGCATCTGCAGAATTTGTACAGTTCTGTATATATAGGTTATAGTGATTTAAAATTGACAAAAATGTATGTTGTCTATGAGTGCTGTTAAGTTTATAAAGTATAGCTCACATTGTATTTCTACTGGGCACACAGTTTTCCTTTGAATAAGGTGTCTGTGTACTCAGACTAAAAGTGCAGTACACTGCATCCAGCATAAGAACAATAAAGTAATAAAAAATAGCAATGTTTTCTCACTTCTAATACTAGGTTTCCTATTTTTGGTAACATGACTGATCTCGGTTTAGGTGGCAAATGAAGCATTGTGAAATGTTACAAAGATGGAATTACAGCAGGGTTTATACATATAAATTGATATTAAGTGTAGATTTTGCGTCCAGTTTGCACACTGATTAAAGGTATCTACCTGCTACTTCTATGTGCACTAAAGACTATGCCCAAAGAGTCAGATGTGAGGAAATATGTGTATAACCAGTCTCTGTGTGTATACTACTACATCACATTTCATAAAGGGTAAAAATACCTCTTTTGTTATAAACCTCTTTCATAATAGTTTTCATTTATTTTATCATCACTACAAATATAAATTATGAGCTTTTGTTATAATCTTTATTTTCAATTATGTAGCCCCAATGTACTTCACAACGCTCTACAGAGATTGTGACCATTTACATTAGCATAATCCTAAACTTTTATATCGGCCACAACATGATAGCAATATAGGCCGAGTATACCCCGGCAATCAAGCATTTATCATTTATACTGGGAAACTCCTTTAAAAGGATTGTCCATTAATTTTATATTGATGGCCTCTGCTTAGGACACCCGGCACCTCCACCTATCAGCTGTTCTCTCTGGCAACAGCTGAGTGAAAATGGCTGCGAAGAGAAATACCACAGTTTTATATGCTGTTTCGTGGCCACTGGTTGGTACTGCAGATCAGCTCTGTTGAATAAAACAGAATATGATCTGCAGTACCCTGCTGCAGCCACTAACACTTGTATGGTAGTGTTCAAAATAATGGCAGGCCAATATGACTAACCAGATTAATCACTGTTATTGGTATAAAGTTGTATTTCCACACGTCAGACAATTTACCAGTTGGTACAGTAGAAAACCAACAGGCTCCGCATTCATGATCTGCAGGTTTTTGAGTCTGTGTATTAGAATAATTAATTGAAAGTGGGTGTGTTCACAATAATATCGGGGTGGAAACATCTTGGATATGCATTTCTCCTTGAAAGCCAGAGAAATATGGGTCGTTCGAGACATTGTTCAGAAGAACAGAGGACTTTGATTAAAAAGTTGATTGGAGAGGGTAAAACTTATAAAGAAGTACAGACAATAAAAAAAACTGTTTAGCTAAACCGTTCTCCAATGCTTTAAAATGGAAAGCCAAACCACAGAGACATGGAAGAAAACTGAAGACTACAATTTAAATGCATGGAAGAATTGCCAGAATGGCAAAGGCTCAGCCACTGATCAGCTCCAGGATGATCAAAGACAGTCTCAAGTTACCTGTGAGTACTGTGACAGTGAGAAGATGCCTGTGTGAAGCTAATCTCTTAGCAAGAAGTCCCCCCAAAGCCCCACTGCTAAAAAAAGACATGTACTGAAGCGGATACAGTTTGCCAAATAACACATCAACTGGCCTAAAGAGAAATAAAAAAACATTTTGTGGACTAATGAAAGTAAAATTATTTTCAGGTCCAAGGGCCACAGATAGTTTGCCGACAGTTTTCCAAACTCTGCATTCAAGCCACACTATGCTCTGAAGACAGTGCAGCATGATGGTGCCAGCATCATGCTATGGACATGTTTCTCTTACTTTGGTGCCAGACCTAGTTACCAAATACCAGGGAACATGGAGCAGTTTGCATATATTAAAATACTTGAAGAGGTCATGTTGCCTTACACTGAAGAGGATGGGCCCTTGAATTGGGTGTTTCAATAAGTCAATGACCCTAAAAATACCCAGTAAACAAGCAAAGTCTTGGTTCCAGTCCAACAAAATTGAGGCTATGGAGTGGCCAGTTCAATCCCTGGACTTTAATCCGATAGAACACTTGCGGAGTGAGATTAAAAATGCTGTTTCTGAGACAAAGCCAACAAATGTCAAAAAATCGTGGAATGTGGTCCAAGCATCCTGGGCTGAAATAATAGTTGACAGGTGCCAGAAGTTGGCTGACTCTATGCAACATAGATGTGAAGCAGATCTAAAAAACTGTGGGTGCACAACTAAATATTAGGTTAGTGATTCACAGGAATGCTAAATCCTCAAAAATAGTACATATTGTGTGTTTGTAAAGACAAATGCATACACTGCTATTTTTTTTAGAACAGCCCAATGTTCATTTTTTGTTTTCTGTAAATTAGTAAACAGTGTGCAATATTCCCAATGCATGGAAATAAAAAGTACTATAAAGATTTTGAGATTAACTCATGTTTTTGAACACACTTATTATTTTGAACACTACTTGTAAAAGCTGGGGTGTTATGCTCCACAACGTTTACATCCAGTAGCTGCTGGGTGTGAAAGCTGATTGGTAGGGGTCATATATTGATGACCTATTCCAAGTGCAGGTCATCAATATAATAGTAGCAGAGAACTTTAATGGTTTGCTTACAATCTTTTAGTTGGGTTTGATTTTATTGATTCACACATGGAGCGCTCTATTCTGTTACTTTTCTTAACTGATAAATGGGGCATTTGCATGCATTTTACTGTACAATAGAATTACCAAAAATCAGTCTGTTCCTAAATGTAACATATTCCCTTGACAGTTGTAATATGCAGGCGTTTCATATAATTTTAATGTTAACCAATCTTTGAAATTAATTAGCGTGAAGTGTTAAAAAAACTAAAGCAAAACAGTTCCCCTGTATTTTGACTCCTGTAGTAACATGTAGTACTTTAAAATGAGAACAGAACTCAAGATTTCTGCTGCACAAGACATTAAGTAAAACGGTCCCCCACCATTCTTTCCATATTATTTTAGATAAGTAAGTTCAATTCATGTTAAAGGTCCAACTCTTGTGTATTCTACTTACATTTTCTTGGTCATACTAGAAAATTACGAACTATGCTCATAGTACCCAAACTATGGTGTATTCTTAACATGGTTGAGGAGAAGGAGTAAAGGTAAGAGGAGGAGCTACAATCCCTAGGATCGTATCAGAAGGAAGAGGGTGAGATAATCTCAGAACCCTCAGAAGTGGGTAACAGATATCTCTTTTCCTCTGATGATACTGACGAATTCCTTTGTGCGATCAGGAATACTATGCAGGTGGAGGCAGCTCGGAAGCCGCAGTCAATCCAGAATGAAATGTTTGGGGGTTTGAGATTCCAAAAGCATAGGGTGCTCCCAGTAAATAACCATATCCGTGCAATGATCCTGGAAAAATGGGAGGATGCAGGAAAACTGCTGGTCATATCCCGCAAATTCAGGATTCGGTTACCTTTTGAGGCTGAGGACATTAAAAATTGGGAAGAAATCCCCAAAATTGACCTACCGGTTGCTAAAGTGGCTAAGAAGACGTCCATTCCGTTTGAAGACTCTTCAAGCCTTAGGGAGACGATGGATAGGAAAGCGAACAACCTTCTAAAAAGAGCCTGGGAGGCATCAGCAGCGATAATGAAAACTAGCATAGCCGCCACCTCAGTATCCAGATCCATGTTCTTGTGGATCGGCAGCTGGAGGAACACTTAAGCAACAATACATCTAGGGAGGAAATCTTGGCTTCCCTACTATTAATGAAATTCAGCCACAGGGTTTATGGCAGAGGCATCCGCAGAATTGGTCAGATTTGCACCTCAAAATGGTTAGGGGACAATTCATCCAAAAGCAAACTGTGCTCCATTCCCTTTTCCAGGTTGAGAGTATTTGGGCCAGCTTTAGATGAGATCTTAGCGAAGACCTCAGATAAAAAGATGGGGTTTCCTGAAGATAGAGCCAGGAAATGTCAGCCTTTTCAGAGACTCTATCCTTCCCAGAGACAGGACTATAGGAGAAAGGGAAGAAGAGCAGGTGCAGCTATACCAAAGGGGGTAGGGGTAGAGCTCCCCTTTTCAGCTCAGGTTCAGGCTCAAGGAGACAATGATGCCAGTTAGGTAGGGGGGTGGCTTAGGCAGTCCACAGGAAGCTGGCAGGACATATCCCAGGACCAATGGACATTGAAAACCATTTCGGAGGGGTACATGATGGAATTTACAGGGCCACCACCCAAAAGATTTATAAGGGTATGTTTCCATGTTCAGTATTTGCTGCAGATTGGACGCTGCATACAGCCGCAGCGTCCAATCCACAGCAGTCAGATGTTACAGCATAGTGGAGGGGATTTCATGAAATCCCATCTCCACTATGCATTCAAAGACGCACGTGGCAGACCTGCGTTTACGCACATGCGGCACATCTTTATAGACCGCAGCATATCTATCTATCTTGCAGAGGCGCAGCATCTCCGCAAGATAAAGATCATCATCCATGTATAGGATGCGATGATTCAGCATTTGTTCAACGAACACATGCAGAATCGCCGTGCGTACAAAAGCCGGAAGCGCTTTGAACGGAGCTGCGACTAAAATGCTGCAAATACTGACCGTGGAGACATACCCTTACAAATCCTTGCCCTCTAACAACCAGCTTGATTATGTGGTCAGACATAAAAGAACTAATAAAATCGGGAGTGATACCAATCCCCCTGGTAGAGAAAGGCCGCAGTCACTACTCCGGTCTCTTCACCATCAGCAAACCTTCGGGCGAATCTTACACTATAATAAACTTGAAGCGATTAAATTTCTGGATAAAATACAAAAGATTCAGGATGGAGTCGATAGAAACAACGATTTCTATAATAAACAAAGATGTGGTTATGCACTTTTTAGGTCTAATGTGCACATATTATCATTTAACAATACACCCCTGCTGTCAGAAATTTCTAATGTTTTGGTAAAATTTCAAAACTGGAACTGCCACTTCCAATTTCAGTGTCTTCCATTTATGAAATTAATCGCAGAGAATGTCGCCTATCTATGGAAGATGGGCATAATTATAGTCCCCTACCTGGACGACTTCTTGCTGGTTGAACTCAGTAGAAGAACTTAAAGTCCACGTGAAGATTGCGATTTCAACACTAAAAAAGTTAGGATGTATCCTGAATCTAAAGAAATCTGACTTGGTGCTAGGGACCAGGAAGGTATTCCTGGGGGTCCTGCTAGATTCTTGGTGGAGAACCTCCTTTTCACCGGTGGGAGAAAAGTAAAGAAGAGAATTCAGCTGTTTTTAAGAAACTGTTGTTCAGTCTGGACGGCAATGAAGATCCTAGGCATTTTAACATCTTGCATCCCCTGTGTCCGATGAAGCCAATTCCATTACAGGAATCTGCAGAGGGCTATTCTATCCTCTTATGACAGATAGCAAATAACCCTTGACAGAAAAATGTACTTATCCCTAGGGGTAAGGAAATGGATGGATTTCTTCTCCCTGCGTGACAGTTACCACAGACGCAAGCAAGGAATGATGGGGAGCCCATCTGGAGGGGAAATTATTTCAGGAGTTTGGCATCCAAAGATATAGTCCCAGTCTTCATATTACAGGGAGCTTTATGCTGTATGGGAAGCTCTAAGACTGAAGCGACCATTTCTGGAAGACCATCACATAAAGATCATGTATGACAACATGACAGCTGTATCTTTTCTACGCCAACAGGGAGGCCCAAGACATCGTACTCTTCAGAAATTTGCCTCCAGAATCTTCACCTGGGCAGAAAGAACAGTTTTATCAATTTCAGCAATTCATCTGGAAGGATCTCCGAATGAGGTGGTGGACTACCTAAGCAGGCAGAAGATCTGGTCTACCGATTGGGAGTTAAATAGGAAGGTATTCCAGTGGGTGTCAGCCTCAAATAGACCTGTTCGCAACCAGGAAGAATTGGGAGGTTTTACTCCCTGAATCCCATGGACAACCCAGAAAGGATCAACACCTTAAACCAGGTTTGAATCAGGACGATGTCATACGCCTTGCCTCCAGTGGCCTTAATCCTGCTTTTTCAGGAAGATCAGGTAAAGGTGCTCCTAATAGCTCCCCTTTGGCCAAAAAAGTTGGTTTCCTCTACTAAAAATCATGGCCCTACAGGAAAAGGTCTTACTTCCCCTGAGAAAAGATCTAATTTATCAGAATCCAGTTCTTCACCTCGACCTGGAGGACCTCCATCTGTCATCATGAAAGGAACATCCTAAGGTCCCGTGAGCTGTCAGATCAGGTGCTAACCACAATCCAGGCAAGCAGAAAGCTGGTCACATTGGTGATTTATAACAAAATTTGGAAAAGATTCTGTTTGGATTATGGCAGTTCTTATATAGACACTTCCCAACCGGATATCCCTAAGATGCTAGATTTCCTGCAGGCTGGGTTTAATAAGGGTGTAAGGCCAAGCACACTAAAGGTCTAAATATCAGCTTTGAGTGTTTTCTTGAACCATCCCCTAGCCTCCCATCCTTGGGTGACCAGATTCATAAGGGCAATACTGAGGCTAAAATCCACTATAAGGCGATCAGTGCCCCCGTGGGACTTAAATTTAGTTCCTAATGTGTAAACTTCCCTACGTGCCAGCAGAGGACATAAGCATTTCAAGACTAACATTTAAAACAGCATTTTTAGTAGCCATTACCTCCACCAAAAGAGTGGGGGAGATACAGGCCCTATCGATCCAGGATCCATATCTACAGATCCTGGATGATCTAATAATCCTTAGATTCGATCCAGATTTTTTTGCCCAAATTAGCCTCTACCCAGAACATAAATCAATAAATAGTCTTGCCCTCCTTTTGTCAACACCCTAAGACCCAAAAGGAGCACCTCTTCCATTGCTTGGATGTTAAGACAGGCTGTCATTAGTTACAGTGAGGCCACATGGGATTGGAGACAGGATACCCACCTATTTATTCAATATGGGGAACAGAAATAGGGGGAAGAAAGCTTCCGAGCCCACTATAGGTCAGTGGATCAAGTTTACAATATCTCTAGCCTATAGGTCAGAGAGTATCTCCCCTCCAGGGAACCTAAAAACCCACTCAACCAGAGCTGTTGCCACTTCCTGGGATGAAAGAGCAGGGGCCAACAAACTGCTTTTGGAAGGAAGGTTCTCCAGGCAGTGGTCTCACCCTAGAATTAAGTACTTTGATATTCTCCATGGTGCTGTCAGGAGGGACGTCCTGGAAAATGGGTATTAGACTTACCGGTAATTAAGTCTCCAGGAGTCCATTCTGAGAGCACGGGTAGTTCCCTCCCTTTTGATTTTCTACTACTAATTTGATTTAACGTTGTATGGGAATTTAATGAAACATAAGTTCAATCAATCCTGATGTGGTACTTGGAAAATGCACTGAGTGACGTGGGTTGGAGAGGCCTTTTAACCTCTCTCGTGTGTTTCCTGTTCCTGAAAGGATAAGAAGGACAACCTCCATGGTGCTGTCAGGATGGACTCCTGGAAACATACTGTAATTACCGGTAGGTTGAATACCCGTTGTGTCAAGCAGAAAATTCTACAAGAAACTTTCCTTTTCTTTGACATTTTGCAATCGTGAAGAGTTTTTATTTCATGGTTGTTTTGTGAGCATTTGTCTTTTTTTTTCCACCATTGTTTTTTTGTATTTTTTTCTGCCTTTTTTCCAATCATAATTTTAATCCATAAAGAAATGAATAAAAAGTTAACATCCTTTACAAGCTTTGCCATTGACTTGTATTGAGCATCTCCCTTCCTTCTTTTTACTTGGCATCTTTTGAAAGCCTGAAGCATTCAAAAGAAGCTCAAAAGCCTGAGCATATGAATGGCAAGTAGTTTTTGCATAGAAAATTTTATTTTTACAGCATTTTCCCGCTGAAAAAGAGGCAATGTGAAAATACACAAACTCTGAAGCAATCCTTCTTTGGCAATCTTCACTTTGCACCACTCCTTGTTTTCTATGTACAAACACCTGTTGCTGATCCCATCCAAACAACTTTGCCTCTTACTAAAATATTTATTAATTTTTACCATTATGTGATTTTGTGCTGTGATTTGTTGATTTCTGGGGATATGTCCACCTTGGCACTACTGGTATTTTACTCACTTGTGCTTGGTCTTTGCATATTGTTTACATGTCGGGGCCATCAGTCAGGACTTTGTAAATATTTTTGTTGATTTTAAATATAATGTGAATTTCTAAGTATTATGTTGTGATGTAATAAAGATTTACCGTATATACTCATGCATAAGCCGAGATTTTTAGCCCATTTTTTTGGGCTGAAAGTCCCCCTCTCTGCTTATACACTAGTCATATACCTGGGTGTCGGCGGGGGAGGGGGGAGCGGAGGTGTCACAGATCATACTTACCCCCTTCTGGTGCGGTTTCTGCAGCCCCCCTGCTTCTCCACGTCTCCCTTCCTGCCTTCAGCGGTCACGTGGTACTGCTCATTAAACTCATGAATATGCGCATATTCATGAGTGTAATGAGCGGTATCATGTGACCGCTGAAGGCAGGAAGGGAGACCGTGGAGAAACGGGGTTGCAGAGACCGTGCCAGAAGGAGGTATGTATAGCAATATTCACCTGTCCCTCGGTCCATCGTTGCTCACCGCAGTCTGCTGCATCCTGTGTCAGTGACGTTTAGCCAGCAGAGGGCGCAGTGACATGGTTAGTGCGCGCCGTGCCCTCTGCTGCCTGAACGTCACTGACAGATGACGTGGCAGACAGCGGTGAGCAGCGATGGACCGGGGGACAGGTGAATATCTCAGGTGCTGGGTTCCTGAGCAGGAGAGGTGAGTATGGCATTTTTTTGCAGCAGCAGCATATGGGGGCATAATATATGGTGCATCTTATGGGGGCAGCACATGGGGGCATATTCTATGGAGCAGCATATGGGGCATATTCTATGGGGCAGCATATGGGGGCATATTCTATGGGGCAGCATATGGGGGCATAGTCTATGGAGCAGCATATGGGGCATATTCTATGGGGCAGCATATGGGGACATGTTGTATAGGGCAGCATATGGGGCATAATCTATGGAGCATCATATGGGGCATAATCTATGGAGCATCTTATTGGGGCATAATCTATGGAGCATCTTTTGGGGCCATAATCTGTGGAGCATCTTTTGGGGGCATAATCTATGGAGCATCTTATGTGATCATAATCTATAGAGCATCTTATTGGGGCATAATCTATGGAGCATCTTATGGGGGGCATAATCTATGGGGCATCTTATGGGGGAATAATCTATGGAGCATTATATGGGCCATATTATTCTATGGAGCATTTTATGGGGGCATTATTAACCTTTGTGCAGCATTATATGGGGTGTATATTGTATGGAGCATCTTATGGGGCCCATCATGAACTGTATGGAGCATTATATGGGGCTCCTGATTCAATATGGATATTCAAAAACATTTAACCTACTGATGTCTCAATTAATTTTACTTTTATTGGTATCTATTTTTATTTTTGAAATTTACCTGTAGCTGCTGCATTTTCCACCCTAGGCTTATACGCGAGTAAATAAGTTTTCCCAGTTTTTTGTGGTAAAATAGGGGGGTCGGCTTATACACGAGTATATACGGTATGTAATCTTTTGTTTCATCTCAGTGTGGAATCTATTTACTGTTTGGTTGCCGTTTCCTAAATCCAAGGAGGTGGATGTTCTTGTGGTGCCTGGTTTCTTGTTTGCTTCACTATCTGTAGGCTAGATCATAAATATAAGATTTGTTGGGGTCCAATACCCAGTGCCGCCATTGACCTGCTGTTACCAGCTTCAGCGGGGTCAGATAAAAACAGTTTATGAAGCTAAAAACTACTAGAAAAGTCCCTGCAGTCTCCAGAATAGGCAACTGGTAATGTAATGGAGCTGTTGTGTTCTGCTCCATCTATTATCTTATATTGGTTCCTGCGAGAGCTTTTGACAGCTGTTTGGGGGGGTGTCTGACTAAGGACTCACGCAGAGAAGTGTATAAATCCGATGTGCGTTGTCCAAATTTTCATTGGACAGCACACTGACCTATGTTAGTCAATAGAGTTGTACAGATAAAATATTTTTCTCTCTGCCTGAGTGTCCATGATAAAAAATATCACAGAATGCACTACTTTCATCTGAGTATCGAATGAGACTCAATCATTCAAGTCTATGTATCCTGTTAAGGTAGCCATACACCTTAGGTGATCAAAATGAAGTATTTCAACCAAAATAACTGTTCTTCTGGGGGTATAGAGGGATATAGGTTGCTGTCTGATACTTCTGATAGTGCTCATCACCTCCTGGAACAGTCTATCCCCTTATACATGTATCTGATATGTTAATCCCTGATGTTATGTCCTTGTGTTTCATAAGGAAGTTTCTTTTTCTTTTTGGCTCAAATGTTCCTAAATGTTTGATAGTACAGTGGCTCTAGATCCCAGGCCTACTGTTTTGTGATTACCTGTTTTTAATTATTTTACATTGTCATTTGCAATAATTGGATTGACTTTGTCATATGTCATTATTAGCACTACTAAAGCACTTATCCACTTTGACAACTCGTTACTTATTTGCTTCTTGTTCCTCAGTGGTTACCTGTTTCTTTTAGATTAAGGTTCCAAAATCTATTGCTCATCTACAGATCTTTCCATAAATGCTTCAACTTCCCACATTAGTTTCCTCAGTTCTGTATGCCAATCTACTCGTGTTCTCTGTTTAATGCCAGTTCAGACAAGCCTATGAAAAATCATCCGAGTTTCATCCCAAAAAATCTGACTATTTTGATCCAAATTGTCATTTGTGTGTCCGTTTTTTACATCCATGTGGCATCCATTTTTATAAATCAGCATTTTTTAAATGTACACAATCAAATACAGTTTTCTAGGTTTGGCAATATGCCCCATAACAATCTGATTCTGCACAGATAGTTAGTATTGGATCCAATTTTTTTCACACACCCATTGCTTGCATAAGAGATTCTCTGATATTCTGATATTCGGAAAAGAATAGGGTATATGACTCATGTGAAAAAACTGGCCTCTGAACCGCCCTATTAAACTACGTTGATTGTTTGTTGTTCAATTTTTACTCATATCCATATTATAAGCTTGTCTGCACAAGCCCTAAAGAATGGGCAATGTCTGTTCCCGGATCACAGACATCTGTTGATATAGAAAATAAAATATAAACCTTCAGGTGCATTTAGAAAGGTCAATTTCTGCCCAAAAAAGGGCTGATAAACTTTTTTTCTTTATAGACTATCGGTGCTCGTTTACGGCCCTGTTCAACAGTGATTTCATTCCCTACATGAACAATCCAGTGTAAATGGGCCTTGGATAGAAGAAGGAACATAAAAACAGCCTGTGGATCATTATGCTTTATAGTTAAAGTATACAGTTAAGGTGTCAACCTTAATTATTATGATATTGTTACCCTTCTCTTTTACAGCCATGCTTTTATATAAACATTCAGAAACGGCGTAGTCAAAAACCCGTGTATAATCCGGCGTGGGTAATTAGCGTATTGCACATGTCAGATTATATTATTTGTTTTTTAAAGTGTGCCTTTTTTTAGAAGGTTGATATAAAAACATGTCTGTAACGTTAATGTGGCAGTAGCAATGTGGTGGAAGTTTAGTGCGTCAAATCCACGTGACAGGTTCCATTTATACAATGTGTCTTAAAATGTTCATCCGCCTTCTGGTATACGCTGTGACTATACTATATTCGGAAACAATTGTTAACATTGTAAGGTTTTGAAACAATCTTGACTGAGCCCTTATAATACAATTGAAGCGCTTGTTACACTTTGAACTAAGCAGAGAGCTGACTCGTGTCCAGAGAGTTTGCTGCAATGTATCAGTGGAGATAAAACAAGATAAATCATGCTATGGTGTAAACCAATACTGGAAAAGTCTTCTCTATCCCCAGGATAGGTAACTGATAGTCAATAGGGCTGTACAGATAAATGATATTTCTCTCAGTCCGACTGTCCATGAGAAAAAAAAAATCTTTCACCTAGTAAGACTCAATCATTCAAGTCTATGTATGCGTTAGAAAAATTGTATCCCACAAGGAACATCCGAGCGTAATCCGATTTTTTTGGGATACATTTCTATTATAAACCTAGGAAACTGTATTTGATCATGGACATTTTTTAGTGTAGATGTATGAAAACGGATCAGACATGAATGTCACACGGACGTAAAAACAATATGAAAATGTAAAAGAAATTGAGTTTTCTGGATGAAACTCAGATTATTTCTCATAAGCTCGTCTGCAGAGGCCTAACCTATTTGACAATCCTGTTAAGGTAGCCATACAAATTAGGTGATCAAACAAAAATAACTGTTCGCCTGGGGGTATAGAGGGATATACCGTAAGTTGTTGTCTGATACTTCTGACAGTGATCCCAATTATACATGTATCTGATATGTTTATCCCTGATGTCATGTCCTTGTGTTTCATACGGAATTTTCTTTTTCTTTTTGTCTCAAATGTTCCTAAATGTGGAGTGAAAGGTAACTCTAGATCCCAGGCCTACTGTTTTGTGATTACCTATTTTTTACTTATTTACATTCAGTCATTTACAATAATTTGGTTGACTTTGCGCTATGTTATTATTAACACTACTAAATCACTAATCCACATTGACAACTGATTGTCTGCAGTGGTTATATCACATTTTTTATGTCAAGAGACTGGTGGGGTCAAGGGTCTTGGAGCCAAGTATATACAGCTCTGGCAAAAATTACGAGACCACCACATCAAAACCCTGTCATGGGCAGCCCATTCTACAGACCTGAACCCCATTGAAAGCCTCTGCAATGTAATCAAGAGGATGATGGATAGTCACAAGCCATCAAACAAAGAAGAACTGCTTACATTTTTGCGGCAGAAGCAGTGTGAAAGACTGGTGGCAAGCATGCCAAGCCACATAAAAGCTGTTTTTAAAAATCATGGTTATTCCACAAAATATTGATTTCTGAACTCTTCCTGAGTTAAAACATTAGTATTGTTGTTTCTAAAAGATTATGAACTTTTTTTCTTAGCATTATTTGAGGTCTGAAAGCACTGTTTTTTTATTTTGACCATTTTTCTTTGTCAGAAAAAAAATGCAAAATTTATTGCTTGGAAATTTGGAGACGTTTTCAGAAGTTTGTAGACTAAAAGAACAATTTATATTTTACTCAAAAATATACCTATAAAGAGAAAAATCAGGCAAGCTGAACATTTGGAAGTGGTCTCTTAATTTTTGCCAGAGCTGTATGTAATATATTTATTTTTTTAAATACAGTAGCCTTTGCCAAAAGGTATTTTACAGTACTGCATAACTCTTCTAAAGGGTCTGTCCCAAAATAACACTTCTCAACTTTCCACAGAATTCATAATACGGTAAGTGTCTAATTCATAATTCTACCCCACAGGAGCCAGCCTGATCACAAGAATAGGGGTCAAGGTGATAGATAAGTGTTGATCTTAATGCCCCGTCACACACAGCTAGCGATATCGCTGATTTTGTGATGCCACAGCGATCTCACCAACGAGATCGCTGTGTGTGATGGGGATCAGCGACCGGCCCCCCTGCCGGGTATCGCTGATCGTGCAGCATCGGCCAGGGCCGTTTTTCGATAGCTGCTCTCCCGCTGGCCAGCGCGCATTGCTGCGTGTGGCAGCGAGAGTCGAGAGACCAGCGATCAGCGATGCTGGACGCTGGTTTCTAATGTAAACATTGGGTATCCAGGAGCCGCGCGACTCCTGGATACCCGCTGTTTACCTTGGAAACCGGCGTACACGCTGGTTTCTAATGTAAACATCGGGTATCCAGGAGCCGCACGGCTCTTAGATACCCGGTGTTTACCTTGGAAACCAGCATGTACACCGGTTCCCAAGGTAAACAGCAGGTATCCAGGAGTCGCGCGGCTCCTGGATACCTGATGTTTACATTAGAAACCAGCGTCCAGCGTCGCTGGTCCTGATCGCTGGGGCTGTCTTGTGACAGCTCACCAGCGATCAGCCTAACGATGTCCCAGCGATCCCATTATGTCGGATGATTGGTGGGATCGCTGGGACATCGTTATGTGTAACGGGGCCTTTAGGATGACCTAGTTAAATTAAGATGATCTCGTCTAGTATTAACCCCTTAGTGACGGAGCCAATTTGCAGCTTAATGACCAGACCAATTTTTACAATTCTGACCACTGTCACTTTATGAGGTTATAACTCTGGAACGCTTTAACGGATCCCGCTGATTCTGAGGTTGTTTTTTCATGACATATTTTACTTCATGTTAGTGATAAAAGTTCTTTGATATGACTTGCATTTATTTATGAAAAAAACGGAAATATGGTGAAGATTTTAAAAATGTTGCAGTTTTCAAACTTTTAATTTTTATGCCCTTAAATCAGTTGTCACAAAAAATACTTAATAAATAACATTTCCCACATGTCTACTTTACATCAGCACAATTTTGTAACCCAAATTTTTTTTTTGTTAGGAAGTTATAAGAGTTAAAATTTGACCAGCGATTTCCCATTTTTATAGCAAAATTTACAAAATAATTTTTTTTAGGGACCACCTCACATTTGAAGTCACTTTGAGAGGTCAGTATGACAGAAAATACCCAAAAGTGACACCATTCTAAAAACTGCACCCCTCAAGGTGCTCACAACCACATTCAAGAAGTTTATTAACCCTTTTCGTGTTTCCCCGGAACTGAAGCAATGTGGAAGAAAAAAAATAACATTTAACCTTTTTTTACAAACATTTTACTTCAGAACCAATTTCTTTTATTTTGACAAGTGTAAAAAGAGAAAATGAACCACAAAATTTGTTGTGCAATTTCTCCTGAATACGCTGATACCCCATATGTGGGGGTAAACCACTGTTTGGGCGCACGGCAGGGCTTGGAACGGAAGGAGCGCCGTTTGACTTTTTCAATGCAGAATTGGCTGGAATTGAGATCGGACGCCATGTTGCGTTTGGAGAGCCCCTGATGTGCCTAAACAGTGAGATGGCCAGTGGACACCGCATATGGAGGCACGTTTGCCCCTCTCCTATATACTGACAAGCTCATTACCCGAGAGAGATTATTCTCCTCAATGCTTAAAGCACCATCGTCCTTTCTGATAGATGCCTATAAGCTGTACACAATCTATATACCACACGTAACTGAAGAAGGTCACATTGACCGAAACGTCTTTTTTCGTTTACTACAATAAACCGCCTTGCAAATACCTTTAATTTGAGTGCTAGGTTTATATTTGTTGCTTTAACGGTTTGGGAACCTATCCTTAGCACCATCTTGAGTTGTGCTCACGGTGTTCTTTCTAAACAGTGGAAAGTAAACCCCTCACAAGTGACATTATTTTGGAAACTAGACCCCTTACAGAACTTATCTAGATGTGTGGTGAGCACTTTGAACCTCCAAGTGCTTCACAGAAGTTTATAACGCAGAGCCATGAAAATAAAAAATATATTTTTTTCCTCAAAAAGGATTTTTTAGCCCACTATTATTTATTTTCACAAGGCTAACAGGAGAAATTGGACCACAAAAGTTGTTGTGCAATTTGTCCTGAGTACGCTGATACACCATATATGGCAGAAAATACCCAAAAGTGAAACCATTCTAAAAACTGAACCCCTCAAGCTAATCAAAACTACATTCAAGAAGACAATTAACCCTTCAGGTTCTTCACAGGAACTAAAGCAATGTGGAAGGAAAAAATGGACATTTTAATTTTTCCAACAAAAATTTTGTTTTAGCATCAATTTTTTCATTTTCACATGGGCAACAGGATAAAATGGATCCTAAAATTTCTTGGGCAATTTCTCCTCAGTACACCGATACCTCATATGTGGTCATAAACCCAGGGCCCAGAAGGGAAGGAGCACCATTTGACTTTTTTGAATGGAAAATTGGCTCCAATCGTTAGCGGACACCATGCACTTTTGGAGAGCCCCTGTGTGCCTAAACATTGGAGCTCCCCCACAAGTGACCCCATTTTGGAAACTAGACCCGCCAAGGAACTTATCTAGATGTGTGATTAGTAGAGTTGAGTGACTTTGGTCGGATCGGGTTTCGTGAAACCCGAATGAAACAAAATAAGTTTCAGATGAAACTCGTCCGACTAGAGCAAAAAAAGTCTGAGTTTCGTCCGACTTTTATTTCCCATTGACTTGCATTGGGGTCGGGTTTCGGACGAAACTCCGACTTTATTTTGCTCTAGTCGGACGAGTTTCATCTGAAACTTATTTTGTTTCATTCGGGTTTCACGAAACCCGATCCGACCAAAGTCGCTCAACTCTAGTGATTAGCACTTTGAACCCCCAAGTGCTTCACAGAAGTTTAGAATGCAGAGCAGTGAAAATAAAATAAAATAAAAAATCATTTTTTTTCCTCAAATTACTTTTTAGCCCGCTATTTTTGATTTTCACAAGGCTAACAGGAGAAATTGGACCACAAAAGTTGTTGTGCAACTTGTCCTGAGTACACCGATACCCCATATGTGGGGGGGAACCACTGTTTGGGCACTAGGGAGAGCTCAGAAGGGAAGGAGCGCCGTTTTGGAATGCAGACTTTGATGGAATGTTCTGCGGGCATCATGTTGCGTTTGCAGAGCCCCTGATGTGCCTAAATAGTAGAAACCCCCCACAAGTGACCCCATTTTGGAAACTAGACCCCCAAGGAGCTTATCTAGATGTGTGGTGAGCACTTTGAACCCCCAAGTGCTTCACAAAAGTTTATAATGTTTTTTTTTTTCACAAAAATGATTTTTTAGCCCCCAATTTTTTTTATTTTCCCAATTGTAACAGGAGAAATTAGACCCCCAAAGTTGGTGTGCAATTTGTCCTGAGTACGCTGATATCCCATATTTTGGGGTAAACCACTGTTTGGGCACACATCGGAGCAACATTTGACTTTTTGAACACAAAATTGGCTGGAATAAATGGTGGCGCCATGTTCAATTTGGAGACCCCCTGATGTGCCTAAATAGTGGAAACCCCTCAATTCTAGCTTCAACCCTAACCTCAACACACCCCTAACCCTAATCCCACCCCTAACCCTCATTCCAACTCTAAACCCTTATCCTAACCCTAATTCCAACCCTAACCCTAATGGAAAAATGAAAATAAATATACTTTTTTGTTGTTAATTAACGGCGCTGTGGTCTAAGTACCCTTAACTACCGCCGTTAAAAGGCGTATCGGTGGTCATAAAGGGGTTAAGAGACAAAATAACCTCATTTAACCTTACAAAAACTGTTTGACTTGCCTGCTATTAGTGGGGTGATTTGTGCTGGCATTAATGATTAAGTGATTTTGTAGGAAGGATTTAAGGGCAGTGGCAGTTGAAATAAAAGATTAGGTTTATAGGGCTCGTGCAGACAGCTGTAGATTCCCTCGTTCGAGAGAATCAGGCTGATTATAGAAAATGACACTGTGATCAGAGTGTGAGCATAGTTTGATCTGATTCTCTCGGATGAGGAGAAGGAGGAAAAAATGTCTCCATCTTCTCCATTCTGTGAGTTCACGGAAATCGGTCTGCACTGAGATGTCATCTGATGTTTTCCACAGATTCATTGACTTGCTTGGCTGAGGACAATCGGAATATTGAATCAAGCTCAGGCATGCAGTGATTTTTGTGCACGGTCCCATAGAATAACATTGGTTCATGTGTGATCTGATGTTTTGTCGGATTGTGCTTAGATATCAAATACGCTTGTGTGCACCTGGCCTTAGGAAGTGCAATATGATCACTAATTCACAGAATAGTTTCTGGATCTTAGATTTCAAAGAGCATATTATGACATGGAAAACCCTAAACATATTTATTTACAGTGATATTACACCATATAATAAGTTTATCTATATTGTTTTCAAGCTACAGATAACTTTTTTTTAGCATAGGCTTAGAAGACAATGAAATGAATATAGACAACATTGTACAAAGTCATAGCAATATCAGTATATTTTGTATCATAAACAATTTAATGTCATTAAGAATGTTTTCACATTGTATCACTGGAGGTGGGGTGACAGTAGTTTTAACAACAGACCTAGAGAAGCTGAAAAGATTGCAGCATTGTACCAACTAATCTGATATTGTAAGTGTAGTGCCTGCTACATTAAAAAAAAGTTGTCCAATTAGAAAGAATAGCAAAATTAGTATTACCTATCTGCTGTAGCCCCTGCTGCTCGTTAGATGCTTCTCCACTGCTCCTCGACTGTCTTTCTTCACCCAACATTGACATGACATCTACAAAATTTGACCACTGTAGTCAATCACTGTACTCAGCAGTGATGCCACGGTAAAAGGCACAAAATTGCTGAGTTCAGTGATTGCGGGCTTTTGCAACTCAAAACAGGCATACATTTAATTAGCCTGCCTTGTTGTTGTCTGAAACTTCTGATCAGTTCAACAGAAAATACTGCTTTCTTCTGAGTTTGTGTAAGTTGCATTTTTATTGAAAAGGCTTTAGTACAAAACCATTTTGATGCTGGTGACTTCTATTTTTTTAGTAACTTACCGTATATACTCGCGTATAAGCCGAGATTTTCAGCCCATTTTTTTGGGCTGAAAGTCCCCCTCTCGGCTTATATGCGAGTCATATAGACAGGGGGTAGGTGGGGGAGGGGGAGCTGGGGTGTCAGATCGTACTGCCCCCCCTGACATGTCTCTGCAGCCCCCCTGCTTGTCCCACAGTTTCCTTTCCTTCCTTCAGCAATCACAAGGTACCGCTCATTAAAGCCATGAATATGTGCATATTTATGACTTTAATGAGCGGTACCACGTGACCGCTGAAGGAAGAAAGGGAGACCGTGGGAGAACTAGGCTGCAGAGATGCGTCAGGGGAGGTAAGTATATGCTATATTCACCTGTTCCGCTTCCAACGCTGCTCACCGCTGTCTGCCCGCTGGGTCCCTCTGTCCATGACGTTCAGGCAGCAGAGGGCGCGATGATGTAGTCAGTGCGCGCCCTTTGCCTGAACAGTCACTGACAGAGGGACCCGGTGGGCAGACAGCGGCGAGCAGCGTTGGAACCGGGACAGATGAATATCTCAGGTGCTGGGTACTGAGCCAGCGGCGACACCTGTCCCTCATAGCACGCCGGTGTCTCCACCTGCTCAGCACTCCGGCACCTGGCCCCCAGGGACAAGAGATGAGTATGTCTTTTTTTTAAAATTCTGCAGTAGCGGCAGCAGCAATAAATGGGGGTATAATTTATGGGGCATCTTATGGGGGCATATTCAATGGAGCATCTTATGGGGGCAGCATATGGGGGCATATTCAATGGAGCATCTTATGGGGGCAGCATATGGGGGCATATTCAATGGAGCATCTTATGGGGGCATCTTATGGGGGCATATTCAATGGAGCATCTTATGGGGGCATCTTATGGGGGCATATTCAATGGAGCATCTTATGGGGGCAGCATATTGGGGCATATTCAATGGAGCATCTTATGAGGGCAGCATATGGGAGCATATTTAATGGAGCATCTTATGGGGGCATATTCAATGGAGCATCTTATGGGGGCATATTCAATGGAGCATCTTTTGGGGGCAGCATATGGGGACATATTCAGTGGAGCATCTTATGGGGGCAGCATATGGGGGCATATTCAATAGAGTATCTTATGGGGGCAGCGTATGGGGGCATATTTAATGGAGCATCTTATGGGGGCATATTCAATGGAGCATCTTATGGTCTTATGGGGGCAGCATATGAGGGTATATTCAATGGAGCATCTTATGGGGGCAGCATATGGGGGCATATTCAATGGAGCATCTTATGAGGGCAGCATATGGGAGCATATTTAATGGAGCATCTTATGGGGGCATATTCAATGGAGCATCTTATGGGGGCAGCATATGGGAGCATATTTAATGGAGCATCTTATGGGGGCATATTCAATGGAGCATCTTATGGGGGCAGCATATGGGGGCATATTCAATGGAGCATCTTTTGGGGGCAGCATATGGGGGCATATTCAATGGAGCATCTTATGGGGGCAGCATATGGGGGCATATTCAATGGAGCATCTTATGGGGGCAGCATATGGGGGCATATTCAATGGAGCATCTTATGGGGCAGCATATGGGGGCATATTCAATGGAGCATCTTATGGGGGAAGCATATGGGGGGATATTCTATGGAGCATCTTATGGGGCAGCATATGGGTCATTATCTATGGAACATCTTATGGGGCCATAACCTTTATGGAGCAGCATATGGGGCATATTATTCTATGGAGCATCTTATGAGGCATAATCTATGGAGCATTTTATGGGGGCATAACCTATGGAGCATCTTATGGGGCAGCATATGGGCCATATTATTCTATGGAGCATCTTATGTGACCAATATTAACTTTTTTACAGCATTATATGGGGTGTATTTTGTATGGAGCATCTTATGGGGCCATCATGAACTGTATGGAGCATTATATGGGGCTCCTGATTCAATATGGCTATTCAAAACATTTAACCTACTGATGTCTCAATCAGTTTTACTTTTATTGGTATCTAATTTTATTTTTGAAATTTACCAGTAGCTGCTGCATTTTCCACCCTAGGCTTATACCCGAGTCAATAAGTTTTCCCGTTTTTTTGTGGCAAAATTAAGGGGGTCCGCTGATAAACAAGTATATACGATAGGTTAAAAAGAGACTTGTCCATTAAAAGTGGTTTGCGCAGGAAAAACATACTGATGACCTATTCACCAATCGGCATATAATCTGCTCCAGCAGCGGCTGGATGTAAGCAGTAAACAGTGCCTGATGCAGTAAGCACATCCATTAAAGGGGTTGTCAGGGGAAAAACATATTGATGATCTATCCACCAATCAGCAGATAATCTACTCCAGCAGCAGCCGAATATACCAGTGTACAGAGTAGTACAATGACTCCCCCATACATCATTTATTGGCACTGAGGTTGGTTATGGAGGATAAAGATACATTCCTTTTCACAAGAAGCTATTAACCCTCTAATGCCCAGAGGTATTTTTGGTTTTGCATTTTTTGCTCCCCTTCTTCCCAGAGCCATAACTTTTTTATTTTTTTATCAAAATGGCAATGTGATGGCTTGCTTTTTGCGGGACAAGTTGTACTTTTGAACGACACCATTGGTTTTACCATGTCATGTACTCGAAAACGGGAAAAAAATTCCAAGTGCTGCAAAATTGCAAAAAAAAGTGCAATCCCTCGCTTGTTTTTTGCTTGGCTTTTTTATTATGTTCACTAAATGCTAAAACTAACCTGCCATTACGATTCTCCAGGTCATTATGAGGTCATAGACACCAAACATGTATAGGTTCTTTTTTATCTATGTGGTGAAAAAATTCCAAACTTTGGTAAAAAAAAAAAAATTATGCCATTTTCTGATACCCGTAAGAGTCTCCATTTTTTTTATTGATAGCTCAGGCAATTCTGAATGCAATGATACCAAATATGTGTATGTTTGGTTTTTTATTGTTTTATTTTGAATGAGGCAAAAGGGGGGTAATTTGAAATTTTATATTTTTTTATATTTTTAAAAACATTTTTTTTTCACATTTGGCATGCTTCAATAGTCTCCATGGGAGACTATGAGCTGCTGTAACCCGATCGGCTCTGCTACATACAGGCGATGATCAGATCACCTGTATGTAGCAGAATACCTCACTTGCTAAGAGCGCAGATCTCGAGGAGATCTTTGGTTGTCATGCCAGCCCATCGGTGACCCGCGATGAAGTGATGGGGGTCACCGATTTGTGCATTTCCGGCACGATTACTGGAAGCGTATTTTAAATGCGCTGTCAGAGTTCAAAACAGCCGACATGTGCCGGGAAAAATGTGGACTCAGCATCGGAGCCCACATCAAAGGGAGGGAGTCCAATATCGGCATACTATTACGCCCGATGTCGGAAAGGAGTTAAGGATGCTACAGTTGAAACAGTTTATATACCCTATATAAAAAGACATATATAGATGTTTTTCTCAATATCTGACATGAAATCACAATAAACCTTTCCCGTTTTAGGTCAGTTAGGATTACCATAATTATTAATATTTGCCAACTGCCAGAATAATGAGAGAATGTTTTAAGGCATTTTTACTACTTACTGCAAAGTCAAAAGTTTACAGTGGGTACGGAAAGTATTCAGAAGCCATGCCTTTGTTATTTTAGCTGTATGCTTAAGATCATTGTCTTGTTGGAAGGTGAACCTTCGGCCAAATCTGAGGTCCAGAGCACTCCGGAAGAGGTTTTCATCCAGGATATCACTGTACTTGGCTGCATTCATGTTTCTTTCAATGGCAGCCAGTCGTCCTGTCCCTACAGCTGAAAAATACCCCCATATGATGCGGCCACCACCATGTTTTACTGTTGGAATTGTATTGGGTAGGTGATGAGCAGTGCCTGTTTTTTTCCACAGATACTGCTTAGAATTATCACCAAAAAGTTCTATCTTCGTCTCATCAGACAGAATCTTATTTCTCATAGTCTGGGAGTCCTTCATGTGTTTTTTAGCAAACTCCATGCAGGCTTTCATATGTCTTGCATTGAGGAGAAGCTTCCATTGGGGCACTCTGCCATAAAGGCCCAACTGGGGGAGGACTGCAGTGATAGTTGACTTTGTGGAACTTTCTCCCATCTCCCTACTGCATCTTTGGAGCTCAGTTACAGTGATCTTGGGGTTCTTCTTTACCTTATTCACCAAGCCTTTTCTCCCACGATTGCTCGGTTTGGCTGGACGGCCAGGTCTAGGAAGACTTCTGGTGGTCCCAAACTTCTTCCATTTAAAGATTATGGAGGCCACTGTGCTCTTAGAAACCTTGAGTACTGCAGAAATTCTTTTGTAACCTTGACCAGATCTGTGACTTACCACAATTCTGTCTCTGAGCTCCTTGGCGAGTTCCTTTGACCTCATAATTCTCATTTGGTCTGACATGCACTGTGCGCTGTGAGGTCTTATATAAGACAGGTGTGTGCCTTTCCAAATCAAGTCACTTCAGTTTAATTAAACACAGCTGGAATCCAGTGAAGGAGTAGAACCATCTCAAGGAGTATCACAAGGAAATGGACAGCATGTGCCTTAAATATAAGTGTCTGAGCAAAGAATCTCAATACTAATGACCATGTGATATTTCAGTTTTTCTTTTTTAATAAATTTGCAAAAATTTCTACATTTGAAATTTTTTTTCAGTCAAGATTGGATACAGAGTGTACATTAATGAGAAAAAAATGAACTTTTTTGAATTTAGCAAATGGCTGCAATGAATCAAAGAGTCAAAAATTTAAAGAGGTCTGAATACTTTCCTTACCCACTGTACATACACTAAGATTACTATGCGTTAAACAATTTTGGACTGCCCATATGACGATGTCATGTGTTTGGAAGCTTCTGAGTTAATTAGAGACACACCTGTGGATATATTTTAATGCACACCTGAAACACACTGCTTCTTTGTGTAGCATCATAGGAAAGTCTAAAGAAATCAGCCAAGATATCAGGAAGATAATCCTTGGGTAAAATTTCAAGATACCTGAAGGTGCCTCATTCATCTGTACGAACAATTATACACAAGTACAAACAAGATGGGAATGTCCAGCGATCATACCACTCAGGAACAAGACGGGTTCTATGTCCCAGAGGTGAACGTGCTTTGGTCCCACATGTGCATATCAACCCAAGGACAAAAGCAAAAGACCTTGTGAAGAAGATCCAAAAATTCACTGCACACTCTCGTAATTCATTTAGAAAAAGTATTGAGTTTAATATAAGTAAACTGGGAGCATAAAGCACAAAAAATTATAATGGTAAAGTGATCAAATTTAATTGACGTTTCGACCCATCCAGGGTCTTAACCATAATATCACTTTATCAGTCGTGCATATAGTAGAGAAGGCATATAAAAGTATATGAATCATTGGAAAATCCACAAAGGCTATTATATGGGTACAGTCATATGTTAACGTTTGGGCACCCCTATTAATGTTAACCTTTTTTCTTTATAACAATTTTGGTTTTTGCAACAGCTATTTCAGTTTCATATATCTAATAACTGATGGACTCCGTTATATTTATGGATTCAAATAAGGTTTATTGTACTAGCAGAAAATGTGCAATCTGCATTTAAACAAAATTTGACCGGTGCAAAAGTATGGGCACCCTTATCATTTTCTTGATTTGAACAATCCTAACTACTTTTTACTGATGTCCTGAAGCACTAAATTGGTTTTGTAACCTCATTGAGCTTTGAACTTCATAGCCAGGTGTATCAAATCATGATAAAAGGTATTTAAGGTGGCCACTTGCAAGTAGTTCTCCTATTTGATTCTCCTATGAAGAGTGGCATCATGGGCTCCTCAAAACAACTCTCAAATGATCTGAAAACAAAGATTATTCAACATAGCTTTTCAGGGGAAGGATACAAAAAGTTGTCTCAGAGATTTAACCTGTCAGTTTCCACTGTGAGGAACATAGTAAGGAAATGGAAGAGCACAGGTACAGTTCTTGTTAAGCCCAGAAGTGGCAGGCCAAGAAAAATATCAGAAAGGCAGAGAAGAAGAATGGTGAGAACAGTCAAGGACAATTCACAGACCACCTCCAAAGACCTGCAGCATCATCTTGCTGCAGATGGTGTCACTGTGCATCGGTCAACAATACAGCACACTTTGCACAAGGAGAAGCTGTATGGGAGACTGATGCGAAAGAAGCCGTTTCTGCAAGCACGCCACAAACAGAGTCGCCTGAGGTATGCAAAAGCACATTTGGACAAGCCAGTTACATTTTGGAAGAAGGTCCTGTGGACAGATGAAACAAAGATTGAGTTGTTTGGTCATACAAAAAGGCGTTATGCATGGAGGCTAAAAAACACAGAATTCCAAGAAAAACACTTGTTACCCACAGTAAAATTTGGTGGAGGTTCCATCATGCTTTGGGGCTGTGTGGCCAATGCCGGCACCGGGAATCTTGTTAAAGTTGAGGGTCGCATGGATTCAACTCAGTATCAGCAGATTCTTGATAATAATGTGCAAGAATCAGTGACGAAGTTGAAGTTACGCAGAGGATGGATATTTCAGCAAGACAATGATTCAAAACACTGCTCCAAATCTACTCAGGCATTCATGCAGAGGAACAATTACAATATTCTGGAATGGCCATCCCAGTCCCCAGACCTGAATATCATTGAACATCTGTGGGATGATTTGAAGCGGGCTGTCCATGCTCGGTGACCATCAAACTTAACTGAAATGGAATTGTTTTGTAAACAGGAATGGTCACAAATACCTTCATCCAGGATCCAGGAACTCATTAATAGCTACAGGAAGCGACTAGTGGCTGGTTGCAAAAGGAGGATCTATGAAATATTAATGTCACTTTTATGTTGAGGTGCCCATACTTTTGCACCGGTCAAATTTTGTTAAAATGCAGATTGCACATTTTCTGTTAGTACAATAAACCTCATTTGAATCCAGAAATATAACTGAGTCCATCAGTTATTAGACATATGAAACTGAAATAGCTGTTGCAAAATCCAAAATTGTTATAAAGAAAAAAGGTTAACATTAATAGGGGTGCCCAAACTTTAACATATGACTGTATATGGCCAAAGTGTCTGTGGACCTTGCTGTCTGCGGATTCCAGCACAAATGTCTTGTGCTGGGATAAACAGGTGAGTCCATGGTCTATCAGGGATTGGCAAAGGCACTAATTCCCTGGTCGGCCGGCTATGAGAGCTTTTAGTACGAGCACAAACCCCACATGCAGATACAAACTTTATCACATCAGATACCAGCGAGGGCTACTAAAAAATCCTAGCCACGGCCCCCAAGTAGCTGAGATCCCAGGATGCCCACTCAAAACTGACTCATGGAACTCCCGAAGGAGCCTCAGGCGAAACTGTTCAGGGACAAACAGTTTACCAACCGGTTTAGCCCTAGGTGCAAGCGACTGGGCCTCAAGAATCTCACTCTCCAACTCAGACGAGATAACAGCCACAACCACCCCAGGTTAAAGAATGGAGGATGGAGGCTCAGGAGGGGGACACTGGATCCAAACTCCGGGACAATGCATCAGCCTTAACATTTTTAGATCATGGATGAAATATAATAGAAAACTGATGCCGGGAAAAAAAAAGCGACCACCTGGCCAGCCTAGGAGTTAATCTTTTGGCTGATAAGATATAAGCCAAATTTTTATGATTGGTAATCACAGAAATGAGATGATCCGCACCCTCCAAAAATGCCTCCAGTCCTCAAAAGCCAACTTAACCGCAAGAAGCTCTCGATTGCCCACATCATAATTTCTCTCGGCTGGAGAGAACTTCTTGGAAAAGAAGGCGCAAGGTCTAAGATTGGTCAGAGTGGCAGGTCCCTGTGATAACACTGCGCCCACCTCCACCTCAGAAGCGTCATCCTCCACAATAAAGGGGCTGGATGGATCAGGTTGCACCAGAACCGGAGCGGATATAAAACACTTCTTTAATGCCAGAAAGATTCCACAGAAGACGTTGACCAGTTTTTTACATCACCCTTAAGTGTAAGATCTGTGAGGGGCTTAACCACCTGTGAAAATCTCCTGATAAATTTTTGGTAATTTGCGAACCCCAAGAGGCTTTGTAAACCTTTCAAATCTCAGAGCTGAACCCAATCAATGATAGCCTGGACCTTCTTGGGATCCATGCGAAACCCTCCTTAGACACAATAAACCCCAAAAACGACAATTCTTGTACAAAAAATGAACATTTTTCCAATTTAGCAAAAAGTTGGTTCTCCCTAAGTCTCTGGAGAATCGTATGCAAATGCCCCAGATGGGCTTGTCTATCCGAGGAATAAATCAAAATATCATCAAGATATATAACTGCAAAGTGACCGATGAGGTCAGAAAACAAAATTTATAAAATTTTGAAAGACGGCTGGAGCATTCGTCAAGCCAAAGGGCATTACTAGATTCTCAAAGAGACCCTCGGATATGAGAAATGTTGTCTTCCACTTGTCTCCCTCTCGAACCCAGATCAAATTATAGGCCCCCCGTAAATCCAATTTTGAAAACCATTTTGCTCTGGACAATTGGTTACATAGATCAAGAATAAGAGGGATCTTATTGAGTTCCCGAAAGTCCGAGTCAAGGGCGCAAACCACAATCTTTTTTTTTTTTTAACTAAAAAAAAATCCGGCTGCCACAGGAGATACCGAAGGGCGGATATGCCCTGTACAAAGGCTCTTGGAAATATACCCCTATCTTACAATGAGTCACCAAGTTAGAGTCAATCAAATTAATGGTCGAACCACAGTCCACAAAAGCTGTAGTAGGGAATAGACAACCGTCTACCCCAAGCTCCACCTGGAGCAGAATTTTAGAAATTGAGGAAAAGTGCACCTGAGGGTCTGCGCAACCTCCTCGACCATTACCCAGACCTTGACATTTCCCGACATCTTCGAAGACAAGAATGCCAGTCCTTTCTCCAGTGTCCCAGGGCCCCACAATAGAAAAAGTTTGTTCTCCTTGTGGCGTTTTCTTTCCTTTTCTTTAAAAGAAATGGCTCCCACCTTCATGGGTTCAACAGATGGAGAGAAATCAGCTTTAAAGGGGTACAAGGGAGGTCTCTTGTTGCATCACTCCCATGGCACAGAATCTACAGTCCATGCGGACCACCTGTGTCATAGCTTCCTCGAGAGAGACCGGTGGGGGATGCAAGGCCAAAGCGTCCTTTAGATGCTCAAACATAACTTTGCGGATCAATCCCCTGAGAGCCGAATTGTTCCAAAACACCTCTGCGGCCCACCGCCTAAACTCGGAACAATATAACTCGGCTGAGTGCTTTCCCTGAGACAGACTCATAACCGTGTCCTCAGCCAGGCGCACAAGATCAGGTTCATCATAGATTTGCCCAAGGGTCTCAAAGAACCGATCCACAGGAGCAGTAGGAGAAAGAGAACAAGCCCAATCCTGCGGAGCCTCCCTTAACAAAGAGATGATAACCCCCACTGTTATGAATGGGTCGCCGAGGAAAAAAAACAACACAAGCTTAGTCTCAGAAAACCAGAGAGGTTGGTAACTATGCAGACTGCAGATCCTTGATTCTAACACGCAACTAGCAGCAGTCGTGGAGCGTTCCTACGTTGGTCCTAGACGCCTCGTCACAACCGGAGAGCTAAATAAGCCTAAAGCAGGAAAAGAGGAAAACTAACTGCCCCAGAGCAGACCCCAAAGGAAAGACAGCCCCCCACATGTATTGACGGTGAAACAAGATGAAAACACATATAAAGGCAGGAAAATAGGCTGAGCAAACGATGGGGCCAAACTAACTAGAAAGGACAGGAAAGGAAAGACACTATCTGCAATCTGCCAAACACCCTACCAAAAATAATGTCCAACACATCTGATAGCAAAATTAACCCTGAAGTCACTAGACTTCTCCCACTATATCAGCACTCTGAAATATTCTGAGACAGAGCAAAAAGAGGCCAATCTAATAAGGGACAAAAAAGAACAAATTGGCAAATACAGATAAATAAGAGTGGAAATTCAGCACAGCCCAGCCGGGCTGGCTGACCACACAAAAAACTGAATTGACCAACAAGAGCAAGTGTGAACATTAGCAAAAACAAACTTAACTTGAGAAGACTGGAACAGAGCTGAGTCCAAAACCTGAGAAGCAGACTGAATCACCAGCACCAGGATAGGGTGTCGGCTGTCTTATATCCAGTCTGATACTCCAGAGATCCAATTGTTATCCAATTGTTATCCTCCTCACCAAATACTGGAGTCTCCGTCTAACCAAACGAGAATCCAATATTTTCTCTACCTCATATTCCACATTGCCTTTAACCAATAAAGGGTCAGGAGGTGCCGCTACAGGAACTACTGGCTCAACAAACCCCTTCAACAGTGATTTGTGAAATACGTTATGGATTTTGAACATAACTGGAAGAGCCAATCGAAAAGAAACAGGATTAAGAATCTCCAAAATTCTATAAGGTCCAATAAATCATGGCTTAAATTTTGGAGATGCAACCTTCATAGGAATATTCTTAGACGACAACCAAACCATATCACCCACTTTAAACCGGGGACCAATGGTCCTATGCCGGTTGGAAAAACGCTGGGCCTTTTCCTGAGAGGGTGACAATTTATCCACCACTTGGTCCCATATCTGCTGCATTCTCACAACCACAGTGTCCACACCTGGGCAGGACGAAGATTCCACTTGCCCTGAAGAGAATCGAGGATGAAACCCAAAATTACAGAAAAGGTTGACATCAAGGTGGCAGAACTAGCTCTATTGTTCAGCGCAAATTCGCCCATGGGCAAAAATGAGACCCAATCATCTTGATCAGCAGATATAAAACATCTCAAATAGGACTCCAGGGTCTGGTTTGTTCTCTCAGTCTGCTCATTGGTCTGGGGATGAAACGCCGAGGAGAAGGATAACTGAATTCCCAGATTGGAACAAAAGGCTTTCCAAAATCTGGAAACAAACTGGACCCCTCTATCGGACACAATGTTCTCAGGAATCCCGTGTAACCGAACCCCCTGTTGTAAAAGCAAGGGTACCAACTCAGCGGAAGATGGCAACTTTGGGAGTGGTACAAGATGGACCATCTTCGAAAATCTATCATAAATTACCCAGATAACAGTCATTCTCTGAGAGACAGGAAGATCAGAAATAAAATCCATTGAGATATGGGTCCACGGCCTCTTGGGCACCGGCAGGAGCATCAGCAACCCACTAGAACGAGAACAGGGTTTAGACCGAGAACAAGTCCCACAGGACTGTACAAAATTCCTGACATCACGAGATAAGGCAGGCCACCAAAACGACCGACTCACCAAATCTCTGGTACCAAAAATACCTGGATGACCAGCCAATGCGGAGCAATGGACTTCAGACATCACTCTCTTTCTCCACTGGTCAGGAACATACAATCTTCCCATAGGGCAACGCTCAGGTTTATCCTCCTGAAATTCCTCCAGGGCACGTCTCAAATCGGGCGAAATGGCAGAAAGAACTACCCCCTCACCTAGGATAGTAGTTGGCTCGGTCACATTAAGAGAATCAGCAAAGAAACTCCTAGAAAGGGCGTCTGCCTTAACATTCTTAGTGCCCAGAAGAAAAGAGACCACAAAATTAAAACGCGTGAAAAACAAGGCCCATCTAGCCTGTCTAGGATTCAAGTGTTTGGCCGACTCCAGATAAGTCAGATTCTTGTGATCGGTGAGGACCACAAATTGATGTCTAGCTCCCTCCAACCAATGTCTCCACTCCTCAAATGCCCATTTCATGGCCAACAATTCCCGATTCCCCACGTCATAGTTGCGTTCAGATGGGGAGAACTTTCGAGAAAAGGAGGCACAGGGATTCATCTTAGAAGTCACAGGGTCTTTTTTGGGACAAAACAGCTCCTGCACCAATCTCAGAAGCGTCTACCTCCACTTGAAATGGAAGTGAGACATCAGGTTGCCGTAAAACTGGAGCTGAAGTAAATCTCCGCTTAAGCTCCTGAAATGCTGAGAGAGCCTCAGGAGACCAATTCAGCACATCAGCTCCCTTCTTGGTCAGATCAGTCAGTGGTTTGACAATACCAGAAAAATTACCTATAAATTTACGATAGAAATTAGCAAAACCCAAAAACTTCTGAAGAGCCTTCAAAGAAGTAGGCTGAACCCAATCATAAATGGCCTGTACCTTGGCCGGGTCCACTTCAATAGTCGATGGAGATAAGATAAATCCCAAAAATGAAATCCTCTGTACACCAAAGAGACATTTCGATCCCTTAACAAACAGGGAATTCTCCCTCAAAATCCGGAACACAGTCCGGACATGTTCCACATGGGAATCCCAATCACTAGAAAAGACCAAAATATCATCCAGATAGATGATCAAAAACTTATCCACAAAGTCTCGGAAAATATCATTCATAAAGCACTGGAAGACAGAAGGGGCATTAGAGAGCCCAAAAGGCATCACCAGGTACTCAAAATGTCCCTCCGGAGTATTAAACGCAGTCTTCCATTCATCCCTGTGCTTGATGCGAATAAGATTATACGCCCCCTGAGGTCAAGCTTAGTAAACCAGCAGTCACTCTTAACTCTGGAGAATAAATCAGACATCAGAGGTAACGGGTACTGATTTAACCGTCATCTTGTTAAGGAAACGATAATCAATACACGGTCTTAATGAACCATCTTTCTTGGGCACAAAAAAAAACAGCGCCTAAAGGTGACAAGGATGGTCTAATATGACCCTTCTCCAACGACTCCTTAATATAGGATCCCATAGCATCATGTTCGGGTACAGATAAGTTGAAAAGCCGACCCATGGGAAATTTACACCCAGGCATCAACTCCATTGCACAGTCATAACTCCTATGAGGGGGCAAAGACGCAGACTTACTCTCACTAAATACATCAGAGAAATCAGCCAGATAATCAGGAATATCATGAGACTGAGGAGAGGTGGAGAACACAGGAGCGTCCCTAAGAACACACTGACAACCCCAACTCACCACAGACACAGATCTCCAATCCAAAACTGGGTTATGAGTTTGCAACCAGGGGAACCCCAGAACAATAGTATCATGCAAATTATGCAGCACTAAAAATTTACAATTTTCTTGGTGGTCTGGGGCAACTCGCATTATCACCTGGGTCCAAAACTGAGGTTTATTCTCCGCCAAAGGAGTGGCATCAATACCCCTCAAAGGAATAGGCATCTGCAGAGATGTCATGGACAAACCACAACGTTTAGCAAAGTCCAAATCTATCAGATTCAGAGCTGCTCCTGAATCCACAAAAGCCTTAGTGGAAAACGTGGACAAGGAGCAGATCAGAGTAATTGCCAAAAGGAACTTAGGTTGTACACTGCCCACAGCAAATGTGTGTGCAAAACGTTTCTCTCATTAGGGCAGACAGAAATAGTATGAGAGGCGTCTCCACAGAAAAAACACAGCTTATTACGCCTTCTAAACTCCTGACGTTGCGCCCTAGACAAAACCCCATCACATTGCATAGGTTCTGACATTTGTTCAAAAGGTGGCAGCGCCTCCCGTGTAGTTTTACGTTCTCGTAAACGCCGATCAACTTGAATGGCTAATGACCTAGAGCCATCCAGACCAGAGGGAACAGGAAATCCCACCATAACATCTTTTATGGTCTCTGATAAACCTTTCCGAAAGAGGGCTGCCAATGCACTATCATTCCATGTAGTAAGGACCACCCACTTTCGGAATTTTTGACAATATAACTCTGCAGGATCCTGACCCTGGTTTAATGCCAACAGGGTTCTCTCAGCTTGATCCACGGAATTAGGTTCATCATACAACAACCCCAAGGCCTGAAAAAATGCATCCACATTAGTCAGAATAGGATTTTCAGGTGTCAGAGAAAACGCCCAATCCTGGGGATCGCCGGCCAGAAAGGAGATGACAATTTTAACCTGCTGCACAGAGCTCCCCGATGAGTTAGGCTTCAAGGCAAGAAATAATTTACAATTATTCTTAAAATTCAAAAATTTAGACCGATCCCCAGAAAACACATCAGGAGTAGAGATTTTGGGTTCAACAGCATGTGATTGAGCGAGATAGGTGGAAATTCCCTGCACTTCAGCAGCGAGCTGCTCCACACGATCAGACAATTGCTTAATCTCCATTAAGGAAAAAATCCTCCTACGGTTTCAGAGAAAAAGAGGAAAAAATGCATATAAAAAAAAAAAATTCTGACACTTTTTTTTTTCTTTCCCTGCTTTTGAGTACCCTAGAATCTGCGGTATGGCTGGTGATTCTGTTATGAATGGGTCGCCGAGAAAAAAAAACAACACAAGCTAAGTCTCAGAAAACCAGAGAGGTTGGTAACTATGCAGACTGCAGATCCCTGATTCTAACACGCAACTAGCAGCAGTCGTGGAGCGTTCCTACATTGGTCCTAGACGCCTCGTCACAACCGGAGAGCTAAATAAGCCTAAAGCAGGAAAAGAGGAAAACTAACTGCCCCAGAGCAGACCCCAAAGGAAAGACAGCCCCCCACATGTATTGACGGTGAAACAAGATGAAGACACATACAAAGGCAGGAAAATAGGCTGAGCAAATGATGGGGCCAAACTAACTAGAAAGGACAGGAAAGGAAAGACACTGTCTGCAATCTGCCAAACACCCTACCAAAAATAATGTCTAACACATCTGATAGCAAAATTAACCCTGAAGTCACTAGACTTCACCCACTATATCAGCACTCTGAAATATTCTGAGACAGAGCAAAAAGAGGCCAATCTAATAAGGGACAAAAAAAACATATTGGCAAATACAGATAAATAAGAGTGGAAATTCAGCCCAGCCGGGCTGGCTGACCACACGAAAAACTGAATTGACCAACAAGAGCAAGTGTGAACATTAGCAAAAACAAACTTAACTTGAGAAGACTGGAACAGAGCTGAGTCCAAGACCTGAGAAGCAGACTGAATCACCAGCACCAGGATAGGGCGTTGGCTGTCTTATATCCAGTCTGATACTCCAGAGATCCAATCGTTATCCTCCTCACCAGGTGGCAGATCACTACCAATTAAACCAACCTCACTACCTCCTGTCACCACCAGAGGGAGAACGGAAGGAGAACTCTCAACTGGTGGAGCAGAAAAAGAGCTCATAACACCCCACCCTTTGACTCTCATCCCCTGAAGAATGAGGTCGCAGGGAAATCAACAGCTTAAACCCCTCTTTAAAGGCCCAAAACTTTTTTTTTTTTATCCCCAGAGAAGGTATCAGGTACTGGAGGTTCAGGAGAAAATAAAGAAACATCTGTAGTTCCCCTACCCTGAGCCCCAAAGAGAGGACCACTCCGAATAGCATCTGCTACCTCTCTCTGTACCTGCTGATGGGACTGAGCCAAAGCCCTCTGCTCTACAGACAATTTTTGCATCATATTTAAATTAGAGACCTGCTCTGAAAGAGAATGAAGAGGGTCCATAACAATAGAAAATTTTAATGCCCCACACAAGGAAAAATTTTTTAGGTCAGAGATATTGTATAGACACACTAACGGTGTGTCTTAAGTGTACGCACCAGAGGGAGAGTTGTAGAGGGGGCAGCAGTCTCGAGTAGGAAGACGCAGCCGCCACTGTGTGTAAAGCCACACCAGAGCAGGACCTGGCGAGACACGTGACCACCAGGGGAGTGGCTTGAGGTGGAGCCAACCCCCGTATGAGAGAGTGAGTGAGAGCGAGAGCCGGCAGCGCCGGGAGAATAGTCAGTCAGAAGAGCCAAGGTCAGTAACCAGAGGATATCGTAGGATCCAAGGATGAGACAGGAGAATAGTGCAATACGAGCCGGAGTCAGAAGCCGGACAGGAGCGCAATAACCAGGGACACAGACGGGGGGGGGGAGGGAGTCAGAAAACACGCCAATGGTCAGGACCGGAGAGATATCAGAGGTACAGAATCACGATACAGACACAAAACAAGGGACAAGCCGAATCATACACGGTACAAACACACAGAGGAACAAACTGTATACACAAGGATAACTTGGGTCAGCTGTTCAGCCGAAGAACTGAAGTATCACTGACAATGAGCCCGGCTCAAGAGTAGGTTAAAATAGCCCTCCCCAAACCAAAGAGAGGCCATACAAGGTTAACCCCAGCAAATCCAGGACAGAGAAGGAAATCTCGTCCTGAACAGTGACAGCATGTAAACTTCTGGTTTCAACTGTGTATGTTATTGCTTAGTTTGTTCAAACCTCAGTTTGCTTCAGGCACAGCTGCTAAGGCCTCACAATCTAATATCCGCTTCAAGCTTTTAAATCTCTCTATGCGTATAGTAACCTTTTTACAATGGCTTACAGAGTGCCTTGAGGATCGAGCTGGTACTTATTGTAAATTATTGGACCCACTATGAACCTTGGTTGCAAAACATTGGTGCATCACAGGTTGCTACCAGTTTCCATAGAAACTAAATTTTCTTCTCTACAAATGATGCCTGAGATGAACTCTCAGCTAAAAAGAAAGTTTAAACCTAACCTTATTAAATTATGTGATGAGGAGAGCTATACAGACAAACTTGTGTCAGATCACTGTGTGTATAATCAACTTAAAGTGTTAGGCCCCTTTCACATTTCGTTTTTGGCTACGTTCATTGATCCCTTTAGTTCTTGCGCCCTAATTCCGGAAAAAATGGGATTCGACATATGCGCTGAGGGGGCCATTAATGATAATGATGCCAGTAGAGTCAAACTGTGCTCTGTCATGCATCATTTTCAGGCGTATACACCTACTCATATGTAGATTGCATCCGGGTGTTCACCTCTAGTAGGCATATATTCCAGAAAATGTTGCACGACAGAGCACACGTTTACTCTGTCGGCATAATTATAGTCAATGGCTTCGTTGGCCTATACGGCCGAATCCCATTTTGCTGGAGGTTTGTACACAAGCCTCGACAGGACCAACAAATGTGGACAAAAGTGAAATGTGAAAGGAGCCTTAAAGGGATCTTATCCCAATATTTATGCTACCCAAATAATTGTTGTCATTTAAGATTTTCTTTTAAAGTGGGTCTGAGAGAAATTTATATTTTATTTATTTTACTTATATAGCTCCATTAATTCAACAGCACTTTACAGGTATTATCATCGTTATCTCCAAATGGGGCTCACATTATCCGTATATGTTTGGAGTGTGGGAGGAAACAGGAGAACACGGAGGAAACATTTATATGTAGTAAACCTCCTACAGAACAGGATAGGGGACATTATCACACCTTCAAACATTTCTTAACAGAGATAAAATCACTGTTGTTCAATTTTGTAAGTGCTCCAGCAAGAGCTCCAGGTGCGGTTTCAGCCCTAGTAGGTGCTCCACCCTTAGGCGATTGTTAGGAATGAGAGCTGCTGCTTTCTAAAGGTACTGTCACACTTAGCGATGCACCAGCGATCCCGACCAGCGATATGACCCGGTCAGGATCGCTGGTGCATCGCTAAGTGGTCGCTAGTGAGCTGTCACACAGGCAGATCTCACCAGCGACATAGCAGCGGTCGGGGATCGCTACTTACCTGTCAGACAAGGAGATCCTGACGTCCTCCCGCCCACGTCCATGCATCGCTCGTCGGCGCCACAGGAGGCCCAGCAGGAAGCTGACGCCGAGAAATGGTCCAGGACGTTCTCGCGCGATCAGCGATAACCAGCGGGGGAGCGGTCGGAGGTAAAGGTACTGTCACACTTAGCGATGCACCAGCGATCCCGACCAGCGATATGACCCGGTCAGGATATGACCCGGTCAGGATCGCTGGTGCATCGCTAAGTGGTCGCTAATAAGCTGCCACACAGGCAGATCTCACCAGCGACATAGCAGCGCTACTTACCTGTCAGACAAGGCGATCCTGACGTCCTTCTGCCCGCGTACATGCGTCGCTCATCGGCGCCACAGGAAGCCCAGCAGGAAGCTGACGACGAGAAACGGTCCAGGATGTTCTCGCGCGATCAGCGATAGCCAGCGGGTGAGCGGTCGGAGGTAAGTATCAGACATAGCGATATCGCTATAACGTCACAAAAACCAGTGACGTTATAGCGATATTGCTAGTGATATCGCTTAGTGTGACAGGCCCTTAATACTGTCCTCAGATCATTTGTACAACTGTGCAAAAATAATTTTCTTTGCCTGACTAACTCAATCTGTGGCCACACAAATGGGTTTGAACATGTCTTGAAGTCCTCTACCTGACACTGTAGATGGCTTAACTTGCATAAACCCTTCACAGACATAAAGTTTGCTAGAGGACTGAAATAGTCTTCTGTATATTCTTTATATTACTTAAGTCTAATTCAGATGTCATTTTTTCATTTACAAGTTCTATCCATGTTTTTCACGGATAGAACTTCCACCTATTGTAGTCTATGGGGCAGTTCACACATCCATGTATTCTTGCTATCCATCCATGTGCTGTCCTTTTATCGTGCGCTGTTTGAAAAGAGAAGCTTGAGAAACCCCCATTCAATTATTTTGCATAAGAGAAAATCTGACTAAAGTCTGATGGTAGAAATTGAAACAATGACCAAACTGAAAAATCTGAAAATTTAAAAAAAAAATCTAAATCTGATCAGATGCCCTGTTGGAATTCAGACGATTTTTGAGCGCAATTAAAATCACTGACATATAAATGAGCCCTTAAGTTTGTTTTCTACACAGTTTTAATGACCTGAATTGAAAAGAATATAAACACTTTTAGTCAATTCATCTTATGTACTAAACTAAGTGAGTTAGGCACTGGAGGTGTAATTTTGAAAGTATACAATTCACAGACATGAAAAAAAGTGAGGAAATTAAAGGGATTTTCCTCGACTATGTTATTGATGACTTTTTTTTTGGATAGGTCAATGTTATCAGATACGTGGTGGGGCCGGAGTAGCCCATTGTAGTGAATAGAAGCTGAGCTGTGTTATCAGCCATTACACAGTCTATGAAGCTGTGCTGTTTTGACTCCCGCGCACTGTGTATTTCTGGCTACTGCGGGACCTGCTAACAGCCCTTAGGCGGGGCACCCGGGTATCAGACCTGCACCCATCTATTATTGATAACCTACTCTAAAGCCCCCGTCACACATAGCGATCTCGCTAGCGAGATCGCTGCTGAGTCACAAGTTTTGTGACGCAACAGCGATCTCACCAGCGAGATCGCTGTGTGTGACACTGATCAGCGACCGGCCCCCCTACCAGTATCGCTGATCGTTGATGGAAAGCCCTGGACAGTTTTTTGATCTCTGGCCAGCACACATCGCTGTGTGTGCCAGGCAGGAGACCAGCGATCAGCGCGCTGGTAACTAAGGTAAACGCAGGGTTTCTAAGCACCGGGCGGTGCTTAGAAACCCGATGTGTACCTTAGTTACCAGCGCGCTGATTCAGGGAGCTGGTAACCAAGGTACACATCGGGTTTCTAAGTGATGCACGCCCCTTAGAAATCCGATGTGTACCTTAGTTACCAGTTCCCAGCATCAGAGCGCTGGTTACTAAAGTGCACAGCGACGCCACATGCTCGGCGTCACTGGTGCTGATCCCTGGTGAAGCTGTCTGACAGCTCACCAGCGATCATGTAGCAACTCACCAGCGATCCTGACAAGTTGATATCGTCGGGATCGCTGGTGAGTCGCTATGTGTGACGGGGCCTTAAGGATAGGTTATTAGTATTATAGTCCTGGTAACTTATGATTGTTCATATGTAATTTATACACTATGTATATGAAGGCCACAGGCATCAAAAAGGTTGTTAGTTGTGACTACTTGTAAATAGTAATAAAGCAATGGTCTGCTTTTTGATAAGTTCAGTTTCCTTTGTTGCTCACTCTGTTTCCTACATTTGTCTCTTATACAGAAATGCTGCTATAAGCTGAATTGGCTGGCATAGCTTCCTGGCTACTGAAACAATCAAGATTAGATGACATATTGAGGATCTGGCCCTGCAGATCACAACTTCTGGACTGCATTTAAGAAGTAAGTTGTACGAGGTTACAGGATTATATTGTCAGTAAGGTCTTCAACATTGTAGAGAACCAGAAGTCCCTCATGTCCATAAAAATAAGGAAAGGTTTGTAGCTCCACTTTTACAGCAATGTTATCAGTTTGCTCATATTATCTTTATACTGGATGTTACAAGAACTCTTACATAGGATACATGGCAGGTTATCCTCTTACCAGTCTTCTTACAAGAGATGAAAATGCTAGTATGAAATTAATATCTGGTTTAAATTATCTGACATCGAATTTGTCTGAATATTTGGATCATATTTTACAGAAATTTTGTTCCCAAACTTCCTACATATACAGTTGTGGCCAAAAGTATTGACACCCCTGCAATTCTGTCAGATAATACTCAGTTTCTTCCTGAAAATGATTGCAAACACAAATTCTTTGGTATTATTATCTTCATTTAATTTGTCTTAAATGAAAAAACACAAAAGAGAATGAAGCAAAAAGCAAAACATTGATCATTTCACACAAAACTCCAAAAATGGGCCAGACAAAAGTATTGGCACCCTCAGCCTAATACTTGGTTGCACAACCTTTAGCCAAAATAACTGCGACCAACCGCTTCCGGTAACCATCAGTGAGTTTCTTACAATGCTCTGCTGGAATTTTAGACCATTCTTCTTTGGCAAACTGCTCCAGGTCACTGATACAGCACAGAAAGAGGACTTGAAAATCCACCAATAATAGAAAACCGCAAAAGAGCAAAAAGGTTTACCTGTCCAGGCCTCCAGACAAATGCACTATCAGGATGCAGTGGACCCATATAATTAAGATGACAACACAGGTGCAAGAATACCAATGAAACAACCGCTCGCAGCCTACCAATACATGGAGGGGGCGGTTGCCCGGTATGTTAATGCACAACAAAACACTTGTATGCGGCGCTGTTCACACTATGGCCATGCACAGTATCCAGGCCAGCCTAGTAGTGACACCCTTCAATTAGCTCAGGCGGGCTGCCCAGCGCTATCAAAATGCATGCCATGTGAACAGACACCGCAGTTTACAAGACCAAATGGGCCCAACTGCACCCTGAATAAAAAGTGCAAAAAAAACACATTAAAAAATGTGGAGTATTAGCTGATATTTTGGCCAAAATACATGAGCCCGTAACCTGCGTCAAAGATCTCCACGTTTACGGGTACCTAACACTAAATCCTAACACTGATACAGCACAGAAAGAGGACTTGACAATCCAATAATAGAAAACAGCAAAAGAGCAAAAAGGTTTACCCGTCCAGGCCTCCAGACAAATGCACTATCAGGATGCAGTGGACCCATATAATTAAGATGGCAACACAGGTGCAAGAATACCGATGAAACAACCGCTCGCAGCCTACCAGTACATGGAGGGGGCGGTTGCCTGGTATGTTAATGCACATTCAGGTCTTTGGAGATGGACTTGTAGCCTTGAGATTGCTCATGCTTCCTCACAATTTGGTTTCTCAAGTCCTCAGACAGTTCTTTGGTCTTCTTTCTTCTCTCCATGCTCAATGTGGTACACACAAGGACACAGGACAGAGTCAACTTTAATCCATGTCAGCTGGCTGCAAGTGTGATTTAGTTATTGCCAATACCTGTTAGGTGCCACAGGTAAGTTACAGGTGCTGTTAATTACACAAATTAGAGAAGCATCACATGATTTTTCGAACAGTGCCAATACTTTTGTCCACCCTCTTTTTTATGTTTGGTGTGGAATTATATCCAATTTGGCTTTAGGACAATTCTTTTTGTGTTTTTTCATTTAAGACAAATTAAATGAAGATAATAATACCAAAGAATTTGTGTTTGCAATCATTTTCAGGAAGAAACTGAGTATTATCTGACAGAATTGCAGGGGTGTCAATACTTTTGGCCACAACTGTATTAAAGATACTACTAAATATATCATTCAAATTTTAAAGACGATTAGATGGGAACACATATTTTAAGCACATTGGATATAACATCCTTTTACATCGTCATCGATAGTGCGAAGGGAAGTGAAGCAGCCAATTTTTTTAAAAAAAAGGTGTGATAGGTGGGAGGCCGATGCAGGTCTTGTCCTGTACAAACAATTCATATATGATGTTATTTTTATTTGGTCAGTGGATCCATTATCACTGGATATATTTTTAAATTATATTAATCCATTAATTTTTGGTATATAACTGTATTTATAGAAAAGGGCAATATAGCAACAGAAACATACAGTAAACCCACCGGTAGCTACAGCTATATTAGACTGGCAGTTGCCATCTTCCAGTATGGCTGGAAAATATACCCAAGAGACAATGAGAATCAGGAAAAATTGCACTAATTAGGTTGATTATCAGGAAGAATCAAAGAAAATGTTAAATAAATTTGTTCAGAAAGGATATAACAGAAATACATTACAAACTATTTATAAAATGGTAGAAAAAATACCCAGAGAATCATTATTAAAGGCATATTCAAAGAAAAAGGTAGAAAAAGAAGATGATTCCTTTGAATTCAGTATCACCATAATAACACAATACAATCAGGAATGTGAACGTTTAAGAATTGTCCAAAAACATTGGTCACTTTTAAAGGGGGATGAAGTAATTTGAGATTTTATCCCTTCCAACCCAAGCTTTGTATATAGAAAAGCAAATAATCAGGCCAGCCAAATAGCTCCAACAGTGGTCAGAAATAAAGGGACCAGTAAGAAAAAATGTATAACCCAAGCAAAAGGTTTTTTCCATGTAAAACACGTGAGATGTGCAGAGTAGCACGCAATTATCTTCCCACATTTACTTTTTCTAACTCTGACGAAACATTTATGATCAACACACATATTGTCATACCAGAGGCATTTGCATACAATGCCCTTGTCAGAAGCCTTATATAGGAAGGACAAAGCGTGAATTAAAAATGAGAATGAAGACGCATCGTTACACTATCAAAAGACGATTTGTGGGACATTTATTCTCCTATCATTATAAAACAGTACATGGTGGACGAATGATAGGAAGTCAATTTTGGGGGATAGAACACGTGGAAGAACACTGGAGAGGATGAAATTTTATCTACCATATGTCAAGAAGAGAGAGTAAATGGATCTTCACATTAAACTCCTTAAAACCATATGTTTTGAATAGTGTGATCAAATTATTTGTGTTTTGAGCATTATCATCAATTCCATCAATCACTAGATGTGTGGATATAAATATCTGTCTGTTCCTGTGTACCTAATCCCTCAAGAAGAAGGTCGCAACCTTTAAAATGCATCTGATGGTCAGTCGCATTTTTTCTTCTGAGCCCATGGAAGATAGTTTGCATCTCGAGTGACGTCACACAGACATGGGACAGCATCTCCCGTATGTCATTGAGAAGACAGACCTGACCGGCCTGCATGCTGTCTTTAACATCGGTGGAGGATTCGTCCTGCGTAAATCCCCAGCAGCTGATTCATTACCTGGGGTGGATCCAGGTCAAGCCACCCGCACCTCTCCTTATCCACATGAAGCTCCAGACACAGAGGGAGACATTCCAGCTGTTTGAAAAAATGAGACAAGGTAGGCTTCATTCATCTATAGTTAATTGTAGCGCATACTTTTTCAATTTAATATGAAATTGAATTACTGCATTGAAGACCCTTTCCTTTCCAGAAGATATTCAAGTAGGCTGCAAAACAATATTCTAGTAGGTTTCTGAAGTACGTTGTGCCCTTGTATAGATAAAATTAGATCATTTTTCTTAGGTTCCCAGGAAGAGGAAGGCCATGACAAATAGCTGTGACATTCAGATGAAAACATCATTAGTGGAAAGTGTGATTTGATACTTGGAAGTTCTTACAACTTGGTTTATTGTGCATCTGTCATAGCTGCAATCTGCTGTGAGAATACACTAAACACAGACTAGTATGCTGTAGTACGAGTTCCTTGACTATGTACAAGGCATAATGAAACCCGAAAGCTATCAAAGGATTTTGGGTCACAATGTAGTGACCAGTGTCAGAAGCTGGGTTTGCGTCCTAGGTCATGGGTCTTACAGCAGAACAATAACCCCAAACATATTTCAAGAAATTCCCAGTAATCGATGGAAACAAAGCGCTGGAGAATTCTGAAGTGGCCAGCACTGAGTCCAGATCTAAATCCTAGTGAACGCCTGTGGAGAGATCTTAAAATTGCTGTTAGGAGAAGACATCCTTCAAATATGAGAGACCTGTAGCAGTTTGCAAAAGAAGAGTGGTCCAAAATTACAGTTGAGAGTTGTAAAAAGCTTGTTGACAGTTATATGAAGCGATTGATTGCAGTTATTTATTCCAAAGGCTGTGCAACCAAATATTAAAGAGGTTGTCCACTACTTTTTCATTGATGACCTATTAGACTAATGTCGGCCATACCTGCCCATATCGACGGATTCGGCCGACCGTCTAAGGCCTCTTTCACGCATCAGTTTTTTGCCATCAGTCACAATCCGTCGTTTTTTGAAAAAAAACGGATCCAGTGACTGATGCCGCTGGATCCGTTTTTTTTCTCATAGACTTGTATTAGCGACGGATGGCTGCACGTTTAATCCGTTGTTCAACGGATCCATCGGAAATTCTTTGTCCGTCGGGAGAGACAACCAAGATAGCGGCCGGCTGAATGAACAGCCATCTAATGTGTATGGCGAGCTTAAAGGCCCCGATACATTTAGCGATGCACCAGCGATCCCGACCATGATATGATCCAGTCAGGATCGCTGGTGCATCACTAAATGGTCGCTAGTGAGCTGCCAAACAGGCAGATCTCACTAGTGATGCAGCAGCGGTCGGCGGTCGTACTCACCTGTCAGACGCGGCGAGGGTGACCGACTTCTGGCCGCGACCATGGCTTGCTCGTCGGCGCCAGCAAGAAGCCGATGACGAGAAATGGATCAGGCCGATCTCGCGCGATCAGCGATAGCCTGCGATGGAACCGGTCGGAAGTGAATATCACATGTAGCTAAATATCGCTAGTGATATCGCTGCTGCGTCACAAAATCGGTAACGCTTTAGCGATATCGCTATGTGTAAAGGGCCCTTAAGTCTTACACCTCATAATGAATTAACAGTACTAATGACCCCAGTAGGTAGTATTATCTCACAATTAGCAGAAACCGGTGTGTCCAAGGGCAAGGAAAAGCATTCCTTGCCAATCTACATGTTTTACATTAGGCACTATATAAACATAAAACTTAACTTTTGCTATTGTAGAATAGAAGTGTGCATTTAAAAACCCAGACAGGTTTTTAATCATATATTTTTGAATGGTATTGAAAGTCTTTGTGTAAATGAATACTAAATTGCAAACCAGTTATTTTCTCACTGGTTTGCCACTGGTGTTGAGTTGTCTCAATAACATAGGAACGAACTCTGGACTGATAAATAAAATCTGATACCTAGGGGTCAGCCACAAACTAAAGGCCTCCGGCAGATTTGATGGGTTTGGCCTGTGGTGTAATGGGTACAGTATAGGGGAGTCAGCTGACTGACTCTTGAGAGAGATATCGATCGTGTATGTCCGATTTCAGACTGCCGATCACATTGTTCTCCCAACAGCCGTTTCAGCCTTTTCATAGAAAATACAAGAGTGCTCAATCAAGTGATCACTCTTGTGTATGTGAGAGTCGGCTAAGATGGCTGTCAGACAAACAATTGGCCGAAATATCATTCTGCCGGCAGCCATTAGTGATGTGCGAGTATACTTGTTACTTGGGTTTTCCCGAGCATGCTCGGGTGATCTCCGACTATTTTGGCGTTCTCGGAGATTTAATGTTTGTCGACACAGCTGCATGATTTGCGTTTGCTAGACAGCCTGAATATATGGGTGGAATTCCTAACAAACAGGCAATCCCCACATGTAATCAGCCTGTCTTGCAGCCGCAAATCATGCAGCTGCGTCGACAAACACTAAATCTCTGAGCACATCCAAATACTCGGAGATCACTCGAGCATTCTTGGGAAAACCCGAGCAGCGAGTATACTCACTCATCACTAGCAGCCATCTAATGTATATAGCCAGATTCACTGAACTAACTAGTGTTAGTTAAGAAATTATTCACTAGAATAGGAGCGGTGCATTTACGCCACCTAGCAGATGTCTATAGACTTGACATTACTGGCTTCTCTCAACTTCCATGCGGAAGTGAGCAGAGCCAAATTTCCCCTTTAAAACTTCAAAGACCAGACACAAAAGTGTTAAATACCCTAGATTAGCAAGAGAAAACAATGAAAAACTTTTACTGTTGCTAAAATCGCCTATTGTAGTCCTAAACTGGGTTAAGCAGCTAGTAGGTCCATGAAATGAACAGTTCTATTTTTGCTACAAATTTTGTGTCAGATCTTTTTAGGTGTAAGTTTTTCAAATCCTCATCCAGACTCCATTATATCCAAGCAAACCATCTGCCCATATTGATGGAGTGATGAATCCATGTATTGTTTCAGCTTCTTCACACATACAATCACCCAATTCACAGATTGTGACAGTGCTGAGAAGCTGATATAATACAGATAATGTTTTATCACTGGAAAATAATGAGTTACAATTTCCTCCTGGATCAGCCTCAAGGCATGTATCAGCTGGAATAAAGAATAGAGGGTGTTAAGTTATCTTGGCAACATGAATGGCGTCACAGCTTGTGATGTCAGCAGAGATATTATTGGCAACACGGAGTTTCTTGCAGGCAACAAGAGAGCCAAAATACCATAATTATCATGTAGTAAAGGCTATTTTTATTAGAGAGAGGTTGTACATATGCTAGATCCAAAATATCATTTCTCCTCCATTAGGATAATGGGAGAATCATGTCTTTTTGCCCTTACAGCTTGGTGTTTGAGTGGTAATGAAAGAATGCATGATTTATATTTCATGTTGCTTGTTTATATTTCATTATAGGCACATAACATTTAATGCAGAACAAACTGTGGTTTCTTTTGGCCTATTGCTTTCACAGTGCCTTAAAGCAAAAGTCTACAAAATGAATAATTATGATATACCTTTAATGTGGCCAATCTCCTCTCTCCAGTGATAATACAGGCACACTGTAACTGCAGTGCCTAAATATAGAAGGATTTCTCCCCTAAAGATGAGTCCTTGTTTTTAATCACATTGCTCAGCTAGCATCATAATCGGCATAATTGTAGTAGGAAGCGTTAATAGTGTCCATAGAAAGTATTGACACCCTACAGACACCATTTTAACTATTATTAGTTATTACACATGGGGAAAAAACTAAATCTTTAAAGGACTTAATTTGAGTGCAAATGTACTGTAGGGTCAGAGACCCTGATCGTAGCAATGAGTCACTTACTAGGCTGCTTGCTGTAGTTTTGATGCAATCGCTATTTTACCAACAGGAGATTATTATGTTAAAAATGGCCTCCCTATTTCTACCTTTTTTTTTTTTATTTGTAAAAACAAATAATGAGTATCAGGTTGTATAAATGTTGGTAACCCCCCCCCCCCTAAAAAAAATTGCCTTTTCTGTGCCTGATGTCTGTATGTGGTATCTAGTGCTCATTATTAAAAATGATCAGTATGCACAAAAGTTGCAATTCATCAAAATATGTACCCAATTTTTTCAAATTAAATAAAACGTAACCTTTAATGATATTATATTAAGAGAAAAACAGTCTTGTCATTAAAAACAATGACCATAAATGAGTAAAAAAAAGCAAAAAAACACCAATTTTTGTAAGTAAGTAAAGAAGGAGGAAATGTTGACCCTACTATTGTACTGATATCTCCCTGCCTAGCTGCAGAGGTTGGCACCCTTAATTGCGCAATGGCGCCCCCACTCCTCAGTGGCTTTCCCTCCCTCTCCCTATAAAACCCTAACAAAAGTAATAGGGTGCATAAGGTAAAAAAATGGTACCTCCTTTTATTGGCAATAGCCGCAACCCTTTCAATAAGGGAACAGACAAAAAACACTTTCAATAAGGGAACAGACAAAAAACACTTTCAACAAGGGAACAGACAAAAAACCCTTTCAATAAGGGAAATGACAAAATATTTCTTTAGGGAAACAGACAAGAAACAAACCCTTTCAATAAGGGAACAGACTAAGTGTTTCAGACAAAGCGGTTAAGGAAGAGATCACATAGGTGTATAACATATTGCACCCAGTCCCCAGCACCATATATACTTAGGATAGAGCTTCAGGAACAACAAAGAACAACATGTAATGTAGCTCCAATAAAGTGCTCTGTGAGCATTATTAGTTGGTTAGCACATTGTTATTGCACATATCCATTACTCCATTTAAATCATTTTTCCCAGCTACTATTTATAATAATCCAGTATGCATATACTCGATGCGTTTCCCCATCTTGCGGTTCATCAGGAGAACATACTGAAAAGGAGAACTTATCTTATTGTGTCAACAAGAAGAAAGGGCCATATACAGTGTGGGGATAATGCCCATCAACGCGAGTCATGGAGCTAGTGTCCACCAAGATGGGTAGTAGCTGGGAAAAATGTTTTAATTGGAGTAATGGATATGTGCAATAACAATGTGCTAACCAACTAATAATGCACACAGAGCACTTTATTGGAGCTACTTTACATGTGGTCCTTTGTTGTTCCTGAAGCTCTATCCTAAGTATATATGGTGCAGGGGACTGGGTGCAATATGTTACACCTATTTGATCTCTCCCTTAAAGCAGCAGAATGCAGATTGTCTGATTTACATATCAGTATAACCGCTTTGAACACTTATTAATCTGTTCCCTTATTGAAAGGGTTTGTTTGTTGTCTGTTCCCTTAATTAAATATTTTGTCTGTTCCCTTATTGAAAGGGTTGCGGCTATTGCCAAAAATAAAGGGAGTACCATTTTTTGACCTGATTGTAAAGGTCCCTTTATACTTGGCTGCATTTACATACATGCATACAACTTTTGTGCTATATGATGTACTGGATATGAGAGTAATGATTTGATCTATTTTCCCTTGTTATACTATACTGACTGTCTATTTGTATGCCCTTGTAATAGGGATTGCCTTATCTGATACAGTACATGAACCATATGATATATCAGAGCTTGGGCACTATGTGGACTTGATCATATAGTACCTTACTTTTGACTGTACGCGCCTTATTACATTTGTTAGGGTTTTATAGGGAGAGGGAGGGAAAGCCGCCGAGGAGAGGGGGCGCACATTGCGCAGGTATAGGGTGCCAACTTCCGCAGCTAGGCAGGGAGATATCAGTGCAATAGTAGAGTGAAGATATCCTCCTCCTTTCCTTATTTACAGACAAAAATTGGTGTTTTTTGAGTCATTTATGGTCAGTGTTTTTAATGAAAAGACTTTTTCTCTTAATATAATATCATTGAAGGTTACGTTTTATTTAATTTGTAAAAAATTGGGTATATATTTCGGTGAATTGCTTTTTTGATGGTACCTCATTATCTAATGTACGGTGACATTTTGCATAAAAGTTGGGTAGCATTTCTTATATTGCTCTAATTAGGCCCTACTTCCCCATTCTCCGAAATCGTCCTTCTGATAAAATGTGACTTTGGTATAGAAACATCCAGGCAAGCCTTTGTATGAACTCACGACCACTGCCAAGTAGATGGCTGCTCATGCTGTGGCCACCCGGGAACAATGGACTTGCTCTGTGGATCTCCTACTCCACTCTGACAACTACACCCCCGTACTTCAAAGACACTTTCACTCAAAATCTCTGTTTACAACTAACTGAAAAAATTATTGCTATAGTATATGCAAGTCAGAACATAATTTAGGGTCCAAATACATCCGTTATGCCAACATTAAATAATACTGTTGCGCAGTATCCAAATAATGAGGTATGTATGGTCCATCTCTATTGGTGTAGAGCAAAATTAAATTCTGTGATGTAAAATTTCTGAAAAGTTTATGACTTTGACAGCTTAAGAGTAGACGGTTGTAAGGGTTTACATTCATAGTGGCAAATGATTGACATGTCTGAATGGGCTCATTTCTCACCAGCCCTCACTGAATGCATATGTGTGCAGTCCATTGGGGTGGTAGCTACTTGAGGCCAAAGACCTTCTCCTCCAGCCAAGACAAATGACTGCACAAGTTATGCACTAACAAGTTAGTATTAGCACAGTGGGTGTGACAGCGGTTGCATCTTTTGCACCATAGAATTATACTCAGTAAACCCCATCCTGTTGATTACTTTTCAGACCTACAGATGACTACCCATTCCTGCTAATACATGTGGGGACAAATGACACAGCAAGAAACGACCTGGAAACCATCTGCAGTGACTTTGAAAACTTAGGAAAGAAAGTGAAAGAACTGGGAGCGCAGGTGGTCTTCTCTTCCATCCTCCGAGGGGATGGCCATGGAACAAGGAGGTGGAATAAGATTCTGCGGATGAACAACTGGCTACATCGATGGTGCCGTCAGCAAGGATTTGGATTTCTGGATCACGGGGTGAATTACCTATACGATGGACTACTTGCTAGAGATGGGGTGCACCTTATTAAGACTGGAAAACATGTATTTGGAAGCCGCCTTGCTACACTCATCAGGAGAGCTTTAAACTAGAACAATGTGGGAAGGGAAGCAAAAGGCCAGAAAAAGCCATACACCTGACAAATGCTATTGAGAACTCTGCTATTAGAAGTGGGAGGAAAGAACAAAAGCATAAGAATCTAAATAATAAAAATATTGGAGAAAGAGAAACCAATCACAAACTAAAATGTTTCTATACTAATGCACAAAGCATGGGCAACAAACAAGGAGAATTGGAACTAATAACACAGGAAAATACATATGATGTCATTGGAATCACTAAAACTTGGTGGGATGATACACATGATTGGCATACAAGGCTAGAAGGATACAACTTATTTGCAAGAAACAGACTTGATAAACGAGAAGGTGTCGCATTGTAAGATAAGATAAGATAATCCTTTAATCGTCCCACCATGGGGAAATTCAGAGCATTACAGTAGCAAGGCAGGAACAAGTACAGATACAGATGCATAAAGGCATTATATTGACAGTCGGTAGGTACATATACGGGGAAAAAAAAAAAAATGTAACCGGATTGTCACAACTTTGGATCTATCAGTTCACTGTTTGGGTCGTTCTCCGTTTTGGACAGTGCTGGTTATACAGCCTAACTGCAGCAGGAAGGAAGGACTTTTGATAGCGCTCCCTCTCACATTTAGGATGAAGTAGCCGCTCACTGACAGTACTGCACATCTTTGTCACGGTCTCATGCATGGGATGGGAATCATTCTGCACCATGTAGCTCACCTTGGCCAGTATCCTCCTGTCGCCTACTTCCTGAACTGGATCAAGGGGGCATCCCAGGACAGAGCTGGCCCTTCTAATCAGTTTGTCCAGCCTATTCCTATCCCTGGTTGATATGCCACTACCCCAGCACGCCACACCAAAGAAGATGACTGATGCCACAACAGAGTTGAAGAAGGATGCAAGGAGTGCCCCTCTAACACCGAAGACTCTCAGCTTTCTGAGCACATAAAGCCTGCTTTGGCTCTTCCTGTACACTGCATCCAAGTGATGAGCCCAGTCAAGCTTATTATTGAGGATCACACCAAGGTACTTATAGGTGTCGACTATCTCAATGTCATTTCCCTGAATGTTCACCACTACTGGTGAATTTTTGCCCTTGCCAAAGTCCACCACCAATTCCTTGGTCTTCCCGGAATTAATCCTAAGGTGGTTCCTCTGACACCACTCCACAAAAGCTTGGTTAGTGTCTCTGTACTCTCTTTCATCACCTCCTGTGATGAGGCCTACTATTGCAGTGTCATCAGAATACTTCTGCAAGTAGCAGCTAGATGAGTTGCACTTAAAATCCGCAGTGTACAGTGTGAAGCGAAAAGGGGCAAGAACTGTGTGTTAGAAACGCGTATATCTGCACAGAGATTGAAGCTTCAGAGACTGGGAGTTCTGTGGAAACTGTTTGGATAAGAATACAAGGACAGCACAATGGAAAGGACACCATTGTAGGCATTTACTACAAGCCGCCTGTGCAAGCTGAAGATATGGAGAACTCTTTATGCATCAAATGGCCAAGTTCTCCAAAAATTATGACATAGTAGTCATGGGAGATTTCAACTATCCAGACATTTGTTGGGAATCTCTCTCAGGCAAAACTAACAGGTCAAGGAAATTCTTATCCTCTCTTGCTGGCAACTTTATCTTCCAAAAGGTAGGGGAGAAAACAAGGGGATCTGCTACCTTGGATCTAATCCTTATAAACAGGGAGGAAATAGTCGAGAAGGTAAAAGTGGCTGGGACCCTAGGGGTAGCGACCATGCTATTTTAGAATTTTGGATAACTAGAGGAGGAAGACCTGTGAAGACTCAGACGTCAAGGTTAGATTTCAGAAAGGCAGATTTTAAGGGACTCAGAAAGAGAATTGGAGGGATCCAATGGCTGGATATCCTTAAAGACAAAAATGTACAGGAAGGATGGGAAATCTTGAAAAATGAAATTCTCAAAGCACAATTGTTAACAATTCCGAAAAGAGGGAAGAATAGGAAGCATTTAAGGAAACCAGGATGGAAGAACACAGAACTTAAGCACATGCTGAAAAGGAAGAAAGAAATGTTTATAAAATGGAATGAGGGAGGCATATCTAAAGAAGAATATAATGCTGTCTGCAGAACCTGCAGGGCACAAATCAGATTACTAAAGCTGACAATGAATTGAGGCTAGCAAGAGACGTCTAAAGCAATAATAAAGGATTTTGGGGCTATGTCAAAAGTAAAAGAAAAGTCAAAGATACTATAGGATTTTTACAGGATAAAAATGATGAAATGGTAAGCCAGGATGTAGAGAAGGCCGAACTTTTAAATTCCTATTTTGCATCTGTTTTCTCTCAGAAAGGAAATGTAACATCAACTGTTCTTCACTGTCCTATTAAGTTAATAGAAGAATCCAGGATATCTATAAACAGAAAGATAGTGAGGAGACACTTAGCTAACATAAATGAATTCAAGTCTCCAGGTCCAGATGAATTATACCACAGAGTACTGAAGGAGACAGCAGAAGAAATTTTTGAACCACTCTCCATAATCTTTGAAAATTCCTGGAGAACAGAAGTCCCAGAAGACTGGAGAAGGGCAAATGTTGTTCCTATCTTCAAAAAGGGGAAGAAGGTGGACCCAGACAACTATAGGCCGGTGAGTCTGACTTCTATACTAGGAAAGATCTTTGAACAAATTATTAAACAACATGTATGTAAGTACCTAGATAAGAATGAAGTGATTAAACAGAGTCAGCATGGGTTTGTAACTAATAAGTTATGTCAGACAAACTTAATCTCCTTCTATGACAGAATCACTGATTGGGTGGATCAGGGAAATGCTGTAGATATAGTATATCTTGACTTCAGCAAAGCATTTGAAAAAGTATCTCACACAATCCTTATTGAAAAAATGACTAAGTATGGAATGGACAAGGCAACTGTTAGGTGGATTCATAACTGGTTTAGTGATCGGACCCAAAGAGTGGTCGAAAATGGCTGTGCATCCAGTTGGAAGAATGTCTCAAGTGGGGTACCACAGGGCTCTGTCCTGGGCCCTGTATTGTTCAACATCTTTATCAATGATTTAGTTGAAGGAATTGAGGGTAAACTGATTAAATTTGCTGATGACACAAAGCTAGGAGGGATAGCTAATACTAGAGGAGAGAGGATTCAACAAGATATAAATAAACTGGAGCAGTGGGCAGCAACTAACAGAATGGTTTTTAACAGGGAAAAATGCAAAGTACTACATCTGGGCAATAAAGATGAAAAAAACATATACAGAATGGGAGGAATAGGGCTAAGCAACAGCACATGTGAAAAAGACTTGGGTATACTAATAGATCACAGACTGAATATGAGTCAACAGTGTGATGCAGCAGCAAAAAAGGCAAATGCAATTCTAGGATGTATTAACAGAAGCATACAGTCTAGATCATGTGAAGTCATTATTTCCCTCTACTCCTCTTTGGTGAGACCTCATCTGGAATACGGTGTCCAGTTTTGGGCACCACATTTTAAAAACGACATCAACAAACTGGAGCAAGTTCAGAAAAGAGCAACCAGAATGGTGACCGGTCTGCAAACCCTGTCTTATGAGGAAAGGTTGCAGGATTTGGGAATGTTTAGCTTGCAAAAGAGAAGACTGAGAGGAGACTTAATAGCTGTCTACAAATATCTCAAGGGCTGTCACATTGTAGAAGGATCATCTTTATTCTCATTTGCACAAGGAAAGACTAGAAGCAATGGGATGAAACTGAATGGGAGGAGACACAGATTAGATATTAGAAAAACTTTTTGGCAGTTAGAGTGATCAATGAGTGGAACAGGCTGCCACGAGAGGTGGTGAGTTCTCCTTCAATAGAAGTCTTCAAACAGAGGCTGGACAGACATCTGTCTGGGATGATTTAGCGAATCCTGCTTTGAGCATGGGGTTGGACCAGATGGCCCAGGAGGTCCCTTCCAACTCTACGATTCTATGATTCTATGATTCTTTAATCTGGTAAACCCATTACTCTTGTTTGCCTCCTGTTAAAATTTCATAAACAATTGAAAAAAATAAGAAAGAACAGCCCTGAATCATCAAAGTGATTCCGTGAGAAGACTGGAGTAAAACACTTGTGAAAATTGCAAAATGCAGAGATACATAAAAGATTGCAACTTTTGACATTTTTGGGCAGCTCTGGCAAAATGGGTGGAGCTGGGGAGGCGATGGGGCGAGATGGGGTGTGACTATGCCCACCAGTCAAATTATCAAAAACTGGCAGCATTTCTTACACCAGAAATGTTACTCCAGTCCCTAATTGGAGTGATCTTTCTGGCAATCTGCATGGAGGTGAACACCACTGATGAGATTATTTTTATTTATTTTTAGAGCACCATTGATTACATGGTGCTGAACATCAGAATTGGTTACATACAAAATTAGACTGAACAAAATAACAGTGACAAACTGGTACAGAAGAGAGAGGATCCTGCCCTCACGGGCTTACATTTTTCAGGGTAATAGGGAAGAAGACAGTAGGTTAGGGGGTTGCAGCAACTCCGGTGGTAGTGAGGTTATACCAGCATCATTGCAGGCTGTAAGCTGTCTTGAAGAGATGAATTTTTAAGTTCCATCTGAAGGTTCTGAATGTTGGAGACAATCAGACCTATTGGGACACAGAATTCCAGAGGAAGGAGTATGATCGGGAGTAGTCTTGAAGGCGATTGGATGAGGGACATACAAGAGTGGAGCAGAGAAGGAGGTCTTGTGCAGACCAGAGATTACGTGTGGGAAGATATCGGGAGATTAGTTCAGAGATGTATTGCAGAGACAGATTATAGATGGATTTGTGGGTCAGATTTAGTAGTTTGAGCTGGATACACTTGGGAATCAGTGAAGGGATATGCAGATGGGAGAAGAGGGAAAAAAGTAGCAAGCAGAGAGGTGGATTAGTTTGGTAGCAGAGTTAAGGACGGACTGGAGAGGTGCGAGAATGTTAGCATGAAGGCAACAGAGTTGGATATTGCAGTAGTCGAAACATGAGATGATGAAGGAATGCTCTAACATTTTAGTAGATTGAGGGTTGAGGAAGGGACGAATTCTGGAAATATTTTTGAGTTGGAAGTGGAAGGAGATAGTAAGAGCTTTGATTTGGGGTTTGAAAGGCATGGAAGAATCAATGGTTATTCCGAGGCAGCGTACTTCTGGTACAAAGAAAAGCATGATGTCATTTATAGTGATAAATATATCTGGTAAGGGAGTTAAGTGAGGTGAAGGAAAGATAAGTTCGGTTTGTCCACTTTAAGTTAGGAAGCATAACGAGAAGGAGGAGAATATGGCTGATGGACATTCTGGGATTCTAGGCAGAGGTAAATTTAAGTGTCATCAGCATATATAGGATACCAGAAGCCATGGGACTTTGAGTTGTCCCAGGCCAAAGTTATAAGTTGAGAAGAATCGGGGTCCCAGGACCGAGTCTTAAAGGACACTAACAGAGAGAGGGCAGGATGAGCAAGTAGTATGGTAATGGAAGACACTAAATGTGCAGTGAGAAAGGTATTGAGAGATCCAGGAGGGGCAAGGTCTTTAATACCAAGCAAAGAAAGGATCTGGGAGTGGTCGACTGTGTTGGGGTCAGAGGACAGGTCTAGAAGGAGAAGTATACAGAATTGTCAGCTTTGGTGCTAAGTTGTTTCTTCACTTCTTCAAGAAAGGAGGACGGAGTTACATAAGCTGAAAAAAGACTTAGTTTGATCAAGTTCAACCTTTCTCTACCAATTATTAAGTGTTAAATAATTGATTGAGGTAATGGGATAAAGAACATATGAGGGTCGTGAAGTATTCCTGTTTAGCATAGCTAAGGGCCGACTTGAATGTGAGAGTTGCTTGTCTGAATGTTGTGAAGTCTTCCTGTGAGTGCCTTTTCTTCCATTGCCTCTCCGTAACCCAGGAAACTTGCCGAAGATTTAATGAATTCGGCACATCTTATTTCTCCAAACCCCTCATTAAGACTGGCATACAAAAAGCTAGTGTTAAGGAATCTAGGTAAACATGTATTGCCCTCAAAATGATATGTCATAAACTAATATTTATTCTAACGCATATTGTTTATTACAGGCATATACTTTTTATGATTTGCTTCTTGACTCCTAAGAGTTAATTTCTTTTTGTGACTTAATCTGCCTACAATGCAGCCTGCCACAGTACATTAACTTACTGCCTAACTTACATCAGAGAAAATGTCCTACTCACTCATCTTCGTTATGATTGTCCCATGGGCTATTTTTGTCTCTTACGTCAATGTAAAGAATAAGCAATGAGTCACTGAGCAAAGCTGAGATATTCAGACTTCCACATCACAATTAATGAAAACCAACAGTGTACTTAAGGGAACTTTTCTCTTTGATAAGCTACAAAGTGGAATGTTGTGATTTACATATCTTCTAAAATTATCAAATGACAAGTGGATCTCAGTTTACTGTAGTCAAGTTACTAATGTCACGCACCGCGCCCTGTTTCCAGGAAAGGAGGAGCAATCCATGCCACTTCTCCACTGTATGTTATGATTCTCACTACTGATTAGCACAGAAATATACAGATGTTTCTGAATTTTAGAAAAGTGTCTAAACTAAAGACTCATTGTATCCAGATATTAACCTGTCAAACAGATGCCAAGAGGACTTTATCTTTTACCTCCAAGACAACTCATTCAGACAGAACTAATAAGCATGGCAAGAACGTTGCTTGGCATTGAACTCCTTCCCTGACCAATTTTTAGGGCTCTATCCTGACACATGCTAGCTATGTGCACAGGGTAGTTCTTCAACTTCTAGTGGATTTCTTCTGAGTTCCCCATAGACATGCATGCTAAGTGTGAAGCATCCATATTTATTTCAATAGGGAAATTATGCATTGCCATACAGTTCTAAGGCCTCTTTCCTCTATCGGTGATTTTTAATTTATGCAAACAACTAAATAATTTAAGTTTGATCAGTGTTTGGATCCGATTTTCATCAGTGTTTGGTAAATGTTTCAGTTTTAGGGTTCGATCACAAAACTGATTATATTGGATCAGTGTTCACAGATAACACTCGTACCCTTGATATTTTATGGTACTGTGCACAAATAAAACATTGGAGATGTAAGATTTTGATCTGAGTGTCAGATCAAAATCAGTAATGCAAGTACGTGGGTCTGTGATAATTTTAGACCGTGCTCAGATGACATCCAATTTTCACAGACTGAGAGAATGAAGAGGGTAGAGGAACTTTTCTTTTTCCTCTCCACCTCTGATAAAAACTGATGCCACTTTGATCAAACTCTGATAAGAATAATCAATATTTTTTTTCTCAGATGGAGAGCACGGTGGCTCAGTGGTTAGCACTGCTACCTTGCAGCGCTGGAGTCCTGGGTTCAAATCCCGGCAAGGACAACATCTGCAGGAGTTTGTATGTTCTCCCCGTGTTTGCGTGGATTTCCTCTGGGTTCTCTGGTTTCCTCCCACATTCCAAAGACATACTGATAGGGAATTTAGATTGTGAGCCCCACTGGGGACAGCGAAGATAATGTGTGCAAACTGTAAAGCTCTGCGGAATATGTTAGCGCTATATACATAAAGAATCTTATAATTGTTATTATTATGGAGGGAAAACGGTTGTGTGCACTTGCTCTTGCCATCAATGCTTCATCAGTGATTTTCACATATGAGAAAATTATTGTATTGCACACGTTCACCTATCCATTACAATGTTAGTCCGTGTGTGCATGGATCTCACATTGATGGCAGATGATTTTTACAGACCACAAAAATTGCCCGGGAGATTTAGGTCTGTAATGAGTACCTGTTTGATCTGAAAATTACTGATACAACATGTATGTGAATCACGGACATCTGACTGAGGTTCCCATACACATTAGGCTCTGTACTCAGTTCACCTCTGCTGCCTTTGAAAGTAACACGGGGATGCCAAATTAGGAAAACGTCACGTATAGAACCTCAATGAAAGAATTGAAATGAGTCTGCTGTGGTATTCCATACTGTGCACCAGAGATAATACACCATCAAGATCTAGCCTGGTGCATGGTGAGTAAATTGAGCCATATAGATATGCTCCCCATGAACGTAAACTAGCTCATCTTGCTGGCTTTATTCACCATTTACATAGTGTGTATTGTAAGCGGTCTATAGGTGGCGCTAGAGTCCTACTCCTCTTCCTCTCTGAAAAGACAATTTGCGTGTATAATTTCCAAGAGGACCATGCATGGCTTCTAAGTCTCCTCTCTCTGGCTTGGCTTGTCACGCTCCACAAGGAGAAACGTTACCCTTCAGACCTCAGTCCCGAGCCTCTCGCCTAGCCAGATTAGGTGTCACACTTTGCACTGATGAGGTTCAACCTCCCGAAATACTGTGTCTGTAAATTGAGATTCTGATTTGACTTTTATCCTTATTGATATTGCAAGGCTTATTAAAGGGTTAATATTGACTTTTAGGCTTGCTAATTCCAATAGGTGGCGCTAGAGTCTATAGAGTCTAGTCTTCTTAAGGGCCTGTCACACTAAGCGATATTGCTAGCGATATCGCTATGTCTGATACTTACCTCCGACCGCTCCCCCGCTGGTTATCGCTGATCTCGCGAGAACGTCCTGGACTGTTTCTCGTCGTCAGCTTCCTGCTGTGCTTCCTGCTGTGGAGACAATCGACGCGTGGACGCGGGCGGGAGGACGTCAGGATTGCCTAGTGTGACAGGTAAGTAGCAACCCCCGACCCCTGCGATGTCGCTGGTGAGATCTGCCTGTGTGGCAGCTCACTAGCGACCACTTAGCGATGTACCAGCGATCCTGACCGCGTCATATCGCTGGTCGGGATCGCTGGTACATCGCTAAGTGTGACAGTACCTTTACTCTCTGAAGAGACAGTTTGCATATTGGCAGATGAAAATTCACTGAATAGGCCAAATGCCATTGGTAAGCCGTCAATAAGTGTACTGTACATCTAATTTTTAGTGTATGTCATAGTAAACGTTGTACCGCAAAGGTTTCATTCTACACATGAGGTTCTGTGCAGCGTGAGCCGCTTATGATGTCTTTAGCAGAGCTTGGCTGAGGAAGTACCGTAAATGGGGATTAATATAAAAAAAGGAAGTAGCCAGAAATATAGTGTTCTAATATTGTATCCAATTTATTGCTCCAATCATAGCAGTCATTGTTTTTAATTTCCCCTTTCCAACTAGTAGATTGTATCTGGCCTTTATGTAGCATGTCAATACACAAACCTGCTCAGTATAAATTTGTTGGAAGAGCAGAGAATTTGTAATCCTATCTGATATGCAGGGTACATTTAGGACTCATTGAGACGAGCTGAAAATAGGGAAGACCGCTTGCTCACTGATTGACTTGTGTAAACACGCCAACATTCACCCAACAAGCAAGCATAATACTTATTCATCGGGTGATTGGATCGTTCATGCCAGCAGCAGAAACGTTGTTACCAGTAGGGATGGTGATGTGCTGCGTGTAACGATGACATGCTATGCATGGACAACTTTCACAGTATCACAAAAAATGGCTATTATAAGTAATTTAAGTTAGCTCACCGTGACTCTTATAATTAAAAATAAAATATCATCTTTATTTCAGTTTATTAAATGACCAAATAGTGCAACATGAATTCTACACCATCACCAAATATGTAAGGTTAAAACACCCCAAGGGGGTGCCTGAACCTGCAATTGCCTATTCCACCCTGCCTGACAGCGGAGGTTGGCACCCTATCACCTGCGCAATGGCGCCCCTGCTCGTTGACGGCTGCCCCTGCTAGCCTTATAGGCCCTTATTCATGGCAGGGGGGTGCAAAAGATCATATAAAGGGTGAGACGGAGAGACTATATATAGGAGATAACATATTCTATTATCTGTCTACTATCTTCCACATAGACTTGTTCATTGAATATTTGTCTAAATAGACTATTCTGTGACAGCAGGAGGACTTTCTACATATGTTCATTGAACTGTCCCTGTCCTTTGATAAATCATCAAATTGCGGGAGTAAACACCCTGGGACCAAAGATCGGTGTCCCCGCTAGTACAGCAAATTATCCCTCAGTCCCTCTCTCTTAGGGTACATTCCCATATGCGAGAAAAAAGGTCTGATTTCCCGTCCCAAAAAAATGGACAAGTGCTATGCGAGTGTCATGCGATTTGTGTGAGATGTTTAAACTGAACATCCATATGACATGCATATGCAATCCATATGCAATACTATTTTAACATGCGCTTTAGCATACAGCAGGTCTCTGTCCTTTACACATCGTTTTAAAATGAAATATTCTTCAAAACACACACACACATATATATATATATATATATATATATATATATATATATATACAGTGTCTTGCGAAAGTATTCGGCCCCCTGAAACTTTTCAACCTTTTCCCACATATCATGCTTCAAACATAAAGATACCAAATGTAAATTTTTGGTGAAGAATCAACAACAAGTGGGACACAATTGTGAAGTTGAACAAAATTTCTTGGTTATTTTAAATTTTTGTGGAAATTCAAAAACTGAAAAGTGGGGCGTGCAATATTATTCAGCCCCTTTAACTTAATACTTTGTTGCGCCACCTTTTGCTGCGAGTACAGCTGCAAGTCGCTTGGGGTATGTCTCTATCAGTTTTCTACATCGAGAGACTGAAATTCTTGCCTATTCTTCCTTGGCAAACAGCTCGAGCTCAGTGAGGTTTGATGGAGATCGTTTGTGAACAGCAGTTTTCAGCTCTTTCCACAGATTCTCGATTGGATTCAGTTCTGGACTTTGACTTGGCCATTCTAACACCTGGATACGTTTATTTGTGAACCATTCCTTTGTAGATTTTGCTTTATGTTTGGAATCATTGTCTTGTTGGAAGACAAATCTCCGTCCCAGTCTCAGGTCTTTTGCAGACTCCAACAGGTTTTCTTCAAGAATGGTCCAGTATTTGGCTCCATCCATCTTTCCATCAATTTTAACCATCTTCCCTGTCACTTCTGAAGAAAAGCAGCACCAAACCATGATGCTGCCACCACCATGTTTGACAGTGGGACAGTGGGGATGGTGTGTTCAGGGTAATGAGCTCTGTTGCCTTTACCCCAAACATATCGTTTGGCATTGTTGCCATAAAGTTCGATTTTGGTTTCATCTGACCAGAGCACCTTCTTCCACATGTTTGGTGTGTCTCCCAATTGGCTTGTTGAAAGCTTTAAACAACACTTTTTATGGATATCTTTGAGAAATGGCTTTCTTCTTGCCACTCTTCCATAAAGGCCAGATTTGTGCAATGTACGACTGATTGTTGTCCTATGGACAGACTGTCCCACCTCAGCTGTAGATCTCTGCAGTTCATCTAGAGTAATCATGGGCCTCTTGGCTGTATCTCTGATCAGTCTTCTCCTTGTTTGAGATGAAAGTTTAGAGGGACGGCCAGGTCTTGGTAGATTTGCAGTGGTATGATACTCCTTCCATTTCAATATGATCGCTTGCATAGTGCTCCTTGGGATGTTTAAAGTTTTGGAAATCATTTTGTATCCAAATCCAACTTTAAACTTCTCCACAACAGTATCACGGACCTGCCTGTTATGTTCCTTGGTCTTCATGATGCTCTCTGTGCTTCAAACAGAACCCTGAGACTATCACAGAGCAGGTGGATTTATACGGAGACTTGATTACACACAGGTGGATTATATTTATCATCATTAGTCATTTAGGGCAACATTGGATCATTCAGAGATCCGCAAAGAACTTCTGGAGTGAGTTTGCTGCACTGAAGGTAAAGGGGCTGAATAATATTGCACGCCCCACTTTTCAGTTTTTTACTTTACACAAAAATTTAAAATAACCAAGAAATTTCGTTCAACTTCACAATTGTGTCGCACTTGTTGATTCTTAATCTTCACAAAAAAATTACATGTGGTATCTTTATGTTTGAAGCATGATATGCATGATATGAGGGAAAAGGTTGAAAAGTTCCATGGGGTGGAATAATTTCGCAAGGCATTGTGTGTATGTGTATATGTGTATGTGTGTATATATATATATATATATATATATATATATATATGTGTATATATAAAATGCTCAATGTGTGTGTGTATGTACAGTATGTGTGTATGTCCGGGATTGGCATCTGCACCATCGCAGCTACAGCCACAAAATTTTGCACAGTCACACGTCTGGACCTCGAGAGCGTCATAGGCTATGTTGTGAGGTGAAATTTTAACCCCTCGCTTTCCAATTCACCAAACAATTTTGCCCCTATGTACATAATGGGGAAAAAGTGTTATGTATGTATGTGTGTATGTCCGGGATTTGCATCTGCACCATCACAGCTACAGCCACAAAATTTTGCACAGTCACACGTCTGGACCCCGAGAGCATCATAGGCTATGTTGTGAGGCGAAATTTTAACCCCGCTCGTTCCGTCATTTCTATGGTGTTATCGTCCTTCTGTAAAGCTAGAAATAACACAATTTATTACCGTGCCAACACAGACCACCCTCTGACACAGACTGCAGGGGGAGCCCAGTATCACACAGGATAGGATTAGATACACGGCTCAGCAGTCAGTATCACACAGGATAGGATTAGTTACACAGCTCAGCAGTCAGTATCACCCAGGATAGGATTAGATACACAGCTCAGCAGTTAGTATCACACAGAATAGGATTAGATACACGGCTGAGCAGTCAGTAACACACATGATAGGGTTAGATACACGGCTCAGCAGATGGTATCACACAGGATAGGATTAGATACACGGCTCAGCAGTCAGTATCACACAGCATAGGATTAGATACACAGCTCAGCAGTCGTATCACACAGGAGAGGATTAGATACACGGCTCAGCAGACAGTATCACACAGAATAGGATTAGATACACGGCTCAGCAGACAGTAACACAGGATAGGATTAGATACACGGCTCAGCAGACAGTATCACACAGGATAGGATTAGATACACGGCTCAGCAGACAGTGTCACACAGAATAGGATTAGATACACGGCTCAGCAGTCAGTATCACACAGGATAGGATTAGATACATGGCTCAGCAGGCAGTATCACACAGAATAGGATTAGATGCACAGCTCTGCAGTCAGTATCACACAAGATAGGATTAGATACATGGCTCAGCAGTCAGTATCACACAGGATAGGGTTAGATACACGGCTCAGCAGTCAGTAACACACATGATAGGATTAGTTACACGGCTCAGCAGTCAGTATCACACAGGATAGGATTAGATACACGGCTGAGCAGTCAGTAACACGATAGGATTAGATACACAGCTCAGCAGACATTATCACACAGGATAGGGTTAGATACACAGATACACATGTTGTTTTTCAAAAGGCTGTTGAATGAGTTGAAAATAAAATACTATCAATACTTGGGTAATCATTTAGTTAATTTGTGTTGCAAATCTGTAGTGTTGAATATATGATGTGAAATGTTTTTATGTGCAATGTAATCATTATAATTTGTTATAACTAACCACAGTTGGTTACTATGCCCAGGCAACGCCGGGCTCTTCAGCTAGTATATATATATAATTAGATAGATAGAAGCCGGCAAATGATCTGCCGCATACAGTATAATCACAGAGTGACAGGTTAGAATAGAATAGATAGCATAGATATATACACGTAGAATAGATGCATTATATATATATATATATATATATATAATGTGTCAGTGACATATATATGTATTTATATTGCATACAGAGATACAGTGGGTACGGAAAGTATTCAGACCCTTTAAATTTTTCACTCTTTGTTTCATTGCAGCCATTTGGTAAATTCCATAAAGTTAATTTATGTTCTCATTAATGTACACTCTGCACCCCATCTTGACTGAAAAAAACAGAGATGTAGAAATTTTTGCAAATTAATTAAAAGAAAAGCTGAAATATCACATTGTCATAAGTGTTCAGACCCTTTCTTCAAACACTAATATTTAATTCACATGCTGTCCATTTCCTTGTGATCCTCCTTGAGATGGTTCTACTCCTTCATTAGAGTCCAGCTGTGTTTAATTAAACTGATAGGACTTGATTTGTCTATATAAGAGCTCACAGTGCATGTCAGACCAAATGAGAATCATGAGGTCAAAGGAACTATCCAAGGAGCTCAGAGACAGAATTGTGGTAAGTCACAGATCTGGTCAAGATTACAAAAGAATTTCTGCAGTACTCAAGGTTCCTAAGAGCACAGTGGCCTCCATAATCCTTAAATGGAAGAAGTTTGGGACCACCAGAAGTCTTCCTAGACCTGGCCGTCCAGCCACACTGAACAATCATGGGAGAAAAGCCTTGGTGAGAGAGGTAAAGAAGAACCCCAAGATCACTGTGGCTGAGCTCCACAGATGCAGTAGAAAGATGGGAGAAAGTGCCACAAAGACAACTATCACTGCAGCCCTTCACCAGGTGGGGGCTTTATGGCAGAGTGGCCCGATGGAAGACTATGAGAAATAAGATTCTCTGGTCTGATGAGATGAAGATAGAACTTTTTGGTGATAATTCTAAGCGGTATGTGTGGAGGAAACCAGGCACTGCTTATCACCTGCCCAATACAATCCCAACAGTGAAACATGGTGGTGGCAGCATCATGTTTTTCAGTTGCAGGAACAGGACGACTGGTTGCAATTGAAGGAAACATGAATGTGGCCAAATACAGAGATATCCTGTATGAAAACCTCTTCCAGTGTGCTCTGGACCTCAGACTTGGCCAAAGGTTCATCTTCCAACAAGACAATGACCCTAAGCGCACAGCTGAATAACAAAGGAGTGGCTTCAGAACAGCTCTATGACCATTCTTGACTGACCCAGCCAAAGCCCTGACCTAAACCCAATTGAGCATCTCTGGAGAGACCTGAGAAATGGCTGTCCACCAACGTTCATCATCCAACCTGATGGAACTGGAGAGTATCTGTAAGGAAAAATGGCAGAGGATCCCAAATCCAGGTGTGAAAAACATGTTGCATCATTCCCAAGAGGACTCATGATTGTACTAGCTCAAAAGTGTGCTTTTACTCAATACTGAGCAAAGGGTCTGAATACTTATGACTATGTGATATTTCGTTTTTTCTTTTTTGATAAATTTCCAAAAAAATCTACATTTCTGATTTTTTTTCAGTCAAGAAGGGGTGCAGAGTGTACATTAATAAGAAAAAAATTAACTTTTTTGAATTTTTCAAATGGCTGCAATGAAACAAAGAGTGAAACATTTAAAGGGGTCTGAATACTTTCTGTACTCACTGTAGATAGAAGAAAAGCCGGTAATTCATTTGCCGGGTTGTGTAAAATCACAGGAGGAAACGACAGGAGCTCAGAAACCCACTGTTTACCTTGGATACCAGCTCCCTACACCAGCACGCTGGTATCTAAGGTACACAGCGGGGTAACTAAGCGACGCTCGCGCTTGTTACCCGCGTCGTCGCTGGTACTGATCGCTGCTGAGATTGGCCTGTTTGGCAGCTCACCAGCGATCATGTAGCGACACACCAGCGATCCTGACAAGGTAATATTGTTGTTGGGATCGCTGGTGCGTCGCTATGTGTGACAGGGCCCTTAGTCAGCCAGTCTAATTGCACCCTGTAATTATAACATATAATATTTTAATAGTATCTATTTTATGATATTGCATCAACAATAATTATTAAACACAGTATTGTAAAAATTTGTCTATTCCTTTGTTTTTTTTTCAGGAATTGCTGTCTACAGTGGACCATTTTGTGTAAGACTCATTCTCCATGTCAGCTGTACTCTTTCAATGTGTTCTTATTCTCAAAAGTCTCTCAAAGACTTGAAGGAAATGGAAAACTGAAGTCTATTTCCTTGAAGAATTACATGCATCCATAACTTTATTTAAAGAAGTTATGCCATCTTTGAAAGTTATCTTCTATCCATAGTATAGGGGATAACTTCCAGATCGTTAGGGGTGCAACTGCTGGGACAACATTTATCCTGTGTGGGAGCATCAAAAATGGCCTAGCTCAGTGTTCAACTGGTCATCAGCATTTCCGTTAAGAATAAATGGAGCAGATGTGTGCATGATTGACCTCACAGTTGAGAAATTATCCCTTATCCTGTGGATAGAGTATGACTTCCAAACTTAGTACAACCCCTTTTAAGGCTTTCTTGTTAATTTCTTGTTACATAGTAGATAAATATACTCTAGCTTTTATTATAGTACATTGGATTCAAGTAGTGTTTTTGGTATGCCTTTGTCCTCACTTCCTTTAACACCTTTCCGATGCTGGGCATAATAGTACGCCCACGTCGGAATCCCTCACTTTGAAGTGGGCTCTGGCGCTGAGCCCACATCTTTCCTGGCACATGTCAGCTGTTTTGAACAGCTGACGTGCCTCTAAGGCTGAGTTCACACGTGGCCTTTTTTTTAGCGTTTCTGCGGCGGTTTTAGCCGCGCGATTTTGCCGCGAAAACGCGAAAAATAAGCATCCCATGCATTCCTATGGGATTCCGCAATGCTGTGCTAATGCTGCGGTTTTTACCGCAGCATGCTCATTAATTTTGCGGAATCGCGGCGATCCCGCACCCATAGAAATGCATTGTTCCTCTTACTTCCCGCATGTGGCTGTGCATACCATGCGGAAAGTAAGCAGAACATTTGCAGATGGTAGCCACGGTCCGGAGGAGAGGAGACTGTCCTCTGGGCTTTGGGTACCATATCCCTGTAAAAAATAGAATTTAAAATAAAAAATATTGTTATTCTTACCTTCCGATGTCCCACGCAGCCTTCCCGCCTCTCTCCACGCTCTCGTTCCCAGTAATCCTTTGCGAAAATGCCCGCGATGGCGTCCGTTCTCGCGGGATCGCGAAGTCTCGCGGTCATTCGCGCGACGTCATCGCGAATGACCGCGAGACATCGCGATCCCGCGAGAACGGACGTCATCGCGGGCATTTTCGCAAAGGATTACTGGGAACGGCTGCGCGGGACGTCGGGAGGTGAGAATAACACCATTTTTTTTTTTTTTTTTTACATTTTATCTTTTACTACTGATGCTGCATAGGCGGCCTCAGTAGTAAAAAGTTGGTCACACTTGTCAAACACTATGTTTGACGAGTGTGACCAACCTGTCAATCAGTTCTCCAAGCGATGCTACAGATCGCTTGGAAAACGCTAGCATTTTGCAAGCTAAATACGCTTGCAAAATGCTAGTTTTTCCGCGGGAATTTAAAATGCGATTTTCCCGCGGAATGGAATTCCGGAATTCTCGCGGTAATTTCCGCGAGCGTTCCGGTACGTGTGCACTTAGCCTAACAGCTGCAGGTGGAATTGTAATCCACCCATGGCTGTTAACCCATTAAATGCCGCTGTCAATCTCTGACAGCGGCATTTAACTTAAGCTTCCGGCAAGTGCGCCGGAAATCCCACCCATCGGTGACCCCGTCATGTGATCGAGGGTCACAGATGAGTTGGCATGACAATCAGAGGTCTCCAGCAGACCTCTATGGTTGTCATAGCCAGATTGCTATGAGCGCCGCCCGGTGGTTGGCGCTCATAGCAAGTGAGCATTCCTGCTACATACAGGCGATCTGATCATCGCCTGTATGTAGCAGAGCCAATCGGATGACTGCTACTTCTAGTCTCCCATGGAAACTATTGAAGTGTGCAAAAATTAAACAAATAAAAAAAATAAAAAGTTCAAATCACCCCCCTTTCGCCCCATTCACAGTAAAACAATAAAAAATCAAATATACACGTATTTGATATTACCGCATTCAGAATCACCCGATCTATCAATATAAAAAAACCTGATCAGTAAACAGCGTGACGAGAAAAAAATTCTAAATGCTGGAATAATGTTTATGGACACTGTCAAAGTAACTTCTTTTGGAATAATGTGGATTTGAGAAGCTGGTAGTTTTTACTACAAAGATTATGCAGGAAAATTACCTCTTATTTGTTTTAGAACCATTTTTCATTTAAGTAGTCAATGCAAAATGTTTTAGTTATGCCCACTCAGACGATGACCCCAGGTTTGCATGAAATGCCAAATTAACCCTTTATGCATAAGTAAAGTTATTTAATTTTAAATTCTAAATTCGTTACCCATGGCAGATGCATTTCTGTACGGTTTATGGTCATTTTCTTTCTATACCATATTTGTAGAATTCCAATCATTAAAGGGGGTTTTCTGTTTTTCTGTAAAATACATTTATTTTATCATCTGGTTTTCCTCATACAATCCTCGTCTCCCTTTTAGCATTTGAGCAGGCATTGTATGGTGCACAACCCTCTTCTTTTCTTTAGCAATTTGAGCATCAGGCTGTGTATGGTGCACATTCAACCACTCTCTTCAATCTCAAGCCAAAGCCTTCACGCCCATGACATGTCCATCACTATTTGCACAGCACAAAGGCAGATGGGATTGTGCATATCAATTCTGAAATAGGCATATAGGGGCCAAAAAATCACTAAGTTTTAAAACATATTGTAAAAGATAAAGTACATACAAATGTTTATTTTTACATGCATCAATTTAGCACTTTTTAATTGGAAAACCCCTTTAAAGGATTTTTTCAAGACGAAAATAAACTGAGCGGTTACTGACCTTTCAGCACTGGTGACTCCTCACTAGGGTTGAGCGAATATGTTCGGAATCAGTTGCCGAATCTGAATTTGCCATATTTGTGCCATGTTGGTACCCTATTTGTGCCGAATTTCTGTTTGATGATCGGTTCCAAACATTTTTGTTCATTTCTACTGCTATTGACTCCAGAGACATTCGTCTGTGTTAGGCGAATATTGCAAAAACAATTTTCGCCGCCGATTGTAATCGGAAACAATTTTTGAAAAATTCACTCAACTCTACGCCTCATCACAGCTGCTTATTTCTCTGTTAACAGACTACAGCAGTGACCACATGATTACTGCTTATGAGACTATTGCAGCCAAACGCTGAGCTCAGTTTTTGACAGTAGCGGTTACATTAGCAGTGACTTTACCACTGCAGCCTGTGAACAAAGACAGGAGCAACTGTGAGAGGTGGCGCTAAAGAGAGGGAAAGTGAATAGCATTATTTTTACCTAGATGAAGCACATCAGCATATAAAGAAATATACATAGAAAACTTCTATAAATAGACGTTAGGCCAGAACATCTCATAAAGTGGTCTACGTTTTAATGTTTTTATTGTATTTAGATGGTTTGTAATTAATTTCTTAGCTCCCGATTCACGCCGGTCTTGATGAGGTGAAGTGTTGGACATTTGGCGTACACCTCTGCCCGCACCTCACCACAAATCCTACCCCAGTCCCTGCTGGAGTAAGATTTGTGGTGTAACATTAATTTCCTGAGCAGCAGTCACCTCGTCACCGTCCCACCACATCTCTGCTGGCTTTGTCTGAGTTGAGTAAAGTTGCAAAATTTTCGGCGTAGCCTCGAGCTGCGCCAAAATTAAGCCACTTTTCTAAGGTTATGCGACAGAATACTGGCGTAAAAGCTTTGATGAATCAAACCCATAATGTCATGTTTTCCAGCAGATAAAATGTCACCAGTTAAAAAAACAAATACAAGCGCCAAGTACAGTAACTTTAGGAGTTGTCTGCTTTTGTGAAGAGGTCCTTGATTAAGCAAAGTTTCAATATTAACCTGTTTATGAAAGATTTTCTTCTTTGCCTGAGCAGTTTCCCAGTATCAGTGTATGGTATATTGCCGGGCTCTGCATGTCTACAGCAGCTGTACTTCAGCTCTGAGCTGGCACGCCTCGTTTTCTGTTGAAGCTTTTTCCATGATCTTCCATTTGTGCTGCGTCACAACCTCTCACAAGTTTATTCTGCGCGCTGTGACCTTGACTCAGCTGGTATTACAAGTTTCCTTAACTGTTTTGATACAGGATACTTTTTGATGCACGAGAGAGACCATGCCAGCCAGTGCATCTGTAGATATGCCATGATGGGCAATCTTAAAAGTTTCAAATCTGTCGGCAACATTCAGAATATACATTTGTTAATAATATACTGTATTTGTCACAGTTTGGTTGGAAAATGATGGGTTAACTTCTACATACAATCTGCCTCTTTTGTCAATAAGCGTCTGTCATCTCATATGCGTGGCTAACATGTTTAGATTAAGGAGCATTAAGCCAAAAGTACCACAACACCCTTTAGGTTCTAAAGACGTCTCTAATACTACTACAGATGCCCTGATGCTTCTCTAGGTTATCAGAAATGGAGCTATTTGAGATCACACTTTGGAACTTGTGGCATAAAGTCTAGTAATCAGCTTTTTTTCAAGTCTAAAGAATGCATTTACCTGCATTGATCTGCAATTTTAAAGAAAAACTCAAGGAGACGTGTGAATTTTTTACACAGAATTTTATGTCCAAGCCCACAATATTTCCCAAAAGCAATGTTCAAAGTCCAGCTGCACTTTAAGAATGGGAAAGCAGGTTAAACTAGACTCAATGCCTGGTAACAAATTGAAGAATTCTGTTTGGACAGTTTGTAGAACATTGACGTAGCCTCCAGCCTCTGCAGGTTTAGATTACGGTGTGTGCAGACAATATCGTTTTTATAGCAGATTCCGCTTGAAATTTGTCTGAAAATGCTCAAAATAATGAAAATATGCTCATTTACATATCCATATGTGAAAAATACTGATGACACACTGACCGAACACTGATGACACACTTACCCTTTTTGTGCACACATGGAAAAGACTGACGTCAGTCTGAATGAGGAATAAAATGACTAAGCATAAAGAGAAGCACCCTGGTCCTACAGAAATATGAGCCTTCCCAGATCATCTTATGCCCACTGTACTTTGATATTTTTCCCCACACTCTTGGCTAGTGCAGGTGATGTGATACAGAGAAAGGGTTAAACAGCGACTTTGTTTTGAACAAATAGCTTGTTTATTATATATTATATCATTTGGATTTTTATTTCTTGTGGTTGTGCTGTAGTTAGCCAAAAAAGCTTTTGTTGCTGCAACCAAAATACCATTTAAATTCCAAAATATTTTCATAATCAATTGCTTTGGACTAAATAAGGAACTAAGCCAGCATTTTGTCAATTTGGTATGTCAACATTAATGGGAGTTCCTTAAAGGTTATACCCCTACCAGTCATAAAGTGATGGCTTATTCTAGTTATCTAAAACATTTTTAATCATCATAAAAATATTTGTTAAAAAAAATATTTATCAAACGCCAATTTTATTTCTGAGATCTAACAACATTGCAAATTTAAGACAGAACAATCCACATGTGAATCAGATGGTTTGTGCAATTCATATCTTCTGGGTAGGGGCGTACAAAGAAATGATGGAACCCCATAACAAAAGTCCTAATTGCGCCCCCTAACTTTCCCTTCTCCATAAAAAAGTCTCCACATTGACCTCAACATAGTATGATACTGTTACAGTGGCCCAACACCGAATGATATTTCAACACAGTATAATGCCCCCACAACACCCCAAATATAATATGTAGACCGTGAACGCAATATGATGCCTTTAAACAGCAATCAGTGGTAGTATTCCCTTAAATACACCACGCCTACAGTATGATGGCCACTACAGCTCCACACATAGTATGATGACACCATGCTATCAGTAGCATGTCCACCACATCCCCCACACATAGTATCGTGGCACTAACAGATCCCCTTTATAGTATCATGTCCACCACAGCTACCATACACTATATTGTGACCCTCGCAAACTCCCACTCTCTCTGTATCATGGCAAGCACAGCCCCCACATATAGTATCATGACCCCCTATAGTCTTCTCTCACAATATCATTGCCCTCAAAGCCCCCCCCTGCACAGTATGATGGCACCTACATGCCCTCACACACAATATCATGGCCCCCAGAGCTGTTCTAACCCAGTTTCATGGCCTGAACAACCTTTCACATAGTTTGATGCCCAAACAACCCCCACACAGTATAATGTCCCATACAGTCCCCACACACAGTATCATGGCTCCTAAAGTCCCTCACACACAGTATCACAGGCCCCCATGTACAGTATTATGCTCCCACAGTCCCACACACAAAAAGCAGTGACAACATTTAAAAAAAATAAATAAATGTATCACTTAACTCTATTCACCAATGCACTACCATAGTCTTTGCAGCATGTGAAGTTAGGCTGTAGGCATCAGGCACCATCTACTGACATCATCATGCCTGCTGCACTCAGACACAGAGGGTGCAGGTAGAGATGACATTGAAATGCCATAAGCATGGTCTGTGGCTTTGTTTAGATTTGTGTTTCAATCTTTGAGCTTTTAAAATCCCCACTGCAGTAGTATAGGGAGTGTTATAGTGCTGTGATAAGTCTAAACCACATCTTTGCAGCTTTTGTTGTGCTAATGGATATAAATGCATTTGACGCTGCTGTGACCATGTTAAAAGCTGAAAGAATGGAACATTGAACTCAGCAGAGGAGGAAGTGGAGGCAAGCAAAATGAATCAGAAGGGGTCACTATACTTTAGAAATGTATAGTCACTTTTCTGTTCCAGAATGAAGGGTCACTTTAATTTGTTTCCTGCTAAAGTGAATCTGTCAGCAGGATTTCTCTCCCCAAACTGTTTTTATATGTATATAGCTTTATCAAAGACAAGTCCTGCAATACTTTTACATGACCAGTCTGCTCCTTTGTTACTGAGAAAGCATCATTTGAATTGTTATGCTAATAATGCTCACTCCATCTCAATTCTCCACTCAGCATTGCCTCCTCATGCTTGACTGACAAATTCTATGCTTTGTGACCTTGGGCAAACAAGCCATAAGTCAATCTGGACATAGCATTGGGAATAGAGCTGGGGTGACAGAAGCTTCAGATCTATACCCTTAATTAATAGTTTTGGGGCCATGAAACAGGATATGTTTTAAAAAATTAAAATCTTCTCACATCATTCTTGAATAGCCAAATTACAGGTCAGGGCATTTTACCATGTAGAGACGCACAGTCCAAAGTCCCAAAGAACCTACTTTAAGGGAATATGTAAAAAATGTAATGGTCAGCGTCCATAAGAAAGTGATGAAGAATCAAAACATCTTTACTCTGACATATTAAAGATGCAACATTTCAACCTTAATAGGGTGGGCCAAATTGCAAAGTAATTTTCATCCTAAATCCCTTTCATCTTAAAAATTCCTTATCCTTTTTTAGCTATACTGTCTATCTGCTTTATTTACTTCCTTTTTGATGAAGCATCATTTGGGTATCCCAGTGCATGCTGGGTTACTTAAAAGAAGAGTCATCAGGGGGCACAGGCTGGAGTCACTGCAACAGCCTCTGCCCCCTACTTGAAATAAAGCGTTATTAATGATGCTCTTTTCAGGGGCTGGGCTAGTCCCTGGGCAATGTGTACTGTTCGATGTGCACAGTGACAGCGCGCAGTTTGTTGCCAACTCAGATTAGCAGTAGTGAGCCAGCAATAGAACATGTTGAAACAAGGGTCACTGATGATGCTTCGTTTCAGTGAGGTGGCAGTGACCACATCCTCTGCCCCTTGATGGCACTTTGAATATCCCAGCATGCACTGGGATTCTCAACCGAAGTGTCACCAAAAAGGAAGTGAAAAAAAAGAAAAAGCCGTTAAATAGTGTAGTTAGGAAAGGGCACTAAATAGGGATTTAGGAGAAGAATTACTTTGAACTCCAGACCACCCCTTTAACTAATTCCTGCTAAATCTAGTTATAATGTAATGTATTTCAGAATGCTCATATAAATATAATTGACTTGGTTAAAAATGGGATAAGGTCTAAAAAAGTGTGTAGACACAGAAAGGTTCTTGGTACTGTACGAGAGAGGGATGACCTGCCTGGATGAGCCATTGCATCTATTTTTTACTTGTGATGCCTTACTTCTACTACCGACCAGTAAACTTCATAAAAACAATGGTGAAAAGGAGAAAATATCAGATTTTAATAAGTAGTATTTTTTTTTTTACTAAAAGTAAACATTCCAAAAACCAAGTGCGAAACAGTTGGTACATGACTTCCACAATAATAAAGAGCATGATTAGCAACCAGGTGTTAATAATCAGATACCCAAGATTGGTTGAAAAGTCTGGAACACTCAGGTGTATGCTACATTATGCCAAGAAGAAAGGACCTCAGATGTGACCTCAGGAGATCCATTGTTGCTGCTCATCAATCTGTGAAGGCCATCTTCAAACAATTAGAAATTCATCATTGTACAGCTCATTGGATTTTTTTTCTCCCAACAGAGATATTTACACTGCTAATTTCTGCAACTAAAAATCAGCTCAATTTTTTTGCCTCATGTGATTTTCTGGAGGTTCCATTCAGATAAATAAGACTATCACAGATACTTCAGCAGCACAATCTGCTGCATGTGAATACTTCCTTATCAATCTTCCTAGTTGTGGATGTTCCATCAACCTCTTGTGTGCATGGCCTACACGTCTACAAGTAACTGTTATGTTTATTTTCATGACTGTACAATGGTTTCTTGGAAAGCGCTCTCTCGCTAAATATGTTAGCATGATTGTGGTTTGCAAATGTGTTTCTAAACAATTTACAAAAGTTTTGGAAAATCGTTTAAACAATGAGACCAAGGCAACATATAAACTGTAAAGCATGCTGTTGGATGGGTTATAGAATTGAACTTTTTTTTCAGGTTTTAAAATAACAATTAGCTACACTTTATACCAGAATATTCTTCTAAGAGAATGCTCTTTAATTTAAGGCTGTCAGTTGAGTGGTTTAAGTAGGACTGAAATTGAGTAGAGCAAAAAGAAAATGATCCAAAGCATACAAGCAAATCAGCAATAGAGTTGCTAAAGAAGACAAAAATCATGGTGATGGAATGGCTGAGTAAATGTCTAGATCTCCAGAGAGCTGAGAATATGAATTGAGAATATGAGGACCAAAAAATTCCCTCAAAAACATTAGCTATTTTTTTTACTACAGGTGGTTCTACGATACTGTATTATAGTGTGCACTTTTGTTTTCCAACTGGTTCCTAAATAGTAGCTTTATTTTTGGAAAAAAATATCACATTTTGAAGCCTAATGTGTTTTGTTCACCAAAGTTGTTTCTTCATGGAAGTTTGGCAGACCACACAGTTGTTGAGACCTAAATAAAATATATATAAATAGAGGCAGATTTAGACAGTGTAAGCTTAGACTAAACGGTCTAAAAAAGCATTATATATAAAAAAAAAAGTCAGTGTCACACTGTCATACCAAGGACCCACTAGTAACATTGTTTCTGGGGGCCCATTCTATAGCTACATATTACATGAATTTTGTTTGCCAATTTCGTTCCAATACATTCTCCATACTTTTGAATGGAAATATGTGTGCAGCCACATCTCCACTGAAACATATGGAAGATGCAGTGAGGAGGATTCCCATTCTCCTGATTAGTGAGGATGCCAGAGGTGACTCTATATGATGCATGTTCATACTGCAGAAGGTGGCATGCCTGTTTATAGTGCATCAAATCTACTGGTACTGTGCCAAATACTGCTCATTAAAAGAGCCTACTTCAAGATAGGGGCCCACCAGAGGATACACCTAGTCCCCTGTGGGTTGGTCCAATCCTGATCGCTATAGCTCATGTATGATGACTTTAGTGCATTTTTAGACTGTCTAGTCTAAGTTTGTGTACTTTGTGCCAGAAATTTTCACACAAACTGTGGCACATTTTGGCTAACAGAATTTTTTTTATGAAGCCATGCCAGTATCTCATGAGAACATAACTCCATGACAAACAAGTAACTACAAAATAAAAATTGTGGCAAAAGGCTTGTAAAACAGTTTTAAGCTGTATTTAAAATTGTATATAATTGTATACAGAATTTATTTTCCCAAACGCTACATCACCTGTGCGGTGTGTGAAGAATTGTGTTATACACCTGGCCCAGATGCCCCTGGCTCCATTTCCTTCTCCTGGATCTGCTGCCCTCTGCTGTGCTTCAAGCCGGATATGCAAGTTGTCCGGAGTGGATCAATGACATCATCTCTCTGGACCTTTTTAAGGTCACACTTGTGACTTGGGACTAAGACTTTAGTGCTAGGTTCTGTGTACACCACCGTCTGTGCTTTTTATATGTTTGTGTTTACATTTATTCCTGCTGGATTCCACTTCATCCATCCTGCTGCTCCTGAGATTTCTGTGTGTGCCAAGTCCTTTCTGCCTTTGTGCCTACCTGCTTGCTGCTTCAATGTCCTGGGTCCTTGTGCCCACCTAGACCTGAGGCTTAATGGATCCACCTCACAAGGTGAGCCTAATGGGACGCCCTCGCACACCCAGGGCAGCGGGGAACTCGGTACCGGGCCGGTGTCAAGGCGGGAATGTGTCACAGCAGCGGTGACCCGGTCCGTGGCCCTGGGCGCCCAATATCAATGGCGGTGATGTTAATGGTGTTAAAGTTTATTAGAATAGTTCGTGATGCCACCCGTGGAGTTTGGCAAGTAAGATGTTGAGCCAACGCTGCATACAGATCCGCTGGGACTGATGGTGTGGTGCAGCAGAGATGGTGTAGCTCCCCACAGTTGGAGCTGTAGTCCCAGGGCAGTGTAGGGGCAATGGTTGAGGAGAGGCGCAGAATGGTATGGAGGCTGGTACCCAGGTGTAGTGGTGCTGGAATAACTGGAGGACACCAGAGTGTGCGGTTCCAAAGCTTTACTCACTGTTTGCAGTTCACACAACTGCCTGCCTCCGTACTGTGTTCTCCAGGTCAGGGCCCCAGCCAACCTCCAGCCAGGATAGGATTCTCCCTTCCACACTCCGCCAACATGTAGCTTACTGAACGACTCCTCCAATGCGCCTTTAGGTGCGAAGCACTCCAGTACTTAGTTACCCTGGAATGCCTCTCTCTAGGTGTTCCTAGTCTTTACTTGCATGACAGACAGCTGTAGCCTGCTTCGGGGACTCCTCACTGCGTCCCGGCTCTCTATTCAGTTGCTGTTGTGTCCCAAGTCTATGATGGGAGCAATAGATATGGAAGATGGCTAGCACTCGACTAGTGTAATGAATAAACGGTGCTAGTGAAAGGGAGCCTCTGGTCCTGTAAATATAAAGTCAATATAGAATCACTGCACACGTAAATTATGCTATAGTGAGCTTTTTATTATTTAATTTACGGTGATGAAGCGACAGCTGACGTTTCGGCCTAACAACGGCCTTTATCACATAGTCGCCCTTTTGAAGTAGAATTTTGGTAGTCACCGGTTGATAGTTTATCACTGCTTAAATAATAAAAAACTCACTATAGCATAATTTACATGTGCAGTGATTCTATATTGATTTTATATGATGGGAGCAAGGCGTTAGCGGCTCACTACTCCTCCGGTGTCTGTTGCCGGACATAAAGATCCAATCAACCTCAGGGACCGGGCCCCGGCCTTTGCGCTCTCTGGACTGGAAGGGTTCTCTCTCTTTCTCAACCTGCTTCCCACCGTCCTTCTATTCTCCTTCGTTCCGATCTGTTCTCTCTCTCTCTTATGGAAGGTTAGGTTATCAAGCTTATCAGTCTCTTTCTCTGGTCTTTCTCGTGCCAGCAGCCCAGATCACTGGGACCTGCTGCAGCACATCCCTCAGACACCAACCTTCTCTCTTCTCTCTCCTCCAACCAACTAACTCCTTACTTTCACTCTTCCCTCTCTTTTGTATCATCTCTCTACACCCGCCTTCCAGCACATCTCGTGTTACGAAGCAGGTTCCACGAGGGGTAATCTGCTGAACCCCAGCATGAAGCTGTTAGGTGGCCCCACTGAACTATCCTGTGTGTGGAATGCAGGTGTGAAGCGTGGTCAGGAGTTCCCACCTTACCTGGATGGTGGGGCACTACACCTTAGGAGAAGGTGCAGTACCTCTGTGGCGACTGAAGCTTCAGGGGCGCCACACTAACAGGTAGCCGATAACGGAGGCTGCCATGGCTATTTAAAAGAGCCAATAAGCCAGCCCCACTCACACGCAGCACAGCTGATCCTTTCCTGTGTTGAGAGCAAGCTGCAAGCAAACCTGTCAGGGATCAAGACTGGAGCAAGTATCTGAAGATTGAGACACTTTTCGTAATTGAAGCATATCAGTAAGTTGTAGAATATATACTATTTTAAGTGTTTAAAGAAAATGCAAGTATTCTTATTTACCTGGAAAACCCTTTTAAAAGTTAGACACATTAGCGCAAGGAAGAAACCTTAGTGTTGCCGACCAAGTGTCTTTCAGTCTATAAGGAAAGATGGTGAGCTTATTATGTTACAGTGAATGAATACTTAGATCTATCAGCGTCTTATATGGAGACCTTTAAGGCATGAGGCAGTTAAACCGTGTGGCGTTCAGGAAGAATAATCTACATCTGACTGCATCTTTGGACGTAGTCCAGCATTCTTACGTATGCACTGCATTCTAGAGCACTTAACCATAACATTTGCTTTTGATTCTTGGTAGTCCAAGTATTAGGTAACACCAGGACATCCTGCAGCTTGTTCAGGTATATTGAGTTCTATGGCAAAGCGCAGCACCGCACATTATGGTTTTATGCTTTTACATGTAGGAAACCTCCCATAAGACATTAACTGAAGAACATGAGAGGGTGACATTGCGTACTGAGCAGGAGACATGAGCCTCTGCCAGGTGGAAATGTACCCACTTGTTTTGTCAGTCGTGAAAGACGCACCCACTTGACTTAACCTGCGTCATAGCTGCTGAGAAGGAACAGGAAGAGGAACAAAACGTTCAGGTATGATACACGGAAAACAGCACTTTTTAAAGATCATGATGATAGTGAATGTTGGGATATTGATAGCCACATCTGTCATTATGTTGTGTTCCACTAAAATTTCTACTTTGCCTCTGCCTTCAGGTGACCCAAGGCGGGAATATAGTACTTTTACGACATTTATCTCCTCACTCCAAGTATAAAAAACTGCGTTAGAATTGTTGCTTATCTCGAATAAGATCTGTACATATATTGTACACCCAGAAAATATGGGGCTCTTTTGTTTGTCTCTATATATGTGTGTGCCCAATGCTGAATAAAACAAAACTAAGTTTACAGACGGAATTAATATTTAAAAGGGTTTCCCATTTTTAGAAAAGAGACCCTCAAATGATTCCCGCAATGTAAAATAACAAAGATGGACAATAATCACCCTTCTCATCTCCAGCATCGGCTCCTCACCACTGCTCCAGTGTGTGTTTTAATTGCAGCAGTGATGATTGATAGGTCACATCACTGCTGCAGCCAATCATTGAGCTCTCAATATAGGCAGCACAAGATGCTGAACTAATTACTTTGCTGCAGTTTTGATGTGAACTGCCGATGTGATGTAATCACTAAAGTCAAAACCCAGAGACCAGTGGAAAGCTGGTGCTGAAGCGAGGGAGGGTGCGTACTATCTGGCTTTGTTATATTTTATATTACAGGAATCATTTAGGGTCCACTATTCTAAAAGTGGAAAATTCATTTAAACATGAGATTGTATTGGAATTGACCTGGTATTAAGTGAAAGTTGTGTGCTCTTTATATCAATTTACAAAAAAGGAGATTATCATTAACATCTAAACATTAAAGAAATTTACATAATATTTATAAGAGAGACTCTGACCCTCTACAGTATTTCCTTCCTAAAATGAATGTATCTGAAAGGGCAATCACTGACCTTTTTTTTTCTAAAACCCAGTACTATTTGACATGGAGCTAATTTCAAGGATCTCCTAGCTCATCGGCCCTATTTTTGGAAGAAAAGTACTCCATTCCCCATTAAATTTTAAGAGAGGAAAGTTACAGGTAGTAATAAAAAAACAAATTGAATATTACTTATGCTCCTCTGGTGCAGTGTCAACACTCCAACACCTCCCCGAACTCTGTTGTTTGTCTGTCTTGCTTGTTATGTTGATAGCGCTGCAGCCAATCAGTGATCTCAGCACCTCTGCCCAAGTTAGTGGCAAGAGCCGCTGAATTCATTGATCGGCTGCTGTGCTGTCAACGAGATATCAGAGCTGCAGACAAACAACAAAGACCGAGACCGTGTCGGAAAACAGACACTGGACCAGGGAAGATTAAATAATAGTCAATTTGTTTTTTATTTCAACTGCCCCACTTATAGAAGAAAGATTATGAAAAGGGAATGGCAATTTATTTTTTCTTGGTTCATGTTCTTAAATGTGATGCTGACCAGTTAGCAAATACCGCACTCGTGCTGTATGGATTTTGTGTAAGTTTCCAAGAATTGCAATACTTCTTTGTGACCCTGTCAGTCAGTAAAATCTAAGTGGTTATACAGTGGGGGAAAAAAGTATTTAGTCAGCCACTAATTGTGCAAGTTCTCCCACTGAAAAGATGAGAGAGGCCTGTAATTGACATCATAGGTAGACCACAACTATGAGAGTCAAAATGAGAAAACAAATCCAGAAAATCACCTTGTCTGATTTGGCAAGATTTATTTTGCAAATTATGGTGGAAAAATAAGTATTTGGTCACCTAAAAACATGCAAGATTTCTGGCTCTCACAGACCTTTAATTTCTTCTTTAAGAGGCTCCTCTGTCCTCCACTCATTACCTCTAGTAATGGCACCTGATTGAACTTGTCATCAGTATAAAAGACACCTGTCGCCAACCTCAAACAGTCCCTCTCCAAACTCCACTATGGTGAAGACCAAAGAGCTGACGAAGGACACCAGAAACAAAATTGTAGCTCTACACCAGGCTGGGAAGACTGAATCTGCAATAGCCAAGCAGCTTGGTGTGATGAAATTAACTGTGGGATCAATAATAAGAAACTGGAAGACATACAAGACCACTGATAATCTCCCTCGATCTGGGGCTCCACGCAAGATCTCACCTCGTGAGGTCAAAATGATCATGAGAACGGTGAGCAAAAATCCCAGAATCACACGGGGGACCTAGTGAATGACCTGCACAAAGCTGGGACAACCGTAACAAAGGTTACCATCAGTAACACTACACCGCCAGGGACTCAGATCCTGCAGTGCCAGGGGCATGTTGGGGCATGTCTGAAGATTGCTAGAGAGCATTTGGATTATCAGGAAAAATATTGGGAGAATGTCATATGGTCTGATGAAACCAAAGTAGAATTGTTTGTAGAAACAAAACTCGTGTTTGGAGTAGAAAGAAAGCTGAGTTGCATCCAAGGAACACCGTACCTACTGTGAAACATGAGGGTGACAACATCATGCTTTGGGACTGTTTCTCTGCAAAGGGACCAGGACAACTGATCCATGTATATGAAAGAATGAATGGGGCCATGTATCGTGATTTTTTTTTTGTGCACACCTCCTTCCATCAGCAAGGGCATTGAAGATGAAACGTGGATGGGTCTTTCAGCATGATAATGATCCCAAGCACACTGCCAGGGCAACAAAGAAGTGGCTTCGTAAGAAGCATATTAAGGTCCTGGAGTGGCCTAGCCAGTCTCCAGATCTGAACCCCATAGAAAACCTTTGGAGGGATTTGAAAATCTGTGTTGCCCAGCGACAGGCCCAAAACATCACTGCTCTAGAGGAGATCTGCATGGAGGAATGGGCCAACATACCACCAACAGTGTGTGCCAACCTTGTGAAGACTTACAGAAAATGTTTGACCTCTGACATTGCCAACAAAGGATATGTAACAAAATATTGACATGAACTTTTGTTAATGACCAAATACTTATTTTCCACCATAATTTGCAAACTAAATCTTGCCAAAACAGACAAGGTGATTTTCTGGATTTGTTTTCTCATTTTGACTCTCATAGTTGTGGTCTACCTATGATGTCAATTACAGGTCTCTCTCATCTTTTCAAGTGGGAGAACTTGCACAATTGGTGGCTGACTAAATACTTTTTTCCCCACTGTGTATTATATAATGTAATTTTTATCTTAAGCCAAAAAGTTTAGTCTTAGTTATATATTTGCTTATAACTTTATCCCCCCATGTGTACTGCAATGTGAAAAGGAATGTATAAAGTGATGTAGTCACTAACACACAACAGCACCTAGAACTTAGAAGACGCTGTTTTCCATAGACATTACATGTGATTGTATAAAGTATATGTGCTGAGTGCAATGCTTTGTTCTTCTGTCTATATGTGTCAAGCTGCGGGTTCCCATCTTGGGATCTCTTAGAACTTGTCCATTTTGCTAAATCACTTTCATTTTTTGTTTCTTCAGGATTCCAAGGCCTTCTGATTTGTCTTTTGAAGATTTGACAATATAATCTATTCCTGGAAGCTGGTTTCTTGTGGTGACTTAGATTTAACCATCGATGTATCTAGCACCATTTGAAATCAGTGTTTTAGGAGTATGAAACTCACCTACTTGACTACCAGAAAATTGCATGGATATTTTCACACCAAGAAGTAATGAGTATAAAAATTATCCAGAGAAATGTAGACAAATACATAAACTTTTGTCTTGATTATCAAAAGTTTCAAGAGAAATGCATTTCTTAAAGGTTATGTATTCCTGTTCTCATGGTAGCAGACAACAACCCGAAGTAGTATGATGCTGGCAACACGTATAGATGTTCCCTACTTTTTGTTAATATGTCTATTTGTAAGATGTGGGAACAAGTATTGCAGTTGCTTCCCCCAAATGAGGTTATACCACCCCAATTTCACAGCAGAAGAAACATGCATGTCTCCAGTGGCCTTAAATGGAATCTTTAAGCAGGTTTTTTGCTATGTAATCAGAGAACATCATGATGTAGGGACAGAAACCCTGATTTCAATGATGTGTCATTTACTGGACTTCTAATAATTTCAATTAAATCATTGTTTTATTAGCAGGAGATTATCACTGAAGAACTAGTTGAGTTATACTGAGCGCATTCAGAGAACAGTTATATCTGCAGCAGATAAAACTGTGATTGCATCAAAAATAAAACCAATTAGCCCAGTAAGTGATACGTCACTGGAATCAGGGTCTATGTGCCTACATCATGTTGCTCTCAGATGCTTAAAGAAGTACACCCAACAAAAATATTATCTTCTAAACTTTGTAAATACATGTGCATCGTATGCTAAATGTGCTGAGACATGGAACGTCCATTGTCTTCTATTGTTTTCAGCACCACTCTGGTCCTCTTCAGAGTCTCATGTCTTCAATTTTGATTATCCAATCACAAAGGGGATTATGTGTGAACAAGAAGTTGCTACATGTAAGTCTACAGAGCTTTGTCCTCACCTCATAGCTTTACACCGTAAGGGCTCATCCTCACTTGTGAGATTCTCGCACAATTCTCATGCGAGTCTCTCGCATGAAAACCTGGCACTGCCGCCGGCACTGAGACCGGAGCGTGCGGCTACATGTATTTCTATGCAGCCACACGTTCCAGTCCAGTGCCGGCGGCAGTGCCAGGTTTTCATGCAAGAGACTCGCATGAGAATCGTGCGAGTCTCTCGCAAGTGAGTATGAGCCCTAAGAGTGACTTCTAGTCTACACCTAAACTCCTGTGTTATCAGGCGAACTGGAGATTAAGTCGCAAGACTCATCCGAAGACCGGAGCGGTGCTGGAAACCGAGGAAGATGATGATCAGAACGAGGCTCCATTCATTGACTTACATTATAAAAGCGACGGGTAACACAAACTCGTGTGAAGTTTTGTGACTTAGAAGAAGACCGGAGCAGCACTAGAATCTAAGGAAGATGGCGATCGGTAGGTATTTTAATACAACTCACTACATTACATACATATTTGTATGTATTTGAATTTCTCTGAATTTCCCCATGATGGGATGAATAAAGGATTATCTTATCTTATTTAATAAGGTTTATAGAATAACCTTTTTGGCGGAGTGTTTCTTTTATTCCATTTAAGTTGGCTCAGTGCAGTTCCTCCTTGTTTAGTATTGTCAGATGTTCAGCATCTTTTATCTACACCCCAGCAGCAACTTAAAGGGTTTTTTCAGGCTCTAGACAAAAATGTTTGCAGCCACAATTCCCCTGTATCCCCAGCACGAGTGAGTGGTCACTCGATTCTCATCTGGTTCTCTTGAAGTTCTTTTGAGAGATGTGCAGAAGAATGTAGTTGACATGTGACCACCTGCTTGCACTGGGAATCATGACATTGTGCACATTGCACACTATCGCAATCCAGCAATTTCCAGTCACACAGAGAGCCCAAGAAAACCCATTCAAGGTCTGCACTAGAAGCATCGAGCTGACCCTGCAGACTCCTGTATAAGATTAATCAATTTCTTCTGTCCCCAGCTTGACTCTGCTGGTGGGGCCCAGTTGCTCTTTCTTCCCCTCCGGTCATAGTATCTGAGGCCAGGCTAACTCAACGCCATATTGAAAAAGTGTGATCACGGATGAAGCGCTGGAGACCTACCAGAGTCCTGTATAAAAGAGTTAGCAGATAAGAAGTGCTAAATATCAGAGATCTCTGCCAGCTTGAGGACTTTTTTTTGGGTAGGTAGAGGGGTCATATCTCCAAAAGTCCTGTGTGCTCCAGAAAAGTGACAGCATACTATTTATATACTGACAATCCAGAACTTTGTGTTTTTAGTGCAGAATACCTTATGCTAGTATGATAGTCACATTCTTTGCTATGCTGCCTCCTAGTGGTTAAACTGTATTATTAGATAAAATAGTGTTATCAGATTACATGGGAAGGAGCTACTGGAGTGAGTGAGAAATGCTAAAAAAAGTAGGATCTCCTCTGTATGTCCTGTATGGGGTCCGTCATAACAGCTACTCTCCACCCACTTACTCAGAGAAAACTGACAGCTAGAGATGGAGAATGCAGAGGCTGAAAAATGTAAGCTTCAAGTCAATTATATGAATGGATAGATATGGCACTGTTCCTCATGTACACACATGACAGTTTACTCAAGTCAAGTGAAATACCAGGTACACATTAATGTTTCCATGTGAAAAGTTATATGCTGATTAGTTGCTTTTAAAATGGTTCAGAAATTTGGGATACAGGCCACTTAGCAGTAATTGAATCATATATCATCTGATCTGATCACCCCAAAATGGTAAAAAGAGGAAAGAGCTTTTCCCCTTAAGTTGAAGTTAAAACGCTAAGCAATTCTAAGTCTGTATAAAATACTGCAGTTTATAGAACATTTATCACAATTTAAGTGGTGAATTTTCATTTAAAAGTAAAGCTTTTAATTTAACAAAACTTTAAAATGCATATCCATCCTCAGTTTTAAATTAAGAAAATAGACATAGCAAGTATACATTTTGGACCAAAAGTATTTGGACAGTGACAAATTTTTCATAAACTAGTCTTCACACCCCAATACAATTAATTTTTAAAACACGATTTGATTGAGATGTATACCTTCATCTTTAATTCAAGGTGGTTTACAAAAATATTGCATCTAAGGGGTTATCCAGGGTTTTGTAAGTTTTTTACTACAGGCCTAAAAGATAACAGGAAAGTAGTAGCTATCTACCTGCTTGTTCCTGGCGCGTATCTCTAGTGGCAAAGAGCAGTCGCAGCCTGCTCCTGCTGGCGATTTAGCAGCTTTCGGTGACGTCAAGTCAACAGCGGTTTCACTTCAGCTTTGTTCTGTTGATAGGGTGTGACTGCCGATGTCATGCTGATTGACAGCTGCCTCCTCGCTACCTAACTACAGGAGTCGGCTGCCAATCAGCATGACATCAGTCGTCACATCCCTTCAATAAAGAAGCCCGAAAGAAGAGGAGCTGCTTTGTTTATGTCCAGCAGCTTAATCACCAGCAGGAGCGGTCAGTGATCGCTTTTCAGCCTGCATCGGGTAGGGCATGCAAGTATAACTAAACAATTTGTCAGCAGAAATTTTGGAATGGTCATTTGTAAAAATTAGACATGGCCTGGGAAAAAAGAATTTTCTGCCTGATTTGTCAGAAAAATAATTCAATACTCTGTATGCATGGAGGTATCACCTCTATAAATATTGATTCTGTGCATAGGCAGGTACTTGTATTCCTCTGGGAGTCTATATTAAATAGAGCTGTAATGGCCTCTCATCTTGTTGCGACATATATGGAATAGTTATGATAAAAAAGATTCAGGGAAACATCTGAAAATCTTATATAGAATGCATCATTTTATTTTTGCTGATTGAGGATTTATATTTGGAATCAAATATACATTTATTTTTTTTAATACTGTAGAGTGCAAAATATTATGGCGGAACTGAACAGGTATCTTCTATCATGTTTCTTTTTTTGCTAGCGCTTTCAGACCAGTCCTCCCTTACACTGAATGACCGATCTCTCTTGGTGTTTAGAGGCTGAATTTGTAATCTAGCACCATTTGAAATCGGTTATGACAGAGGGCAAAAAGCATCTACTTGAAAAATCCCAATGTACTCATCATTTCAGAAGAATTTTAACTGAATGTTTTCCATTTTGTTATTTCTACATGTAATCTGGACCAGAAAACACTCAATAAATTGAATGACTCCTGTATTGCAAGTGTTAATTCTTATCAAAAGCCAATGAAATATGGTTTTGAATTTCACATATATATATATGTTTTTTAGTTTGTTTTTAGTTTTGATTTACTTTAGTCTCATATAGGAATGCTCTGAAATATGCTATTTTGGAATAAATTGTAGGCCTGTTTTTTGATACTCCCAACATTACATTGAAGAATTACACTTTTACACCTAATTGTAATTATGCATTAGAATTCATCCTGCCAAAGACAAAAATACAACCTAGCGTAAAAGTCTACAAATAAATCCAATGCCAAGTAAAGGTGACAGCCCCCAAAATTAATGTAACCCTTTTTACCTCCATGACATATTATTACATGAACAGGTTATTAATCTTGGGTTTTATTCAATTTGGAAATATGAAAGCTTAGGGCCGATCTTGTTACAATGTACAAATATATGAATGGACAGTACACATCTTTCTAATGATCTTTTTACACCTGAGCCTGCAATGACAGGTCTATGTCTAGAGGAAAAAAAGTTAATCATAATCACAGATGGCGATTCTTTACTGTAAGAGCAGTGACTCTATGGACCTCTCGGCCACTTGATGTTGTAATGAGTGAGTCACTACAAAAGTTCAAGAAGGGCCTGGATGGCTTTTTTGAAAAATATAATATTACAAGGTTATGGGCACTAGATTCTGTGATGGGGGCGTTACTCCAGGACTAGTCTGATTGCCGTATCTGGAGTCTCTGGAAGGAATTTGTTCCCTAATATGGAGCAACTCAAATCCCCCTCATGGTATTTTTGCCTTTATCCGGATCAAGCATGTTAAGCTATATATTGAAGTCAGTGGACTTACAGTACAGTATGTTTACTTTCAACCTTAAACACGATGAAACATGGTAAAACCTAAAACAGTATAAATTTGGTGCCACCCAGTAGCGTAGCTACCGGGGGGGCAGAGGGGGCGGTGGCCCCGGGCCCCGCGCTCTGAGGGGGCCCACCAAAGTTACACTACTGTAACTATTGGCGTGCCCAGCGTGCCCATACAGTTACATTCTGTGGCAGAGCAGGGAGAATCGATCTCCCTACTCTGCCACCCGGCCACTATGGGCCCCTAAGCAGGCAGGGTGGCCCCTGTGCCAGCAGTGGGTCCCCACCTCACAGCCAGTAATGTCATCCTGGGCTATTCTGTGCGCACAGGACCTGTAATGAGGTCACAGGAGGGACGGAGTCAGGGGTCACATGATCAGGGGCTTCAGTGGCTGCAGGACTGCTGTGCTGGTTGTCATGGTGCTGGATGAGGTGAAGTTTATGTGTGGGGTCAGGAGGGGTTTACAGGGTGGATGTAGCAGAGCTGTGTGTGTATGTGTACAGAGCGGAGCCGTGTGTGTAGAAGGTGTACGAAGCAGAGATATGCATGTATGAGGTGTACGGAGGAGCGGAGCCGCATGTGTATGGGGTGTATGGCGCGGATCCGTGTGTGTACAAGGTGTACGGAGCGGAACCGTGTGTGTACGGAGCGGAGCCGTATGTCCACGAGGTGTATGGAGGAGAGCAGCACGTGCACAAGGTGTACGGAGCAGAGCCGCATGTGTACAAGGTGTACGGAGTGGAGCGTCTGCGTACAAGGTGTACAGAGCAGTGCAGTAATAAGGACACATACGGCAGCAGCGGCTCAGTATTGGGTTATGTGCAGTAATAGGGACACATACGGCAGCAGCGGCTCAGCATTGGGGTATGAGGTGCAGTAATAGGGACACATACAGCAGCAGTGGCTCAGTATTGGGGTATCAGGTGCAGTAATAGGGACACATATGGCAGCAGTGGCTCAGCATTGGCGTATCAGGTGCAGTAATAGGGACACATACGGCAGCAGCGGCTCAGCATTGGGGTATCAGGTGCAGTAATAGGGGCACATACGGCAGCAGCTCAGTATTGGGGTATCAGGTGTAGTAATAGGGAAACATGGCAGCAGCGGCTCAGTATTGGGGTATCAGGTGCAGTAATAGGGACACATACGGCAGCAGCGGCTCAGTATTGGGGTATCAGGTGCAGTAATAGGGACACATACGGCAGCAGAGGCTCAGCATTGGCGTATCAGGTGCAGTAATAGGGACACACACGGCAGCAGTGGCTCAGTATTGGGGTATCAGGTTCAGTAATAGGGACACATACGGCAGCAGTGGCTCAGTATTGGGGTATCAGGTTCAGTAATAGGGACACATACGGCAGCAGCGGCTCAGCATTGGGGTATCGGGTGCAGTGGTAGGGACACATACGGCAGCAGGGGCTCAGTATTGGGTTATCAGGTGCAGTAATAGGGACACATACGGCAGCAGCGGCTCAGCATTGGGGTATCAGGTGCAGTAATAGGGACACACGGCAGCAGCGGCTCAGTATTGGGGTATCAGCAGGATGAGGGGTTTGTGCAGGTTGGGTATAGATGGTGATGGGGCTGAAATATGAGAAGTGAAACGTGTCGTATTCTCTGTAGCAGAGTCCTGGCTGGAGGAGTTGTCATGTCGGTCTGGGCAAGATGGAAAAGACGTGAAAAGTGAACGATTCCACCAGAAAGATCGTCAGCGGTAAGACACCAACTATAACTGTGCAGTAATCACATATGTTTTGTAGGACTGGTATTTACCACTGACCATATGGCGGTAATATCAATATTGGTCTTTAGGGATTATTTTTAGTAGCAGTGCCGTCCTCTGCTACATCCACTATTAGGGGGCGTCACCAAGTTTTAATCAAAGTTACCTGATTAGGGGCCCACTCAGAAGTTTTGACCCCCTGAGCCAAAACCCTAGCTACACCTCTGGTGCCACCATAATTGTACTGGCGCAGAATAAAGTTAATATGTCACTTATACCACAACTGAGGAAACATTTTAATTTTCACTTTTTGTCAACAGCTGTACATTAATTTCTGAAATATACTTTTGGGGTCAAAATGCTCAGTACAACCCTTAAAAAATGCATTAAGGGTTTTAATTTCCTAAATAGGGTCACATTTAGTAGGCTTAATTTATTTATTCAACATAGAACCTCAGCAATTGTCGGCCAGCACTTTGTAAAGAAAACCACAAGCATTTGAGATGCTGTTTCTATCCTGAGACCTTTCATGTGTTCATGCAGCACCACCTTGCATGTTCTTTTGTGGTTTTGCATCTCAAGACCTCATCAAGCTGTTATGGCACCTGAAGAAAAGGCATAATAAAAAGAAGTGCTTCTTTCTACAGTCTATGTTCACGCACACTGTAGATGCACATGGGATTTTTATAAAAACTATAAACGGTAATGAGCATTGAGTTGCATTGTCCTTCTGTATTAGGCTATGTGCATGCTGAGTTTTTTTGAAGTACCATATTTTTTGGACTATAAGACAATTTTGAGGTGGAAAAAAGCAGAAAAAATATTTTTATAAGGTGGGGGTCCGTCTTATTGTCTAAGTTTAAGGCATCTTACCTGAGGGCCGGCCATGGTAGAGCGGGGTCACAGGAGGCATGGTCCCTTCCTCAGGAAGCCAGGGGCAGCAGAAGTGGGGCAATGCTGCTGGTCCGGTGTCGGTGGTGAGGCAGAGCATGGAGCAGGGTCCCTTCCGGCGGCAGAAATGTGGCAACACTGTGGCCTGGTTTTCACGGTGAGCAAAGCCGAGTGCATCACCAGTTTCTCGGCGGCCATCTTCCTTAGGCTGCATGTGCAGCACAGATTGAGATATTGACGGTCCTTGGTTTCAGGAAAATGGCTGCCGAGATCTCAGTCTGCTCATGCACGGCCTCTGGCAGCCATTTTCCTGAAGCTGAGAGGAGCAGAGGTCTCAATCTTCGCACGCGCTGCCTCAGCTTCAGGAAGATAGCCGCGGGAAAACTGGTGATACACTCGGCTCTGTTTGCCGTGGAAACCAGGCCGCGGCATCACCACTTTTCTGCCGCCGGCATCCCGAGGAAGGACCTTGCTCAGGTGCGCTCCGCACCGCCAACACAGAGCCTCAGCATCGCCACACCTTTGCCGCCGCCGGTTTCGTTGCTACACCACTGCCACAATTCCCAGGTAACTGCTGGATAAACCCGGTCGGAAGGAGCACAAAGAGAGGGGCTAGTAGATTTAAAATCTTTTATTATTGTAGTCCACAACGCATCTGTCTTCCTCACGTGGCAGTACACAGATTGCACGTCACCTGTCAATCAAGCTATGTCATTTATTTGATTGAATGCGACTGTGGGTTACGATATGTGGGCAGGACGATTCAGTCTATGCACAATAGACTTAATAAACACCGTCAAAACATCAAAAACGGGTCTATGTTGCATAGCCTATCTAAACATTTTCTGCTTGCACATAATAAAAATCCGAGTTCGCTGAAACTCACAGTCATTGAACATATAAAGGATGACGTGACGAATCGCTATGAGAATCTTATTAGGAGGAAAGTTTCTGGATTTTCAAATTAGGCACACTGGCACCAGAGGGGTTAAATCTCACAATTGAGAAACCTTAGTGATATCTATTTGTTCTTGCTCTTTTTGAACTATTTTATTATTGATTGTTCCTCTTTTACTTGTTATGTAATCATTTTTATCTTTATATTTTATGCATCTATGCATTAATCTTATTTCCCCATGTTTTTAACTGTCATGACGCACTAATCACCTGTTATCTCCCATTGGCTATTGCCCCTTTAAATACCTTCCCCCTATGCAATCTGTGTATTGCCACCTGAGGAAGACACATGCTTCTGTTGAAACACGTTGTGGACTACAATAATAAAAGAAGATTTTAAATCTATTACCCCTTCTCTTTGCGCTCCTTCCGACTGGGTTTATCCAGCACCGTAACCTACTTCCTCTCCTGAGGCACCCGGCTGGAGCTGCATTGATCTCCCTAAACAACGCATGGCTGGCGCTCCCCTACGACCGTCATTACTATTACCTGGATGACAATTCCCAGGTAAAAGGCCTCTTTCACAATCCAGTTTTTTTGCATCAGTCAAAATCCGCCAAAAGGACGGATGGCGGATCCATTTTAGTACTGATGACAACGGATGCCACCTGTCCATTTTTTTTGACGGATCCGACAAATGAAGAATTTTAAAGGAATTGCAGCCTGGAAAAGGAGAGAGAGAATGAATGAATGAGAATATTTTTTGTCCGGCACCCAGAAAGAATTTCGGGTTAAATCAGTGTCTGGAGGATCCGCCAGAGAAAAAAACGTTGCAAGCTCCGTTTTGAAATCTTTGAGGAAGGTGACGGACAGCAACTTTTGGTGGATCCTCAAAAAAAACGGATGCAACGGACAGCAATCCGTCACAATCCGCCATTAATGGAAGTCAATGGGGAAAAAAAACATCCTCAAAAGAAAATTGAGGATCCGTTTTTTCCAAAACCTGGCGGATTGTGACTGATTGTAAAAAACTGAAGTGTGAAAGAGGCCTAAGGCTGCGTTCGGACTATAAGATGCACCCCTCATTTTCCTCCCAAATTTTTTGGGGAAAAAGTGTCTTATAGTCCGAAAAAATACGGTAGTTAAAAACAATACTTTTTAAAATTTGAAACTGCTTCAGGAGACTCTCCTTTTGGGGAGTTTTTGGAGAAGTTTTTCATTTTCTGAAGCATTTGCTGAAGCAGTTTGAAAGTTTTTCACGTGCTTTTGGAGATATTTTTTATCATGATATGAAGCATTTTTGCTGTCGCCTTTTGAGTTACTTATATTGGACCATTTTTCATCCAGAAATACTTAATAGAAGTGGTATGCATTTTTTTTTTCTCCCTTTAGGTGTTTTCCAACATCGGAAGAAAAATGTTCAAAAGACTGAATGTATGAACATAAAGTTGTTTTGTAATAGAAATGAATAGGAAGATTCTTTCGAGTGGTGTTTGAGCAATTTTTCAGGTATCTATTGGAGCAGACCAAATCCAGAAGATTCCTCTAAAACTACTGGTGCACATACCCTTGCAGATAAAAAGAAAGGGTTTACATTCAAGTGCATATTGCGACAAAGGTTTAATCCCACATTTTTTTTATTAATCACAGTAAATGCATTGTTATTGATAATATACACACTGAGCCCAACATAGTTTTTTTTGTTTTTACCTTGTATCCTTGCATATTTCTCTGTGCATCCAGCTTTGGATAGCTGAAAAGGTGGTCCTATTGCTAAAACTACATTTCCCCAGCGGCATCTTCTACCCAATGTTGCAGACTTCATCTCTTGTGTGCTCCTGACTAACTCCACCTGTCTGAGTTATCATCAAGCAAATCGAAGTGTAGAATTCACCAGGGGTGTAACTACAACAGGTGCATGGGTTGCAATCGCACCCAGGCCCTGGAGCCTAGGGGTCCCTTTGGACTATAGAAAAAGACTGTTGCAATTAAAGATTTAAAATATTTGGGGGCCCCGTTGGAGATTTCGTATCGGGGCCCTTAAGTTTCAAGTTGCGCCACTGGAATTCACCCCTTATACTTCTGTGCACTCTCTGTTCCTAACAAAACCAGAGAAACAAGAATACAATCTGACATCCCATGTAATAATATAGTATACAAAAACTTTATTCTCAGGAACAAGTACAAGGAAAAGGGGGAAGGAGTAAAAATGCACACATGCAGAAAATGGGCGCCCAAATCAGGAATCGGACACAAAAAGTCAACCCACATTATTATAAGCATTGCATCAATGTAGGTAAAATAGTGTACTTATACATTGCAATTGCAACATCCCACATGGCCTGGATCGATGTCTATATCGCCTGATCAGAGGTACTCTAATATGGAAATCAACTAAGCCCTTAATAACCACCGATACGTCTTTTTACTGACCTTAGATATAAGAGAATAGCATTCCCATACAGTTGATAATCCAGCAGCTGTCGGCTGTACACTACAGCTGACAACTTGCTGCATCAGCCACGATCAGTGTTGGTACTGACCATGGCTGTTTAACCCCTTAATGCTGCTGTCTATAGTAACTACAGCACCTAAATGGTTAAGAAAGCGTGGAGGCTCTCTCTTTAACTCCATCAGCATCCTGCGATTATGATTGTGTGCTCCTGATTTTTCCCATGGCAATTCACAGCCAAATAATATCCTTAGAGTCTGCTGGCTACAGCGACCTGTTCAGAAGTTAGCGACATTTAGGTGGTAAAAATAAACTTCATTCCTGTCATGTCAATTTACATTAATTCCTCAAAAGCATCTGAAGGGTTAATAAACTACCTGAAAGCAATTTTGAATACGTTGGGGGATGCAGTTTTTAAAATCATATCACTTTTGAGAGTTTCCTATATGGAGGACCTCCAAAGTCACTTCAAACATATGAAGCTACAGTAAGTTTACCATTATTATAAAGTATAATATGTCGCGAAAAACAGTCTCAAGATCAATGGGATATGTTGAAGCATTTCAGAGTTATTGCTACAAGTGACATGCCAAATTTAAAAAAAATTAGCCCTGTCACTAAGGGGTTAACAGTTTGTACGTACACAAACTTACCTCAAAGAGTGTAGCCATAAGGGGAAGTGAGATCCCTCAGCAGTGGACATGCACCACCCCGACGCACGTTTCATGGAGCCTTAGTCGGTTCTTGTACAGTACAATGCCTGACCAATTATATCTTCTGTCATTTAAATGATACAAAACATAAGGTGAGACAATCGCACATAGGGTAATAATGTTTTTTTAAATTGAAATGGGGTGGTGAGGGGGTTGCTCACCTTATTGGGTTGTGAATGTCACAACTCCAATAAATGAACATAGATTATTCAGCTGCTGCAGTCAAGTCGCCAGATAAAGGATCTTTTTGTGCATGTGGATTAAAGAGAGGCATTCTCGTAGACTGCACTGCTTTTAAAAAGGAGTTGCTCCACGTGTGCCAATACTTCAAGCACCTTTTATTAACGCGTTTCAGGCTCATACCAACACCATTCTCAAAACTGAACTAAATAAACTTATGACGTTCAATTTTGAGAAATGGTGCAGTACAACTTACAAACTTAAATGTATTTTCTTGGGATTTTATGTAATATACCAACACAACTTATCGAAGTATAAAATAAATGATACATAGTTTTCTAAATATTTTAAAAATATAAATCTGAAAATTATGACGTTCATTTGTATTCAGCCCCTTTTGGTCTGATATCTCAATAAAATCCTGAGTGATCACTTGCCTCCAGAAGTGACAATTAGTAAACTGAGTCAATCTGTATATAATCTATTTTCTGCATAACTACTGTTCTGTGAAGACCTCAGAGGTTTGGGTGAGAACATTAGAGATCAAAGAGCATCATGAAAACTAAGGAACACTCCAAGGTCTGAACATCTTACAGAGCGCTGTGCAATCCATTATCCAAAAATAGGAGTATGGCACAACTGAAAACCTACCACTTCATGGTTGTCCACATAAATGGACAACCCAAGCAAGGAGAGAGAAGCACTAGAGAGACCCATGGTCAATCAAGAGGAGCTCCAGATATTCACTGCTCAGGTGCGAGGATCTGTCCACAGGACAACTATTAGTCCTATACTCTACAAATCTGGCCTTTATGGAAGAGTGGCATGAAAAAAGCCATTTTTAAAAGCCAGCCAATAGAAGTCTTGTTTGCAGTTAGTAAAAAGACATGTAGGGGACACAGCTAGCAGAAGAAGGTGCTCTGATCAGATGAGGCCAAAGTAGAACTTTTTGGGCTAAATGCAAAATGCTATATGTGGTGGAAAACTTACACTTCACATAACCCTGAAACCACCATCCTAATCCTCAATCGTGGTGAGCAGCATCATGCTGTGGGTTTGCTTTTCTTTAGCAGGTATAGGGAAGATGATCAGACTTAATTGAAAGATGGATGGAGCTAAATAGAGGGCAATCCTGCAGAAAAAGATGTTAGAGGCTGCAATAGGCTCTTACAAACCTACACCTCTCAAAGATTTCATCTAAGGGTGCAGTGATCATATTGACACCATGGGTCTGTTACAGAATTCACTGCTCATTGGGCCATGAAGGAAAAATAGTTACATTTTTACGACAAAAATTTTGCTTTAGCCCCAGATTTTACATTTTCACACCGAGAAGAGAGATGGGCCATGGTCTGATTGCACTCATTATACTCTGTCACCACCATCACACACATTGCCAAGCAGGGTGCATTCCTCCAAATCCACTGCCATCAGTAGAGGGAAACCACGCTCAGGTTTCAACCCGATGCTTTCTCTGTGACTCAGCTGACGCAATGATGTCATCGTGCTGCCTACATCATCAATCAGGTTCACAGCATGAAGAGGAAGGAAGCGATGCAGTGGAGAATCATTTGGAGTGGTAATTTTTTAAAATATTGTATATATATATATATATATATATATATATATATGGGGTGGGCCATTTATATGGATACACCTGGGTGGGCCATTTATAAAGTTGGAATTCAAAATGGCCAACTTCAAAGTGGCCACCATGGTCACCACCCATCTTGAAAAGTTTTCCCCCTCCCATATACTAATGTTCCACAAACAGCAAGTTGATATCACCTACCATTCCCATTTAGGTGTAATGTAAATCGCCCACCCAGTATATACACAGTAATATTATAGGTATATACACACACACAGTATATATATAAATATATATATATATATATAAATTTAGGAATAGAAGAGGAAGCCATACAGAGACATTTAATGATTTGTGACGGGGGCGAGGACAGCATACAGGGACTTGTAATGAATTGGGGGATGGGATATGAAGCTACATAGAGACCTATAATGAATTGAAGGGGAGGACACAATACAAGGACTCATATTGAATTGGGGAGTGTGAGAGGATTCTATACAGGAAATTATTATGAATTGGGAAGGGGAAGAACACTATAAAGGGACTTATAATGACTTGGGGATTGGGAGAACACAATACAGCAATTTACAGTGAATTGGCAAGGGGGAATGGACACAATTCAGGCACTTATAATGGATGGAGGAGAGAGAATACTATACAGGGATTTATATTGAATTGGGGAGATGGATAAGGGGGATACTATACAGCAAATTATAATGAATTTGTGGGTTATAGAGGGACTTGTAATAAATTGGGTGGGAAAAAGGGCAAAATATAGGGACTTATAACAAATTGTAGGGTGGGAGCGAGGATGCAGGACAGATTAAAAATTAATTGTTGGGTTGGGAGTAAAGGGACTCACAATGAAATAGGAGATGGAAGAAAATGCTAAAGATGGCCTTATAATGACTTGGGCCATGGGAGATGTCATGTAATGCATAGGGATGAGCGATATTGCCCAATATCGTATCGGAATTCCGATTTCCGATATTGGAAAATATCGGATATCGGAATTTCCGATATCAATGCAAGTCAATGGGAGAAAAAAATCGTAATTACAAAATAACCACTACAGTGCTATATAATGGATAAAATGGAGGGGAAACACCTCAGGATAATGGGGAAGGAGTTTGCAGAGGAGCAAAAAAAATCTCTAGAAAAATGCACAGAGCAAAAGCTGTAGCAGGAAAACTGGTCGCCATCTTCTTAACAGCAGTGTTTTTTCTTTGGGTTAGGATTAGTTGGGGTAGGGTTAGGGTTTATGGTTAGTAGGGTAAGGGTTAGTTAGGGTTATGGTTAGGGTTAGTAGGGTTAGGGGTTAGGGTTATGCTTATGGTTAGTAGGGTTAGGGGTTATGGTTAGTAGGGTTAGTAGGGTTAGGGGTTAGGATTAGTAGGGTTATGGTTAGGGGTTAGGGTTAGTAGGGTTAGGGGTTATGGTTAGGATTAGTAGGGTTATGGTTAGGGGTTATGGTTAGTAGGGTTAGGGGTTATGGTTAGTAGGGTTAGGGTTAGTAGGGTTAGGGGTTAGGATTAGTAGGGTTATGGTTAGGGTTTAGGGTTAGTAGGGTTAGGGTTAGGGGTTATGGTTATGGTTAATAGGGTTAGGGGTTAGGATTAGTAGGGTTATGGTTAGGGTTTAGGGTTAGTGTTAGGGTTAGTGGTAAGGGTTAGGGATAGCTAGGGTTAGTGATTTTACATTATTAAATTTAAACTGCCAGTGGCCGTGTCAATATGCCCTTTGACTGACATGGCTCCACAGAGCGCTCATAGGCTGAAGGATTGTGGGATTTCCGATTTCCGATGTGGAAAAAATATCGGAATCAGGAATCGGAATTCCGATATCGCAAATATCGGGCTGATTTCCGATATTTCAATATCAGAAAGCTCATCCCTAGTAATGCATTAGGGAAAGGGAAAGAAGGACGCTATACAAAAACTGACAATGAATTGGGGACGTGGAGAGAGGACACTATACAGGGAATTATAATGAACTGAGGAAGGAGAGGACATGATACAGGGACTTATAATGAATCAGAGAGATAGGGTGAGGACACTATAAAGGGACTTATGTACTGGAGAGGTGGGCAAAGGGCAATAGTCAGGGACCTGTAATGAATTAGGAAAGGGGAGAGAAGACACTATAGAGAGTCTTATAATGAATTGGGGAGGAGAGGACACTACATGGGGACTTATAATGAATCGGGGAATGGGAGAAAGAACAAAATACAGAGATGTATAATAAACTGGGTGGTGGGAGAGGACACAATACAGGGACATATAATAAATTGGGGATAGGAGAGGATACGGTACAGGGAGTTATAATGAATTGGTGCAGCGGGGAGGAGAATGGACAATACAATAATTTATATTGAATTATAAGCAGGACAGAACAAAATGCAGGGATGTAAAATAAACTGAAGGATGGGGAGGACATAATAAAGGGATGCACTGTATAATTGGGGGAGGGAGAGGATACTTTACAGGGATTTATAATGAATTGGGTTGCTGGTGAGGAGAGAGGACACTATATAAAGGCCCCATCACACACAGCAATCTCGCCAGCGAGATCACTGTGTGTGACGGGGATCAGCGACCGGCCCCCCTGCCGGGTATTGCTGATCGTGCTTGATCGGCCTGGGCCATTTTTTGATCGTTGCTCTCCTGCTGGCCAGTGCGCATCGCTGCGTGTGGCAGCAGGAGCCAATGATCAGCGAGGCTCCCAGCACTCTAAGCAGGCGCTGGGAGCTGGTCTCTAAGGTAAATATCGGGTTACTAAGTGGCGCGCGTCACTTAGTTACCCGATGTGTACCTTAGAAACCTACGTGCTCGCAGTTTCCAGCGCGAGCACGCATGTTTCTAAGGTACACATCGGGTAACTAAGTGACGCGCGCCACTTAGTAACCCGATATTTACCTTAGAGACCAACGTCCTCGCTGGTGCTGATCGCTGGTGAAGCTGCCTGTTTGGCAGCTCACCAGTGATCATGTAGCGATGCACCAGCGATCCTGACAAGGTTGTATCGTTGTCGGGATCGCTGGTGCATCTTTATGTGTGATGGGGCCTTAAGAACTGATTATGAATTGGAAGGGGGAGTCATTATAGAGGGACTTGTAAAATTTAGGGGGTGGGAAAAAGAACACAATACAGGGAATTTTAATGACTTTTGGTGTGGGAGAGAGAACTCAGGGCAGATTTAGAATGAATTGTGGGCATTGGGGAGGAGGGATAGAGGATACCAACAAAGAATTTTTAATGTATTTGGGGGGGGAGAATCACAGTAGCTATTTATAGGTTTGGGGGAGTACAATGTTGACTTATAAATTTATATTTTTGATGGTGCATGGCTAATTGCATATTAATCATATGCTCCGTATTTGCACTCAGGTATACAGTGTGAGGGATGCGCTATTCAGGAGGCAAATATATGGGTTACCCTATTATTTTCAGGACAACAATGATCAGTGCAACAAGACGAGTCTTGGCTGGAAGATGTTGAAATGAAGGTATGACCAGATGAAGAAGAAACAAAACAGCTCTAATCAGATGAGACATTGCCAGTAAGTTACTGGATGTGAATATTTATTCTGTATCAATACTATATGACTTGCAGAGAGTTTATGGGAGTAATAGCCTTGATTGTAAAACAAACTGCCTTATGTATTGCACCATCCCTTAGTATATAGTGTACTCTCTTGTTTTATGTAGCACCATCCATTATTCACAGATTCCTCCCTCATTATGTATAGCGCTGTTCCATTATTACATAGCATCTAATCTATTGATATCTATAGTACTGTCTCATTAAATAAATACTGTTATTTATTGCTCCGTTCCTTATTACATAATGTCCTCTCTTATGTATAGCGCAATCTCTAATTATTTATTTTCCCCATTTTCTCTCGGACAGTGCCAAATATATGGTAAATATAGTCGGCAACTCTCACCATAAAATGACAGAGGTCTAGACTCATTTCTTGCATAGGAGCACCCGGCTGTCAGGGTCAACCCCTGTATAAAGCAGAGTATACAAGTATATTCTGAAAACGCTACTTGGTACTTTAACCCCTTCACCCCTAAGCCTGTTTTTACCTTTTTCACCAGGACAATTTTTACTATTCTGACCGGTGTCACTTTATGAGGTAATAACTCTGGAAAGCTTAAACATATCCTAGTGATTCTGAGGCTGTTGTTTTTAACATGTCCTTCATGTAAGTGGTAAATTTAGGTCAATAATGATTGGAGTTTATATATGAAAATAAACGAAATTTGACAAAAAATGTGAACATTTTCCAATTTTCTCATTTTTATTTTTTACGTCCTTAAACCAGATAGTTATGCCACACAAAATACACGATAAGTGACATTTTCCCCATGTTTACTTTACATCAGCATCATTTTTTTAAACATTTGTTTTGTTAGGAAGTTAGAAGGGTTAAAAAGTTTATCAGCTTTTTTTTATTTTTCCACAAAAAAATTACAAAACCATTTTTTTATAGGAACCACATCACATTTGAAATGACTTTGAGGAGCCCATATGACAGAAAATATCCAAAAGGGACAGTAATTTAAAAAACTGCACCCCTCAAAGTGCTCAGACCCACATTCAGGAAGTTTATTGACCCTTTAGGTGTTTCACAGGAATTACAGCAATGTAGGAGTAAAAAATGAACATTTTAAATTTTTCCCACAAAAATATTGATTTGCCTCAAATTTTTAATCTTCACAAGGGTCATTTTTGCGCAATTTCACTTAAGTACACGGATTTCCCATATGTGGTGGAAAACAACTGTTTGGGCATAAGGCAGTGCTCAGAAGGAAAGGAGCGTCAATTGAATTCTATAGCTTAATTTTGAGTGTAATAGGTTGCAGATGCCATGTTGCTTTTGAAGAGCCCTTAACATGCCAAAACAGCAGAAACCCCCTCAAGTGACCCTACTTTGAAAACTACGCCTCTCGGGGAATTCATCTAGGGGAGAAGTGAGCATTTTTAACCCTCAGACAATTCACTGAATTGTATAACATTGGGCTGAGCAAATAGATAAGTACCATGTTTTTCCACTAAAATGTTGCTTTGACCCCAAGTTTTTATTTTTCAAATGGATAAAAGGAGAAAATGAATATTACAGTTTGTTATGCAATTTCTCCTGAGTGCACCGGTACCTCATATCTGGTAGAAAACTACTTTTGAGACACAGTGCAAAGATCAGAAGGTAGAAGCGCGATAATGGAGTTCAGATTTTGCTGGAATAGTTTGAGGGGGCCATGTCACATTGGCAGAGCCCCTGAGATTCCAGAACCATAGATAACCCCCATAAATGACCCCATTTTACAAACTACACTCCCCAATGAATTCATTTAGAGGTGCAGTAAGCATGTTAACACCACAGAATCACAGAATTTCATACCATTTGGCGGTGAAAAAAAATAATATATTTTTACCATTAAAATGCTGTTTTAGCCCAAACTTTTTAATTTCTATAACAGCTAAAAGGAAAGAATGGACCACACACTTTATTGTGCAATTTTTCCTGAAAGTGCCAATACCCTACATGTAATCAGAAACTACATTTCTGACACAGTGCAAAGCTCAGAATGGAAGGAGCGCCATATTATTGATTTTGTTGTTATGGTATATGGGTGCCATGACCCACTGGGAGAGCCCCTGAGGTGCCAGAACAACAGAGCTCCCTCATAAGTGACCCCATTTAACAAACTACACCTCTCAATGAATTAATCTAAGGGAGCAATTATCATATTGACACCTCAGGTGTGTCACAGAATTTTATACCATTGGGCAGGGAAGAAAAGAGAATTACATTTTTGCCACAAAATATTGTTTTAGCCTCAGATTTTATATTTTCATATTTAGAAATAGATACAAATGGCACTAAACAGCACAGCAGTGATAATGTTCTAGTGATAAAACCTTCAGTGTAAGGAAACAACAGCACACAGTCTGATAAGTGACACATCATTGGAATCTGTGTTTTAATCCCTACCTCATGCTATCTTCAGATTACATAGTAAGTAGCTGGTAGACTCCCTTTAAGAAGTGGGCAAACTAAACTACTAAAGCCTAGAGGAAGGAGAACTGAATGGCGGGAATATGCTGGTGCTATTTCTGTTGTGGAAAGGAAACCACGTAGCAAGTGTTAAGGAGATTCCTTTGGAAGATACATTAAAGTACAAACTGGTTTTCAGCTCTGGACCAGAAGCTTCATCAGATGAGCATACATTGTGCTTGGCTAAAATTTGAAACTTAGCAACAGTTATGTAATTTTATAAAACAAATGTTAAAATCATGTCAGTGTTAAAACTAGCGTTTTTGGTGCTATATGACTATGTGCGCAGTAGGCACCAGAAACGCGTCAGAGTGGTTCCTGCACCACATCATGCTTGTATGAATTTTTAAAGACAAGTATTTGTAATAAAGCTTGAAGATTTTTTTTTATTATTGGATGTTCCTGTCCACCTCCGTTTTGCATCTAACACCAACATCCTGTCATGATTCAGGTTGGATCTGTGAGAGTAAATGCACAAAGTAACCTTTTTTTCCCTTGGCTGTGTGCCAAAGGTGGTTTTGCCCCCGATGGCCATTAGAGTCATTGCACTGTGGTGATTTCAGTTGTAGTTTTCCCCCCGGTGGCCATTAGGGTCATTACACTCTGGTTACCTTAGTTTGTGCACGTGATTATGTTACAGGTGTGAGTGCTCTATAAGAGAGTGTCAGGTGTGTTAATCACTGTTGGTGATAAGGTCTTCATTTTCATGCAAGCCTGGGTGGTGAAGGATGGAGCTAAAGGAGAGTCACGGGCAGCTCAGTGAGAGTCCGGGAGTGTCAGCTATGGTGTCTGCAAGGAGGGCTGGCATGGCGTGGTGGAGTCGCAGTTATGGTGTCAGCAAGGTGTTCGTGCATGGATTGGTGGAGTGGCGGCTATGGTGTAGAGCTGCACTCAAAATGCTGGACGTTGTTGCTGAGAGCTGGACTCAAGCATGCTGGACTTTTCGGCAGAAAAGGTGGGACTCTGTTTCTGGACAGCTGCACGCAGGTGTGGACTCTGTTTGCTCCAAGGCTGCACTATGGTGCTGAGAAGATCCGTTTCTGGACAGTGCATCCAGATGTCGGACATGGTGGAGGAAAAGATGCACACAGGTGGTGGGCTCTGTTGCTGGGAGCATAAGCAACAGAGCAAAGCTAAGTGGTGTTCCCCTGTTTTGTCACTTTTCCTTATGTGTGTTTAGTGCAGTGGTGGGATTAGTTTCCGCACCGACCAATTCCCTAGTGAGTGTTTAGGTGCAGGGCAAGTCAGGGTTTTTAGGTTCCTGATCGGTGCCTGGTGTGGAACCGGCCTAGGGAACGTTAGGAGTGTAGAGACACTGACTCAGGGGAGTGCAGGAGGTCTCCACTTCCCAGTTTCCCTATCACAGGGCCACCATTGTTATTGTTACCCAGGTTTTCCCTATTCCCTTTGTCTTTTTGTATTAGTTACCGGCCTGCGGGCTGTGTCACATAGGACAATTCCACGTGCTGCGTCCTGTTGTATCAGTTACCGGCCTGCTGGCCATGTCACTCAGGACGTGGCACATGACATTATCACCAACCTTACTTTTACTTTTTTTTCTGGTTAGCCTCAGGCCATGTTCAGACCTGTGAGTATTTGCTGCTGGGCTTCACTGAGGTGAGTGAGGAGCTGCATGGTGTGAAGCAGTTTCAGCAGCAATTGTCAGGGTCTGGGGCCTCCCGTTTGGCTCAACCAGGAAATCAAATAGCGGCTGGCAATGAAGCCCCTAGAGTCGCTGCTGCGGAGTGGGACTTGCTTTTACAGGTGAACGTACCCAGACAGGTGGGTGGAGTTGGTCCCCATGGTGCTGTCTGGGGTTCCCCGAGGTGAAGGGGTGCATCCCTGTTGTTAGCAGACTGGTGTGATAGTCCGCGGGGTTTACGCCAAATCTTCCATACCACCAAAGAAGCCGCCCCTCCTGGTCGTTCGGAGGAAGGCGACCAGGGAGTGTATTTTTCCTCCATTTCCCAGGACTCTCTGTCATGAATGAGCCACCGTAGGAGGCAAAAACAGAAACACTAGCCAAGTCCAGAAAACCAGAGAAGTTGTCCGATAGCTGCCTGCAGACCCCTGAACCCAACAACAACAACCAGCAGTAGCTGTGGGGGGCTCCCACGGCACCCCAGACCCCTCGACCACAGCCGGAGAACCACACAGCCTAAAGACAGAAAGGGAAATCTAAACTGCCCCAGAGCAGACCCCAAAGCAATAGGCAGTCCCCAACATATAATGACGGTGAAGCAAGATGAAAAAACACTCACACAGATAGAAAGATAGGCTGAGCAAATGATGGGGCCCAAGCTAACTAAATAGGACAGAATAGAAAAGCTGCTGTCTGCAATCCGCCAAAACCCTCTCAAAAACAAGAGCCAACAGACTGATAGGGAAAAAAGCCCTGAAGACGCTAGGCTTCAAAAAGACTATATCAGTACTCAGGTATTATCTGAAGACAGAGCTAAAAGGAATTCAGCTCACCCAGCAGGGAAAGGCAGAGATCCAGAAAAACAAGGCAAAACAAAACCAAAACACAAATGCAAAAAGTAGAGCAGAAAACTTAGCTTTTGAGGAGCAGGAATCAGACTGGTCTCCAAGAATCCCTCAGAGTAATCACCTGCAAGGCAGAAGGGCGTCGGCTGCCTTATATCCAGTCAGCAATCCCAGTCACCCAGTCATCATCATTCTGCTCAGGTGCTTTGTAATCAGCCTCACTACTTTCCTTCACCAGAAGAGGGAGTTCATCAGACCTCAATGGTGAAGGGGAAAATGAACTCAAAACAGTACCTCCCCCTTGAGGAGGGGTCACCGAACCCTCATCCACGCCACCAGGGCGATCAGGGTGAGCCCGATGAAAGGCACGCACCAATCTTTTGGCATGAATATCAGAGGCAGAGACCCAGGGATTATCCTCCTGACCATAACCCTTCCACTTAACCAAATACTGGAGTCTCCGTCTAGCCAGACGGGAATCCAGTATCTTCTCTACCTCATATTCCATGTTACTTTCAACTAATACAGGGTCCGGAGGTGCCACCCCAGGAACAACTGGTTCAACAAACCTCTTCAACAAGGACTTATGAAACACATTATGAATTTTAAATGTGACAGGAAGAGCCAAACGAAAAGAGACCGGATTAATAATCTCCAAAATCTTGTAAGGTCCAATAAATCTAGGCTTAAACTTAGGAGAAGCCACCTTCATAGTGATATTTTTTGATGATAACCAAACCATATCACCAACCTTAAACTGGGGACCAATAGTCCTATGTTGGTTGGAAAACCGCTGGGCCTTTTCCTGGGAGAGAGATAACTTATCCACCACTTGGTCCCAGATCTGGTGCATTCTCTCCACCACAGTGTCAACACCTGGGCAGGCAGAAGGCTCCACCTGCCCTGAAGAAAATCGAGGATGAAACCCAAAGTTACAAAAAAAAGGTGACATCAAATTGGCAGAACTAGCTCTATTATTTAAAGCAAATTCGGCCAAGGGAAAAAATGAAACCCAATCATCCTGATCAGCGGAAATAAAACATCTCAAATACGACTCCAAGGTCTGGTTTGTTCTCTCCGTCTGCCCATTGGTCTGAGGGTGAAAAGCAGAGTCGAAGGACAACTGAATTCCCAGCTTGGAACAGAAAGTCCTCCAAAATCTAGACACAAATTGAACTCCTCTGTCAGATACAATGTTCTCAGGAATCCCGTGCAAGCGAACCACCTGTTGCAAAAACAGGGGCACCAACTCAGAGGAAGATGGCAACTTAGGGAGTGGTACAAGATGAACCATCTTAGAGAACCTATCACAAATCACCCAAATAACAGTCATTCTCTGAGAGACAGGCATATCAGAGATGAAATCCATTGAAATATGGGTCCATGGCCTCCTGGGGACCGGCAAAGGCATCAACAACCCACTAGAGCGAGAACAAGGTTTAGACCGGGAGCAAGTCCCACAGGACTGCACAAAATTCCTGACATCACGAGACAAGGCGGGCCACCAGATCTCTAGTACCAAAAATACCAGGATGACCAGCCAATGCAGAGCAATGAACTTCAGACATCACTCTCTTCTTCCACTGGTCAGGAACATACAACTTTCCACTTGGATAACGCTCAGGTTTGTCCTCCTGGAACTCTTCCAGAGCACGTCTCAAATCGGGCGAGATGGCAGAAAGAACTACCCCTTCGCCTAAGATGGTAGCAGGCTTGGTCACCACAGGAGAATCAGCAAAGAAGCTCCTAGAGAGGGCGTCTGCCTTGACATTCTTAGTGCCAGGAGGAAAAGAGACCACAAAATCAAAACGTGTAAAAAACAAGGCCCACCTAGCCTGTCTAGGGTTCAAGCATTTGGCCAACTCCAGGTAAATCAAATTCTTGTGGTCAGTGAGGACCACGACTTGGTGTTTAGCTCCCTCCAACCAATATCTCCACTCCTCAAATGCCCATTTCATGGCTAACAGTTCCCGATTCCCCACATCATAGTTACGTTCAGATGGAGAGAACTTTCGGGAAAAGAAAGCACAGGGATTCATTTTAGATGTTACAGGATCCTTTTGGGACAAAACAGCTCCTGCACCAATCTCAGAAGCGTCCACCTCTACCTGGAACGGGAGTGAGACATCAGGTTGCCGCAAAACCGGGGCAGAAGTGAATCTTCGCTTCAGCTCCTGAAATGAAGAAACAGCCTCCGGAGACCAATTCAACACATCAGCACCCTTTTTAGTCAGATGAGTCAATGGCTTGGCAATAGTAGAAAATTTTGCTATAAATTTCCGATAAAAATTAGCAAAACCCAAAAACTTCTGGAGGGCCTTCAAAGTAGAGGGCTGAACCCAATCATAAATGGCCTGTACCTTGGCCGGGTCCATTTCAGTAGTTGACGGAGACAAAATAAATCCCAAAAATGAAATCCTCTGTACCCCAAAAAGGCATTTCGATCCTTTGACATACAGGGAATTCTCCCTCAAGATCCGGAACACAGTCCGAACATGTTCCACATGAGAATCCCAATCCTTGGAGAAGATCAAAATATCATCCAGATAGATAATCAAAAATTTATCCACAAAGTCTCGGAAAATGTCGTTCATGAAGCACTGGAAGACAGAAGGGGCATTAGTGAGCCCAAAAGGCATCACCAGGTACTCAAAATGTCCCTCCGGAGTATTAAACGCCGTCTTCCATTCATCCCCATGCTTAATGCGGATAAGATTATACGCCCCCTGAGGTCAAGCTTGGTAAACCAGCAAGCACCTTTAACTCTGGAGAATAGATCTGAAATCAGGGGTAACGGATACTGTTATTTAATAGTAATTTTGTTGAGGGCACGATAATCAATACAAGGCCTTAATGAACCATCCTTTTTGGCCACGAAAAAAAACCGGCACCTAAGGGTGAAGAGGATGGTCTAATATGACCCTTCTCCAACGCCTCCTTAATATAGGATCGCATAGCCTCGTGCTTGGGTACAGATAAATTGAAGAGCCGACCCTTAGGAAATTTACACCCCGGGCTCAGTTCAATTGCACAGTCATAACTCCTATGAGGAGGCAAAGACGCAGACTCATTCTCACTAAATACATAATAAAAGTCCGCCAAATAGTCAGTAACATCATGCGACTGAGGAGAGGTGGAAAAAAACGGAGCTTCACTAAGGGCACACCGACAACCCCAACTCACCACAGACACAGATTTCCAATCCAAAACTGGATTATGAATTTGCAACCAGGGAAACCCCAGAACAATGGTATCATGCAAATTATGCAACACCAAAAATCTGCAATTTTCTTGATGGTTTGGGGCGACCCGCATTACCACCTGGGTCCAAAACTGAGGTTTATTTTTCGCCAAAGGAGTAGCATCAATCCCCCTCAAAGGGATATGCGTCCACAGAGGTGTCATCGGAAATCCACAACGTTTAGCAAAATCCAAGTCCATTAGATTCAGGGCTGCTCCCAAATCCACAAAAGCCTTGTCATAAAATGTGGACAGGCAGCAGATCAGAGTAATTGCCAGAAGAAACTTAGGTTAAACACCACCCACAGAAAACGTGTGTGCAAAACGTTTCTCTCATTTAGGACAGACAGAAATAATATGCGAGGCATCTCCACAAAAAAAACACAGCTTATTACGCCTTCTGAACTCCTGACGTTGCTCCCTGGACAAAACTCTATCACATTGCATAGGTTCAGACACTTGTTCAACAGGTGGCAATACCTTTTACGGCTTCTGACAAACCCTTCCGAAAGATCGCTGCCAAGGCATTATCATTCCAGGTAGTAAGGACCGCCCACTTTCGGAATTTTTGACAGTACAATTCTGCAGAATCTCGACCCTGGCTCAATGCCAACAGGGTCTTTTCAGCCTGATCAATAGCATTATGTTCGTCATACAACAACCCCAAGGCTTGAAAAAATGCGTTCACATTAGTCAGATTAGGATCATCTGGTTTCAAAGAAAACGCCCAATCCTGGGGATCGCCACGCAGCAAAGAGATGACAATTTTAACCTGCTGCGCGGAGCTCCCTGAGGAGTTAGGCTTCGAGGCAAAAAATAATTTACAATTATTTTTGAAATTCAAAAATTTAGACTGATCCCCAAAAAACACATCAGGAGTAGGGATCTTTGGTTCAGCAGCATGTGAATGAGCAAGGTAGGCGGAAATTCCCCGCACTTCCGCAGCGAGCTGCTCCACACGATCAGACAATTGCTTTATCTCCATTGAGAGAAAAAAAAATTCCCCCTACGGCCTCAGAGATATAGAGGAAAAAATATACACACTTTTTTTTTTCTGTTATGAATGAGTCACCGTAGGAGGCAAAAACAGAAACACTAGCCAAGTCCAGAAAACCAGAGAAGTTGGCAGCTATCGGACTGCAGACCCCTGAACCCAACAACAACAACCAGCAGTAGCCGTGGGGGGGCTCCCACGGCGCCCCAGACCCCTCGACCACAGCCGGAGAACCACACAGCCTAAAGACAGAAAGGGAAATCTAAACTGCCCCAGAGCAGACCCCAAAGCAATAGGCAGCCCCCAACATATAATGACGGTGAAGCAAGATGAAAAAACACTGACACAGATAGAAAGATAGGCTGAGCAAATGATGGGGCCCAAGCTAACTAAATAGGACGGAATAGAAAAGCTGCTGTCTGCAATCCGCCAAAACCCTCTCAAAAACAAGAGCCAACAGACTGATAGGGAAAAAAGCCCTGAAGACGCTAGGCTTCAAAAAGACTATATCAGTACTCAGGTATTATCTGAAGACAGAGCAAAAAGGAATTCAGCTCACCCAGCAGGGAAAGGCAGAAATCCAGAAAAACAAGGCAAAACAAAACCAAAACACAAATGCAAAAAGTAGAGCAGAAAACTTAGCTTTTGAGGAGCAGGAATCAGACTGGTCTCCAAGAATCCCTCAGAGTAATCACCCGCAAGGTAGAAGGGCATCATAGAATCATAGAATCATAGAATCATAGAATGGTAGAGTTGGAAGGGACCTCCTGGGCCATCTGGTCCAACCCCCTCTCAAAGCAGGATTCGCTAAATCATCCCAGTTAGATGTCTGTCCAGCCTCTGTTTGAAGACTTCCATTGAAGGAGAACTCACCACTTCTCGTGGCAGCCTGTTCCACTCATTGATCACTCTAACTGTCAAAAAGTTTTTTCTAATATCTAATCTGTGTCTCCTCCCATTCAGCTTCATCCCATTGCTTCTAGTCTTTCCTTGTGCAAATGAGAATAAAGTTGATCCTTCTACAATGTGACAGCCCTTTAGATATTTGTAGACAGCTATTAAGTCTCCTCTCAGTCTTCTCTTTTGCAAACTAAACATTCCCAAATCCTGCAACCTTTCCTCATAAGACAGGGTTTGCAGACCGGTCACCATTCTGGTCGCTCTTTTCTGAACTTGCTCCAGTTTGTTGATGTCTTTTTTAAAATGTGGTGCCCAAAATTGGACACAATATTCCAGATGAGGTCTGACCAAAGAGGAGTAGAGGGAAATAATTACTTCACGTGATCTAGACTGTATGCTTCTGTTAATACATCCTAGAATTGCATTTGCCTTTTTTGCTGCTGCATCACACTGTTGACTCATATTCAGTCTGTGATCTATTAGTATACCCAAGTCTTTTTCACATGTGCTGTCACTTAGCCCTATTCCTCCCATTCTATATATGCTTTTTTCATTTTTATTGCCCAGATGTAGTACTTTGCATTTCTCCCTGTTAAAAACCATTCTGTTAGTTGCTGCCCACTTCTCCAGTTTATTTAAATCTTTATGAATCCTCTCTCTCTTCTCTAGTATTAGCTATCCCTCCTAGCTTTGTGTCATCAGCAAATTTAATCAGTTTACCCTCAATTCCTTCATCTAAATCGTTGATAAAGATGTTGAACAATACAGGGCCCAGGACAGAGCCCTGTGGTACCCCACTTGAGACATTCTTCCAACTGGATGTGCAGCCATTTACGACCACTCTTTGGGTCCGATCACTAAGCCAGTTATGAATCCACCTAACAGTTGCCTTGTCCATTCCATACTTAGTCATTTTTTCAATAAGGATTGTATGAGAGACTTTGTCAAATGCTTTGCTGAAGTCAAGATATACTATATCTACAGCATTTCCTTGATCCACCCAATCAGTAATACCGTCATAGAAGGAAATTAAATTAGTCTGACATGACTTATTAGTTACAAACCCATGCTGACTCTGTTTAATCACTTCATTCTTATCCAGGTATTGACATACATGTTGTTTAATAATTTGTTCAAAGATCTTTCCTGGTATAGAAGTCAGACTCACCGGCCTATAGTTGCCTGGGTCCACCTTCTTCCCCTTTTTGAAGATAGGAACAACATTTGCTCTTCTCCAGTCTTCTGGCACTTCTCCTGTTCTCCAAGAATTTTCAAAGATTATGGAGAGGGGTTCAAAAATTTCTTCTGCTATCTCCTTCAGTACTCTGGGGTGTAATTCATCTGGACCTGGAGACTTGAATTCATTTAGGTTAGCTAAGTGTTTCCTCACTATCTTTCTGTTTATAGATATCCTGGATTCTTCTATTCCCTTAATAGGACAGTGAATAACAGTTGATGTTACATTTCCTTTCTGAGAGAAAACAGATGCAAAATAGGAATTTAAAAGTTCAGCCTTCTCAACATCCTGTCTTACCATTTCATCATTTTCATCCTGTAAAAATCCTATAGCATCTTTGACTTTTCTTTTACTTTTGACATATCCCCAAAATCCTTTATTATTGCTTTTGACATCTCTTGCAAGCCTCAATTCAATTTCAGCTTTAGATAATCTGATTTGTGCCCTGCAGGTTCTGCAGACAGCATTATATTCTTCTTTAGATATGCCTCCCTCTTTCCATTTTATAAACATTTTTTTCTTCCTTTTTAGCATGTGCTTAAGTTCTGTGTTCATCCATCCTGGTTTCCTTAAATGCTTCCTATTCTTCCCTCTTTTCGGAATTGTTAACAACTGTGCTTTGAGAATTTCATTTTTCAAGATTTCCCATCCTTCCTGGACATTTTTGTCTTTAAGGATATCCAGCCATTGGATCCCTCCAATTCTCTTTCTGAATCCCTTAAAATCTGCCTTTCTGAAATCTAACCTTGACGTCTGAGTCTTCACAGGTCTTCCGCCTCTAGTTATCCAAAATTCTAAAATAGCATGGTCGCTACCTCCTGCCTTATATCCAGTCAGCAATCCCAGTCACCCAGTCATCATCATTCTGCTCAGGTGCTTTGTAATCAGCCTCACTACCTTCCTTCACCAGAAGAGGGAGTTCATCAGACCTCAATGGTGAAGGGGAAAATGAACTCACAACACCTCTCCCTCACCGGTGTGAGCAGCAGGTGTGCTGCGGGGGAGTAGGGGCAAATCTCAACCCTCGCCATTAGCCAACCCTGGGAGGCATCAACCTCGTGGTGTAAAGGGTTGGGGGGTGGTGTACCCCTTGGTGGAGTGCGGGGGTGTGAGTGTGGTGACACAGGGGGACGCCTCTGTTGTCGATCCTAGAATGAGTTCACCGAAATATGACAAACGAGTGTGTGGCAATAAACGTTCAGGTCCGGACCAGTGTGTGAGCGAGCATGTATGGGTGGCCACCATAAAACATCCTGTGGAAGTGTGTTGCGGAGTCTTACCAGCTCATATCGAACATACACATACATAACTCGCTCCCCAGGTCGACGCTTTGGAGATGAGTGGTGCCTCCAGAACTTATTTTGCCAATACCAGCAGTGCGTTTGTCATAAACCTAAAGTGCAGGTAGTGGTTGGGGTGAACTCTGGATCTAGGTGTCTCCACTGTAGGTGGTTCCCTGATGAGGAGTGGTCTTGAGGGTCCAGAGGCCCCTCATTAAGGCGAGGGTACTGTCATGATCCAGGTTGGATCTGACAGAGTAAATGCACAAAGTAACCTTTTTTTCCCCTTGGCTGTGTGCCAAATATGGTTTTGACCCCGGTGGCCATTAGGGTCATTGAACTGTGGTAATTTCAGTTGTAGTTTTCCCCCCAGTGGCCATTAGGGTCATTACACTCCGGTTACCTTAGTTTGTGCACGTGATTATGTTACAGGTGTGAGTGCTCTATAAGAGAGTGTCAGGTGTGTTAATAACTGTTGGTGATAAGGTCTTCATTTGCAAGCAAGCCTGGGTGAAGGATGGAGCTAAAGGAGAGTCAAGGGCAGCTCAATGAGAGTCCAGGAGTGTCAGCTATGGTGTCTGCAAGGAGGGCTGGCATGGTGTGGTGGAGTCGCAGTTGTGGTGTCAGCAAGGTGTTCGTGCATGGATTGGTGGAGTGGCGGCTATGGTGTAGAGCTGCACTCAAAATGCTGGACGTTGTTGCTGAGAGCTGGACTCAAGCATGCTGGACTTTTTGGCAGAAAAGCTGGACTCATTGGTGGGACCAATTCCCTAGTGAGTGTTTAGGTGCAGGGCGAGTCAGGGTTTTTAGGTTCCTGATCGGCGCCCGGTGCGGAACCGGCCTAGGGAACGTTAGGAGTGTAGAGACACTGACTCAGGGGAGTGCAGGAGGTCTCCACTTCCCCGTTTCCCTATCGCAGGACCACCATTGTTATTGTTACCCAGGTTTTCCCTATTCCCTTTGTCTTATTGTATTAGTTACCAGCCTGCGTCATATAGGACAATTACACATGCTGCGTCCTGTTGTATCAGTTACCAGCCTGCTGGCCTTGTCACTCAGGACAGGGCACGTGACACATCCTCCATGATCTGAGCCTCACACCTACCTCCGTCTCCAAGACTTCTCTGATGCTGCGACAGTTCTCTGACATGCAATACTCCACACGATCTGAGACCTAGCCCCCATGTTTCAAAGAGTGCTTTAAAAACACATCTCTTTAAACAAGTCTATCACCTGAACTCACTAGCCTAATAACTCTTCCCTGTTCCTCCTTCTAAACATTATTCAGAATCTGCTCCCCCTATTCATCTGTTTCCACACCCTCCATGTGCACAATAACTGCACTTGATAATTGCACATAAACATTCTGGATGATGAATGGATCGTGCAGCTTTATGTGAAAATCCCTATTTATTATAGTTGCTGGATCAGTAATAACAAGCACTTTTCACCTATTTTCTCCCCCCCTAGTTCCTTGTAGAATGTAAGCTTGCGAGCAGCAGGCCCCTACTCCTAATGTAACTGTTTAAATTGTACTACTTTGTGTTGAATTTATTGTCTGTATATGTCCCCGTTTAATTGTAACGTTCTGTGGAATATGTTGGCGCCATAGAAATAAAATTATTGTCACTATTATCATATGTATAACAAGTCTATTGTAATCCATCTTTCATCCACTAGGTGTCGCACTTATTCCATTAGCAGAAAACTGGTCATTTCATTGAGACTATATGGACGTATTGTTACTAGTTTGTACAACCAGAAGATTTCTGAGAAATAAATTTATATAGCACAGTGTATCCAAACACTGCACACTTTGTCACCTAACCACCTAAATCCTTAATGATAATCCATAGATCAAGTATTTGAATAGGCACAAAACAGAGAAATCTCCCACCATCCCACCATGGGATATTTCTATTCTGTGTCTGATAGTGAGAACAAGGTAGAGAATGGAGTCAAAGAAGGAGCCAAGGATGAATAAGTACAGTGTCCACACAGAACGGCTGATGCTCATTATTGAAGTCATTACATCCCATTGTCTTTGTTTTTCTCCGGGATTTTTCAGATTAGTGAACACCTGTTATAAATGGCTGTCAGAAAATATGTGAGTGATCTTTTAACTACAGATTTTGGGGTCTTCTCATTTCCAGGAGTAAATCACAGGGAGTAGACATAGTCATCATGAGGGATGATGTCAACCATATATACCATGCTGAGTCCGGAGCATGGAGGGCTGTCACGTGGCCACTTTTTTATTCTGCCTTTCTTACTCTTATCATAGTGATCGGCTGAGGAAGGGAGGACGGAATAGAATGGCTGTAAGTACATAGTTACATAATTGTTCTGTCTAATGGCCCCATGCACATTAGGCCCAAACCATTGTTCGGCTGACAATGATCTCTCCTGATGCCCCCAAATACAGGAACAATCAGCTCGACCAAGTACCCTTATGTTCTCCACTGTCAGACTCCTCTAGAAATCCAACAGGCTGGAATCTTCTCTCCCCGGACATATTGTAACACAAACTGATGAGCAAATGGGTAACAATGTTTTGAACTTTTGACTTTCAGGTTCCATATCTCACCATCCATTACAGGTTCTAAAGTGAGACTGCCATCATTTTATAGACAATCATCTTGTCTGATGATTGTCAATGAAATGATGGGAGGCTCAAGTTTGAAGCTGTAGTAGATGGTGAGATATGGAACCTGTGTGATGTACAATGTCTGTGAGGTATGGGGTTTTGTCCACAAAATATGATGTTTTCTGTTGTAACTTTCCAGAAAGATCCGGCAGATATGACAATCCAGGCTGCTAGCTCTGCAGCTTCATCCCTCCTCCCTTCACACACACACAGAGCAGTGCCACCCCCCCTCCTCTACAGCCTGTGTTCGCACTAGTAATAGGAGACCCCCCTGCTGTTACAACCATTTGTTTCCTTCTCTCCTCTTCAGAGCGGGAAAGACTTCTTTGTTTGAAACGAATAAAACTATGAGAGACTATACCATAAGAACCAAATACCCTAGAGATATGAAAATCACATTTTTGTAATCCGGGCGGTCACAGCGTCGCGGCCGTGGTTCTGGCGAAGCGTAATCCTTTCAGAACCTGAGATATGTGTTCCAGCTAAACGGTGTATCAGAACTACTGCATATTTGGTCTTGAATTATTGTACTCAACAAATCACAACCAATGATGCCCTATATGTGTCTGTGCGGGCTGCCCCCATGGAGTTATGATTAGTATAAGTTTTCTAGTGTAATTCTACATCCAAAAGAGAGAGGTGGGATTAACCCAGCATGCATCTCTCCGTGATGTCACATAGCAAGTCTATAAAGCATTTCCTGGACAAAACCAGAGCAGAACAGCTCAAGTCGTCGTGCTAGAAAGATCCCCAGATGAGCGGAGAAGTGCAGCTCCGCCTCCACCCACCTTAGCCGCATGGTCTGCCTAAGGAACAATATGGAACTGTGAGTGTAATCTCTTTGTTTTCTCCACTTTTATTTTATACCTGTACTGTACATATTTTATGTCTCAATTTTATAGCAACTTTTATCTGTAATCACTGTCCTCTTTCGGAAAATAAATGAAATAATTATTTAGATCTGTCTCTATGCTCTAAGACTCGAACTATACGCCTTTGATAGATAATCGCTACTAATTCAAGGGGTTTGCCACGGACCCTCTTAATTTAACACTGTGAATTAAGTAACCGTGACTGGTGGCAGCGCGTTGTGTACGGCTATTGCGGCTTGCTGGCAGTCTAGAAGGGTCTGCGGCACCAGCATTCATAATTCCCTTACTGCAGAAGCCTAATTGCCGGTTCACAACAGGCAGCCCGTCCGGCGACCAATTATCCTAGGTGCAGTTCCCTGACTGACCTGAGGGTAAGGGGGGCGCCGGAGAGCTGCAAGTTCCAAAGTGGAACTGAGAAAATGGGATATACATAAATCCCCGCAGTACTTGGAAGATTGATAGCAGTGGTGGGGCATCCAAATTAAACTCCCCCTGCGGCAAATTGTAGAGCGAGATTAGCTTGCTGGATATTTTTGTCACATGGTGCCAGTGGTGGGATAACTAAGATAAGCCCCACTGCGCCTGTGATAGCCGTGTGCCGGCATTGTGTCTCGTCCCTCCGTCCACTGATACACCCGTGTCAGTGGTGGGACTGTGACATAGTGGTGACACAGGGTCCGCTGTCCGTCGCGTTTTGGTGGCAGCGGGACCCCCGTTAGTCGCCTCCGTAAGTGGACGAACGGCCGTGGGCTGTTCGTCACAACCTGAAAGTCAAAAGTTCAAATCATTATTACCCTTTTGCTCGTCGGTGTAAGTGTTGGGGCTCCTGGTATGGATTTTAATGGAAAAGAAGCTGAAAAACGCCTAATATTTTGGGTGCACAAATAGGATTCCATTCACTTCCATTCCAATTTTTTACATTATCTGTGGATGTTCATGGAGACACTGGAGCTTTATGCTCTCCTCCTAGTAATAAGAATAATATTGGTAAGAATCTAGCCTTTTCTGCATTGTTTTCTATTTCTTATGAAAATGGAGAATTTATTTGTGATTTATGGCTTCTATTTCCCTACAGCTGGAGAGAGGAAGATAGTCGCCTATGAAGGTAAATACAAGGCCAGTCCTAAGGAATGAGATCATTCTGCTCTTATAGATTGTCCTCTTTACCTTGTACTATCTAATTAATTTACCCAGTACTTCAAGCAATGTACAAAGGAGAACCACTATTAATAAAAGGAGTAATAAAACAGATCCATCCAACCCCGGATAACAAATAAGGAAAAAACAAATTAACAAATAAATTTTTCAGGTGGCCCCAAAAAAACACGCAGGAGGGCTGCCGGGGGGGGGGGGGGGGGAACTCTCCAAAAAGAAAAAGAAATTAATTCCATTGACTCAGAACACTCAATCGATTTTTAATCTCAGCTCCCATATTTTCAATCAGAATGAAATCTCATTATTGAAAAAAGGCTTGAAATATGCTCCTGCGTGTAAATTCAACAAATTCCAAGCCTTTGTAGGAATAAAAATGTTTATGCGAAAATTAGCTATTAAAAAGCACTTTATAAAAAAATCCTATTACTAATGAATCTGATACAACAAATAATTTTGTACACACGGAACTAAGGAATAAATCACATTTCCATCCTCTTAACGAGTATTCGGAGTCGATGGAAACATTTCAGAAAAATGTCATATCTGATATACGTAAAATAAGTGAGAAGAGATGCTCGAATTTTAAATATAACCTCTCTCTGTCTGAAAGAAAAGCCATAAAATCCCTACAGAATAACAATAAAATCGTAATACATCCAGCTGATAAGGGAGGAGGTATTGTTTTATTGGATCAAGAGAGCTATCACAAAGAGGTTATGAGATTAAGTGACACACAGACATACAAGAAATTAAACAGGGACCCCACTGTTAAATTTATAGGAGAACTGAAAACATTTACAATGGGGGCATTCCAGATGGGGATTTTAAATAAAAAAGAATTTGATTTCATTAATAACCCTTTTCCAAGGCTTGCAATGTTTTATTATTTACCCAAAGTTCATAAAAACATTATTGATCCCCCTGGTCACCCTATAATTTCGGGTATACAATGCCTAACGGCCAACCTATCAAAGTATGTTGACTGTCACCTTCAGAAAATAGTTCCCTTATTGCCAGCCTATCTTAGGGACAGCACCCATATATTGCAATTATTGGGGGATATAGGGTGGCAGGATCATTACATTTTAGGTTCAAAAAAAAAATTCCTGGGTCACCCCCTATCTAAACATTTCGCAGAGTGCCATGGAGGATCTATAAGTAATTTGACTTTTGCAGGAATTGAATACGTTAAGCCACAAATGCGCAAAGGCAATCATATAAAGCTAGTGTCGCGCGCTGAAAGTCGGTGGATGTTTACACTGGACACTTTAATACAAAAAGGGTTAAACAGCGAAATTGAATTGTTCGTTTTTTATTAAGTGAGTTAGGTTGAAATCAGCTTAAACGGCGGGACTGCATAAATAAACCTCTTATGGTGAGGGGGACCATCCCTAAGGAAGAAGACAGTCAGTCTTTGAAACGCGTTGGAAAGTTTTTTGGTCCCCGCGGTAACCACTAGCTAGTGAAGCCGGCAGGGTCACGTGTTGACTCACGTCACGAAGGTTCTGGATGCCTGGAGCTGCACACAGACGCCGGGAGCACGAGAGTCCGTTCACGGCCGCTTCACAGCTGGAGGTATACTGGCAAGAGGCCGTCACCGGCCGGGGCAGCCCTTGCAATTAGTTTATACTCTCCTTTTTCTGCACCTTCTTCTACACGCTGGAACTGAAAGTGACATTTTTCTCACCCCAGTGGAAGGAGGACCGCCTATCATACAACTTCTTCAGGTACTACTCTTCCCATTATTGAATGTACCACTCCTGCTATTTCAGGGAGCTGTTCACATACCGCAACACGCAGTGATTCCCTTCTTTTACTGAAAGCGGTTATTGGATGAAAGATTGCCTATTACACTGCCGGCATTGGTTTTGTCATTTCATATTTTGAATTTACACTCGTGCTGCTGTAGTTTTTATTGGATGACTGCTGATTATGGTACTATAATTAGCGTCTTTTACTAATGATTAATATTATGTTCAGCTATATGGTAATGTGTGCCTATGACATTGGAGATTTCATATACCAGCTTATTTGGTTGCAACGATACTTTTGGAAGCAATACTCTTTTAAAGATCATTAGAACAAATATATTTATTTCCCCTTATGAGTATTCCATGCGCACACTTTTATTGTTTATGATTAAATACAGGAATATTGTGGGAGCGGGGTTGGGTGTGAGTATTTGCACATCTCTTCTATATCACCAGGAGATGTCTCTGTTTTCAGCAAAATTCCATTTCTTTGAGTATAAACCATACAAAGTGCTGATCGCTATCTGCTTGTTTTCATTCTCAGGATTGGTGGTTACGTAAAGAGCAGACCCCTACCGATCATAAAGTGGTGGCTTATCCTATGAAGGATTTGCTCACATCAGAGCATCATAAATCGCTCTGATGTTCATCCTGAAAAGTTGGACAAGTGTCATGCGCACGTCACTCTGTATGTCATTTTTTCTTGCCTAGCATCCTTATGACATCCGTTTTGCAATGCATTTTTAACATCTTTTGCATACTATAATGCTCTATGTAACTTAAAACCAGTTTACAAAACTAATAAAACAATGTAATATAAACATATAGAATAGATAAATTGAAAGAAAAAAGAAAGTTGAAAGAAGTACTAACAAACAATGCAGTAACACAGGCACCGACCTTCCAGGCAAAGACCAATCCTCTAAGTAATTCAAAAAAATTGAAGGCAGCACAATATTTAGAAAAATAGAAAAATTTGATCCAATAGTCCATCAGGACTCAGCTACGTTTTGGTTCAAATGAGAACCTTTTTGAAGAGGATGCATAGATACAGTGGTGTGAAAAAGTGTGTGTCTGCTTCCTGATTTCCTATTTTTTGCATGTTTTTCATACTTAAATGTTTCAGCTCACCAAACAATTTTAAATGAAGGTCTTAATTATTAAGGGAAAAAAAAATCCAAACCTACAGGGTCCTGTATGAAAAAAGTGATTGACCCCCCTCTACTTAAAATTAACTGTGGTTTATCACATATTTGGGAAGCTGAGTTCAAACTCCCTAGCCACACACAGGCCTGATTACTACCACACCTGTTCTCAACCAAGAAATCACTTAAATAGGACCTGACTGACAAGGTGAAGTAGGCAAAAAGGTCCTCAAAAGCTAGACATCAGGTCGCGATCCAAAGAAATTCTGGAACAAATGAGAAAAAAGTAATTGAGATCAGTCTGGAAAAGGTTTTAAAGCCATTTATAACGCTTTAGGACGCCAATGAGCCACAGTGAGATCCACAAATGGCTAATACATGGAAGAGTGGTGAACCTTCCCAGGTGTGGCCGGCCGACCAAAATTACCTCAAGAGCGCAGTAATGACTCATCCAAGAGGTCACAAAAGAACCCACAACAACATCCAAACAACTGCAGGCCTCACTCTCCTCAGTTAAGGTCAGTGTTCATGCCTCCATTAAAAGAAAAAGACTGTACAAAAATGGTTTGCATGGCAGAGTTCCAAGACAAAAACCACTGCTGAGCAATAAGAACATAAAGCCTCATCTCAGTTTTGCCAGAAAACACCTTATTGTTCCCCCAAAACTTTTGGGAGAAAACTCTGTGGAATGACAAGACAAAAGTCAAACTTTTGGAAGGTGTATGTCCCATTACATCTGGTGTAGGAATAACACAGCATTTCATAAAAGAACATCATACCAACAGCAAAGTATGGTAGCTGTATTGTGATGGTCTGGTGCTGTTTTGCTGCTTCAGAATGTATGGCTGTCTGTTCGTGTTCTCAAGCTGAAGCACCTTTGGGTTATGAAGCAGGACAATGATCCAAAACACACGAGCAAGTTACACTATGTGGCTTAAGAAAAGCAAATTAAGACTTTGGAGTGGCCTAGTCAAAGTAGTGACACTAATCCGATTGAGATGCCATGGCATGACCTTAAAAAGGCGGTTCATGTTCGGAAACCCTCCAATGTGGCTTAATTACAACAATTCTGCAAAGATGATTGGGCCAAAATTTCTCCTTAGCATTGTAAAAGCTTAATTGCCAGTTATAGCAAATGCTTTGTGTAAGTTGTTGTTGCTAAGGGTGGCCCAACTAATTATTAGGTTTAAGGGCCAATCACTTTCTCACACAGGGCCCTATAGGTTTGGATTTCTTTTTCCCTTAATAATAAAAATCTTTATTTAAATATACATTTTGTGCTTGTGTTATCTTTGGTGATCTGAAACATTTAAATGTGACAAACATGCAAAAGAATAGGAAATCAGGAAGAGGGCAAACACTTTTTCACACCGTTGTAGACACCCTGTAGATATATAAATTCACATGCCCCTTACATATAATAAATTTACACTCTTTAGTACCTTTCATGTGGTACTAAAGGGTTTTAAGCCTTGTTTAACTTAATAATTTTAAAAAAGCTGTGGGGCACCCCTATTTTTGATAAATAAGGTAAAGCAGTAACTGGGGGGGCTTATATTATCAGACTGGGAAGGTCTATGGTTATTGGACTCTTCCCAGCCTAAAAATACCAGCCTTAATCATGTAGACTGGGACCATGTCATGGTAACTGGAGATACCAAACATAAATGGGGCATGTTTAAGGACACATTACTGATGTCACAGCTTAACACACACTCCAGATGTAGCAGAGTTGAGGAACGTCATGTGACCTCATTATTATGGAATTACAGCAGACAGACGAGTAAAACTTTGATTTCTATAATAATAATAATAATAATCTTTATTTTTATATAGTGCTAACATATTTCGCAGCGCTTTACAGTTCGCACACATTATCATCACTGTCCCTGATGTGGATCACAATCTAAATTCCCTATCAGTATGTCTTTGGAATGTGGGAGGAGACCAGAGTACCCGGAGGAAACCCACGCAAACACGGGGATAGCATGCAAACTCCTTGCAGATGGGAATTCAGATTCTATGGGAATAAGTGGTTTAAACAGGGTCGAGAAGTGATTTTTTTCAATTAAAGGGCTTTTCTTAGTGTTTCTTTAGACTATGGGGTTAGTAATGGGGATGTCCGATAGACACGTCTCCATTACTAACCCCTTGACATGATGTCAGCGGACAAAAACAACTGACATCAACCCCAAAACTATTACCACACTTGCCAACACACCAGGGCAGGTGGGAAGAGACAAGGCAAAGGGCCAGAATTAGTGCATCTAATGGATGCGCCTTTTCTGAGGAGGCTGAGGGCTGATTTTATTAGTCTGGGATGGGCTAATATCCATGACACCTTTGCAGAATATTAATATCAGCCCACAGTCGTCTGTTTAGCCATTGTTGGTTATTAAAAATAGGGATGACCCCACTTCATTTTTTGGGGGGCTCTCCCAATTTTTAATAGCCAGTAAAGGCTAAGCAAACACATGTGAGCTGTTATTAATAGGCTGGGAACCTTTATGCTATTAGCCCCTTCCCAGAATAATAACACCAGCCCCCAGCTGTCTGCTTTTCTTCAGCTGGTTAGTAAAATTAAAGGGGATGCCATGACTTTTAATTATTTTTTTCATATTAGCTATTCACAGACGGTGGGTACTAGCTACAAATCTCATCAGAGTCGCCTGGTCACACTGATTGCAGGGAAACCAGGCAACGATTATGATAGTTGTATTCAACACCTGGCGCCTTGGAACAGCAGTAGTCGTAATGCTTTTCCTAGATACAGGTACATGTTACACTGATGACACACGGATGTAAAAAAGCAGACGTGTCTATGTGTTTTGCACACGGACACGTTGTATGAGTAAACACACTGACATGTGCGCAGACCAATAGATTTGAATGGGTCTATGTGTGTGTCACCACATGTACTGGAGACTCTGATATGTGAAGAGGGCCTAAGAAGGTGAATCCTGGTAAATACCGTCCAACAAAGAGGCTCTCAATGCATGTGTTGTGACTGTCACACAGACGCGACACATGCAGCTGCGGCGCTGAACAGCTGGAGCGATCCAGGTATCCGGGTTCCCGTGACAGCTTGTTTGCTAAGCGCTATAACGTGCCGAAAAAGGGAGCCGAAGATATTCACGCATTTCTAATTATAACAGATGATATATTGCAGAGTATAATATAATAACTGACAACCATTCATGAAAGATAAGTCGCGTCTAACTAACATGCTGGATTTCTTTGAGGAGGTAAGTGCAAATGATGTTGGTAATGAGGCTGATGTGATTTATCTGGACTTTGCAAAGGCATTTGATACAGTTCCACATAACAGCCTTATACTGAAGCTACAGAAACAAGGACTGGAGGAAACTATATGCAGATGGGTAAGGAATTGGCTAAATGACAGGAAACAAAGTCGTCCTAAATAGTACATTCTCTAAATGGGATATAGTCAGCAGTGGGAGACCACAGGAATCTGTACTAGGACTGGTTCTTTTTAACCTCTTTATTAATGACCTTGTGGATGGAATTGAGAGTAAAGTGTCAGTCTTTGCTGATGACACCAAACTATGTAGGATAATAAAATCTGACCTTGACATTACAATATTGAAAAACAATCTGAATAAGATGCCTGAATGGGCAAACACTTGGCAAATGGGTAATAATGTAGATAAATATAGAATAACGCACCTAGGACGGAGTAAACCTATTGCTGCGTATACATTAAATGCGAGTGTACTTGGGACTACAAAACAGGAAAAGTACTTGGGTATTCTGGTTACAAGTAAGCTATTGTCTTTTTTGTCCCTTTATCATCTGGATATCCTATATGTGTTGGACAATCTTGTCCATCACTTATAATTCTATTTTTGCACTGCTCTATTTTGATTGACTCTTAGGTTCTTTACCAGTGGTTTAAAAACAGGTACAAACTAATCTATTGCCTGAGATCTTACGTAATTTGTAGTGTTCCTTTATTGGTGACATGTTTTCGTTCAGAAATTGCTCGAATTCTTTGTGAAACATTGGTTGCATTAGTTGTTATTAATCTTCTATGATTTTTCTGTTCACCTTTTGGATGGACATTTCAGAAGCTACGGATTTTTGTGCCCATATTTAGCGAATATATCGCTCTATTTTGATTTTCTTTCTAGTTCTTTGACAATCGTTCAATAATGGGTACTTTAAATGATTTGTATGCTCTGTGGACTTACTTCCAGGGCTGTGGAGTCGGAGTCGGAGCTCATTTTGGTGGAGTCGGAGTTGGAGTCGGTATAAAATGGACCGACTCCGACTCCTAAAATATATAATAAATTGGGTACAGTAATTCAATGCAGGATGTGCTGAATATTTTTTCATAGGAGTTTGGGAAAGTTATGAAATGTCCTATAAATGGCTGTTCTATTCCTGATCTAAGGCTACATTCACACACAGCGTTTTTCCTGTGTTTTTTGAGGATACGTTTTTCAGCTGCAAAAGTTGATCATCTTTTTAAAAAACTGCATCACCTGAAAGGTTTTTGAGCTCATAGATAATGTTTTCAATAGCAAAAACAGATTAGAAATCTGCTCTATCTATCCATTTATCCATATCTGTCTATCCATATCGTATCTGTACCAAAAAGAATGAAAACCGGGTAGTACACCAATATATATTCTGTTCTATCTAAATATCTTGATTATTGGATCATAAAAATGATTAAATGTCTGAGGTTCACATTGTACTACAATAAATTTTTCACTTAAATATAAGCAATATATGTGGGAGTCGGAGTCGGTGTAAGGGAAATTGAGGAGTCGGAGTCGCAGGTTTGGCTTACCGATTCCACAGCCCTGCTTACTTCATTGCTGTAGTGTTCCTCTTTTGGGTAATAAACATTTGTTTAGAAACTGCATGGTGCACGCTCACCGCCCACAATGAGATCAGTATTTCATGAAGTGTTCCAGGCAAATCCTCCGCAACATCACTGAGATGTGGACCTGGTTCTGTGACGCAATTGGTCCAGGTGGAACCTATCGTGTTCATGTCTGGGTGTGACATCAGTGATGGGGAGTGGCTACGTTTTTAAATGTTCAGCGTGTCACCGGCGCCTTTAACTATACAGCTTTTGGACAGGACGCACATATAGCATCCTGTATTAGGAAATGTTATTCACGGAACAGTCACTTCAGAGATATTATGACCAGAGATGTTAATGGGTCCTAACTACGAATACTTTCCGAAACAGACTCGATTTATATGAGTAAGGTGTAACAGTGTGAGATACTCTCTTGCCCTGATAAACTTGTATCATAAAAAGTTTCTAACATATGGCGTGCGGCGGTCTGCCAGAGAATGAGTGCAATATTAATATGAAGATTAGGGGTATGTGCAATCATAATGCTTGGAGACGTGTGCAATAAAATGAGTGAAAATAGAGGAATGAGCCTTTGTGCAGTTAAGTGTCCTTTGTGGGGTACCTAGTGCGTTATCTGAAAAGTGAGTTTAGGACAAATTGTCTGCACAAATGACTGATAGCTGCTATAATATGAAATAAGGGAAGATCCTTTAGGAGAATACATAACTATACTGTATTTTCAGATGCAATCCCTCCTTGCATACTGTCCATTTCCGACATCCACTAGAGTGGTTTATAAGTCTATTAAGTGTATAGTTCTGAGTCAGTTCTGAGTGTGGTGTTTACCTCTTTGCGGCTAATTCTTTGACTGTTTCGGATAACATAATACATGATTTTACAACTAGAAAGCAGGATTTTGTATCCACCAATTTGAATGAGGTAGTAGCTAAAGGATAAAAATTAACCTTTAATCTAACAATTAAAAATGGACAAAAAAAGCACACACACCCAGGTGCAAAAAACCCCACAAAGACTGTACTGTATATGGGGGGCAGGATAAGAGACGAGGATGGATATGAGGGAACCAGGATGGATTTAAGGGGGACAGGACAAGGGACCAGAATGGATATATATGGTGGGTAAGGATGCATATATGGAGCGGCTAGGATGGATATATGGGGGAGGGGCAGGACAAGGGACCAGGATGCATATATATATAGGGGGTCCTGGATGGATATATGGGGGGTGGCCAGGATGGATACATGGGGGACGGGCAGGACAAGGGACCAGTATGCATATCTATAAGGGGGCCTGGATGCATATAAATAGCAGGCAAGGATTCATTTATGGGGCAGCCAGGATGGATATAGGGGGGGAGGGACCAGGATGCAGATATATGAGGGCCCAAGATAGATTTATGGGTGAGGGGGCAGGGCAAGGGACCAGGATGCAGATATATGGGGAGGGGCCAGGGTGGATATTTATGTGGGGCCAGGATGACTATTTGGGGGGGCAGGACAAGGGACTAGGAAAGATATATGTGGGTCCAGGAGATATATGGTGAGGCAGGACAAGGGACATATGGGGGCCAGTATGTATACCTGGGGAAGCAGGATGGATATCTGGGGGCCAGTCTGGACAAGGGACATAGGGGGTCAAGGCTGGGCGAGATTGTTAAATAAAGGGGGCCAGGATGAGGGACTTTATTACTCTTTGGGGGCCAGAATGAGGAACATGCTATATTAGTTTATGGTGACAAGTGGGGAACATAATTTCTTTAGGGTCCAATTAGGGACATTATTACTACTGTAATATAATTTACTATTTAGGAAACGGTTTTCTATGGAGGGAACAAAAGGAGATCCTGTTACGCTGTTACTGTGTATGGCGGTACTACGTTGCTTTTCTTCTTCATCTGACATAGTGTAGAAGTCAGGAAAAAAGTAAGGAAAATGCTCTGGAAGCGATCAGCTATTGATGACTGTTATTTTTTGCAGAGACGAGTCCTGGCTGGAAGAAGTGACGGCGGTCTGTGCTGGTTGAAGAAAAGCAAAGATGAAGGACTTTAACTACAGCTGTCACTGGTGAGTCAGTGTGTTACATACACACACTATATACTGTGTACAGAGCTCCTTTGTATAATGTTACTGGTGATCACTGTATTACCTGCATACAATATGCACAGAGGTCCTGTGTATAATTTCAGTGGTGATCCCTGTATTAAATGTACACTGACACTATATAGAGAGTTCCTGTGTATAATGTCACCCCACTTATTAAACCTGACAGGGCACACCTGTGAAGAGAAAACTATTTCCGGTGACTACCTCTTGAAGCTCGCCAAGAGTGTGCAAAGCAGTAATCAAAGCAAAAGGTGGCTACTTTGAAGAACCTAGAATATAAGACATACAGTATTTTCAGCTGTTTCACACTTTTTTGTTAATTAAATAATTCCACATGTGTTAATTCAGTTTTGATGCCTTCAGAGTGAATCTACAATTTTCATAGTCATGAAAATAAAGAAACCTCTTTGTATGAGGTGTGTCCAAACTTTTGGTCTGTACTGTATCTATCCTGGCCCCCCATATGTATCCATCTGGGCCCCCCACATGTATCCATCCTGCCCCCCCCCGAATGGGCATCCATCCAGGCCCCTTGTCCTGCCCCTCCCCCATGTGTGTATCCATCCTGGCCCCTTGTCCTACCTCTGGCCCCCATGTGTATCGATCCTAGCTCCCTCCCGTACGTGTATCCATCCTGGTCCCCCGTACAATCATCCATTCTGGCCCCCCTGTATGAGCATCCTTCCAGGGCTCCCCCCTCCCCTGTATGTGCATGCATCCAGGGCTCCCCCTCCCCTATATGTGCACCCATCCAGACCCCTCCCCTGCATGCGCACCCATCCAGGTCCCCCCATCCCCTGCATGCGCATCCTTCCAGCCCCCCATCCCCTGTATGCGCATCCTTCCAGGGGCCCCCATCCCCTGTATGGGCATCCAACCAGGCCCCCCCTGTATGTGAATCCATCCAGGCCCCCCCTGTATGGGCATCCAGCCAGCCCCCCATCCCCTGTACGGGCATCCATCCAGTCCCCCCATCGTAATGTGCATCCACCCAGGCCCCCCCTCGTTATGTGCACCCATCCAGGCCCCCCGTTATATGCATCCATCCAGCCCCCCCATTATGTGCATCCTTTCAGGGCCCCCCTCGTTATTTGCATCCATCCAGGCCCCCCCTCCGTTATGTGCATCCTTCCAGGGCCCCCTCACCTCCCGAGAGAAAAAAAATCTTTCACTCTTACCTGCCTGCGCTCCCAGCGGCGGCGTCCTTCTCCTCCTCCTCTGCAGGTCGGTGGCCGGCGCGCTCATGGCAAAATGGCCACCGACAGAGGCCAGCGATGGATGTGTGCACCCGTCGCATGAAACTGACGTCATACACCGGGCACACACATGCCACTATCAATCAGGACGCGCATCACAATGGTTCAGGTAATGAACGCTGCGTGCGCGCGCCCCTGCTCTTTTAAAGGGCCTGCGCCCGTTTTTTTTTTTTTACTTCTCCTCCTCTGGCTGGCTCCTTCCCACAGCCAAGGGGAGGGCCCACCGGGGGATTCCCCAGTACCCCGCCAGGCCAGACCGAGCCTGGCAACACATGTGGGAATTGTGTGCTTGTAAGGCTATCACAGCATGTGTTGCAGGTGTCTAAAAGCTGCAAATCAAGCAGCAATGGGGACTCAGGGAATCAAGCGAGTAGGCTCGCTCAACAATGGTGGGGATGTGTGCATCATTTGCATAGACCAAATCAGATTTTTCTGTCAGGAAACAACAGATCACATAAGTTGTGGATGACTTTATATGTTCATGTTACTTGCTGAAAGATAATCAGTTTGGGGGAGGAGAGCTAGATCTTAGCAGATTCTTGTTAAATGTATGTTTTTTTTCTAATACCCTAAAGTCCTCCTCTTTAGGTCTCAGTAACAAGTCACCTCCTTCAAGCCGTAAAGAATGTTTTCATTCCTCATCTCTTTCATCTTATGAAACAAGTTGTAGGGCAACTCTATTACTGTGTTGACACACTAGTTTGACTAGAACTGGTATGTGGCTGTGCTGGTTTTAGTAGGATCCAGCATAATGGTCACATGTTCTAGTGACCAAGTGATCGCCGGGACCAATGGCTACTTGTGACTGCTGCATTTATAGTCATAGGAGACATGAAAACTCTAACCAACATTTTTATTATACCCTTATAGATATTTGGCAGCCCAGGAAAAAACTGTGGCAGAATCATTTAAATGTGTTGATGCAAGCCAGAGTCATTACCTCATAAATGGTCAAAATGTAAAACTCTGGCTTGGTCATGAAGGTCTAAATTGGATCTATCACTAAGGGGTAAAGGAAGGATTTGCAGTTACTAGGGGGTTAAACCTTTTTTCATACATTTACGGTTCTTTGCGATTTCATCAGAGACAATTTTTATTTATTTGCCAGCACAGAACAATGTGAACATTTGGGAGACAACATAATTTGGGAATATGATCCAAGCTTTATTACATAAAGATATGAAAATTGAACAGAACAAATATCAGAAAGAAGTAAATGCATCATTAAAAAAATAGTTCATCTATCAAGGACGTTCTAAGGTGAACATGACTATTCAACTTTTACTTCAAGGACAACATAAACCTCAATGTTGGGACGGTGGATACTTTAGCCGAAAACCTCCTCAGCATTGATGGAGCACAATTAATGTAAACCAAAAACCACACATCACATTCTATGTCAGTGTTTCTCAACTCCAGTTCTCAAGACCCACCAACAGCTCATGTTTTCAGGATTTCCTAAGTATTGCACAGGTGATGCTGTTAATGCTTGAGCAGGTGATGAAATTATCACCTGTGCAATACTAAGGAAATCCTGAAAACATGAGCTGTTGGTGGGCCTTGACGCTTGGAGTTGAGAAACATTGTTCTATGTCATTTCCCCTAAGTGAGCAGTCGTCTTTTCACTTGTCGCACGGGACCACACAAAAACATTGAAGAGGTTAATCATTCATAATTAAATGTAGATCAGGAGTGAAGAAATCAGATTAAGTAATACGAAAACAATAGACAGCTAGACAAATATTTCAAGTGCCGCTACCTGCACTCACAATAATGAAAGAGGTTGTCCCAACTGGCACACGGGTAGTAAAAAAGGTTGCCCACCACCTGACAACCATTATGGGACTGACCGCAATAACCCAGCACGTCTGTGGAGGCAAGTTTAGTGGCATCTATATAGGAAGTGGGTATCACAACATACATTCAAATACATTTGCTAACATTTAATACATTCTTTTTGAGAATTGATATTTACAGTCATGCTTTATTAAGGGGATACAAAAATGTATATTTGTAATGTGTTTGCCAGGTCATAAAGATAAAAATTAAAATTTTCATTTTATATACATGGACGCGTGAATGATGTGTTTTAATAAATCAAGTGACATAAAGCAAAGCCATCAATATGATTAACTGAATAAGCAGTTGTAGCAGCAAAAGATAACCTCAGTCATGAGTGTGTGCAAGTACAAATTAAAAATCATAAACACAACAAGAATGGACGGTGTAACATGGATAGTTCATTGTACAGGATGTCCCTAAACTCTGGACATGTAGGCAAAAATACATATTTCAAGAAATGGAATTTATACAATTTTATTCAATTAGAATATTAAACAATTTCTTCAATATGGACACTGGAGGCAGTGTGTGCGCATATTGAGATCTCGGAAGTAGAAATCTTAATCAGTGCATGCGCCGGCCTCCGATGGCCATTTTCCCAAAGTCCAACTCAAGGAAAACGAATGGAAGTGCGGGGACTCAGCCAACTTATTGTGAAAGCCCGGAGGCTCCCGCAGCTTTGCAGAGCCAAACACCCCCTCCTCCCAGCCCGGGGCCAACAGCATCTCCCCATTCCTTTCACTGCCAGCCTCCTGCAGCAGCGACCCTGCCTCCTAGGAGCCCGCTGCACTACAGCCACCCCCTGGTAAGCATCTTATAATCCAAAAAATAGAGGAATGTAATTAAAATGATAGTTAATGAGCATTCCTACTTTTCCAGAGTTTAGGGACACCCTCTATAGTTCTTACAAAATCTGCGCTTCAGAACTTGAGATGGGAATGCAACCATGGAACAGATCTAAGAGGACAATAAAATGTCACTCTCCTCATTAAAGGGATTCTGCCAGTACAGAATGACTGTTCACACCAAGGTACAGGCGCTCAGTGCTTCATGGCGGAGCCTTTTAAATACACATTCCCATGTGCCTGGTTTTCATCCAACTATGGAGCCAGAATTGTCAAAGAACAAAAAAGGGTGGTGTAATTTGAGGGAAAACAAGCAAGTGTCATGGAGTATTTAAATGAGTGGCCCCTAGATAATGCACTGAGCGGACTGCACTTGGTTTGAACAGTCATTCTGTGCTGATAGTGCCTTTAAGAACTGTAACAAAAGGAGTGTGTATGTATGTGTGTAGAGGTGCAGAGGCATAAATTGATTACTCTTAAAACATTGTATTTATTAAAACACGTGTGACAAAAAGGGTTTTAAAGCTTGCCATGTGTCTGAATTGTTTCAGGTAGCCAATAACATTATCGACAACACAGGATTCTCAATTTTTATCTTTGTTAATTATCTGTTCACAGAGTGTTTCCGTGTGCATTGGATGCAGGCATCAAGAAATGGTCCTGAAATATATGCAAAACATGTCCTATTGACCATTATGTGGATCAACACATTAGGTTATATCTTGAATAGTGATTAGCGAGTATACTCGTTGCTCGGGTTTCTCCAAGCATGCTCGGGTGGTCTCTGAGTATTTTGGGGTGCGAGGAGATTTTAATTTTTGTCGTCTCAGCTGCATGATTTGCAACTGCTAGACAGCTTGAATACGTGAGGCATGTGTTTGTTAGGGAATTCCCACATGTATTCAGCCTGTCTACAAGTCATAAATCATGCAGCTGAGACGACAAAAACTAAATCTCCGAGCACGCCAAAATACTCGGAGGACACCCGAGCAACGAGTATACTCGCTCATCACTAATCTTGAACTGTATGGACTTGTGATTCCTTTCAACTAAGACACCTAATGTTTGTTGGCATACCCAGTTTTCCTTACCTGTATTAAAATGTGTGGTTGACTAGGAATGCAGTGGCATCTTTCAAAAAACACATTTATAATGATCGTTAATGGGTGATGCATTCAACTAAATTTAAGATTAATCCAATGGGAATTTCAGACAGGAACAATCTTTTGAAAGTATTTCCAGACATCTAACACACACTGTTCTAGGCAGAGGATATCCATATGTACTACTAGGTCATATGGAAAGAGTTTTTACCCCCTGACAAAGCTAACACGAAACGCGCGATGGGGTGCTGGTGTGGTACTTTGGTACATTGACTATGGCATCTGCTAGTGGGTAATGGGTCCAAGGACTACTGCACTTTAATATAATTGAGGGTTCCTTTGTGTCATCAATTTGTATTTGGCTATTATCTACCATTTTGCTACTTTTGTGGAGTCATTTAATGATACTGTGTGTTTACAATTCTCTAGTCAATTGTGTTTTTTATTCCCTTAATTTATATATTATTCTGTGCAAGGTAATTCTCCCCTCCCTCATTTTTCTTCATAAAACTATCATGTTGTATTACTTGTTTCATGTTTGGAATCCATAATGTGACTCACCTTTTACCACATTGTCTTTTTTTTGGGGTTCTTTGGGGTGTAGTTATCATTTTCCTTCTGTATTTCTTTATTGTAATAAAATTATATTAATTTGGGATATTTTTTGGTATTTTCTATTACCATATATCTTGAGTTATTTATATATCTGGTTTTTGGAACGCTATCAAAGTTCATAATTATTTGGCTATGCTACTATGGATTTTTTTTAATCCAATTTTGGGTTATACATTCAACACACACTAACTAAATATAAATGAACCTTAAAAAGGATATTCCCATCTCCAAAGATCCTAATCCCAATATGTAGAAGGTGTAATAATAATATTAGCAAGTATCTCCAATTTAGACATGTAGTATAGTTTTTCTGATTCACCATTTCTCTTTCCTCATGTGCTGGCATTGCAGGACCTTAGGTATCCATGGTACATCCAATAGCAGCTAGCTGTCACTATATCAGTGGTCATAAACATGGATGCCTGCACATGATGAAAGAGACAGAGAATCAGAAAAACTATACCACATTTCTAATTGGAGGCCTTTGCTAATGTTATTATTACACCTACTACATATTGGAATAGGATCTTGGAGATGGGAATACCCTTTTAAGGCCAACATAATTAGTTCTGGGCAGTGGATATCTACAGGTCCCACTGGGTCATATGTAAAGAATTTTTTTCAGTTGGGATAAATCTTCTGACATGTCTGCTTCATTAAATGTCTTAGGCTGGTTTCACATTAGCGCTTTTGTGCGCAGCGCATCGTGCGCATGCGCACTGCGCACCTATACTTAACATGACGTGCGCATGGTCTTGCGCATACTTGCGTTTTCGTGCGCATGCGTTTTTTTTTGTCTTTTGCGCCAGGCGCGCCAGACGCAACATGTTGCATTTTTGGTTCCGCCCTGTCTCGTCAAAAAAACGCATGCGCACGCTTGCGCACGGAATGCGCAAAAACACCACATTGGAGCCTATGGGAACGCATGCGTGCGCATGGTCTTGCGCACGCTTGCGTTTTTTTGCGCATGCGTTTTTGAGTTAAACAAGTCTAGAATGTTCTCTAGACAATGGAAAAAACGTCACACTTAAAAACGCATGCGCATAAAAACGCCAACGCATGCAAAAAACGCATGTAAAACGCAAACAACGCTGCGTTTTTTTTTACACATCAGCGTGCGCATGACGTTAAAAAAACGCGCGTTTGCTTTGCGTTTTTCTTTGCGTTTTTTATGCGCCCGATGCGCTGCGCAAAAAAACGCTAATGTGAAACTAGCCTTACACATGAGAAGATTTGGAGTCATCTTTATTAGAACCCTGCATATTGTCTGTCCTTCCGCAATTATTCTCCATGTAAATGTATCAATAAATTAAGAACTTGGTATTACTATTTTCCAAACTCTGACACTATCCAATCAGTGCAGACTGTGTCAGAAAATGTATGGATAAATATCATCGCAATGGGAATATTAAAATCCAGTGAGAAGAACAGCACAACACAAAAGTCTAAAAAGATACCTTAACAAAGTTATATTATAAGGAATGCAATCATTGATAAAACAGACATGCCAGGAGAGCTGACCGTTTCTCCTTAAGAAAATTATAATACTTCAAAAACCAACTTTCAACACATTACATTCAAAATAATAAATAGGTTTTCAGACACTTTTCAAAATCACTCTTAACTTGAAATTCCCTAAAGTCGGCTTATTTGACTCCCTACATACAATCTGAACATGGTGGCACACTGTACAATTGACCTAGATACAAGTAAATTACTTTCCTTCATTTCAAAGTAACAATTTATACTAAGTATGCAACAAGACAAACCAAACAAAACACTCCTATATTTAAATTAAAAAGACGTGCAAAGTAATCATATGCAGCAGTTAAACATGCAATGTACATAAATTACAGCTAACAATTGAAAGCGGATCTGGATTGCCATATAAAGCTTTAAAAAGTCCCCCTTAATATGAGCCTTAATGTCTATTATCTAGTGCAATTGATTGGCGAGCGTGGCCAAAAATTAGCCGGCTAAACAACAAAGTATTAGATCACATTCATTACACTACTAGACTAGTAAAATTCTTTTAAAAGCAATGGTCAGTCTATACTTGGGGGTGTCACTAATCAGAGTACACTCGGGGGGGTGTCACTAATCCGTCTATACTCGGGGGTGTCACTAATCAGCCTGTACTCGGGGGTGTCACTAATCAGCCTGTACTCGGGGGTGTCACTAATCAGCCTGTACTCAGGGGTGTCACTAATCAGTGTACACTCGGGGGTGTCACTATTAAGTCTATACTCGGGGGGTCGTCACTAATCAGTCTACACTCGGCGGTGTCACTAATCAGTCTACACTCGGCGGTGTCACTAATCAGTCTATACTCTGGGGGTGTCACTAATCAGTCTATACTCGGGCGTGTCACTAATCAGTGTACACTGGGGGTGTGTCACTAATCAGTCTATACTCGGGGGTGTCACTAATAAGCCTGTAATCGGGGGTGTCACTAATCAGTGTACACTCGGGGGTGTCACTATTCAGTCTATACTCGGGGGGGTGTCACTAATCAGTCTATACTCTGGGGGTGTCACTAATCAGTCTATACTCGGGCGTGTCACTACTCAGTGTACACTGGGGGTGTGTCACTAATCAGTCTATACTCGGGGGTGTCACTAATAAGCCTGTACTCGGGGGTGTCACTAATCAGTCTATACTCTGGGGGTGTCACTAATCAGTCTATACTCTGGGGGTGTCACTAATTAGTCTACACTCAGGGGTGTCACTAATCAGTCTATACTTGGGGTGTCACTAATCAGTTTATACTCGGGGGTGTCACTTGCAGGCCAAACTTTATGGCTGCCATATAATCTACGCAAATTTACATTTTCAGCATTTCCCTAAGTCATCCAAGCGTTAAACCTGAACAGTACATTCCTGACTTAACAAAAGTGGTTTCAGACAAAACTTCACATGCTTGCTCTGAAGTTCTGAAGAAATTTGTACCTTCTTCCTTTTGGTGTAAAAAAAAATCACCGCTCTTGTTCACAGTGTCCAGATTTATCATTGTGTATTCCACCAAAATAACCTAATGGTATATTTTGAAGATATATAATGCTGCTTCCACTATTAATAAAAATATAATTACTGGCCTTTAGCATCAGGCTTCAGTACAAAGTTTTTATTTCTCCTACAGCATCAGACTTTTTAGACAAATTAATACAAGTCACACTTATCATCGCAGAAATGAGTAAGACAAATGACCTTCCTTCATAAAACTATTGCACTTTGGTAAATGTATAAATTGGGGTACAGAGATCAAAAATGTCATTGCGGTTACTCTAAAATATCAGAGATGGTAATACAGTTATTTATAAGGGCGTCAACACACAAAAGTCACAATGTGTAGAGATTGGGAAAGCTATTCTTCTCAACATGAACTAAACAGAGTAACTGCCAAATTATGTGTAAAGTGTAATAAGGACGTTGTGCAGAAGAAATTATGCCACATGTGCCATTTTTATATATCTGGCACAAATTTTGAAGATAACACACTAGTAATAATCTCTCCTATAATCTTGACAATAGAACATTTACCAAAGTTATTCACGGTCTCTTCATGTATAAGTTACATGAAACAATAGGGGGAGAATTTGCTTCAGCCTGTAGTTGGACCCCACGTTTCTCAGGATCTTCATGTGAAAAATGCAAAAATATATTTGTACGTAAATTAACGGTGTATTTCACTGGTGTTAACGTTGATATAGTTTTCTGTTGCATGATCTAAAGGGCGTTATACAATTATGCGTAAAAATATATGTTTTCTAATTATCTCCACATGTAAAAAGGCGTAGCAATCCCCTGGCAAAAGATTAAATGCTTGATCTCATTGATCTCATGTATTATGCATTAATTGAAAATTAGCATGTGTAGACAGCACATCCCATTGCATAAAGCAGAGAATGTGCTGCAGACAATAAAATAAAGGGATTTGTACAAATGATTACACAAACAATTGTTTGTGCAAACCTCACATTAGTTGTGACATATAAATGCTATTAAACCAGGGCATGCGATACCATTGATCAATGCTAACTGCAAGCAATTTATCTGCCCAAGTAATAGGGTTCTTCTTCTTAGTCAGAGATAAGGGAATGACTATATAGGCACATGTGAGGCACAGTTATCTTTGGAGGCAGATAAAAAGGAAAGGTGTAGTTTACCCCACTCTCCAGAGTGGTGGTAGTTTGCCCCACTCTCCAGAGTGGCGGTCACGATAAATCGTCACAAACGATCCAGGGCACAGAGAGGTATACATTTGCATCAAGGTCTTCTCTGTACTTCAGGCGTATTTATGCATCGTTGCAAGCAGTGTAGTGCACATCAAGAGTTTCAGATTTAGACTTCCTAAAAGGTGAATTCACAAAAACGTTACCATGTAGATTTGAGCAAAAACACTAAGGATATTTAAGATAAAAAGATAGTTATAAAAATTCACAGAGAAAAAGCAGCAGAAGTCAAAGGCTGTAAAGAAAGATTAACAAACGTTAAATGACAAAAACAGAAATAACAGCTGAAGCCCTCAAAAGCCAACAAAAACTTATTTCATCTAATTAACCCAGTCTTTAAGCTTGAGGTGTAAACCTGTTATTAGCTCTAGATTGTAATTTGTTCCTCATTTTAGGACTTTCCATTTGCAGGTAATGCTTTGTCATGAACGTATCAGACTCTTTGGAGGTATTGCTTGGTATCTCCCAGAGTACAGCTTTTTGAGGACTAAAGCTCCTAATCCCTGCTTTTGAGGGAAGGTAAAAGACAATTAGAGTACACAGTTTGTTAAAGTAAACGGTTTAAAATCATTTTGAAAGAAGGCCATTTTATGCAAGGATCATTCTTATGAGACATTTACAGTAATGACTTAGTGTCAGAGGAACACGTGGAGACAAAAACTGTGAAACAAGACTGCACGGAAGCAATTAGTGATTGAACGAATACTTTACACAAAAGGTTAGAAACATTGTGATGCTGTATGCAGACAACTGGCAAGCAGTGCGTGTTATATGGGAAAAACATCTGGCGTCAATATTGGGATTTCAAGTGGGGCCTCATATCTGCTTTTTAACCCTCTGGGGATTAATTGCTAACCCTTATCAAAAGGTTTTTCAAAATGCTACCAAATTACAAAGAAATGACATTCAAATAATAAGGTTGGATTAATTAAAGGGAATCTGTCACCAACTGTTTGCCACCAAAACTGAAAGGAGCAAAGTTGTTGAGGCAGACTCCGATTCCAGTGTTGCGTCGTTTACTGAGCTGCTTGCTGGAGTTTTTCTAAAATCAGTGTTTTAGCTGCAGAAGATCACCAAAGGACTAGTAAATCTATTGAGGTGTAGTCCTCAATATTCATGAGCTCTATATAATTCCAACCCTTCCACTGATTGGCAGTTTTCTGTGTACACAGTGCATAGACAGAAAGCTGCCAATCAGTGGTATGAATGGGGTTACACAGAGCTCAGTACTCAAAGAACTAGTAGCAGATGAAACAGTGATTTTCATGTTCTCAGATGGTGTGGTAAACACTTGGTGAGAGATTGTCTTTAATTACAGATAGCTGATCATGCAGACAAGGGCGGACACATGTTATACTGATCAACAAAATTAGATTTCATTTGCTAGACTTGAAAAGTAACCGTCATTTTAATTGTTATTTCATAAATCCATAGAACACATGAAAATAAGCAATGTTGTAACATAATTTGTCAGAGAAATCTGCTTCTTTCTCCTCCTGGATTGATCTTTCACTTTCAATTCATGGATAAAATCTGTATTTGGTGAAGAAAGATTTTCACATTACTGTGATAGGAGATGGCAGCTATGGAGGGTGTAGGAAAAGGGAGAAGTCAGAGGCACATTCTGCTGCAAGTTCTCCTGAAATGACACTTGACTTCTTTTCTACCATAGATTTGATAAACTGTAACAATTGTTTCAGGAGAACTTGCAGCAGAATGTCTGTATCTGCCTCCAACGCATCTTCTCTTTAAAACTTTGAGCAGTAATTGTCATCTCCTATCTCAGAAATGGAAAAAATGTTTTTATGTCTTCACTGAACACAGATTTTACAGCTTTTGTCCTTGAACTGAGAATGGAAGATCAATCCAGGGGAAGAAAGAAGCCGATTTCTCTGATAAGACATATTACAAAAGTTTCCTATTTTCCAGTTTACTATTGATTTATACAGTAAAAATTAAAACAACAGTTACTTAAACTGTAGCGTTATTTCATTAGAGCTCCATTGATTTAACTGTAAAATTAGCAAGGCAGTAAGAAATAAAAATGTGGTTCAAGCTCAGTCAAGCAGCCTCATTATTGACCCCAGTAATCTGAAGGAGAATGCCGTCAAGAAAAAGTTACATCACAACAGACTTCCAGATTCCAGTGGTCACCTTTGTCCTGTGTATCTCAGGCTGCTGCAAAACCAAACTCCACCAGGGGAGGCATGGATTCTGCAACTGCTGAACCAGCGCATGTTGTGGACCACAAATAAGGGTGCTTTCACATTGTCGATATTCCTTCCTATTATCCTGTAGGCGTACACTCCCGAAAAAAGTGCATGACAGAGCTCACGTTTGCTCTGCAGTCACCACTGCAGTCTATTGGCTCCATCGGCACACGTGTTTGGACCCCGTTTTGCGGGGATCTCGAACGTATGTCCCAACGGGGACACAGAAAGCACCCTAAGGATATTAGCAGTGTCAGTCTATCTAGAGTAACCAGTCTGACTCGCATGACCCAAAAGGTTCAACTCAACGCAGGCACGGAGATAAAGAAAAAAAAAAAAAAGGAAAGGCTTCACTGCAATCCATTTTCTCAAGTTGTTTCACCAAATAATTGTTCTAAATATTAAATTCAAATGGAAAAACCTCAATAACTATGGAAAACCCACCACCAAGTATAAGCAATTTCTTCTTTACAAGTTACATCAGCAAATGAAGTGTAAATTAAAAAAAAATACCGTAGTTTGCTTCAAAGCTTGTGTTTTTTTAAAGACCCATTTTTAAAAGGTTTTTATCAAGTTTGTAAGTTGTTATCTATTCATTGGACGAGTGATAACTTACTGAACACTAGGGTCAGACAGTGTTCTTGAGAATGAGCTTCTGCAGAGCCCTGTCTGAACAGAGTGGAGGTCGAGCATGTGCTCCTCTGCTCCATTCATTGCCCGAGACTTGGTGGAGTGGAGCAGACCTGAGCATGCTCAACCTCCACTACATTTAGGCTGAGTTCACACGTAGCGTTTTTTTCGCGGCGGTTTTAAACGCGCGATTTTGCCGTGAAAACGCGAAAAATAAGCATCCCATGCATTCCTATGGGATTCCACAATGCTGTGCTAATGCTGCATTTTTTTCCGCGGCGGAATCGCTTTGCGGTAAAAAATGCAGCATGCTCATTAATTTAGCGGAATCGCAGCGATCCCACACCCATAGGAATGCACTGTTCTGCTTACTTTCCGCATGTGGCTGTGCACACCATGCGAAAAGTAAGCAGAACATTTGCGGATGGTACCCACGGTCCGGAGGAGAGGAGTCTGTCCTCCAGGCACCATATCCCTGTAAAAAATAGAATTTAAAATAAAAAATATTGTTATTCTTACCTTCCGGCGTCCCACGCAGCCTTCTCGCCTCTCTCCACGCTCCCAGTCCCAGTAATCCTTTGCGAGAATGACCGCGATGGCGTCCATTCTCACAGGATCGTGACGTCTCGCGGTCATTCGAATGACCGCGAGACGTCGCGATCCCGCGAGAACGGACGCCATCGCGGCCATTCTCGCAAAGGATTACTGGGACCGGGAGCGTGGAGAGGCGGGAAGGCTGCGTGGGACACCGGAAGGTAAGAATAACAATATTTTTTATTATTTTTTACATCCTATCTTTTACTACTGATGCTGCATAGGCAGCATCAGTAGTAAAAAGTTGGTCACACTCGTCAAACACTATGTCTGACGAGTGTGACCAACCTGTCAATCAGTTCTCCAAGCGACGCTCCAGATTGCTTAGAAAACACTAGCATTCTGCAAGCTAATTACGCTTGCAAAACGCTAGTTTTTCCGCGGGAAAATCGCGGGAATTTAAAATGCGATTTTCCCGCGGAATGGAATCCAGAATTCTCAAGGTAATTTCCGCGAGAGTTCCGCGTGTGAATGTAGCCTTAGAGGGGGCTTTGCATAGGCCTGGTCTTGGGATCTATGGGGGTCTCAATGTTGACCTATGGGTAAACATTTTGGGAAAATCGATTTTATGCCATCTTGTCACTGAAAAATAAGGGCATCAATTTATTGTTTGACATTCTTTGATTAGCCATATTGAGGGATACATGAGTTAGTGTTTACATATTTATAGTGCAGTTTAAACTGCAAAAATAGGGAAAAAAAATATTACAAGCTGCTAAGGTAATGTGTATATTTATTGTCATACGATGACATGTTTCAAAACCCAAAAAGCATTTACTACCCCGCCCTTTATAGTAAAACATTTTCCCTTGTTTATTATGCTTTTATTTATTGTTAGTATGCAACACAAGAGGGTAAGCAGTACAGTGCGATATGGACACTGCCAAAGCGATTACAAAGAGATTGAAGTCCTTAAAAAGGTTTTTCAGTGCTAAAAATATTAAGATAATCAGTCAGTGATCAAAAAGGGGGCTAACCCCTATAGTCTATATTTGAGGCCTTTTCCACAATCAAGTATTTTTTGGTCAATATTTCATTAGCATTTGTATGCAAACAATCCACAAATTAAAGTAGCTTCAAAACACAGGTCAGCTGAGAATCTTTCAGCTATAGTTTTTCTCTCTGTAGGCTCCACTCCTGAGTTTGGCTTACAACTGATGCGAAATATTGAACAAATACTTATGTGACTGTCATCAGGATTTCACCCCCTATCCCTAGTAATATGCATATGGAACGATTTCAAAGACAAATCCAACAATACCTTTACGAAGCCAGTCTGTTTCTCCAATGAAAGAGATATGCAAATGAGACAGAAGTGCTTTGGACCTGTGGAAGCTCTTCCCATGCCTATGTCACTACTGCTATATTCATGTCTCTCCGGTCGTGAACGGTTTATAGTGAAATATTCTTTCCCACAGATTATCACCCCAACAGTGCTCACTGCAACATTCAGTAGTTTAGAAATTCTAATGTTACCAATGCCATCAGTATGACTTGCAACAATAAGGTTGCAGAGATGTTGAGACAGCTCACTACGTTTACCAATTATTAGAGGTTTCTTGTGTGGCACCTTGGTAGTAAGCCATCTTTTTATAGGCCATCAGTTGAACCAGCTGATATATTTCACTAAGTGCCAGGATTGATTTCTAACTCCGAATAGATTTTAGGTGGTGACCTGACTTCCATGGCTTTTAGTGCCTCTCTTTCTTCGTGTTCAATATTTTTCCCTGTGTCATTTCTCATTATCTAATATATAAAGCTCAATGTGTGTATGTATGTATGTATGTATGTATGTATGTATGTGTGTGTGCGAGTGTGTGTGTATGTCCGGGATAGGCATCCGCACCGTCGCAGCTACAGAAAGCTACAAAATTTGGCACAGTCACACGTCTGGACCCCGAGAGCGTCCTAAGCTATGTTGTGAGGCGAAATTGTAACCCCGCGTGTTCCAATTCACCAAACAATTTTGCCCCTATCTACATAATGGGGAAAAAGTGTGTGCGTGTCAAGACCCGCCCCTCATTATGAGGTCATAATGCCCCTATCGACTGTACATACTGGGGAAACAGTGTGTGCGTATCAAGCCCTGCCCCTCATTATGATGTCACAATGGTTGCCATGGCGACGCTGATGTCATCATAGGTTGCAAGCCCAGCCGCTCATTATGATGTCATAATGGTTGACTATGGGATGGAGGATGTGTGATGGGTATATGGGCACTGGACTATGGGATGGAAGATATGTATGACGGGTATATGGGCACGGGACTATGGGATGGCGGATATGTATATGGGCACGGGACTATGGGATGAAGGATGTGTGATGGGTATATGTGCACTCGACTATGGGATGGAGGATATGTATGATGGGTATATGGGCATGGGACTATGGGATGAAGAATATGTATGATGGGTATATGGGCATGGGACTATGGGATGGAGGATATGTATGATGGGTATATATGGGCACGGGCCTATGGGATGGTGGATATGTATGATGGGTATATGGGCACGGGCCTATGGGATGGTGGATATGTATGATGGGTATACGGGCACGGGACTATGGGGTGGAGGATAATTATAATTTGTTATAACCAACCACAGTTAGTTATTATGCCCGGGCAGCGCCGGGCTCTTCAGCTAGTTATATATAAATTAATTTATGGACATCTATGGTATGCCTGTGTGGATTGAGTGGGTTTTTAATCTACATCTGGTGAGAATTTCATGTCAATAGCACCTTTAGAAATGTATTTACTTCGAAAATTGGTGATGTTTTCAATACTTATTTCGCCCGCTGTAAATAGTATGTGGGGGTGAAATCCTGCTGACTGATTCTGTTAAAGGTCTTAAATGCTTTAGTCCAGAAAAACCCATTTAGTGGCAATGAATGGGCGGTAACAGTAGAGATACCTTGTTGAATTATTTGATTCAATGAGCTCCTGCTCAGGCTGCTTGAACTTGTCATTTTTGTTTTCACAAAAATATACACTGGATAAAGAAGAAACAATACTAATATTGCTAAAGACTGAAGAAAAAAAATCACTGTATATAACTTTAAGGAGTTTTTTCATAACTTAAAAACAAAGTTAAACCATGCAAAAAAAGTGTAATAAATGCGGCCCTGAGCCAAACCTAAAGAACTAGAGATACTGCACATAACCAGTATTTTTCAGAATCCTTTGCATGGATTAGTACAAACTATTATTATAATATAAGGCATGAAAAAGTACAGGATATTGTAAAAGTCAGAATTAAAATGATGCTACTGTAAGCCTTAAGACAAAAAAAAACTCCTTAAAATTAAAAGGAATGATTTCATACAAACTCCCATGGTCTATTATTAAACTCAGAATGAAATCCATTAACCTTGCGTCATATTTACTGCTGTAGCTAGCATTCGCTAAACCAAATTGCAACTATTGTGAAGCGTCCGTGTTCGTATAGGTGATTGATGGCTGCCATAATATTGTGAGATTTTTTTTCCCCTCACATCTTTACGAAGAAAAGCCTCATATTTTCTTATAACGTTAGGCACTGCATGTTTAGCCAATACATCGTAAAAAGTAAACATTTTTTCAAATGTATTTTTTGGCTTTTCCTATTTAGGTTCTGCTTACATCCATATCAGGAGGAAAGAAGGGCCAGTGAAGTCACTTCTACAAAGAAACCCGAGCCTGTAGAGGTCGATAAACCTCACGTTTAGAGATATATGTTGGGTTGCTTGTACGAATGGCAGGTATTACCCACGTGACCAATTTACTAGAACAGGACAAGTGCATGATACCTGAAAGCCAGCAGTTACGTGTAGATGTGACATCACAGACTGCGCTCACCACCTGGTACGGAAGTGTGCGAAGCGGGATTACCCCTTTAATTGAAAAATCTGTGAAAGCCTCTCCACATTTGGATTAGTATGGACTTTTGGATGCTTAAAATCCAGAATTTTTTATTCCACAAATCATATATCCCTAGAAGAATGTATAAGCAGTACAGCAGAAAACATGACCCAGTTTTTAAATGAAAAAAAAAAAGACATTATTAACAGACATTACAGAACATGCTAAATAGGAGAAAATCACCAGTTGTCATAAAATTATATCCCAGTGATCTGGACTCGTCAACTATGAAATTGCTTTACTGAAGCCCAAACTATGACAAAAAAGAAATTGTTGTAGAAGTATTTGGTGAAAACTAAACATGCCCTACACCTCGCAACAAAGTTCTTTACAAAGATGAAAACAGTGACTGCTTTCTATAGAACTGTTAATAAAGGAAAATTGGTGTTGAATATTAAAATATAGACAGTGTAGATCTCAAATGTATAGTGCCGATGTACGTGTACGTGTGCATCTACATGTCACACATTGGCTACCACTGTAAAAAACCAAAACAATGCACAGTATAACGTTATACTTTTTGGGGGGAGGTTGGGCATATGCTTAAGAAGCACTCTGTGGACACATTTGACAAAGTCTCTCATACAATCCTTATTGAAAAAATGACTAAGTATGGAATGGACAAGGCAACTGTTAGGTGGATTCATAACTGGCTTAGTGATCGGACCCAAAGAGTGGTCGTAAATGGCTGCACATCCAGTTGGAAGAATGTCTCAAGTGGGGTACCACAGGGCTCTGTCCTGGGCCCTGTATTGTTCAACATCTTTATCAACGATTTAGATGAAGGAATTGAGGGTAAACTGATTAAATTTGCTGATGACACAAAGCTAGGAGGGATAGCTAATACTAGAGAAGAGAGAGAGGATTCAAAAAGATTTAAATAAACTGGAGCAGTGGGCAGCAACTAACAGAATGGTTTTTAACAGGGAGAAATGCAAAGTACTACATCTGGGCAATAAAAATGAAAAAAGCATATATAGAATGGGAGGAATAAGGCTAAGTGACAGCACATGTGAAAAAGACTTGGGTATACTAATAGATCACAGACTGAATATGAGTCAACAGTGTGATACAGCAGCAAAAAAGGCAAATGCAATTCTAGGATGTATTAACAGAAGCATACAGCCTAGATCACGTGAAGTCATTATTGCCCTCTACTCCTCTTTGGTCAGACGTCATCTGGAATATTGTGTCCAGTTTTGGGCACCACATTTTAAAAAAGACATCAACAAACTGGAGCAAGTTCAGAAAAGAGCGACCAGAATGGTGACCGGTCTGCAAACCCTGTCTTATGAGGAAAGGTTGCAGGATTTGGGAATGTTTAGTTTGCAAAAGAGAAGACTGAGAGGAGACTTAATAGCTGTCTACAAATATCTAAAGGGCTGTCACATTGTAGAAGGATCAACTTTATTCTCATTTGCACAAGGAAAGACTAGAAGCAATGGGATGAAACTGAATGGGAGGAGACACAGATTAGATATTAGAAAAAACTTTTTGACAGTTAGAGTGATCAATGAGTGGAACAGGCTGCCACGAGAAGTGGTGAGTTCTCCTTCAATGGAAGTCTTCAAACAGAGGCTGGACAGACATCTGACTGGGATGATTTAGCGAATCCTGCTTTGAGCAGGGGGTTGGACCAGATGGCCCAGGAGGTCCCTTCCAACTCTACGATTCTATGTTAGACTAATAACAAGATGATGTTTTACAGATAAACCGAAACTGGTGGGAACAAAAGCCAGCACACACTATTACAACACATAAGGCTTTGTTCACATCTGCACGGTTTTCTTTCTCCGGATTTGTGCAGTAATACTACAATAATGGAAGTGCTTGACCAATACTAGACACACACCAGTAGGAGGGTCTGGAAGGCTGTAAGTCAGAAATCCTAGCATTTACTGGAAAACAAGGGCAAAAAAAGCATGCCAAGCTAGTTTGTTTGGCATTTTTGGTCAGTTCTGTGTGGGAACCTTTACTCAGATGAGATCACTGCTCAATACTGCTTATATGCACCAATGTAAGGCAGTGCTTTAATAAAAAAGTCTCCCAATGTACAAGGGGTATTCCCATCTCCATGATCCTATCCCTATATGTACTAGGTGTAATAATAACAAATATCTTAAACATAACTTCAATTAGAAATGTAGTATAGCTTTTCTGATTCGCTATGTCTCTTTCCTCATGTGCAGGCATTGCAGGACCTTAGGGATCCAGTGTTACGTCCACTGATGAAATGACAGTTCGCTAGTTAGTTGCCAACCATGGATAACTAAGGTCCTGCAATGCCTGCACATGAGGAAGCAGACATAACGAATAAAAAAAGAACTATACTACATGTCTAATTGGAGGTATTTGCTAATATTATTATTACACCTACTACATATTGGGGTAGCATCATGAAGATGGAAATACCCCTTTAATACCATTGTTTTGCAGTCTACAAAATAAAATATATTTTACACTTACAATATCTATATTAGCAAAATAAATAAGAACTCAGCAAAATGATGCAATGACTATAGAATTACTAGTGATCACATGGGTGAGAAAGATACAAATCACTTCATCCAAAGTACATATCAGACCCACTAAGAAACCAATGTTTTGGCGCAGATTGACCCCTTCTCCAGTCTAGTCTTGAATGCGGACAGGCTGTGTATGGTGGCAATGTCGCTAACAGATGAAGAATATTTCAGTTATATTAAAAGGTATACATTCACTTTGTCCTCTTTCAGGATAGAACATGAGAAATACCATGATCTAGTCTCAGGACGTTGTGTATTATCTCCACAAAACATTAGACGTTTTGCTGCACTTAGAACAAGAGTGATATATTAGCCCATAACGTAGCCGTGTGTTTGACACTAGCGATGAAATATAAAATTTTGGCTACTTACATCAAATAAAGTTCATGCTATCCAACTTGTGAAAATCCTAACGATGCAAGAGTTCAGATGGCAGACAGTAGGAATTTTCACAACTTGGCGATGTCTAATAAATGCATTCTCATTGCATCATATTGCGGTGTGCTGTAGTCTTCTTACACTTATACTATAGAGTAGAGATTCCCAGACACATGAGTGTCTAAAGAAGAGCAAATTTGGATGAGCATATACTTGGCTTGGAAATATAAATTACATGAAACCTGTCAGGTCCGATAAAGCTATTAACCTGCAAATATAAGGTTAATCTGCAGGTTATGGTTCTAACGTTATGAAGGTGCCCTGCTGCAGTACTGGAAGTGTGGCACCTGGGAGAAAATGAACTTTATTTCTCCTGGGAGCTGCGGAATTTGAGTCACAGCTCACAGCACTGAGATCAATGGCTTTAAGCACGGCCCGGAACTGCCTGACAGCCGGCTCAGCAGTTCAACAGTGGGATAAGTTGTCTTAATACAGATAATGCGGGTTCTTAGAGTCTCTACTCTGGGGGACGGGATGCTACTAGCATAGGTGAGGGCAGGGCTATGTCTGTGGCTCAAGAACCTCTCTCAGACCTGAATATGGCTCTAAAGGTAAGGAAGGTTGTGGATCACTGCTACAGAGGTTGGAGAAGCCTTTCATAGGGCACAAACACAACACAAGAACAGTACCATTTTCACATTGACTATCATAGTAGAGAATATGTACAGTTGTACTCACAAGTTTACATACCCCGCAGAATTTTTGCTTTCTTGGCCTTTTTTCAGAGAATGTGAATGATAACACCAAACCTTTTTCTCCACTCATGGTTAGTGGTTGGGTGAAGTTATTTATTGTCAAACTACTGTTTTTTCTCTTTTTAAATCATAATGACAACCTAAAACTTCCAAATGACCCTGATCAAAAGTTCACATACCCTGGTGATTTTGGCCTGATAACATACACAGACGTTGACACAAATGGGTTTATGGTTGTGGCCAAAAAGTTCCGTTTTGATCTCATCCCTCCAAATTACCTTGTTCCAGAAGTTTTGAGGCTTGTATCTGTGCATATTGTAGGCGAGATACTTTGTGGCATTTGAGCAGTAATGGCTTTCTTCTGGCGACCTGACCATGTAGCCCATTTTTCTTCAAGTGCCTCCTTATTGCATCTTGAAACAGCCACATCGCTAGTTTTCAGAGTCCAGTATTTCAGCTGATGTTATTTGTGGGTTTTTCTTTGCATCCTGAACAATTTTCCTGGCATTTGTCACAGGGCACAGGTGAGGATGTTACGTTTTGTAGCCATTCAAACACATTCGTGTCAATTTCAGCGCATGTTATCAGGCCAAAATCACCAGGGAATGTAAAGTTTTCATCAGGGTCATTTGGATTGTCATTATGATTTAACCCCGCAGTACTGTTCGGGTCAATATGACACAAAATGAAATTTGAGACCCTGCAGATTATTTATTATGTGGATCTGAAACTTGTGATTAATTGAATTTCCTCATTTGAGGGGTTCCTACTATGAGTGTTGCTTTTTTTGTTTACTTTTTGCTACACGCGGATTGTTACACATGTACTGTTCGGGTCAATATGACCCGATAAATTTTATACTCTTCAACAGGTCAGTAATTATTTCTGCCTGCAAAATTTATTTGTTTTCCTGTGTAAAAAATAAAAACTGAAGTCTTCATTATTTTCCATTTGTTGTTTTATAAAATATGTTAACACAAAGTTATATTTAGTTAGATTTCATGTTATAGTAATAGAAATCTAAAGCATGTTATTTGTGTGAAGAAGGCTATAAAGCAAACATAATTGCTAACAGCGGATGTAACCTTTTTCTGAAAAAATAAATAAAAATTAAGTTTTAATTTCATTTTTCATTTGTTTATGATCAACCATGTTCACATACAGTTTAATAATTAAATAGGTATTCAAATAAAACACAGTAGCTAAAATCAACAATTTAACCCATTTCTACCATATAACGTACTATCCCGTCCATGTGCCCTTGGACTTAATTCCCAAGGATGGGATAGTATGTCATAGCAATCAGCGGTGACCCCAGGGGGAGCGCCGCTGATTGCGACCGGGTGTCAGCTGATTATCACAGCTGACACCCGCAACTGTGTGTCGGGGGCGGTCATGGACCGCCCCCCGGCACATTAACCCCTGGCACACTGCAATCAAACATGATTGCAGTGTACCGGGGGCATAGGAGAGAAGTGCGCAGGGAGGGGGTTCCCTCCGTGCTTCCCTGCAACCCTCGGAGCGACGCCATGTGCTGCGTCGCTCCGAGGGTCTCCTCTCTGCAGGCCCGAATCCAATATGGCCACGGGGACCTGCAGAGAAGCGGCTTCCACAGTGCCTGCTAATCTGACACAGCACTGTGTGAAGTGTCAGATTAGCGATCAAAAACCTTATAGTGATGTCCCCACCTGGGACAATATAATAAAGTAAAAAATAAAAAAAAAAAGTGAAAATAATTTATAAAAAATCCCCAGATTAAAAAAAAAAAAAAAATTCCTCAATAAATTTTTTTTTGGGTAAATAATAAAAAAGAAAAAAAATGTACATATTTAGTATTGCCACGTCTGTAATGACCCATCCTATAAAACTGTCCCATTAGTTAACACCTTTAGTTAACCCCTTTAAAAAAAAAAACAAAGCAAAAAACAATGCTTTATCATCATACCGCCGAACAAAAAGTGCAATAATGCGCGATCAAAAAGACAAAATTAAATAAACATGGTACTGCTGAAAACGTCATCTTGTCCCGCAAAAAACGAGCCGCCACACAGTGTCATCAGCGAAAAAAAGAAGTTATAGCTCGCAGAATAAAGTGATGCAAAAATAATTATTTTTTATATAAAATTGTTTTCATTGCATAAGAGCGCCAAAACATAAAAAAACCCAAAAATGAGGTATCGCTGTAATCGTCCTGACCCGAAGAATAAAACCGCTTTATCAATTTTACCACACGCGGAACGGTGTAAACGCACCCCCCAAAAGAAATTCATGAAATGCTGTTTTTTGTTCATTCTGCGTCCCAAAAATCGGAATAAAAAGCGATAAAAAAAATGTCACGTGCACCAAAATGGTACCAATAAAAATAGCTCGTCCCACAAAAAATATGACCTCACATGACTCTGTGGGTCAAAATCTGGAAAAATTGTAGCTCTCAAAATGTGGTGATGCAAAAACTTTTTTTTTTACAATAAAAAGCATCTTTTAGCGTGTTGACAGCTGCCAAACATAAAAACCCGCCGTAAATAGTAAATCAAACCCCCCTTTATCACCCCCTTAGGGAAAAATAATAAAGTTAAAAAAAAATTACTTATTTCCATTTTCCCATTAGGCTTAGAGTTAGGATTAGGGCTAGGGTTAGAGCTAGGGTAAGGCTGTGTGCAGACGATGCGGATTCTGCTGCGGATTTTTCCGAGAAGATTTGGCTGAAACCACAGGTCAAATGACCTGCGTTTTACCTGCGGATTTAGTGCGGATCAGCCTGCGATTTTCCCCTGCGTTTTGACACCTGGTAATGGAGCAGGTGCCAAACCGCTGCGGATTTCGCCCAAGAAGTGGCATGCTGCGGATTTAAAACCGCAGCAAATCCATGCAGAAAAATCCGCAGCATGTGCACTGCGTTTTTCATTTGCCATTGACTATAAAGATACCGTACAACGCAGCAGAAACTGCTGCGGATCCCGCAGGGGCGGATCCGCAGCAGAACCCGCAACGTGTCCATACACCCTTAGGGTTAGGGCTGAGACTAGGGTTAGGTGTGTGTTGGGGTTAGGGTTGAAGTTATAATTGGGGGGTTTCCACTGTTTGGGAACATCAGGGGCTCTCCAAATGCAACATGGCGTCTGATCTCAATTCCAGCCAATTCTGCATTCAAAAAGTCAAATGGTACTCCTTCCCTTCCAAGCTCTGCCATGCGCCCAAACAGTGGTTTACCCCCACATATGGGTTATCAACCTACTTAGGACAAATTGCACAACAAATTTTGGGGTCCAATTTCTCCTGTTACCCTTAGGAAAATAAAAAATTGGGGACAAAAATATCATTTTTGTGGAAAAAAATATAATTTTTTATTTTTACGGCTCTACATTATAAACTTCTGTGAAACTTCACACATCTAGATAAGTTCCTTGGGGGTCTAGTTTCCAAAATGGGGTCACTTGTGGGGGGTTTCCACAGTTTAGGCACATCAGGGGCTTTCCAAAGGCAACATGACACCCGCAGACCATTCCATCAAAGTCTGCATTCCAAAACGTCACTACTTCCCTTCCGAGCCCCGACATGTAGTTTTCTTCCACATATGGGATATCAGCATACTCAGGACAAATTGGACAACAACTTTTGGGGTCCTGTTACCCTTGGGAAAATAAAAATTGGGGGTGAAAAAAATCAATTTTGTGGAAAGACTATGATTTTTTAATGGTACGGCTGTTATAAACTTCTGTGAAGCCCTTCGGGGTTCAAAGTTTTCACCACACATCTAGATAAGTTTCCTTGGGGGTGTCTAGTTTCCAAAATGGTGTCATTTTTGGGGGGTTTCCACTGTTTTGGCACATCAGGAGCTTTCCAAACGCGACATGGCGTCCCATCTCAATTCCAGCCAAAAAAGTCAAATAGCACTGCTTCCCTTCCGAGCTCTGCCATGCGCCCAAACAGTCGTTTACCCCAACATATGGGGTATCAGCGTACTCAGGACAAATTGGTGAAAAGATCATTTTTGTGGAAAAAATAAATGATTTTTTAATTGTACGGCTGTACGTTATAAACTTCTGTGAAGTCTTTGGGGGATCAAAGTTCTCACCACATATCTAGATAAGTTCCTTGGGGGGTCTAGTTTCCAAAATTGGGTCACTTGTGGGGGGGTTTCCACTGTTTAGGCACATCAGGGCTCTCCAGACGTGACATGGCGTCCGATCTGAATTCCAGCCAATTTTGCAGTGAAAAAGTCAAACGGCGCTCCTTCCTTTCTGAGCTCTGCCATGCGCCAAAACAGTGGTTCCCCCCCCACATATCAGGTATCAGCGTACTCAGGACAAATTGCACAATAACTTTTGCAATCCAATTTCTCTTGGTAAAATAAAAAAAATTGGACCTGAAAATGTTCATGTTCATTTTTTTTTTTTTTTAAAAACATTGAAAAAATTCCTGTGAAGCACCTGAAGGGTTAATAAACATCTTGAATGTCGTTTTGAGCACATTGAGGGGTGCAGTTTTTAGAATGGTGTCACTTTTGGGTATTTTCTATCATATAGACCCCTCAAAGTGACTTCAACTGTGATGTGGTCCCTAAAAATAAAATGGTGTTGTAAAAATGAGAAACAGCTGGTCAAATTTAACCCTTATACCTTTTCTATCAAAAAAAAAAATTGGTTCCCAAATTGTGCTGATGTAAAGTAAACATGTGGGAAATGTTATTTATTAATTTTTTTGTGTGCCATATCTCTGTGATTTAAGGGCATAAAAATTCCAAGTTGGAAAATTGCGAAATTTTCAGAATTTTCGCCAAATTTCCTTTTTTTTCCACAAATAAACGCACGTTATATGAATGAAATTTTACCACTAACATAAAGTACAATATGTCACGAGAAAACATTGTCAGAATCACCGGGATCCATGGAAGCGTTCCAGAGTTATTACCTCGTAAAGGGACAGTGGTCAGAATTGTAAAAATTGGCCCGGTCATTAACGTGCAAACCACCCTTGGGGGTTAAAGGGTTAATAGGTTGGGTCATATTGACCCGAAACAGTACAAGTGCATAGCAAATGCGGTCAAAACAGCAGGGATAAAAAGAGAAAACAAAGTAGTTTGACAATAAATGGCTTCACCAACCATGAGTGGAGAGAAAGCTTTGGTGTTATCATTCATATTCTCCAATAAAAGGCCAAGAAAGCAAAAATTCTGCTGGGGTATGTCAACTTTTGAGCACAACTGTATATGTGTACATCTATACATAAAATTAACCCATAAAGCAAGAAAAATATTGTATAAATAAACAAAAAATAAAAAATAAAAAAGGAAAGGTTTTTAGCTTTTGATTACAAAAATAATCAAATTAAAGAACAATACTTACCCTGATTTAGTATTTAAACAGCAACAACAACAAACCAGGATAGCAAGGAGTACAACAAGAATTCCTATAACAATTCCTAAGAGACAAGAAAAAAAATGTTAGTGATAGCAAACAGACATAAAATATTAAATGATCATATAGACATTGCATCCCAGAGGTGTAAAAATTTTTTCACAGTCATTGTAACTGCACAAAACATCTTATCTAGAAGAGAATCAGATGTTTCCTGTGAAACTTGCTCTTTGACAATCTACAATCTGGCTTCCGCCCCCATCATTCCACTGAGACAGCCCTGACCAAAATTACCAACGACCTACATACAGCCAAAGCTAACGGACAATACTCATACTCCTGCTTCTAGACCTGTCCTCTGCTTTCGACACAGTTGACCACTGCCTCCTACTACAGATCTTCTCCTCCTTTGGCATCAAAGACCTCGCCCTATCCTGGATCTCCTCATACCTCTCCAACCGCACATTCAGCGTCTCCCACTCCCACACTACCTCCTCATCCCACCCTCTCTCTGTTGGAGTCCCCCAAGGCTCTGTTCTAGGACCCCTACTTTTCTCAATCTACACACTTGGACTGGGGCAACTCAAAGTCCCACGGATTCCAGTACCACCTTTATTCCGATGATACTCAGATCTACCTCTCTGGCCCAGACATCCCCTCTGCTCTCCAGAATCCCAGAGTGTCTATCAGCCATATCCTCCTTCTCCTCTCGCTTCCTCAAACTCAATGTGGACATATCTGAACTGATCATCTTTCCCCCATCTCACAGATCTTCCTTACCCGACCTTTCTATAACAATTAACAACATCACGCTTTCCCCCGTACCAGAGGTTCGCTGCCTCGGAGTAACCCTTGACTCTGCCGTGTCCTTCAAACCGCACATCCAAGCTCTCTCCACCTTCTGTCGCCTCCAGCTCAAAAATATTTCCAGAATCCGTCCCTTCCTCAACCCTCAATCTACTAAAATGCTTGTGCATGCCCTCATCATCTCCCGCCTCGACTATTGCAACATCCTTTTCTGTGGCCTCCCTGCTAACACCCTTGTACCTCTCAAGTCTATCCTCAGCTCTGCCGCCCGACTAATTCATCTCTCTCCTCGCTACTCCTCCACTTCTCCCCTCTGCAAATCTCTTCACTGGCTCCCACTCCCTCAGCATATCCAGTTCAAATTACTAATACTGACCTTCAAGGCCATGTACAACCTGTCTCCTCCATACATCTCTGAACTAATCTCCCGATACCTTCCCTCACGTAATCTCTGGTCCTCCCAAGACCTCCCTCTCTCCTCCACCCAACCGCCTCCAAGACGTCTCCCAAATAGCCCCCATCCTCTGGAATTCTTTGCCCCAAAACATCCGGCTATCAACCACACTCAGATCCTTCAGACGTAACCTGAAAACCCACCTCTTCAGGAAAGCCTACAGCCTGCAATGATCCCCGCTGCCTCCTCACCACTACTGGAGCTACCGCCTCACCATCACTGGAGCTGCTGCAACCCCCCAACCTACTGTCTCCTTCCCCACCATCCTGTAGCATGTAAGCCCGAAAGGGCAGGGTCCTCTCTCCCCTCTATGTCAGTCTGTGATTGTTTGTTTGCTGAAAGTGATATCTGTAATCTGTATGTAACCCCTTCTCATGTACAGCACCATGGAACCAATGGTGCTTTATAAATAAATTTAAAAAAAAAATGATGAGGTCAGTCCAACACAATTACTGTAAGGCCTCTTTCACAGGTCAAGTTTTTCCCCTATGTGTGGTGACAGTTTTCACATATACCAGAGACACTTACACACATAGACCCATTCAAGTGAAAGGGCCTGTGCACATGTCAGTGTGTTTCCATGGACCATGTGTCCCAGGGGAAAATACACAGACATGCCGTTTTTTTTTTTTTTAAACAGCAGCAAGGACCGCAAAACATCCCGTACACGTGCACACTGATGATACAGAAAAGATGTCTGTCATCAGTGTACCAACACCGGCGTCTTTTGGTATGGTTAGCACTGTTCCTCAGCGCCGGGTACTGAAGACTGCTCTCATCATTCTCCTATACTTACATGGAGATCAGCGCTAGCAGGGGAAAATGTTGAGTGTTATATTCAACACATAACAGCAAGAGCAGGCAGAGGCTGATGGGACTACTACTCCCATCAGCCTACACCTGCTGCCGCTAATAACAGCAAGAGCGGGTGGCGGCTGATGGGAGTGTTCATTAGCCGCCTGCACTATAAATAAATAACTGAAAAAACTGCATGGGCTCCCCTGTCTTTTTGATAACCAGCCAAATTAAACTGACCATTGCGGGCTGCAAAGCTCAGCTGTCAGCGTTAGCAAGGCTTGTTATCAAGAATAGAGGGATACACAAGTGTTCTTTTAATTATTTAAATAATTTAAAAAAAAAAAAACGGCATGGGGTCCCCTCAATTTTTGACAATCAGCCTTGCTAAAGTAGACAGCTGGGGTTTGGTATTCTCAGGTTGGTATGAGGCCATGGATATCGTTCCCTCCCAGCCTAAGAATGGCAGCCCGCAGCCACCCAGAAAAGGCGCACCTATTAGATACGTCAATTCTGGTGCTTTGCCTGGCTCTTCCCATTTGTCCTGTGGAAGTGGGGTAATATTTGTGGGGTTGATGTCACCTTTGTATTGTCTGGTGACATCAAAACCACGGATTAGTAATGTATACATTTTTATTTAAAAAGTAAACCCAGTAATACACACCTAACACCCATTCCATTGAAGCCCTCATCTCCTGTAATAAAACAGAACAGAAATAAATAACAACCATATCCCTCACCTGTCCGACGTTCTGTCCCACACCGTAATCTTTATCTGGGGATAAATAGTTTTCAACCTGGACAGTGCCAAGATGCGACCATCCAGGCTGAGAACAACTGATGAATGAGCTGCTGTGAGCACAGCCCCAGTGACTAGCGGTGAACTCACTGAGCTTAACTGCGGTGAACTCAGTGACTTTCTTTCACGGTGCTGAGGTAACCACATTTCAGCCCGGCTGGGAACGCAGCCTCAGTGACCTGCGCTAACCTTCATGAGGTTGCAGTGGTTCGGAGTCTGGACGGTCACATCTTGGCACCATCCAGGTTGAAAACTATTTATCTCCAGACATGGATTACGGCATTGGACAGAACATTGGATAGGTGAGGGAGAAGGCTGGTTTTTTTTATCTTTATTTTCTTACCAGAGACGAGAACTTCAATTGGTCTTTAAGCGAGTATGCATTTTTAAATAAAAATGGAAACGCGTGTTTGGTTTTTAATTCAAATAAAAGGGTTAGCAATGGATAGGCGTCTTATAGATGCCTATCCATCACTAATCTGTGGGCTTGATGTCACTAACCAATGCAAAGGTGACATCAATCCCACAAAATATTACCCTACTTGCCACTGCAGTACGGCAAGTGAGAAGAGCCGGACAAAGCGCCAGAATTGTTGCATCTAATAGATGTGCCTTTTCGGGGTGGCTGCGTGTTGCTTTTTTTTTTTTAGGCTGGAAGGCAATATCCATGGCCCCTTACCAGCCTGAGAATACCAGCCCCCTGCAGCCTGCTTTAGCAAGGCTGGTTGTCAAAAATAAGGGCACCCCACTGCAGTTTATTTTAATTATTTAAATAAATAAAAAAAACAATGTAGGGAGCCCACTATTCTTGATAATCCACCTTGGTGAAGCTGATAGCTGTGGGTTGCAGCCCACAGCTGTCAGTTTTGCCTGGCTGGTTATCAAAAATACAGGTGAACCACACAGGTTTATTTTATTTATAGTGCAGGCGGCAGCTGATGAATGCAATGTTATCAGCTGAATGCAACTCTCAACACAAGAAAAAAGTCCCACTGTAGGGAATGCACACCACAATACTATGTAAAAAGGCAAAACTTTATTAACAATAACAGTTTAAAACATACTTAAAACCAAAGCAAAGTTCCTCCCATGCGTGACATAATCACAGGCAATAAATGCAATGCAATAAACAGATGGCCCCTGGATCCTGGATTGTAACATGTAATGATCAAAACAATGGCAAAATAATAATAAATCCTGAGCATAAATGACAAGTTATGAAAGTGTGAAATCACAATCTAATTGAAACTGTCCCCAAAAGTGCCCTACAACCAAAATGCCAAAAATGTCAACACAATGAAGTCCCTCCAAATATGAGTGCCACTTAAATAGTGGCGATACTCAAGCAGCTCCCATGGCTGAACATGAATGGGTTAATGCTGAAGTTAAGCAGACAGTGCTGTCACTTGAGAAGAATCACAATAACGCAGTGGTAGAAAGAACAGGATCATACGAGGAGAAACAGAACAGCCATAAAGCAATGCCAAAATGAGCACTGCTGTCTACCAAGCACTATAGGAGCTGGAGCGTGTGGAGGAACAGCAGACAATAAAATCATCCTGGGCACATGAGTGCAGCTGGACAGAGGATCAAGGAGCCAGGGGGGAAGGGAGAGCAAGGCCCCACGCGTATTGACGTGAACAGCACGTCTTCCTCAGGGGCAGTGAAGTGAATTGTTAATGCAAGTCTTAAATACCTGATGAATTAGTGGTCAGTGTGTACTGGTGTGTCACGCAGAACAGGGAAGGAAACGGAAATCAGCTGATGAGGCCATAGATGTAGTAAGGGCAGACGTCTCTGCCCATACTAGCCCAGTGCGCCTGTGTGAGTTGAATGAACGCACACAGTGACCAGGAGGGGGAGGTGATCAGCACGTGCATAGTGCCAGAGCAGGGGAAAGGCATTTAACCGGCTAGTAGCTGGAATACAGCAAAGGGTGAATGACATGAACAGAGGAGAAATGAGGGCTAGGATAAGTGATTGCAACAGAGAAAACTGTGGTATAAAGCATGTATGCAACAGAAAAGAAAATAAATGTGCCAATGAGAAAAATGGTAAACAATCAAAGAAAAAACACATTGCAATGTGTATTAATGTATTGATAAGAATAAATAGAGAAAAATAAATAAAAATAAGGGAAAACTGAATAAAAAAAAAAAGAAAAAATATAAGTAAAAATAAACAAAAATGAAAAAAATGTGCCAAATGATGAATTGGGAAAATCATAACACTGGAGCAGATAGAAGGATTGCATTTATTGATGGTCACACTTTAATAATATGCATGTACAAAGTGGGAAGAACCCCCCCAAAAAAGTGAGACTGAATGATCACAGAAGCCAAGTATATATGAAGAATCTCAAACCAATAAGGCACATGGTACAAGTAAATAAGGAAAGCCTGAAACGGTTGGTTCCAAAACAGAGATGAAGAAAGTTCCCCTAGTCCCACAGGAGGCTCCTGAGAACAATTCCAACAATTTTATTTATATTCAATAAGAACCCAAATAAAGAAAAGAGACGAAAAGCTCCAGACCTAGATAGAAAACGGAACATGATACAAATGAATGCCCGGAAACTGACGAGCCCTAATGCATGACTAATACTAGGCATCAAGGGGAAGGAAAAAGCTCCGATACAGGTAAGTAAATACTTTTTGTCCAATGGGTAAGGCCAAATTAGTCCAATACAAATCCAATAACCTTGCTTAGTATTGCTGTTTACATATGAACAAGAGTCCATCCAGAAGAAAGAGGGGGGGGGAATACAGCACCCTGTAAAGGTATCGCACAAGAGAACATGATTAAATCATGACTAGAATCTTCAGATCGAAACGTGAAAGCTCCTCCAGAAGAATATCATCCCAGGAAGCCCGTGAAAAGCAAACCGTCGTTGATTCCAGTGGGAACTGTTGGTGGGAGCATACTGTCGTTCACTCTTCTGGTTGGTACAAGGACAAGGTACGTCACTGGCTACGCTTCATTGATGACGTCTTTTTTATTTGGTCTGGTTCTAAAGAGGATTGCTTGTTGTTTTTGGATTCTTTGAATGACAAATCAATTCAACATCTTTTTGTCCCACACGATTTCCTCAACCTCTGCAAATTTTTTGGATCTGCAGGTCATTATTAACAAAGGTTCTCTTATCACCAGATTGTTCCGCAAACCTACGGCCACGAATAGCTTGTTGGCGTATCAGAGCTTCCACCCATCACATACTAAGAATGGTGTGCCTGTGGGGCAATTTCTCATACGAGGACTTTCGTCATGAGGCTAGGGACCTTACAGAGAGGTTCATTCACAGGAGTTATCCAAAAAGATGCATCTCACGGGCTTTCCAGAGGGCCAAATCACAGACACAGGCATCCCTCCTTACATCCACTAAGAAGATCTGTGACAACAAACCTCGTTTCAACACTGGTTACAACACGTATTGGTCACAGATGAGGGCTATTTTGCACAAACATTGGCCAATATTAACAACTGATTTGCAGACATCCCAGGTGGTTAGTGATCAGCCCCTTGTCACGGCCCAGAGGGCACATAATCTTAGGGATATTTTGACAAAGAGCCACTACAGAAGACCTATATTAGTAGAGTCAACCGTGGGATTACCCTCAAGGGATCTTTTGCTTGCGGTGGGTGCAACATCTGCCAACATATGCATTCCACATGGGATACTTTCAGAAACCCATTGGATGGGGCAGAGCATCGGATAACGTCCTATATCAATTGCAAGATGAGCAATGTAATCTATGCTTTAATTTGTCCATGTCCATAGGTGTATGTTGGCCAAACCTCGCAAGAACTGCGCCGCCGGATTCAGAAACATCTGTCCACCATCAACACTGCAGCAGCAGACTATCACAAAGGCAAGACATTAACTTCAGTGGCATCCCATTTTTTAACCCAACATTCAGGTAAATGTACTAACACTAGGGTCGTGGGCTTGGAACACATCCTCAGCTCTGGCCGGGGCGGTTCACTGCAGAAGAAGCTTTTACAGACTGAATCACGATGGATTTTTGTGCTTCGTTCCACAGTTCCCACTGGAATCAACGAGGATTTGCTTTTCATGGGCTTCCTGGGCTGATATTCTTCTGGAGAAGCTTTCACGTTTCGATCTGAAGATTCTAGTCATGATTTAATCATGTTCTCTTGTGCGATACCTTTACAGGGTTCTGTATTCTCTCCCCCCTCTTTCTTCTGGATGGACTCTTGTTCATATGTAAACAGCAATACTAAGCAAGGTTATTGGACTTGTATTGGACTATTTTGGCCTTACCCATTGGACAAAAAGTATTTACTTACCTGTATCGGAGCTTTTTCCTTCCCCTTGATGCCTAGTATTATTCATGCAGTAGGGCTCGTCAGTTTCCGGGCATTCATTTGTATCATGTTCCGTTTTCTATCTAGGTCTGGAGCTTTTGGTTTCCTTCCCTGTCCTGCGTGACACACCAGTACACACTGACCACCAATTCACAACAATTCAGGAAGCCCTGACAAGACGTGCTGTTCACGTCGATACGTGTGGGGTCTTGCTCTCCCTTCCCCCCTGGCTCCTTGATCCTCTGTCCAGCTGCACTCATGTGCCCCGGATGATTTTATTGTCTGCTGTTCCTCCACACGCTCCAGCTCCTATAGTGCTTGGTAGATTGCAGTGCTCATTTTGGCATTGCTTTATGGCTGCTCTGTTTTAATCTCCAGGTATGATCCTGTTCTTTCTACCATTGCGTTATTTTGGTTCTTCTCAAGTGACAGCACTGTCTGCTTAACTTCAGCATTAACCCATTCATGCTCAGCCATGGGAGTTGCTTGAGTATCGCCACTAGTTAAGTGGCACTCATATTTGGAGGGACTTCATTGTGTTAACATTTTTGGCATTTTGGTTGTAGGGCACTTTTGGGGACAGTTTCAATTAGATTGTGATTGCACACTTTCATAACTTGTCATTTATGCTCAGGATTTATTATTATTTTTCCATTTTTTTTGATAATTTCATGTTACAATCCAGGATCCAGGAGCCATCTGTTAATTGCATTGCATTTACTGCCTGTGATTATTATGTCACGCATGGAGGGAATTTTGCTTTGGTTTAAGTATGTTTTAAACTGTTATTGTTAATAAAGTTTTGCCTTTTTACATAGTATTGTGGTGTGCATTCCCTACAGTGGTACTTTTTATTGTGTTGTCCATTTTGCCTGCCACTGGCATTGCACCCGCTTATAAATAGACCAGGCTTCATTATTGTTGAATGCAACGCTCAACATTGATGAGAGCTGTCTTCAGCCCGGCGCCGGAGAATAGCATGAACAGTACTGCTGCTTTCTGGCCGCTGGTACGTGTGTTACTGATGTGGCACACGGGCAGCACACAGTTGCCACATGTATTACACACACACGAACACACGGATTCTGGAAATATCAGGACGTGTGAAAGAGGCCTAAGGTGCACACCAAACAATCTAGAAGTGCAACGCACCCAAATAACTGTGAGAGCATGGGAGTAATATAATAGAGGGTTTTGAAGATTCTAAACAAGTATTTTCAGTACATCTAACTGTGAAGTTAGAAAACAATTTCAATTATTTAAAAGGAATCTGTCGACCCAAGAATGCATATTAAACTATATAAACATTTGTATAAGGGACTTAGCCCTTAAAAATCAAACCAGCAGTATACATTTTAATGCTTTAGCAAGAGAAATCGACTTATTTCATATGCAAATAAGGGTGCATCGGTGCACTGTTGGCATGGCTGACTATGGTACCTGAATAGCAGAAAAACGTCAGGTGTGAAGCCATTTTGGAAATTATGTCCCTCAATGAATTCATCCACGGGTGCTGTGACTATTTTGGCTCCATAGGTGTTTCTCAGATAAAAGCTTGAAAAGGTTGTTGCAGAGTGAAAATTTCAAATATATCACTGTATTTAGTGATAAAATCGTAAACGTGTGGTTTGTTTGGCTGTTTTCTTGATGAAGGGAGCAAGTTTACCTTTCAAATGGTGTATTGTGTGTGTGGGGAGAAAAAGCAGTGCATGTTTACAAAATGTGTTGGTAGTGTGCTTTGGGGTACTGTGGTGCCACCTGCAGGTCATTTTTCCTTACTGCAGGTTTATGAAAATTAATGTTTAAACTGTATTTTGTGATCAAATCGTGGATGTGTGGTTTGTTTGGTTATATTCATGCTGAAGGGGGCAAGTTTACCTTTCAAATGGTGTATCATTTGTGTGTGTGGGTGCAGAATGAACAGGGATACAAAGGAATCACCGAAAAACTGTTTAGAAATAATAGAATAGATAAGTGCCCAATACATTATGTTCAGCTTGTGTTTCAGGAGATATAGACCCTGTAAATTGGCATGTGGGCTCTTCCCACTACACAAGTGTCATATTTGTGAACAATAACTGTGGTTTAGCCACGTTCTGGAGTTCAAGAAGAGCGCAGATTTCATCAGACTTTGTGGGTTTCTGGGGTGGGGGTGTGCAGATCACTTTTTCCAGATCTTCCACTGATCCCTGACTTATATAAGTTTTTATGCTTGCTATTTTTGAACACTAATAATATTTTACAAGAAATTATGTTTAGGTTTCATCATACTATGAATAATTTTTTTTCTCTAGGGGACAGAACATTCTTGATGTTTTCAGTGATACCATTTTTTTTTTTTACATACAGCTTAATGATTACTTTTTATTTTTTTCGTGCTTCAATATGATGAAAAGCTACATTTGTGACTTTTTTTTAAAAAAAATACAATGACAGATATATAGTTCTAGTCACTTTAGATGCAGCAAATCCAACTAACTTTAGTTTGTTTGTTTTTTTACCTGTAAAATAGTTTACTGCAATATTTTTGAACGTTTATTTTTATTTTACATTATTTTTTAATTTTACATTTTTTTTTTTTAAACTTGGTCCCACTATGGGATTTGTACTTTCAATGGTTTTGATCACTGGTGTCATGAACTAAAATACTTCTGTATGGCAGTGCAAGAGGTCTGTTAGTCTCACACTGACATATTGCTTGTTTGGATCTATTATATATGCATGGTCTAACAGGCCACTGTTAGACCATGCAAATGCTAATTTTAAAGGTTTAATTGTTTGTTTATGGGTATTATCTGGCATCAAGCCTCAGCAAGCATCAAACTTTAGACAGTTCAAATGGGTAAGGCTATGTGCACACGCTGCAGATTCATCTGCGGTTCCGCAGCGTTTTTGGCCCTGCGGAACCGCAGCAGTTCTGCTGACATGGTACAGTACCATGTTAGCCTATGGGTTTTAAAAACCGCTGTGCCGACGCTGCGTTTTTTTCCGCGCGGTTTTGCTGCGGTTTAGAAACCGCAGCATGTCAATTCTTTCTGCGGATTCCAAAGCGGTTTGGCACCTGTTCCATTGTCCAGGTGCCAAACCGCAGGGGAAAACCGCAGGCCAATCCGCAGGAAAACCGCAGGTCACTTTACCTGCGGATCCGTGTGGAAAAACCCGCAGGTGAATCCGCAGCATGTGCACATAGCCTAAAGAGGAAGAGAGTCTGGTAGTACCTAAGCCATGGGCATATTTTGTAGTGGATGTAAACAATATGAGGTATTACAAGCTCAAATTTAGATTATCTAAAATGTAAGCGCCTACCATTACAATTATTCACAAAATATGTTAGCTTTTTTAATCATAAAATCATAGAATGGTAGAGTTGGAAGGGACCTCCTGGGTCATCTGGTCCAACTCCCTGCTCAACGCAGGATTCACTAAATCATCCCAGACAGATGTCTGTCCAGCCTCTGTTTGAAGACTTAGGCTGGTTTCACACTTGCGTTTTTTTTCGCGGTATTTTAGCGCTGAAAAACGCATGCGTTTTTTCCCCTATACTTTGCATGGGATGCGCTTATGTGCGCATACACATGCGTTTGTATGCGTTTTTCCGCGCATGCGTTTTTTTGCGGTATGCGCTCGGGCGCACAAAATGCATCCTGTTGCATTTTTTGGGCGTCCGACTTGCCTCAAAAAAACGCATGCGCGCGCAATGCGTTTTTTTACAGCAAGACACCCATTATAAGTCTATGGGTGCGCATTGGCATGCTTATGTATGCGTTTTTTTGCGCATGCGTTTTTTTTTTACCATTAGTTGGACAATGGAATTTAGGGGTTTGGGTTAGGGTTAGTTAAGGGGGTTTAGGGCTAGGGTTAGGGTTAGCTAGGGTTTAGGGTTAGGATGGTTTGGTTAAGGGTTAGGGTCAGGGTTAGGGTTAGTATGGTTTGGTTAAGGGTTAGGGTTAGGGTCAGGGTTAGGGTCAGGGATAGGGTTAGTAAAGTCATGGTTTGGGTTAGTGAGAGGGGCCACCTAATGTTGGAAAAAAACGCAAACGCGGTAAAAACGCACTAAAAACGCATACAAACGCATAAAAACGCTGCGTTTTTTTCATGCATGCTCATAAAAATGCTTGAAAAAAACGCAGCATTTGTATGCGTTTGTATGCGTTTTTTCAATGCGTTTTTTTGCGGGAAAAACGCGCTGCAAAAAAAAGCAAGTGTGAAATTAGCCTTACATGGAAGGAGAACTCACCACCTCTCGTGGCAGCCTGTTCCACTCATTGATCACCCTGTCAAAAGTGTTTTCTAATACCTAATCTGTGTCTCCTCCCAATCAGTTTCATCCCATTGCTTCTAGTCTTTCCTTGTGCAAATGAGAATAAAGATGATCCTTCTACAATGTGACAGCCCTTGAGATATTTGTAGACAGCTATTAAGTCACCTCTCAGTCTTCTTTTTTGAAAGCTAAACATTCCCAAATCCTGTAATGTCCTCATAGGACATGGTTTGCAGACCAGTCACCATTCTGGTCACTCATCTCTGAACTTGCTCCAGTTTGTTGATGTCTTTTTTTAAAATGTGGTGCCCAAAACTGGACACAGTATTCTAGATGATGTATGACCAAAGAGGAGCAGAGGGCAATAATGACTTCACGTGATCTAGACTGTATGCTTCTGTTAATACATCCCAGAATTGCATTTGCCTTTTTTGCTGCTGCATCACACTGTTGAATCATGTTCAGTTTATGATCTATTAGTATACCCAAGTCTTTTTCACATGTGCTGTTGCTTAGCCCTATTCCTTCCATTATGTATATGCTTTTTTCATTTTTATAGCTCAGATGTAGTACCTTTCAATTTTCCCTCTTAAAAACCATTCTGTTAGTTGCTGCCCACTGCTCCAGTGTATTTATATCTTTTTGAATCCTCTCTCTCTTCTCTAGTATTACTGTATTTTTCGCTCTATAATATGCTCCGGATTATAAGACGCACCCCAAGTTTTGAGGAGAAAAATAGGAAAAAACTTTTTTTTTTTTTTTTAAATAAAATGGTGGTGCGTCTTATAATCCAGGCGTCTTATTGCTTACCGGGGGTGGTGGGAAGTGGGGTCCCAGGGTTGTGGCTGGAAGAGGCAGGAGTGGAACGTTGCTGCTAGGATGAGGGGGTGTTTTGATGTGCGGTTAGCCGCTGCTGGTGTCCGATGCTGCCGCTGGGCTATGTCCCCACGCTTTGTACCTGGTGCTTCCGCCTGCTCTGTCTGCCGAGTGCTGCTGCCCACTCTGTCCCCTGGTGCAGCCAGGTGCTGCTGCCCACTCTGTCCCCCGGTGCTGCCGCCGCGCTGTCCGATGCTTGCCGCCGCCGCGCTCTGTCCCGTGCTGCATGGGAGGGCTCTGCTGTTCCAACCATGCTTTGTCTGTGTGGTGGATTGCTTCCTGGAAAATGGCCGCCGCGCAAGCGCAGATGGAGATCTCGGCACTGAAATCTCGGGAGATGAGATTTTAGCGCTGAAATCTCATCCCCCGAAATTTCAGTGCCGAGATCTCAATCTGTGCTTGTGCGGTGGCCATTTTCCAGGAAGCAATCCACCGCACAGACAAGAAAGCATGGATGGAACGGCAGAGCCCCCACGCAGCACGGGACAGAGCGCGGCGAACAGAGCGTGGCGGCAAGCACCGGACACCCGAAGCGGCAGCACAGACACGTTATATCCGCATTGTAAGACGCACCCCTATTTTACCCCCAAATTTTGGGGGAAAAAAGTGTGTCTTACAAAGCGGAAAATACGGTAGCTATCCCTCCTAGCTTTGTGTCATAAGCAAACTTAATCAGTGTACCCTCAATTCGTTCATGTAAATCATTGATAAAGATGTTGAATAATACAGCACCCAGGACAGAACCCTGTGGTACCCCACTTGAAACATTCTTCCAAACTGGATGTGCAGCCATTTACGACCACTCTTTGGGTCCGATCACTAAGCCAGTTATGAATCCACCTAACAGTTGCCTTGTCCATTCCATACATAGTCATTTTTTCATTGTGAGATACTTTGTCAAATGCTTTGCTGAAGTCAAGATATACTATAGCTACAGCATTTCCCTGATCTACCCAGTCAGTGATTCTATCATAGAAGGGAATTAAGTTAGTCTGACATGACTTACTAGTTACAAACCCATGCTGACTCTGGTTAATAACTTCATTCTTATCCAGGCACTTACATACATGTTAATAATTTATTCAAAGATCTCTCCTGGTATAGAAATCAGACTCACCGGCCTATAGTTTCCTGGGTCCACCTTCTTCCCCTTTTTGAAGACAGGAACAACATTTGCTCTTCGCCAGTCTTCTGGGACTTCTCCAGTTCTCCAAGAATTTTCAAAGATTATGGAGGGTGGTTCAAAAATTTCTTCTGCTATCTCCTTCAGTACTATGGGGTGTAATTCATTTGGACCTGGAGACTTGAATTCATTAATGATGGCTAAGTGTTTCCTCACTATCTTTCTGTTTATAGATCTCCTGGATTTTTCTATTCCTTTATTAGGACAGTGAAGATCAGTTCATGTTACATTTCCTTTCTGAGAGAAAACAGATTCAAAATAGGAATTTAAAAATTCAGCAATCTCAACATCCTTTCTTACCATTTCATCATTTTCATCCTGTAAAAATCCTATGGCATCTTCCATTTGATAAACATTTCTGGCTTCCTTTTTAGCATGTGTTTAAGTTCTGTGCTCATCCATCCTTGTTTCGCTAAATGCTTCGTATTCTTCCCTTTTAGGAACTGTTAATAATTGTGCTTTGAGAATCTCCTTTTTCAAGAGTTCCCATCCATCCTGGACATTTTTGTCCTTAAGGATATCCAGCCATTGGATCCCTCCGATTCTCTGAGTCCCTTAAAATCTGCCATTCTGAAATCTAACCTTGAAGTCTGAGTCTTCATGGGTCTTTCTCCTCTAGTTATCCAAAATTCTAAAATAGCATGGTTGCTACCTCCTAGGGTCCAAGCCACTCTCTTAACTCCTCAACCATTTTCTCCCTGTTTATAAGGATGAGATGCAAGATAGCAGATCCTCGTTTTCTCCCCTACCTTCTGGAAGATAAAGTTGTCAGCAAAAGAGGATAAGAATTTGTTTGACCTGTTAGTTTTGCCTGAGAGAGAATCCCAACAAATGTCTGGATAGTTGAAAACTCCCATGACCCCTATGTCATATTGTTTGGATAACTTGGCCATTTCATGCATAAAGAGTTCATCCATAGCTTCAGCTTGCACAGGTGGCCTGTAGTAAATGCCTACAATGCCGTCCTTTCCGTTATTCTGTCCTTGTATTCTTACCCACAAAGTTTCCATAGAACTCAGTCTCTGAAGCTTCAATCTCTGTGCAGATATACACTTTTCTAACATAGAATGTGACACCTCCTCCTCATTTATCAAGTCTGTTTCTTGCAAATAAGTTGTATTCTTCTAGCTTTGTATTCCAATCATGTGTATCATCCCACCAAGTTTCAGTGGTTTCGATGACATCATATTTCTTCTCTTGTGTTAGTAGTTTCAATTCTCCTTGTTTGTTGCCCATGCTTTGTGAATTTGTATAAAAACATTTTAGTTTGTGATTGGCACAGCGAATAAAAAAAGTAGAGTAGGACTGCCCCATATGAGATTGCCTTGACGTGGCAGGGTAGCTCAAATGATTGATCAATTTTTTGCTAAATGTCTCATTTTGAAATAGTTAGAAATTAATATGTGCATATGCACTTTATGTATTGCATTCTGACCACAAGCAGCGCTGGCTTCTCCCCTTTTTAACTTGATGTTGGTTTGCGGCTGACTACCACGGTTTCCGTGTGCGCTGGGTTACGTTCGCCATTTTTTCTGTATTCATTATGATTGATCTAGGCTGCTGTACACACACAACAGCCCAGCCCTGCCCCAGGGCTCTGTTATGAATGGGTCACCGAGGAGGAAAGTGCAAAAGGCTATGCCACCAGAACACCAGAGAGGTTGGTCACTCAGTGGATTGCAGACTCCTGATCTTAACAACACAACTAGCAGTAGCTGTGGAGCGTTCCTACGATGCCCTAGACGCTTTGTCACAGTCGGAGGGCTAACTAAGCCTAAAGACAGAAAGGTGAAATCTAAACTGCCCTGGAGCAGATCCCCAAAGGAATAGACAGCCCCCAAACATATATTGTCGGTGAAACAAGATGAAACACAGACACAGACAGAAAATAGACTGAACAAATGATGGGGCCCACACTGACTAGGTAGGACAAGACAGAAAAGGCACTGTCTGCAATCACGCAAAAACCCTAAAAATTCCAACATGACTGAAGCACAAAAATACTGAGGTTAGCACAACCTCGCCCCCACTATATCAGCCCTCAGGTGGGAACTGGTGGCTAGCAACAGGCTAATACAGCAGGGTACTGAGCAAACAAACACAAGATACAAAAATACAGGGCAGGAGCCAGCAGCCCCAGGGGGAGCCAGCTGATTCCTGACAGCAAGGCAAAATCAGATGCAAAGGATTTAGCAAATGACACTTAGCTGGAAAATGCAGGATGAGGCAGGACAGATATCCTCACTATGCACAGACAGGAGTATCACCGGCAGGCACTGACAGAAGCTTGTTCTCTTGTGTACTCCCAGTCACTACCCCCACTTCTCCAATCATCCTCTGCAGCTGTTGGATTAACATCATGTTGACCAGCTCCACTACCAGCAGTATCCACCAGAGGGAGCCCTGCCTCAAAAGTCAGATTAAGAGAGTTCACATCAGTACCCCCCCTTGAGGAGGGGTCACCGAACCCTCATCCACACCACCAGGCCGATCAGGATGGTCCCGGTGAAAAGCACAAATTAATCTCTCCGCATGAATATCGGAAGCAGAGACCCAAGAATTATCCTCCTGGCCATAACCTTTCCACTTGACCAAGTACTGCAGTCTCCGTCTAGCCAGATGAGAGTCCAATATTTTCTCTACCTCATTCTCCAAATTACCCTCAACCAATACAGGGTCAGGGGGCGCCGCCACAGGAACTACTGGCTCCACAAACCTTTTCAACAATGATTTATGAAAAACATTATGAACCTGGAAGAGCCAAACGGAAAGAAACGGGGTTAAGGATTTCCAAAATCTTATAAGGTCCAATGAACCTTGGCTTGAATTTTGTAGACGCAACCTTCATCGGAATATTTTTTGAGGACAACCAAACCATATCACCCACTTTGAACCGGTTACCAAAGGTCCTATGCCGGTTGGAAAACCGTTGGTCCTTTTCCTGAGAATTGGACAACTTGTCCACTACTTGGTCCCAAATCTGCTGCATTCTGTCCACCACTTGGGCAAGCGGAAGCCTCCACCTGCCCCGAAGAAAATTGAGGATGAAAACCAAAATTACAGAAAAACAGAGACATCAAAGTGGCAGAACTAGCTCTATTGTTTAGAGCGAATTCGGCCAAGGGCAGAAATGAGACCCAGTCGTCCTGATCAGCAGATATGAAACATCTCAAATAGGATTCCAAAGTCTGGTTTGTTCTCTCAGTTTGTCCATTGGTCTGAGGATGAAATGCAGAGGAGAAAGATAACTGAATTCCCAGTTTAGAACAAAAGGCCCTCCAAAATCTGGAAACAAACTGGACTCCTCTGTCTGGCACAATGTTCTCACAATGTTCTCAGGAATGCAAACGAACCACCTGTTGTAAAAACAGGGGCACCAACTCAGAAGAAGATGGCAACTTCGGGAGAGGTACAAGATGGACCAGTTTGGAAAATCTATCACAAATCACACAGATAACAGTCATTCTCTGAGAGACATGGAGATCAGAAATAAAATCCATTGAAATATGGGTCCATGGCCTGCTGAGCACCGGCAGGGGCATCAACAAAACCACTACAACGAGAACAGGACTTGGACCTGGAATAAGTGCCACAGGACTGCACAAAATTCCTGACATCACGAGATAAGGCAGGCCACCAAAAAGACCGACTCACCAAATCTCTGGTACCAAAAATACACGGATGACCAGCCATCACTCTTTTCCTCCACTGGTCAGGGACATACAATTTCACCACAGGGCATCATTCAGGTTTGTCCGCCTGAAATTCCTCCAGGGCAAGTCTCAAATCGGGTGAAATGGTGGAAAGAACCACACCCTCACCTAGAATGGTAGTAGGCTGTCACATCAAGAGAATCCGCAAAGAAACTCCTAGAAAGGACATCCGCCTTAACATTCTTAGTGCCCGGAAGAAAGGTGACCACAAAATTAAAACGCGTGAAAAACATGGCCCACCTAGCTTGTTTAGGGTTCAGGCGTTTGGCTGATTCAAGATAAATCAAATTCTTGTGGTCGGTAAGGACCACAACTTGATGTCTAGCTCCCTCCAACCAATGTCTCCACTCTTCAAATGCCCACTTCATGGCCAACAACTCCCGATTCCCCGCGTCATAGTTGCGTTCAGATGGGGAAAATTTTCGAGAAAGGAAGGCACAGGGATTCATCTTAGAGGTTACAGGATCCCTTTGAGATAAAACGGCTCCTGCACCAATCTCAGAAGCATCTACCTCCACCTGAAATGGAAGTGAAACATCAGGTTGCCGCAGAACCGGAGCAGATGAGAATCTCTGCTTAAGCTCCTGAAATGCCGAGACTGCCTCTGGAGGCCAATTCACCACATCAGCGCCTTTTTCGTGTTCTGTCCCCACATGAGGCAAATGGAGGTGTAGTTGATTGGGGTTGGGAGAGATTCCCACCTTCCGTTTCCTCAATGCAGAGCAGACAGGACCATTGTTGCAGTTTTGCTGTTCATGCGTCCGGAGAGATGATACACACCAGATTTTGTGAAGTCCAGACTTGTTTATTGGAGATCTAGACATACAGCGTATGATTGGTAATGCAGTACTTCTCCAGAAATGCAGGTATAACGACCAAGGTGGTACAGCAGCAAGATGCAGCAAGGTGAGCAACGGATTTGTATGTGATTATGGTCAAAAAACTGATGCCTTTCACAGTCTGGTAAGCATGTCTCTCCCAGGAGAAAAATGAAACTAGTAATGGCCACCGGCAGGAAGAGAAGGACTGACCTGACCTGGAAGTGGAAAGCATGTACTAGAATTAATTAGCTGCAGTCTGCTATACAGAAAAAGGACAGCAGGTGGCAGCAGACCAAATGCAAAACTGAACACAAAGAATGGTGACATAACACAATCTATATAAGCATATAATCATAACTTTAGATGGAACAGCACACTCCCCGTCTGAAATTCCGTAAGGGATTTCACTATATTGATGTTTTTTGTTTAGGTAAAGTTCGATAAGCTATAAAGGAAGCACAAATATGCATGCAATAATGACAACTTCAAAACGAGGTAGATGACAGTCGGTTCCTGAGACAATCCAATGAAAACCCATCTTCGGATCGGAGAAGCCGCACTAGGCCAAACTGTCTCCGACCCAACGGTAATCCAATGGACGAAGTAGCAGGGCAGTGTTCTGTTCGTGGTTCATCCTACCGGAATGTCCTCAATTGGTAGTATCAATACGAGCTCGTGGATTGGCCTCTGAAATGTCTTAGGCTCGCCTTTCCTAAGGACCTTCAGCTCCACCTTTCAGACCTTATCGTCTTGACTAGGGAAAGTATTTGTAACGATTCCCATAGGCCAGTCAATCCTTCGGTCTTGTTGTTCTTTCATTAGTACCACGTCTCCTTCTTTCAAGTTCGGTTTATTCTGTCGCCATTTTCTTCTTCCTTGGAGAGTCACGAGATATTCCATTCTCCACCGGTTCCAGAAGTAGTCAGCGAGGTACTGCACACATTTCCACTGTTTCTGGTAGGTGTTTGCATGAGTAAACTCTCCAATGTTAGCGGGTTCCCAATCTTTAGGGTAAGAGTAGCTGGCATAAGAATGGTCGGTTTTTCGGGATCCATGGACACTGGGACAAGTGGTCTTGAGTTGATTATGGCAGAAACTTCAGCCAGAAGAGTAACCAAGGTCTCATGCGTAAGCCTTGAAGAGTTTACGTCCATAAACATAGAATTCAGGATGTTGCGTGAGATCCCGATAATCGTTTCCCAGGAACCTCCCATGTGAAAACTATGCGGAGGATTGAAGATCCAGGTGCAACCTCTTTCTGCCAGTTGATCCTGAATTGGCTTGATGTCAATATCCAGCTCTCGACATGCACCGATGAAGTTGCTTCCGCGGTCGGACCTCAACTGTTTCACCAGTCCTCTTATCGCTAGAAACCGCCAGAGAGCGTTGATCAGGCTGGATGTGTCCATAGACTCTATTACCTCTATGTGGACGGCACGGACACTCATGCAAGTGAATAGTACGGCCCAATGTTTGCTGTTGGCATGGCCACCTCGAGTTCTGCGTGCAGATACCATCCATGGCCCAAAGACATCTAGGCCAACGTAGGTGAAAGGCGGTTCGGCACTCAGTCTGTCAGAGGGCAGGTCGGCCATTTGTTGATGTACCTGTTTTCCTCTGGCTTTCCAACATTGCACACAGTGATGTAGTGATCCTGCTACACGTCTTTTCATACCTATGATCCAAAGCCCTGCAGACCGTAACTTGCCTTCTGTGATCTGCCTGCCTTGGTGCTCGGTTTTTCCATGAAAGTGCCGGATCAGTAGATCAGTGATATGATGTTTACTGGGAATGATGGAAGGATGTTGCTCTAAAGCCACAATCTTGGCTTGATTTAAACGACCACCGACTCTCAAACCGAAGCCGTCCATTACTGGATTTAAGTGGGCAATGGGGCTTTTCCGGAACCTCATCAACACTCCTACTGACCCGTGAGGAGGACATCGTTGAGAGATACGCCTTGATGTTTGGCGCTTGAATCAAAGACAACTCTAACTTGCTTAGGTTTCCGTGGGTGATATACTCCGAATGAGGGTAGGTACCAGCACTCCTCATTTTCCTTTAAGGGAGGCGCTGGCTCCGCATGGTTATTCCAGAATATCTTGCTCATGAAGGTGACAATGTGTGCTTTCATCTCCGGTTTGTTGCTAAGTGTGCGCTGGAGAGAGTTGAATCTGGACAAGGCTTGTTCACGATTGTTCGGGAGTCTTACTCTGGTAGCTCGGAAGGGTAGGGAAAAAACCCAGTGATTGGTCTCGTCCTTAAGGAACTCATTGTCCATTATCCTGACAAATTCCTTGTCTTCCATTGACGGGGCTACTTTGTTGTCATCCTTAGTTGTATGAAACACCAATCTTCCCAAGTCATCTGCATAGGGAGAAGGAATGACATCAGGCAGCTGTACGCGATCTGGAGGCTTCTCTTTAACCTCATAGTGATGAAGGCATGGTTTGCAGAAAGTAGCTTGTCCGTCTCTGCGTACATAGGTCTTAAAGGAATCGACTCTTGTTCGGTCCAAGCACACATTTCCTATGATTACCCACCCCAAGTCGAGTCTCTGTACGTAGGGGGCATAGTCAGGACCATTACACTGTTGGCGGACCTTATGTATCCTTAAATTATCTCTGCTGAGCAGAAGTAGGATTTCAGCATCTGAGTCCATAGGTGGGATAACGCTGACTATGTGCCTTAGTTGTGGTTGGTGGAACGCAGCTTCTGGGGTAGGAATCTCATTCCTTTGGCTGGGTATTTGATCGCTTTCGATTAGCGTAGGTAAGGGTATTTCTACGCCACCGTTGACAGGAGAAGCAATGAAACCTTGTGCCCCCCTGCCGCTAGTCTCTATGCGGCCTGAGCAAGTGTTCAGAGTATATGGTGTTGCTGGTCCCTTGATTCCAAAGGCTTCAAAGCACTTAGGTCCAGCCAGGGATCGATTACTCTGATCGTCAATGATGGCATACACTTTTACTGCCTTCTCTGGTTGCCCTTCTGGATAAACTTTGACTAGGCATATCCTTGCACAGCATTTATCACTTTGGCTCTCCCCACATACAGTCATATGTTAAAGTTTGGGCACCCCTATTAATGTTAACCTTTTTTCTTTATAACAATTTTGGTTTTTGCAACAGCTATTTCAGTTTCATATATCTAATAACTGATGGACTCAGTTATATTTCTGGATTCAAATGAGGTTTACTGTACTAACAGAAAATGTGCAATCTGCATTTAAACAAAATTTGACCGGTGCAAACGTATGGGCACCCTTATCATTTTCTTGATTTGAACACCTCTAACTACTTTTTACTGACTTCCTGAAGCACTAAATTGGTTTTGAAACCTCATTGAGCTTTGAACTTCATAGCCAGGTGTATCAAATCATGGGAAAAGGTATTTAAGGTGGCCACTTGCAAGTAGTTCTCCTATTTGATTCTCCTATGAAGCGTGGCATCATGGGCTCCTCAAAACAACTCTCAAATGATCTGAAAACAAAGATTATTCAACATAGCTTTTCAGGGGAAGGATACAAAAAGTTGTCTCAGAGATTTAACCTGTCAGTTTCCACTGTGAGGAACATAGTAAGGAAATGGAAGAACACAGGTACAGTTCTTGTTAAGCCCAGAAGTGGCAGGCCAAGAAAAATATCAGAAAGGCAGAGAAGAAGAATGGTGAGAACAGTCGAGGACAATCCACAGACCACCTCCAAAGACCTGCAGCATCATCTTGCTGCAGATGGTGTCACTGTGCATCGGTCAACAATACAGCGCACTTTACACAAGGAGAAGCTGTATGGGAGAGTGATGCGAAAGAAACCGTTTCTGCAAGCACGCCACAGACAGAGTCACCTGAGGTATGCAAAAGCACATTTGGACAAGCCAGTTACATTTTGGAAGAAGGTCCTGTGGACTGATGAAACAAAGATTGAGCTGTTTGGTCATACAAAAAGGCGTTATGCATGGAGGCTAAAAGACACAGTATTCCAAGAAAAACACTTGCTACCCACAGTAAAATTTGGTGGAGGTTCCATCATGCTTTGGGGCTGTGTGGCCAATGCCGGCACCGGGAATCTTGTTAAAGTTGAGGGTCGCATGGATTCAACTCAGTATCAGCAGATTCTTGACAATAATGTGCAAGAATCAGTGACCAAGTTGAAGTTACGCAGGGGATGGATATTTCAGCAAGACAATGATCCAAAACACCGCTCCAAATCTACTCAGGCATTCATGCAGAGGAACAATTACAATGTTCTGGAATGGCCATCCCACTCCCCAGACCTGAATATCATTGAACATCTGTGGGATGATTTGAAGCGGGCTGTCCATGCTCGGCGACCATCAAACTTAACTGAACTGGAATTGTTTTGTAAACAGGAATGGTCACAAATACCTTCATCCAGGAACTCATTAATAGCTACAGGAAGCGACTAGAGGCTGTTATTTTTTCAAAAGGAGGATCTACGAAATATTAATGTCACTTTTATGTTGAGGTGCCCATACTTTTGCACTGGTCAAATTTTGTTTAAATGCAGATTGCACATTTTCTGTTAGTACAATAAACCTCATTTGAATCCAGAAATATAACTGAGTCCATCAGTTATTAGATATATGAAACTAAAATAGCTGTTGCAAAAACCAAAATTGTTATTAAGAAAAAAGGTTAACATTAATAGGGGTGCCCAAACTTTAACATATGACTGTACCTCTGAGCATGAGGAGACAGCCGTGGTAGACTTGGTGTTATTCTGTGGCTCCCCGCCATGGCTTGTAGCCGGACTAGAGGTAACTGCGACTGCTGAATCGCTGGTGGCTGAGGTTGGATGCAAAGCTGATGGGTGTTTGTCACTATGACACTCTTCACACTAACTATGACACTCTTCACACTTAATGGCAGATTTACAGTCCTTGGCCATGTGTTCTAACGAGGCGCAGCACTTGAAACATACCAAGTTCAGTGAGGATTTTCTTGCGCTCCTGCATGGTTTTGGACCTGAAGCCTCTACATTTATTCAGTGAGTGCGTTTTTTTGTGAATGGGACACTCACGATTGAAAAACCACCATGGTTACTTACCGGTAGCCGGTTTTTCCGGAACCCATGACAGCACCACATGAGAGAGGGATCCGCCCCGCCAGGACAGGAACCTACTGAGACATAAGGGGCGGCACCTCTCCCCCGCTTCAGTTGGGTTACAGAGCATTGAGAGGACTTCCCGGTTAGTTACATGTTTATCCAACACCACAACACTCAAAACACCCTACTAATTGTGCACACCATACAGTGAAAAAGGGGGGGAATGTACGGGTGCTGTCATGGGTTCCGGAAAAACCGGCTACCGGTAAGTAACCATGGTGGTTTTCCCTTCACCCATGACAGCACCACATGAGAGATTTTTGGAGACTTCGAAACACCTTAGGGAGGGACCACCGCTTGCAGCACCCTTCTACCAAAGGTTAAGTCAGCAGAGGAGGATAGATTTAATCTATAGTGCTTAAAGAAGGTTGAAGGTGAGGCCCAGGTAGCGGCCTTACAAATTTGTTCGATTGATACCTCTGCCTTTTCAGCCCAGGAGGTCGCCACGGCTCTGGTGGAATGAGCTTTGATGCCATCAGGAATCGGGATACCACTAGCTGAATAGGCTACACTAATGGCTTCCCTGATCCATCTAGCAATAGTCCCTTTTGAAACCCCATAGCCTTTCCTGGCACCCTGAAAAGCTACGAATAGGGACTGTGACCTCCTCCACTGGCTAGTGGCAGATATATATTCTACAAGAGCTCTTTTAACATCCAGACTATGGAATTTTTCCTCCCCCAGATTTTTTGGATTTTCGCAAAAGGATGGAAGAACAATTTCCTGACCCCGATGGAAATCTGACACTACCTTGGGCAGATAACTGGGGTCTGTTCTTAACACTACCCTATCCTGAAAGACTTGCGTATAAGGAGGATTTACTGAGAGAGCCTGTAAGTCGCTTATCCTGCGGGCTGATGTGAGGGCTACTAACAGGATCGTTTTTAGGGTCAAAAACTTTAGGGGTAGCTGATGTAATGGCTCATACGGTTCTTTTGTAAGGGCTTCTAACACCAGGTTTAAATCCCAGGGGGCTATTCTAAGTATTGGAATAGGTCTAGCTCTATGGCAGGATTTAATAAATCTGGCTATCCACCTATCTGATGCCAGTTTGCAATTGTAGAGCGCCCCTAGTGCCGACACCTGAACCTTAAGTGTGTTTACTGCTAACCCCATCTGCAACCCAGATTGTAAGAACTCTAGGATGTCACTAATCGGAGGTTCTTTCCCTAACGGCTTACCCAAGAACTGTAGGAACTTATCCCATGTTCTGCCGTAGATGTTAGTAGTCACCGGTTTCCTGCTTTTTTGCAGAGTGGCCACCAGCCCAGGGGAGAACCCCCTATCTATTAAAAGCGACCTTTCAAATTCCACGCCGTCAGATGGAATCCTTTGACCTGAGCGTGTAATATTGGACCCTGAGCTAGTAGGTCCGGGATTTCTGGCAGAACCCAAGGATCGGAGAGGGACATCTTCCGTAGCAGAGCGAACCAGGGCCTTTTTGGCCAAAATGGAGCTATTAGAATCACCCTGGCTTGATCGTTTCTGATTTTTCTTACCACAGTCGGGATCAGAGCTACTGGGGGGAACGCGTAAGCCAGTCTGAAGTTCCACTGGATGTGCAATGAGTCCACTGCCCATGGGTTTTCCCTTGGGTTTAGAGAGCAGAACCTTTCTGTTTGCCTGTTGTGCTTGTTTGCAAAGAGGTCTATCACCGGTTCCCCCCAAAGCTGAATTAACTTTTGAAAAATGGATCGGTTTAGTGCCCATTCTCCTTGCCTCAGGGTATTGCGACTCAGGAAATCTGCCTCTATGTTTTCTGCACCTTTTATGTGTAGGGCTGTCACGGAGTGTAGGTGATCCTCTGCCCTGCTCAGAATGTTTGTTGCTGCTTCCATTAAGGAGTGTGATCTTGTCCCTCCTTGGTGGTTGATGTATGCCACTGCTACCTTGTTGTCTGACATGATGCGTACATCTTGACCCTGGAGTAGCGGAATGAAGTGGTTTAGGGCCTTGCCCACTGCACACAGTTCTCTCAGGTTGGAGGATGCCTTCCTTTCTTGAGGTGTCCAGGAACCCTGACCTATGAGGCCCCTTAGGTGTGCCCCCCACCCCGAGGAGCTTGCATCTGTTAAAATTATATCTGTCGCCTGTCTGTCCCATGGTATTCCTAAGGTCAGATTTGTCTCGTTCAACCACCAGTTGAGAGAGTCTCTGGTTTTTAAGGAAAGCTCCAGCTTTCCTTCCAAACGCCCTCTTAGCGATCTTTGTGCTCTTAGTATCTCCCACTGGAGTTGCCGGGTGTGAAACTGAGCCCACCTGACCGCCGGAATACAGGATGTTAGGGTACCTAGCAGGGACATTGCTTTTCTTAATGTCATACATGGTTGGTTTCGGCCTGCCAAGGCCAGATTTTGCACCTTCTCTATCTTGGACTCTGGGAGCAGACACTCTTGCCTTTCTGAGTCCAGTATAAATCCTAGGAAGGTCTGTTTCTTTAGGGGTTGTAATTTTGATTTTTTGAAATTGACTATCCACCCTAACTCTTGCAAGGTGTTGATCACTTGAGTCAGCTGTGCTGTACAGTGGTCCTCTGAACTGCCCACTATAAGAAAATCGTCCAGGTATGGTATTATGACCGTATCGTGAATCCGGAGAAAGGCTGTCACTTCCGCTATGACCTTGGTGAAGACCCTCGGGGCTATGGATATGCCAAACGGAAGAGCCCTGAACTGAAAGTGCCTTAGTGTGCCCTGAATATAAAGCGCTACCCTCAGGTATTTCTGGTAATCTGGATGGATAGGGATGTGGTAATACGCATCCTTTAAATCGACTACGGCCATGAAGCAATCTTGATGTAGCAGCTTCACTGCCGTAGTTACTGATTCCATCTTGAAGGTCGGGTTCTTTATCCATAGATTGAGGCGTCTGAGATTTATGATTGTCCTGAACGACTGATCCGGTTTTTTTTATTAGGAAAAGGGGTGAATAAAACCCCTTTCCTTCCTGTAAGCGTGGCACCTCGGACAGTACCCGCTTGTCTATCAGGCTCAGGATTTCTGTTTCTAAGGCCAGTTGTTCTTCGGTCATCTTCCTGATAGGTGTGATGACGACCACGGATTTTGGCTGACGAATAAAGGGGATTTTCAGGCCTTCTTTTAGGATGCTCAGAATCCAGGTGTTGGAGGAGATCTTTTCCCAGGCCTGGAAAAAGAGTGCCAATCTCGCTCCTACTGGAATACTGGCGTCACTGTGGTGACTTTTTGGAGGTGGAGGTGCCTCCACCAAACATAAACCCTGATTCTTTCTTCTTTTTATCCTCCCATCTTCTCCTGTCAGCGGGAGGACGTCCTCTATTGAATCTTCCCCTCCGAAAGGGCTGTCTCCTCTGATCCATAGGGAATCTGGGGAAGCCTTTTTTCTTATCGCCTGCTTTCTCCAGAATATCATCCAAGTTTTTGCCGAACAGGAATCGGCCATCGCAGGGGAGAGAGCACAATTTGGTCTTGGACTGAAGGTCACCCGGACAGCCTTTAAGCCATAACGCGCGTCTAGCAGCATTTGATAGTGACGCTGCTCTGGCTGTTAATCGCATAGAGTCCGCCGAGGTATCTGCCAGAAAAGCCGCTGCCCCGTGCAAGAGATACATGTCTGATAAGATCTTCTCTCTTGGGACCCTTGACGCCAGCTTCTCTTCTAACTGCTGCAGCCAGATCATGAGGGAGCGTGCCGTGCAGGTGCCCGCTATCGCCGGCTTAAGACCTCCTGCTGTTGCTTCCCATGCGTGCCTCAAATATGAGTCCGCTTTTTTGTCTAGCGGGTCTCTAAGAACCCCTGCGTCTTCCAAGGGCAGGGCCGACCTTTTGGAAGACCTGGACACCGCTGCATCTATTTTTGGGACTTTGTCCCATATTTCCGTATCCTTGTATTCAAAGGGGTATCGCCTCTTAGAAGCGGATGGAAGGGCCCCCGATTTTTCAGGCTTTTTCCACTCCTTCTCAATAAGCGCCTGGATTTTCGCGTTTACTGGGAAGGTTCGTTTTTTCCTCTCCTGAAGCCCCCCAAACATGACGTCCTCTAGGGTTTTGGCCGCCCTTTCTTCCTGTAGGCCCATTGTGGTTCTAATGGCCTTTAGGAGGGCATCTGTATCTTCTACAGGGAAACATGGCTTACCCCCTGTGTCACTATCTGAGGAGTCTGAGGAGGATGATTTTTCCGCCTGAGATGATACTGATGCGGAATCTGAGGGGGAACTAGGGAAATCCTTCCTGCTTTTTTTCCCTTTTTTCAATAAGGACTTAATTGAGCCTTCCATTTCTGACCTGAGGGCAGATATTAGATTGGCTGCGAAACTAGGTGCTTCCTCCGCCATAGTTCGCTGAATGCACGAAGCACAGAGATCTTTTTGCCAGTCTCTTGCTAGGGGAGATTTACATATAGCACAATCCCTATTGTTCTTCTTGCTTCCTGCTTTTCTGGGCCTTTCCTACAGGGTGAAGCATACAATAGAAAAACCCCCTATTAACATACTGCTGACATTCACGAAGATCACTCACCACCCGTAATCAAGGGTACCGGATTTGGAGGCTGCGTCGGAGCACCTGACCCGCGCTCTTTGGACCTTGAGGAGTGCCCCGACCTGCGGCTGGGGCGACTGCTGCTTGAATGGCTTCCATGCTTTCTGCCAGAGGGCTGTGAGGGAGGCAGGGACGCTGAACGTTCCTGCTCGGACTCCATCTTGCACCGCCGATCTACCGCTGTCTTCCCCTTTAAATCTGCATGCCTCCGCCTGGTGAGCGTCTTCCTCCCCTCCCCCCTGCGACCGCCGGCCCAGCGCTTCAGAAAGCCGGCCGGCGTCGCACCCGGCGCCATTACACCGTCGCCTTCTGCTGACGTCAGCCGGCGCACCCAGCATTCCAAGCGCCGCTGACGTCAGCGGCCGGAAGACGCCAGCGTCTCTCCCCTGCCACGGGGATCGAGATGCGGCGTGCGCGAGGGGAGGGCGGCGCGGTGGGGGCTTCCCGGAGCCACCGGGATCCCATCCACGCCCGCACGAACCCGGAGCCCCAGGGACCCCGGGGACTGCGCTTCCAGGACCCGACGGCCGGCGCTACAGGTAAGCTACCTGTTCTTCCCGCGCCGGGACGGGCCTGGGTCTTCTTTCTCTTTGCCCATGACAGGCACCGCCACAGTGGGATTCCTTCCAGGACAGGAACCCAACTGAAGCGGGGGAGAGGTGCCGCCCCTTATGTCTCAGTAGGTTCCTGTCCTGGCGGGGCGGATCCCTCTCTCATGTGGTGCTGTCATGGGTGAAGGGAAAACTTATCTCTCAATGGAATAGTGTACTGTTTATCGGCAGTTACTGCAGGTGGTGGCAGGTTAGTCTTTCTGACACTTACACTGCTCCTGAAGTCCTTGCGTCTATGTGAGACGCTTTCATACCTTGATGATGGTGTTGCTGGAGCTGTAGTGTTAGACTCCAGGAAGTCTAGGCTAGGGTCGTTCCTCATTTGGGCCTGTTCGTCGACAAACTTGCAGAACTGATTGAACGGAGGAAAGGTGACAGCATGTGACCTTTTGTACCTGGAACGCATACTGCCCACTTCTCTTGCAGACTATGTGGCAGCTTTGAGACGATTGGGTTCACCCCATGGGCGGTGTCCAGGTAGCACAATCCAGACAGACGAGGGTCTTTTTTTGCGAGTTCCAACTCCATAAGCAGATCGCTTAAGTCCAGAAGCTTGTGGGCTTCCTTAAGGTTGATCCTTGGAACATTCTGCAGTCTCTTGAATAGGGACTTTTCTATGGCTTCAGCGCTGCCATAGGCTCTTTCGAGTCTCAGCCAGGCAGCAGCGAGACCTGCTTCAGCTTTCCCCACGTAGACAGTCCGAAGACTCTTGATACGGTTTGTGGAGTCAGGACCCAACCATTTTACCATGAGGTCGAGCTCCCATTCTGCAGATAGATTGAGGTCAGCAATGGTGGCCTTGAAGGTTGCTTTCCAGGCTTTGTAGTTCTCTGCACAGTCGTCAAACTTTGAGATGCTGGTGCTGATTAGATCTTTGCTCACCATAAACGTGGCTAACTCGGGCATATCCGATCCTTCACTCCTTGTTACCATGTTAGCTTGTGTTGCCTCTCGGGCGTATAAGCTGTGTGGCGTGGAAGGGTGAATTGTTCCCGGGTAGAATGATGTTGCTGCAGGGTTGAGCTGTGGTTTAACCTATGGAGATTTCGATGACTGCGTCTTGAACTGTGGAGATGGACTGGAGTAAATCTTGTGGTCGTCTTGTGATGATTGCTGCTCCTGAGGGGACACATTATGGTGTTGGTCTTGGGTCTCTGCAGATGCTGTGGGCAACACTGGCACCGTAAGTTGGGCTGACTTGGACGTTTCCACATTGTTGGGTTGAACGTCACTGGAGAAGGTGTGTGCTGCAGATCTCTGTTTCTGCACGTAATCACTGGTACGGACAGCTGGGTCCTCTTCTTCCAGTGGTGGTAGGTAAATCGGGTCGAGGTTTTGCTTCAATGCTTGCTCGAGTATTTTTACTTCAGCTAATGCGATTTTTTTCCTCCATTTCTATTTGAAGAACCTTTGCACGAGCCTCTACTTCTGTTTGAAGGATCTTTGCTTGGGCCTCTGCTTCTGATTTTGCTTTCTTGGCTTCTGCCTCAGCTTTCGCTTTCTTGGCTTCTGCCTCTGCCTCAGCTTTCGCTTTCTTGGCTTCTGCCTCAGCTTCTGTTTTCTTTTCTGTGTAGGAGCGTCTTAGTTTGGATTGTTCTGCGTTTAAATGGGCCTCTAGGATTCTGACGCTGAGGTCTGAAGTTCTTGAGCAGGATGATTTGTATGACCGAGCAGAGTGTCTGGATGAGCCAGACCTGTGAGATGCAGCTTCTTGCAGATAAGCGATACAGAGTTCCGCTTTATCTTTGGCGTCTTGCACAGCGGCGTCCCTTTCTCTTTCTGTGGAATCCACTTTGCTTAATTCTGATGAGGCTTCATCAATATTAGAGTCTTTTAGGAAGGCAACGTACCTTGCGGATAGTCTCTTGTATCTTCCGTGGGCTGTGTCTAGCCATTTTATAGTGTCCTATAGACTCGCTGCATCATTTTTGTGGCAGTGGATGCTTGACATGAGGGAGGTGACTCGTTCCCATAGGTCGTCTAGGTTGTCATTGAACTTATCCTTTGTACTGTGATAGTTTTCGACAGCCTTTCTGGTTGGTTTGACAGAGCGTCTTGGTCATGAGTCTTGGTCTGTTTCTGAAGCTGGCTGTTTCCCCCTATTCATAATGCACAGTATCGGGTAGTATTTGCTCTATTTCAGCAGTGGGAGACTGTGCAGGGTCTTTTTCGGCCATTTTGATTTAAGGTGCACTGTCTCTTTAAGAAACTGAACTTTTGAATTGGGGGGCTGGAAATCGCAGTGCAGCTTAGTTAAGACGTCCTGACGAGATCCCCAATGTGTTTTTAGAGAATTGTGTGGTTTTGCAGTCCGACAATCTGCAGCAATGTTGTATAATATACAGACAGTCTTCTATGCACAATGCAGTCTGGGGTGACGATGCAGAGTTTTTTTTAGCAGAGCAGGGCTGCAGTATGTGAGCGGGCAGACGGGTTAGGATATAAGGGTGATTTTTTGCCGGGCTTCAAGGCAGTTTTTTGACTGTTCTCTCCCCACATGAGGCGAATGGAGGTGTAGTTGATTGGGTTTGGGAGAGATTCCTACCTTCCGTTTCCTCAATGCAGAGCAGACAGGACCATTGTTGCCGTTTTGCTGTTCATGTGTCTGGAGAGATAATACACACCAGATATTGTGAAGTCCAGACTTTTTTATTGGAAATCTGGACATACAGCGTATGATTGGTAATGCAGTACTTCTCCAGAAATGCAGGTATAACGACCAAGGTGGTACAGCAAGATGCAGCAAGGTTAGCAACGGATTTGTATGTGATTATGGTCAAAAAACTGATGCCTTCCACAGCCTGGTAAGCATGTCTCTCCCAGGAGAAAATGAAACTAGTAATGGCCACTGGCAGGAAGAGAAGGACTGACCTGACCTGGAAGTGGAAAGCATGTACTAGAATTAATTAGCTGCAGTCTGCTATACAGAAAAAGGACAGCAGGTGGAAGCAGACCAAATGCAAAACTAAACACAAAGAATGGTAACATAACACAATCTATATAAGCATATAATCATAACCTTAGATGGAACAGCACATTTTGGTCAAATCTGTCAGTGGTTTAACAATACCAGAAAAATTACTTAAAAATTTACGATAGAAATTAGAAAAACCCAAAAACTTCTGGAGAGCCTTCAGAGAAGTGGGCTGAACGCAATCATGAATGGCCTGTACCTTGGCCGGGTCCATTTCAATTGCAGACAGGGACAAAATTAATCCCAAAAACGAAATCCTCTGTACGCCAAAGAGACATTTCGATCCCTTAACATACAGAGTATTTTCTCTAAAGATCCGGAACACAGTCCGAACATGTTCCACATGAGAATCCCAAATCACTGGAAAAAATCAAAATATCATCCAGATAAATGATCAAAAACTTATCCACAAAGTCCCGGAAAATATCGTTCATAAAAGACTGGAAGACGGAAGGGGCATTAGTAAGCCCAAAAGGCATCACCAGGTACTCAAAATGTCCCTCCGGAGTATTAAAAGCCATCTTCCATTCTTCCCCGTGCTTGATGCGAATAAGATTATACGCCCTCCTAAGGTCAAGTTTGGTAAACCAACAAGCACTTTTGACCCTGGAAAATAAATCAGAAATCAGGGGTAACGGGTACTGATATTTAACAGTGATCTTATTAAGGAGCGATAGTCAATACATGGCCTTAATGAGCCATCTTTCTTGGCTACAAAAAAAAAAACCCAGCACCTAAAGATGAAGAGGATGGTCTTATATGACCCTTCTCTAATGACTCCTTGATATAAGACCGCATAGCATCATGTTCAGGTACAGATAAGTTGAAAAGCCGACCTTTGGGAAATTTACAACCGGGCATCAACTCAATTGCACAATCATAACACCTATGAGGAGGCAAAGACGCAGACTTACTCTCACTAAATACATCAGAAAAATCAGCCAAATAGTCAGGAACATCTTGAGACTGGGGAGAGGACTTTATTTGCATATCTGTATTTCCCAGGGAGAAATGCACCTAGGATTTCACTGATTGAGCGCCTTTGCCGGCTGCCACAGTGTTTTCTTTGACTGGTCTCCCTGAGGTCAGTGATTGTTTCGTGATGTTGGTCTACTAGGCATTGCTCCCACCTAGCCAGAATCCTACTCCACACTGATGAGGGGCAACACCCCGAAACAGCTGTCTGTGGATGGATACCTAGCCTTGGTATTTCCCTTGTCATATCTGTAAACTCGTAAAGAGCTGGATATTGACTTAAAGGGCCACTTAATATGGTGGTAATGGTGGTTTCCGAAAGGAGCCACTCCTTGGCTGGGTCCTTCCCTGGAGGAAGATCTGGCTAGTCCTGTGTTTGAGACTCTTAGATGAGGCTCCACAGACTTTATTTGCATATTCAAAAGTCGGATAGTTCACAACAGGGCTCTATTTAATTGTGCACCTGTGTCTGTGCCTGTATCACCCTTCATCTGTGATTGCTGGTCAGGAGAGTGTGGAGGTTAAACCTGAAATGTCTGTCTGGACCTGGTTGGCCTTTATCTGCACTCACCTTCTCTGGCTTCATGGGAGTGATTCAGAAACGCTTCAGGTATAGTTTGCATTTAATATGGTCTTGCTTTTAACCTCTTCGCGACCGCCCACAGTAGATAAACGTTGGCGCTTGCTGGGCTTTGTGCAGCGCCGACGTTTATCTACTGTCGGCGGTTTTGTGCCCCCCAGGACCCCCTCATACCTTATAACGCGGGGATCCCGGTGCACAATGCATGCTGGGACCCCCGACGTCATCGAGACCTGATTGGTTCAGGTCCTGATGACGTCGCGTCACAGCAGCCAATGAGAGAGCTCGCTGGGAAAGCTGCTTGTTTCCCGGCGATCTCCCTCATTATAACGCGACTTCTCCTCTGAGCTCATGCTGACAGATGAGCAGAGGTGAAGCAGCATTACTGTGTGACTAGATCGCTGCCTGGCACAGCTGATCGCTGCCTGGCACAGCTGTGTCAGGCAGCGATCTTGTCACACAGTAACGCTGCTTCACCTCTGCTCATCTGTCAGTGTGAGATCAGAGGAGAAGTGGCGTTACTATGTGCCGGGCAGCGATCTTGTCACATAGTAACGCTGCTTCTCCTCTGATCATCTGCCAGTGTGAGATCAGAGGAGAAGTGGCGTTACTATGAGTCAAAAATACAAAAAATAAAAAACACAAAAATAAAAAAAAAAGTAAAGAAAAAAAAAGCAGGTAGGCAGGCTAGGGCTAGGTCTAGGGTTAGGGCTAGGGTTAGGGCTAGAGTTAGGGGTGTGTTGGGGTTAGGGTTGGAATTCGAATTGGGGGTTTCCACTGTTTAGGTACATCAGGGGCTCTGTAAATGCAATATGACGCCCGCAGACCATTCCATCAAAGTCTGCATTCCAGAACGTCACTACTTCCCTTCCGAGCCCCACCGTGTGCCCAAACAGTGGTCCCCCCCCCACATGTGGGGTACCAGCGTACTCAGGACAAATTGGACAACAACTCTTAGCGTCCAATTTCTCCTGTTACCCTTGTGAAAATAAAAATTGGGAGCTAAAAGATCATTTTTGTGGAAAAAAAATGATTTTTTTATTTTCATGGCTCTACATTATAAACTTTAGTGAAACACTTGGGGGTTCAAAGTGCTCACCACACATCTAGATAAGTTCCTTGGGGTGGTCTAGTTTCCAAAAAGGGGTCACTTGTGGAGGATTTCCACTGTTTAGGCACATCAGGGGCTCTGTAAATGCAATATGACGCCCGCAGACCATTCCATCAAAGTCTGCATTCCAGAACGTCACTACTTCCCTTCCGAGCCCCACCGTGTGCCCAAACAGTGGTCCCCCCCCCACATGTGGGGTACCAGCGTACTCAGGACAAATTGGACAACAACTCTTAGGGTCCAATTTCTCCTGTTACCCTTGTGAAAATAAAAATTGGGAGCTAAAAGATCATTTTTGTGGAAAAAAAATGATTTTTTTATTTTCACAGCTCTACATTATAAACTTTAGTGAAACACTTGGGGGTTCAAAGTGCTCACCACACATCTAGATAAGTTCCTTGGGGGGGTCTAGTTTCCAAAAAGGGGTCACTTGTGGAGGATTTCCACTGTTTAGGCACATCAGGGGCTCTGTAAATGCAATATGACGCCCGCAGACCATTCCATCAAAGTCTGCATTCCAGAACGTCACTACTTCCCTTCCGAGCCCCACCGTGTGCCCAAACAGTGGTCCCCCCCCACATGTGGGGTACCAGCGTACTCAGGGCAAATTGGACAACTCTTAGGGTCCAATTTCTCCTGTTACCCTTGTGAAAATAAAAATTGGGAGCTAAAAGATCATTTTTGTGGAAAAAAAATGATTTTTTTATTTTCACGGCTCTACATTATAAACTTTAGTGAAACACTTGGGGGTTCAAAGTACTCACCACACATCTAGATAAGTTCCTTGGGGGGGTCTAGTTTCCAAAAAGGGGTCACTTGTGGAGGATTTCCACTGTTTAGGCACATCAGGGGCTCTGCAAACGCGACATGACACCCGCAGACCATTCCATCAAAGTCTGCATTCCAAAACGTCACTACTTCCCTTCCGAGCCCCCCCGTGTGCCCAAACAGTAGTTTTCTTCCACATATGGGGTACCAGTGTACTCAGGACAAATTGGACAACAACTTTTGGGGTCCAATTTCTCCTGTTACCCTTGTGAAAATAAAAAATTGGGGGCTAAAAGATCATGTTTGTGGAACAAAAATGATTTTTTATTTTCATGGCTCTACGTTATAAACTTCTGTGAAGCACTTGGGGGTTCAAAGTGCTCACGACACATCTAGATAAGTTCTTTAAGGGGTCACTTGTGGGGGTTTCCACTGTTTAGGCACATTAGGGGCTCTCCAAATGCGACATGGCGTCCTATCTCAATTCCAGCCAATTCTGCATTGAAAAAGTCAAACGGCACTCATTCCTTTCTGAGCTCTGCCGTGTGCTCAAACAGTGGTTTAGCCCCACATACGGGGTATCGGCGTATTTGGGAGAAATTGCACAAAAAATTTTGTGGTTCATTTTCTGTTTTTACACTTGTGAAAATAAAAAAATGGTTCTGAAGTAAAATGTTTGTGAAAAAAAGTTAAATGTTTATTTTTTCCTTCCACATTCCATTCATTCATGTGAAGCACCTGAAGGGTTAATAAACTTATTGAATGTGGTTTTGAGTACATTGAGAGGTGCAGTTTTTAGAATGGTGTCACTTTTGGGTATTTTCTGTCATATTGACCCCCCAAACTCACTTCAAATGTGAGGTGGTCCCTAAAAAAAATGGTGTTGTAAATTTTGTTGTAAAAATGAGAAATCGCTGGTCAACTTTTAACCCTTATAACTTCCTAAAAAAAAAAAAATTATGTTTCCAAAATTGTGCAGATGTAAAGTAGACATGTGGGAAATGTTATTTATTAACTATTTTGTGCGATATCACTCTCTGATTTAAGGGCATAAAAATTAAAAGTTTGAAAATTGCAACATTTTCAAAATTTTTGCCAAATTTCGATTTTTTTAACATATAAGCGCAGTTCATATCTAAGAAATTTTACCACTAACCTGAAGTACAATATGTCATGAGAAAACAATGTCAGAATCAGCAGGATCCGTTGAAGCGTTCTAGAGTTATGGCCTCATAAAGTGACACTGGTCAGAATTGAAAAAATTGGCCTGGTCACGAAGGCAAAAACAGGCTCAGGCGCGAAGGGGTTAATACATTTAGGAGGCCGCAATAGCACAGCGAATAAAAAAAACGTAGAGTAGGACTGCCCCATATGAGATTGCTTTGGCGTGGCGGGGTAGCTCAAATGATTGATCAATTTTTTGCTAAATGTCTCATTTTGAAATACAGTTAGAAATTAATATGTGCATATGCACTTTTATGTATTGCATTCTGACCACAAGCAGCGCTGCCTTCTACCCTTTTTTACATTTTAGTTTGTGATTGGTTTCTCTTCCTCCAATATTTTTATTATTTAGATTTTTTGTCTTGGTTCTTCCTTTTCATTTCTAATAGCAGATTTCTTAATAGCATTTGTCAGGTGTATGGCTTTTTCTGGCCTTTTGCTTCCCTTCCCACATTGTTCTAGTTTAAAGCTCTCCTGATGAGTGTAGCAAGGAGATTTCCAAATACATGTTTTCCAGTCTTCCTAAGGTGCACCCCATCTCTAGTAAGCAGTCCATCGTATAGGTAAATCATTCCGTGATCCAGAAATCCAATTCCTTGCTGACAGCACCATCGACGTAGCCAGTGGTTCACCTGCAGAATCTTATTCCACCCTCCTTGTTCCATGGCCATCCACTGGGAGGATGGAAGAGAAGACCACCTGCGCTCCCAGTTCTTTCACTTTCTTAGGCTGGTTTCACATTTGCGTTTTTTTTCGCGGTAATTTAGCGCTAAATAGCGCATGCGTTTTTTTTTCCTATACTTTGCATGGGATGCGCTTATGTGCGCATACACATGCGTTTGTACGCGTTTTACCGCGCATGCGTTTTTTTGCGGTATGCGCTCGGGCGCACAAAATGCAACTTGTTGCATTTTTTGTGCGTCCGATTTGCCTCAAAAAAACGCATGCGCGCGCAATGCGTTTTTTTACAGCAAGACACCCATTATAAGTCTATGGTGAGCATATGTGCGCATTGGCATGCTTATGTATGCGTTTTTTTGCACATGCGTTTTTTTTTTACCATTAGTTTAGACAATGGAATTTAGGGGTTTGGGTAAAGTTAGGGTTAGTTAAGGGGGTTTAGGGTTAGGGTTAAGTATGGTTTGGTTAAGGGTTAGGGTCAGGGTTAGGGTCAGGGTTAGGGTCAGGGTTAAGTATGGTTTGGTTAAGGGTTAGGGTTAGGGTCAGGGTTAAGTATGGTTTGGTTAAGGGTTAGGGTCAGGGTTAGGGTCGGGGTTAGGGTCAGGGTTAAGTATGGTTTGGTTAAGGGTTAGGGTTAGGGTCAGGGTTAGGGTTAGGGTTAGTAAAGTCATGGTTTGGGTTAGTGTGAGTGGCCACCTAATGTTGGAAAAAAACGCAAACGCGGTAAAAACGCACTAAAAACGCATACAAACGCTTAAAAACGCTGCGTTTTTTTCATGCATGCTCATAAAAATGCTTGAAAAAAACGCAGCAGTTGTATGCTTTTGTATGCATTTTTCAATGCGTTTTTTTGCGGGAAAAACGCGCTGAAAAAAAAAGCAAGTGTGAAACAGGCCTTACCTAAGTTTTCAAAGTCACTGCAGATGGTTTCCAGGTCCTTTCTTGCGGTGTCATTTGTCCCCACATGTATTGGCAGGAATGGGTGGTTGTCTGTAGGTCTGAAGAGTCCTGATATCCTGTCAGACACATCTTTCATTTTTGCACCTGGAAGACAGCACATTTCTCTTGAGATTATATCAGGTCTGCAAATAGCGGCCTCTGTTCCTCTCGACAGGGAATCCCCCATGACCACAACTCTCCGTTTCTTCTTCACAACATTTTTCTCTCTCCATCGAGGTGGACTATGAGGGCATACAAGGTTCTTCTTTGTGGGTAAAGTCTTATCTTTATGTATTTCTTCATTATTCTCCTGCGTGAGAGCCTGTACTGGTTCCTGAGCAGTATGGGTACTGACTGCCTCCCAATCCTCCTGCTTCTCTGTGTCACATACTTCCAATTCTCTGTTTCTTCAGGTGCACTTTGAATTTCTTCTCTTTCTGTAACATGAAGAGATAATTCTACTCTAAGAACTCTTCACTTTCCGTAATGATTTTCAATGTAGCTAACTTCTCTTCTAGATTTTGCAACTTTTCCTCCAACAGGAACACAAGCTTGCATTTCTGGCATGTGAAGTTTAGCTTTTCCACTGGTAAGTTTGTGAACATGTAGCAAGACATGAAGCACACAAAATGGCTCCTGGCCTCTTCCATGTTCTGTTAAAGAGATATCAAAGCAGTGAAAAACGTGCCAAAATTCCAGAGCGCGGTTTACCGATGTCCTCCTTTCAGGTGCAGCGGCCAAAGTCCAGTATTCTTTGAACTCGGAGACTCTTCACTTATCCCAGAATACACTGGGAAAATACAAATTCTCTACTCAGGACTCCTCCCCTGGTTTTTAAAATTACAATCTACTGAAGCAGTTCTTGGTTTCCGAATATGCTCCATCCTGAGGGATTAGGAGTATGAAAACTAAAAGGGTTGGAAAACTAAAATCCCTGTCAATCAGAATGTTTTTAATGACTCACTATTTTTTTTAGTGCAAATGAAGAAAATAAACTTTGTAATATATCAGAGAAATCTGCTTCCGTCTCCATTAAATACATTTTTAAGTGAACAATGAGATGGCAGTTGAATTGTATAGAATGAGTATGTGGAGACGCTAGAGGTAGGCACCCACACTGTGCTGCACTTTCTCTTACTTGTAAGAGGAATATAACAAATCGCCTTCTGTGCTGCATTAATATTTACTCTAAATCTGAAAAAGGGTATGGTCCAGGGTTAAATGTCACTTGAAACAAAATAATGCTTGATCTATTCTTTCTAAATAAATGATTAATACACTCACTCCTCAATATTCAAAATCACAACACTAAAAAGGTAAAGTCGTGGAACTATGAAAATCACAGGATGTATATACGATATGCAAATTATGATAAAAAGGAAACAAGATTTTTCAAAACATCTCAACTTATTCAATTTTGAGTATAATAGCCACAAGAAATATGTGCACGTACACGCCTTGCTAATATTGTGTTTAATAATGGTTAATAATGTTTTTTAGTGGCATATTCTGCTGCGCTCAATTCACTCATCACTGCAAATCAAGATCAGCTGCTAGTAGCTCCCTTTGCAGATGATCATGACTAAGACGCAAGTCGAAACGCATTGATCTTCCCTAACAGTGTATAAGTGCACGACATCATGTCTTATTTATTTTAATAGCTTTTCAATAAAAGTTATTTTTTAGCCACCTCCACCAATCATTAGATCCTCCTTCCTCTTTTTTCTAATCATTGTGGCTATTCAACCTGATCTGTGCGAGGTGTTGATTAGCATCGGGGAACCAGAACACACATGCTGGTAAGCTGACTTCACAATATTATTCCTTTGCAGTTGTCACTCAAAGTGTTCCAAAAGCAGTTTTACAATGCAAGAATGCTATGCCGTATGTTGTTGGTGCTATTGTGAGCAGTTCCCTGACTTAAAGGGAAGGTGCCATCCAAAAAAATTTTTTTCAGCAATTGAAAAAATGTAAAGAATTAATGTTTAAATTTTCTTAAAAAATATTATCGTTTGTTTTTAATTTTGCAAAATATGAAAAATAATTTTAAAAAGTTTGGCATTTCCACTTGTTAACACTAGGGGGAGCAGCTACTGAAATCTGGCACAAAAACCTATGACATCTATAGACACAGTGAGCAGCCATTTTGATGGGGCTTGCAAAGTTACTGACTGTCTTTGCATGTAAAGTCTGGATCAGAACAGGCCATCAATCAGCAGACATGTTTCCTGGATTTCTGTGGAGCAGACAAGCAGACGGTCCATCCATGTGAATAAAACACAGCACTCTATGTACAATCCCTGGCACCGAACAGGGCGCCCCCCACAGACCAGCACACTGCTCTCCTGAAATACTCTGTGCTGCTGTCGCCCTGCTCCTTCCACCATATATCAGGCCCCTGTCACCTCGCTTTCACACATCGCCAGGACGGGATCTGAGGAGAGGAATGGGGTCTTCGGTCACTGAGGATGGCAGGCAGCAAGGATTCTGGGAGCAGAGTGACAGCAGCACAGAGTATTTCAGGAGAGCAGTATCACACGGGATAGGATTAGATACACGGCTCAGCAGGCAGCATCACACAGGAGAGGATTAGATACACGGCTCAGCAGTCAGCATCACACAGGAGAGGATTAGATACACGGCTCAGCAGTCAGCATCACACAGGAGAGGATTAGATACACAACTCAGCAGTCAGTATCACACAGGAGAGGATTAGACACATGGTCAGCAGTCAGTATCACACAGGATAGGAATAGATACACGGCTCAGCAGGCAGTATCACACAGAATAGGATTAGATGCACGGCTCAGCAGGCAGTATCACACAGGAGAGGATTAGATACACAGCTCAGCAGGCAGTATCACACAGAAGAGGATTAGATGCACGGCTCAGCAGGCAGTATCACACAGGATAGGATTAGATACACGGCTCAGCAGGCAGTATCACACAGGAGAGGATTAGATACACGGCTCAGCAGGCAGTATCACACAGGATAGGGTTAGATACACGGCTCAGCAGTCAGTATCACACAGGAGAGGATTAGATACACGGCTCAGCTGGCAGTATCACACAGAAGAGGATTAGATGCACGGCTCAGCAGGCAGTATCACACAGAAGAGGATTAGATGCACGGCTCAGCAGGCAGTATCACACAGGAGAGGATTAGATACACGGCTCAGCAAGCAGTATCACACAGGAGAGGATTAGATACACGGCTCAGAAGGCAGTATCACACAGAAGAGGATTAGATGCACGGCTGAGCAGTCAGTATCACACAGGATAGGATTAGATACACGGATCAGCAGACAGTATTACAGATATGCCCACACTGGTGAAACTTCCAGCCCCCCCCAATTATACACAAGACTATGGGCTGTATAAGTCACTGTCCTCAGACAGCCATAAAAGCAAAGGTGTCAGATTACCGGAGATCACTGGGGCTGTGTGTGAGGAGGCGGAGACAGAGCAGGAGGACGCTGGAGCAGGAAGCACAGGGCTGAGCCTGGAGTAAGCAGTACAGAGGAGCATAGATGAAAGTCACCCGCACTCACCCCTCTCCATCCTCCGGCTCCAGTGAGCGCTTCTCTCCTCTGCTGACCACCTTCTCCATATCTTCAGCCTCTCCTCACAACACAGGACCCGTTATGCCACAAGTGGTCCTGTGATAGAGGGTAAGTGGAGCTCAGCAAATAGCACTGGGCTACAGTAAAATGGCGCCCAGCCACACCTACAGCAGTGAATGGTGCAGCCCACAGGGGCGTGCCCAGTTCTCTGCTACTGAGGCTGCAATGTGCGGTCGGAAGCCGACCGCAGTCTTCTATGTCCAGGGACGGCCATATTTGCAGACTGTATGAGTCCTCCACAGATCTGCAAATCAAGATGTCAGCGCCCAGTGGCTACATGAAAACATTATTACAAACAAACCATAAATCCTGGTTAGTACAACATTTGCTGAAACAACATGTTTTGTAACTTACTATTTTTTTGCAAATTATATAAAATTGCGGCACCTTCCCTTTAAGCTTGCTCCTATGGCCTGCAACATCTCAGATCTTGCCTTCCATTGAGCACATCTAGGACGTTTTTAATTGGCAGCTTCAAAATTAGCTGCAAGCAGCAGATCTTGATGATTTGTGTGCCCAAGTGCATTCAGTGTGACAGAACATTCCTCAGACAACCATTAATAATTTCATTGATGGCATGACAAAAGTTTAAGTGCAAGTATTTATGTAGGTTGTGTTCATGCTCCATACTGAATAAATCAAGATGTTCTGAAAATTTTATTTCTAGGTTTTCATAATTTGCCTATCATTACCATGTCTATTGATTCTGTGATTTTCATAATTCCCACAACTTTCCCTCTTGTTCAGAACTGTGTTATGTTGTTCAAAACACTCTAAGATTAAATAGGAGGCCGGTATAAGTGCTATTGAAGATTACCATTGGCGAGAGAGTAAGTTTTAAGGATGCATGCACCAGCTATCCCTTTGCATACAATGATTGCAAGAACACTATTTCATAAGATATATAATCTCCCTGTTAAATAAAGGTCTATGTAATGTTCCAATGATACTCTCAGGCCTAGGTGTATAACACACAGATAATGTAACTATATCCCCACTTATGTGCTACATGGAGCATTTTGATATTTTGTGAGGCACAGAAAATTTAATAGTAACGGAACCAGAAAAGAAGACTGAACATAGTATTTGATGTATGGTGAGAAAATTAATATTAGCACACTGGGCAAAAACATTAAAAAATAGTTGTAGGTGTTTAAGTAGGCAGTGTACATAGGGGTCAATTAGTATGTTTGATAAGTCCTGCTACAAATATCTCTTGTGAAAACAGCCAAATAAATTAAAAAAGGGCAGCTAAGGTGTATCTGATGAATCTGAAATTGGTAAAAATACACTATTAAACAAAAACTATTAAATCCTAAACCACTTACCTACAATAGCACCAGTGCTGAGACCTTCCTCAGGTTCTAAAATGAAGCAAAAATTGAAAAACTTGTTTATCAACTATAGTAATGCTGGGAAGAAGATGAAGAAGAAGAAGACGAAGAAGAAGAAGACGACGAAGAAGAAGAAGAAAAAGAAAAAAAAAAAAAAAAAAAGAAGAGAAATAAGATCTGAATAGGAAGCCTAAAAAGTATGCAATTTAATAGTTTCTGGCAGCACTAAAGAGGAGCTGTCACCACTAAAAATGCTATTTACCTGCAGATAAATAGCATTACAATGCTGTCCCACTCTGCCTTAGGCCTCTTTCACATGTCCATATTTCTGATACTGCAGAATTACGGTTTTGATATGACGGTGATGTCAATGCTGTCAAAGAGGCCTACTGAAAGTGCAGCTAAAGGAAGATAATTAACTTATTTCCTCCCGTCAGCTGTTGGCTTTCAACCATGGGGGCATGCACAGAGTGATTCCAATCACACCTCACAACAAATATCAAGAAGCGCATTTATCTTTTTTTTTTATTGTTTTATTACATTAATGAAAGGAACAACTTTACAAATTTGGTTTGTGTCACTATATTCTGAGACCCATGAGTATTTTTGGTCAAAGAGCCATTTGAGACAAAGGGGAACTGTAGATGTTATGGTCATTACCATATATACTCCAGTATAAGTCGACCTGAGTATAAACCGAGACACCTAATTTTGCCACAGAAAACAGGGTAAGCTTATTGACTCGAGTACAAGCTGGGTATGCATTGTCCCCTCATCCCTGTCCTAGTATGCATGGCTTCCCCTGTCACTGTCCTGCTATGCGTGGCTCCCCTGTCCTGTTCTGGTATGCGTGGCTCCCCCCCGTCCCATCGTTGTATGCATAGGCTTCCCCTGTCCTGTCGTTGTATGCATGGCTCCCCCGGTGCCGTCATTGTATGCACGGCTCCCCCGGTGCCGTCATTGTATGCACGGCTCCCCCGGTGCCGTCATTACATGCATGGCTCCCCCGATCCCATCATTGTATGCATGGCTCCCCCGGTCCCGTCATTGTATGTATGGCTCCCCGGGTGCCGCCATTGTATGCACCGCTCCCCCGGTCTCGTCATTATATGCAAGGCTCCCCCGGTCCCGTCATTGTATGCATGGCTCCCCCGCGGTCCCGTCATTGTATGCATGGCTCCCCCATTCCCGTCATTGTAGGCATGGCTCCCCTGGTCCCGTCATTGTATGCATGGCTCCCCCGGTCCCGTCATTGTATGCATGGCTCCCCCGGTCCCGTCACTGTATGCATGGCTCCCCCGGTCCTGTCATTGCATGCATGGCTCCCCCGGTCCCGTCATTGTATGCATGGCTCCCCCCGGTCCCGTCATTGTATGCATGGCTCCCCCGGTCCCGTCATTGTATGCATGGCTCCCCCGGTCCCGTCATTGTATGCATGGCTCCCCCGGTCCCGTCATTGTATGCATGGCTCCCCCGGTCCCGTCATTGTATGCATGGCTCCCCCGGTCCCGTCATTGTATGCATGGCTCCCCCGGTCCCATCATTGTATGCATGGCTCCCCCGGTCGCGTCATTGTATGCATGGCTCCCTCGGTCCCTTCACTGTATGCATGGCTCCCCCGGTCTCATCAATGTATGCATGGCTCATCCCTCCCGTCCTGGTATGCATGCTTGCTATTACAAAAAAAACCCCAAAACATCCTACTCACCCTCCTCCAGCGTGCCCACACAGCATCTCGCTGCTACCGGCATCCAGCAGCTCTTCCTGCTGAGCGATCACGTGGCACTGCTCATTAAGGTAATGTATATGCGGTCCACGCCTATGGGAGTGGAGACGCATGCATATTCATTACCTTAATGAGCGGTGCCACGTGATCACTCAGCACAGGAAGAGCTGCTGGCGCCGGGACCAACGGAGATGCAATGACGGCGCGGAGGAGGGCGAGTATGATGTCTTCTGGAAGCCAGCAACTGCAGCTGTCACTGTGTGCAGCAGCGCAGGCTTTAGCCACAGCCGCCGGCTCCTGCCGCTGCTCCCCCTCCCCTTCAGGCTTTCTGGACAATGGCTCATGTATAAGCCAAGGGGGGCCTTTCAGCACAAAAAAATGTGCTGAAAAACTCGGCTTATACACGAGTATATACGGTATTTTGGGGTACATATGACTATTCTATTTTTTTCTCATCTCTAATGGTCTCTAATTGACACGGCGACACAAATACATTTTTAAGCTTTATATTTTTATACACACATTATATATATATATATATATATATATATATATATATATATATATACTGTATATATATATATATATACACTGTATATATATATGTTAGATTAAAGTTTTAAACATTTAATTTATTTATTTAGTTTATGGTGGGGACTCTAACAATTCGGTGATCTTGAAGTGTATTGTAAAATAAACGATCTATTATCATAATGAAGGCTGATACGTCTGTAGAGGAGCCATAGGTTGATGCCGTGGCAGCTACTGACTGCCATGACATAACTGGAGATACTGCCGGCTTCTGTGGTTTGAGGTAGATATCAGCTGTGTAATAACAGCTGGCACCAGCTGCATAGGGAGCGGGCTCAGCTCTTTCATCTTATGAACATTAAACATAACATAAAAAAAAAAAACAACAAAAAAATCCTACACACTAAAAAACAATATGCATGGATTTATAGTGTTTAATTTATCATTCATTTCTAGGTTAAGTGATATTTTAAATCAATGTATTTAAGAATAAACAAATTATTTTGCCATTAAAACTCTTTACTTACCTTTGCATACTGGTAGAGAAGGCTTCCACTGACCTTGACTGCTGCATGTGATAGTTTTTGGGTCACTCGAGACATAGCCTTCTTTGCATTCTATCGCCAAAACCTCACCCTCCACATAAACCCTTTCAGAGTCCACTTTCAACTCTGTATTGGCAATCTCTGTAATTCGGCATGTAGCTATGAAGAAACCATAAAATTAACATTAAAAGATAAAATGTAATTAAATATTCCCAGTATACTCTAAATTATTATTTGTTAAATCTCTTGAAATGTGATAACTAGTATATTACTTAAAGTTGTCTCGTCACAGACAGACCCTATCAAAATTTGCACATTATGCTCCAAGTATCTCAAGCATATACTGTGGGGGAGAACCAACTAGCCAGAGGAGATAGGTTTAAGAAAAGACTGGAAAATTAAGTGGTACTAATGAAATATAGCTGGAGGTCAATTTTCAACAGCCAGATAAAAAAATGTTAGAGGCAGAGTTTCTTAGAAGCAAAGATGGTCATAAGTTCACCAATCTGTGAACTTTTGTGTCTAAGAATTGTGAAACAATTTAAGAATTAATGTTCATCAATGTAAAAATGTCAAAGACTTAGAATATTCCACCACCTACAGTAAATAATGTAATTGAAAAATTCAAAGATTCTGGAGAAACCCATGTACACAAGGGACAATTCAGAAGGTCAATATTGGATACTCATAATCTTCGTGCACTAAAGCGGCATTGCATAAAAAACAAGCATGATTTAGTAATAATTACATGGCCCCAGTAGTACTTCCTGAAATCATTGTCTGAACACCGTTTGCCCTACAGTCCACAACGCAAGTTAAAGGAATCTGTCAGTAGGAGCAACCCTCCTAAGCCGTCTATATGGGCATGTAGGTAATAGGAAGATGAATAAAATTATACCATTGATATCTGCGCTCTGATGTCTTGTTCCTGATAAATCCACAATTTTCTTATACGTAAATGACCTCTTTCAGGCTTTGGGGAGCATATTGCCTGAAAGATATCTTTGCCTCCAGAGCTTATTATAAATAAAAGGGGGAGATACCAGTGTGAGACATGCAACCTACACAAAATAGGAGAAATTAACTTTGTCTTCTTGCAAACACGTTTTTTTGCAGCTCTTGAGCTCTGCAGTTTTGCAACAATATTACAACCCTGTCTGCCTGTGAGATGGAAGCAGAGAGAAACCTGCAGATGTGTCAGGGCAAGATCAGACGGCCGTATAACTCTTGTGAGAATCGCATCGTAAACCTCGTACTGGCTGTCGGCTCTCCTGACCTGTGCTTGAGAGCTTCACAGTAATCCATCATGCTGTCTTGCTCGGGTCAGGAGAGGTGGCGGGCCAGTCCGTGCAGTGCGATGCGATTCTTGCATTAGTTATACGGTCATCTGACACTGCCCTTATAATCACACACAACTTTGCAGTGATATCAGAGAGCGGTCATTACACATCACACTGGTAATGCCTCCTATTTATAGTGGTTGTCCACTACTAGGACAACCCATTCTCGAACTAAATGTTTGGCCCCGATAAAATAAAAAAAAATCACCCCTAATGCTAGTGCCCATTCCAGTGGTGTCAGCACTTGTGGTCCCGTAACTCTATTGTGCGGTGTTGTGACATGTGGTGCCCGGCGCCCAATCAGCGCTGGTGTCAATGTCTCCGCACAGATTGAACATGAAGAGGAAGTCAGGGCTGCAGCTGATCCCTGGCTTTCTCTTTATGTTCCATCCGTACGAAGGCGGGGATAGTGACGCCATCACTGATTGGACACAATGTGTCACAACAATGCACAAGAGCCCCGAGAGGGGCTACAGGAACAGCGCCAGCACAGGAGGCACGTATAGGCTTTATCGGGGCCAAATATTTAGTTCAAGAAGGGGTTGTACTAGTAGTTGACAACTCTTTTAGGGTAAGCTCCAGAGTTCTTCCACGCAATGTCCTGCACGTAGCCTGGAAAAGGTCATTTACATAAAGTGATTAAAAATGATATGAGACATACAGGTAGGACGTTTTTCAGCGGTCTATAACCTGTATGCCCATATTAATAGTTTAGATAGGTCCCTTTAACCCCTCACCATGAAGCCTGTTTTCACCTTTCAGACCAGGCCAATTTTTACAATTCTGACCACTGTCACTTTATGAGATCATAACTCTAGAACACTTCAAAGGATCCCGCTAATTCTGAGAATGTTTTCTCCTGACACATTGTACTTCATGACAGTGGTAAATTTATTTGATATGACTTGCGTTTATTTGTTAAAAAAAAAAAAAGAAATTTGCGAAAATATTGCAATTTTCAAACTTTTAATTTTTTTGCCCTTAAATCAGAGTCGTATCGCACAAAATAGTTACTAAATAACATTTCCCACATCTACTTTACATCAGCAAGTTATAATTGTTAACAGTTGACAAGCGATTTTTTATTTTTACAACAAAATTTGCAAAACCATCTTTTTAGGAACCACCTCACATTTGAAGTGACTGAGGGGCCAATATGACAGAAAATACCAAAAAATGACACAATTCTAGAAACTGAACCCCTCAAGGTACTCAAAACCACATTCAAGAAGTTTATTAACCCTTCAGGTGCTTCACAGGAATTTTTGGAATGTGGAGGAAAAAACATTGACTTCGTTCACAAAAATTTTCCTTTAGACCTATTTTTTTTTTTTACTTTTGCAAGGGTAAAGGGATAAAATGGACCATACATTTTGTTGTGCAATTTCTCCTGAGTACGCAGATACTCTGATAATCTGTCTCCATTAAATACATTTTTAAGTGAGCCATGAGATGGCAGTTGAAGTGTATAGAATGAGTATGTGGAGAAGCTAGAGGTAGGCACCCACACTGTGCTGCACTTTCTCTTACTTGTAAGAGGAATATAACAAATCGCCTTCTGTGCTGCATTAATATTTACTCTAAATCTGAAAAAGGGTATGGTCCAGGGTTAAATGTCACTTGAAACAAAATAATACTTGATGTATTCTTTCTAAATAAATGATTAATACACTCACTCCTCAATATTCAAAATCACTACACCAAAAAGGAAAAGTCGTGGAACTATGAAAAATCACAGGATGTATATACGATATGCAAATTATGATAAAAATTAAACAAGATTTTTCAAAACATCTCAATTTATTCAATTTTGAGTATAATAGCCACAAGAAATATGTGCACATACACGCCTTGCTAATATTGTGTTTAATAATGGGTTTTAGTGGCATATTCTGCTGCGCTGAATTCACTCATCACTGCAAATCAAGATCAGCTGCTAGTAGCTCCCTTTGCAGCTGATCATGACTAAGACGCAAGTCGAAACGCGTTGATCTTCCCTAACAGTGTATTAGTGCACAACATCATGTGTTATCTATTTTAATAGCTTTTTAATAAAAGTTATTTTTTAGCCACCTCCACCCATCATTAGATCCTCCTTCCTCTTTTTTCTAATCATTGTGGCTACTCAACTTGATCTGTGCGAGGTGTTGATCAGCATCGGGGAACACGAACACACATGCTGGTAAGCTGACTTCACAATATTATTCCTTTGCAGTTGTCACTCAAAGTGTTCCAAAAGAAGTTTTTCAATGCAAGAACGCTATGCCGTAAGTTGTTGGTGCTATTGTGAGCAGTTCCCTGACTTAAGCTTGTTCCTATGGCCTGCAACATCTTCTTGTCTTCCATTGAGCACATCTAGGACATTTTTAATTGGCAACTTCAAAATTAGCTGCAAGCAGCAGATCTTGATGATTTGTGTGCCCAAGTGTATTCAGTGTGACAGAACATTCCTCAGACAACCATTAATAACTTCATTGATGGCAGACAGGGGCATTCATTGATCCCCCTGTCTGTCGGTGTTCCTCAAGACTCAGTCCTCAGACCCCTACTCTTCTCCATCTACACCTTTGGCCTGGGACAGCTCATAGAATCCCACGGCTTGCAGTACCACCTCTACGCCGATGACATGCAGATCTGTTATGAATGGGTCACCGAGGAGGAACAACAAAAAGCTAAATCCCAGAAAACCAGAGAGGTTGGTCACTATGCAGATTGCAGATCCCAGATCTTAACCACAACAACTAACAGTAGCAGTGGAGCGTTCCTACGTTGTTCCTAGACGCCTCGTCACCGCCGGAGGACTACATAAACCTAAAGCAAGAAAAGGGAAAACTAACTGCCCCAGAGCAGACCCCAAAGGAAAAGACAGCCCCCACACATGTATTGACGGTGAAGCAAGATGAAAACACATACACAGTCAGGAAAATAGGCTGAGCAAACGATGGGGCCCGACTAACTAGAAAGGACTCCTCCTGCCGCCTCAAACTCTAAAATATTTCCCGGATCCGCGCATTCCTCAACCATGAAACCACAACAACACTAGTGCACGCCCTTATCTCCCGCCTTGACTACTGCAACCTCCTACTCTCTGGTCTCCCCTCCAGCACTCTGGCACCACTCCAGTCTATCCTACACTCCGCTGCCAGACTAATCCACCTGTCTCCCCGCTATTCCCCTGCCTCCCCCCTATGCGAGGCCCTTCACTGGCTTCCTATTGTCCAGAGGCTCCAGTTCAAAACCCTAACCATGACATACAAAACCATCCACAACCTGTATCCTCCATACATCTGAAACATGGTCTCCCGGTACCTACCCGCACGCAACCTTCGATCCTCTCAAGATCTCCTTCTCTACTCCCCCCTCATCTCTTCTTCCCACAACCGCATACAAGACTTCTCCCGTGCTTCCCCCATACTCTGGAACTCTCTGCCGCAACACATCAGACTCTCACCAACAACAGAAACCTTCAAGAAGAACCTGAAGACCCACCTGTTCCGACAAGCCTGCAATGATCCTCGCTCTACTGAACCACCGCACAACCAGCTCTACCCTCTCCTAGTGTATCCACACCCATCCCTGTAGACTGTGAGCCCTCGCGGGCAGGGTCCTCTCTCCTTCTGTACTTGTGTGTCCCTTGTTTTGCACATGTTTATTGTACGTGTCTATATTTCCCCTTTTCCCTGTAAAGCGCCATGGAATAAATGGCGCTATATAAATGTATAATAATAATGATAATAAATGGCATGCCAAAATGTTTAAGTGCAAGTATTTATGTAGGTGGTGTTCATGCTCCATACTGAATAAATCAAGATGTTCTGAAAATTTTATTTCTAGGTGTTCATAATTTGCATATCACTACCATGTCTATTGATTCTGTGATTTTCCTAATTCCCACAACTTTCCCTCTTGTTCAGAACTATGTTATGTTGTTCAAACACTCTAAGATTAAATAGGAGGCCGGTATAAGTGCTATTGAAGATTACCATTGGCGAGAGAGTAAGTTTTAAGGATGCATGCACCAGCTATCCCTTTGCAAACAATGATTGCAAGAACACTATTTCATAAGATATATAATCTCCCCGTTAAATAAAGGTCTATGTAATGTTCCAATGATGCTCTCAGGCCTAGGTGTATAACACACAGATAATGTAACTATAACCCCATTTATGTGCTACATGGAGCAGTTTGATATTTTTGAGGCACAGAAAATTTAATAGTAACGGAACCAGAAAAGAAGACTGAACCTAGTATTTGATGTATGGTGAGAAAATTAATATTAGCACACTGGGCAAAATCAATATTAAAAAATAATGGTTGTAGGTGTTTAAGAAGGCAGTGTACATAGAAAAGGGGGTCAATGAGTATGTTTGATAAGTCCTGCTACAAATATCTCTTGTGAAAACAGCCAAATAAATTAAAAAGGGTAGCTAAGGTGTATCTGATGAATCTGAAATTGGTAAAAATACACTATTAAACAAAAACTATTATTAATAATAATTTAATAATAGTTTTTTTAAATAATTAGCAGATGCCATGTAGCGTTTGGAGAGCCCCTGATGTGCCTAAACAGTGGAAACTCACCTCAAGAGACCACATTTTGGAAATTATCTACAGATGTAGTGACGACTGACTCCATGGGTGTTTTCCAGAAACACGCCCAGCTCATGCTTCTGCAGACACACCCCTGTAAATTAGGCGGGCCCTCATCGCTACAGAAATGCCAAACATGTGGGCGTTAAATGTTGTTTAGGCACACTAAGGCTCAGAAGGGAGGGGGGCATTTGGATTTGAGCGCAGAATTTGCTGAATTTCTTTTGGGGAGCGTGAAGCCATTTAGCTTTTCCAGAGCCTTTGTGCTACTAGTAAGGTGGAAGCCCCTTATATTTCCATTAACAGATGACGGATCTGAGTGTAGACTTGCTTTTTTTGTGGTTGAGTTAAAGCTTTTATTGGGAACATTTTACATAACATTAGGGATCACATTTTTCCGGCGCTCTACACTGAGCACTTTGGGGTTTCCATCTAAATCTCTGAGTGACGTGACAGATGAAACCCTCGAGGGATTCATTCACTATAATGAGGCAGCAGATTTACTCTGGAGTCTGTCTGGCCTCTGTTCACCGGTGTCCTTTTCAGAAGTGCACAAAACTGTGGTCGACTTTTTATAAAATCCTAAAAAGACGACACCGCCGGATCACAGGTCCCATGGCGCCCACAGTGCCTCCATCTGCCTCATTATAGGGAATCGTCCGCCGGGGGTTCTGTCTGAATCATGTATGTCAGAGATTTACACAGAAACCCCGATGTAAGAGCTCAGCACAGAGCGCAGGATAAATGTGCGCCGAGCCTTACTGCAATCTTTGGGAGGCAGAATGAAAAAAAATCAACAGCATGTGAAGAATTGGTTTTATTTATTTTTATGCCATTTCTTTTGCGATATAAGTGATTAGGTGACTTTTTTCTTCAGGTCGGTGCGATTACAGCAATACCAGATTTACATCAGATGTTTGGCTGCTGTCACACATTTAAAGACGCTTTTTTTGGCGATAACTGGTCTTTACATCACCATATTTTGAGAGCTATAATTTTTTCATATTTCGGTCGAAAGAGTCATGTTATGGCTTGTTTCTTTGCGGGACGAGTTGACATTTTAATTGGTACCATCCCCATCTTATTGCTTACCGGAGGTTGTGGCTGTGGTGAAGCGTGGTCCCAGGGTTACTGCTGGAGGAGGCAGGAGTGGGGTGATGCTGCAGGCCACAAGCTGGGATGAGGGGTGTTCGGATGTGCGGCGCGCTGCTGTGGGTGTTCCGTGCTGTGGGGGCTCTGCCGACATTTTGTGAAAGGCCAGAGCCCCCCCCCAGTTGCATGGTTTCCTTTGCGGTGGACTCTGGGAAAATGGCTGCCGGGGGTGGCGCATGCACAGATGGAGAGCTCGGCACCAAGATCTCGGCGCTGAAATCTCATCTCCCGAGATCTTGGTGCCGAGATCTCCATCTGCACATGCGCAACCCTCGGCAGCCATTTTCCCGGAGTCCACCGCATAAGAAACAATGCAACTGCAGGGGCTCTGGCCTTTCACAAAATATCAGCAGCACCGAACACCCGCAGCGGCACACCACACATCCGAACACCCCCTCATCCCAACCTGCGGCTTCAGCGACCCTGTTCCACTGTGGCCGGTAAGGTATATCCACATTATAAGACGCACCCCCATTTTCCGCCCAAATTTTGGGGGAAAAAGTGCATCTTATAATCTGAAAAATACAGTATCTTGCTTTTCACACTGAGACCACTATGACGCAGGAAGCTTACACATCTTGAAAGGCACTATCCATGCTGAGCATTATACAGGGTTTTTTGAACAACATGCTTCATCGTGACAAAGTCAATTTCATGAAAGGCCTTGCATATTTCAGAAAGACAATGCTAAAGTGCATATTAAATACATCACCTTAACATTACTTCACTGACGAAGAGTTCAAGTGATGAACTGGCCCACCTACACTCAATTCCTTTCAGCAACAGAAAATATTTGGTGCATTATGAAAAAATACAGGATCACCCAGGTTTGTTCAGCAGCTAGAATTCTATGTCAAACAAGAATGGGATAACATTTCTCTGCCAAAACTCCAACAATTGGTCTCTTCACTTCCCAAACTGTTGTAAATAAAGAGGGGTTACATTTTTAAATAAGTTAATATTCTAAAGTGAAAAAAGTGCGCCCGCCGAGATCTGCCAGCCGGCACCCGCAACAAAAGGAATTTTTTCCCATTGGTTCATTTTGATCAAAATAAAAAAAATAGTAAAAATCAACCCCCCACCTTATCACCCCCTTAGGTAAAAATATTAAAATAAAAAAATGTATTTATTTCCATTTTTACATTAGTGTTAGGGTTAGAGCTATAGTTAGGGTTGGGGCTAGGGTTATAGCTAGGGGTTATGGTTAGGGTTGCAGTGTTGTGGTTAGGGTTGGGTTTAGGGTCAAAGTGTTGGGGTTAGGGTTGCGGTGTTGGGGTAACGGCTGTGTTAGGGATGGAGTTAGAATTGGGGGGGTTTCCACTGTTTTGGTACATCAGGGGGTCTCCAAACGCGACATGGCGCCCACCCTTGATTCCAGCCAAGTTTGCGTTCAAAAAGTCAATCAGTGCTCCCTCCCTTCTGAGCCCTGCCATGCGCCCAAACAATGGCTTTCCCCCACAAATAGGTTATCGGCGTACTCAGGAGAAATTGCACAACAAATTTTGTGGTCCACTTTCTCTTGATAGCCTTGTGAAAATAAAGTTTGGTTCTAAATTAAATTTTTTGCTAAAAAAAGTAAAAATGTTTATTTTTTCCTTTCACATTTAGTTTTCGTGAAGCACCTGAAGGGTTAATAAACTTCTTGAATGTAGTTTTGCACACTTTGAGGGGTGCAGTTTTTAGAATGGTGTCACTTTTGGGAATTTTCTGCCATATTGACCCCCCTTTCTCACTTCAAATGTGAGGTGGTCCCTAAAAAAAATGGTTTTGTAAAATTTGTTGGAAAAATGAGAAGTCGCTGGTCAACTTTTAACCCTTATAACGTCCTAACAAAAAAAATTATGTCTCCAAAACAGTGCTGATATAAAGCAGACATGTGGGAAATGTTATTTATGATCTATTTTGAGTGATATGACTCGGATTTAAAATTAAAATAATTAAAATTTTGAAAATTGCAAAATTTCCGTTTTTTTCATTAATAAACACAAGTCATATCGAAGAAGTTTTACCACTAACATGAAATACAATATGTCACGAAAAAACATTCTCAGAATCAGTGTGATCCGCTGAAGCGTTCCAGAGCTATAACCGCATAAAGTGACAGTGGTCAGAATTGGCTTGGTCATTAAGTACCAAATTGGAACTGAGAGGTTAAAAGTCAAACTTGTTTTTCTGAGTTTGCTGATTAGGGAAGTTATTTGAAAATGTTGAAAAGTGTTCAGTATGTGTGTCTTTGTGCCCACTGACTAGGAGAATTTCCCAACCAGTAGCTCTCAGGCTTTCTGCATGTAGGTCCTTATTGATCAAACACTAGACCACATCTTCAATACGACTTGCCATATTTGAAAATGACTTTATTCTTTAACCCCTTTTTGCCATCTGACATACTATATTGTCCATATGACCCGGCACAATTTGACCATAGACGGTATAGTACGCCATAGCGATTGGCCGCACACACGGGCGGTGTGCGGCCGATCGCGGCCAGGTATCAGCTGATTCTAAGAGCTGACACCCGGCATTAAGTGCCAGGAGCGGTCACAGACCGCTCCCAGCACTTTACCTGTGGAATACTGCGATCGAACATGATCGCAGCATTCCGGGAGCAGGCAGAGGGCTGACAGCCCCTCTGCCTTTGGATCAGAGACCCTGTGGTGACACGCAGGGTCCCGATCGCTGCCATGGTAACCCGATGTTATCATGACGATATCCGGGTTACCAGCGCGGAGAAACTTCCCATTCATGCGCAGTGCATGTCAGGAAGTCTCTCAGGTCAGTGTGCAGTAAGTGCAGCGCTGACCGCTTCTATAGCCTGCAGCTACTGCTTCATCTGCATGCTATAGAAGCGATCAGTCTGCAAAAAATGATTGTCTCATAGAGAGACAAAGTGTAAAAATTAAAATAAAGTAAAAAAAATTAAATTGTCAAAATATCTTAAAAAAAAAAAAAATCAATATTTATTCTACCACTAAATAAATGTTTGAATGAAAAAAAAAATCTAAACAATGAAAGTACACATATTTGGTATCGCTGCGTCCGTAACGATCTGACCTATAAAACTGTCCTGCTAGTTATCCCCTTTAGTGAACACCATAAAAAGGCAAAAAACAATGCTTCATCATCATCATACCGTCGAACAAAAAGTGGAATAACAAGCAATCAAAAAGACGGATATAAATAAACATGGTACCGCTGAAAACCTCATCTTGTTCCGCAAAAAACAAGCCGCCATACAGTGTCATCAGCGAAAAAATAAAGTTATAGGATATAAATGAGGAATCGCTGTAATCGTACTAACCCGAAGAATAAAACTGCTTTATCAATTTTGCCACACACAGAACGGTATAAATGCCCCCCCACCCCCAAAGAAATTCATGAATTGCTGGTTTTTGCTCATTCTGTCTCCCAAAAATCAGAATAGAAAGTGATCAAAAACTGTCATGTGCCCGAAAATTACACAAATAAAAACGTCAACTCGTCCTGCCAAAAACAAGACCTCACATGACTCTGTGGGCCAAAATATGGAAAAATTATAGCTCTCAAAACTATTTTTGCAATGAAAAGCGTCTTTTAGCGTGTGACAGCTGCCAAACATAAAAACCCGCTGTAAGGCATCTTTCACACGTCCTAATATCTCCTCACACATCAGAGGAGAAAGAAATAGGGTCCCCCCGATCACCCCCCCCTTCCGGTACCGCTGTTTTCTTCTTCCGGGTGAAAATGGCGGGCGCATGCGCAACAATACATATTTTCCTATTGTTTCAATTTGATCACTGTAGTACACTATAGGAACGAAAAAGCGCAAATAGGGTCTTATCCGGGTTAATATTAAAAAATATAAAAGAAATTCACTCACCTATTACAGGAGAGATCAGGCATGTACGATTAGTAGTTAGTTGCTACACGTCCAAAGGTCAAACAAGTGACCGCTGATATAACAATTCTTATGGAACTAATTTATGGACTTCCATGCGCTGCTTGGCAAAATACAAGATTCCAATTAAGGTGGAAGATTAATCATTTATTACCAACGCGTTTCGAAGTAAGAACTCTTACTTCGAAATGCGTTGGGAATAAATGATTAATCTTCCACCTTAATTGGAATCCTGTATTTTGTCAAGCAGCGCATGGAAGTCCATAAATTAGCTCCATAAGAATTTGATCACTGTGAAAGACCCTATCACAGTGATCAAAATAAAAAAAATAGTAAGCCAAACCTCCCTTTATCACCCCCTTAGGAAAAAAATAATAAAATAGAAAAAATGTATTTATTTCCATTTTCCCATTAGGGTTAAAGTTGGGCTAAAGTTAGGTTTAGGGTTGGGGCTAAAGTTAGGGTTAGTGTTGGGGATAGAGTTGGAGTTAATGGTTTGGATTACGGCTAGGGTTGGGATTAGGGGTATGTTAGGCTTAGGTTTGTGGTTAGGGTTGGGATTAGGGTTGGAGTTAGAAATGGGGGATATCCAATGTTTAGGCACATCAGGGGCTCTCGTAACGCGACATGGCGTCCAATCTCAATTCCAGCCAATTTTGCATTGAAAAGTCAAACGGCGCTCCTTCCCTTCCGAGCACTGCCATGCGCCCAAACAGTGGTTTATCTGCATATATGGGGAATCAGCGTACTCAGGACAAATTGCACAACAACTTTTGGGGGTCCAATTTCTCCTGTTACCCTTGGTAAAATAAAAAAAAATTGGACTTGAAGTAAAATTTTTTGTGAAAGAAGTTATAATGTTCAATTTTTTTTAAAAAACATTCAAAAAATTTCTGTGAAGCACGCAAAGCGTTAATAAACTTCTTGAATGTGGTTTTGATCACCTTCAGGGGTGCAGTTTTTAAAATGGTGTCACTTTTGGGTATTTTCTATCATATAGACCCCTCAAAGTGGCTTCAAATGTGATGTGGCCCCCTCCTAAAAAAATGGTGTTGTAAAAATGAAAAATCGCTGTTTAACTTTTAACCCTTATAACTTCCTAACAGAAAAAAATTTTGGTTCCAAAATTGTGCTGATGTAAAATAAACATGTGGGAAATATTACTTCTTAAGTATTTTATGTGACATACAGCTCTGGCAAAAATAAAGAGAACACCACATCAAAACCCTGTCATGGGCAGCCCATTCTCCAGACCTGAACCCCATTGAAAACCTCTGGAATGTACGGTAATAAAAAGGATGATGGATAATACTAACACAACTAAATGCACGGTGCACTACAATGAATCAAAAATTATGACACAATAAGAGTCAGGGTGCTACATAATGCTCGGAAAGGACAATGTATGTAAAGGAGGAGGAAAGCCACTTGCATATAAACTGTGCACACCTGCAATAAAATATCAAAACGCTACTTTATTGTCACAAGAGCACAAAAACAATTAAGGTATGTGCACACGTTGCGGATTTGCTGCAAATCCGCAACTGATTTACAGTACAATGTTATTCAATGGGGAAAAAAATTTGCTGTGCACATGCTGCAGAAAAACCGCGCGGAAACGCAGCAGCGTTTTTTCCCCGCAGCATGTCAATTCTTTGTGCGGATTCATGAAGATGGCAAAAATAACCAAACAAATCAACAACCAAATTCTAACAAAGGTAAAATTAGGTCAGTAATATAAGAGCAGTAGGAGGAGAATGGTGTGCACTCAAGTCATAAAAGGCAAGGTGCCGGTGGAACAGGCTATCGAGCCCCAAGAAATCAACTAATGAAAATCACCGCACACTCTAATAGAGAATTTTTGCAAGAAAAAGAAACAAGTTTAAGCAAAGTTCAACAATTAGCCATGATGAATGCCATGAAAATTTTTTTTTTCAAACCGAAAACCCAACGTTTCGACCCTCCCGGGTCTTAATCATGGGGTTACTTGGTTCCAGGAGAGTATATAGAAGGTAAGAATAGAGACCCTTTGATGTATTTCCAGGCACTTATGGCAAAAGGCTGGTCTCCAGGATTTGTAGCCGTCTTTACAGTGAAAAGCCTTTTATTGAGAAAGTAGTAGCCAGTCCTTGGTGCTGTCATGCCAGTATTGGCCCTTAATGAAGTTGTGAATGTATGCGGCGCTCCCGCGCCCTGCTGGTAGTGCTGGCAATATAAAGGCACCGTTACACTAAGCGATGCACCAGCGATCCCGACAACGATATGGATCGCTGGTGCATCGCTAAGTGGTCGCTAGTGAGCTGCCACACAGGCAGATCTCACCAGCGACATAGCAGCGGTCGGGGGTCGCTACTTACCTGACAGACGCGACGATCCTGACGTCCTCCCACCCGCGTCCACGCGTCGCTCGTCGGCGCCACAGGAAGAGCCCGACGAGAAATGATCCAGGACCTTCTCGCGCGATCAGCAATAATCAGCGGGGGAACCGGTCGGAGGTATGTATCAGACATAGCGATATCGCTGCTGCGTCACAAAACCAGTGACGTTTCAGCGATATTGCTAGCGATCTCGCTGTGTGTAACGGGGGCTTTAGTGCGACTGACACCTAATGTAAACCTGGTTGGAAAAACCCCAAGATAAGAGATAAATGGGTGTCCCCATAAATATCTCAAAGGCCGAGCTGAAAATACAATATGGTGGAGGAGGATGAATGAGACAAACAATCCCCCACTGACCCTGCTATATATAATAGAAATATTAGAAGGGTGAACTTGTTTTCTTTTCATTATTTGAGGTCTGAAAGCACTTTTTCTTTTTTTTCTTTTTTAATTTTGACCATTTCTCTTTTTCATAAAAAAAAAATACAAAATTTAGTGCTTGGAAATTCGGAGACATGTTGTCAGTAGTTTATAGAATAAAAGAGAAATTTACATTTTATTCAAAAATATACAAAAAAGAGAAAAATCAAACAAATATTGGTCTCTTAATTTTTGCCAGAGCTGTATCTCTGTGATTTAAGGGCATGAAAATTCAGAGTAGGAAAAATGCAAAAAAAAAATTTTTCACAAATAAACACAAGTCATATCAAAGAAATTTTAACACTATCATGAAGTACAATATGTCACGAGAAAATGTCAGAATCACCGGGATCCATGGAAGCGTTCCAGAGTTATTACCTCATGAATGGACAGTGGTCAGAATTGTAAAAATTGGCTTGGTCATTAACATGCAAACCACCCTTGGGGGTAAAGGGGCTAAAACTGTTAGTAACCTTTTATATAGGCGACAATATGATGTCTGCTTTACAAGAAATATGTAACCAGATTTTTGCTATGTAATCTGAGAATAACATGCCGTAAGGGCTGGGACCCCGATTCCAGTGATGTACCACTGGCTGATCTGAATGTTGTGATTTTGATACAATCCTCGATTCCAGTGATGTACCACTGGCTGATCTGAATGTTGTCATTTTGATACAATCCTCGTTTTCTATGCTGTAGATCTACCAGTGCTAGAATGCTGACCCCTGTATAACCACATCACTGATTGTACAATGTACACAGAAAGCTGCTAATCAGTGGTGGGTGTAGAGATACACAGAGCAGTTGACTAGAATAATAATAATCTTTATTTTTATATAGCGCTAACATATTCCGCAGCGCTTTACAGTTTGCACACATTATCATCACTGTCCCCGATGGGGCTCACAATGTAAATTCCCTATCAGTATGTCTTTGGAATGTGGGAGGAAACCGGAGTACCCGGAGGAAACCCACACAAACATGGGGAGAACAAACAAACTCCTTGCAGATGTTGTCCTTGGTGGGATTTGAACCCAGGACCCCAGCGCTGCAAGGCTGCAGTGCTATCCACTGAGCCACCGTGCTGCCCTAGAATTCACAAGACAACTAGTACTACAGTGATAATTTCCTGCTGATAAAACACTGCTTAAGGCTAATTTCACATTTGCGTTTGGTGGCACAGCGGACGCTTGCCGTGAAGCTCCGTCCCCTGCTGCGCCTCCTCCGGTCAGCTCCACCTATGGGCGCAGGCCGCTGCATGCGTCCGCAGCGCCTCCAAACACAAATGTGAAACCAGCCTAAAACACCAATACACACATCCAGTAAGTGACATCACTGGAATCAAGCTCTCTTCCCCTATATCATGACGTTCTTAGATTGCATAGAAAACACCTGCTGACGGATTCTCTTTAAGACATCCAATATACTATTTATACCTAATGCAAAAATAAAATTCAAACCTCAAATTAAACTGACTAATGATTGCTGTATAACCAAGTGTTCTAATTCTTCAAGCAAAAATGAACTTACCTTTGCATTTTGGAAGAAACGGATACCATTGACCCAGACTATTGCATGTGGATATGTTTGAGCCATGTATAACAAAGTTTTTCTTGCAGGCAAACTCCACAGAATCACCATGTACATGCACATTTTTCTCGCCTGATAGCAGCCTTGAATTGTCAACGTTTGGACTATGGCATTTCACTACAATAAAAAAAAAAAATCCTTCTATAAATTTTAGGTCTTAAACAATAAATTTTAAGTCTGATCCCAAAAGATTTTAAAAAACGGTTGATATAAAGTAAAACATCACATAGGACTTGAATTACACTGGCACAGGAAAAAGAAAAACAGAAAACAGTCTGTTAACAGGAGAATGTGGTGCAGTATAAGGCTGTGTGCACACGCTGCGGATTTTGCTGCGGTTCCGCAGCGGTTTTGGCCGCAGCGGACCCGTAGCAGTTTTTGCTGCGGTGTACAGTACCATGATTCCCTATGGGAATCAAAAACCGCAATGCAGACGGTGCGGAATTTTCCACGCGGATTATCTGCGGTTTTCAATCCGCAGAAAGAACTGACATGTCAATTCTTTCTGCGGATTCTGCTGCGGTTTGCCATCTCCTCCATTGTGGAGATGAAAAACCGCAGGGCAAAACCGCAGAGCAATCCGCAGGTAAAACCGCAGGTATTTTGACCTGCGGATTTTACAAAATCCACGCGGATGAATCCGCACCCAATCCGCACCCAATCCGCAGCGTGTGCACACAGCCTAAAAGAACAGAATTCTAAAATGCATAAAAGTTCTTCAGAAACCTACCCGAAGCTTTGTTAAATTATAACTTGCTATCTAGTCAAGAGCATGTGTCAATACACAAAATACCATGATACCACCAGTACAGCACGACAGCTGTGACCACTGATCGACTGCAATGGTCGCATCGCATGTAAACAAAGACCTACAGGATCAACAGAGCATTATTGCAAGATAGCTAGGAATTGGAAGATACCCTTTCTTTTTTGTTTTGGAACACTGATAGCCATTTGTAAACGTTTAAAAATGTTGGACAACTACTTTGACCTTTGTTAGTGTGCCAAGAGCATCCATTTGCAGAGAGGGTTCCGGCTAAATTGTTCGGAAGGAAAATGTATAATCTCCAAATGAGCACGTCTCCAAACCCGAAGATACAGAAGCATCTTCCTTTTAATAATCAAATATCCAAAATGGCAAGTCTAACATTCTAGGTACTATGTAAATGGATTTCCAGTTTTCAATGCACAATTTCACATACAATATCAGCATTCCTCTATTTATGTTCCCTAACTCTTGCCAGAATGTTAACTCTACCTCCAAGTGTAATAAAAACGTATTCAAAAAGTCATATACCCTCCAAAATAAGAGCAACGAAAAATTTATATCATCATGAAAAAAAAAAATAATCCCTTATATAGCGCCAATGCTGGAAAATACTTACCGGTAATTTAGGACTCAAAATAAGGTGATGCAAATACACATGATTTTTTTTTCAAAAATAATATACCGTATATTGAATCAAAGAAATAAAACATTAAAAAAAACTATATAAATGTAGAGGTGTCATAATTATGATGGCCCACAACCACTGTGTAGCAAATAAAAAACATAACATTTTAATTGTTATGTATTAACTTGTAATTCTGAACAAAACAAGCCCTCACACAGATTAAAAAAAAATACAGCTCATGTGACAATGAAAAAAAAGGTCAAATTAGGTATGGTCCTTAATCCATTCATGACCACATAATGTAAACTTGCATCATATGGTTGCTGTGCGGGTATATAGTGGGATCAAGCCCAGCAGATCATTTCACGTCAAACTCAGCAGATGCTGTCACTTCATTGCAGAGATACTCACTTTTGCTTGCTTTAGAGCACAATATGTGAAATCTCTGCTTGAAGTTAAACTGGTCGATACTTCAGTCTTCTCTGGGGGTGTGCGCGTTTTCACTCTTCCCTTCTCAAAGTTGCCAATCACATCTTGGCAGGTGATCATGCAAATTAGCAGTCTCAGATGCCAATGAGCTGCAATTGGCATTGTCTGGAATGAGTGAAAACGCACGCCCCCAGAGAAGACTCTGAAGAAGTGTCCAGTTTAACTACAAGAAGACATTTCAGATAGTGAACTCCAGAAGAAACAAATGTGAACATCTCTGCAATGGAAAGACGTTCCACAAACCGGAAAACAGAGCTCAAGGATCCTTTCAAAGTATTTAACTAGTTTTTTTTTAGTAACAAGCCCTCTAATGATAAGATTCTGATATTTTTGAAGCCAAAATAAGCACTGAAGACAGTGAATGGACACTCTATATGTAAATGTGAACACAGCTTAGCGCCTCTTTCAAGTGTATCTATTTTTACCATTTGTGTTTATATTATGTTTCTGCATATATCAGAAGTATGTGTAAACACCGAAAAACTTTGCCAAGCACCAATTACACTCCCCTACACATTTTTGAATGTTGCCAGATTCAGTTATGAAATTAGCAATAGGTAGGACCAAGGGAAGCACCACTGCCAAACTACAATGGCATAGGTCAGTGCACAATCAGTAATAGTAAATAGATAAGTTCAAGAAGTAAAGTGCATAGTGTGCATCAGCCGGTAGAGCCCATCCTACAAACAGCATTTCTGCTTACCCACCATATATCTGGACTACTGTCGCCCTCCTCACCGCCCCTACATGATGTTTGTAGGATGGGCTCTACCGGCTGATGCACACTATGCACTTTACTTCTTGAACTTCTCTATTTATGATTACTGATTGTGCACTGACCTATGCCATTGTAATTTGGCAGTGGTGCTTCCCTTGGTCCTACTGTTTGACTTTTGTCTGTTTTCCCTCCTCACCCACTTTCATGTCTCCTCCATCTGTTTTCATTTAATATGATATATATCTTGTATTTTAATTCTGTGTTATTTTTTATATAAATTTTGCTTAGTTTACAATTTTTAGTGGTTCATGGCTTACACCATTGTTCTAGTTTTGCCATCATTTAGGGAGTACCCCGCTTGCATTATATTCTCTCTATACATTGGGAGAGAGATACTTTAACATGCTCTCAGCCCCACTACAGAAATTGTGCTGATTATTGTTTTAGTTTAAATATAATTAATGCATAAAAGTTTCAGTACTTTGAAACATTATTATTTTTGCAAATATAAAGATACAGAATATTTTGTTATGACAATTTTCTGATATTAATTTAGCAGAAACTTAGCAACACAACAATTCAAATAACTAAAACATGTCTAAACACTATTGTGAATTATAAACCTATAAACCGTTGCAGAAAATGCACTACAAAATTTGGTAATCATTCAATGACAACTCTTTTTTTGTTGGTATCTTGTACTCCTGCATCGGATCATCTCTTACAATTATCCAACAGGAATCTGCAGGAATTGAGTCATTTCATTTTCCTTCATCTCTTCTCCATAGCTGCAATATCTTGGTGAAATCTCTCACCGTGCTCGTCGCTCACTGCTCCACAGTTTGTTGGAAAGACGTCTATATGCGAAATGAATCATTAAGGACATGTTACAGACAAGAGCCTTAGGTTTTGAGATTTTCCACCAACTCTTCATAGTTATCAGCTATCTTGAGTTTTTCAAACCATTAGTTACCGCAATTGCGAGTGCTATCCATGCAACCTTTTCCTTGGCCTGCAACAAACAGAGAAACTCCTCATCTTGAAGAAGCTTAGGAGTCTGAGGTCCAATAAAGACTCCATTCTTTATATTTGCTTCACTTAGCCTTAGAAATTTAGAAATTAGATACTTAAATGCTTTTGCATTTTTTTACATTGCCTTTACAAAGTTCTTCATTAGGTTCCACTGGATATGCAATGGTGGTAACAAAATCTTATGTGGGTCAACAAGTGCTAGGTGCAGCACATTTTGACTCCCTGGCTGAAGTGAATGTCGGAGAGGCCAGTCTCTTATTGTGGTGCTATTCTCTTGCATGACTATCCCACTCACACAGAAAGCAGCAGTACTTTGTGTTTCCACCTTGGAGACTAAATAAGAGTACAATGTCCTTTAAGTCTACACAGAGGGGCCACAAATGTTGGTCATAGTTCAAGCACATCAACATCTTTTTTATGTTGTTATAGGTTTCTTTCAAGTGGACGGCATAACAAACAGGAATTGAAGGTAGTGTTTTGCCATTATGCAGCAAGATGGCTTTTAGGCTTGTTTTTAGACGAATCCAGGAAGAGCCTCCACACCTCTTGATAACGGCTTCTCTTCAGAGCTTCCATTAAACTGTTGATGTTGTTACATGTCACAACATCGCCCTCCATGAAGAAGTATTGGACAATATTTTTATCACAGTTGCGGAACAAAGAAATCCGAACATCGCCCACTAGGAGATTCCACTGCTCTAGCCTGGAACCTAAGAGCTCAGCCTTACTCTTGGGCAAATCCACATCTCTAACAAAATTATTCAGTTCACTTTGTGTGGTTCAGTTGAGGTTGCTGACAGAAAGGCTAGGTGGTGAGAGGAAGATGCTTCATGACACCAAGCGTCGTCTTCTTCACTTGACTCAAATGAAAATGTTTTAGGTGTTTTTTGGACCAGCAGTTCTTCTGTATGTGGTACTGGGCCGTATTGCAGATGGAATGTTTGGATACTGCAAAGTCCACTTCTTCCTTGAAATTTCTTTCCTAATCGGGTACAGGAAAGATGTATATCTTTGTACCGTGTTAGCCAGTAGATAGAAAAATATTCAGGATTGAGAGTCCTCAGTAGTTGATACCTTTTAATGGCTAACTGAAAAGATGGTAATACATTGCAAGCTTTCGAGACTACTCAGGTCTCTTCATCAGGCTAGACTAATACAAAATCTGAACTCACATATTTATGCACAATACAGCCTAGAAAAAATGCAATAGATAAGACAAGTGACGTGAAGCAGAACTATCAATATGGGAGAGGGAGAAACATAAATATAAACATTGGACCAGTTCATAGATAAGGAGTCTGGATGTTTTATGGTCCTCTGATTGGGGTCTAGTTCTGTGTTGCCCCGCAAGGTTTTAAAAGGAAATTCCTTAATTGATGTAAAAAGACATAAATCCATGCGACACATTCATTCCAGCACTGAGAGTGTCAAAGTTCGTCATAAATTTGTACTCCCAAACTCGTCTCTCTCTCTGAGATGTGAAGTTACCTTTCAATACCAGTAATTTCATATCCATGCTGCTGTGATCAGGGATACAGAAATGTTTTGCCACAGGTAGATCCATTCTTTTTTCTCTTATTGTGTGACGATGAGCATTCATCCTTGTTCTAAGCTTTTGCCCTGTCTCCCCCACATACAGACCCCCAGTTGGACATTTAGTACAAATGTGGTGTACTTAATTATTTGTACTAAATGTCCAACTGGGGGTCTGTATGTGGGGGAGACAGGGCAAAAGCTTAGAACAAGGATGAATGCTCATCGTCACACAATAAGAGAAAAAAGAATGGATCTACCTGTGGCAAAACATTTCTGTATCCCTGATCACAGCAGCATGGATATGAAATTACTGGTATTGAAAGGTAACTTCACATCTCAGAGAGAGAGACGAGTTTGGGAGTACAAATTTATGACGAACTTTGACACTCTCAGTGCTGGAATGAATGTGTCGCATGGATTTATGTCTTTTTACATTAATTAAGGAATTTCCTTTTAAAACCTTGCGGGGCAACACAGAACTAGACCCCAATCAGAGGACCATAAAACATCCAGACTCCTTATCTATGAACTGGTCCAATGCTTATATTTATGTTTCTCCCTCTCCCATATTGATAGTTCTGCTTCACGTCACTTGTCTTATCTATTGCATTTTTTCTAGGCTGTATTGTGCATAAATATGTGACTTCAGATTTTGTATTAGTCTAGCCTGATGAAGAGACCTGAGTAGTCTCGAAAGCTTGCAATGTATTACCATCTTTTCAGTTAGCCATTAAAAGGTATCAACTACTGAGGACTCTCAATCCTGAATATTTTCCTAATCGGGGGCACCCACCGGTGGCAGATTTCATTTTGTATTGACTGCAATCTGATAAGTTCCTTTAAGCAGCAGACAGTTAAGTTAAGTTGATTTCTTAAATATGTAGATAGAATTTCTTCTTTGTAGAAGAGAGCAGCGATCAGGTTGAGGAGACAAATCTGCTATCTCTCATGTGATGCAGCTTGTGTCACTTATTACTGGTTGTCATTATTTAGCAACAAAACCAATATGATAAGCTGGGACTATGGGAACTATAGTCTGCATTACGAGAACCATTTCAGAAGAAAAGAAATCAGTATGCAGAAAACCGATTCTAAAACAGGTATCACAGGTCACACACAAGACCATCTATATTACTTTTAATAGCTTATGCTGCATTATATAAAGGCAAACTAAAGATGGAACTTACTGCAACTAGGTATTTCTATTTTACTTAAATGACAAAAGGCGAAAAGTGTGAGTTAATTGCACATGCACAAAGGTCATACAAAGAAAGAATAAGCTATAGAAGAATTAAAAAAAAATGCCAAAAAACACAAGCATAAGTGGTTTATTAACACCAAACAACAACCTGAACAGATAATTTCACCAGAGCTCCAATTTCCATCTACTTCACATTTCTTATAACTGGTTGATGAAGTCATATGGTATCTGTAATAAGAAAAAAAAAAAAAAAAACAGTGCAAAAAACTTTTATAACACCGTACAATTAATTTATTAAATTACCTTAAAATATATACAGATATTCTAAATAAACACAAATAACCAGCCACTTTAGGTATTGTCCTCACTTGGAAAACAGCAAATAATGGTTTCACTTATGTAATAAAGATTTAAGTCCACATTTTTTAATTACAGGAGTTATCCAAGTTATTAAAACGTTGGCCAATCCCACGAATAGTGAATGCATAAAATAATTTTTACTAACCCATCTTTTCACCTGTTGCTACGTCACCGCATCCCAGGTCCTACTGATATTCCTCTATTTGGCCATCAACAAGGACATACTATATGTGCCAAATAACTGCTGCAGTCAATCACTGGCCTTATCGGCCTCATATCATATACTATAAAGACAGGTGATAGGCTGCAGTGATCACATGGGGAATCTAAAGGCCAGTGAGAGAATCGGAAACACGGCACTGGAATTACGAGGAGCAGAGTTGAGCGAAAACGTCTTTTGTAATACTTACAAAAATGACATCAGCGTTCGCGCATCTGTTTAACGGATGACCCTAACGCAATGTCAACCTAGCCTTATTGACAAATAATTTAGAAAAAAAAGTAAAAATGAAGATTACAAGTACATTGAGAAATACTGCCTAAAAAGGTCATAAATCCATATCTCACCAAACTAGTGTCATAATAAAAGAATATTGCCAAGAAAATGTAATTTCAATGCCAGAAACGCACGTCAGGGATCTTCACTGCCATATTAGGTCATATACCCTTTATTAATTCATGCACATTTGTCACTTTACTGATTAATCTGCTGCTATTGTCATTTGCTGCTATGTCTGAGGCATCAGCCCTTTTGAATGCTATGCTATGGTGGCTATTCAGTACACGGTTGCAGTCTGAATTAGACACCATTTATTAGCACAATGCACCTTACCTATCTATATATTCATTTTCTTTAGGAGTCTTTGACATGCATATCTTTATTTACATGCTCAGCACTTAGGGTGTGTGCACACTAGAGTGACCGGATCTCACATGGGGGGGAAAAAATGTCGGAATCTTGTTCGTCTGGACCCCACAAAACGATTCCCCTTTCCAGATATTGAGATAGCCAAAATTTCAGCTCGATCAAACGACGTTAACCCGTGCCGCTCGTCGCTCAAAGTTTGAAAAAATCCAAATTGAGGTATTTTAAGATTTAGGTATTTTGCATAGTCTGTTAGACTATAAAGAATGTGACAACAACATTGCAGAAATAGCCCTGACCAAATTTTCGAACCATTTGTGGTATTTGAATGCAGAGTTGGTGGGATTATCGTTTTTTGATCCCACCATTACAGACAATGAAAAATTGTTAATGGCTAATAAATTGCTCAGTAGCACAGATGAACCATCAGAGCACGCTAACCTACATGAGTTGATAATTTTACATAGTTATCTAATCTAATCTAGAGCTTTTGTTAAAGTAGTTTTTGAAACGTCAGAATATAACGCTCGGCATTTGCTTACAACTTGCAGGACATATTGCTTTTGTTCTTCATCTTTTGTCAGAAGGTCGTTAAAGTCGATTACTTCCTACCTCTTTTAATTTTTCTTTCCTAACTTTTGGATTTACAACCCTAGCGTGCTCTGATGGTTCATCTGTGCTACTGAGCAATTTATTAGCCATTAACAACTTTTCATTGTCTGTAATGGTGGGATCAAAAAACGATAATCCCACCAACTCTGCATTCAAATACCACAAATGGTTCGAAAATTTGGTCAGGGCTATTTCTGCAATGTTGTTGTCACATTCTTTATAGTCTAACAGACTATGCAAAATACCTAAATCTTAAAATACCTCAATTTGGATTTTTTCAAACTTTGAGCGACGAGCGGCACGGGTTAACGTCGTTTGATCGAGCTCAAATTTTGGCTATCTCAATATCTGGAAAGAGGAATCGTTTTGTGGGGTCCAGACGGACAAAATTCCGACATCGATTTTTTGCAGTCACCCTAGTGCACACGCTGCGGATTCTGCTGCGGATCCGCAGCGGTTTTGGCCCTGCGGATCTGCAGCAGTTTCTGCTGCGGTGTAAAGTACCATGATATCCTATGGGAAACGGAAACCGCAGTGCAGATGCTACAGATTTTTCCGTGCGGATTTGCTGTGGTTTCTAATCAGCAGAAAGAACTGACATGTCAATTCTTTCTGCGGATTCCGCTGTGGTTTACCATCTCCTCCATTGTAGAGGTGATAAACCGCAGGGCAAAACCGCAGGCTAATCCGCAGATAAACCGCAGGTCTTTGACCTGCGGATTTTGCAAAATCCAGACGGATCAATCCGCAGCAGAATCCGCAGCGTGTGCACACACCCTTAGAGACCTTTTCAGCCTTAATCAGTAAGTTTGAGTTAACCCTTACACTGCCTATATATTTACTTTTATGTACCAATTAGACAGGCCCTATAAGGAATTTTTCTCTCATTTTACTTAGATTTATGCTAGATGCCTTTCTATATGTATGAGGTTCACAGATGAACGTTACTTACTCTGGTATTGAAATTACATTTTCTCGGCATAGCTTTGGCTATTTGTGCTTGTATTTTTTCTCTTATGACACTAGTCTTGTATTGAAATTACATTTTTTGGCAATATTCTTTTATTATGACACTCATCTGGTGAGATATGGGTTTATGACCTGGTTTAGGCAGTATTTCTTTTATACACTTGTATCTTCATTTTTTACTTTTTTTTCTAATTTGTCAATAAGGTGCTCTATTTTTATAATTTTAGAAAAACAAAAAAGTTATGGCTCTTGGAAGAAGTGGAGGGAAAAATGCAAAAATGGAAATTGGCCATATCAGGAAGGGGTTAAAAGTGGTGAAGTGAAAAAAAAACAAAACACTGGCGTGGTGTAGATATCCAGAAGATAGTACTATGCTTACCAAACACTGTTGCGATCTGGCAGGTTGCAACCTGCAGAAGACGACAGAAGCAGCGCCGATAACAGATGACAGCAGCTTGGTATGTACAAGACTGGGGGCAGGGAACTTGGTGTAACAACCCTGCAGGCATCATTACATGGCCTCCCATCCACCACCTGCCTTACACACCAACTTACTCACTACTCCGGGCCATGCTGTGAGTTCTGTCTGCTGCCGGCTCTGTTCTGGATGCCTCTTTTCTCCTGTCTGCTCTGTGCATGTTTCCTGGCTGCGTGCATAGGGGGGCGGAGCCGACTCTTCCTGGTTATTATAGAATCATTGTGCACCTGCCTATGGTGTCCCCAGCCAATTACCAAGAGGCTTCAGGTATATTAGGCAGCTCCACCCGGTGGAAGCTGCCTGAGCAACACCTTTACTCAGTTAGTGTCTTACTGCTGAGTTGCCAGGTCCTGTCCTATATTTCGCCTTCTCTGGGGGCTTGTCTCCCAGACCTATATGTGTACCTGTCCGTTCCGCCATCCAGGTGGCAGTATATCCTGGTCTCTGTGTCCTTGTTTCTATCCTTGTCTTGTACCTGTCTGTTCATCCTCCAGGTGGCAGAATATCCTGGTCTGTGTCTTTGCTCCTGTACCTTGTCTCATACCTTTCCCTGTCTGACCTACGTCCTATACCTGTGTCTGTTGTATCCCAGTCTGCGGCCTGCTCTCCCCTGCTCTGTATACCCTTGTGCTTTCTCCCCCAGTCTTGCTGCTACTGCAGTTCCTCTCCATTCCGCTTTGCTCCGCTGTTGCAGAACCTCTTGCTTCAGCTCTTTTCCGCATATCTTGCGGTTCCGCTTTGCTCCGCTCCTGCAGAACCTCTTGCTGCAGCTCCTTTCCGCATATCTGCAGTTCCGCTCTGCTTCCCTTCTGTGGCTTCGCTGCTGAAGAACCTCTTGCTGCAGCTCCTCTCTGCATATCTTGCGGTTCTGCCCTTGGCTCCACATTCCTGCGGTTCTACCTTTGTTCCGTAGTTCTGCCGCTGCTCCACACTCCTGTGGTTCTGCATTGCTCTGTACTCCTGCGGTTCTGCCGCTGCCCCGCACTCCTGCGGTTCAGCTCACTGCACAGAAACTCTGTTCTCCACTCCGCAACTTTGCAGTTCTGCTCCGCTCTCGTTCCACTTTCTGCGGCTCCAGTCTCAACAGGTTCCTACCTGTTCACAAACACTACTGTCACCTATTCCCTTATATCACTCATTCTAGTCTGTCTCTGTCCCTGTTCCTGAACCAGCCCAGCTCCACCAGTCTGAACAGGTCCCTACCTGTTCCCTTATATCTCTCATTCCCATATACCGTGTTCCTGTGTCTCCCAAGTCAGTTCCTGTCCCTTCTGTCTCAGCCCGCCTGCCTGCCAGTGCCTTAGCCGTGCCCGCCTGCCAGTGCCTCTGCCATGCCCGCCTGCCAGTGTCTCAGCTGTGCCCGCCTGCCTCTTAAGCCGTGCCCGCTAGAGTACCCATCATGTCCGTTTGTACTAGCCTGCACCTGCTCGCAGTATCCAGTCCTTCAGTGGGATCAGCAGCCACAGCCAGACACCACCCTAGAGTGGTGCCTGGCAGCTCCCTGCCACACAAGCCTGACCTCACCATCAGATGCTTCAATGAACACCAAGGTAGTTGCTTAGTTACGCCCCTTCCAGGGTAGTCTGGTTTGTGGTCCAGTGGGGCCATACCCCCCACGCTCACGCCCACCAGTAAGGGCGTGAGTGTAGTGTAACACTTGGATTTGCTGCAGCACTCCATCCAGTGACCGACCACGTGGCAGCTATGGGGCCCATGAGTCGAGGGGGTGGATGTTACGGAATCTGGGCCATAGATGCCGATACAGTGGAAAACAATGATGGCAGAGGGAGAAGTCAGCTGACACTCCTTCTCCCTTAATTCCCCATCTGCGACAGAGCTCTGACATCTCAGTGCAGAGGATGCAATGAAGTTCCTACAGCGTGCCCTCTTTGACTGCACAGACCAGAGCAGTGGGGAGAGGTGAGCATTTACTATTTATGAAGCAATATATGGGCCCCATCACACTGATTGAAGCAATAAATTGAGCCCACTATACTGTCTAGAGTACTACATGTGGCCCATTATACGACTATGATCACTATGTGGGGCCCATAATACTGTACAGAGGACTATGTGGTTCCCATAATACTGTATGGAGGACTATGTGGTTTCCATAATAATGTATTGAGGACTATGTAGGACAAATAATACTGTATGGAGGACTATGTGGGGCCCACCCCTAGGTTGGGGCTGTGTAAATTTATGTTAACATCTGTTGAAGGCAGAAAAAGAAGGTTTTTGATTTTCAACCACAGACAAAGGCTATGCCAGGTGTAACAAGGGGGTACTATTGACTTATAGATACTCTGTGCAGCACTGTGAACACTTGAAAAATATAGGAAGCAATGGAACATGGACATTTTTAAAATGTATTCTCACAGAGCAGTACAAAGTAGGCCCATATGATTTTTGAAAGTAACAGATTATGTATGTGTACCACATAAATTAGTTATAAAGCCATTTACATGACATCTGACTTCTTCATTAAATTGTTTTCCAACATTGTGCATTATTTCAATAACTGTCTTAATTTAATAACACATTTGTTTAAGTAGATTTTAAAGGGAACCTTTCACCCTAGAATGGCCTATTAACCCCTTTCCGATATCGGGCGTAATAGTACGCCGATGTCGGACTCCCTCCCTTTGATGTGGGCTCCGGTGCTGAGCCCAAATTTTTCCTGGGACATGTCAGCTGTTTTGAACAGCTGACTTGTGCCCGCAATAGCCTCGGGTGGAATCGCGATCCACCTGCGACTAGTAACTAGTGCCGCTGTCAAACTCTGACAGCGGCATTTAACTCGAACTTCCGGCCATCAGGCCAGAAACCCGCCCACCGGTGACCCGCGTCACGTGATCGTGGATCACCGGTTCGTTGGCATGTCAGCCAGAGGTCTCCTGGAGACCACTATGGTTGTCAATGCCGGCTTGCTGTGTGCACCACCCAGTGGTCGGCGCTCATAGCAAGGGGGCAATTCTGCTATATAGAGGTGATCTGATCATCGCCTATATGTAGCAGAGCCGATCGGGTAGTGGCAGCTTCTAGTCTCCAATGAAAACCATTGAAGAATGCAAAAAGTAAAAAAAAAAAAAAAAAAAGTTTTTAAAAATGTAAAAAATATATAAAAGTTCAAATCACCCCCCTTTCGCCCCATTCAAAATAAAATAAAAAAATTTCAAACATACACATTTTTTGGTATCGCCGCGTTCAGAATCGCCAGATCTATCAAAGGAAAAAAAGGATTAACCTGATCGCTAAACGGCGTAGTGAGAAAGAGAGTCAAAACCCCAGAATTATGGGTTTTTTGGTCGCCGCGACATTGCATTAAAATGCAATAATGGACGATCAAAAGATCATATCTGCACCAAAATGGTATCAATAAAAAAAGTCAGCTCTGCACACAAAAAAAGAAGCCCTCATCCAACCCGAGATCATGAAAACTGGAGACGCTACGGGTATCGGAAAATGGCACAATTTTTTTTTTCAACAAAGTTTGGATTTTTTTTTCACCACTTAGATAAAAAAAGAAGAACCTAGACATGTTTGGTGTCTATGAACTCCTAATGACCTGGAGAATCATAATGGCAGGTCAGTTATAGCATTTAGTGAACCTAGCAAAACAGCCAAACAACAAATAGTGTGGGATTGCACTTTTTTTTTGCAATTTCATTGCACTTGGAATTTCTTTCCCATTTTCTAGTACACGACATAGTAAGACCAATGGAGATGTTAAAAAGTACAACTCGACCGCAAAAAATAAGCCCTCACACGGCCATATTGACGGAAAAATAAAAAGTTATGGCTCTAAGATGAATGGGAGCAAAAAACAAAAACGCAAAACTGAAAAAAGTTCTGGGGTTAAGGGGTTAACTGCCCATTTGGACAATTGCATATACATAAACTAATAACTTGATTACTAAGAATGTAACCTTAGGCTGTGTGCCCACGTAGCGTTTTTTTAAGCGTTTCCGCGGCGTTTTTAAAAGCGCGATTCTGCCGCGGAAACGCTTAAAAGAAGCATTCCATTCAATTATAATTGAAAACGCACATGTTATGCCAATGGTGCATTCTTTACCGCTGCGGAATCGCTTAGCGGTAAAAAAACGCAGCAGGTTCATTAATTTTCACATACCATCAATTGTATGGCCAAAAACGCTTAGGAAAATGCATGCAAAAACGCTTGACAAACGCTTAAAAAAGCGCGTCAAAAACAGCATGCGTGTGCCCGGGAGCAGGGTGTGCGATTCTGCTCAGGAATATTCAGCTTCAGAATCGCTACGTGGGCACATAGCCTTACTCTTTCGTAATCAAGAGTTTCAGATCCGATAATTAAACTGCATCTCCAGTTACAAATGAAAATTACTTTTTTATACGAGTATGTGACATCTTTAAATTGTCAACTTATTATAAATGAATTTATCTGCAATGCAGCAGGTCAGCCTCCTTCTTTCTGCAATCCAGCACCATGTACTCCACACTTCTGCTGACTGTATTGCTCCTGCAGACAGATGCTTTTGTAAATTTACAAGGCATCCACAGTCAGCAAAAGGTGTCTGCTGCAAAGCTTCACGTGATTACAGGAACATCACAGTAAGGGCTCATGCGGACGATCGTAAAAATCAAACGTTTTGACAAAAAGCATTTGTCCCCATGTTATTCTATGGGGCAGTGCACATGTCCAATTTTTCCTTAGACAAAAAGGTCAGAGGGAAAAAAATAAAATTGTATAATTGCGATTATTAGATCGTTCATGTCTATGGGTCCATGGAAAAAAATCGGACCGCTCGAGTGACATCTGAGTGCGGTCTGATTTTCACACTTAGGCTGATTTCACATTTTATGCACAGCGCATTGTGCGCATCCATGCGCATGTGTCATGCGTACCTATGTTTAACATGGCGTACACATGGTCTTGCGTTTGAATGCGATCATCTGCGTTTTCGTGCGCATGCGTTTTTCCAGGTGTGCGTCTAGACGCGCCGGACACAACATTTTGTATTTTTGGGTCTGCCCAAAGGCGTAAAAAAAACGCATTCGCGCACGGCATGCGTCAAAACAACGCATTACAGTCTATGGGAACACAGGCGTGCGCATGGACATACGTACGCATGCGTTTTAAGAGTAAACATGTCTAGACACTGGTTTAAACCACCCCCTTCCCATGACACACGCTGACTGGTGTCCATTGCTGGATCAAACATTTTTGGCTGGTAGCTTTTTGGAGCAGTGCACGAAGCACTTTATTTTTATCATGCCATTTTTGTTTTATGCAGTATGATACATTTTGGTCAGGAAATTACAAGGAATGGTGTATTATACACTGCATTTCATAAACTGGCCCTCATATAGCGCGGTTGCACGGTGCACTTTATATTGTTTATTCTGATTGCAAAAAAACTTTCAAATTTTTTTTTATTTTTTGTACTGTTTATTATGTGGCACAATTGCACGGTGCACTTTTCATTGTTTTGTTAGTTACATAATATATGTTCATATATATTTCTTTTTTGCTATGTGTGTAACTGTACGAATGCGTTTTAAGAGTAAACATGTCTAGACACTGGTTTAACCCCTTCACCCCCAAGGGTGGTTTGCACGTTCATGACCGGGCCAATTTTTATAATTCTGACCACTGTCCCTTTATGAGGTCATAACTCTGGAACGCTTCAATGGATCCCGGTGATTCTGACATTGTTTTCTCGTGACATATTGTACTTCATGTTACTGGTAAAATTTCATTCAAATAACTTGCGTTTATTTGTGAAAAAAATGGAAATTTGGCAAAATTTGAATTTTTATGCCCTTAAATCACAGAGATACGGCACACAAAAAACTTGATAAATAACATTTCCCACATGTTTACTTTACATCAGCACAATTTTGGAACCAAAATTTTTTTTTGTTAGGAAGTTAAGGGTTAAAAGTTGACCAGCGATTTCTCATTTTTACAACACCATTTTATTTTTAGGACCACATCACATTTGAAGCCACTTTGAGGGGTCTATAGGATAGAAAATACCCAAAAGTGACACCATTCTAAAAACTGCACCCCTTAAAGTGCTCAAAACCACATTCAAGAAGTTTATTAATCCTTTAGGTGCGTCACAGGAATTTTTTTGAATATTTAAAAAAAAATGAACATCTAACTTTTTTTCACAAAAAAAATATTTCAGGTTCAATTTTTTTTATTTTACCAAGGGTAACAGGAGAAATTGGACTGCAAAAGTTATTGTGCAATTTGTCCTGAGTACGCTGATACCTGATTTGTGGGGGGGAACGATTGTTTCGGCGCATGGCAGAGCTCAGAATGGAAGGAGCGCCGTTTGACTTTTTCAATGCAAAATTGGCTGGAATTCAGATCGGACGCCATGTCACGTTTGGAGAGTCCCTGATGTACCTAAACAGTGGAAACCCCCTACAAGTGACCCCATTTTGGAAACTAGACCCCCCAAGGAACTTATCTAGATATGTGGTGAGAACTTTGAACCCACAAGGGCTTTACAGAAGTTTATAACGTACAGCGGTACAATTAAAAAATCATATTTTTTCCACAAAAATGATCTTTTCACCCCAATTTTTATTTTCCCAAGGGTAACAGGACCCTAAAAGTTATTGTGAAATTTGTCCTGAGTATGCTGATACCCCACATGTAGGGGTAAACCACTATTTGGGCGCATGGCAGAGCTCGGAAGGGAAGCAGCGCTATTTGACGTTTTTGCCTGGAATTGAGATCGGACATCTTGTCGCGATAGGAAAACCCCTGATGTACCAAAACAGTGGAAACCCCCCACAAATGACACCATTTTGCAAACTAGACCCCCTAAGGAACTTATCTAGATGTGTGGTGAGAACTTTGAACCCCCCAGTGCTTCACAGAAGTTTATAACGCCCGGGCGTGAAAATAAAAAATTCGTATTTTTTCCACAAACATGATCTTTTAGTCACCATTTTTTTTATTTTCCCAAGGGTAACAGGAGAAATTAGACCCCAAAAGTTGTTGTCCAATTTGTCCTGAGTATGCTGATACCCCATATGTGGGAGAAAACTACTGTATGGACACACGTCAGGGCTCGGAAGGGAAGTAGTGACGTTTTGGAATGCAGACTTTGATGGAATGGTCTGCGGGTGTCATGTTGCCTTTGGAGAGCCCCTAATGTACCTAAACAGTGGAAACACCCACAAATGACCCCATTTTGGAAACGAGAACCCCTAAGGAACTTATCTAGATGTGTGATGAGCACTTTGAACCCCCAAGGGCTTCACAGAAGTTTATAATGCCCGGGCATGAAAATAAAAAAATCGTATTTTTTCCACAAACATGATCAATTAGTCCCCAATTTTTTCATTTTCCCAAGGGTAACAGGAGAAATTGGACCCCAAAAGTTGTTGTCCAATTTGTCATGAGTACGCTGACACCCCATATGTGGGAGAAAACTACTGTATGGACACACGTCGGGGCTCGGAAGTGAAGCAGTGCCATTTTGGAATGCAGTCTTTGATGGAATGGTCTGCGGGTGTCATGTGTGTCTGGAGAGCCCCTGATGTACCTAAACTATTGAAACTCCCCACAAGTGACCCCATTTTGGACACTAGACCCCCCCACGGAACTTATCTAGATGTGTGGTGAGCACTTTGAACCCCCAAGTGCTTCACAGAAGTTTATAACGCTCGGACGTGAAAATAAAAAAATCATTTTTTTCCACAAAAATGATATTTTTGCCCCCAATTTTTTATTTTCCCAAGGGTAACAGGAGAAATTGGACCCCAAAAATTGTTTTGCAATTTGTCCTGAGTAGGCCGATACCCTACATGTGGGTGTAAAACACTGTTTGGGCGCATGGCAGAGCTTGGAAGGGAAGGAGCACCATATGACTTTTTCAACTCAGAATTGGCTGGAATTAAGCTAGCCCTAACCCTAACCCTAGCCCTAACCCTAATGGAAAAATGGAAATAAATACATTTTTTTAATTTTATTATTTTTCCCTAACTAAGGGGGTGATAACGGGGGGTTTGATTTACTATTTATGGCGGTTTTTATTTTTGGCAGCTGTCGCATGCTGAAAGACGCTTTTTATTGTAAAAATAGTTTTTGCATCACCACATATTGAGAGCTATAATTTTTCCGTATTTTGACCCACCGAGTCATGTGAGGTCTTATTTTTTGCGGGACGAGTTGACGTTTTTATTGGTACCATTTTCGGGCACGTGACATTTTTTGATCGCTTTTTATTCCGATTTTTGGGACGCAGAATAAACAAAAACCAGCGTTTCATGAATTTCTTTTGGGGGGGTGCGTTTACACCGTTCCGCGTGCGGTAAAATTGATTAAGCGGTTTTATTCTTCGGGTCAGTACGGTTACAGCGATACCTCATTTAGGTCGTTTTTTATGTTTTGTCGGTTTTATGCAATGAAAACTATTTTATATAAAAAAATTATTTTTGCATCGCTTTATTCTGCGAGCTATAACTTTTTTAATTTTTCGCTGATGATGCTGTGTGGTGGCTCGTTTTTCGCAGGACAAGATGACGTTTTCAGCGGTACCATGGATATTTATATGCGTCTTTTTGATCGCGCGTTATTACACTTTTTGTTTGGCGGTATGATAATAAATCATTATTTTTTGCTTCGTTTTTTATTTTTATTTTTTAAGGGGTTCGCTAAAGGGGTTAACTAATGGGACAGTTTTATAGGGCGGGTCGTTACGGACGCGGCAATACCTAATATGTGTACTTTTATTGTTTTGTTTTTATTTTCAAAAAATAAATTTATTGGGGAATATTTTTTTTTTTTTTACTAATTTATTTGGCGATTTTTTTAAAATTATTTTTACACTTTTTTTTATTTTTTTTTTACTTTATTACATAGTCCCAGGTGGGACATCACTGTCCTGTGACAGATCACTGATCTGTCACATCACAGATCACTGTGACAGATCAGCAATCTGTCACAGGCATTGTAGAAGACTTCCTCTTGCCTGCGCTTTGCAGGCACTGAGGAAGCCAGCTTCCTGCAGGCCCCCGAAGGCCCCCATCGCCATCTTGGATTCGGGGGCCTGGAGGAAAAGAGTCCCCCGCAGCAGCGCTGCACATTGCGCTGCCGTGGGGGGCTCAGGGAAGCACGGAGGGAGCCCCCTCCCTGCTGATGCTTCCCTTTAACTCCCGGTACGCCGCAATCGTGTTTGATCGCGGTGTGCAAGGGGTTAACGTGTCAGGGGCGGTCCGTGACCTCCCCTGACACATTGTGCCGGGTGTCAGCTGTGATAATCAGCTGACACCCGGCCGCAATCAGCGGCGCTCACCACGTGGGCGCCGCTGATCGCGGTAGACGTACTATCCCGTCCATGGGCATAGGGGCCCGGGTCCCATGGACGGGATAGTACGTCTCATGTCAGGAAGGGGTTAAACAACCCCCTTCCCATGACACACACCCACTGGTGTCCCATTGGTGGAGTCTGCTTCAAGGATTTTTCAAGGATTTTCCTCCTGTGAAAAGTGACACCTAGAAAACGCATGCACATAAAAAACGCATGCAAAAATGCATGCACGTTTTTGCATGCGTTTCTACTTGCGCACAAAGACGCAAATGTGAAACTAGCCTTACAGAATGGAGAAGATGGAGCATTTGTTTTTATTCTCCACATCGAAGAAAATCAGATCACACTGTGATCAACATAATTGGACAGTTTTTTTTTTTTCAAATGAGAGAAAAATGGTCCTGTGACCCTAGCCTAGGCTGAATAGTAATCCTAACACTTCAGATCTTCCCTTTGCTTACTAGAAATACAGTTGTGGATAAAGATTTTTTTTAGACGGATACAAATGTTGTTTACAAAGTTCAGTGCTTTAGTGTTTTTAGATCTGTATATTAACCAAGGGAGAGGTCTCGCTCACAATTTTGCCTTAATCCCTTACTGCCATTGGATGGTATAGTAAGTCCGATGGCAGTATCTCCCGCTTTGAGATGGGCTACAGCGGTGAGCCCACCTCAAAGTTGGGACATGTCAGCTGTTTTGAACAACTGACATGTGCCCGCAATATGCGCGGGTGGAATCGCGATCTACCCTCGCCTATTAACTAGTTAAATGCCGCTGTCAATCTCTGACAGTGGTGTTTAACGCGCGCTTCCGGCCATCGGGCAGGAAATACACGCACATCTGACCCCCGTCAAGTGATCGGGGGTCATTGGTTCGTCAGAATAACAACCAAAGGTCTCCTTGAGACCTCTATGGTTGTTGATCCCGGATTGCTATGAGCGCCACCCAGTGGACGGAGCTTATAGCAATGCAGTAATTCTTCTACATAGAGGTGATCTGAGGATCGCCTCTATGTAACAGAGTCGATTGAGCTATGGCAGCCTTTAGCCTCCCATGGAGGCTATTGAAGCATGCCAAAAGTTAAAGAAAAATGTTTTTAAAAATATAAAAAAAATTAAAAAAAAACATAAAAGTTCAAATCACCCCCCTTTTGCCCCATTCAAAATAAAACAATAATAAAAAAATCAAACATACACATATTTGGCATCACCGCGTTCAGAATCGCCCGATCTATCAATAAAAAAAGGATTAACCTGATCGCTAAACGGAAAAGTGAGAAAAAAAAAAATCGAGACAACAGAATTAAGTCTTTTTGGTCGTCGCGAATAAAGAGTGATCAAAAGAGCGTATCTGCACAAAAGTGGTATCATTAAAAACATCAGCTCGGCGCGCAAAAAATAAGCCCTCTACCAACCCAAGATTACGAAAAATGGAGACACTATGGGTATTGGAAAACGGAGATTAGACCTACCGGTAATGTTATTTCCAGGACGTCCTATCCTGACAGCACCATGGGAGTTGTCCTTCCTTCATCCTTATAGGGACAAGAAATGCACGAGAGGTTAAATGGTCCCCTCCCACTCTTCAGTGATTTTCCAAGTACCACACCAGTATGGATGCAATTATTATTTATTTAGATTTAGTACAAGCATATTATTACCAATACAAATCATCGGGAGGGAACTACCAGTGCTGTCAGGATGGACTCCTGGAAATAACATTACCGGTAGGTCTAATCTCCGTTTTCCAGGACGTCCTATCCTGACAGCACCATGGGGAATACCAAAGTAGGAATTCGTTTAGGGTGGGACTACTGCTTGTAGCACTTTACGACCGCAGGTCGTTTTGCTAGCTGCTAGCGTGTCCAATTTATAGTGTCTACCAAAAGTGGCTAGTGTAGTCCAAGTGGCGGCCCCGCATATTTGCTCTACTGAGGCTCCCGCCCTTTCTGCCCATGACGTCGCCACCGCCCCAGTGGAATGAGCTCTAATCCCTCGGCCTCGTATGCTGAGGAGATAATTGACTTATCCGCCCTGCCAGGGCGTGAGTAGATGCGCCTTTATCTTTATTTCTACCCTGTATTGGACAAACAATTTTATGTCCTGTAGCCACTCCTGAGTGGCCTCTAAGTAGCGTGTGACCGCTCGTCTGACGTCCAATGAGTAAAAGAATCTTTCTTTATCGTTTTCCGGGATGGGCAGAATGAGGGTAGGACTATCTCCTGGTCTAAAATTTTGGGGAGATACTACCTAAGGGAGGAATCCTGGGTTCAGTTTTAGTATTATGCAGTCATCCTCTGAATGTAGGAGTTCTGGACTGAAACAGCCTGGATCTCACCCAGCCGCTTGGCTGAGGTGATGGCTACCCAAAGGATGTTTTTGGGTTTTTTTTTGTGTAAGTTTGTGACATCATTCTCTGATATTGGCTCATATGGTGGTCTGCATAGAGCATTAAATAACTGATTTAGGTCCCACGGGGAACGGTTTTCCTTAACGTGGGTCTCAATCTCTGGATGGCCTTTGTAAAACATGTTATCCACGGATGAGAGGCCACGGAGAAATCAAAGAAAGTACTCCAAGCTGCTATCTGAACTTTCAATGTGCTTGGACTCAGACCTTTATTAAGTCCTGCCTGGAGGAAGTCAAGGATTTGAGGGATATATGAGCAAGACGGGTCTATGGGGATACTACCACCTTCTGAGCAGAACTTCCCCAAGATTTTGCAATAGATTGCACTCGGTAGCCGGCTTACAGCTGGTCTGCATCTTTGAGATCAATTGGTAGGAGAGGTCTCTGGATCTTAGGATCAGTCTCTCAGGATCCATGCTGCCAACTGTAGGGTCACCGGATCTGGGTGCAGAACTGGGCACTGGGAAAGTAAATCCTCTGGCGTTGGTAGATGGGCAGCCCTTCCTGAGCCATCTTCTTCAGAAGGGGGAACCAACTTCGCCCGGGCCCGAAGAGTACCACTAGCATCACCCACCTTCTTCCTGGATCTTCCTGAAGACTCTTGGTATTATAGCAATCGGGGGAAACCCGTATAGCAGTCCCCCACTCAATATCTGATTCAAGGCGTCGACCCCTTTGGATGGTCCGCTGGATTGAGGGAGAAGAATCTCTGTAGCCTGGTGTTCTTCCTTGACGCAAAGAGGTCTAGCTGAGGGGTCCACTCGGTGGCTCGGACTTCTTGTCCTGTTCAAATAGTCGGCTATGTTGTTCCTGGTGCCTTGCGGGTGTACCGCTCATATGGAGCGAACATTGTTCTCTGCCCCGGTGAAGATGTGAGCCGCCAGGTTCTGAAGCTTTCCCCCTGGTGGCGTAGGAAAGACACTGTGGTTACGATGTTTGACCTGGCTTACCTAAGTTGGCCCTGTAGACTCGACCGGCTTCGTTTTAGTGTCTCCCAAACTGCTCCTAGTTTGAGGACTGTGAACTGATGCTTCCGGGCCATGTCCCTGAAGGTAACTTCCTTTCAGATGGGCCCCACATCCTTTCCTGCTGGCGTCCGTAACGATAGTCCCACATGGTGATAGGATCCGAGGCACCCCCAGGCTGATGGTTCTTGTGACTGGTCCACCACTTTGGAGATGATTTTAGGCCTGAGGACGGCCAAGTGTCTTTGTCCAGAGAGGTCTGCCGTCTGTCCCACTTTGACCTGATTTCCCTTTGTAGTCTTCTCGTCCCATTACGCAGGGTATGTATGCTTGTCAGGGTACCTAGGACCTTCATTGCGGTTCTTATGGATATTCAATCTCGTCATAGCTGATGAACTTTTTTTTTTTTTTCCTTCCGGTAAACGAGATTCCTCTCTTGGAACCTAACATGATTCCCAGGAATTCTTTCCCCTCCCGGGGTACCGGGCTGCAGGTCTGACTTGTCTTGTTCAGGATTCATCTAGAATCTCAAGCGTGGCGATTACCAAGTCGAGTTGTCTTTTAACTCTGATGCTGAACTAGATATTACAAGGTAGTCGTCCAGGTATGGCACGATGATTAAGCCGCTTGTCTTAAGTGTGCCACGATCTTGGCGACCAGCTTCATGAACACCCGGGTGCTGAAGCTAGGCCGAAAGAACGAGCCTGAAATTGAAAATGGTAGTACCCGCTTCTTATTTCAGTGCAAATCGCAGGAACTTCTGAGAGTGAGGGTGGATGGGAAACTGATAGTATGCACTCTTTAGATCTATTGTGCACATTGTGGTGCTCTGATCTATCAGAGGGATGGTGGTTTTTCGGGACTCCAACCGGAATCTTCTGTATCGGACCCACTGGTTAAGTGGTTTTTAAATTTATAATGGTCCGACTCTCCCCCAAAGGGGTGTGAAGAGAGTTGAATAGAGGCCTTGACCTCTCTCAGTTCCTGGGACCAGAACCACTACTTCTGACCCTTGCAGATCTTTACGTCTGCCCATATAGGGTCTATAAGGGTTTTGGACCGGTATTGTAACTACAAACCGTGCTGGGGGGGGGCTTTGTGAATTCAAGGGTATAGCCCTGGGAAACTGTATTTAGGATCCACTGATTCTGGGAGATAAGCCCCCATGCCTCTGAGAAGTTTTTGAGGTGACCCCCTACGGATATCGAGCTGATCTTTTCCCTCTATCCTGGGAGCCAGAGGAGAACATTCGTGCTCCCTTTCTCATTGCGGCCTTTGAGCATTGTGAGGCACAGGGGGGAGGGGCCCTAGGAGGGGGGGTAATGTTAAGCGTTGGGTTCCTGACTCTGCACAGCAGGAATCCCCCTCCCCGGCCGTAGTGGAGTCTGCTCAGCAAAGACATTGTTCTCAGCATCCTGCTCAGTCTGCTACTGTTGGCTTGGTAAATAATATCTAGTGGATTGGAAGGGTCATGGCCCAGAGGATAGGGCCTCTGAAGGGAAAATATCCTTTTTTGATGTCCCTGGCCTTGCAGTATTTTATCTAAGACCAGCCTGAATACCCCTCCGACTGAGAAGGTATGGCACGTAACTTATTTTTCGACTGGTAATCCCTTGACCAGGTCTTCATCCCTATGGCTTGGCAAGCCAAATGGATAAAGAATTATTCCTGGCCGCGAAACGCACTGATTCGGCTGAAGCGTCCGCCAGAAATCCAGTTGTAATTCTCAACAGGGGAAGGCTTTCTAAGATATCACGTCTAGGGGTTTTCCCTTTGATCGGTGCTCTGGCTGGTCGATCCATAGATGCATGTATCTGACGATCAATGTGACTAGAAGAATCTTCAAAGGGAATTGAAAACTTCCGTGACACCCTGGCCACTAGGGGTGTCGATTTTAGGAACGTCCTCCCGAGTGTTAACCTGGTTAAAGGGTAGTTGAAGCCCAAGGACTCGAGGAAAGATGAGCCGCTCCTCAGCGTCCCCCCATTCCTCTAGAATCCTTGTACGGATATGGTCTTTAACGGGTGTATGACTGAGGAGGTAGCAGACCTGAGGCGGAGGCCTGGACCTCCCCCTCTGACCATTGTGCGCGTCTCAGCGGGGGAAAAGAGTCTTGTTTGCCTCTGACGAACATGAGGGTGCACTCTTCACATAGGGGTTTAAAGGTATGCCTGTCGATTTGCCCCTGGTCTACCCAGCCTCGCGCTGCCTAGCGGCTGACACCTGACGAGAGCAGTTACGCTGATGAGAGCAGTTACGCTCAGCCTAGAAGGGCCACCTGGTCGGCCCCCTGGTAGTTTGCCGACACAGATGGCGTTTATTGGATCTGCCCGCTTTCCTGGAGGTTGATGCTGCAGGAGTCGGTGCCATCTTTTTCTATCGTAAAGCACGGGAGCTTTTTGGTTAAAGCTCCTGTCTTATATATGTCATGTCCATCGTGCCCACTACTTACAGACATTGGTGGTTCTGTGTGATCGCTGCTTCCACAGCGTCTTTCCTGGTGGTGTACGGTAGTCTGTATGGCCGACCCCCCACCACTCTGTCCTACCTTGCCTTGAGTGGGTCGATTGATCCTCATGCTGTCTGCTGTCCCTGCGCCGCCATTCCGTTCCCGGCTCCACGCCCGGTGGGACGCAACCGGAAGTCGTCATCTGGCGCCCGGAAATGATGCGGCCGCAGCCCTCGGGATGATGCGGCATGTGACGTCGGGAGCCGAGAGCCCCGCTGAGGGGAAGCGGCTCCGAGTCCCGGAGCAGCGCTCCACGGGATGCCTGGCGGAGAACCCCCCTTAGGGGGGTGCCGCCCCGGACCATCGGACGGGAGAAGCTTGGCCTTGGACCCCGATCCCCCTGTCCCCTTGGTAAGATTCTGACTATCCTGTGGATGCCGCAGCTATCTTCCTCCGCAGCACTCTCGCGCCTGTCCTTACAGGGACAGGAAAAACACTGGAGAAGTGGGAGGGGACCTTTTAACCTCTCGCGCATTTCCTGTCCCTATAAGGATGAAGGAAGGACAACCCCCATGGTGCTGTCAGGATAGGACGTCCTGGAAAATTTTTTTTTTTCTTTAGCAAACTTTGGAATTTTTCTTTCACCACTAAGGCCTGTTTCACACTTCCGTTTTTTCAAATCCGTCAAAATCCGTTGTTTTCCGTAAAAAAACGGATCCGCCATTTTTTGCAGGATCCGTTTTTTTTTGTCCCATAGACTTAAATTACGGTTACCGCGGATCCGTCAAAAAAACGGATCCGTTTTTAAAAAAACGGATCCGTTTGCATCAGTTTCCGTCAAAAAAACGGAAACGGATCCGTTTGGCGGACACAAAAACGGAAGTGTGAAACAGGCCTTAGATAACAAATAACCTAGAAATGTTTCGTGTCTATGAACTCGTAATGACCTGGAGAATCATAATGGCAGGTCAGTTTTAGCATTTCGTGAACCTAGCAAAAAAGCCAAACAAAAAACAAGTGTGGGATTGCACTTTTTTCCCAATTTCACCGCACTTGGCATTTTTTTCCCGTTTTCGAGTATGGTAAAACCAATGGTGTAGAGTCAAAAGTGCAACTCTTCCCGCAAAAAATAAGCCCTCACATGGCCATATTGATGGAAAAATGTAAAAGTTATGGCTCTGGGAAGAAGGGGAGCGAAAAACGAAAAACTAAAAAAGCTCCGGTCATTAAGGGGTTAATAACATTGCAATGAAAAAAAACCGGCATCTAAACATCCTACAAGAGCTTCTTCTCAGAACGATCTCGGATTAATTTGGGGATGAAGAATGCTTTTTCCAGCAAAATGGAACCCTATTGTCACAAGGCAAAAGGATTTCAGTGTACAAAATATTAAAAGTTCTCAATGAAATTAAGACTTAGGGTAAATCCTCAAAAAGTAAGTGGCCAAACAAAAACATAGAAATTGTGTTCAACTTCAAGCATCGATTAGACAAGAATGTGTTGCCGTCAGTGAGGATTCGGCACAGAAGATGATATCCAACATGTCAGTGCAAATTATAATTTGCTATAATTTATTACAAAAGGTATGGAAAAATAAGGATCAACACAGTAATATTAAGTCTTTGCATAAACTTCATGCATTTGTCAATAAAAGTGTAAAAATGTTTGAAATGCTTATAACTGTACTTCACCAACCATAGAAACATCTGACTAAAAGATGTAAAAACAGTGAAGCAGCAAGCTTTGTCAAAACTAATTTGTATCAGTCTCAAAAGGTTTGGTCACTTCTGTACAGTGGCTGATACAATATTTTGAGAGTTAGTGTACAAGATCGTATTGCATAAGAGGGGTGTAGCTTACAAGGTATTCATATATCTGTATTTATCTGTGTATCTGTGTGTGTATGTATATGTATATATATATATATATATATATATATATATATATATATATATATAAACCAGAAATGAATTCCGGATGTGCCTAAAGCAAGAGCATGATAAGAATTTACATCGTTCCTCAAATTACATACCAATACAGTGGGGAAAATAAGTATTTGGCACCTGATGACGGCGACGTCTGGTCGTTGAAACGCGTTGTGGAATAAAGTTACTTCTCAGCACTCATTGGCGCTCCCCTGACCGTGTTCATTTGCATCCTCTAATTTTAACCAAAGAGCTTTCTAAGGATGTCAGGGACAATATCATAGACCTGCACAAAGCTGGAATGGGCTACAAAACCATACGTAAGGCGCTGGGTGAGGAGACAACTGTTGGTGCAATAGAAAATTAATGAAACAAATACAAAATGACTGTCAATTGAGAGCACCGTGCAAAATCTCAACTCGTGGGGTATCCTTGATCATGAGGAAGGTGAGAGATCAGCCTAAAACTACATGGGGGGGAGGACTTGTTAATGATCTCAAAGCAGCTGGGATCAAAATCACCAAGAAAATCATTGCTAACACATTACACCGCAAAGGGTTAAAATTCTTCAGTGCCCTCAAGGTCCCCCTGCTCAAGAAGACACATGTGCAGGCCCGATTGATGTTTGCCAATGAACACCTGGATGAATCTGTGAGTGATTGGGAGAAGGTGCTGTGGTCAGATGAAACAAAAATTGAGCTCTTTGACATTAACTCAACTTGCTGTATTTGGAGGAAGAGAAATGCTGCCTATGACCCAAAGAACACCGTCCCCACTGTCAAGCATGGTGGTGGAACCATTATGTTTTGGGGGTGCTTCTCTGCTAACGGCACAAGACTACTTCACCGCATCAATGGGAGAATGGATGGAGCCATGTACCGTAAAATCCTTAGTAACAACCTCCTTCCCTCCGCCAGGACATTAAAAATAGGTCGTAGCTGGGTCGTCCAACAAGACAATGACCCAAAAACATACTGCCAAGGCAACAGAGGAGTGGCCCAAAAAGAAGAACATTAAGGTTATGGAGTGACCTAGCCAGTCTCCAGACCTTAATCCCATAAAAAACCTATGGAGGAAATTGAAACTCCAAATTGCCAAGTGACAGCCTCAATATCTTAATGATTTAGAGATGATCTGCAAAGAAGAGTTGACCAAAATGCTTGCCAACAAGGGTTTTGCCACCAAGTATTAAGTTTTGTTTGCCAGAAGGATCAAATAAATACTTATTTCTCCCTGCAAAATGCAAATAAATTTATATAATTTATGCAATGTGATTTTCTGGATTTTATTTTTGATATTCTCTCTCTCAATGTTAAAATTAACCTACCCTGAAAATTATAGACTGTTCATGTCTTTGTCAGTGGGCAAACTTACACTATCAGCAAGGGATCAAATACTTATTTCCCCACGGTTTATAATATTTAACATTTATATGAATAAGGGTAAGTTCATGCAGGGCGTTTTTTTTCTACAGGAAAACCTGATTTCTTGGCAGGAAAGAAGCTGCGTCAAAAAACGCAGATTTAGGTGCGTTCTTGGTGCGTTTTTTTCATGCATTTTTGTGTCACTTTGTGCATGGTAATAAAGTTGAGTTTAGTTAATATATATCAGTGTTCCCCAACTCCAGTCCTCAAGAGCCACCAACAGGTCAGGTTTTAGGGATTTCCTTAGAATCGCCTTCCTGCTGGTCATGACTTTTCTGCACAAAAAAAGCACCAAGTAATGACACCTGCGTTTTGACAGCGTTTTCTTCCAAGCCAATGGATGAAAAACTCTGCAAAAATGCTGAAAGAAGTGACATGTTCTATGTCCAAAAAACAAAGCAAAGCACAAAATCCTGATCACACAAAAATCAATGTGTGTGCATGAGATTTCTGAAATCTCTTAGGCTTTGCTGGTAATGGAAAAAGCAGCGGACAATTAGCATAAAAAAACCATGAAAAAAAACTGCAGTAAAAAAGTGTGAACTTACCCTTAATCTCACAAATTTTTCTGTAATATTAACAACATACAACTTTCAACAGAGTTTACCAGTAGTTTAAGACATGCAATAGCAGTCACTTTTACAGGACTTTAAAAGTTATAAACATGCATGAGTGCCGGTAAAATATAACTTACCCTTCCTGACATATATAGTCTACTCTGTGTCCAAAAGTGAATTCTGATCCTATCCTTTTTGCATTATTTACTTTCCCGGGATCACCACAAGAAATAGCTGCAAACAAGATGCAATTTTTCATCTTAGAATTATATTGCCTACGCCAGCCTTCCCAAGTTCGTGTCTGGTTTATGTGTAATAAAAGTGACTTACGTGAACAAAACATAGCAAGCTCAGTCCAGCTTCTTCCGGAACAAGTGATTTGATTTTGATTAACATAAGGATCCCTTATGTATCCTGGCTTGCATTTGTACAACACAGTGGTTTTATCAAAGTAGATAGTAAAGGTTTCCTCAGGCTCCGCAAATGTATAATTGCGAGGAGTAGCACAAACAGCTAAGAAATAAGTAGCAATTTAGCTATAAAACAGACTATTAATATTACAATTAGTATAACAACATGAGTAAATATATATTATTCAGAGGTATTAAATGACAGACAAAACCTACCAGAACATTACAAATTACTATAGTCTAGGCTTACACTAGCATTACTCAACATTATACAACATTTTACAAGTATGGCTGCATATTTAAATGTGCAAATGAGTTAACATTTTACTGCAAAAGGCAACAGTAAGGGTTAAAACACATTTAAGTACTTTTTTTTTTTGCAAAAGTGATGCACAAACGATATGACTGCCTTGTGAATGCAGCCTGAAAGCATTAAGCGCAATAGCTAGGTTTGTTACCGACTAAAATGAACAAAAATCAGGCCAACCACAAGGCTCTGCTTGCATGAGCAGATGCATTTCTTGCAATGAATGCCGACCGTTGATGTAGCACTTAACTAAATAGAGATGCATTATTTATTTACAAAAGAATCCTGTGAGACACAGACGACATATTAATTCTATATTAGAAATCTAATTCTGCCATTCACGATGTTATATACCATAATCAAAGAATTACCAATCATATTAACAAGTTCGAGGACTTGAACATAGGGTCTTTTTTTTTGCCAGAGAAATGCAGGAAAACCTAAGAGAAAAGGTGTCCCTGACATCTTCCAGTTGGATCTGCTCCTGTTAACAAGAAATATGTAGCCCTCTTACAGACTTCATATACAAGCGCAGAATGCGGAGACGCAAATGTAGCCAACTAGTTTTAGCTTCCAAGCCAGAGATGTGAGTGAGGCTGGGTCCATACTTTCTTCTACTAAACACATATTAAAGATACAAAAGCCTGGTGAAAGTAATTGGATAGACAAATTTCCTAACATCATGATTAACACTCAGCGTAACCAAATATAAAATATTATTACATTTTAAAACATATTAGCCCGTGTGAGGTTTGTACAGGATAATCAAAGGACAGTATTTACCCTGATACATGAGATGCTGGAACAGTTTTCCTAAAACTTGTGCTTGTCTTCTGTTCAGGAACTTAAGAAACACTATGCAGGCAATGCTGAAAACATGAATTCAATTTGTTTTGTCACTTTGGCCATTGTCTGTGCACTGGTTTCATACACTTTACCCTTTCAGTAAACCACCAGTGGAAGCTTCATTTAAAGGGAATTTGTTAACAGTTTTTTGCTACCCCACCAAAGAACAGCGTGATAGAGAGACAAAGGGGCCCGTCACACATAGCGAGATTTTGTGACACATCAGCAATCTCGCTAGCGATCTCCCTGTTTATGGCACGCATCAGCAACTGGCCCCCCGCCGGGTATCGCTGATCATGCAGGAATGTCCTGGGCCATTTTTTGATTGTTGGTCTCCTGCTGCGTGTGGCAGCGGGAGACCAACGATCAGCGAGCTGTAAGCAGACGCTGGGAGCTGGTATCCAAGGTAAATATTGGGTAACTAAGCGAGTGCGGCGCTTAGTTAACTGCTGTGTACCTTGGATACCAGCGTGCTTGCACTGGGAGATGGTATCCAAGGTAAACAGCGGGTAACTAAGTGCCGCGTGCGCTTAGTTATCCGATATTTACCTTGGATACCAGCGTCCTCGCTGGTCCTAATCACTGGTGAGATCTGCCTGTTTCACAGCTCACCAGCGATTATATACCGATGCACCAGCGATCCTGACCAAGTCGTATTGTTGTCGGGATCTCTGGTGCATCGTTTGGTGTGACGGGACCCAAAGATCCTGATTCCAGTGACATGGCACTTACTGAGCTGCTTGCTGTTATTTTGATAAAATTACAGTTTTATCTGCTCAGATCTAGCAGTTCTCTGAATGTTCAGCTCTGTATAATCCCGCCCACACCACTGATTGGCAGATTTCTTTCCATATACAGTCAGTTGTGGGGGAAGACCCGGCAGCTGGTTTACTAGTCTTCCAATGATAAAATCACTGTTTTATCAGCAGGAGGTTATCAAAACTACAGCAAACACCAAGTATACAAATAACAACAGATCACCAGAACGGAAATCAAAAAACACAAATATCCTGAACTAAAAAGTAAAAAAAAAAAAACTGCAAATAATGCATAAAGGTAATAATATTGTTTTTTTTAGATCACCAGAACGGGTAGTTGATCATAATTGGTGCAGTGTATAAAAGGATCCTTGGTCCAGTTCTCATGTGAAGCAATTCAGTATATCCAAAAAGGTATACAATCTGCCAAAAAAACTCTTATTTTCTTAAAATCATTTATTGTTATGCTCTAAAATATAAGTAGTTAAAAGCAAATGGATACACTTATCCTACATATTTCAAGCATTAAAAGCTCTTAGTAAACAGTGACTAAGCGCTTTTAATACTTGAAACGCATAAGATATGTTTCCCTTTGCTTTTTGGGTGGATGCTAGATACCAGTTTAGATATACCACGTAAATTACACATCATTGGCATCAGGATCATTGCCCCTACATTATGCTGCTCTCATATTAGGAGGCAAAACACTGGCGACTTTCTCTCTTTAGGGTGGAAGTGTGCATTCCCTTACTGCAAGGACCCCAGTACAAGCTGCACATATGTATACTAGCAGTAATAAAGTATACTCACTCAGACATTTGGGAATCTCATGTGACCATTGACTGTCAACAGTGCATGTGATTGAACCGGAACCTTTCATGACAAAGTTATCTTGACATTCGAATCTCACAGCAGAATTCAATGTATATGGGCCAACGAACCCTGACACTCTTATCCCATTTTGCACTGGACCTAGATCTGGACAACTAACAGCTAGAAATAAAAAGAAGAATAAAAAAGTTTCAAAAACATATGAGAATATACTCTTTGGGTTGTGCACCTTGTTCATTTAGCTTTCCACACGCAAATATTAAACACAGTCAGGCCCAGGTCATTCTCTGTCCCCATCTATTGTGAGTACTGAGTTACTAGAGTTAGGAAACCATCCTGACTGGGTACAGCATGTGGTGGTAGAATGGTTTTTACGCTGTTTTGATATAAAAAAAAAAACAACTATTTTATTTTTAAAAACATTTACCTTTTTTTTTACATTACTTTTTCTTGTCTGCTTATTTTAGTACTGGAGTGCTATCACTGATGGATGTTCCCTTCCCCTAGTAATATACCTGTCAGCTGTCTTCAGCTTCTCCTGGCGCTCCTCCGGTTCTTCCCCGCCATCTTGTGACCACAACTTTTAACTGACCAGTACTCAGAGGCAACAGTCACAAGCTCTCAGTGTAAGTCTATGAGCGTCTTTAAGCCTCTCATTGACCTACTTTTTGACACTGGGCTTCATACAGTCTGATCAGAATGTTAAACTAAGTTTTATATATTTTTGCCAAGCGGCATTAGATCAATGTATGATTTTTGGGTGTGCTGTCCATTCTCTTTTTTAGCATATTGCAATACCTGTCCTTTTTTTTTATTTTAGGATATGCAATTTTAATTAGCAGGAGACTGCAAAGGTGGTGAAGCCTATTTTTTCTCTCATTTGAGAGCTTGAGGAAGGCGAGTCCCAATGCTCCTTTCATTTGGTGTTGGTGCTGTATGGCGTCATTGTTGCTGTATTTTGTGTGCTTGTGTGGTGGAGCGGTCTGGAGTCATGGGGACTCAGTCTTGCAGTATGGGCGCTGTGAGGCACCAGGCTACCCGCCCTGCTGGTGCATTGTCGCTATGATGGTGGTTAGCGAACAACGCCACTCCTTTAACCCCTTAATCCCATGTGACGTACTATCCCGTCCATGTGCCCTGGGACTTAATTCCCAGGGACGGGATAGTATGTCACAGCGATCAGCGGCGCCCACGTGGTGAGCGCCGCTGATCGCGGCCGGGTGTCAGCTCATTATCACAGCTGACACCAGGCACAATGTGTCAGGGGCGGTCACGGACCGCCCCCGACACGTTAACCCCTTGCACACCGCAAACAAACACGATCACGGTGTACTGGGGGTTAAAGGGAAGCATCGGCAGGGAGGGGGCTCCCTCCGTGCTTCCCTGAGCCCCCCACAGCAGCGCAATGTGCAGCGCTGCTGCAGGGGTCTCTTTCCCTACAGGTCCCCGGATCCAAGATGGCGACGGGGACCTTCGGGGGCCTGTAGAGAGCTGCCTTCCTCAGTGCCTGCAAAGCGCAGGCATGAGGAAGTCTGCGTCTATGCCTGTGACAGATCGATGATCTGTCACAGTGATCTGTGATGTGACAGATCAGCGATCTGTCACAGGACAGTGATGTCCCCCCTGGGACAACCTAATAAAGTTAAAAAAAAAAAAAAAAAAAAAGTGTAAAAATAATTAAAAAAATAAATAAATAATAATCGCTAAATAAATTAGAAAAAAAAAAATTCCCCAATAAATTAATTTTTTGGAAATAAAAAAAGAAAAACAACAATAAAAGTACACATATTTGGTATCGCCGCGTCCGTAACGACCTGTCCTATAAAACTGTCCCATTAGTTAACCCCTTTAGCGAATCCCTTAAAAAATAAAAATAAAAAACGAAGAAAAAATAATGATTTATTATCATACCGCTGAACAAAAAGTGCAATAACGCACAATCAAAATGACGCATATAAATATCCATGATACCGCTGAAAACGTCATCTTGTCCCGCAAAAAACGAGCCACCATACAGCATAATCAGTGAAAAAATAAAAAAAGTTATAGCTTGCAGAATAAAGCGATGCAAAAATAATTATTTTTTATCTAAAATAGTTTTCATTGCATAAAACCGCCAAAACATAAAAAAAGACATAAATGAGGTATTGCTGTAACCGTACTGACCCGAAGAATAAAAGCGCTTTATCAATTTTACCGCACGCGGAACGGTGTAAATGCACCCCCCAAAAGAAATTCATGAAACGCTGGTTTTTGTTCATTCTGCGTCTCAAAAATCGGAATAAAAAGCGATAAAAAAAAGTTACGTGCCCGAAAATGGTACCAATAAAAACGTCAACTCGTCCCGCAAAAAATAAGACCTCACATGACTCGGTGGGTCAAAATATGGAAAAATTATAGCTCTCAATATGTGGTGATGCAAAAACTATTTTTACAATAAAAAGCGTCTTTTAGCCTATGAAAGCTGCCAAACATAAAAACCCGCTATAAATAGTAAATCAAACCCCCGTTATCACCCCCTTTGTTAGGGAAAAATAATAAAATTAAAAGAAAATTTATTTATTTCCATTTTCCCGTTAGGGCTAGAGATACGGTTGAGATTAGGGTGAGGGGTGGAGTTAGAATTGGGGGTTTCCACTGTTTGGGTACATCAGGTGCTCAAAACAACTTTTGGGGTCCAATTTCTCCTGTTACCCTTAGGAAAATAAAAAATTGGGGGCAAAAATATCATTTTTGTGGTAAAAAATGAATTTTTTATTTTCACGCCCGGGCTCTATAAACTTCTGTGAATCACTTGGGGGTTCAAAGTGCTCACCACACATCTAGATAAGTTCCTTATGGGGTCTAGTTTCCAAAATAGGGTCACTTGTGGGGGGTTTCCACTGTTTAGGTACATCAGGGGCTCTCCAAACGCGACATGGCGTCCGATCTGAATTCCAGCCAATTTTGCATTGAAAAAGTCAAACGGCGCTCCTTCCCTTCTGAGCTCTGCCATGCGCCGAAACAGTGGTTCCCCCCCAGATATCAGGTATCAGCGTACTCAGGACAAATTGCACAATAACTTTTGCAGTCCAATTTCTCTTGTTACCCTTGGTAAAATAAAAAAAATTGAACCTGAAGTTTTTTTTTTGTGAAAAAAAGTTAAATGTTCATTTTTTTTTAAATATTCAAAAAATTTCTGTGATGCACCTAAAGGGTTAATAAACTTGAATGTGGTTTTGAGCACCTTAAGGGGTGCAGTTTTTAGAATGGTGTCACTTTTGGGTATTTTCTATCATATAGACCCCGCAAAGTGGCTTCAAATCTGATGTGGTCCGTAAAAATAAAATGGTGTTGCAAAAATGAGAAATCGCTGGTCAATTGTTAACCATTGCAACTTCCTAACAAAAAAAAATTTTGGTTCCAAAATTGTGCTGATATAAAGTAAACATGTGGGAAATGTTACTTATGTTTTTTGTGTGCTGTATCTCTGTGATTTAAGGGCATAAAAATTCAAAGTTGGAAAATTGCGAAATTTTCAAAATTTTCGCCAAATTTCCGTTTTTTTCACAAATAAACGCAAGTTATTTGAATGAAATTTTACCACTAACATGAAGTACAATATGCCACGAGAAAACAACGTCAGAATCACCGGGATCCATGGAAGCGTTTCAGAGTTATTACCTCATAAAGGGACAGTGGTCAGAATTGTAAAAATTGGCCCGGTCATGAACGTGCAAACCACCCTTGGGGCTTAAGGAGTTAAAGGAAATAAAAGTTAGGAGGAACCATTGAGAGGTTCGCCGTGACGTGCCAGTGGGCTTCATACCGCCTGATCAGAATGTTACACTAAGAACCTCATATTCTGGTATATATATTTTTATCTAGCGGCATTAGATCAACGTATGATTTTTGGAGGTGCGGTCCATTCTCTTTTTTAGCATATTACATTGAGATAGGACTTCAGACTCAACCAGCAAACTCTGGAGCAATCAAGCAGGTTAAAACTAGCAGAAGACCGACCAAAGCTGTGCCGATAGGAGAAGAAGACGGCGGCTTGGTATGATACTGACAGTAAAATAAAAAATAAAATGCTGGAGTTGTGCTTTAACCCTTGAGCATAAAGATTTTGTGATACCTATTGACTGTCATTTCATTCAAATAGATCTTGCAAGAGAAAGAAGCATCAGCGTCTGTGTGTTAGCCAGGCTGTACATCCACAAGTACTACCTGGTCAGTGTCATCATTACCATCATCATCAATGACTTGCGTTTAGTTGCTGTCTGGCTTTTTTTTCCCAAATGAGCAGGTAATATCACTTCATGTGATAAAGAGCTTTGGCTTCTAGACTATTGAAGCTGGAACATCCATGGTTATTTTTTCTCCAGTAAAGCCTGCAGAGTGCCAAAGAATCATCTGGTGGCAACGTGCAAAAGAACGGCCACATACAGTTGTGGCCAAAAGTATTGACACCCCTGCAATTTTGTCAGATAATACTCAGTTTCTTCCTGAAAATGATTGCAATCACAAATTCTTTGGTATTATTATCTTCATTTAATTTGTCTTAAATGAAAAAACACAAAAGAGAATGAAGCAGAAAGCAAAACATTGATCATTTCACACAAAACTCCAAAAATGGGGCACCCTCAGCCTAATACTTGATTGCACAACCTTTAGCCAAAATAACTGTGACCATCCGCTTCCGGTAACCATCAATGAGTTTCTTACAATGCTCTGCAGGAATTTTAGACCATCCTTCTTTGGCAATCTGCTCCAGGTCCCTGATATTAGAAGGGTGCTTTCTCTAAACTGCCATTTTTCGATCTCTCCACAGGTGTTCTATGGGATTCAGGTCTGGACTCAATGCTGGCCACCTTAGAAGTCTCCAGTGCTTTCTCTCAAACCATTTTCTAGTGCTTTTTGAAGTGTGTTTTGGGTCATTGTCCTGCTGGAAGACCCATGACCTCTGAGGGAGACCCAGCTTTCTCACACTGGGCCCTACATTATGCTGCAAAATTTGTTGATAGTCTTCAGACTTCATAATGCCATGCACATGGTCGAGCAGTCCAGTGCCAGAGGCAGCAAAGCAACCCCAAAACATCAGGGAACCTCCGCCATGTTTGACTGTAGGGACCATGTTTTTTTCTTTAAATGCCTCTTTTTTTCTCCTGTAAACTCTATGTTGATGCCTTTGCCCAAAAAGCTCTACTTTTGTCTCATCTGACCAGAGAACATTCTTCCAAAACGTTTTAGGCTTTTTCAGGTAAGTTTTGGCAAACTCCAGCCTGGCTTTTTTGTGTCTCGGGGTAAGAAGTGGGATCTTCCTGGGTCTCCTACCATACAGTCCCATTTTTCAGACGCCGACGGATAGTACGGGTTGACACTGTTGTACCCTCGGACTGCAGGGCAGCTTGAACTTGTTTGGATGTTAGTCGAGGTTCTTTATCCAACATCCGCACAATCTTGCGTTGAAATCTCTTGTCAATTTTTCTTTTCCGTCCAAATCTAGGGAGGTTAGCCACAGTGCCATGGGCTTTAAACTTCTTGATGACACTGCGCACGGTAGACACAGGAACATTCAGGTCTTTGGAGATGGACTTGTAGCCTTGAGATTGCTCATGCTTCCTCACAATTTGGTTTCTCAAGTCCTCAGACAGTTCTTTGGTCTTCTTTCTTTTCTCCATGCTCAATGTGGGACACACAAGGACACAGGACAGAGGTTGAGTCAACTTTAATCCATGTCAACTGGCTGCAAGTGTGATTTAGTTATTGCCAACACCTGTTAGGTGCCACAGGTAAGTTACAGGTGCTGTTAATTACACAAATTAGAGAAGCATCACATGATTTTTCGAACAGTGCCAATACTTTTGTCCACCCTCTTTTTTATGTTTGGTGTGGAATTATATCCAATTTGGCTTTAGGACAATTCTTTTTGTGTTTTTTCATTTAAGACAAATTAAATGAAGATAATAATAACAAAGAAATTGTGTTTGCAATAATTTTCAGGAAGAAACTGAGTATAATCTGACAAAATTGCAGGGGTGTCAATACTTTTGGCCACAACTGTACAAGATGCTCGCATCTACGACTAGCTAACATGACCAGGATATTCAGATGCTGTTTAATCTCCTCCACCAACAGCACATGAGGCATCCCATACTCCAGAGCTCAATGCAGAATTCACCGGGACCTGCAAACTTAAATTTGCCTCTGTCAGTTCACGGTGGATTGATTAAAAATAACCTGCAATTAGGATTCATTTGACGTTACGTTTTCGCGCAAGTATGTATATAATTGTATGTAATAACAGAATACTTATATATTTGAAAAGTCTGTCCTGGTCATGAACCTAAAAAGTGGATGTGGCAGGAAATAGTCAGTTTGCCACATCTATTGTTTGTCTTCTAATTCTTAAAATCGAGGAAGAATAGGAGAAAAACAGAATTCTGACCTTTACAAGTTGGGGAACTAACACTCCATGTTCCATCACTAGTGCACGATGCAGAGGACAGTCCAATAACATGTAAACCTTTACTGCATTTAAATGTCACGGCATCCAAGTAAGTGTATTCATCCTTCTCCGGGTCATATGTTCCATCAGTTGGCTTATCTGGTGCTGGGCAGATAGAAGCTGGAAACAAAGAAATAAATTGTCTTTGTAAGGACAAAGAAGTAGGTGCTATCACCATGAAACACAAGAACATTATCAATTAAACCGGTAGTAATGAATACTATCACCATATGCCCCTGTCTGTATATGAAAGATGATGGGTAAAGCCCCCGTTACACATAGCGATATCGCTAGCAATATCGCTGTAACGTCACTGGTTTTGTGACGCAGCAGCGATATTGCTAGCGATATCGCTACATGTGATACTTATCTCTGACCGCTCCCCCGCTGGTTATCGTTGATCGCGCGAGAAGGTCCTGGCCCATTTCTTGTCGGGCGCTTCCTGTGGCGCCGACAAGCGACGCGTGGACACGGGCAGGAGGACGTCAGGATCGCCGCGTCTGACAGGTAAGTAGCGACCCCCGACCCCTGCTATATCGCTGGTGAGATCTGCCTGTGTGGCAGCTCACTAGCGACCACTTAGCGATGCACCAGCGATCCATATCGTTGCCGGGATCGCTGGTGCATCGCTAAGTGTAACGGTACCCTAAGTGAGTATTCTGCCAAGTTTGAGGCAGTTCTAACTTGTCATACCACAGACTACTAGAACAAATTTCAAAGTAAATTTCTTGAATTAACAGGTATTTATTGGAATAAATATTTATTGCAAAATATGACAAGATTTATAAATTGCCTTTCCTGTAAGGATATGTATATGCAGTGGAATGTTCCCACAAGCATTTTCCATTTTGATGTTCGTGGGAAATGCACACTATCATTCACATGGACACATTGCTTACATGTCGAAACCACAGTAGGCCATCATAAGCTGGAAAGCCCCATTAAATCCATGTGGGGGTAAACTGCATGCAGACCTGTGGCAGTTCAAACTGCAAGTCTGTGGCAAAAATCTGACTGTCAGCTTTGCATACATGCCACAGATTACATTGCAAATACATGTCAATGTCACTGTACCTTTATACAGTAATTATATAAAACATCTAACTTTCAACTCAATCTCTTTGCGCTCTGAGGAACATAGAGCTGGTTGTAAGCAGTTTTTTGCAGACTGTTATGGAAACAATAATGAATATTTTAAAATTTTAGCTACTGACAAGTTTAGCATTTTTACAGTCAGGTTTTAACAACATTTTAGGGAAAATGAGTAACAGACCAGCAGCCAATGAAATTTATGGGCAATTATTCACTTACAAGTTAGGGGGCTTATTTAGAAGTGTTGCCCTTTGCACTGGATTTCTGCTTTGGATAATAAAATGGAGGGTGCCAACTCATATGCTTCCCCACATCCTTAAAGGGAAACTGTCAGCAGGATTGTGCACAGTAACTTACAGACAGTGTCAGGTTGGCACCGTTATAATGTTTGCAATGACATCTTGGTTGATGAAATCCGTCTTGTGGATGTGGTTTATCTTCATTTTCAGTTTTGAGTTAATGACATGCTCGTGCTCCGGGGTGGCCTGTGGGGGTGTGTGTGGGGGCGGGGGGGTCTTCACATGGTGCTCTGCTTAGGTATTCATCAGTATGGCTTCTGACAGGTCACTGATCCCCCAGTGACCTGCCCCCTAGTTTACATAATGAATATTATATATATCTTGGGGGAAAAAATCCTTTTGCAGGCAGGCGCTGGCACCAGCGACGCAGCATGATCACATATGTTTACACATTCATTATGTAAACTAGGGGCAGCTCAGTGAGGGATCAGTGACCTGTCAGAAGCCATACAGATGAATAGATTATCAGAGCACCACATGACGACCCCCGCCACAGCCCCCGTAGCATCAGCATATCATTAACCCAAAACTGAAAATAAAGATTAAACAACGCTTTGGACGCAGTGCATGTTCGCTGCGTCCAATGTGCTGCAGTCTATTTAACTCAGGTAAATCCGCATGTGTTCACTTAACCATTTGGATTTACCGCATCCAATACATTCTATTGGTGAAATTTCTCTTGAGAAGACTAGAATCACCGCAAGAAAAATTGATATGCTGTGGTCTGGAAAGATACGCCTCATGTCCGCAGGCATCTGTGGACGCATAATGGACATGGGATTTCTTGAAATCCCATCCACAATGCCGTCACAGCTGGCCACTGCGGATTAGACGCTACATAAATACGTAGCCCCAAACCTGCTGCAATTACTGATCACGGGCGCATACCCTGATGGGAGTTTCACTTTGCAAGTCTGTTACATGTGTTTACAATCCAGTGGCCACCAAAGAAAATAACAACTGCTATGTATTGAACCCCTACCAATTTCATACTGCTCTGACCAGATGAGCCCTTTATCAAATTTACCTCTATTTTTGGGCAGGCTCTGGCAGTTTCTTAATGACATACTGTATGCATCCTTTATATAAAAAAAAAATAAAAAAAAAAATACAAAAGTCTAAGGAAAACCTGTTAATTTAACTATTCAGATTACCATCACATTGAGGCAAAACATTAGTCCATTTTCCATCTGTGTGGCACTCTCGATAACCTCTTCTGTTTGATAAGCGATAACTGAAAAAATAAAATAAAAACATGGTACATGGACGTGTCAAAGTAAGAAAATTTAGACATTTTATTTTAGAAAACTAAAATTGTAACTACAGTAAAGGGTTTTAAAAGGGGGTTTCAACTTACTTAAAAACAAAATACCGTATATACTTGTGTATATGTCGACCCGAGGACCCTAATTTTGTCACAAAAAACTGGGAAAACTTATTGACTCGACTATAAGCCGAAGGTGGGAAATGCAGCAGCTACTGTTAAAATTCAAAACTAAAAATATATACCAACAAAAGTAAAATGTTGGCCCCATAAGATGCTACATATTAAAATATGCCCCATATAAGGCTGCAGAAAGGTTAATGGTGGCCCCATAAAGATGCTACAAATCAATATACTGTATGCCACATATAATGCTGCACAAAGGTTAATGGTGGTCCCATTACATGCTCCATATTAATATATGCCCCATATAATGCTGCTGCGATTTAAAAAAAAAAAAAAAAAAAAAAAAAAGACACTCACGTCTCCTTGCTACACGCTGCTCCTCAGCGTCGCCGGCTCTGCAGTGACTGTTCAGGCAGAGGGCGCACAATAAACACGTCATCGCGCCCTGTGACCTGAACGTCACAACCAGAGGACCCGGGAGACTGAGCACAGCGGTGGAACGGAGACAGGTGAATATGGCATGGCTTGCCCTCCCCCAGTCCTACTCACCCCTCCTGGTGTCTGCATATCCGGCTCTGCTATATTTCAGTCCCGGCATCTGCATCTCCGTTCCTGTATTCTTCCTGTGCTGGTCAGATGGTACCGCTCATTAAAGTCACGAATATTCTCACCACCCCTATGGGAGTTGGAGACAAGTCCATATTCATGACTTTAATGAGCGGTACCACGTGACCAGCACAGGAAGAAGACAGGAAGGGAGATGCAGACGCCGCATAATGATGCACAAAGGTTAATAGTGGCCCCATAAGATGCTCCATAATATATGCCCCATATAATGCTGCACAAAGGTTAGGGGTGGCCCCATAACATGCTTCATATTAACCCCTTAGCGACGGAGCCAAATTTTTATATAACTGGATATTTATTGATTTTCCAATAGAAATTTACAGAATGATAACACATCAAGATACAATGCATGTAATCATTCAATGTAAAACAGTTAAACATAATAGAGACAAATATAATTGAGAAGACAGTGAAACACGAGGGAGGGAAGGAGGAAAGATCCCAGGGAAAGATGGCACATTTTGCTGAGTAAATATCGATACTAAGCCTTCCGAGCCCAGTATACGTCCCACAGATTTCACGTTGCTTCAAAATTTTCAAACGTATTATTTATTAAAGCAGTGAGATGTTCCATACTTTGTATGTCCTGTATGTGGGAGTGCAACTCGTTAAGTGACGGAGGATAAGCCAGCCTCCACTTCCTTGCTATTAAACATCTTGCGGCTGTGGTCAGATGTAAAAGAATCTGCTGAATCCTACTTCCAATCTGGAATGGGGGGAAATTGAGCAAGTAGAATTTAGGGTCTAATGGAATATGAAGACCCGTAACTTCGAAGATTAAAGTTTTGACCCTACTCCAAAACCCTTGTATAATTGAACAAGTCCAAAAAATATGGGCTAGGTCTCAATCATCAGAACCGCATCTCCAACATTGCCCAGATATATTAGGATTAAATTTATGCAGTAACGAAGGAGTATGATACCAAAACATAAGTAATTTAAACTGGTTTTCCTTATACGTATAACAAGTGGAAGTCTTAGTTGCCCTCCTCCAGACCCCCTGACACACACCCGGAGAAAGAGATTCCCCCAAGAAACCCTCCCACCTGTCCATATAGGATTGTCTTGGAGACTCCTCCGGATACGGGTCTAATAAAATCCTATAGATATCAGATATAAGACCCTTGGTCGATACTCCTGCCCTGCAGAGTCTCTCAAAGCGGGTTGGTTTGGAGACTACTAAGGAAGAGTAAAGAGACTGCATATAATGCCTAATTTGTAAATACCGATAGAAAGAGTTTGAAGGTAAAGGTACTGTCACACTTAGCGATGTACCAGCGATCCCGACCAGCGATATGACACGGTCAGGATCGCTGGTACGTCACTAGTGAGCTACCACACAGGCAGATCTCACCAGCGACATCGCTGGGGACGGGGGTCGCTACTTACCTGTCACACTAGGCGATCCTGCGTCCTCCCGCCCGGCTCCACGCTCGTCTCTCCACAGGAAGCGCCGCAGGAAGCTGACGACGAGAAGCGGTCCAGGACGTTCTCGCGCAATCAGCGATAACCAGCGGGGGAGCGGGTCGTAGGTAAGTATCAGACACAGCGATATCGCTAGCAATATCGCTATAACATCACAAGTTATAGCGATATTGCTAGCGATATCGCTTAGTGTGACAGTACCTTAAGTCGAAGCACGATTGTATCTTATCAAGAGGTAACAAGGATCTAGAGTGACTATCAACTATATCAGCAAAACAAAAAAGTCGCTTATCAAACCACAACTTAATCAAGTTCCCCCTAAAGCTGTCTGGTAGTTTGGGATTAAACAAAAAGGAGGTTAGTGGAGAGCATTTCGACATCAGTGGGAATTTTTTCATACAGGTATTCCAAATCCTCTTAGTGAAAGCTATTGGTCCCAACGTGTGTGAGTCGAGTTTATTTGAGGTAGTTACCCATAGATAAGAGTTGCGATGGATTGGAGCCATCCACAACTTCTCAATCTCCATCCACCTAGAGAATGCTCTAGGTGCAGACCAGGCTGGGATAAATCTCAAATGAGTTGCCCAATAATATTTGGTAATATCTGGAACACCCAAACCTCCTCTATCTCTGCTAGCTAACATAATTTGGTTTTTGATCCTGTGCCTTTTATGGGTCCAGATAAACTGGATGATAGAAGACTGAATACCCTTCAGGTCTCCAGGAGGGACCACAATGGGGAGAGTCTCAAATAAATATAGTAGCTTAGGGAGAATAGCCATATTAACCGCTGATATTCTCCCAAATAGGGATAGTGGTAAGTTATTTTATTTATTAAGTATTTGTTTCAATTCCGAAAACAATTGGGGGTAATTATGTTTTAATAATAAGTTGTATCTAGGGGTCAGCTGCACTCCCAAATATTTCAGGGCAGTCTCCTGCCATTTGTAGTTATAATTACCTTTTACGACGGAGCCAAATTTTTGAAATCTGACCAGTGTCAATTTATGTGGTAATAACTCTGGAACGCTTCAACAAATCCCAGTGATTTTGAGATTGTTTTTTCATTTCACATTGTACTTTATGATAACGGTAAAATTAGGTCAATATATTTTGTTTTTATTTATAAAAAATATCAGAAATTTGAGAAAAATGTTACAAAATTAGCAATTTTCAAACATTGAATGCTTATCCCTTTAATCCAGATTGTCATACCACACAAAAACATTCATAAATAACATTTTCCACATGCCTGCTTTACATCAGCACCATTTGTAAAATGTTCTTTTATTTTGTTAGCATTTTAGGAGGTTTAAAAATGTAGCAGTAATTTTTCATTTTATCAAGGAAATTTACAAAAAAAATTTTTTAGGGACCTATCCAGGGTTGAAGTGACTTTGGGGGTCCTATATATTGGAAAACCCCAAAAGTGATACCATTTTATAAACAGCACCCCCTGACATATTGAAAACTGCTGTCAGGTAGTTTATTAACCCTTCAGGTCATATTCAGGAATTAATGCAAAGTGGCATGACAGAAATAAAAAAGTATATTTTTACCACATAAATGCAGCTAACTTCTGAACAGGTTACAACAGCCGTCAGGCTCTAAGGCCGCTATTTGGTCGTGAATTGCCATGGCAAACATCAAGAACACACAATCATGATCTCAAGGTGCCCATGGGGATAAAGAGGAAGCCCCCACACTCTGTTAACCATTTATATGATGTTGTCACTATTAACAGCAGCATCTAAGGGGTTAAAATGATTTGGACAGTGCAAACACTGATGGTGGCTGATGCAGAAATTTGTCAGCTATAGTGTACAGCCGACAGCTATTCTCTTATATCTCACGTCAGTTAAAAGAAAAATTGGCGGCCATTGAGGGGTTAATAAATGCCCCATATAATGCTGCACAAAGGTTAATGGTGGTCCCATAACATGCTCCATATTAATATATGCCACATATAATGCTGCTGCTGCGATTTAAAAAAAAAAATGACAATCACCTCTCCTTGCTGCACGCAGCTCCTCAGCGTCGCCGGCTCTGCAGTGACTGTTCAGGCAGAGGGCGCACACTAAACACGTCATCGCGCCCTCTGACCTGAACGTCACAGCCAGAGGACCCGGAAGACTGAGAGCAGCGGTGGAACGGAGACAGGTGAATATGGTACCATGTGACCAGCACAGGAAGAAGGCAGGAAGGGAGATGCAGACGCCGGGACTGAGATGCAGCAGAGCCGGATATGCAGACGCCAGGAGGTTGAGTATCATGTCTCCTGCTCCCCCTCCCCAGCCGGCTTTCTGGGTGTATGACTCGTGTATAAGCCGAGACGGTCTTTTTCAGCCCAAAAAAGGGGCTGAAAAACTCAGCTTATACATGAGTATATACGGTAAGTCCTTAAATCTGCTTTAATTAGTATGTTACAAATATAGTTCAGGTTTTCAAAGTGCCCTGACCTTCCTCTACGAGCCTTGGTCTCAGGTGCTATTCTTCTGTCTATGTCTAAGGGCCCCGTCACACATAGCGATGCACCAGCAATCCCGACAACGATATGACCTTGTCAGGATCGCTGGTGTGTCGCTACATGATCGCTGGTGAGCTGCCAAACAGGCAGCTTCACCAGCGATCAGCACCAGCGACAGGAGGGTAGCAAGCGACACACGTCGCTTAGCTACCCACTGTGTACCTTAGTTACCAGCGCGCTGGTGCAGGGAGCTGGTAACCAAAGTACACATCGGGTTTCTAAGCGGCGCGCGGCACTTAGAAACCCGATGTGTACCTTGGTTACCAGCTCCCTGCACCAGCGCGCTGGTAACTAAGGTACACATCGGGTTTCTAAGCACTGCGCACCGCTTAGAAACCCTCTGTTTACCTTAGTTACCAGCTCTTGCTCGCTGCCATTCCAGGACGATCAGCGATACTGGCAGGGGGGCCGGTCGCTGGTAAGTGTCACACACAGCGATCTCGCTGTTGCGATCGCTGTTGCATCACAAAACTTGTGACTGAGCAGCGATCTCGCTAGCGAAATCGCTATGTGTGACGGGGGCTTAAGGCCTCATTCAGATAGACATCTGTGCATCAGTGTCCGAGTATGGAACGTGATTCATGGGCTGGCCACGAGTCTCCAAAACTTGACAGCCTCAAAATGTGCCTATGAGGCTGTAGAGCTTAGGTCGGGAGACCCAAGGCCAGATCAAACAATCACAATGTGTTGGGACCGTGTTTCACGTTTGTCTGAAATTGTCCTAATACAGTTGTTTTAACTCCATCATGTTCTAAGTATAGTAGTGTATATACCACATAACCCATTCACGCTACAGGACGTGAAGCGTACAGGAGCTGAGCACACTTCACACTCATCTGTCTCTACCAGCAGCAATCAATGCTAAACGACAATCACTGATGCTCATTGAATATCACTACATCTGTACTAGTCTGAGTTATCAAAACAGATTATTTCCACCGTATTGCCCGAAAGCAAAAAAATTACCAGAATTGCTGTTTTCCCCAGACACGACACTTTTACCCAAAAAGCGATCAAAAGAAAAAAGAAAAAAAAAAAAGCAATCACTTGCACAGCTCCATCAACGGAAACAAAGAGACAGGTGACAGAAAATGGCTTCTACAAAGTTTTCTACAAATTTTTGAAAATTTTTCACAACCCCCAAAAAAACAACTATATATCTAAGTTTGGTATAATCATATGGGCCTGGAAAACTGTATTGTCAGGTAATTTTTACCCAAAAAAACAATGGTGGAATTCCCCTTTTTTCTCCATTTCACAGCACTTTTTTCCCCGTTATACAGCACATTACAGGGTAAAATTTAAAACTACTCAGCTTATTAAAAAACAAACAAAAACGAGCCTTTATACTACTATATTGACAGAAAAATAAAAGTTATGACTTTCTGTGAGAATAGGATGAAAAAAAACAAAACAAAATGGAAACAAAGTTGGCTGCAGCTTTGAGGGGTTAATGATTATATCATTATAAATGTAAAGTGATAAGGGATGCCCATTATAGAATTTGCGTAAGTGTTTGTAAGCCAAAACCAGAAGTGGAGCCTATAGAGAAACCTGTAATTAAAAGAATTTGACACTTATGTTTTGGAGAAACGCCTGCATTTGGCATACAAATACTAATCAAAAATACTGATGTGTGAATAAAGCCCCACACGTAATTTGTGATTTCATTAGTGAATAATAAATTTTATTCACAAAATACTGGTGATCATTTATCAATAATGTGGTACTTTTCTCTACAGAAAATGGAGTGGAAAGCTAAGATGAACTAGACCTTTGGTATAAAAGGATTGTTCTAATGTACCCCTTAGTGACGGGCCAATTTTTAAAATTCTGACCAGTGTCACTTTATGTGGTGATAACTCTGGAACGCTTCAACAAATCCCAATGATTTTCAGAATGTTTTTTCGTGGCACATTATACTTTATGATATTGGTAAATTTAGGTTGATATGTTTTGTGCTTATTTTTTAAAAAAAAATATCAGCAATTTTACAAAAATGTAAAAAAAAAAATGGAATTTTCAAACTTTGAATGATTATCCCTTTAATCCCGATATTCACCCTACACAAAAACATTAATAAATAACATTTCCCACATGTTTGCCTTACATTAGCACCATTTTTAAAACTCTAATTTATTTTGCTAGTCTTTTAGGAGGTTTAAAAATGTAGCAGTAATTTTTCATTTTCTCAAGAAAATTTACAAAATTTATTTTTTTAAGGGACCTATCCAGGTTTGAAGTGACTTTACGGGTCCTAGATATTGGAAAACCCCAAACGTGATGCCATTTTAAAAACAACACCCCCTGACATACTGAAAACTGCTGTTTATTAATCCTTCAGGTGATTTTCAGGAATTTATGCAAAGTGGTATAGCAGGAATGAAAAACATGAATTTTTGTGATAACTCACCGTAAAATCCTTTTCTCCGAGACGCTCATTGGGGGACACAGATACTGTGGGTGTATGCTTCTGCCGCTAGGAGGTTGACACTAAGTGAAAAAAAGAGGTTAGCTCCTCCTCCGTCGTATACACCCTCGCCCCTATTGTGGTGCCAAAGCAGTAGGAGGACAACAAAATCAGCCTTAATACAGGTACAACATGTCCAGAAAAGGACCACCCTTATATCACATAAATAAATGCGTATTAACTAAACAAAAACAGAGCCAACTGGCTAAAAGGGTGGGAGCTGTGTTCCCCAATGAGCGTCTCGGAGAAAAGGATTTTACGGTGAGTTATCACAAAAATTCATGTTTCTCCTTCGCCTCATTGGGGGACACATACTGTGGGATCAACAAATATGAACCTAGCACTCAACTTAAAGGTATTTGTAAGGCGGTTTATTGTAGTACACGAAAAAAGACGTTACGGTCAATGTGACCTTCTTCAGTTACTACAAGGGTAAATATAATTGCAAAACAAAACGTCACATAAAACAGAAAAAATAACAAAGGAAAAAAAAGGAAAGAAAACAAAGGAAAACAGAAGTATATACAAACAATAGTCAAAATGGTCATACAAAAATAGGATAAATTGGTCGTATATTGGTATTGGTGGTATATTTTCTATGGCTCTTTTTAAATTATTTGGCGTGATATGGGCAGTGTGGGATACCTGGCGTTATCTGCGACCAATTTATCCTATTTTTGTATGACCATTTTGACTATTGTTTGTATATACTTCTGTTTTCCTTTGTTTTTTTTCCTTTTTTTTCCTTTGTTATTTTTTCTGTTTTATATGACGTTTTGTTTTGTAATTATATTTACCCTTGTAGTAACTGAAGGTGGTCACATTGACCGAAACGTCTTTTTTCGTGTACTACAATAAACCGCCTTACAAATACCTTTAAGTTGAGTGCTAGGTTCATATTTGTTGCTTTAACGGTTTGGGAACCTAACCTTGGCACCATCTTGAGTTGTGCTCACGGTGTTCTTTCTATACATACTGTGGGATGTCCTAAAGCAGTCCCTGGGTGGGAGAATTGACTCACCGATCCAAGCTACATGCACCTCTTGTTTAAAAGGTGCGCCACCGCTGCTTGGAGAATCCTTCTACCCAGGCTCGCATCCGCCGAGGCCTGAGCATGGATATTATAATGTTTGGCAAATGTGTGCAGGCTGGACCAGGTTGCTGCCTTGCAAACCTGTTCCGTCGAAGCCTGGTGCCGAAGCGCCCAAGAGGCTCCCACTGCCCGGGTAGAGTGCGCTCTGATCCCTGCTGGAATCGGCGCGCCTCTAATGTGGTAGGACTCCTGAATAGTCAAACGAATCCATCTGGCTATGGTCGATTTTGAGGCAGCAAGTCCCTTCCTGCGCTCTTCAGGGAGCACAAACAGCGTGTCCGTCTGACGAAAGGGTGCCGTCCACGACACGTACCTCTGGAGGGCTCTTACCAGGTCTAACGTGTGAAGAGCCTTTTCCACACGGTGCACCGGTGCTGCACAAAATGAAGGCAAAACACCATCTTCATTAATGTGAAAAGAGGACACGACTTTCGGCAGAAAAGGAGGGGCTGGTCTGAGGACCACCTTATCCTTATGGAAAGTGAGGAACGGAGCTCAGCAGGATAGGGCCGCCAGCTCTGAAGCCCGCCTGATGGAAGTGATTGCCACTAGGAACACCACTTTCCAGGAAAGGTACCTCAAAGAGATATCCTGAAGCGGTTCAAATGGAGCTTCCTGCAGAACACTTAGGACCATGTTAAGGTCCCAGGCGTCCATAGGCGCCTTATAGGGAGGTACCAAGTGGGAGACTCCCTGAATGAAAAGTCTTCACCTGCAAATTGGTAGCAATTCTGCGCTGGAACAGGACGGATAAGGCCGATATTTGTCTCCTGAGGGAACTTGGGGCAAAGTCCAAGTCTAATGCTCTACCGACAGCTATCCGGGCTCTCTAAGCCCGACAGGAGAAAAGCCAAGATGTTGGGGATCGAGAATCTTAGTGGAGAAACACCGCGGCCTCGACACCAAGCAAACAACACCTTCCAGGTGTGGTGGTAAATTTGTGCTGAAGCAGGCTTCCGGGCGCTAATCATTGTAGCGACCACCTCGCTCCCGAACCCTGCCTGGGTTAGAATCCAAGATTCAACGACCATGCCATCAAACACAGGGTCCCTGAGTTCGGGTAGCAAATCAGCCCTTGAGACAGTAGATGTGGGCGCTCTGGCAGGCGCCAAGGAACGTCGGCGGCGAGCAGCTGCATTAGATCTGCGTCCCACGCTCGATGGGGCCAGTCTGGGGCCAGCAGAATCGCCGACACCCCTTCCGTCTTGATCTTTTTGATGACTCTCGGATGTAGTGGCAGTGGGGGAAATAGACATGGGAGGCAAAACTGGTTTCATGGCAGAACCAACACGTCCACCGCGAATGCCAGCGGGTCCCTGGCCTGAGCGACATATGTGGGCACCTTGGCATTCACTCTGGAAGCCATCAGGTCCACATCCGGAGCTCCCCACAGTTGACAAATCTGCTGTAAAATTTCAGGATGTAGAGACCACTCTCTGGATGCAAGACCCTGCCGGCTGAGAAAGTCTGCCGCCCAATTTTCCACGCCCCGGAATGTGGACAGCCGAAATCACCGAGTGGTTTGCTTCGGCCCACTGAAGAACGAGCCCCACCTCGCGCATGGTTGCTCTGCTGCGGGTGCCCCCTTGATGATTTATGTAAGTCACCGCCGTGGCGTTGTCCGATTGAATCCGGACAGGGCGGCCTGCTAGAAAGTGATGAAACTTCTGCAGAGCCAGCCGAATTGCTCGTATCTCCAATAAGTTGATCGGGAGGCGTGCCTCCTGTGGCGACCACCGTTCCTGGGTTGTGTGGTGGCGAAACACCGCTCCCCCACCGAGGAGACAAGCGTCGGTTGTCATTATCAGCCAATGATCTGGGGGGAAAGGTTTCCCCTGGGCCAGAGAGGAACTGGTTATCCACCATCCGAGCGACTGCCTGACTTGAGACGACAGTCGGCATCGCCGATCGAGCGTGAAAGGATTCTTGTCCCAGGCTGACAAGAGGGCGTGCTGCAGGGGGTGAAGGTGGAACTGGGCGACAGGTATCGCTTCCATTGCTGCCACCATTTTCCCTAGAATCCTCATCCCGGATCGGATGGTATGAGGGACTGGTTGGCGAAGTGTCTGGACACCCTGCCGGAGAGTTAGCGCCCTTTCCTGAGGGAGAATTACCAACCCTCGGCAAGTGTCGAAGATCATTCCTCGGAAGGAGATCCTCTGAGCTGGCACAAGGGATGACTTCTTTGCATTGCCAACCATCCTAAGCGGGCAAGAGTATCTAGCGTGATGTTGACCTTTTCCTCGCATGCCCGTATTGACAGGCCCTTGACCAGGAGGTCGTCCAGAAAAGGCAAGACGACTATGCCTTGAGAATGCAGTGTGGCCATGACAACTGCCATAACCTTTGTGAACACTCTGGGAGCCGTGGCTAGCCCAAAGGGTAGCGCTACAAACTGAAAATGTTGATCGCCGATGGTGAAGCGTAGAAACCTCTGATGAGGAGGAAAAATGGGAATATGCAGATATGCGTCCTGGATGTCTATTGAGGCCAAGTATTCTCACTGCTCCATGGCCGATGACTGAATGGAGAGACTCCATCCGGAAATGTCTGATCCTGATGAATTTGTTCAGAAGCTTCAGGTCCAAAACAGTCCTGACAGACCCGTCCTTTTTGGGAACCGCAAAAAGGTTGGAATAGAACCCCTGAGCTCTTTCGTGTTCCAGCACTGGAACAATGACTCCGCTGTGCTCGAGCGATTTGATGGCTCCCAATAGAGCCCTTGCCTGGGTATCCACCCTGGGAAGCCGGGAAAGAAAAAACCATCTTGGAGGATATCTGACAAATTCTATTTTGTAACCTGAGGCCACCAATTCCTTTCCCCATGCGTCATGAGCGACATTGACCCAGACGTGGTGAAACCAGAGTAGGTGGCCGCCCACCTTGCCGGTGTCGGCTGGTAAAGGCCTCGAGTCATTTGGCCGACGATCTTTGAGATCTGGATCCCCTCGATCTGGGCTGCTGAGTATGCATTCTCCCCAATGGGTTGGCTCTATATGAGACCTGCCGCTCCCTATCCTGGTTGGGGCGGCCTGAGATGGCGGAATTGGCCGCTGTAGTCCACCCGGGGTTGCGAAAGGCCCGAAAACGTGTCTGAAAACGGGTGACAAAAAAGCGTTTTGACCTTTTGTTGAGGGAGAAACCCCCTCTTTCCTCCTGTGGAGTCGGAGATAAGTTGATCCAACATCTCCCCAAATAGGTGGCCGCACTGATAAGGCAGGGAAGTCAAGGACTTCTTAGAAGTAGAATCGGCTCGCCATGTACATAACCATAGGCCTCTTCTGATAGAAATTGCATTAGCGGCAAGTGCCGAGCAATTGTCTGCATCCAAAGACGCATTGATTACATAGTCTCCGGCCATCACCATCTGACCTGCGACCTCCAAAATCTCTGCAGGTAGATCCTGCTCCTGCGCGACCTTGTTTAATGTTTCTGACCATGATATCATAGCCTTGGCTACCCAAGTTGCTGCGAATTAGGGAGCGAGCGCTGACCCTGACGCCTCATATACTGAGCGAGCTAAGCTCTCTATAAGGCGATCCGTGGGATCCTTAATTGAGGAAACACTAGGGGCGGATAGCAGGGTCTTAGTGGCTAGGCGCGAAACCGGAGGATCCACCATTGGGGATTCCATCCATTTTTTACAGAGGTCCGGAGCAAACGGATGCTTGTTTCGAGTGCCTTTTGACCCGAGAAACGCCTGTCTGGACGTTCTCTGTGCCGCTGCACTATGTCCTCCAACACCGGGTGAGAGGAAAAAATTCTGTGCGGGCGCTTCACTTGCTTACATGCCACGTAGCCGCTGCGGGATCATCCTCAATCTCCAAGGTCTGATTGACGGCTTCTATGAGGCTGTCCACTGTTTCACGTGAAGCTGGAGTATCCAGGTCATGGGGCTCGCCTGAGTCGAATTCTGAGGTCTGCTCGCTATCTACCACTGGTGACGGGGAGCGAGAAGCAGAACTTACGGATGCCAAGGCAACGGATGGAATGGGCGACACCGTGTGGATTCGTTTCCCTTGGGTCTGCCTGGAGTGAGAGCGGCCCCTGCAGGCGAGAGGCTCTTGTGAGGTAGAGGTCCCCTCTAAGGTCGGCAAGCCACTGTCCCTGCCCCCATCTGAGGCCTGAAGGGACTCAATTGCATGAACTGTGATAGTGATAGGGTCCACTCTGGGGGGATTGGCACATTGGTCGCGGTCGCAGGGGAGGACGGACACTGAGGTTCTGTTAGACGTCGGGTTCCGGGCACTGCACAGTAGGAATCCCGAGCCTTGTCCTCTGCGGTCTGCCCACACCAGCATTGTGGGTTCAGTCGCAGGGGAGGGCTCCTGGGCGCGTTTGGAGTCGCCGGCTTTGCATAATCGCTTGCTCTGTGTCCGCGGAAACGCAGCCCGACAAGAGATGCATGCTGCTTCTTCGGACATGCTGTATCTGTCCGCTGCTGGGGATAGGGGGAAGGAGGTAGCACCTCGTTTTCCCTGTGGTCTCCTGGGCAGCACTTACCCCAGTCCTGTGCCCCCCGTTCCTGGACGCCTCCGCAAAAAAAATCGCGCGCCACCAGCTGTGGGGCGGACCGCCAGCATATAAACCGGTCCAGGGGCGGTACTTCCGGGTCTGCGGCGTAGCCGCTCTCCGAACCACTGTCCCTGCCCCCCCGCATGAGCCCTCCCAGGCCCTCTCCTCACTGACGATCCTCTTCAGCTTCCCAGCTCAGGTATGTGAGGGGGCCTTGACAAAATAGGACGGTGCAGGCACCCTAACTCCATCTAACCCCTTCAGGGGGTGAGGAGAGGGACCGTCCGCTGCCTTGCAGCACTGCAGTCTAAGCATTGGTGGAGCAGTGGGGGCCACACAGACTAGTCTTGTGCCTCTGTACAGCCCATGGTTTCAATACCTAGGGGTGGTCAGGGCTAAGTCCGGCATTGTGTCCCACGTCGCGGGAGAGGACACGTGGAGGGACACTCGCGTGTGCTCGCCCGTTGATTGTTTGGGGAAATCGGACCCTTTCAATAGGGTCCGTCGCCCCTGTCTCATCTTCATGGGAAAAAAAAAAAAAAAGTCTGGAGCAAAACCGGAGGTGTGTGCCTCCATGGACACTAAGCAAAAAACTAAGCAAAAAACTGAGTTCCGCCCGCAATAGGGGCGAGGGTGTATACGACGGAGGAGGAGCTAACCTCTTTTTTTCACTTCGTGTTAGCCTCCTAGCGGCAGAAGCATACACCCATAGTATCTGTGTCCCCCAATGAGGCAAAGGAGAAAGTGTTTTTTTACCGCCTAAATGTAGCTGACTTCTGAACTGACCGCTATAGCCGGGAGACTCTAAGGCCGCTATTTGGCCATGAACTGCTATGGCAAACATCAGGGCCACACAATCATATTCTCGGTGAGTCAATTGGATTACAGCGGAAGCCCCCACAATCTATTAACCCATTTCTGTCATTTGACGTACTATCCCGTCCATGTGCCCTGGGACTTAATTCCCAGGGACGGGATAGTACGTCACAGCGATCAACGGCGCCCACGTGGTGAGCGCCGCTGATCGCGGCCGGGTGTCAGCTGATTATCACGTTAACCCATCAAACACGATCGCGGTGTACCGGGGGTTAAAGGGAAGCATCGGCAGGGAGGGGGCTCCCTCCGTGCTTCCCTGAGCCCCCCACAGCAGCGCAATGTGCAGCGCTGCTGCGGGGGGCTCCATCCCTGCAGGTCCCGGATCCAAGATGGCGACGGGGACCTTCGGGGGCCTGCAGGGAGCTGGCTTCCTCATGCCTGCAAAGCGCAGGCAAGGAGGAAGCCTTGTGCAGTGCCTGTGACAGATCGCTGATCTGTCACAGTGATCTGTGATGTGACAGATCAGCGATCTGTCACAGGACAGTGATGTCCCACCTGGGACGATGTAATAAAGTTAAAAAAAATAATAATTATAAAAAAAAAAACGCTAAATAAATTTAAAAAAAAAACAATATTCCCTAATAAATTCATTTTTTGGAAATAAAAAAAACAAAAACAAAAAAAAACAATAAAAGTCCACATATTTGGTATCGCCACGTCCGTAACGACGCGCCCTATAAAACCGTCCCATTAGTTAACCCCTTTAGCGAACCCCTTAAAAAATTAAAATAAAAAATGAAGCAAAAAATAATGATTTATTATCATACCGCCGAACAAAAAGTGCAATAAGGTGCGATCAAAAAGACGCATATAAATATCCATGGCACCGCTGAAAACGTCATCTTGTCCCGCAAAAAACGAGCTGCCATACAGCATCATCAGCAAAAAAAAAAAAAAAAAAAAAGTTATAGCTCGCAGAATAAAGCGATGCAAAAATAATTATTTTTTATATAAAATTGTTTTCATTGCATAAAAGCGCCAAAACATAAAAAACGACCTAAATGAGGTATCGCTGTAACCGTACTGACCCGAAGAATAAAAGCGCTTTATCAATTTTACCGCAGGCGGAACGGTGTAAACGCACCCCCAAAAGAAATTCATGAAACGCTGGTTTTTGTTAATTCTGCGTCCCATAAATCGGAATAAAAAGCGATCAAAAGATGTCACGTGCCCGAAAATGATACTAATAAAAACGCCAACTCGTCCCGCAAAAAATAAGACCCCACAGGACTCTGTGCGTCAAAATATGGAAAAATTATAGCTCTCAATATGTTGTGATGCAAAAACTATTTTTACAATAAAAAGCGTCTTTTAGCGTGCGACAGCTCCCAAACATAAAAACCGCCATGAATAGTAAATCAAACCCCCCGTTATCACCCCCTTAGTTAGGGAAAAATAATCCGGATTACTTACCGGTAATGCTCTTTTAATGAGTCCACGACAGCACCCACTGGAGGTATCGGATCCGCCCATTTGGAACAGGAAACCCTACAGGAAAGATAAAAGGGGCGGTCCGCCTTTCCTCCTCAGTTTTACGTTTCAGAGTACCAGAAGGACCGCCAAGGATTAGGCAATGTTCTCTTATTTTAACATCTTTCTTATCCATTATTTGGTTAATATACTTTAACTATTGATATCTTTAGGGGGGGAAGTGAGCGGGTGCTGTCGTGGACTCATTAAAAGAGCATTACCGGTAAGTAATCTGGCTTTTTACTCTTCGCCACGACAGCACCCACTGGAGAGATTCCAGAGACCATCACCTGGGTGGGACCACTGTGTCAAGGACAGTCCGGCCAAAGCTTAAGTCAGAGGCTGATGAAAGATCTAGTCTATAGTGGTTATAAAAGGTAGAAGGGGATGACCAAACTGCCGCCTTACATATAGTTTCAATCGGAACATCTCCCTTTTCTGCCCAAGAAGTTGCCATTTCCCTGGTGGAATGCGCCCTGATGTTCCCTGGAGGATCTTCGTTTTTTGCGGAGTAGGCTAAACGAATGGCTTCTCTGATCCATCGGGAAATGGTACTCTTCGTGACTCCATACCCCTTCTTACAGCCCTGAAATGAAACAAATAGGGCCCTGCTCTGCCTCCAACTGTTGGACCTGTCAATATATTTTAGGACAGTTCTTTTGACGTCCAGAGTATGGAACTTCTGCTCTTCCGGAGTAGAGGGATTTATATAGAAGGCTGGGAGGAGTATCTCCTGAGATCTATGGTATTTTGTTGCTACTTTTGGCAGGTAGGCAGGGTCTGGTTTTAATACCAATCTGTCTTGGTATTCTTGAAAAAAGGGTGGATCTATTGACAAGGCCTGGATATCACCCACTCTTCTAGCTGAGGTCAGTGCTACCAAGAGGGCCGTTTTAAGTGCTAAGTGTTTGAAGGGTATTGTGTTGATAGGCTCAAAGGGGTCTACCGTTAGGGCGTCTAGGACCAGATTTAGATCCCATGTAGGGACGGAGGGTATGTGGATTGGAGCTATTCGTTCACATGCTGTAATGAATCGAGTTATCCACTTGTTGCCTGCTATATTATGGCCATATAGCGCTCCTAATGCCGATATTTGTACTCTTAGCGTATTTACTGCTAGGCCTAAGTCTTTCCCTTTCTGCAGAAATTCTAAGATTGGGATTATCGGAACTTCTGCTGTATGAGGTACTGTATGGAATTGAAGAAATTTTTTCCATATTCTAGTGTAAATTTGGGTTGTGGACTGTTTTCTACTTTGTAGTAGTGTAGTAATTAAAGACTCAGAAAAACCTCTTGTCCTCAATAACTGCCTCTCAAATTCCACGCCGTCAAGTGCAAACTGACCACTTGAGGGTGGAAAAAGGGGCCTTGGGAGAGTAGGTTGGTAGTCGAAGGAAGGATCCAAGGATCTGTTATCGACATAATCTGCAGCCACGAAAACCACGGTCTTTTTGGCCAGAACGGTGCTATTAAGATTATCCTTGCTTTGTCGTCTCTGATCTTCCGAATTACTTGAGGTAGGAGGATCAATGGAGGGAATGCATACGCCAGGTTGAAATTCCATGGAGTTAGAAGGGCGTCTAGTATGTCTGGGTGGTCTGATGGAGATAGGGAGGCAAATATTTTTATCTGCCTGTTCTCCTTTGTGGCGAAAAGGTCCACCTCGGGTTGTCCCCATAAGGCTACTATGTCCCTGAAGACCTTCTGATTGAGGCACCACTCTCCTTGCCGCAGAGTGTGTCGGCTTAGGAAGTCCGCCTTTTGATTGCTCTCGCCTCTGATATGAAGGGCCGAGAGGGACAAAAAATAGTTTTCTGCTAAGTTTAAAATTCTTGCCGCTGAGGACATCAGAGTCTCTGATCGAGTTCCTCCTTGTTTGTTTATATAGGCCACGGTGGTGGTATTGTCCGATAGTATCCTGACATGCTTCTGTTGGAGCTGCGGAAGGAAGTTGTATAGAGCATAGAACACTGCAGTCAGTTCTTTTAAATTGGATGAGTATTCGCATTCCTCTCTATTCCACTTTCCCTGATGAAACTCATTCTCCATGTGGGCTCCCCAGCCCTGGGGACTGGCATCGGTGGTTACGATACAAGATGGGACTATAACCCACGGAACTCCTGAACATAAATAGTCATCATCTAACCACCACTCTAGAGAAGTCAAGACTTCTTGTGACAGGGTTATTTTGCTCTGTAAATGCCCACTATGTCGCTTATCCTCCTGGAGGATCTGGTGTTGTAATGTACGGACATGGTACTGGGCCCACCGGACTGCCGGGGTGCAAGAATTTAGTGATCCTAATAGTGACATTGCTCCTCTCAAGGATACCCGTGGTCTATCTATAGCTGCTTGTATTTTTTGTTTCGTGAGGGTGATTTTTACCTGAGGTAGTAGGCATCTCTGGGTCAAGGAATCTAGTTGAAATCCTAGAAATGTCTGGAGAGATTGTGGATCGAGTCTGGACTTTTGGATATTGATGATCCAGCCAAGGCTCTGAAAAGACGAGATTGCGTCAGTCACGCGTTCGGTACATTGTTTGACTGAATTCCCAATTATTAGGAAGTCGTCTAAATATGGCACAATCAGTGTATTCTTTTGGCGAAGGTAGGCCATCACTTCTGCCATCACCTTGGTAAATATTCTTGGTGCCGTGGAAAGCCCGAAGGGCATGGCCGCGTATTGGAAATGACGAATCCTGCCTTCGACTTCCACTGCGACTCTTAGGTATTTCTGGAATCTATTGTGAATAGGGAGATGATAATAAGCATCTTTTAAATCAATCCCTGCCATTACGCAATTTGGGAACAGAAGCCTTATAGTGGATCTAATTGATTCCATTTTGAAGTTATAATTTTTTATAAACGAATTAAGCTTCTTTAAATTAATAATGGTTCTAAATGTACCGTCTGGTTTAGAAACCAAAAACAGGGGAGAATAAAAGCCTCTACCCTCTTGTCCTTCAGGGACGTCAACTAAAACTTTTTTAGCTAGTAGCACTCGAATCTCGTCTTCGAGAGCCTTTTGCTGAACTGAGGAATTAAGGTGAGTTATAACAAAGAATTCATGAGGGATCTGAAGGAATTCAATCTTTATTCCTTCCCTGATTATGTTCAAAATCCATGGGCTTAACGTAATTTGTTCCCATTTGGTAACAAAAAATTTTAATCTACCCCCAACTGGTGGGTCTAAACTTTTAATTTTTATCTCTCCTATATGTTGGCCCTCTGAAGATGGTACCCTTCTGCTTTTCATCTTTCGTGGCCCATCTATTCGTTCTGTCCGACTGTCTTCTTCTCCCGAATGGCCGTCTCTTAAAGGTTTTCCTATAAAACGGAATGGGAGAATCACTGAAGGCCTTTTTCCTCTCTTTTGCCTTGGCGAGAATTTCGTCTAAGGCTTTTCCAAAGAGGAACTCACCCTCGCATGGGGTTGCACTAATTTTGGATTTTGATTGTGCATCCCCTTTCCAGCTTTTTATCCACAGCGCGCGTCTGGCGTTATTCACCAGGGCTGCCGACCTTGCTGCCAGTCTTAGGGTGTCCGCTGAAGCATCTGCCATAAAGGCAGCTGCACCTCTTATCAACGGGATGGCTGCACGCAGTTTCTCCCTTGATATTCTTTGTTCGATCTGCTGATCTAACCATACCAGCATTGATCTAGCCGTACATGTGCTGGCTATTGCGGGTTTAAATACCCCGGTGGTGGACTCCCAGGACCTTTTGAGCGAAGATTCTGCTTTTCGGTCTAATGGGTCTGCTAACAATCCTGCGTCCTCGACCGGAATCGAGGTCTGTTTGGAAGTGGAGGCTATGACGGCATCCACCTTTGGTATTTTAGTCCATTTCAATAGGTCCTCATCAGTGAACGGATACTTCCGTTTTAAGGCTGATGGGAGAAAACCTCTCTGGTCGTGCTTTTCCCACTCTCTTTTGATGAGGTCCTTAATTGCCGGTATCACCGGAAATGATCTCCTCTTTTTTTCTGCCAATCCCGCAAACATAATGTCTTGCGCGGTTTGGGCGCCCCTTTCCTCTTCACACCCCATGGTATTTCTAACCGCTTTTACTAGATTATCCACGCTGTCCAGTGGAAAACATGCGCGTCCTTCCATCTCCGAGGATGACGATGAGGATGTGGATGCAGAGCCTGATTTTAACTCCTGTTCCTCCTCTGACTCTGAACTAACAATGGCCTGTCTCTTATGACTGGACTCTGAGGGAGTGCTGGCGCGGTTGATGGCTTGTATCTCCTCCCTAATTATGGCTCGGATATCTTTAGAAGATATCGTCGACCCCTGCCTGGTCTCTTTCATGCATTGTTTGCAGAGTTTTTTGGGGTAGGAGTCAGGGAGAGGCTCTGAACATAATGCGCATTCTTTATGTTTAGTTTTTACTTTTTTCTTTGACTGAAGTGGAAGGTCAAAGGAAAGGAGAGAGGGGGGAGGGGGGGGGGAGAGGTTTTAGCTTAATAGGTAGAGTTTATACTTTGCACACTCACCCAGTGAAGCTTAATACCGGGTCGGATGGCTGAGACGGTCTGGATCGGGCTTCTGCTGCCTCGCTCCTGCGGGCAGTCTCTGTCCTGGCGCTGCGGTCCCTGGAGGAATTGCCCCCAGCTGAGTCCCCTGCTGGGGCCTGCGACTCCGTGGGGGACGACATGGTTCCCTCATTGCAGCGCTGTTTTATCTTCTCCTGTCGTGCCCCCGGAAGTCGCCCTGTGTCAGGGCGCATGCGCCGCGTCATCGCCATCCTACCCCAGAAGTTCAACCATTACTTCCGGGGTATAGGATCGTCGGGCGCCGGCCGGCTCCTGCGCCACCGCTACTCACACGTGCGGTTCGCGCACTCATGGCCTCACCTCCCACGCTGTGTCACCACCGAAAAAAAAGGGGGGGGGGAGGGCTGTGCCTTCGGATGCCAGACCGGTCCGCTCCCTGGTAAGGCCGGGCGGCCATACCCGGACCCGGTCATCACCATTATGCCGTCAGACGAGGGGGGAACCGTCAAACGGAGTCTCCCCCGACGCTGCTTCCGGACCGCAGCCCCTGCCGTTCCCGAGGAGACCGCACAGGCGGATGCATGGCCCAGGTAAGATCCTGCAGGATCCTGCTCCATTTGGAACAGGAAACCAAAAACTGAGGAGGAAAGGCGGACCGCCCCTTTTATCTTTCCTGTAGGGTTTCCTGTTCCAAATGGGCGGATCCGATACCTCCAGTGGGTGCTGTCGTGGCGAAGAGTAAAAATAAAATTAAAAGAAAATGTATTTATTTCCATTTTCCCATTAGGGTTAGGGCTAGGGTTAGGGCTGAGATTAGGGTTAGGGTTGGAGTTAGAATTGGGGGGTTTCCACTGTTTAGGCACATCAGGTGGTCTCAAAACACAACATGGCGTCTGATCTCAATTCCAGCCAATTCTGCGTTGAAAAAGTCAAATGTTGCTCCTTCCCTTCCAATCTCTGCCATGCGCCCAAACAGTGTTTTACCCCCACATATAGGGTATCAGCCTACTCAGGCCAAATTGAAAAACAACTTTTGGGGTCCAATTTCTCCTGTTACCCTTCCGAAAATAAAAAATTGGGGGCAAAAATATCATTTTTGTGGAAAAAAATGATTTTTTTATTTTCACGCCTGGGCGTTATAAACTTCTGTGAAACACTTGGGGGTTCAAAGTGCTCACCACACATCTAGATAAGTTCCTTAGGGGGTCTAGTTTCCAAAATGGTGTAATTTGTGGGGGGTTTCCACTGTTTAGGTACATTAGGGGCTCTTCAAAGGCAACATGACACCCGCAGAGCATTCCATCAAATTCTGCATTCCAAAACATCACTACTTCCCTTCCGAGCCCCGATGTGTGGCCATACAGTAGTTTTCTCCCACATATGGGGTATCAGCGTACTCAGGACAAATTGCACAATAACTTTTAGGGTCCTGTTACCCTTGGTAAAATAAAAATTGGGGGTGAAAAGATCATTTTTGTGGAAAATATATGATTTTTTAATTGTACGGCTGTACGTTATAAACTTCTGTGAAGCCCTAGTGGGTTCAAAGTTCTCACCACATATCTAGATAAGTTCCTTGGGGGGGTCTAGTTTCCAAAATGAGGTCACTTGTGGGGGGTTTCCACTGTCTAGGTACATCAGGGGCTCTCCAAACGTGACATGGCGTCCGATCTGAATTCCAGCCAATTTTGCATTGAAAAAGTCAAACGGCGCTCCTTCCCTTCTGAGCTCTGCCATGCGCCGAAACAGTGGTTCCCCCCCACATATCAGGTATCAGCGTACTCAGGACAAACTGCACAATAACTTTTGCAGTCCAATTTCTCCTGATACCCTTGGTAAAATAAAAAAAATTGAACCTGAAATATTTTTTTGTGAAAAAAAGTTAAATGTTCATTTTTTTTTTTTAAATATTCAAAAAATTCCTGTGAAGCACCTGAAGGATTAATAAACTTCTTGAATGTGGTTTTGAGCACCTTAAGGGGTGCAGTTTTTAGAATGGTGTCACTTTTGAGTATTTTCTATCATATAGACCCCGGAAAGTGGCTTCAAATGTGATGTGGTCCGTAAAAATAAATTGGTGTTCCAAAAATGAGAAATCGCTGGTCAACTTTTAACCCTTAACTTCCTAACAAAAAAAAATTTTGGTTCCAAAATTGTGCTGATGTAAACATGTTGGAAATGTTACTTATCAAGTTTTTTGTGTGTGGTATCTCTGTGATTTAAGGGCATAAATATTCAAAATTGGAAAATTGCGAAATTTTCGCCAAATTTCAGTTTTTTTCACAAATAAACGCAAGTTATATGAATAAAATTTTCCACTAGCATGAAGTACAATATGTCACGAGAAAACAATGTCAGAATCACCGGGATCCATGGAAGCGTTTCAGAGTTATTACCTCATAAAGGGACAGTGGTCAGAATTGTAAAAATTGGCCCGGTCATGAACGTGCAAACCACCCTTGGGGGTTAACCATATATTTGATGTGGTCACTTTTGACAGAAGCAACTAAGGGGTTAAGGCCCCGTCACACACAGCGAGATCGCTGATTTTGTGACGCATCAGCGATCTCTCCAGTGATATCGCTGTGTGTGATGGGGATCAGCGACCGGCCCCCCTGCCAGGTATCGCTGATCGTGCAGGATCATCCTGGGCCTTTTTTTGATCGTTGGTCTCCCGCTGGCCAGCACGCATTGCTTCGTGTGGCAGCGAGAGACCAGCGATCAGCAACGCTGGACGCTGGTTTCCAACGTAAACATCGGGTAACTAAGAGCCGTGCGGTTCCTGGATACCCGCTGTTTACTCTAGATACCAGCGCATACCACTCCCTGGCTTTCCAGGACAGGCAAAATGTTCTTGAGGACTGACAGTTTGGACCAGCTCATGGTTGTGCCGCTGATCTGATAGAGCGCTACTCTGATCCTTTCCCATACAGCGTAGGAAAGGAACAGTGGTATTGAATTGACCAGATTCAGCAATCTGTCCAGCTTCAGAGACATGTGAGAAGGCTCTAAAAGCAGGAGTGGGCAATTAATTTTCCCAAGGGGCCACATGAGAGACCGTGACTGTTGTGGAGGGCCAAACCAATAGGCTGACATTAATTCTGCTCAATATTAATATTAACATTAATTATAATTCTTGTATATTAATATTAATTGTATCACTTAGTATTGAGAAGAAATAAGTATACTGACATCCCCTATATACCTTATGAGACCCACATAGCCTCCTATAAACAGCATGAGCCCCCACATAGAATCATAGAATGTTAGAGTTGGAATGGACCTACAGGGTCATTGTGTCCAACCCTCTGCTCAATGCAGAATTCACCAAACCATCTCAGACAGATGTCTGTCCAGCCTCTGTTTGAGGACGTCCATTGAAGGAGAACATACCACCTCTCGAAGCAGCCTGTTCCACTCATTGATCACCCTCACTGTCAAAGTTTTTTTCTAATATCTAATCTGCATCTTCTCCCTTTCAGTTTCCTTCCAATGCTTCTCGTGTTTCCTTGTGCAAATAAGAATAAGGAAGATCCCTCTACACTGTGACATCCCTTCTGATATTTGTAGACAGCTATTAAGTCGCCTCTATAGCCTTTTTTGCAAGCTAAACATTCCCAAATCCTTCCACATAGCCTCCCACATATAGCATTAGCCCCCATAAATCACCCCATATACAGCATGAGCCCCCACTGCCACCGTGTATACAGAATGAGCCACACAACACCTCCCATTATACAGCATGAGCACCCACATAGGCATAGCCTCCTATATATGGCATGAGCCCCCCCACATAGACTAACTATATACAGCATGAGATCCACATAACTTCATTATATACAGCATGAGCCGCATATAGCCTCCCTATATACAGCATGAGCCCAACAGCCTCCCATATACAGCATAAGCCACCACATAGCTTCTGTATATAAAGCATGAGCCCCACATAGCCTCCCCTATACAACATGAGCCCCACATACCTTCCATATATAAAGCGTGATTCCCTCAAGGCCTCCATATACAGAGCGTGATTCCAGTCATCGCTACTCATGCAAATCTGTGCAGGCGGACCACTCATTCTGGCAGCGCCCCTGCATCCCTGAAGCCGGTTGTACACTTCCTGGCTTCAGAGGAGCGCACAGCCCATGACCGGAAGCCATCTTCGGAACATCCAGAGATGCGCAGTGCGCGCCTCTGAAGCTGGGAAGTGCACACCTGACTTTAGAGACGCACTGACACTGCTGGAATGAGCGGAACCCCTGTGCAGATTTGCATGAGTGGCGATGATGCCGCTCGTGCAAATTATGTTTTCTCTTTCATCTCATTGGGGGACACAGAAACCATGGGGTGTGTGCTGCTGTCACTAGGAGGTTGACGCTATGCCTGAAAAACATGTTAACTCTGCCTCCGCAGTATACACCCCTCCGACAGGCTTAGTGTCAGCAGGAGGTGGACAGGGGTCTTCGTAGACACATGCCTACCTCAATGTGTGTCGTTCCTTTTTTAGGTAACCATAGAGGGATACAGAGTAGAGCTGCAACATCTATACTCCCACACCGGGATCATGAGTACGGCATGTACTGCCACCCCGTATCCTCATGAATCCCACGGGCAGGACCCTATCCCCTAACAAAGGACTCGTGTTCAGGTGGCAGCTCGTGGTCTTTACCTTCGTCTCCCATCACTCGCCCACCAGAGCCTGATGATCGAGAGAGACACCCTGCAGAAAAGGTTTGGGACAGCAATCTTTTCATGCAGATAACCGACCCCTGTTACGGGGTGAACTGGAGGTAAGAGGCATTGTATGCTTACAAGCCGCTCTGGCTGAATGTGACCGCTGTAATCAGCACTCGGGCTTACAGCCCATGACTCTATTCTTATGTTAAGAGCCAACACTTACTTTCAAGTACGCGGTTCCAGCCTCCTCCCGTGGCGGCGTTATGGCCCTGGGCTCCAGCAGGAGCCCAGCAGGGCCGACGCTAGATTCCGGCTTCCGGCAGGCTCCGCCCCCGGCTTCCTCTTCCTGTACCAGCGCCATCTTAGTGCTCCAGGAGGCCAGAGAAGGGCCCCGCCCACCGCTTCCGGGCGGGGATTTCATAAGGCTTCTAGGCAGGGCTGTTCACCTCGCTCTCTCTCTCACCCTCATCAGCCTTCAGGCGGCAGTTGCAGTGGGCACACATGTCGTGGGTATGTGAGTACTGCACTACAGGTTGCTCCCTCACTCCGCTTTCTACCCCCGACGGTCGTCACCACGGCACCAGGTAAAACCTGTCATTATGCCCAAGGGAGAGCAGTCCTGCTCCTCCCCCTCATCCGCTTCAGTGACCTTGGTCTAATATTTTGTATCTACCAAATGCAATGTCAGGCCTCCTTTATGTCAGTCCTCGCCACTCTGCTCAGATTCCAGCAGACCTACGGTGTCACCTACGATAGAGGGCAGGTGCAGCCCCCCCGTTTTGCCTGTCAGAGCTCCCACATTACCCCTGGAGCAGGTGGAAGCACCTTGCCTGCCACCCAGGGGCCATCCATCACCACGGGAGACAGCAAGTGTCCAGGATGGACCTATTCCTTATCCAAGTCCGTGGCCGACCTTACCAGGGTATCACAGACCTTGGTAATGCCGCTTAACAGATTGCAACTTCAGACTCCAGTGGACACAGGAGCATCAAAGGAGCCACCTTTTGGGCCTTCTAGAGGCCGTAAAAGGTTTAGACAGGACCATCGACCCAGGTCCCCTTCTCACTCCATCTCACCGCCAGAATTCCTCTGGTCGTCTGCCTCCTCCCGGTCCTTATCCCTGGAATCAGGCGGGGCATTATCGGTGATACACTCAGAGGAGGGTATTGAGTATGGGCCAGAACAGTCCCAGGTCAAGGATATGGTTCAGGGCCTCATTACTGCAGTCAATAAGACCTATTAACATTGGGGACGCCACATCAAAACCTAATGATCAGGCTTTTTCATTTAAGCGTCATAAGTCCCCCTCTAGGGTTTTCGCCTCCCACAAGGATTTTGAGGAAGTGTTGGCCAGGGAAAAAGAAAAGCCAACCAGGCGATTTCAGAGAGAAAGTCATTTTGGGATTCTATATCCTTTCCCTCCAGATCTCACCGCCAACTAGACCGCCTCCCCTTCGGTGGATCCACCAGTGTCCAGACTCGCTACCAATACAGTCCTCCCACTCGCCAGTGGGGCAGCCCTAAAAAGATCCCAATGATAGGATAGAATCCCTGTCAAAATCCACCTTTGAGGCTGCAGCCGCCCCATTGTGTCCAGCCTTCGCCTCAGCTTGGGTAGCCAAGTCTGTTACAGAATGGGCGAAACAGCTTAGACAGGACATAATGGCCGGGGCACCACCAGCAGAACTGGCAGAATTCGCAGATCAAATCTCCCATGCCGGGAGGTATATGGTATCAGAAGCCCTGGATGCCGTGTCTTGCGCAGCTCAAGCATCCAATAATGTGGTAGCCGTCCGGCGGACGGTCTGGCCAAAGGCTTGGCAGGCTGATTTGTCCTCAAAGAAATAACTGACCAATCTGCCGTTTCAGAGCACCCGGCTCTTTGGGTCAATGCTAGATCAAATCATTAAGGATGCAACGGGGGTACACGCTTCCTTCTCCTCCAAGCCAAGCCTCGTCGATATGTTTTCAAATGTAGGGCTCAGCCCGTGCAGATTTGGTGACTTTTTCGTGCGTTTTTTGTGTCTCTTTGTCCATGCTAATGTCCATGACTCTTCTACAGAAAAACGCTGCAAATAATGATACCTGCATTTTTGGTGTGTTTTTGCTGCGTTTCAAGTCAATGGGTGAAAAACTCTGCAAAAACGCTAAAAAAAGAAGTGACATTTTCTATGTCCAAAAAACGCAGCAAAGCACAAAATCGTGATGACACAAAACCAATGTGTGTGCATAAGATTTCTGAAATCTCAGACTTTGATGATACTGTAAAAATTAGCTGAAAATTAGCATAAAAAAAACGCAGCAAAAACGCCCAGTGTGAACATACCCTGAAAGTTACAAATTTAAGGCTAAACAACTTTTTCGTAAAAAAAATACAAAAAAAAAAAAAACAATTTGACGACCTAGTGTTCTGTATTGTACCTGTGGGTTCAAAATGATCACTGTACCCCAGGAAAAAATCCTTGAGGGGTGTAGTTTCCAAAATGGGGTAACTTATGTGGGATTTCCAATGTTGAGGCACATCAGGAACTCTATAAAGACGACATGGCGACTGCTCTCGATTCCAGACACTGTTGCGTTCAAAAAGTCAAATGATGCTCCTTCCCTTTTGAGCCCTGTGCAAAAACGTAGTTTTCCCCCAAGTTTGGAGTATTGGCGTACACAGGAGAAATTGCACAACAAATTTTGGGGTACATTTTCGCCTGTTACCCTTGTGAAATAAAAAAAAAAATTGGGGCTAAATATATATTTTTGTAATTTTTTTTATTTTCATTGCTCTACGTTATAAACTTCTGTGAAGCACCTGGGGGTTCAAGGGGCTCACCGCACATCTAAATACATTCTTCGAGGGGTAGTTTCCAAAATGGGGTCACTTGAGGGGGGTTTACACTGTTTAAGCACATCAGGGGCTCGCTCTCCAAACGCAACATGGTGTTTGCTCTCAATTCCGGCCATTTTGGAGTTCAAAAAGTCCAACGTTGATCCTTCCCTTCAGAGCCCTGCCATGTGCCCAAACAGTAGTTTTCCCCACATATGGTTTATAGACGTACTATGATTTTACTATTACAGTGTTTTCTGTCATATAAGCCCCACCAAAGTCACTTCAAATGTGATTTGTAAATTTTGTTGGAAAAATGAGAAATTGCTGTTAACACTTCTAACTGCCTAACGGAAAAAAGGTTTAGCCCCTTACTCACCGCTGAAGGGATAGTACGTCAGCAGTCAGTATCCCGCTTTGAGGTGGGCTCCGGCGGTGAACCCGCCTCAAAGCAGCGACACGTAAGCTGTTTTATACAGCTGACATATGCCCGCAATAGGCGCGAGGGGAATCGTGATCCGCCTGCGCCTATTAACTAGTTAAATCCCGCTGTCAAACGCTGACAGTGGGTATTTAACTAGCGCTTCCGGGGCGCGGCCGGAAATGGGCACTTCGCCGACCCCCGTCACGTGATAGGGAATCATCGACGCGTTGCCATGACACCCAGAGGTCTTCTCGAGACCTCTATGGTTGTTGATGGCAGATTGCTATGAGCGCCACCACGTCGTCGGCGCTCATAGCAATGCTGTATGTCTGCTACATATAGGCGATCTGAGCATCGCCTATATGTAGCAGAGCCGATCAAGTATGGGATGCTTCTAGTCTCTCATGGAGGCTATTGAAGCATGCCAAAAGTTAAAAAAAAAAAAAAAAGTGTTTAAAAATTAAAAAAAAACCCTAAAGTTTAAATCACCCCCCTTTCGCCCCAATCAAAATAAAACAATAAAAATTCACACATACACATCTTAGGTATCGCCGCGTTCAGAATTGCCCGATCAATAAAAAAAATGCGTTAACCCGATTGCTAAACGGCATAGCGAGGAAAAAATTCAAAACGCCAGAACTACGTTTTTTTTGTTGCCGCGACTTTGAATTAAAATGCAACAACGGGTGATGAAAAGAACGTATCTGCACAAATGTGGTATCATTAACCCCTTCCCGACCAATGACGCCACATAGGCGTCATGAAAACTGGTGCCAATCTGACCAGTGACGTCTATGTGGCGTCATGACTTACTTTAAAGCCCCCCTGCGGGTCGGGTGACCTAGGTCACTGAAAGGTCACCCGACCCGCAGATACAGGGGGCTTTGTTCTTCACCATAGGGGGCATGGCTTCACCCCCACGTGACTACAATCGCTCTGATTGGCTTCACTTTTAACAGCCAATCAGAGCGATAGTAATATTTCATCAATGAAAATTGATGAAATATTACAATCCAGCCATGTCCGACGCTGCTGTAGTGATCTGCCGCCGCTGTCATCATCTCCCCCCCCCGCCTTCCCTCCGCTCCCCCCCCGGCTTCCGATGGCCCCTTCTCCCACCCCCCGGTACTCACCGAGTGTCGTTATGGCTCTTGGTGTCCTGCGGTCCCGGAGCATGGGCGCCGCCATATTGGAAAATGGCGGGTGCATGCACAGTGCGCCCGCCGGCTCCAATTTCCATTCATTCACTTTGATCAGTTTCACAGTGATCAAAATAGAATGAAATGTAAATAAACCCCCAGTTTATCACCCCCATAGGCAGGATCAACTAATAAAATAAAGAAATTATTTTTATTTTTCCATTAGGGTTAGGGTTGGAAAGAGGGTTAGGGTTGGAAAGAGGGTTAGGGTTGGAAAGAGGGTTAGGATTGGAATTAGGGGTGTGTTTGGGTTAGGGTTAGGGTTGGGATTAGGGATAGGGATGTGTTGGGGTTAAGGCTGTGGTTAGGGTTGAAGTTAGAATTGTGGGGTTGTTAGGGTTGAAGTTAGAATTGTGGGGTTTCCACTGTTTAGGCACATCAGGGGGTCTCCAAACGCGACATGGTGCAACCATTGATTCCAGCCAATTTTGCGTTCAAAAAGTTAAACGGTCCCTTCCAAGCCCCGACGTGTGCCCAAACAGTGGTTTACCCCAACATATGGGGTATCAGCGTACTCAGGAAAAATTGCACAACAACTTTGGGGGTCTAATTAAAAATCGGGAGCTAAAAAAATATTTTTGTGGAAATTTTTTTTTATTATTATTTTCACGTCTCTGCGCTTTAAACTTCTGTGAAGCACTTGGGGGTTCAAAGTGCTCACCAGGCATCTAGATAAGTTCCTTGGGAGGTCTAGTTTCCAAAATGGGGTCATTGTGGGGGGTTTCTATTGTTTAGGCACATCAGGGGCTCTGCAAACGTAACGACGACCGCAGACCATTCCATCAAAGTCTGCATTTCAAAATGTCACTACTTCCATTCCGAGCCCTTACGTGTACCCAAACAGTGGTCCCAACCCACATATGGGGTACCAACGTACTCAGGACAAACTGGACAACAACTTTTGGGGTCCAATTTATCCTGCTACCCTTGTGAAAAAAAAAATTGCTGAGGAAAAAAAAATATTTTTTTATTTTCACGGCTCTGCGTTATAAACTTCTGTGAAGCGCTTGGGGGTTCAAGGTGCTCACCACACATCTAGATAAGTTCCTTGGGGGGTCTAGTCTCCAAAATGGGGTCACTTGTGGGGGGGTTCCACAGTTTAGGTACATCAGGGGCTCTGTAAATGTAACATGATGCCCGCAGACCATTCCATCAAAGTCAGCATCTCAAAATGTCACTACTTCCCTTCCGAGTCTCAACGTGTGCCCAAACAGTGGTTCCCCCCCACATATGGGGTACCAGCGTACTCAGAACAAACTGGACAACAACTTTTGGGGTCTAATTTATCCTGGTACCCTTGTGTAAATAAAAAATTGGGCACTAAAAAATAATTTTTTGAGGAAAAAAAATATTTTTTATTTTCACGGCTCTGCGTTATAAACTTTTGTGAAGCACTTGGGGGGTTCAAAGTGCTCACTATGCATCTAGATAAGTTCCTTAGGGGTCTAGTTTCCAAAATGGGGTCATTTGTGGGGGAGCTCCAATGTTTAGGCACACAGGGGCTCTCCAAACACGACATGGTGTCCACTAACGATTAGAAGTAATTTGCATTTCAAAAAGTCAAATGGCGCTCCTTCCCTTCTGAGCCCTGCCGTGTGCCCAAACAGTGGTTCCCCCCCACATATGGGGTACCGGCGTACTCAGGACAAACTGGACAACAACTTTTGTGGTCCAATTTCTCCTGTTAGCCTTGTGAAAATTAAAAATAGCGGGCTAAAAATCATTTTTGAGGGAAAAAAAATTATTTTTTATTTTCACTGCTCTGTGTTATAAACTTTTGTGAAGCACTTGGGGGTTCAAAGTGCTCACTACACATCTAGATAAGTTCCTTAGGGGGTCTAGTTTCCAAAATGGGGTCACTTGTGGGGGAGCTCCAATGTTTAGGTGCACAGGGGCTCTCCAAACGCGACATGGTGTCCGAAAACGATTGGAGCTAATTTTCCATTCAAAAAGTCAAATGGTGCTCCTTCCCTTCCGGACCCTGCCGTGCGCTGAAACAGTGGTTTATGACCATATATGAGGTATCGTGTACTCAGGAGAAATTGCTCAACAAATTTTAGGATCCATTTTATCCTGTTGCCTATGTGAAAATGAAAAAACTGAGGCTAAAAGAAAATTTGTGTGAAAAAAAGTACTTTTTTTTTTTACGGATCAATTTGTGAAGCACCTGGGGGTTCAAAGGGATCACTATGCATCTAGATAAGTTCCTTGGGGAGGGGTCTAGTTTCCAAAATGGGGTTACTTGTGGAGGAGCTCCAATGTTTATGCACACAGGGGCTCTCCAAACGTGACATGGCAACCGCTAAATATTCCAGCATATTTTCCATTCAAAAAGTCAAATGGCGCTCCTTCCCTTCTGAGCCCTGCCGTGCACCCAAACAGTGGTTTATGACCACATATGAGGTATTGGTGTACTCAGGAGAAATTGCCCAACAAATTTTAGGATCCATTTTATCCTGTTGCCCATGTGAAAATGAAAAATTGATGCTAAAAGAAAATTTCTTCTTTGCAGAATTGCTGCGATTCCGCAAAAAAAATGAGCATGCTGCGTTTTTCTCCACGATGCGATTCTGCCGTGGAAAAAAAACGCAGCATTAGCACAGCAATTTTTTGTGGCGGATCCGTTTTTTTCCCCATTGAGTTGCATTACCGGCGGCCATCCGTTTTTTTGTGGATCCGCCAAATTTTTTTCATCCGCCGACATGCCTGGAGGGACCCGGCAACGTTTTTTTTTGCTGCAGGATCCGCATTTTACATTGCGCATGCCCAGAGAAAGGAAGTCAGCCGGGAATTTAACCCTGAAATCCATTCTGTTGGACGAAAAAATCTCTCTCTCCCCCCTTCCCGGGCAGCGGTTCCTTTAAAATTCTTCATTCGGCGGATCCGTCAAAAAAAACAAACGGTGGCATCCGTTCACATCAGTTAGGAAAGGATCCGCTTTCCGCCTTTTTGGCGGATTTTGACTGACACAAAAAACGGAAGTGTGAAATAGGCCTTAGCGATGCACCAGTGATCCCGACTAGCGATATGACGCGGTCAGGATCGCTGGTGCATCGCTAAGTGGTCGCTAGTGAGCTGCCACAAAGGCAGATCACACCAGCGACATTGCAGGGGTCGGGGGTCGCTACTTACCTGTCACACTAGGCGATCCTGACGTCCTCCCGCCCGGCTCCATGCTTGTCTCTCCGCAGGAAGCGGACGACGAGAAAAGGTCCAGGACCTTCTCGCTCAATCAGCGATAACCAGTGGGGGAGCGGGTCGTAGGTAAGTATCACACACAGCGATATCGCTAGCAATATCGCTATAACGTCACAAATTATAGCGATATTGCTAGCGATATCGCTTAGTGTGACAGGCCCTTAAGAGCCACGGATGGGATCACGATCCATTTGCGGCTGTTAACTTGTTAAATGCCGCTATCAATCTCTGACAGCCGCATTTAACATGCACATGCCAAAGTGCGTTGAAAACCACACCCATCAGCTCCTGTGTCACACGACCATGGTTCGCATCTAGGTTGGCATGACAACCAGCAGTCTGCAGGATACCCCTGTCATTGTCATCGTCGTGTGGTTGGCGCACATAGCAGATCAGCATGGCTGCTACATACAGAAGGGCTCAAGCTCAAGCCCTATCAGAAGATAGCAGCTTTAAGTGTCCGAAGGAGACTATTGAAGCAGGTAAAAAAATATATATATACAGTTGCGCTCAAAAGTATACATACCACAGTAGAATTTTTGCTTTAACCTTTTTTTCAGAAAATATGAATGATAACACCAAAGTTTTTTTCTTCACTCATGGTTAGTGGTTGGGTGAAGCCATTTATTATCAAACTACTGTGTTTTCTCTTTTTAAATCATAAAGACAATCCAAAACATCCAGAGGTATGTAAACTTTTGAGCACAACTGTATATATTTTTAAAGGGTAGGGTTTCTCCTTGTGGACAGTGACATACCAGCTCTGGCTTGTCAAGGTAAGGAGGCTTATTCTCCGTGCAACGTTCCTCTGGGAAATTTTATATGCAAATTGCCTCTTCAGAAAGAAAGAGGACTTTTACTCTACAGCGCCACCTATTGGTAGTAGCGATCCTACAAGTCACAATCAACCCTTTAACGAGTCTTGTAATATGACTTAGGATAACAGCCAAATCAGAATCTCAATTTGGCTGTTATCCTATGTCATATTACAAGACTCGTTAAAGAGTTGATTGTGACTTGTAGGATCGCTACTACCAATAGGTGGCCCTGTAGAGTAAAAGTCTTCTTTCTTTCTGAAGAGGCAATTTGCATATATATTTTTAAAAATATTAAAACAAATATAAAAGTTCAAATCACTCCCATTTAGCCCCATTCAAAATAAAACAATTAAAATAAAATACACATATTCGGTATCACAAAGTTCAGCATTGCCCGATCTATCAATATATGAAAAGAATGAATCCAAATCGGTGAACGGCATAAGGAGAAAAAAATCAAAATGCCAGACTTACGTTTCTTTTGGTTGCCGCAACATTGCGATAAAATGCAATAACAGGTGATCAAAAGATAGTATCTACACCAAAATTGTATCAATAAAAACAGAAATTGGCAACTTTTTGTTTTTTTTACGAACTTTTTTTCAACACTTAAATAAAAAAGACCCTATACATGTTTGCCATCTATGAACTCGTAATGACCTAGAGAATCATAATGAAAAAAAAAAAATTGTAGAATTGCACTTTTTTTTGCAATTCAACCACACTTTGAATTTTTCCCCCATTTTCCAGTACACTAAATGGTAAAACCAGTGTCGTTCAAAAGTACAATTCGTCCCACAAAAATCAAGCTCTCACATGGTCATTTTGAAGGGGAGCAAAAACAGGGTCGCAAAAACGGAAATACTTAAGGGGTTCAGAATGAACCTGCGACGGGACAGCAAAGGAGTTTGTTTTCATACAACCAATCTATAACAAGACCCTGTTCCAAGCGACGTAAATTCATATTTAATCTGAAAACCTACCCGGTTAAATGCATAATCTGTGAAAATTGCTCTTTACCAACAGCTAAAGTGTGTAGTGATCCAATTTCTACTCACCCTTCATTACATTTATATGTCACTCTGGAACCAAATACGAATCCATCTGGCGCTTCAAATTCACCATTCTCTATGTCTCCAGGATGCCCACATGATCTGCCTGCAACCCCAAAAAAAGAAAAAAAACAGATTAAGCTGCAGAATGAAAATGACTTAGGCTAGTTTCACATTAGCGTTTTTTTGCGCAGCGCATCGGGCGCATAAAAAACGCAAAGAAAAACGCAAAACAAACGCGCTTTTTTTAACGTCATGCGCACGCTGATGCGTCAAAAAAACGCAGCGTTGCTTGCGTTTTACATGCGTTTTTGCTTGCTTTTTTTATGCACATGCGTTTTTAGGTGTGTCATTTTTTCCATTGTCTAGAGAACATTCTAGACTTGTTTAACTCAAAAACGCATGCGCAAAAAAACGCAACCGTGCGCAAGACCATGCGCACGCATGCGTTCCCATAGACTTCAATGTGGTTTTTTTGCGCATTCCGTGCGCAAGCGTGCGCATGCGTTTTTTTGCCGAGACAGGGCGCACCAAAAAATGCAACATGTTGCGTCTGGCGCGAAAGACAAAAAACCGCATGCGCACGAAAACGCAAGTGTGCGCACGTCATGTTAAACATAGGTGCGCACGATGCACTGCGCACAAATGCGCAAATGTGAAACCAGCCTTACATAGCAGAATATACTGTACTGATGATTCTGTTATGACTAATCCAAAACATAATGGTGGTTATTTAAGAGGTTTTTTATATGTTGTGTAGGCCAGTATAAATCATATGCCATCAAATAAAAGCCATACTCACATGCTGCACACACGTCATTCACAAATTTCATGAATACTTTTGGTTTTGAAAACTTTTTTTGTTAAATTTAAATTGAGTGTGATCAACATACTTACGGTAAATTAATTCTCTATATCTGGAGTGTACAATTTTGGCACTTATCACATTTCTTACGCTTTCGGTCCCAATAACTACTACATATATCTGTGACCATTAATTTGAGTATCTGGCCGCTGATTGGTAGTCTGCAAATTTACAGGTGTGTGTAATAAAATCATTCTTCATCTCCTCCATGGTTAATAATATATGTCTCATGAACAAATCCGTAATTTGACCATGTACATGGGCCCTATGCGTTTTTCTATTTATTTCCAAAATCGAGGTCATGCAGAAACAAACACGCACTGTAGCAAACATTCAGATTCTATATTTTCATACACAATCCAATTAGACCAATAAGTTAAGGCAGATCATTTACTTACGCTCGCAAAAATTACTTGGCGCTGACCAGGAGAAGTTGTCAAGGCAGGTGACTGAATTGTCTGAGCCGGGAACACGCCTGTAACCTGGCCTGCAATCATAGCTAACTTTGGTACCAGGAAGGAAGATATCTTTTGAAAGGTCATTATCTTTTGGAACTGCAAAACCAAGTCTTTCAGGAACACCACAGGCTCCTAATACAAAAGTAAATACAAAAAAATACAAAGTGATATAATCAAATACTTTACAAAATATGGTTTTGTAACTAAACAACCCTTAACCCTTTCACAGTCATGGGTTTCTCGACATTTTGCACCTCTAGTAACCAGGCCAATTATCACACTTTTGATGTGTACAAATAAATCTTTGGTTACTAAATAATAAAATGTTATTAATCCTAATAACGAAAGTAAATACCTGGCCCATTATTAAAATGCCACACACATAATACACATGGGCTACTTCATGTAAATCATGCATAAAAATTAATATTAATTGCTACGAGTGTGACCCACGCAGGAAATAAGATTTTCCACAATTCCTTAACAGCTTTGAGAAGAAAGCTCAGCAGTCACTTTGACTGCAGATTGCCAAATGTGACAGTCCCTTTTATTTCTCATAGGGATGAGAGGTCATGAGACCATTAAATGTATGCGATGTGCATACTTGTGGTTACCAGTCATCAGCTTCTCAATTTTCTAGAGTAGAGTGGGCGTGAGACAACTGGCATCCCCGTTGGTCAGTTGTTCTGGTCCTGATGCCGGCAACAATTGTGTAACTTTTGAAATTGTTTTAAACTAGTTTTCATGTGTAAAAACTTGGATGTAATGGGTCTGTGCATACTGTAAGATCTCCACCCTCAGTATAATAACCTGTTATCAGCCATCTGGCAATGCTGCAAATGGGTGTCCATACACAGACTGACCTGGCTGCAATGAATACTGGCAGGTGTAAGCCAATCAAGAATACAGGTCTGAATATTTAAAATACATAGCATGTACAGTACAGACCAAAAGTTTGGACACACCATCTCATTCAAAGACTTTTCTTTATTTTCATAACTATGAAAATTGTAGATTCACTCTGAAGCCATCAAAACTATGAATGAACACATGTGGAATTATATAATTAACAAAAAAGTGTGAAATAACTGAAAATAGGTCTTATATTCTAGGTTCTTCAAAGTAGCCACCTTTTGCTTTGATTACTGCTTTGCACACTCTTGGCATTCTCTTGATGAGCTTCAAGAGGTAGTCACCGGAAATGGTGTTCACATCACAGGTGTGCCCTGTCAGGTTTAATAAGTGGGATTTCTTGCCTTACAAATGGGGTTGGGACCATCAGTTGTGTTGTGCAGAAGTCTGGTGGATACACAGCTGATAGTCCTACTGAATACACTGTTAGAATTTGTATTATGGCAAGAAAAAAGCAACTAAGTAAAGAAAAACGAGTGGCCATCATTACTTTAAGAAAAGAAGGTCAGTCAGTCCGAAAAATTGGAAAAACTTTGAAAGTGTCCCCAAGTGCAGTGGCAAAAACCATCAAGCGCTACAAAGAAACTGGCTCACATGAGGACCGGCCAAGGAAAGGAAGACCAAGAGTCACCTCTGCTGCGGAGGATAAGTTCATCCGAGTCACCAGCCTCAGAAATCGCAGGTTAACAGCAGCTCAGATTAGAGACCAGGTCAATGCCACACAGAGTTCTAGCAGCAGACACATCTCTACAACAACTGTTAAGAGGAGACTTTATGCAGCAGGCCTTCATGGTAAAATAGCTGCTAGGAAACCACTGCTAAGGACAGGCAACAAGCAGAAGAGACTTGTTTGGGCTAAAGAACATAAGGAATGGACATTAGACCAGTGGAAATCTGTGCTATGGTCTGATGAGTCCAAATTTGGGATCTTTGGTTCCAACCACCGTGTCTTTGTGCGACGCAGAAAAGGTGAACGGATGGACTCTACATGCCTGGTTCCCACCATGAAGCATGGAGGAGGAGGTGTGATGTTGTGGGGGTGCTTTGCTGGTGACACTGTTGGGGATTTATTCAAAATTGAAGGCATACTGAACCAGCATGGCTACCACAGCATCTTGCAGCGGCATGCTATTCCATCCGGTTTGCGTTTAGTTGAACCATAATTTACTTTTCAACAGGACAATGATCCCAAACACACCTCCAGGCTGTGTAAGGGTCTGTGCACACGTTGCGGTTTCTACTGTGGATCTGCAGCAGATTTGCAGCTGCGGATCTGCAGCAGAACTGCAGGTGATGAACAGTACCATTATAGCCTATGTAAAAAAAACAAAAAACGCTGTGCACATGCTGCGGATTTTTCCGTGCGGTTTTTGTGCGGGAAAAAAAAAAAAGCAGCATGTCACTTCTTTTGTGCGGTTTTGCTGCAGTTTTCCACCTGCTCCATTCTACAAATCCGCAGGTGGAAAACCGCAGTGGAAAACCGCACAAAAACGGCAGTAAAACCGCAAAAAAATGAAGAAATCCGCAGGAAAAATGCAGGTCATTTGACCTGCGGATTTAGTAAAATCCACGCTGAAAAATCTGCGGGAGAATCCGCACGGTGTGCACATAGCCTAAGTGCTATTTGACCAAGAAGGAGAGTGATGGGGTGCTACCCCAGATGATCTGGCCTCCACAGTCACCAGACCTGAACCCAATCGAGATGGTTTGGGGTGAGCTGGACCACAGAGTGAATGCAAAAGGGCCAACAAGTGCTAAGCATCTCTGGGAACTCCTTCAAGACTGTTGGAAGACCATTTCTGGTGACTACCTCTTGAAGCTCATCAAGAGAATGCCAAGAGTGTGCAAAGCAGTAATCAAAGCAAAAGGTCGCTACTTTGAAGAACCTAGAATATAAGACATATTTTCAGTTGTTTCACACTTTTTTGTTAATTATATAATTCCAAATGTGTTAGTTCATAGTTTTGATGCCTTCAGAGTGAATCTACAATTTTCATAGTCATGAAAATAAAGAAAACTCTTTGAATGAGATGGTGTGTCCAAACTTTTGGTCTGTACTGTATATGGGCCTATATCCAGTGGCTCACTAGCTAGAGCTGTTGCTTTACAGAACTCTGCAGATGTTGTCCTTGGTGGGATTTGAACCCAGGATCACAAAGAGTTTGTTTTCCACATATTTGGGTGGGTTTTCGTGCCCCACTCCAATGACATTGATCAGCAATTTAGATTGTGAGCCCCAATGGAGACAGTGATTATCTCTGTAAAGTGTTGTATATAAGCAAGTAAAATAAATAAAAATAATAGAAAAAAAACCGTACCAGTGGAGAAAACGCATGGCAGATATGGTAAGCTGCACAGGCTCTCCAGGAATTCCTTGGTTACTACTCTTTTGTGTTTTTCACTACAGACATTTCATAATAACAATGACAAAATCACAACACTCAAACTCTCAGTGCGAGAATATAATTTGAGAAGGATTGCTAATTGCAGTGGAAAATTCATGAATTATCAGTAAGTTTTATTTCCCCATCTTCAGTCATATTGCTTAACAGTTTGCATAGCATTTGAGATAAATAGAAATATTAATGTACCTGTAATTGAATGGTCAGTCACCCAAAATATACTGTACAGTAGGGTGACCGCAAAAAATCGATGTCGGAATTTTGTCCGTCTGGACCCCACAAAATGATTCCCCTTTCCAGATATTGAGATAGCCAAAATTTGAGCTCGATCAAACGACGTTAACCCGTGCCGCTCGTCGCTCAAAGTTTGAAAAAATCCAAATTGAGGTATTTTAAGATTTAGGTATTTTGCATAGTCTGTTAGACTATAAAGAATGTGACAACAACATTGCAGAAATAGCCCTGACCAAATTTTCGAACCATTTGTGGTATTTGAATGCAGAGTTGGTGGGATTATCGTTTTTTGATCCCACCATTACAGACAATGAAAAGTTGTTAATGGCCAATAAATTGCTCAGTAGCACAGATGAACCATCAGAGCACGCTAGGGTTGTAAATCCAAAAGTTAGGAAAGAAAAATTAAAAGAGGTAGGAAGTAACCGACTTTAACGACCTTCTGACAAAAGATGAAGAACAAAAGCAATATGTCCTGCAAGTTGTAAGCAAATGCCGAGCGTTATATTCTGACGTTTCAAAAACTACTTTAACAAAAGCTCTAGAATAGATTAGATAACTATGTAAAATTATCAACTCATGTAGGTTAGCGTGCTCTGATGGTTCATCGGTGCTACTGAGCAATTTATTAGCCATTAACAACTTTTCATTGTCTGTAATGGTGGGATCAAAAAACGATAATCCCACCAACTCTGCATTCAAATACCACAAATAGTTAGAAAATTTGGTCAGGGCTATTTCTGCAATGTTGTTGTCACATTCTTTATAGTCTAACAGACTATGCAAAATACCTAAATCTTAAAATACCTCAATTTGGATTTTTTCAAACTTTGAGGGACGAGCGGCACGGGTTAACGTTGTTTGATCGAGCTCAAATTTTGGCTCTCTCAATATCTGGAAAGGGGAATCGTTTTGTGGGGTCCAGACGAACAAGATTCTGACATTTTTTCCCCCCCATATGAGATCCGGTCACCCTACTGTACAGTCATGTTGTGGCCAGCAGCCATCTAGGACAAACTCTAGTCAATTAACTTTGCAAAAGAGCTGAGGCTCTCCCCAGAATAGAGGGGTATAAAAAGACCTCAGTGCCTTTAGTAAGTATGGATGGAGTCCAGGGAGATTAACTGGAACAGCTTCAGTGCACTGTGATAGTAAATAAGTGGTATTACATGGTAGTGAATAGTACAGGGTGGGCCATTTATATGGATACACCTGGGTGGGTCATTTATAAAATTGGATCCAAAATGGCCACCATGGTCACTACCCATCTTGAAAAGTTTTCCGCCTCCCATATACTAATGTGCCACAAACAGGAAGTTGATATCACCAACCATTCCCATTTTATTTATTTTATACATGGTCCACCCAGATGTATCCATATAAGGCTTCTTTTACACTTCCCGTTATTTTTGCGGCCCGTTTTTGCGGGCCATATTACCATGATTTTTGCGGTCCAACAAAAAACCTTCTCGGATCACTGTTTTTCCCTGTTTTAACATATTGGTGGGGGAAAATACGGCGATCCCCAAATACAGTGTACCGCAAAAAATAAGTTACCGTTGCTTTTGCGGCACCATTGAAATCTATTGAGTTCGTGTCCGTAAGCCATGAAAAATAACAAGCTCGATATTTTTTCACGGCTATATATACGGCCCTCGCGGCCATACGGCGCTCTGATGAATTTTTGCGGGCCGTTTTTGCAACCCCATAGAAATCTATTGGGGCCGCAAAAACAGCCTGCAAAACATGGCAAGTGTAAAAGAACTCTAAATGGCCCACCCTGTACATAAGTTGAATTAAAACAGAAACCAGAACAATACAGTTGTCAATATGTACAGAGTTAAGTGACCGGCCTAAGAGCTGTGATCAGAATAATGACAGTAACTAAGAGGAACATGGAGATTAATGGTTTTTAATATAGTTTGGGGAAATGTTCTTTAATGTTGTCATATTGTGTCATTATATGCTTTGTTCGAAAACACATGTTTTTCTCAGCAGTATGAGATTATCATGAATACGCCCTTTGCTGCAATATGCAGCTTTCTTTGTCTAAACCAAGTATAAAAAGCCTCTGATACTGTTGCTCGGGGCCACAGCATCGGCAGATGTCCCAGTGTCACTTTGCTTATCTGGTCACCTGTTTGTGCCTGCATGCTTTGTCTCACTAACTTATGAACTGTTCTCTCAGGTACCTCTGGCAGTGAGGGATATTCAGCAGATGGTCGAGACTGTAGGGCGTACACCTAAATCCAGCAATCCCACTGTATCCAGGACATTTGGAAATAGAGATGAGCAAATGGATTGACAGGACTCCGGTCCAGCGTCCAAGTCAGTCGTACCAGGGATTGGACAGAAGGCCAGCAAGTCTCTTATCTTCAGGCGACCTTTGTCCCTCTTATTTGATGCTTGTTTGGTGCAGATGTGAAGAAGCAGACTTTAAGTCAACTTTATAGTACAGGAAAGCTTGGATTCTGCAGTTTTTTACATGCTTTTAAGGCACCATAAAAGACTCAGAATATGCTACATGTGAACGCGGCCTAAATTTCCAAGCAAAGCACGGTGCAGTTTTGATAGTTTCTTGTCTAAAGGCTTCTGGGTGGAGCTTGAAAAATACACATGCAAAAAAAAAAAAAAAGTGCAGTTTCAATTTAAGGCTAGGTGCCCACGTAGCGATTTTCAAGCGATTTTTTCCTGAGCAGAAACGCATGCCCTTGCCAGGGAAATCGCATACGCTTTTTGACACTCGTTTTTGACGCGATTGTCAAGCGTTTTGACATGCGTTTTCCCATGCGTTTTTGCTCATTTGATGGTTTGCAGAATCGCGGGCGATTCCGCAAAATTAATGAACATGCTGCGCTTTTTACCGCTAATCGATTCCGCAGCGGTAAAAAACGCACCATTGGCACAACATATGCGTTTTCTATTACAAACGCATGGAATGCTTATTTTAAGCGTTTCCGCGGCAGAATTGCGCGTTAGGAAACGCTTAAAAAAATCGCTACGTGGCACAGCCTTAAGCACAGAATCAAAACTTTTCTTTACTAATAAAGCATTAAAAAACGCTGCTTCACATCTGCACCAAAAATGCATCCATAAAGGGGAAAACACAAAAGAAACACAGCAAACCTGTAATAGTTAGAGAAGATTGTTTTTGCATCATGTGGTTTGTACACGTGCAGAAAACGTCCAGAAAAAAAAGTGGTAAAAAAAAACACAGCATTTAGGGCCTCAGCATTACATTTTTATTAATTTTGTTTAATGGGTATAATAGAGAAAAAAAATCAGTCATGCCATTTTTTTCACTCCATTTACCAACCACCATAATCTGAATGTGGGCTTGTGCGGGCCGGTAAAATACCAGGGTCACCACATATGTCCATGCTATTTACTGATTTATGGTGGTCATTTATTTATTTTAAAAGCGCATTAAACAGGACATTGTTGCATTTTTTTAAGTAATTTTATAGGAAGAAAAAAATCTCTTATTTTCCCTGTAGAACACAGGTACTTCTATAGAAATACACTGCTATATACAAATGTATTTCTATGTTTCAGTATAATCTGCCTTTGGGCTCAGAACCTGCACTGCAGCTTCAAGTATACAAAATTCTCCCAGTGTTATCACTGGAGCCTGTAGCTCATTGATTAAATCTACTGCCTGCAATGATGTATGTTATGAGTTTGATTCTTTAGGGAGATATATAAGAAATGTACATTATTATTATATGTTTTGTGGGAACAAAAATATCCGACTTTTACTTCACCTCTAGAATACAGGTACATAGAAATGCATCTGTTCACAGCAGTGTATCTCTATGTACGAGTATAATGCATCTGTAGGTTCAATGCCTGCAACGTAGCTTCAAGTATAGTAAATCTATTTTACTTTCTCAGTGCAGGCCGTGGCTCATAGCTTTAGCTACTGTCTGCAGTAACAGATGTTGTAGGTTTGAGTCCTGGGAAGGTCAGCTAATAAGTCAAGAAGAGATTTTTTTAATCGAATTTATGCACGTGTAAGCAAAGCAGAGATGCTGGCTCCATCCCCCGACCAGGAAGAGCTACAGAACGTAAGATAGCAAGATATAGCATGGAGAGAGAAGCGAGTATTGGAAGTCTGGGACAAAGCCTTGATGTGCCGATGCAGCGGGACTGACCTCTCAAATCAGGACAGTCCTGCTGAATTCAGGAAGATGGAGCTATGCCTAATGAGTTGTAACTGGGCCAAGATAGAATATGGATATATTTATCACATTTTAGTTGGCGTCTTTAACCCCTTCACTACCAAGGGTGGTTTGCACGTTAACTACCGGGCCAATTTTTACAATTCTGACCACTGTCCCTTTATGAGGTCATAACTCTGGAACGCTTCCATGGATCCCGGTGATTCTGACATTGTTTTCTCGTGACATATTGTACTTCATGTTAGTGGTAAAATTGCATTCAAAGAACTTGCGTTTATTTGTGAAAAAAACGGAAATTTGGCAAAAATTTTGAAAATTTCGCAATTTTCCAACTTTGAATTTTTATGCCCTTAAATCACAGCGATACGGCACACAAAAAACTTAATACATAACATTTCCCACATGTTTACTTTACATGAGCACAATTTTGGAACCAAAATTTTTTTTTGTTAGGAAGTTATAAGGGTTAAAAATTGACCAGCGATTTCTCATTTTTGCAACACCATTTTATTTTTAGGGACCACTTCACATTTGAAGCCACTTTGAGGGGTCTATATGATAGAAAATAACCAAAAGTGACACTATTCTAAAAAAGGCACCCCTTAAGGTGCTTAAAACCACATTCAAGAAGTTTATTAACCCTTTAGGTGCGTCACAGGAATTTTTTGAATATTAAAAAAAAAAAAATGAACATTTAACTTTTTTCACAAAAAAAATACTTCAGGTTCAATTTTCTTTATTTTACCAAGGGTAACAGGAGAAATTGGACTGCAAAAGTTATTGTGCAATTTGTCCTGAGTACGCTGATACCTGATATGTGGGGGGGAACCACTGTTTCGGCGCATGGCAGACCTCAGTAGGGAAGGAGCGCCGTTTGACTTTTTCAATGCAAAATTGGCTGGAATTCAGATCGGACGCCATGCCGCGTTTGGAGAGCCCCTGATGTACCTAAACAGTAGAAACCCCCCAAGTGACCCCATTTTGGAAACTAGACCCCCCAAGGAACTTATCTAGATATGTGGTGAGAACTTTGAACCCACAAGGGCTTCACAGAAGTTTATAACGTACAGCGGTACAATTAAAAAATCATATTTTTTCCACAAAAATGATCTTTTCACCCCCAATTTTTATTTTTCCAAGGGTAACAGGACCTTAAAAGTTATTGTGCAATTTGTCCTGAGTACGCTGATACCCCATATGTGGGTGTAAATGACTATTTGGGCGCATAGCAGAGCTTGGAAGGGAAGCAGCGCCATTTGACGTTTTTGGCTAGAATTGAGAGCGGACACCATGTCGCGATTGGAAAACCCCTGATGTACCAAAACACTAGAAACCCCCCACAAATGACACCATTTTGGAAACTAGACCCCCCAAGGAACTTATCTAGATGTGTGGTGAGCACTTTGAACCCCCCAGTGCTTCACTGAAGTTTATAACGTACAGCAGTACAATTAAAAAATCATATTTTTTCCACAAAAATGATCTTTTCACCCTCAATTCTTATTTTTCCAAAAGTAACAGGACCATAAAAGATATTGTGCAATTTATCCTGAGTACGCTGATACCCCACATGTGGGTGTAAACCACTATTTGGGCGCATGGCAGAGCTCGGAAGGGAAGCAGCGCCATTTGACGTTTTTGGCTGGAATTGAGATCGGACACCATGTCGCGTTAGGAAAGCCCCTGATGTACCAAAACAGTAGAAACCCCCCACAAATGACACCATTTTGGAAACTAGACCCCCCCCCACAAGGAACTTATCTAGATGTGTGGTGAGCACTTTGAACCCCCCAGTGCTTCACTGAAGTTTATAACGTCCGGGCGTGAAAATAAAAAAATCGTATTTTTTCCACAAATATCATCTTTTAGTCCCCATTTTTTTATTTTCCCAAGGGTAACAGGAGAAATTGGACACCAAAAGTTGTTGTCCAATTTGTCCTGAGTACGCTGATACCTCATATGTGGGAGAAAACTACTGTATGGGCACACGTCGGGGCTCGGAAGGGAAGTAGTGACGTTTTGGAATGCAGACTTTGATGGATTGGTCTGCGGGTGTCATGTTGCTTTTGGAGAGCCCCTGATGTACCTAAACAGTGGAAACTCCCCACAAGTGACCCCATATTGGAAACTAGACCCCCTAATGAACTTATCTAGATGTGTGGTGAGCACTTTGAACCCCCCAGTGCTTCACAGAAGTTTATAACGACCGGGCGTGAAAATAAAAATATCGTATTTTTTCAACAAACATCATCATTTAGTCCCCAATTTTTTTTATTTTCCCAAGGGTAACAGGAGAAATTGGACCCCAAAAGTTGTTGTCCAATTTGTCCTGAGTACGCTGATACCTCATATGTGGGAGAAAACTACTGTATGGGCACACGTCGGGGCTCGGAAGGGAAGTAGTGACGTTTTGGAATGCAGACTTTGATGGATTGGTCTGCGGGTGTCATGTGCGTTTGGAGAGCCCCTGATGTACCTAAACTATTGAAACTCCCCACAAGTGACCCCATTTTGGAAACTAGACCCCCCACGGAGCTTATCTAGATGTGTGGAGAGCACTTTGAACCCCCAAGTGCTTCACAGAAGTTTATAACGCCTGGGCGTGAAAATAAAAAAAAACATTTTTTTCCGCAAAATTATATTTTTGCCCCCAATCAGGAGAAATTGGACCCCAAAAGTTGTTTTGTAATTTGTCCTGAGTAGGCTGATACCCTACATGTGGGGGTAAAACACTGTTTGGGCGCATGGCAGAGCTTGGAAGGGAAGGAGCACCATTTGACTTTTTCAACGCAGAATTGGCTGGAACTGAGATCAGACGCCATGTTGCCTTTGGAGAGCACCTGATGTGCCCAAACAGTGGAAACCCCCCAATTATAACTCCAACCCTAACCTCAACACACCCCTAACCCTAATCTGAGCCCTAGCCCTAACCCTAACCCTAGCCCTAGCACTAGCCCTAACCCTAACCCTACCCTAACCCTAACCCTAGCGGGAAAATGGAAATAAATACATTTTCTTTTAGTTTTATTATTTTTCCCTAACTAAGGGGGTGATAACGGGGGGTTTGATTTACTATTTATGGCGGTTTTTATGTTTGGCAGCTGTCGCACGCTAAAAGACGCTTTTTACTGTAAAAGTAGTTTTTGCATCACCACATATTGAGAGCTATAATTTTTCCGTATTTTGACCCACCGAGTCATGTGAGGTCTTATTTTTTGCAGGACGAGTTGACGTTTTTATTGGTACCATTTTCGGGCACGTGACTTTTTTTATCGCTTTTTATTCCGATTTTTGGGACGCAGAATGAACAAAAACCAGCATTTCATGAATTTCTTTTGGGGGGGTGCGTTTACATCGTTCCGCGTGCGGTAAAATTGATAAAGCGGTTTTATTCTTCGGGTCAGTACGGTTACAGCGATACCTCATTTAGGTCGTTTTTTTATGTTTTGTCGGTTTTTTGCAATGAAAACAATTTTATATAAAAAATAATTATTTTTGTATCGCTTTATTCTGCGAGCTATAACTTTTTTATTTTTTTGCGGATGATGCTGGATGGCGGCTCGTTTTTTGCGGGACAAGATGACGTTTTCAGCGGTACCATGGATATTTATATGTGTCTTTTTGATCGCGCGTTATTGCACTTTTTGTTCGGTGGTATGATAATAAATCATTATTTTTTGCTTCGTTTTTTATTTTTATTTTTTAAGGGGTTCGCTAAAGGGGTTAACTAATGGGACAGTTTTATAGGGCAGGTCATTACGGACGCGGCGATACCAAATATGTGTACTTTTATTGTTTTTGTTTTTTTTATTTTGAAAAAATGGATTTATTGGGGAATATTTTTTTTTTTTTTTTACTAATTTATTTAGCGATTTTTTTTTAATTATTTTTAACACTTTTTTTTTTTTTTTAACTTTATTACCTTGTCCCAGGTGGGACATCACTGTCCTGTGACAGATCGCTGATCTGTCACATCACAGATCACTGTGACAGATCAGCGATCTGTCACAGGCACTGCTGCAGACTTCCTCATGCCTGCGCTTTGCAGGCACTGAGGAAGCCAGCTTCCTCAGGCCCCCGAAGGCCCCCGTCGCCATCTTGGATTCGGGGGCCTGGAGGAAAGGAGCCCCCCGCAGCAGCGCTGCACATTGCGCTGCTGTGGGGGGCTCAGGGAAGCACGGAGGGAGCCCCCTCCCTGCCGATGCTTCCCTTTAACCCCCGGTACACCGCGATCGCGTTTGATCGCGGTGTGCAAGGGGTTAACGTGTCGGGGGCGGTCCGTGACCGCCCCTGACACATTGTGCCGGGTGTCAGCTATGATAATTAGCTGACACCCGGCCGCGATCAGCGGCGCTCACCACGTGGGCGCCGCTGATCATGGTGACGTAATATTCCGTCCATGGTAATTAGGTCCATGGTCACATGGACGGAATATTACGTCAATTGTAGGTAAGGGGTTAATATAATTCTTGGAAAAAACCCATTAGATACTTTCTTACTGTATATCATGTAGACGATACATAGTAACCTTAAATAATGTGTATATGTAAAAGCACACTCACTTGCACAGAATTCAGGGACTGATGACCATGTGTTGTCATCCTTGCAGGTAATGGTTTTTTCTTGGCCAGGAATGTCATAATACCCACTGTTCCGATCACACACGTAGACAACAGTATCACCAGGGACTCCAGATGTCTCTGCAACTGGCTGAGTGTGTGGTATAACTGGAGGTGGCCCACAATCACCTGGAGGGAAAAAAAAGCATTTTAAATACCCCCTCAAAATTATATAAGGTAATTACAGTATATTTACTACACATGGCATTTTTTACAATACGAGCAAACTCAATGAGATTTCAAAAGCCTCTTTTTTCCCCTTGTATTTTTTTTTTTTTTTTAATATTGCAACACGTAAATTTTTTCAGCGCTTTTACAACTTCTTCACCTATTCATATGAACGGGAAAAATGCAAGAATACTGCAAAAACACAAGTAAAAACACAACAAAAATGTGAATAACAGCAAAGAAGAAAGAGTCCAAAAATTGCCAGAATACATACACAAAAAATATTTATTGAAAAGTAGCCTAACAATAAATTAGAAAAACTATAATATTATTAATTGCTTATAAACAATAAATATATGGATTCCATCATATTCAATGTGACTGTACCCATGGGTGTAACAAATAACCGAATATACAGGACGAGATTAAGTAAGATAAAACAGAGAAACCAAGGATAATGCAATTAAACCTTTAAAGATATCCCCAATATTATTATTATTATTATTATTTATTGTTATAGTGCCATTTATTCCATGGCGCTTTACATGTAAGGAGGGGTATACATAAAAACAAGTACAATAATGTTAAACAATACAAGTTATAACTGGTAGAGGAGGAGAGAGGACCCTGCCCACGAAGGCTCACAATCTACAATGGGTGAAAATACAGTAGGCGAGGGTAGAGCTGGTCATGCATCGGTTTGGTCGATCGGTGGTTACTGCAAGTTATAGCCTTGTCGGAAGAGGTGGGTCTTCAGGCTCTTTTTGAAGGTTTCGATGGTAGGCGAGAGTCTGATATGTTGTGGTAGAGAGAGTTCCAGAGTAGGGGTGATGCGCGAGAGAAATCTTGTATGCGATTGTGGGAAGAGGAGATAAGAGGGGAGTAGAGAAGGAGATCTTGTGAGGATCGGAGGTTGCGTGCAGGAATGTACCATGTTGTGAGTTCATTTTCCCCTTCGTCACTGAGATCTGGTGAACTCCCTATTCTGGTAAAGGAAGGTAATGAGCCTGATTATCAGGCACCTGAGTCTAATGATGATGACTGGCTGAGTGGAGTCACGGACTGGATATAAGGCTGCCGACGCCCTTCTGCCCTGCGGGTGATTTCTCTGTGGACTTCTTTGAGACCAGTCTGATTCCTGCTCCTCTAAAGCTAAGTTTTCTGCTTTGCCTGTTAGCATTTGTGTTTTGTTTTTTGTTTGCCTTGCTTTTCTGGATTCTGCCATTCCCTGCTGGGGTGAGCTGAATCTCCTTTTGCCTGTTGCTCTGTCTTCAGAATATTCCTGAGTACTGACATAGCTTTTTGAAGCTTAGCGTCTTCAGGGCCTTTTTTCACTGTCAGTTTGTTGGCTCTTATTTTTGTAGGGTTTTTCACGGATTGCAGACAGCAGCCTTCCTGTCCTTTCCTATCTAGTTAGCTTGGGCCCCGTCTTTGCTCAGTCTATCTTTCTGTCTGTGTTAGTGTTCTTTGTTCTTGCCTCACCGTCATTATATGTTGGGGGCTGCCTTTTGCTTTGGGGTCTGCTCTGGGGCAGTTTAGATTTCCCTTTCTGTCTTTAGGCTAGGCAGTTCTCCGGCTGTGATCGAGGGGTCTAGGTCATCGTAGGAACCCCCCACGGCTACTGCTAGTTGTGTTGATAGGTTCAGGGGTCTGCAATCCGATAGCTGCCAACTTCTCTGGTTTTCTGGACTTAGATAGCATTTCTGTTTTTGCCTCCTACGGTGACTCATTCATAACAGTACCGGGAGACGACGTCACAGATGTATGGAGGAGACAGGTTGTGGATGGCTTTGTATGTCATGGTTAGGGTTTTGTACTGTAGTCTCTGGGCAATGGGGAGCCAGTGAAGGGATTGACAGAGGGGAGAAGCTGGGGAATAGCGGGGGGACAGGTGGATTAGTCAGGCAGCAGAGTTTAGAATAGATTGGAGGGGTGCGAGAGTGTTCGAGGGGAGGCCACAGAGCAGGAGGTTGCAGTAGTCAAGGTAAGAGATTATGAGGGCATGGACTAGGGTTTTTGCAGATTTTTGGTTGAGGAATGAACGGATTCGTGAAATATTTTTGAGTTGAAGTCGGCAGGAAGTGGAAAGGGCTTGGATATGCGGTTTGAAGGAGAGATCAGCATCAAGGATTACCCCGAGGCAGCGAGCTTGTGGGACTGGGGAGAGTGGGCAGCCATTTACTGTAATGGATAGGTTTGTTGGGGGGGGGGGGTCACGTGAGATGGGGGAAAGATGATGAATTCTGTTTTGTCCATGTTAAGTTTCAGAAATCTAGCAGAGAAGAAAGATGAAATAGTGGACAGACATTGAGGGATTCTGGTTAGTAGGGAGGGGATATCTGGTCCAGAGATGTAGATCTATGTGTCATCAGCATAGAGATGATACTGAAAGCCATGATATTCTATGAGCTGTCCCAGGCCAAAGGTGTAAATGGAGACGAGCAGGGGTCCTAGGACTGAACCTTGTGGGACTCCGACAGATAGGGGGCGAGGTGAGGAGGTGGTGTGTGAGTGGGAGACGCTGAATGTCCGGTCTGTTAGGTATGATGAGATCCAGGATAGGGCCAAGTCTGTGATGCCAAGGGATGAGAGGGTCTGTAATAATAGGGAATGGTCCACTGTGTCAAAGGCAGCCGACAGGTCCAGGAGGAGGAGGACAGAGTAGTGTCGCTTGCTCTTGGCGGTTAAGAGGTCATTGGTGACCTTAGTAAGGGCAGTTTCAGTGGAGTGGTGTGACCGGAAGCCAGATTGTAAGCGGTCGAAGAGGGAGCAAGAAGAGAGATGGGAGGACAGTTCAAGGTAGACATGTTGTTCCAGTAGCTTGGAGGCATAGGGGAGAAGTGATATAGGGCGATAGCTAGATACAGAGGATGGGTCAAGAGAGGGCTTTTTGAGGATAGGTGTGATGGAGGCATGTTTAAAGCTTGAGGGGAAAACACCAGTTGTTAGTGATAGGTTGAAGAGATGGGTTAGGGTTGGGATGAAGACTGTGGTGAGGTTTGGGATATAGTGGGAAGGGATCGGGTCAAGTGCACAAGTGGTGAGATGTGATCTTGAGAGTAGAGTGGAGAATCGATCTTCTGTAATGGTGGAGAAGTTGGTTTTGGAGGTGGAGGGCTGGGAAGTCAAGAGGAGGGGCTCTGGGGGTTGTTGACCAAAACTGTCTCTGATGTTATCAATCTTCTGCTTGAAAAATGAGGCAAAGTCTTCAGCTGAGATGAGTGGGGAGGGAGGAGGTGCTGGCGGACGGAGGAGAGAATTGAAGGTGTTGAATAACTGTTTAGGGTTGTGATACAGGGAGGATATGAGAGATGAGAAGTAGGTTTGTTTAGCTGTGGCGAGTGTGGTCTTGAAAGTAGTGAGGGACTGTTTGAATGTGATGAAGTGCTCGTTGGAGTGGGATCTTTGCCATCTGCGCTCAGCAGCCCTGGAAGCTCGCCTCAGTTCTTTGGTCAGGCTGGTGTGCCAGGGCTGTCTATTGATTTTGCGAGCTTTGGTATGTGTAAGTGGGGCAGCAGATTCCAAAGCTACAGCTATTATGGTGTTATACAGAGCAGCAGCGTCATCCGCATTGTGTAAGGAACTTATATCTGTGAGAGGGAGGAGGGATTCAGAGAATGAGTGTAGGTCAAGGTGTTTAAGATTTCTGCGAGGGTGTGAAAGTTTGTGGGGTGGGGATTGTAGACATGGAGTGGAGAGGGAAGAGAATGTGAGAAGGTTGTGGTCAGAGAGAGGAAGAGGTGAGTTAGAGAGGTTAGATAGAGAGCAGAGGCGGGTGAAGATGAGGTCCAGTGTGTGGCCATCTTTGTGGGTGGCTGTAGAAGACCATTGAGTGAGGCCGAAGGAGGAAGTGAGAGATAGAAGTTTAGTGGAAGCTGAGAGGGAAGTGTCAATGGGGATGTTGAAGTCGCCCATGATGATAGCAGGGATGTCGGCGGAAAGGAAATGAAGTAGCCAGGTGGTGAAGTGGTCAAAGAAGGTGGTGGCTGGCCCTGGGGGGCGGTATATGACAGCCAGTTGGAGGATGGAGGGGGAGTAGATGCGCACAGAGTGCATATCAGGTGCATATGCCTTTAAATATAGTGAGCGATAACATTTGAACGCAAAACACGCATCGGGGTATGTGACCGGGGTCCAGGCGAGCTTTTTCACTTCAAATGGGTAATTAATTCCTGATCTTGACTTTTATGACACCTGGTAAAAATGTTCTATACAGAGTGATATAGGAATACTATGACACAGATGCACTTTAGAACAGCTCACTATATTTCTATATTCCTGGATCTCCTCATACCTCTCCAACCGCACATTCAGCGTCTCCCACTCTCACACTACCTCCTCATCCCACCCTCTCTCTGTTGGAGTCCCCAAGGCTCTGTTCTAGGACCCCTACTCTTCTCAATCTATACACTTGGCCTGGGGCAACTCAAAGTCCCACGGATTCCAGTACCATCTTTATGCCGATGACACTCAGATCTACCTCTCTGTCCCAGACATCACCTCTCTGCTGTCCAGAATCCCGGAGTGTCTTTCAGCCAGATCCTCCTTCTTCTCCTCCCGCTTCCTCAAACTGAATGTGGACAAATCTGAACTGATCATCTTTCCCCCCATTTCACAGATCCTCCTTATCTGACCTATCACAATTGATGACATCACGCTTTCCCCCGTACCGGAGGTCCGCTGCCTCGGAGTAACCCTTAACTCTGCCCTGTCCTTCAAACCGCACATCCAAGCTCTCTCCACCTTCAGCTCAAAAATATTTCCAGAATCCGTCCCTTCCTCAACCCTCACTCTACTAAAATGCTTGTGCATGCCCTCATCATCTCGCGTCTAGACTACTGCAACATCCTTTTCTGTGGCCTCCCTGCTAACACCCTCGCACCTCTCCAGTCCATCCTTAACTCTGCTGACCGACTAATTCATCTCTCTCCTCGCTACTCCCCTCTGCAAATCTCTTCACTGACTTCCATTCCCTCAGCGTATCCAATTCAAATTACTAATACTGACCTACAAGGCCATCTATAACCTGTCTCCTTCATATATCTCTGAACTAATCTCCCGATATCTTCCCTCACGTAATCTCCGATCCTCCCAAGACCTCCTCCTCTCCTCCACACTTATTCGCTCTTCACCCAGCCGCCTCCAAGACTTCTCCCGAATAGCCCCCATCCTCTGGAATTCTTTGCCCCAACACGTCCGGCTATCAACCACACTCGGATCCTGCAGACGGAACCTGGAAACCCATCTCTTCAGGAAAGCCTACAGCCTGCAATGACCCCGCTACCTCCTCACCACTACTGGAGCTACCGCCTCACCATCACTGGAGCTGCTGCAACCCCCCAACCTACTGTCTCCTTCTCCACCATCCTGTTGTAAGCCCGAAAGGGCAGGGTCCTCTCCCCTCTATATCAGTCTATGATTGTTAGTTTGTTTACTGTAAGTGATATCTATAATTTGTATGTAACCCCTTCTCATGTACAGCACCATGGAATCAATGGCGCTATATAAATATTAATAATAATAATAATAATTTAAAGGCATATGCACCTGATATTGGGGATATCTTTAAATGTTTATATGCATTATCCTTGGTTTCTCTGTATTTTCTTACTTAACCTCGTCCTGTATCTTCGGTTATTTGTTACACCCATGGATACAGTCACATTGTATATGATGGAACCCATATATTTGTTTATACGCAATAATAATATTATAGTTTTTGTAATTTATGGTTCGGCTACTTTTCAATAAATATTTTTTGCGTATATATTCTGGCAATTTTTTGGACTCTGTGTTTCTCCTTTGTTGTAATTGTTTTTGAGTTGCCGTTTACATGGGTTCATGTTAATTTAGTGCTGGTGTTCTTTCTTCTTAAAAATGTGCATATTGTTTGCAGAGTGTTTTTTGCCACACCTCGGGTTTTTAGTGCAGAAAAAAAACTGCAATACAAACTGCAATGGGTCAACATACCCTTAAAAAAAAAAACAAAACAAAAAAAAAAACAGGGCTGGGCAATTTCCAAGGCACAATATTGGAGACCACCTGAAAATATAGAATGGCCGCTTAGGCAATCATAGTGCATTTGTTAAAACCTCATTCACTAATATTGTACGGAGTTTTATTAGGAACTAGCTGAAGAGCCCGGCGCTGCCTGGGCATATTAACTAACTACGGTTAGTTATAACACATTATATATATATATATATATATATATATATATATATATATATATATATATATATTTGTGGTGTAGTGACCACTGTGTCCGCTAGGGGGCGCTGTGTGGGTGTCCCAGAAGAGAGGATAAGTGGCAGGATGCTGAACGATTGTTATGTATCCCAAGGTAGGTGGCCTTGGGATGGAGGCTTGAATATGTGTGTTGATCAGCAGAGGTACTGCTGAGCTTTCGTTACGCTTTGTCAAGGTGAGTTTTCCATGTAGCTTGTGCGATGGATGGGACTAGTTAACTACAAACCCACCTAGGGGCGGTGTCTAGAATGCCATAGTAAAGTATATGTGTGTGAATGATTGAAGGACCTGTGATGAGGTCATAGCCATGTGATCCAGTGGGCGTGGCTACGGACCATATAAGGTGGCCAGGGTAGGTCACATGAGTGAATGCTTGGACCCGGTTGGTCCGTATGGAAGGTCTAGTCTGGGCTGACGCGAGATCGAATGAGGAAGATGTGGCTGCCTTCCTAACAGCACGAGTGGACGCTGTGTTTAATGGCTGCAAGTGCCTGAGAGTTCCCAGGGGAGGGAATGGACGTCTGCAGTGTGGTGAAGCACACGGGGTGAAATAACTGTGAGGCTAGAGAGCCTGCGTATTGGACATTGCATAAACTGTGTGACTACAGAGTGGAGCTCTGTCATGGACGCTATGCTGTTGTATATGAACTTTCTGTTGCTGTTCATGGTTTATGATGCTTAATAAACCGCATGGACTGTTGGGAGTTATATGAGAAACCCGTACCGGACCTGGTTATTTGGCTGCCTCCGAGTGTCCCCTACCTGAATAACAAGCGCTACCTTACTATATATATATATATATATATATATATATATATATATATATATATATATATATCTCTCTCTATCTATATCTGAGTGTATAGCCCCGCCCACTCGGCATAACCACATTCACTATAATATCCCACATCATCCCGTCAGCCAGAGCTACCGGACTACTACCCCTAATATCCGACATCATCCCGTCAGCCAGAGCCACCGGACTACTACGCCTTATATCCCACATCATCCTGTCAGCCAGAGCCACCGGACTACTCCCCCTAATATCCCACATCATCCCGTCAGCCAGAGCCACCGGACTACTACCCCTAATATCCCACATCATCCCGTCAGCCTGGGGTCAGAACTAGAGCGCTGAGAGGAATGGCCCCAACTTTCATACCGGGGATCCCTTTAAGAGTGGCCTGGCATCAGTAACAAAGTGCAGAGTGGATTTTCCCTCACTTCCATACCTCCATACCAGGGATCCCTTTAAGAGGGGCCTGAGGTCAGAATCAGAACGCAGAGTAGAGTTGCCCTCACTTCCATATCGGGGATCCCTTTAAGAAGGGCCTGGGATCAGAACCAGAGTGCTGAGTGGATTTGCCCTGACTTGCATACCAATGATCCTTTTAATAGAATCCTTGGGTCAGATTCAGAGCGCTGAGCAATTTGCCCTGACTTCCATACAGGAGATCCCTTTAAGAGAGCCTGGGGTCAGAACCAGAAAGCTGGATGGATTTGCCCTGACTTCCATACCAATGATCCCTTTAATAGAAGTCTGGGGTCAGAAAAAGAGCACTGAGGGATTTGCCCTAACTTCCATACCAGAGATCCCCTTAAGAGAGGCCTGGGATCAGTACTGCAGAGTGGATTTGCCCTCACTTCTGTACCGGGGATCCTTTTAAGAGGGGCCTGGGGTCAGAACCAGAGTGCTTAGTGGAATTGCCCTAACTTCCATACCAATGATCCCTTTAAGAGACCCTGGGGTCAAAACCAGAGCACTGGATGGATTTGCCCTGACTTCCATACTGGAGATCCCTTTAAGAGGGAAGATGTGCCTATGGGATGGAGGATGTCTGATGGGTACATGGGCACGGGAGGGGGTGATTCATTTCTGTTCTGTGCTCTCTTTTCCTTTCTGGGGGGCAGACAATGGCTGGGAGCTTATGTTTCTGGGGATGATAAATTTCTCCCACCCAGTCAGTATTTGCAGAGGTGTTGTCGTGGAGTGAGAAAACTTTTGCTCATAGCAACCAATCACAGCTCAGCTTCTTTTAAACAGCTCTGGTGAAATGAAAGATGCTTAGTGATTGGTTGGTGACACACACACATTCAATTTTATATATAGAGATTTGGGAATAAACACTTGATCTGCAAGTCCATCCTTAGAGTTACAGGAATCAGAGCAACCTCTGATCTCAGCAATTTAACCACCGAGATGCCTGATCATTACTTACATTGTAACAGTCATAGGGATGACATGTAACACAATCATGGCCCAAATATTAAATGGGCAGACAGTTGAGTGCATCAGCTACTTGGCACTAACATACATCCAAATAAAACACTGCTCATCTACACTGTCGTGGAAACTTTGCTGTGAATGGCAGATATGTATATGCTTCCAATGCAACAAAGTATCAGCGAATGCTCTAATGTTAGCCATATCAGCATTTTGATACCGCAGCCAGTACAGAGGTAGGCGTTTCACAATAGCTAGAGGGGAGGTACTAAATGTTGGAACATTGACTTGACTTTTTCTGTAGCTTCCATAGAGTTATATAGGGCGTCAGCATACAGGATCTATGCATCTTGATAGTTGCGAGGAAAGGTGACATGAGCTCTCCTGCACATTGCAAGTTGAGTCTCAAAGCAATCTAATATTTCCACCTATACTTAAGAGGGGCGTTCATTAAAGATTTCCCGACCCACTTCTATTTATCACAGGACACTGAACCCGGACATGTGTAATGATATAAGTCTCTATAGGTTACGTGCCAATTTGCAACTCACAACTGATAACGGTCTTGATTTTACAGGTGCTGAAATGGCGTAAGGTTTGATAATGGACCCAGTGGAATAAAGAGCGGTCAACAAGTTCCTTTACTTGAAAGGCTGCACACCAAATGAGACGTTAGATGAAAGAGGTTTATGGTGACGATTCCCCATCATATGATGTAGTCCATTCAAATGAGGTTGGACTTTAGTACAAACAGCTCCAATCCCATGGCAACCCCACTCTGCTATTGATGAACACACCATCCAGCAAGTGGAGGTCACCATTTTGGAAAATCGTCGCAAAACCATTTGCCACCTAGCCTAAAATGTCAAGATTAGTGTGGGGTCCGTGGAAAAAATCATCCAAGACCATCTTCACATGGATAAGATTTTCGCTCGCTGAGTTCCCTGGCTGCTCACACCTTTCCAGAAGCAGGAACGAGTCAAATGCTCTCAGGCTCTATTGACGATGTGCCATGGAAAGCAGGAGGACTTTTTCAACAGACTCATCACACAGGATGAAAGCTGGATCCATTACTATTATCCTGAAACAAAAGTCCAGTCGATGCAATGGAAGCATCATGACTCACCTCCTCCAAAGAAGGCACATGCCCATCCTTCGGCGGCAAGGTCATGCTCACAGTATTCTGGGAGCAAGCACGGAGTAATATTGATCGATTTCCTAGCAAAGGGTACCATGATCACTGGGGCGTACTATGGTTCACTGATAAGGAAATTGAGGGAGGCCAATACGTGGCATGCTCACCAAAGGTGTCCCACTTCTGCCAAGACAATGCACCCAAATGGAAGCATGCTTCTGTGGTTTTGAAATTCAACGGCATCCCCCTTATTCACCTGCCCTCGCACCATCGGACTTCCACCTCTTTCCAATAATTAAGTTGGTTTTGAAGGACAAGCATTTTCCTGATGATGAGACTCTGATTTCCGAAGTCACAACGTTGGTTTTGGAGCAACCTGGCGACTTCTACAAGCAAGGTGCTTACAGTTGCTTAAAGAGATGGGAGAAGTGTGTGTCCCTAGGTGTCACCTACGTAGAGAAAGACTAATAACTGTGCCAAGTTTCATTGCTCTCAGTCCACAGGAAGTGGGTCAAAGGAAATCTTTAATGAAAGCCCCTCATATGTATCAAGAATGGATTTTGGTTATAAAAGGGAAAATCTAATGTGAGAAATCATCTGTAGATGTTAATTCTGGAATTGGCTTTTACTATATGTAAATTCTTTCATGCGAAAAAAGCCGAAATTAAATTAATCTAGAAGTGAAACCTTTATTAATTACATAGTAACATGGTAATATAGTTATTAAGGTTGAAGGGAGACTTTAAGTCCATCTAGTTCAACCCATATCCTATCCTAACTTGCCCTAACATGTTGATCCAGAGGAAGGCAAAAAAACCCATGTGGCAAACAGTAAGCTTCACATTGGGGAAAAAAATTCCTTCCCGACTCCACATACGGCAACCAGACTAGCTCCCTGGATCAACGCAATATTAAGGAAACTAGTGTATATACCCTGTTATATTATACTTTTCAAGAAAGGCATCGAGTCCCTTCTTCAATTTTAGTAGGGAATCACTCATTACAACATCATATGGCAGAGTTCCATTAGTCTCACTGCTCTTACAGTAAAGAATCCGCGTCTGCGAGTATGCTTAAATCTTCTTTCCTACAGACGTAGAGGATGCCCCCTTGTCCCCGTCACAGGTCTAAGAGTAAAAAGATCATTTGAAAGGTCTTTGTACTGCCCCAGCATTAACCATAAAAATTATATCTGCACATTTTCAAAACACAGAGTCTCCTTCACCTGGTAAAGAAAAGGTAATTTATAAGTTTACAAATGAAATACTAAATCTGTCGGTAGGATGAACCCTCATAAGCCATCTAAATGGACATGTAGGTAATAGGAAGCTGAATAAAATATCTTGATAAATTTGATCTGATGTCTTATTCCCTAGATATCAACGTTTTTCATATATGTAAGTGACCTGCTCCAGGCTATGGGCCAGACACTGATCTGCATAAGACATTGGATTGCTGGTATCAAGATATCAATTTATTCAGATTCCTATGACCTACATCCAATTTTGATGGCTTAGGAGGATTCATCCTCCTGACAGATTTCCTTTGAGGCTGTGTGGCCACGGTGCGTTTTTGGAAGCGTTTGTGCCGGATCAGACGCTTCAGAAACACTTAAAAGAAGCTTCCCATTAGATTTAATGCATTTTTGGCTTTTTGTGCCAATGCATGCGTTTTTTTCCGCATAAGAAACGCTTAGCGGCTAAAAACGCAGCATGTTCATTAATTTCCGCATTAGTTCGCGTTTTTAGCTGTTTCCTATGAGTCCAGAAGACGCGCGAAAAAAAAAGCATCAAAAACGCGCGTTTTTTCTGCAAAAAAATTGCGGAAAAAAACACGCGTTGTCTGGGAAGGAGAAGCGTTTTGTATCAGGTTTAAAACGCTAAGGCCTGTTTCACACTTCCGTTTTTCACCATCAGTCAAAATCCGACGTTTTGCAAAAAAAACGGATCCGCCATTTTGCTTGGAGGATCCGTTTTTTTTCCCCATTGAGTTGCATTACCGGCGGATCTTGACGGATGGTCATCCGTTGGATCCGTTTTTTTGAGGATCCGCCAAATTTTTGCCGTCCGCTGAGATCATCGAACGGAGCCTGTAACGTTTTTTTGCCCTGCGGATCCGCATTTTCCCTTTTTAACCCTGAATCTTTTCTGGCTGCTGGAAGAAAATTCTCTCTCTCCTTCCCCAGGCACGGTTCCTTTAAATTTTTACCATCGGCGGATCCGTACATCCGCCAATCCGCTCACCCCCGTTTCGGTCAGTCCGCCTGCGGATCCGTTTTCCGCTATTTTGGCGGATTTTGACTGACAGAAAAAACTGAAGTGTGAAACAGGCCTAACGTGGGCACATAGCCTAAAAGATATTAGATGACGTTTGTGCATGGGATGATGCCTCCAGAAGATAAGTAATACCACTGAGGTTTTGGAAACAAACTGAGAGTTAGAAAAGGGCAAAGACTTGGAAGTTTAGGCATATGGAGTCAGTCTGGTGGAGGTGTGAAGTGTGTCTATTTATTTATTTTACTCACTTCTATAGCACCATTAATTCCATAGCTCTTTACAAACATTATTGACACTGTTCCCAATGAGGCTCACAATCTAATTCTCTATCAGTATGTCTTTGGAATGTGGGAGGAAATCAGAGTACCCAGAGGAAACCCACGCAAACACGAGAACATACAAAATCCTTGCAGATGTTACCCTTGGTGGGATTTGAACCCAGGATCCCAGCACTGCAAGAATGCTCTATGTGGTGATACATTCCTGTGCTTGGTCATGATTACCGTATATACTCATGTATAAGCCAAGATTTTCAGCACGTTTTTTGTTGGGCTGAAAACGCTCCCTCGGCTTATACACGAGTCATACACCAGAAAGCCAGCCGGGGGGGTGGGAGCAGCTGCAGCCACCAAAGGGATCATACTCACCCTCCTCCTGCAAGCGACTCCACTCCCATACGCGTGGAGCGCATATTCATTACTTTAATGAGTGGTACCACGGGACCACTCAACACAGGAAGAAGCTGCCAGCCCCGTAACAACGGAGAAGCAGGGAAGTGCAGAGACCGCGCCAGGAGAGCGAGTATAACGGGGGAGGGTGAGCCATGCGATATTCACCTGTCCCCGTTCCACCGCCGGGCTTAGTCTTCCGCGTCCTCTGGCTGGGACGTTCAGGTCAGAGGAGCGATGACGTGTTGAGTGCGCGCCCTCTGAACAGCCGCAACCAGAGGACCCGGAAGACACAGCGACGCGTGGCAGTGGAACAGGGACAGGTGAATATCGCAAGTGCCTGGGGCCTGAGCCAGCGGCGACACCGGCTCTTGGCCCCCAGCAACAAGAGGCGAGTATGTCATTTTTTTTTTAATCGCAGCAGCAGCATATGGGGCATATTATTCTATGAAGCATCTTATGGGGCCATCAAATTTTATGGAGCATTATATGGGGCATCTTATGGGGCCATCAACCTTTATGGACATTATATTCTATGGAGCATCTTATGGGGCCATCAAATTCTATGGAGCATCTTATGAGGCCATCAACCTTTATGGAGCATTATATGGGGCCATCATTAACCTTTTATTCAGGATTATATAGTGCATATTTTAATATGAAGCATCTTATGAGGCTATTATTAACCTTTGTGCAGCATTATATGGGGCATATTTTTGTATGGAGCATCTTATGAGGCCCATCTTGAACTTTATGGAGCATTTATATGGGGCGTATTTTGTATGCAGCATCTTATGGAGCCCATCATGAACTGTATGGAGCATTATATGGGCTCCTGATTCAGTATGGATATTCAAATACTGTACATTTAACCTACAGATGTCTCATTTAATTTTACTTTTATTGGTATCTATTTTTATTTTTGAAATTTACCAGTAGCTGCTGCTTATACTCGAGTTAATAAATTTTCTCCACTTTCTTTGGCAAAATTAGGGGCCTCGGCTTATACTCGGGTCGGCTTATACTTGAATATATACGGTTTCTTGCAATGCAAATACCCCTTTAGTTTGAGACCTTTTGTCAAATGCCTGAACATCTTTATCAGCTTGAATTCACACATTTTTCGCTCTATTGTTCCTATAAAGATATTTCAGTATTAAGATTCTTAAATCTGTCATAATGTGTCCCGGGTCCAAAGAAGTTATTTTTCACAGGCGTGCTCGACTCATTGCTTATTTTATCTGTATAGCTTCATCATCATTTCTAGTTATTTTCCCCAATATAGGCACTTACAGAGGGCACCTCATACACTCGTATCACAAACACCACATTGGAGGATGTACATAAGAAGATATCCATGATTTTAGTTTTTATAGTTCTGATTTATGTTGGGTATGCTGGTCATATATGGGTACAGGTTCTGCATGTTTTACTTTCACAGGGGAATATGCTAGTATTTAATGGGAAGAGAGGATGTTTCTGAGAGAGAGAGCCCTTAATCTCTTCACGACCTTGGGATTTTTCGTTTTTGCGTTTTCGCTCCCCTTCTTAGCAGAGCCATAACTTTTTTATGCTTCCATCAATATGGCAGTGTGAGGGCTTGTTTTTTTGCAGGACAAGTTGTACTTTTGAACGGCTCCATTGATAATACCATATAATGTGACGGAAAACAGGGAAAAAAAATCCAAGTGCGGTGAAATTGCAAAATAAAGCGCAATTACTCAATTGTTTTTTGGGGGCTTTAACCATGTTACCTGACCTGCCATTATGAGTCTTCAGGTCATTGCGAGTTTGCAGATACCAAACAAGTATAGGTTCTTTTTTATTTAAGTGTTGAAAAAAAATCCAAAGTTTGGGAGAAAAAAATGGCGCCATTTTCCAAGACCTGTAGCGTCTCCATTTTTTGGGATCTGGGGCTGGGTGAGGGCTTATTTTTTGTGTGCTAAGCTGATGTTTTTATTGATACCATTTTGGGGTTGATACGATGCTTTGATCGCCTGCTTTTGCATTTTATTGCAATGTTGCAGAGACCAAAAAAAAGGGTGGGGGGTGATTTGAACTTTCATTTTCTTTTTAATTGTTTTAAAAACTTTTTTTTACTCTTTACATGCTTCAAAAGTCTCCTTCAGAGACTTAAAGTTGCAATTGTTTGATCGCTTGAGCTACACAGTGAGGAAAATAAGTATTTGATACACTGACAATTTTGCAAATTTTACCACCTACAAAGAAAGGAGAGCTCTGTAATTTTTATCACAGGTACACTTCCGCTGTTCCCCGGCGCGCCCACTCGCAACCTCTTTGAGATAACCCAACAGCATTGCCGTGGTCTTGGCCCTTCTTGCGGTGAAGTGGTAATGCTGGAGTGCAAGGATCCAGAATGGCAACCTCCCATTCGTTACGGATACAGAGTGTAACCAGTTGAGGGGGTTGTGGTCTGTTTCCACAGTGAATTGGCATCCGTACAAGTATGGCTGCAGACACTGCAGTGCCCAAACAATTGCTAGATATTCCTTCTCTATTGTGACATGCCACCTCCCACGACAGGAGCTTCTGGCTCAGGTACAATACGGGGTGTTCTTGGCCCGAATTTCCGACCTGGCTGAACACAGCACAGAGGCAAAAGTTACTGGCGTCAGTCTATACCAGAAACAGCTATGTGAAGTCGGCTGCCTGTAGTACCGGGAAGCTGGAAAGGGTGGTTTTCAGCACCTGGAAGGCAAATCTCACAGTCGTTTGTTCAATCGGCTGCGGAAAGCAGATTCTCCTTGGTGAGGTCCGTTAGAGGCTTCGCAAGGCTACTACAGTGAGAGACGAGCCCCCCCTCCTGCCTACCAGGTGTCCCATGTAGTGGACTTCACTCACACCCAGTTGGCACTTTTTCGGCTTGATGGTCAAGCCTGCCCAGCGGATCCACCCGAGCACCTGTGCCATATGCTCTATATGATTCTCCCAGGTGGGACTGAAGATGGCAATGTCGTCCAGGTATGAGGCCACATACCCCTTATGTCCCTTGAGCAACGTGTTTAGAATCCACTGAAAAGTGGCAGGGGCATTCTTCATGCCGAATGGTATCACTGTGGACTCATATAGTCTGAAGGAGGTGATAAAGGGAGAGCATTCCCATGCCTCGCAGGTCAGGGGAATCTTCCAATATCCCCAGCCCAGATCCATGATGGTCAGGTAATTGGTCCCGGCCAACTGATCAAAAGGATCATCGATTCATGGCATTGGGTACGCATCAGTGACAATGATAACGTTGAGCCCCCTGTAGTCCACATAGAACCGGGTTGTCCGGTCCTTCTTTGGGACGAAGACTACGGGCGAGGCCTAAGCACTGCTGGATGGTTAGATGACCACCAGCTTCAGCATCTCGTCAATCTCCTGGCGCATGCGCTTCTGCACTTCAAGGGAGACCAGATATGCTGAACGCTGGATTGGGGATGATCCCTGGTGTACACATGATGGATGGACGACTCTCTCCTTCCTGGCTTTTTGCTGAACAAACCCCGGAAGGGGTGTAGGATTGCACACAGCTTGGACCGCTGGTTGGACAAGAGCGGTATGAAAACATCCACATCCTCGATGGTCCCACCTGCCCTAGCTTGGGTGAGTATATCCGGGTCTCTGCCTCTCCCGCTTCTGGCAGGTTGCATACGAGGAGGGCACAGGCCTTCCACTCATCATATGCCTTCATCATTGTCACGCGGAGGGCCTTCTACCTGCCTTGGTCCAGGGTGACCAGGTACGTTACGGCACTGAGCTGCTGGTGCACAAGATACGGCCTTCCTAGGTCGCTTGAAGCTTGTCCTGGGATATGTGGACCAATACTCACACCTTTTGACTCACCTAGGTCGTCTCACAAGCATTCTGGTTGTACCATTGCCTCTGGGCGGACTGTGCTCGCATCATATTATCGTGCACCAGCTACGCCAAGACCTACATCTTGTCACGGAAGCAAATGACATACTCGACTGACGCTCCAGGGGTGGCTAAGTCTCCTTCCCAGACCTCTTTCACCAGAGCCAGGGGCCCCGGAACACATCGCCTGTACAGGAGCTCGAAGGAGGAAAACTCTGTTGAGGTTGGTGGAAACTCCTTGTAGGCAAATAACAGTGTGGGATATACTGCTCTTAGTTATCGACCAGCATCTTAAGCATCTGCTTCAGGGTGCCACTGAACCGTTCGCACAGGCCATTGGTCTGTGAGTGGTATAGGCTGGTCACCAGATGTTGCACCTGTATCTGCTTACAGACGGACAGATTAGCCCATATTTAATTAACAAAACATAGCAGATGGGATTTGTGACAACTATTTAATGGAAAATATGGTAAATTCAGATTTGACGGTTACAGCTTAAGCAACAGCAGAATTAGTTTGTTTTTATGTACTAACTGTCCTGATGAGTAGTGCAGACTGTCACAGTTAAAAGGGTTGTCCGGTCACAGTCAGTCTGCAGTCATGTAATGTACTGTAAGGCATGATTCTGCTGGAACCTTCCAGAATTTTCCATTCTATGAGAAAGCTGCTTGCCATAGAGCTGCAGCCCCCCTCCTTTGTTTCTCCCTCCTTAGCAGCTGTGTGTGTGTGCGCACTGGTCTGCCTGCATCTGTAACAGGACAACGTCCATTTCCTTTGAAGATAGGAATGTTAATTAAGCTGAGTGGAGAGCATGTCTTTGTTTAAAACCAGGGGCTTGAATTCAGCTACGGGAAGTATTAAAACAAGTCACATCGCAAAAACCATACACTGCAGAGATATAAAAAATCACATCTCTGCGTAGGCAACGAAACCAGCTTTCTAACCCCTAATTTTCACGGCTCTAACCCCTCCAGAAACTGAGATATGGATTGCTCCCAAATGAAGTGTCTTAATTATGGCATGCTTGGTGTTGTCTTATAATAATAATGATAATAAATTTTATTTCTATAGCGCCGACATATTCCGCAGCACTTTACATTTCAGAGAGGATTTGTACAGACAATAGACATTACAGCATAACAATAATCACATAGATTATAACAAATACCAAGAGGAAAGAGGGCCCTGCTCGCAAGCTTACAGTCTATGAGGAAAGAGGTAGATACGAAAGGTGGGTGGTAACAGTTGCCCTGATTGTATGGACCAGCCATAATGTTAAGTGTGTAACAGTACAGACGGCTAATGGATGCATAAAGCATGTGGGAACATGATGCGGGGAATCTGGTTATGGTAAAACTTTTGGCTGTGCCACACAGGGATAGATTAGGTTAATGTGTTGAGGCGATAGGCCAGTCTGAATAAATGCGTTTTCAGGGCACGCTTACAATTGTGGGGATTGGGGACTAATCGTATTGACCTGGGAAGTGCATTCCAAAGAATTGGCGCAGCATGTGTAAAGTCTTGGAGACGGGAGTGGGAGGTTCTGACTATTGAGGATGCTAACCTCAGGTCATCAGCAGAACAGAGGGCACGGGTAGGGTGGTGATGAAACAAGGGAGGAGATGTAACAAGGGAGGAGATGTAGGGTGGTGCTGAGCCATGGAGGGCTTACTGGGTGAGGGTAATAAGTTAATACTGAATTCTGGAGTGGATGGGTAGCCAGTGTAATGACTGGCACAAGGTAGAGGCATCGGTGTAACGACTGGTGAGGAATATGATCCTGGCTGCATCATTCAAGACAGATTGGAGAGGGGAGAGTTTGGTAAGAGGGAGACCGATTACAAGAGAGTTACAATAGTCGAGACGAGAATGAATAAGAGAAACAGTAAGTTTTTGCAGAGTCAAGAGTAAGAATTCTAGAAACGATTTTGAGGTGCAGATGACAAGAGCGAGCCAGTGATCGAATGTGGGGGCAAAGGAAAGCTCGGAATCAAGTATGACCCCAAGACAGCGGGCCTGTTGCTGGGGAGTAATAGTGGAACCACACACAGAAATGTCAGTGTCGGGTATAGGTACATTAGTAGAGGGAGGAAACACCAGGAATTCAGTCTTTGACAGTTTCAGTTTCAGATATAGTGAGGACATGATGTTAGACACAGCGTTTAGACAATCGCCGGTGTTTTCTAGAAAGGCTGGCGTGATGTCAGGAGAAGAAGCGTATAATTGAGTGTCATCAGCATAGAGATGGTACTGGAAACCAGATCTACTGATTGTTTGACCAATAGGGCCAGTGTACAAGGAGAAGAGGAGGGGGCCTAGGACCGATCCTTGAGGAACCCCAACAGTAAGGGGAAGGTGAGAGGAGGAACCGGCAAAAGATACAGGAAAGGAGCGGTCAGAGATAGGAGGAGAACCATGAGAGAACGGTGTCCTTGAGGCCAATGGAACGGAGCATAGTGAAGAGCTGTGTTAAGAATGGGTCACCGAGGAGGAAAAAAACAACAAGCTAAATCTCAGAAAACCAGAGAGGTTGGCAACTATGCAGATTGCAGATCCCTGATCTTAACCACACAACTAGCAGCAGTCGTGGAGCATTCCTACGATGTTCCTAGATGCCTCGTCACAACCGTAGAGCTACATAAGCCTAAAGCAGGAAAAGAGGAAAACTAACTGCCCCAGAGCAGACCCCAAAGGAAAGACAGCACCCCACATGTATTGACGGTGAAACAAGATGAAAACACAAAGGCAGGAAAATAGGCTGAGCAAACGATGGGGCCCGACTAACTAGAAAGGACAGGAAAGGAAAGCCACTGTCTGTAATCTGCCAAAAAACCCTACCAAAATAATGTCCAACACATCTGATAGCAAAATTAACCCTGAAGTCACTAGACTTCTCCCACTATATCAGCACTCTGAAATATTCTGAAACAGAGCAAAAAGAGGCCAATCTAATAAGGGACAAAAAAGGCAAATTGGCAAACACAGATAAATAGAAGTGGAAGATCAGCATAGCCCCAGCAGGCGCAGGCTGACCACACAAGAAACTGAATTGACCAACAAGCGCAAGTGTGAACATCAGCAAAAAACAAACTTAACTTGAGAAGACTGGAAGAGAGCTGAAGTCCAAGACCTGAGAATCAGACTGAATCACCAGCACCAGGATAGGGCGTCGGCTGTCTTATATCCAGTCTGATACTCCAGAGATCCAATCGTAATCCTCCTCATCAGGTGGCAGATCACTACCACTTAAACCAACCTCACTACCTCCTGTCACCAACAGAGGGAGAACGGAATGAGAACTCTCAACTGGTGGAGCAGAAAATGAGTTCATAACAGAGCTGATGATCCACAGTGTCGAATACTGCAGAGAGATCCAAGAGAATTAGCATGGAGTAATGACCATTTGATTTAGCTGTTAGTAGATCATTAGAGACTTTAGTGAGGGCAGTTTCAGTGGAGTGTAAAGAGCGGAAACCGGATTGGAGAAGGTCGAGAAGAGAGTTATCAAAGAGATAGCAGATAAGATGGGAGTGGACCAGGCATTCCAGGAGTTTAGAGATGAAGGGAAGATTAGAGACAGGTCTATAGTTAGCGGCACAGTTTTGGTCGAGGGATGGTGTTATGAATGGGTCACCGAGGAGGAACCACAAAAAGCTAAGTCCCAGAAAACCAGAGAGGTTGGTCACTATGAAGATCCCTGATCTTAACCATACAAATAACAGTAGCAGTGGAGCGTTCCTACGTTGTTCCTAGACGCCTCGTCACCGCTGGAGGACTACATAAACCTAAAGCAAGAAAAGGGAAAACTAACTGCCCCAGAGCAGACCCCAAAGGAAAAGACAGCCCCCACACATGTATTGACGGTGAAGCAAGATGAAAACACATACACAGGCAGGAAAATAGGCTGAGCAAACGATGGGGCCTGATTAACTAGAAAGGACAGGAAAGGAAAGCCACTGTCTGCAATCTGCCAAAAAACCCTACCAAAAATAATGTCCAACACGTCTGATAGCAAAATTAACACTGGAGTCACTAGACTTCTCCCACTATATCAGCACTCTGAAATATTCTGAAACAGAGCAAAAAGAGGCCAATCTATTAAGGGACAAAAAGACAAATTGGCAAATACAGATAAATAGGAGTGGAAGTTCAGCCTAGCCCCAGCAGGGGCAAGCTGACCACACAAGAAAATGAATTAACCAACAAGCGCAAGTGTGAACATTAGCAAAAAACAAACAACTTAAGGAGACTGGAAGAGAGCTGAAGTCCAAGACCTGAGAAGCAGACTGAATCACCAGCAGCAGGATAGGGCGTCGGCTGTCTTATATCCAGTCTGATACTCCAGAGATCCAATCGTTATCCTTCTCATCAGGTGGCAGATCACTACCACTTAAACCAACCTCACTACCTCCTGTCACCACCAGAGGGAGAACGGAAGGTAAACTCTCAACTGGAGGAGCAGAAAATGAGCTCATAACAGGATGGTTTTTTAAGTAGTGGATGTATGATAGCATGCTTAAATGAGGGAAAGATACCAGAAGAGAGAGGTTAAATATTTTAGTTAGGTGAGGGGTGACAGCAGGGGAAAGGGACTGGAGGAGACGTGACGGAAATGGGTCACTGGTGCAAGTGGTTGGGCGAGAAGATGCAAGGAGCCTGCTTACTTCTTCTGTGACTGGTTCAAAATCAGAGAGTGAGCTAGATGCAGTGGGGGAGGGAGGACAGTGCATGGTATGAGGCGATTGGGAGGTAATTTCCTGTCGAATCTGGTCAATTTTTTTCTTTGAAGTAATTGGCCAGATCGTCAACTCAGAGCTCCGTGGTTGGGGCCTGTACTCTTGGGTTGAGTAGAGAATGAAAAAGTGTCAAAGAGACGTTTCGGGTTATTGGACAGTGAGGTGATGAGGGTGTTGAAATAGGCTTGTTAGGAGAGGTGAAGGGCAGTGTTGTATGTTCTAAGCATAAACTTAAAATGGATGAAGTCTTCGTGTAGATTGGATTTTCTCCACAGACGTTCGGCGCACCTGGAGCACCGCTGCAGGAAACGTGTTTGCACCATGTGCCAGGGTTGTCGCTGTCTGCGTTGTGGTGTTCTATTTATAGGGGGTGCAAATTCATCCAGGGCACTTTGAAGTGTTTCATTGTAATGCTTCAATGCAGAATCAGGACATGAGAGGGAGGAGATAGGGGCCAATGAAGACTGAAAGTTCTTCATAAGTTTAAGGGTGTTAATGGCCTGTATGTTTCTATAAGTCTGGACAGTGGGGGCGACCTGAGCAGCCTGGCAGTTCTTGATAGAGCATGAAAGGAGATCGTGGTCAGAGAGCAGGAGAGGAAAGTTTGCAAAATCATCCACTGCACAAAGCCGAGAGAAGACCAAGTCGAGGGAGTTTCCGCCTTCATGTCTTATTGGATTCGATAAATTGAGAAAAATGGGACCATCGGTGTGTTTATACGAGCTTCCCTCATTTAGATATAGTTATTATAAGTTTTACAGTGAAATTGCAACTTGGAGAAAGGGGGGGATGAACTTCTCCAGATTGCCCCTTTCGCAATGTAACCGACCCTAGGCTATAAGATACCCCTCCCTTACAATTTTTCAGTTGAAGCTGGAGTTTTGATGCTGAAAAGACCTGCAGATGTCCGGGGACGTCTGGCTAGGCGGCCCAACCCGCTTGCCACACATGGTATGTCTAATACCAACTAAGCACATGTAAGTGTTACTCTGTTTTTTAATCCTTGTTGTTTTTATATTGGCATTGTACTTATTTAATGTCTCAACTTTGTAACAACTTTTATCTATGTAATCACTGCCCACCTTTTGGGAATAAATGATAAATCTATCAGTTTGTCTCCATGCTCTAAGAAACGAACTATGCGCCTTTTTTAGATAATCGCTACTAATTTGGGGGTTTGCCACGGACCCTCTTAATTAACTCTTTGATTAAGTGAATCGTAGCTGGTGGCAGCGTGGTGTGTTCGGTTGGTTGGGCTAGTTGGCAGTACGGAAGGGTCTTAAATGCTGAATGAGTGGCTGTGGCCAAAGCATTGATAATTCCCTCACTGCAGTAGTCTAATTGCCCATGCACAACAAGCAGCCCATACTAATTATCCTAGGTGTAGTTCCCTGACTGACCTGAGGATAAGGAGGGGCGCCGGAGAGCTGCGAGTTCCAAAGTTGAACTGCGACGGTGGGATAGCCATATATCCCCACAGTTCTTGGAAGGTTGTTAGCAGTGGTGGGGCATCCAAAATACCCCCCTGCGATAAATTGTTAGAGCAAGAATAGCTTGCTGTATATTTTTGTCACATGGTACCAGTGGCGGGATAACTAAGATAAGCCCCCACTGTGCCTGTGATAGCCATGTGCTGGCAGTGCGTTGCATCCCTCAGTCTGCTGACATACCCGTGCCAGTGGTGGGACCGTGACATATTGGTGGCACAGGGTGCGCTTTCATCACAAGTCACTATACCCTCCAGTCCAGACTCAGAAACCAGCAAATCCCTGCAGTTACTGCAAAATTATAGATTTAGACTGAACAACCCTTTTTAAACAGAGGCGATAAAAAATATTCAAAGTGTAAAACAAGTTCAAGCTGAAAAACACTTAACTTACCCCTAATATAATTTAGCTGTGATGAGAAAATGAAGAAAACTGTCCAAATTCTTCCAGCTGTATACCACACAGTAGACATTTTACAGAATCCTGGAAGGGAAAAAACATACCTCTATAAATGCATTTTATTCAATATTTGCATATGAATTCTGCTAATCAACATGAAAAAAACCTCTACATTAACTCCTTCCCCTCCTTGGCTTTTTCAGTTTCCGTTTTTTTGCTCCCCTTCTTCCCAGAACTTTTTTATTTTTCCGTCAATATGGCCATATAAGGCTTGTTTGCTTGTTTTTTTTCGAACGACACCATTGGTTTTGCCATATAGTGTACTGGAAAACAGGAAAAAAAATTCAAAGTGGGGTAAAAATGCAAAAAATAGTGCAATTCCACGATTGTTTTCTTGTTTTGCCAATTTACCATGTTCACTAAATGCTAAAAAAAGGTCCTGCCATTATGATTCTCCAGGTCAGTATGATTTTGTAGATACCAAAACATGTCTAGGTCCTTTTTTAGTTAAGTGGTGAAAAAAAAAAATCCAGTTTACTAAAAAAAAACATTTTCCGAGACCTGTAGCGTCTCCATTTTTCGTGATCTGGGGCTGGGTGAGGGCTGCACTGGGCGGAACTCTGCTGCAGACCCCAGGTTTTCATGCCAACCTATCGGCGACCAGCGGTCATGTGTCACGGGCACCGATGGGTGAGGTGATGCGCTTCTGACACGACCATGCTAAATGACGCTGTCAGAGACTGACAGCGGCATTTAACATGTTAACAGCTGCGGGTGGATCGCAATTCCACCCGCGGCTGTAAGGGGGCACATGTCAGCTGTTCAAATCAGCTGACATGTGCCAGAAAGTTGCAGGCTCATCGCCGGAGCCTGCACCAAACAGGGGGAGCCAACCCAAATATATGGGTGGGAAAGAGGTTAAGTAACACGTGTACAAGATTTAATTCTTAAAAAATATTAAAAAAGTCATTTCTTTAGGAATTTGTATTTTATTAAAACAGTTATTAAACAGATAAGAAATTTCACAAAAAATTGTGGGGTCCACTTTCTCCTGTTACCCTTGTAAAGATGAAAACTTTGGGGCTAAAGCAACATTTTCATAGGAAAAAAAGAATTTTCACAACTCAATATTATAAATTTATGATCAGCATGGTCATCACACTCATCTGTAAATTCATGGATGGGTGCAATTTCCAAAAAGTAATCACTTGGTGGGTAGGGGTTCTGCTGCTCTGGCACCACAATGGCACTGCAAATGCTACAAGGCATCTACAATCCAACCCCTTCTGAGACCTGCATTGTGCCCAAGTTTACGACTACATACAGTAAGTACGGAAAGTATTCAGACCTCTTTAAATTTTTCACTCTTTGTTTCATTGCAGCCATTTGGTAAATTCAAAAAAGTTCATTTTTTTCTTATTAATATACACTCTACACCCCCCCATCTTGACTGGAAAAAAAAAAAAAAAAAAAAACAAAAACAGAAATGTAGACATTTTTGCAAATTAAAGAAAAAAAAAGGAAAAATCACATGGTCATAAGTATTTAGACCGTTTACACAGTATTGAGTAGAAGCACCCTTTTGAGCTAGTACAGCCATGAGTCTTCTTGGGAATGATGCAACAAGTTTTTCACACCTGGATTTGGGGATCCTCTGTCATTCTTCCTTGCAGATCCTCTCCAGTTCCACGAGGTTGGATGGCGAGCGTTGGTGGACAGCCATTTCCAGGTCTCTCCAGAGATGCTCAATTGGATTTAGGTCAGGGCTCAGGCTGGGCCAGTCAAGAATGATCAGAGTTGTTCTGAAGCCACGCCTTTGTTATTTAAGCTGTGTGCTTAGGGTCATTGTCTTGTTGGAAGGTGAACCTTCAGCAAAACCTGAGGTCCAGAGCACTCTGGAAGAGGTTTTCATCCAGGATCTCTATGTACTTGTCCACATTCATGTTTCCTTCAATTGCAACCAGTTGTCCTGTCCCTGCAGTTGAAAAACACCCCCACAGCATGATGCTGCCACCACCATGCTTTACTGTTGAGATTGTATTGGGCAGGTGATGAGCAGTGCCTAGTTTTCTCCACACATACTGCTTACAATTATCACCAAAAAGTTCTATCTTCGTCTCATCAGACCAGAGAATCTTATTTCTCATAGTCTGGGAGTCCTTCATATGTTTTTTAACAAACTCTATGCATGCTTCCATATGTCTTGCACTGAGGAGAGGCTTACATCAGGCCACTCTGCCATAAAGGCCCGACTGGTGGAGGGCTGCAGTGATAATTGAAAGTTGTGGAACTTTCTCCCATCTCCCTACTTCATCTGCGGAGCTCAACAACAGTGATCTTGGGGTTCTTCTTTACCTCTCTCAACAAGGCTCTTCTCCCATGATTGGTCAGTTTGACTGGACGGCCAGGTCTAGGAAGACTTCTGGTGGTCCCAAACTTCTTCCATTTAAGGATTATGGAGGCCACGGTGCTCTTAGAAACCTTGAGTACTGCAGAAATTCTTTTGTAACCTTGGTCAGATCTGTGCCTTGCCACAATTCTGTCTCTGAGCTCCTTGGCCAGTTCCTTTGACCTCATGATTCCCATTTGGTCTGACATGCACTGTGAGCTGTGAGGTCTTATATAGACGGGTGTGTGCTTTTCCAAACCAAGTCCTATCAGTTTAAACACAGCTGGACTCCAATAAAGGAGTAGAACCATCTCAAGGAGGATCACAAAGAAATGGACAGCATGTGACTTAAATATGAGTGTCTGAGCAAAGGGTCTGAATACTTATGACCATGTGATATTTCAGCTTTTCTTTTTTAATAAATTTGCAAAAATTTCTACATTTCTGTTTTTTTTCAGTCAAGATGGAGTTCAGAACGTACATTAATGAGAAAAGAAATGGCTGCAATGAAACAAAGTGAAAAATTTAAAGGGGACTGAATACTTTCCGTACCCACTGTATGGGGTAGCTGTGTAGTCAGAAGAAATTGCACAAACTAGTTGTGAAGTCCATTTTATCCATGTGAAAATTTTAAAAAAATTACCTGAAAAATTTTTTAGTTAAAAAAAATAAATAAATTTTCAATTTGCAAAAAATCCTGTGAAGCACCTAAAGGGTTAAGAAGCTTTCCCAATGCAGTCTTGAATGAGATGAAGTTAGCTCACTGGAAAATGGAGTCTTATTTGCAGGTTTTCTGACACATAGGCTCCTCAACGTTACTTCAAGAGTGAAACGGTCGCTAAAACTATAGGTTTTTCAAAATTTCATTAAAAAAAAATAAAAAATTAAGAATTGCTGCTAAAAAGTTTAGCCTCCAAACATCCTAATGAAATTAAAAATGAATCTTACAAGAATGATGCTGATGTAAAATAGACAAGTGGTAAATGTTATTAACTATTGTGTGACTGGTTTAACCCCTTCATGACCAAGCCTATTTTGACCTTAATGACCAGGCTATTTTTTGCAATTCTGACCAGTGTCCCTTTATGAGGTAATAACTCAGGAACGCTTCAACGGATCCTAGCGATTCTGAGATTGTTTTTTCCTGACATATTGGGCTTCATGTTAGTGGTAAATTTAGGTCGATAATTTTTGCGTTTATTTGTGAAAAAATCAGAAATTTGGCGAAAATGTCGCAATTTTCAAATTTTGAATTTTTTTTCTGTTAAACCAGAGAGTTATGTGACACAAAATAGTTACTAGATAACATTTCCCACATGTATACTTTACATCAGCACAATTTTGGAAACAAAATTTTTTTGTTAGGAAGTTATAAGGGTTAAAAGTTGACCAGCAATTTCTCATTTTTACAATAAAATTTACAAAACCATTTTTTTTAGGGACCACCTCACATTTGAAGTCACTTTGAGGGGTCTATATGGCAGAAAATACCCAAAAGTGACACCATTCTAAAAACTGCATCCCTCAGGCTACTCAAAACTACATTCAAGAAGATTATTAACCCTTCAGGTGTTTCACAAGAACTAAAGCAACGTGGAAAGAAAAAATGGACATTTTAATTTTTCCAACAAAAATTTTCTTTTAGCATCAATTTTTTTCATTTTCACATGGGCAACAGGATAAAATGGATCCTAAAATTTGTTGGACAAATTCTCCTGAGTACAACGATACCTCATATGTGGTCATAAACCACTGTTTGGGTGCACGGCAGGGCTCAGAAGGGAAGGAGCACCATTTGACTTTTTGAATGGAAAATATGCTGGAATATTTAGCGGTTGCCATGTCACGTTTGGAGAGCCTCTGTGTGCATAAACATTGGAGCTCCTCCACAAGTGACCCCATTTTGGAAACTAGACCCCCCAAGGAACTTATCTAGATGCATAGTGATCACTTTCAACCCCCAGGTACTTCACAAATTGATCTGTAAAAAAAAAAAAAAAGTACCTTTTTTTTTTTTTTTTTTTTTTTTCACAAAAATTTTCTTTTAGCCTCAATTTTTTCATTTTCACATGGGCAACAGGATAAAATGGATCCTAAAATTTGTTAAAAAATTTCTCCTGAGTACACCGATACCTCATATGTGGTCATAAACCACTGTTTGAGCGCACGGCAGGGTCCGGAAGGGAAGGAGCACCATTTGACTTTTTGAATGGAAAATTAGCTCCAATCGTTATCGGACACCATGTCGCGTTTGGAGAGCCCCTGTGTACCTAAACATTGGAGCTCCCCCACAAATGACCCCATTTTGGAAACTAGACCCCCTAAGGAACTTATCTAGATGCATAGTGAGCACTTTTAACCCCCAAGTGCTTCACAAAAGTTTATAACGCAGAGCAATGAAAATAAAAAATATTTTTTTTCCTCAAAAAATTATTTTTTAGTGCGCAATTTTTTATTTTCACAAGGGTACGAGGATAAATTAGACCCCAAAAGTTGTTGTCCAGTTAGTCCTGAGTACGCCGGTACCCCATATGTGGGGGTGAACCACTGTTTGAGCAAATGTCGAGGCTCGGAAGGGAAGTAGTGACATTTTGAGATGCTGACTTTGATGGAATGGTCTGCGGGCATCATGTTACATTTGCAGAGCCCCTGATGTACCTAAACTGTGGAACCCCCCCACAAGTGACCCCATTTTGGAGACTAGACCCCCCAAGGAACTTATCTAGATGTGTGGTGAGCACCTTGAACCCCCAAGCACTTCCCAGAAGTTTATAACGCAGAGCCATGAAAATAAAATATAATTTTTTTTCCTCAAAAAAAAGATTTTCAGCCAGCAATTTTTTATTTTCACAGGAGTAGCAGGATAAATTGGACCCCAAAAGTTGTTGTACAGTTTGTCCTGAGTACGCTGGTGCCCCATATATGGGGGTAACCATTGCTTGGGCACACATAAGGGCTCGGAATGGAAGTAGTGACGTTTTGAAATGCAGACTTTGATGGAATGGTCTGCGGTCGTCGTTAGGTTTGCAGAGCCCCTGATGTGCCTAAACAATAGAAACCCCCCACAAGTGACCCCATTTTGGAAACTAGACCTCCCAAGGAACTTATATAGATGCCTGGTGAGCACTTTGAACCCCCTAGTGCTTCACAGAAGTTTATAACGTAGAGACGTGAAAATAGAAAAAAAAAATTTTTCCACAAATAATTTTTTTAGCCCCCAATTTTTTATTTTCCCAAGGGTACCAGGAGAAATTAGACCCCCAAAGTTGTTGTGCAATTTTTCCTGAGTACGCTGATACCCCATATGTTGGGGTAAACTACTGTTTGGGCACATGTCGGGGCATGGAAGGGAGGGAACACCATTTAACTTTTTGAACGCAAAATTGGCTGGAATCAATGGTTGCACCATGTCACGTTTGGAGACCCCCTGATGTGCCTAAACAGTGGAAACCCCTCAATTCTAACTTCAACCCTAACCCCAACACACCCCTAACCCTAATCTCAACCCTAACCATAACCCTAACCACAAGCCTAACCCTAATTCCAACCCTAACCCTAATTCCAACCCTAACCCTAATTCCAACCCTAACCCTAATTCCAACCCTAACCCTAATTCTAATCCTAATTCCAACCCTAACCCTCTTTCCAACCCTAACCCTCTTTCCAACCCTAACCCTAATGGAAAAATAAAAATAAAAATAATTTCTTTATTTTATTAGTTGATCCTGCCTATGCGGGTGATAAATGGGGGGTTTATTTACATTTCATTCTATTTTGATCACTGTGAAAGTGATCAAAATGAATGAATGGAAATTGGAGCCGGCGGGCGCACTGCGCATGCGCCCGCCATTTTCCAATATGGCGGCGCCCATGGTCCGGGACCGCGGGACATCGGGAGCCATAACGGCACTCGGTGAGTACCAGGGGGTGGGAGGGGGAGCGATCGGAAGCTGGGGGGAGCGGAGGAAAGGCGGGGGGGAGATGATGACAGCGGCGGCACATCGCCGCTGTCATTCAGTGGCGGGGGGCAGATCGCCCCCGTTAACGGGTGGGGGGGTCGGATCGCTGTCACCAGCCATGTCCGATGCTACAGCAGTGTCGGACATGGCTGGATTGTAATATTTCATCAATTTTCATTGATGAAATATTACTATCGCTCTGATTGGCTGTTTCACTTTTAACAGCCAATCAGAGCGATCGTAGTCACGTGGGGGCGAAGCCACGCCCCCTATGCTGAAGAAAAAAGCCCCCTGTATTTGCGGGTCGGGTGACCTTTCAGTGACCTAGGTCACCCGACCCGCAGGGGGGCTTTAAAGTCATGACGCCACATAGGCGTCACTGGTCAGATTTGCACCAGTTTTCATGACGCCTATGTGGCGTCATTGGTCGTGAAGGGGTTAAGGACATGAAATTTCAAAATTCAGACATTGCTAAATTTTCTACATTTTTGATAATTTCACAAATGCAAGTCATATAAACCTATATTTACTACTATTTTGAACTATAAGGCGTCATCAAAAACTATCTATCTCAGAATCATTGGGCTATACAGAATGATTGCAGAGTTACTATCTCATAAATTACACTGGTCAGAATTGAAAAATTTGGCATTGACAGGAAGGTTAGAACAGGCTTCAGCAGGAAGGGGTTAAAGAACCTCACCAAAGTTATCCTCTATCCGATGGGAAGCTTAATTTCACCGGCCAATCCGTTTAAAGGGGTTGTTCACCATCTTGACTTTTAGAACAAACTCAAACTGAACATAGCGAATTATATATCCACCAAACAGGAAATACCATATGCATCAATCTGCACATAACGATAATGGGATATACACTCACTGGCCACTTTATTAGGTACACCATGCTAGTAACGGGTTGGACCCCCTTTTGCCTTCAGAACTGCCTCAATTCTTCGTGGCAGAGATTCAACAAGGTGCTGGAAGCATTCCTCAGAGATTTTGGACCATATTGACATGATGGCATCACACAGTTGGCGCAGATTTGTCGGCTGCACATCCCTGATGCGAATCTCCCGTTCCACCACATCCCAAAGATGCTCTATTGGATTGAGATCTGGTGACTGAGGAGGCCATTTGAGTACAGTGAACTCATTGTCATGTTCAAGAAACCAATCTGAGATGATTCGAGCTTTATGACATGGCGCATTATCCTGCTGAAAGTAGCCATCAGATGCCTGTTCTTAGCTGAGAGGAGTGGTACCCAGTGTGGTCTTCTGCTGCTGTAGCCCATCTGCCTCAAAGTTCGACGCACTGTGCGTTCAGAGATGCTCTTCTGCCTACCTTGGTTGTAACGGGTGGCAATTTGAGTCACTGTTGCCTTTCTATCAGCTCGAACCAGTATGCCCATTCTCCTCTGACCTCTGGCATCAACAAGGCATTTCCGGCCACAGAACTGCCGCTCACTGGATTTTTTTTCTTTTTCGGACCATTCTCTGTAAACCCTAGAGATGGTTGTGCGTGAAAATCCCAGTAGATCAGCAGTTTCTGAAATACTCAGACCAGCCCTTCTGGCACCAACAATCATGCCACGTTCAAAGGCACTCAAATCACCTTTCTTCCCCATACTGATGCTCGGTTTGAACTGCAGGAGATTGTCTTGACCATGTCTACATGCCTAAATGCACTGAGTTGCCGCCATGTGATTGGCTGATTAGAAATTAAGTCTTAACACACAGTTGGACAGGTGTACCAAATAAAGTGGCCAGTGAGTGTATATGTGCTGTAGGAACGAATGGCAGACCATTTGGAATAAACTGGAAACCAAATAGAGAACGCCGAACATGTGGTCAAGAAAAATGTGGAATATACAAGTAAAAATAAAAAAAAACTTTATTGAACAGTGGGTGGCAATGGATGGCACTACATACGACCAAGTGACCGCACTCATGTAAAAACAGAAATGAGACCAAATGCAGAGAGATAAAATGGAAGACCATTAAAAAGGAGACCATGCACAGGTATCGAGCTATTAATGAACAAATAACACGTAACCAGTATATAGTGGGGAAAAAAGTATTTAGTCAGCCACCAATTGTGCAAGTTCTCCCACTTAAAAAGATGAGAGAGGCCGGTAATTGACATCATAGGTGGACCACAACTATGAGAGTCAAAATGAGAAGTCAAATCCAGAAAATCACCTGATTTGGCAAGATTTATTTTGCAAATTATGGTGGAAAATAAGTATTTGGTCACCTAAAAACATGCAAGATTTCTGGCTCTCACAGACCTGTAATTTCTTTAAGAGGCTCCTCTGTCCTCCACTCATTACCTGTAGTAATGGCACTTGTTTGAACTTGTTATCAGTATAAAAGACACCTGTCCACAACCTCAAACAGTCACACTCCAAACTCCACTAGGTGAAGACCAAAGAGCTGTAGAAGGACACCAGAAACAAAACTGTAGCCCTGCACCAGGCTGGGAAGACTGAATCTGCAATAGGAAAGCAGTTTGGTGTGATGAAATAAACTGGGAGCAATAATAAGAAAATGGAAGACATACAAGACCACTTATGATCTCTCTCGATCTGGGGCTCCACGCAAGATCTCACCCCATGGGGTAAAATGATCACAAGAACGGTGAGCAAAAATCGAAGAAGCACACGGGGGGGACATAGTGAATGACATGCACAGAGCATGGACTACCGTAACAAAGGCTACCATCAGTAACACACCAGGCCGCCAGGGACTAAAATAATGAAGTGCCAAACGTGTCCCCCTGCTTAAGCCGGTACATGTCCGGGCCCGTCTGAAGTTTGCTAGAGAGCATTTGGATTATCCAGAAGAGTATTGCGAGAATGTCATATGGTCTGATGACACCAAAGTAGAACTGTTTGGCAGAAACAAAACTTGTGTTTGGAGCAGATAGAATGTTGAGTAGCATCCAAAGAACACCATACCTACTGTGAAGCATGGGCGTGGCAACATCATGCTTTGGGGCTGTTTCTCTGCAAAGGGACCAGGACGACTGATTCGTGTACATGAAAGAATGAATGGGGCCAGGTATTTTGAGATTTTGAGTGCAAACCTCCTTCCATCAGCAAGGGCATTGAAGATGAAACATGGATGGGTCTTTCAGCATGATGATGATCCCAAGCACACCGCTAGGGCAATGAAGGAGTGGCTTCGTAAGAAGCATATGAAGGTTCTGGAGTGGCCTAGCCAGTCTCAAGATCTCAACCCCATAGAAAACCTTTGGAAGAATTTGAAAGTCCGTGTTGCCCAGTGACAGGTCCAAAACATCACTGCTCTAGAGGAGATCTGCATGGAGGAATGGGCCAACATACCACCAACAGTGTGTGCCAACCTTGTGAAGACTTAGGCTATGTGCACACGCTGCGGATTCACCAGAGGATTATTCCGTGCGGATCCGCAGGTAAATTGACCTGCAGTTTTACCTGTGGATTGGCCAGCGGTTTTCCCCTGCGGTTTGACACCTGGACATTGGAATAGGTGGCAAACCACAGCGGAATCCGCAGAAAGAATTGACATATCAATTCTTTCTGCGGATTTAAAACCGCAGCTTTTCCGCAGTGAAAAAACCGCAGCATGTGCACTGCGGATTGTAAATCCCATAGACTTACATGGTACTGTACACTGTCTGCGGAACTGCTGCGGATCCACAGAGGCCAAATCTGCTGCGGATCCGCAGCAGGATCCTCAGTGTGTGCACATACCCTTACAGAAAACGTTTGACCTAAGTCATTGCCAACAAAGGATATATAGCAAAACATTGAGATTAACTTTTGTTAATGACCAAATACTTATTTTTACTATAATTTGCAAAATGAATCTTGCCAAATCAAACAAGGTGATTTTCTGGATTTGCTTTCTCATTTTGACTCTCATAGTTGTGGTCTACCTATGATGGCAATTAAAGGCCTCTCTCATCTTTTTAAGTGGGAGAACTTGCACAATTGGTGGCTGACTAAATATTTTTATTCTCCACTGTGTGTGTGTGTGTGTGTATATATATTATATATATACATATATATACATATATATATATATACATATATATACATATATATATATATATATATATATATATATATATATATATATCTGCATGTTGCCTAGAAAATGGTTATAGGGATTTAGCTAGAATCTCAAATGACATGATAATAGGGAAAGTACATGAGAATACAACCAGGCCTGCTGGATATAAAAATAGAAAAGAGGATCAGTATAAAGGTTTTACACAAGTCATAGATCAATTGTAAGTCAGCCTGATATACTACTATGATGATAAGATAAAATAAGATAAAGTGTCATATGTGCATCAATATGCATGTAGCCAGCAGGGGGTGTCACAAGGACAATAATATCATAGCACCAAAAACAAAGGGGGTGCACCAGGAGAAATTAGCCCAGGCAGATAGCATCAATATCGTAGATGTACGTACACACAATGTGTGTGTCTCAAGCAGAGGTGTATGAAAACTCAAGAGCTAAATGAAAGCTCCATGAAAAGGAAATCACCTAGAAAGAGGTCCCCAGTCCAAGTGCGAAACACACCCTGACGCCCATTTCGGAATAGGTCCTTCATCAGGGAGTAATCTTGACTGTTACTAGTTTTTCTATAAATGCTTAAAGTTAATGCCCCTAAATATCCCTGCCAGTTTCATGTCGTTAAATGTCTTTTTGCTTCACTTCCTATGCCCTGGCAGCAGCTCTGTTGTCATAGCAATCACTTCCTGTTCAGATTACTCTGCTCCCTTCTACATTTCCAATCATTCCCCTGTAAATCCATCTACACTTCTCCCACTCCTCCCCCAGTCACACCCCCCCCCCCCCCATCTCCTGTACAAGACACTGCAGGTAATAGCAGTAATGTACAAAACACTTACACTAGCCATGACAATAAATTATCTCCTGCTCTCTCTTTACTGACATCAATGATTGGATGAAGAGAGATCTGAATGTAGATAATCTCTGCCCTATTAGTATAATGAAGACAACTGCCTAACAGGCCATGCCCTACACCAAAGACAACTGCCTAACAGGCCAAGCCATACACCAAAGACAACAGCCCATGCCCTACACCAAAGACAACTGCCCAACAAGCAATGGCCTATGCCAAAGACAACTTTTAAAAGCAGCAATCTGATTCAATTGCTACCATTAACTGAAAATGTAAAAAGCTCCTTGTAGGAAAAGTGATGGCTGTATCAGAGTTTAAACTAACCTGTCAACAGTTTTACCCATTTTACAGTGCCTTGCGAAAGTATTCGGCCCACTGGAACTTTTCAACCTTTTCCCACATATCATGCTTCAAACAAAGATACCAAATGTAAATTTTTGGTGAAGAATCAACAACAAGTGGGTCACAATTGTAAAGTTGATCGAAATGTATTGGTTATTTTTAATTTTTGTAGAAAGTCAAAAATTAAAATGTGGGGCGTGCAATATTATTTGGCCCCTTTACTTTCAGTGCAGCGAACTCACTCCAGAAGTTCATTGCGGATCTCTGAATGATCCAATGTTGTCCTAAATGACTAATGATGATAAATATAATCCACCTGTGTGTAATCAAGTCTCCGTATAAATGCACCTGCTCTGTGATAGTCTCAGGGTTCTGTTTGAAGCACAGAGAGCATCATGAAGACCAAGGAACATAACAGGCAGGTCCGTGATATTGTTGTGGAGAAGTTTAAAGCCGGATTTAGATACAAAATTATTTCCAAAACTTTAAACATCCCAAGGAGCACTGTGCAAGCAATCATATTGAAATGGAAGGAGTATCATACCATTGCAAATCTACCAAGACCCGGCCGTCCCTCTAAACTTTCATCTCAAACAAGGAGAAGACTGATCAGAGATGCAGCCAAGAGGCCCATAACCACTCTGGATGAACTTCAGAGATCTACATCTGAGGTGGGCCAGTCTGTCCATAAGACAACAATCAGTCATACACTGCACAAATCTGGCATTTATGGAAGAGTGTCAAGAAGAAAGCCATTTCTCAAAGATATCCATAAAAAGTGTCGTTTAAAGTTTGCAACAAGCCACCTGGGAGACACACCAAACATGTGGAAGAAGGTGCTCTGGTCAGATGAAACCAAAATCGAACTTTTTGGCAACAATGCCAGACGATATGTTTGGCGTAAAGGCAACACAGCTCATCACCCTGAACACACCATACCCACTGTCAAACATGGTGGTGGCAGCATCATAGATTGGGCCTGCTTTTCTTCAGCAGGGACAGGGAAGATGGTTAAAATAGATGGGAAGATGGATGGAGACAAATACAGGACCATTCTTGAAAAAAACCTGTTGGAGTCTGCAAAAGACCTGAGACTGGAAAGGAGATTTGTCTTCCAACAAGACAATGATCCCAAACATAAAGCAAAATCTACACTGGAATGGTTCACAAATAAACATATCCAGGAGTTAGAATGGCCACGTCAAAGTCCAGACCTGAATCCAATTGAGAATCTGTGGAAAGAGCTGAAAACTGCTGTTCACAAACGATCTCCATCAAACCTCACTGAGCTCGAGCTGTTTGCCAAGGAAGAATGGGCAAGAATTTCAGTCTCTCGATGTACAAAATTCATAGAGACATACCCCAAGCGACTTGCAGCTGTAATCGCAGCAAAAGGTGGCGCAACAAAGTATTAAGTTAAAGGGGACTAATAATACTGCACGCCCCACTTTTCAGTTTTTGACTTTCCACAAAAATTAAAAATAGCCAATAAATTTTGTTCAACTTCACAATTGTGTCCCACTTGTTGTTGATTCTTCACCAAAAATTTACATTTGGTATCTTTATGTTTGAACCATGATATGTGGGAAAAGGTTGAAAAGTTCCACAGAGCCTAATACTTTCACAAGGCACTGTAAGATGTGGCCGCTGCCTTTCAGGGCTGATCTATAGCATTCTATAATGCTGTAGATAAACCCCCGATCCGACGTGAAAGATAAGAAAAATAACTTTTATTATACTCAACCGGGGGGTGGTCCGGTCCGATGGGTTTCGCAGGTCTTGGTCCGGCATACAGGACTTCTCCCGTGCTTCCCCTATACTCTGGAACTCTCTACCCCAACACATCAGGCTTTCGCTTACCACGGAAACCTTCAAAAGGAACCTGAAGACCCACCTCTTCCGACAAGCCTACAACTTGCAGTGATCCTCAGTCTGCTGAACAGCCGCACGACCAACTAAACCCTCTCAGTGTATCCTCACCCATCCCCTATAGACTGTGAGCCCTCGAGAGCAGGGTCCTCTCTCTTTCTGAACTTGTGTATGCCTGCTTTGTTCATGCTTATGGTACTGGTCTATATTTGCCCCTTTCACATGTAAAGCGCCATGGAATAAATGGCGCTATAAAAATGTATAATAATAATGCCGTAGATAAGCCCTGAAAGATGGTGGCTGTAACTTATATTGGCCAAACCTGGTGACAGGTTACCTTTAAATAATAAAAATATAAATGGCTAAAGGCGCAAGATCATAAGTAAAATGCCCTAACCAAATGTTTTATAAAAGTCATTGTGTGTTCATATTATAAACGAGTCGTAGTAGTTGACTTGTGGATATAGCAAGTAGATTTATTCAGTCTTTGGTACATGGCATTGATTTTAAGCGAGCGCCTGTGGTATGTAACACTTTCAGGTTGTACTATATGTAGGTGCCTTACAGTTCTTGGGAAACACAGTATTCATGTGCATGACATCTTGCTGTTTACACATTGATAATGTTGTGCTCTTTTCAGCAATTCTTCATGCTGCAGTTCATCTCTTAATATAATAGGTTATTTTACCATTTATGAGATACCGTATTTTTCGGACTATAAGATGTACAAGACCATAAGACGCACACCAAATTTTCAGAAGGAAAATGGGGAAAAAAAATTAATGCATTAAATAGAGGTCCGTCCTACCGTCCTGAATTCAGCTTACTCGGGAGGAGGGGAGGGATAGGCAGCGCTGGTGGCATCAGGAGTCAGGCGATTCTTCCGGTGGTCCGACGCTGCAGGGCGATGACCTCGCTCCTATCCTAGCCTGGTGCAGCAGGTTTGGAGGTGCTCGGTGGTGCTGGGGGCTCCGGTGACATTTTGTGAAAGCCCGGAGCCCCCACATTTCTATTGCCTCAATGCTGTGGCCTCTGGTAAAATGGCCTTCGGAGGTGGCACATGCACAGATTGAAATCTCATCAACGAGATCTCATCCCGAGATCTCAATCTGCGCATGCGCCGCCTCCGACGGCCATTTTCCTGGAGGCCAGATAGATCTCAATTTGCACCTTGAGAATCAAGGCTAAGAGATATCTCATCTCGAAATCTCGGGAGCAGAGATCTCAATCTGCGCATGCGCCACCTCCTTTTGGCATAAGGACTTACCATGTAAAATATGTTGACATTAAATTTAGATTTCCCTCTTGCTCAAATATATATATTATATATATATATATATACACACACGCACACACAGTGTATATTATATATATATATTTATTATACACACATACATATACACATACACACACACATTTGGTATCGCAGCGTTCAGCAACGCCCGGTCTATCAAAATATAAAATCAACTAATCTGATCGGTAAACAGCATAACATAGCATACATAACGCGGGATATGCAAGACGATAAATACTAAACAAACATTTAAAACTGCAATATGATGTGCCATTGAGCAACCAGTAAATGATAAGTAATCTTAAAAAAAGAAAATTCTAAAATATCTATGACCAAAAAGGAACAAAATTAGGTGGTAAGACCTTCAAAAACTTGCTACTTAATTTTTACCATGCATTTCCTTGGCACCCTAATAAATTATATACATATATACACACACACACACAGTATATATATATATATATATATATATATATATATATATATATATATATATATATATATATATATATATATATATACACACACACACACACACACACAGGGGTTGCACAAAATAATGGAAACACCTGGAAACATCAACAAAAGTTAGTTTAATATGGTGTAGATCCACCTTTTGTGGCGATTACAGCCTCAATTCTCCAAGTTATGGATTCATACAATGTGTGAATTGTTTCCAAAGGAATTGTAGCCCATTCTTCAGTTAAAACACCCTTCAGTTCTTTGAGCGACGATGGCGGCGGAAATCGATGTCTAACTTGAATCTCTAAAATCGGCCATAAATGCTCAATAATGATGAGGTCTGGGGATTGTGGGGGCCAGATGAGATGCTCAACTTCATTACAATGTTCCTCGTGCCATGCTTTAACGATTCTAGCTGTATGAATTGGTGCATTATCATCCTGAAAGATGGCGTTCCCCTCCGGGAACAGTGCTTGAAACTTGGTCGCCCAAAATGCCTAAATAATCGTGGCTGTTAATTCTTCCATGAAGGGATATCATTGGCCCGGTGGATCTCCACAAAATAGCACCCCAGATCATCACAGAACCTCCGCCATGTTTTACGGTTGGGAGAAGGCAGTCTGGATGGAATGCTTCTTTCAGCTGTCTCCAAACGTACACTCGGCCGGAGGTCGGAATTAGGGTAAACGATGATTCGTCTGAGAATATCACGTCTCCACTGCTCGAGGGACCAATTCTGGAGGTTTCTACACCACTCTAAACGCTTGGAAACATTTGTCATTGAGAGCAGCGGTTTTCGAATTGCAGCTCTTCCGTGGAATCCAGATTTGTGCAGCTCCCTACGAACAGTTTTTGTGGAAACTGGGTTCTGTAGGTGTTCATTGAGCTCAGCAGTGATTTTCGGAGCCATGGTCTTGCGATCCTCTCTCACAATTCGCTTTAGAGTCCGACGGTCTCTCTCAGTCAACTCCGACTTTCGGCCAGACCTGTGCTTTGCTGCGGATGTTTTTCCTTCTCTTTCAAACGCAGTCATTACTTTGGAGACAGTACCTCTTGACACGCCAAGCATTCGGGCACTTTCTGTTACACTAGCGCCTGCCATACGAGCACCAACAATTTGGCCTCTTTGAAAATCTGAGAGGTCTACCATTGGTATCAGGTTCTCATCAATGTTCTTACAATTCTGCAAAACAAACCGTTAATTTACATACACATATCACAAATAATCAACTACAAAATATTACCATATGTCACGGTTTGCATGTTTATAAAATGTTCGAAGATTATGACGCCAAAACGTTAGGCGTTTCCATTATTTTGCCCAACCCGTGTATGTATGTATGTGTGTATATATGTATATAAACACACACACACACACACACACACACACACACACAAATGCTCAAAAAAATAAAGGGACCACAAACAACAGAATATAACTCCAAGTAAATCAAACTTCTGTGAAATCAAACTGTCCACTTAAGAAGCAACACTGATTGACAATCAATTTCACATGCTGTTGTGCAAATGGAAAGACAACAGATGGAAATTATTGGCAATTATCAAGACACCCTCAATAAAGGAGTACTAATGCTTTCTTGCTGTTTTGGTCACTTTTGAATGTTGGTTGTGCTTTCACAATCGTGGTAGCGTGAGACAGACTCAAGTGCAGCTCATCCAGGATGGCACATCAATGCGAGCTGTGGCAAGGTTTGCTGTGTCTGTCAGCGTAGTGTCCAGAGGCTGGAGGCGCTACCAGGAGACAGGCCAGTACACCAAGAGACATGGAGGAGGCCGTAGGAGGGCAACAACCCAGCAGCAGTACCGCTATCTCCGCCTTTGTTTAAGGAGGAACAGGATGAGCACTGCGAGAGCCCTGCAATGTGACCTCCAGCAGGCCACAAATGTGCATGTGTCTGCACAAACGGTTAGAAACCGACTCCATTGTTTGTGGGCCCGACGTCCACATATGGGGGTTGTGCTCATAGCCCAACACCGTGCAGGATGCTTGGCATTTGCCACAGGACACCAGGATTGGCACATTTGCCACTGGCGCCCTGTGCTCTACACAGATGAAAGCAGGTACACAGTTAGCACATGTGACAGACATGACAGAGTCTGGAGACGCCGTGGAGAGCGATTTGCCGCCTGCAACATCCTTCAGCATGACCTGTTTGGCAGTGGGTCAGTAATGGTGTGGGGTGGCATTTCTTTGGGGGGCCGCACAGCCCTCCATGGGCTCACCAGAGGTAGCCTGACTGCCATTAGGTACCGAGATGAGATCCTCTGACCCCATGTGAGACCATATGCTGGTGCGGTTGGCCCTCTGTTTCTCCTAATGTAGGACAAAGTCAGACCTCATGTGGCTGGAGTGTGTCAGCAGTTCCTGCAAGATTTAGGCATTGAAGCTATGGACTGGCACGCCCATTCCCCAGACCTGAATCCGATTGTGCACATCTGGGACATCTTGTCTCGCTCCATCCACCAACGTCACGTTGCACCACAGACTCTCCAGGAGTTGGCGGATGCTTTAGCCCAGGTCTGGGAGGAGATCTCTCAGGAGACCATCCATAACCTCATAAGGAGCATGCCCAGGAGTTGTAGGGAGGTCATACAGGCACGTGGAGGCCACACACAATACTGAGCCTCATTTTGACTTGTTTTAAGGACATTACATTCCACTTTTAATTTTGTGTGTGACTCCAAATACTGGCCTCCATTGGTTAATTAATTTGATTTTCATTGATGATTTTTGTGTGATTTTGCTGTCAGCACATTCAACTTTGTACAGAACAAAGTATTCAATGAGAATATTTCAGTCATTCAGATCTAGGATTTGTAGTTTGAGTGTTCCCTTTATTTATTTTTTTGAGCAGTGAATATTATATGTCAACCAGATACCCTCTTTAATAAAATGGTACATAAATGGTTTAAAAAAAAAAAAAAATGTGTGTGGGCTCTCGTGTAATTTTAATAACCAGCAGCGGGAAAGCTGACGACTGATGTTAATATTCTGCGAAGGAACCCAATAGCCATACAGGTTCCCAGGCTATTAATATCAGCTCACAGATGTTTGCTTAGCCTTTACTGGCTAGTTTACAGGGGAACCCCAGAAAAAAAAAAATTGACATGGTTTCCCCTATAAAATCAAACCAGCAAAGGCTAGGCAGAAAAAAATGCGGGCTGATATTAACCCCTTCATGACCGGAGCTTTTTTCGGTTTTGCGTTTTCGTTTTTCAATCCCCTTCTTCCCAGAGCAATAACTTTTTTATTTTTCCGTCAATATGGCAATATGAGGGTTTATTTTTTGTGGGACAAGTTGTACTTTTGAACTACACCATTGGTTTTACCATGTTGTGTACTAGAAAACAGGGGAAAAAAAATTCAAGAGTGGTGAAATTGCAAGAAAAGTGCAATTCCACACTTGTTTTTTGTTTGGCTTTTGTGCTGGGTTTACTAAACACTAAAACTGACCTGCCATTATGATTTAACAGGTCATCACGAGTTCATAGACACCAAACATGTCTAGGTTCTTTTTTATCTAAGTGGTGAAAAAGAATTCCAAAGTTTGCTTAAAAAAAAATTTTGCGCCATTTTCCGAGACCCGTAGTTTCTCCATTTTTCGTGATCTCGGGTTGGGTGAGGGCTTATTTTTTGTGCGCTGAGCTGACGTCTTTAATGATACCACTTTTGTGCAGATACGCTCTTTTGATCGCCCACAAAAGAGGCGGAGGGAGATGGGGACAGGCGCAGAGATCTTCACTGCGCAGGCGCCAGATTCCCAGCCCTGCTGTATGAATACATCTTAACTCAGGCGCGATATCCTTACATCACCTTAAGTAAGTTCCTGGGCAGCGCATACGGCGCATACCCGAGAACTGATTGCAGAGTGCAGGTGACATCACGAGAAAGAGAGGCGGCGGCGCAATGAGGCCAGAGGGGGATGATGGATGGCTGCAAGGCGGTTGAAAACACACCTCCCTGACTCAATAGAGGTATGGCGGGAAATGTATAAAACTCATTTCAGCATTCCTAGGGATAACAAACATAAGAGCCACCTTCACAGAATGCAGCCTTTGTGCTGCTGAAGGTGGCTCTTTTACTTTAATAGGCCTTGGTGTGTGTGTGTGTGTGTGTGTGTGTGTGTGAGTGTGTGGTGACAGGTTCCCTTTAATGCAATGTTGCAGTGACCAAAAAAACGTAATTCTGGCGTTTTGATTTTTTCCTGCTACGTCATTTAGCGATCAGGTTAATCCTTTTTTTTATTGATAGATCGGGCGATTCTGAGCGTGGCGATAACAAATATGTGTATGTTTGATTTTTTTATTGTTTATTTTGAATGGGGAAAAAAGGGGGGTGATTTAAACTTTTATTTTTTTTATATTTTTAAAACTAATTTCCTTTCACTTTTGGCTTGCTTCAAAAGCCTTCATGGTAGGCTAGAAGCTGCCATAGCTTGATCGGCTCTGCTACATAGAGGAGATGCTCAGATCGCCTCTATGTAGCAGAATTCAGGGCTATAGAGTCGGTAAGCCAAACCTCCGACTCCTCAATTTCCATGACACCAACTCCGACTCCACAGCCCTGGCAGAATTACTGCATTGCTATGAGCGCCGACCACAGGGTGGCGCTCATAGCAAACCGGCATCAACAACCATAGAGGTCTCAAGGAGGCCTCTGGTTGTTATGCCAATGAACCGATGACCCCCGATCACGTGACGGGGGATCAGCGGTGTGCATATTTCCGGCCCGATGGCCGGGAGCGCGCATTAAATGCCGCTGTCAGTTTGAAAGCGGCATTTAACTAGTTAACAGGCGTGGGTGGCTCGACATTCCACCCGCGCCTATTGCGGGCACATGTCACCTGTTCAAAACAGCTGACATGTCCCAGCTTTGATGCGGGCTCACCGCCAATGGATGTACTATCCAGTCCAATGGCAGTAAGGGGTTTATAGCCTGGGAAGGGGCCGTGTATATTGGCACCCCCCAGGCTAAAAACATCAGCTCTCAGATGCTCCAGAAATGGTGCATCTTATATATGCACCAATTCTGGCACTTAGCCTCACTCTTCCCACTTGCCCTGTAGGGGTGGCAAGTGGGGTAATATTTGTGGGGTTGATGTCACCTGTGTATTGTTTGGTGACATCAAGCACACAGATTAGTAATGGAGAAGCGGCAATAAGACACCTATCCATTACTAATCCTATAGTTATATGGTAGATAAAGACACAGCGAGAAAAAAGTCCTTTGTTTGAAATAGCCACAGACTCCTTTATTGAATCTTAATTTACCATACTTACTGCACCGCCTAATCCCCGAATCACTCGATCTCCTGCAACAAAAATAAGATAAGCCAACACAAATACTCCCTGTCTGACATAGTCCATTTACTGAGTGTCCCATGACGATCTCACGTGTAGAACAGTCACATTGAGAGATGCGTCTGCTCTACACGGCCTCCGGTGATACACTGCAGGAACAATCACCTCCTGTCAGTGTATCACTGAAAGTTCACCGATTGCGCAAGTAACAAACACTAACTCCGTTGAACTCGGCAGCGCAGTGGTACACTACGGGAGGATCACCTCCTGTCAGTGTATCACCAGGGGCCGGGTAGAGCAATCACATCTCCCAATGTGACTGTTCTACACGTGAGATCATCGTGGGACACTTGTTATTAAATGTACTACGACGGAAAGGTAAGTATATGTTGGTTTATTATTTTATTTTTGCTGCAGGAGATTGAGGGCGTTGGGGATTAGGTGTTTGGGGAGTATGAATGTTTTTTTTGTTTTACAATTGAACATAGTCGCCAGATGATGGGACTACTGTCCCATCATCAGCTCATACTGTCATGTCACTTATACTGTATGTGACAGCAGACATAGCGGGATTTGAGTAGTAGTCCCATCAAACGATGCCTGGCTACACACAGACATCCACACACAAAGACAGAAGCGCGCACATATTTTCCGCCCAAACACAGTCTCAGCCCACACACTCTTCCTCCTTCCTTTCAGCATCGTTTTTGGCACAGAAATCCACAGCTAATTCGTAAACCTTTTTACACCTGCGGTTTAGCTGCGGATTTGGCTGACTCAATGTAAGTCAATTGGTGCAGAAACGCTGCAGATTGGCAAAAAGAATTGACATGCTGCGGAAAATAAAACGTTGCGAATCAGTGCGGAATTGTCTGCACCATGTGCACACCATTTCTGGATTCCCATTGATTAATATTGCTTGAGCTACGCTTTGCAGATATGGAGCAATTCCGAGCGAAAAAACCGCTGCGGATCCGCAACGTGTGCACATAGCCTTAGTCAGAATCGTTGAGTCAGTGTCCATTTTGGTGGAGTCGGTATAAAATGGACCAACATGGACTCCTAAAATATATAATAAAATAGGTACAGTAGTTCAATGCAGTATGTGCTGTAATTTTTTTCTTAATTTGGGAACGTCATGAAATGTCCTATAGATGTCTGTTCTGCTCTAGGCTTTTAGTTGAGGTTAACCCCTTAATGTCCGATGACGGACAAAGTCCGTCATCAGATATCTCCCCTGCTTTGATGAGGGCTCCGGCACCGCATCAAAGCCGGGACATGTCAGCTGTTATGAACAGCTGACATGTGCCCGCAATAGGCGCGAGCGGAATCGCCGTCCGCGCCTATTAACTAGTTAAATCCCGATGTCAAAGCTGACAGCGGGCATTTAAATAGCATTTCCGGCCACCAGGCCGGAAATTACCTCATCGCCGACCCCTGTCACGTGATCGGGGGTCGGCGTCATGTAGCCTGGACAACCAGAGGTCTATGAGACCTCTATGGTTGTTCCAGGCATATGACTTTCAGTGCCACACGGTGGTCGGCGCTGAAAGCACAGCAGTAAATCTGCTACATATGGGCGATCTGCTCATCGCCCATATGTAGCAGAGCCGATTGGGTTGCGCATGCTTCGCTTTTTAAAAAAAAAAAAAATTAAAAAAACCTAAAAGTTCAAATCACCCCCCTTTCGCCCCAATCAAAATAAAACAGTAAAAAAAAATCCCACATACCCATATTAGGTATCGCCGAGTTCAGAATCGCCCGATCAATAAAAAAAAGCATTAACCCATTCGCTAAACGGCGTAGCGAGAAAAAAATTCAAAATGCCAGAATTACGTTTTTTTGGTCGCCAAGACATTGCATTAAAATGCAATAACGGGTGATCAAAAGAACGTATCTGCACAAAAGTGGTATCATTAAAAACGTCAGCCCGGCACAGAAAAAATAAGCCCTCACCCGACCCCAGATCATGAAAAATGGAGACGCTACGGGTCTCGGAAAATTGCGCAAATTTTTTTTTTTTAGCAAATTTTGGAATTTTTTTTCACCACTTAGATAAAAGAGGACATAGACATGTTTGGTGTCTATGAATTCGTAATGACCTGGAGAATCATAATGGCAGGTCAGATTTAGCATCTAGTGAACCTAGCAAAAAAGCCAAGCAAAAAACAAGTGTGGGATTGCACTTTTTTTTGCAATTTCACTGCACTTGGAATTTTTTTCCCGTTTTCGAGTACACGACATGGTTTACCAATGGTGTAATTTAAAAGTACAACTCGTCCCGCAAAAAATAAGCCCTCACACGGCCATATAGACGGAAAAATAAAAAAAGTTATGGCTCTGGAAAGAAGGGGAGGGAAAAATGAAAATGCAAAACCAAAAATACCCCTGGTCGTTAAGGGGTTAATCTCTGCTGCAGTTTATATACATGCTCAGTAGTGCTGTGGAATCGGAGTCATGAGTCGGAGTCAGGGAAAATGTGGAGTTGGAAGTTTGGCTTAGCGACTTTACAGCCCTGGTTTTCATTATGTTACATAACATTACAATGTTCTCAAACCGCTGAGGCATTCTAAGAGAAGCTGTAGTTATACTGAGAATAAATTACACACAGGTGGATGCAATTTACTTATTAGGTGATTTCTGGATGGGATTGGATTTTATTTAGGGGTCAGACTACAAGGGGCTGAATACAAATGTATATCACAATTTTTCACATTAATATTTTTAAAATGACTAGAAAAAAATGTGGAAAAGTTCACAGGGTATGAATACTTTTTCAAGGCACTGTGTATGATAAGCCCCACTTCTCTGCAATATGAAAATTGGCTTTTATAGAAATAAATCTTACATTATTCAGAAGTGACATTGCATCGTGCATAGCACATAGCAGCCAGTTACTGATGCAAGCTGTTATGCCATTGAGGGAAAAAAAAAAAAAATCTTCAAATTCTTTATTATACCATTTATTAACCGCTTGCTAACCGCAGGCGGCAGATAAACTTCGGCGCTAGCAGGGCTTCGTGTAGCTCCGACGTTTGTCTACTGTAGGTGGTTTTGGGCTGATCGGGACCCCCACGTACTTTACTACAAGGGGATTATGACGCACAACTCTGGCTGTGTCCCCTGACCTCATTGAGACCTGATTGGTTCAGGTCCTGATGACATCAGCGTTATGCCAGCCAATGAGACAAATCATTGCGAAATTTTGTTGTAGCAACAAATTTTCCCGGGCAATCTGCCTCATAAAAATGTTGTTTCTCCTCTGATCTCCTGTCAGTGAGAGATTAGAGGAGAAACAGTGTGACAAGTGCTGCTGGCAACAGCTGTGTCACTCAGCGATCTTGGTATAATGTTAAAAAAAAAGAAAAAAACCAGATAAAGCATGTCAGGGTTAGCGTTAGGGTATGGTCCAACAGTCAGTAAGGCTAGGTTCATATTAGCGGTTGAGTCTGCATCGTATCATCCGCATGCGCAAACGCAAGCAAAAACGCATGTTTACGCAGCGTTTATTTGCATCATCTTACGCATGACGGAAAAAAAAACGCTGCATGTGCATGCGTTTTTGCATACGTTTGCCTTGTTTATGCGCATGCGTCCGAAATGACACCAGACACCCAATGGGCGTGTCTCATGGGATTTCTATTTATAGACACACTGCACAGATGAAATCCTCGTCTTTTGCTGCTGTATCCAGCTTCAAGATGGATCTTAGCGTGGAGATCTTCCTTCATCTTGATTTGTCATTGAAATTGGCTCTTGCCTTTGTTTGTGAAAAAGAAAGAAGAGAAAGACGGAGAAGACGTCATCGTTGGTATTGGCAACACCCCATTGTTGAAGTCAGAGAGCCGTGGAGCCTACCACTACATGCACACTGAGCTGCGTGAAAACCCGGAGAAGCTTTTTGAGTACACGAGAATGTCGAAACAGAGCTTCAATGACTTGCTGCTACGTGTCCGAGGATCCATCACCAGGCAGGACACACAACTACGTCGAGCAATTCCAGCTGAGGAACGTCTGTTGGTGATCCTGAGGTACGTAATTTTGAAAAACAAACACGTCATTATTATTGTTATAAAAGTCATGTACTTAATTTTTTATTCCATTTTCTGTTCTGCAGATTCCTGGCTACCGGAATCTCTACATTTTCAATTCCGGATTGGAGTGTCCACGCTTTCTGGGATTGTTGGAGACACCTGCCGTCCTTTATGTGACGTTCTGCATGAAGAATTCCTCCCCCAACCCACAACTGAACTCTGGCTGGAAAATGCTGCAAAATTCCAGGACATTTGTAATTTTCATAACTGCTTGGGAGCTGTGGACAAACACATTCGGATTATGAAACCTGCTGGAAGTGGATCCGAGTATTTCCATTACAAAAAATACTTTTCCATTGTTCTCATAGCGATTGCAGATGCTGACTGTCGATTTGTCGCCATGGACGTTGGCTCATTTGGATGAGGAAATGACTCACAGACTTTCAAAAACTCTAACATGGGCCAACGTTTGTATGGTAATGATTTCAATTTTCCATTGCCACGACCTCTTTCGAACACTGAAGGACCGCCAATGTGGTTAGTCGTGGTTGGGGATGAGGAGTTTCAAATGTGTGCCAACCTCATAAAACCGTACAAGTCGGGACTTGAATCACACCAAAAGGATTTACAACTACCGACTGACAAAGGCACGAAGAACTGTGGAGTGTGCCTTTGGATTGCTGGTATCTAAATGGTGCATTTTGGGAACAGCCATCAATCTAAAAATGGAGACAATTATTGAGGTTTTGAAAGTGTGTGTTGTTCTGCACAATTACATCCTGGTGAAAGAGCATCAACAATTATAACTTGACGAACCTGTTCATACCACATTGCAGGATTACCAAGATCACCCTTTGAGGACTACAGTGGAAGTTGCCCAAATGAGGGATAAATTTGCTGCCTATTTTGTTTTGGATATTGGACGTGTGGCATGGCAAGACAAAATGGTTTAAGCCGCTAAGAAAAATGTACCTGTAATGTTATGTACCTGTAATGTTATGTACCTTTTTATTAACAAACATAACACCAAGATGGAATTTGACAAATACGTAAAGAAGAAAAAAAAAGGGCTTTACTTTTGGGATCTGCAGGAGGAAGTTACATTGTGATCCAGGGAGGTGTCAGGCTGTGATGGTAGGCTAGAAGTGGTTGGGGAAGTGGCAGTCAATTGGAGGATTGGGTCAGAAACATTGGCAGAGGACACATTGGGGGAAGAGGACACATTAGGAGTGGAATACAAGTTGTAAGGGATTGACACACTGGATGGGATAGAACCAAGGGAAGATAGGGAGAAACTTGGAAACGAAAACACATTCAGAGGTGAGGGTGGAGGGGGTGGCTAATGTTTTGTCGCTCCTTTTCTTTTCCTGGTCTTCGATTTGCTGGTTCCTCTGTTTTTTTTCCTGTTCTGGGGTGCTGAATTCGACTGCGTGGTGGAAGTGAAAGGCTGGGATGCTGCACTCGGCTGTGTGGTGGAAGGGTAAGGCTGGGCTGCTGCACTCGGCTGTGTGGTGGAAGTGGAAGGTCGGGCTGCTGCACTCAGCTGCGTGGTGTAGCTCTGTACTGTTTGAACAATCCTAATGTCCAGCGGAGGTTGTGGTGGTGGATAAGTCACTTGGTGAGCAGACTGGTATCCAAGTCCTTGTGATGTTGGGAAAGGTGCTGGTGGATTCTGCCACTGATGCTTCGCTGGAGCTTGTTGACCTGTATGGAAAGAACTTTGTGCCTGCTGCTATTGGGACTGCTGCAATGCCTGGCTGTAAGCAGCCTGACAGACCTGCATCACGTTCAGCAGGAGATCAGGCGGTAGGTTTTCCTTCACGCACGGCTCTATTGAGGAAAAACAAATTTGCGCCGGTCTATTAAGGTCAGCCTCCAGATGGTCAAGGCGTCTGTGGAAATCCTGGAAAAGTGTGTTCACCTAAATGAACCCACTGTCCATTCTTTCTAAAACCAACTTCATCCCATTCTGCAAAGTCAAGCTTAAGAGAATAAACTCGGGCATAACTGACCTCTCCCAGGAAGTCTGCCGCTGGCGAGCAGACCCAAGTAAAGTAGAGGCAGAGGGCTGGGGAGAGGGGAAAACCTGCTGGATCGGCTGCCTGGTCCCCATCCTGTGAAGCCTGCCTGGTTGCTCCATCGCTGGTGGATGTTTGGGATTGTGCCGCTTCGTTGGCTGGTCGATGAAGGGCTGCTAAAACTGAGGATGATCCAGGTTCTGTTGTGCTGCTCCAGGTTCTGTGTGGAAAATAAATGAAAAACATTAGTAAAGAAAAAAAAAAAAAAACACGATTAAATCATAGAAAGACAACACAAAAGATACTCACGCACACTGAGCAAGCGCAGGCTTCAAAAAAGAAAGCTGCTGATGGTACTTATATTTTCAGATTTTTCGAGCAGCACCACTTCGAACCCGAATGTCCTCTCTCATGTCCTTATTAAAGCGATCCTTCATCGAGCGCCAACGGACTTTTATTCTCTTCACTGGTTCACTGACACGTCAGACCACATTGCAATACTTACCAAAATCCTTTCTGGCATGTGGCGTGGCACAGTCCCAATCATCCAGCAGCGATCTGGCTACTTCTTCCCAGAGTCGTCAGATCAAGGCCGAGTCGAAATGATTCCAATCACGGGGGTCCCACAACGCTGCTCGTTCTTACACAGCTTGAATAAGTAGGTCGTTATCTATGTCACGCTGTCCTTCCTCATGTTGTGGAACCTATAGATGAAATACAAAAAAGAATTTGTAAGTAAAACTGTAAAAAAATTCAATTACAACACTGATAAAGGCTACTTACACCCCGCCTTTCCTCCTCAGCAACCTAAGGCAGACGACCATGGGAAGATACATTTTCACTTGACTGCTCTTGCTCTTCCCCACTGAAAGGTTGCTGTAAAGAAAATACATGATTTACCACAAGTATAGTAATGCCAGTCAATACATACCAATCAGTAAATCAAATGTGATTACATAATCACTGTCATGTCCAGTTTCGGAAGCTTCAGTGGAGGACATGTTGGTAATAGCCAAACACAATGTAGCCAAAATAAAAAAATAAAAAATTGGACAACAATACTTACATTACAGGCAGTAGTCCAACAGCACAGCAGTCAGGCAGCACAGGACGGCAGCACAGCTCCAAGACGGCAGCTCCAGGACGGCAGCTCCAGCAAGGCAGCTCGGGCCCGGATCAGCAAATAGTCGACAAGGAACAGAAAGAAAAATTAGTACAAAGTATAGAATGCACAGACAGACAGACAGACATTTTCAAAGCTTCTATACTTACATCCAGTGGATTGTGCTTGGCTCCAGAGTCTTGAGAGGAATGAACTTGCTGTGTCCTCACCACCTTTTATACCCCTTTTTAGGTGGTGTGGCTGAAAACAACTTCCTGAACATGTTCAGTCTGAAGTACGCATGCATTTCGAATGCATGTATACGCATGTCCTTGCGTTCCCATAGACAGTAATGCATTGTTTTGACACACTCATCAGTATGAGCATGGCTGCGCACATTTCACGGATTTTTGACACCTCAACAAATGCAACATGTGTTCACCGCGAAACGACGCATGCGTACGCATCCACATGTGAATGCATGCAAACACATGTTCCTGTGTATCTCTGCGTACACCATGTTAAAGATAGGTACACATGCAGATCTATGCGGATCATACGCTGTGCATCGAAACGCAAATGTGAAACCAGCCTAAACGCTGCAGGTTGGACGCTGCATACCTCCGCAGCATCAAACCCGCAGTGTCCAGATGTTACAGCATAGTGGATGGGATTTCAAGAAATCCCATGCCCACTATGTGTGCACAGACGCCTCCGGCTCACTTGCGGAGACGCACATGCGGCGTGCGTGTTTTCAGACCGCAGCATGTTTATTTATGTAGATGAGACTCTTAGTCTCCGCTGCGTAAATTTCCCATACACTTTCATTAGATGCAGTAAAACCACATTATCTTTCTAGTCACATGCATATTAAGTGGGGGAACACAGCTTACTACGTATGTGTACTAATTTAAATAATGGTGAATCTTGTGACACAGCCAGATGTACATGACACAGGAAGTGGAGGAAAGCCCAGAGAGAGGTCCCCTCCTTTTTTAATAATTTTAAATACGGTAAATAGTGTGGGGTCCCCCTATATTTGTTAACCAGCCAGAGGAAAGCAGGCTGCTGAGACTGGTATTTCAGGCTGGTAAGGATCCAATATCCATGAACCTTACCAGCCTGATAATACCAGGCCACAACAGTCTGCTTACCTTGGATTATTAGCAAAAATAGTGGGATCCCCTCCAAAAAAAAAAAAAAAAAAAAAAAAAATAGCGTGGGTTTTTAAAAAATCCTAAATAAATTAGGGAATTTTTTTTATGCTTTTTGTAAATAAAAAAAAACAAATAAAAATACACATTTAGTATCGCCGTGTCCGTAATGACCCATCCTATAAAACTGTCCCACTAGTTAACCCCTTTAGTGAACCCCTTCAAAAAAAGGCAAAAAACAATGCTTTATCATCATACCGCCGATCAAAAAGTGCAATAACACGCGATAAAAAAGACGAATATAAATAAACAGGGTACCGCTGAAACCTCATCTTGTCCTGCAAAAAGAGCCACCATACAGCGTCATCTGTGAAAAAATAAAAAGTTATAGCTTGCAGAAAAACGATGCAAAAATATTTATTTTTGGTTTTATATTTGGTTTTTATTGTATGAAAGCGGCAAAACATAAAAAAAATATAAATGAGGTATTGCTGTAATCGTACTGATCCAAAGAATAAAACCGCTTCATGAAACGCTGGTTTTTGTTCATTCTGCCTCCCAAAAATCGGAATAAAAAGCGATAAAAAAAAGTCATGTTCCCTGAAAATGGTACCAATAAAAATGTCAACTCGTCCCACAAAAAATAAGACCTCACATGACTGTGGGCCAAAATATGGAAAAATTATAGCTCTCAAAATGTGGTGATGCAAATACTATTTTTACAATAAAAAGCGTCTTTTAGCGTGTCACAGCTGCCAAACATAAAAACCAGCTATAAATAGTAAATCAAACCCCCCTTTATCACCGCCTTAGTTAGGGAAAAATAATAAAATTAAAAAAAAGTATTTATTTCCATTTTCCCAGTTAGGGCTAGGGGTGTGTTAGAGCTAGGGCTAGGGGTGTGTTAGAGCTAGGGCTAGGGTTGGGATTAGGTTTGGAGTTAGAATTGGGGGGTTTCAACTGTTTAGGCACATCAGGGGCTCTCCAAACGCGACATGGCGTCTGATCTCAATTCCAGCCAATTCTGCGTTGAAAAAGTCAAACGGTGCTCCTTCACTTGCAAGCTCTGCCATGCGACCAAACAGTGGTTTACCCCCAGATATGGGGTATCCGCGTACTCAGGACAAATTGCACAACAACTTTTGGGGCCCAATTTCTCCTGTTACCCTTGGGAAAATAAAAAATTGAGGGCAAAAATATAATTTTTGTGGAAAAAAAATGATTTTATTTTTCTGGCTCTACGTTATAAACTTCTGTGAAGCACTTGGGGGTTCAAAGTGCTCACCACACATCTAGGTAAGTTCCTTGGGGGGGGTCTAGTTTCCAAAATGGGGTCACTTGTGGGGGGTTTCCACTGTTAAGGCACATCAGGGGCTCTCCAACCGTGACATGACACCAGCAGACCATTCCATCAAAGTCTGCATTCCAAAACGTCACTACTTCTCTTCCAAGCCCTGACGTGTGCCCATAGAGTAGTTTTCTCCCACATATGGGATATCAGCGTACTCAGCACAAATTGGACAACTTTTAGGGTCCAATTTCTCCTGTTACCCTTGGGAAAATAAATAAATTGCGGACTAAAAGATCATGTTTGTGGAAAAAATATGATTTTTTTTATTTTCACGCCCAGGCGTTATAAACTTCTGTGAAGTACTTGGGGCTTCAAAGTGCTCACCATATATCTAGATAAGTTCCTTGGAGGGTCTAGTTTCCAAAATGGGGTCACGGGTGGGGGGTTTCCACTGTTCAGGCACATCAGGGGCTCTCCAAATGCGACATGGCACCTCATCTCAATTCCAGCCAATTTTACGTTGAAAAAGTCAAACAACGCTCCTTCCCTTCCGAGCTCTGCCTTGCGCCCAAACAGTGGTTTATCCCCACATATGGGGTATCAGTGTACTCAGGACAAATTGCACAATAACTTTTGGGGTCCTGATTCCCTTGGGAAAATAAAAACTGGGGGTGAAAAGAGCGCGCAAACCACTACTGGGACCGGAAAATGCCGGGAGCATGGTGAGAAGTGGGAGGGACTCCGGGGGCTGCTGGAGGGTGAGTATATCACTATTTTTTTATATTTATTCTATTTTTTACTGGTATATGGTACCCAGGGACTGAAGGAGAATCTCCTCTCCTCCAGGCCGCACATGATCCGCTTACTTTGCGCATGGTGGGCACAGCCACATGCGGAAAGCAAGCGGAACAATGCACTCCTATGTATGCGGAATTCCCGCGATTCCGCACAAAGATTGAGCATGCTGCGTATTTTTCCGCAATGAGATTCCACAGCGGAAAAATATGCAGCATTAGCACAGCATGAGCGGAATGCCATAGGATTGCATGGGATGCTTTTTTTTTTTTCGTTTTTGCGGCAAAATCGCGCGTTGAAAGCACAAAAAAACGCTGCGTCTGCACACAGCCTAACTGTATGGGATTAATATGTCTGCAGTACTTAGGGGCATTGGCCAGCACAGCAGGCATGGTATTAGAAGTAACGTCAGCGTGGCACTGTTGGGCATAACTTATTGTGGTAGTAACAGAGACAAGTTAAAAGGTTTCTGACAAAGGTAAATGATCAGGATTGATGGGCAAAGCATGTATGATATAACAAACTAAAGGGGGTTTTACACTAAGCGATATCGCTAGCAATATCGCTAAAACGTCACTGGTTTTGTGACGTTATAGCGATATTGCTAGCGATATCGCTATGTGTGATACTTACCAGCGACCGGCTCCCCCGCTGTCCATCGCTGATCGCGCGAGAATGTCCGGCTCCATTTCTCGTCGGGCGCTTCCTGCTGAGACTTCCTGCTGTGACGACGAGCGACGCTGGACGCGGGCGGGAGGACGCAGGATCGCTGTGTGTGAATGGTAAGTATCGTGCGCTGCGTCGCTGCTGCATCGCTGTGAGATCTTTCTGTATGAAAGCTCACTAGCGATCATTTAGCGATGCACCAGCGATCCTGACCGGGTCGGATCGCTGGTTGGATCGCTGGTGCATCGCTAAATGTAAAAGGGCCCTTAAGCTGGGTGGTGTAATCTGTGCCTGGCACGCACTGTTGAGGCATCTGTAGTTAACAGATAAGATCTGTTTAAGAAAGGACATAAGTTATCTGGAATAACTTCTCTGAGCATTAGGTCAGAATCACATAGTACTGTGCTGTGCAGCTTCTACCATATTTTCAAGTCAAAACTTGGTTAAATTTCTTGCAGATTTTTGTCTATAGAAACTTTGGCAAGAAAAAAAAAAAAAAAAAAACTCAGGGAGGTTCTATATAGACCTGGCCAATTCATCAGTTGTTTGTGGATAATGTGGCTCAGATTCAACAAAAATATATCTCACCAGACAGGACTGCACTACGTACATACCACAACATTTCAGAAACCAGATCTTAGACAATGCTTTAAAGGAGTTGGGCCAAATTTGGAAGTTATCCCCAATGAATACCCTTATAGCATAAGGGATAATATACTGCCATAGTCCCTGAAATGAGCCATCATCAGGGAGCGAAGACAAAAAGCAGCATAAGCAACAGTGGCACTGCCCCACAGCTTATATTATGGTACCACCTGGTGCTGTAACCACCTCCCTGATTTCATTTCACGAATAGTCAGCGGTGATTGAACCACAGATGAAGTGTGGCAGCCACTGAAGCTGCAGTCAGTTCTCCTTCACCTTACCCTCTTCCCAAAACAAGACTTAACAGGGGTCAGTGGTAATATGAGAGGTAAATTATTGCATCGTGATGTCATCCTGATAAAGTGAACCTGTCATCAGTATTTTGCCAAGTAAACTACAGACAGTGTCAGGTTGGCGCTGTTAGGCCAAGGTCACACTTGCGAGTGCCATGCAAGAAACTCGCGCATCAATACCCGGCACTGCAGATAGAAACACATGCAGCCGCACACTCCGGTCTGAACCGGGTATTGAGGCGCGGGTTTCTCACATTGCACGCGCAAGTGTGACCCCGGCCTTACACTGATTGCAATGATATCCTGGTTGACAAAATCAGTCTTGTGGTTGTTTAATCTGTATTTGTAATTTTCAGTTAAAGAGATGCTCGTGCTTTGGGGCAGACTGTGGGGGGGCTTTAATTGGTGCTCTGGTCTCATCTTAATCTTTGTAGGCTTAAATGAACCTTTAGTGACCTGCCTCCTATTTTAAATACTGCGTTTGCTGATAGCTGCTATTACGCAAGCGACACCACCGTTATGCTAAAGCCAAAGTTTATTTACTCCAATAAAAATGGCACTGTCGGTGACTCATGTGAAGTAACATCTATTAGCAAGCGATGCTCTCAATCTGGACAAGCACCATCCACCAACAGGGCCTGCACAGATTAAGAGCATCGCTTGTAGATGGATGCTACTGCACATGCGCCATTTTGATGGGAGTAAAACAAAATTTGGTTCCAGCAAAAAGGTGCCGGCGGCGCATGCTAAGTAGCATCTATCGGCAAGCGATAGATGATACTGCGCAGGCGTCACCGCCATTTTGCTTGAGTTAATTTTTTTGTAAAAGACCACAAGATAAACTGTGCAAGCGCAGTATTTAAAATGGGAGGCAAGTCACTGAAGGATCAGTGACCTGTCATTTAAGCCCATAAGGATTAAGATGAGGTCAGAGCACCAAATAAACCCCCACACACAAACACACACACAGGCCGCCCAAAGAACGTGAATCTCATTAACTGGAAACTGCAAATACAGATTAAACAACAACCACAAGACAGATTTCGTCAGTGCAGGTATCATCTTAATCAGTGTATCAGTGCCAACATGAATATGTCTGCAGTTTGCAGACTACACCTTGTAGAAACTACAAAGAAGAGACAACTGAGGACATCCTCTTGTCACGTCCTGTTTGAGACTCCTCTCAACCAAAGAGTCACAGGAAGTTAAAAAAAAACAACTCATAAGGAATAGCTGTATATAGAGAATGGTAGGGAATTTTCCAACAAAGTAAATTACAAAAGGTGGTTAGGGATTAAAAAAAATGTGGCCTTTTTCTGGGGCTAAGTGAGGGATTATTTTGTGCTGATCTGACATACAGTACAGACCAAAAGTTTGGACACACCTCATTCAAAGAGTTTTCTTTATTTTCATGATCATGGAAATTGTAGATTCACTCTGAAGGCATCAAAACTATGAATTAACACATGTGGAATTATATAATTAACAAAAAAGTGTGAAACAACTGAAAATATGTCTTATATTCTAGGTTCTTCAAAGTAGCCACCTTTTGCTTTGATTACTGCTTTGCACAATCTTGGCATTCTCTTGATGCGCTTCAAGAGGTAGTCACCGGAAATGGTTTTCACTTCACAGGTGTGCCCTGTCAGGTTTAATAAGTGGGATTTCTTGCCTTATAAATTGGGTTAGGACCATCAGTTGTGGTGTGCAGAAGTCTGGTCGATACACAGCTGATAGCACTACTGAATAGACTGTTTGAATCTACAATTTTCATAGTCATGAAATTCTCTCTGAAGGAATCAAATAAAATATATACAGTGCCTACAAGTAGTATTCAACCCCCTGCAGATTTAGCAGGTTTACACATTCAGAATTAACTTGGCATTGTGACATTTGGACTGTAGATCAGCCTGGAAGTGTGAAATGCACTGCAGCAAAAAAGAATGTTATTTCTTTAATTTTTTTTTAAAAATTGTGAAAAATTTATTCAGAGGGTCATTTTTTATTCCACCTCTCAAACCACCAGAATTCTGTTTGGTTCCCCTAAAGTATTAAGAAGTATTTCAGGCACAAAGAACAATGAGCTTCACATGTTTGAATTAATTATCTCTTTTTCCAGCCTTTTCTGACTATTTAAGACCCTCCCCAAACTTGTGAACAGCACTCATACATGGTCAACATGGGAAAGACAAAGGAGCATTCCAAGGCCATCAGAGACAAGATCGTGGAGGGTCACAAGGCTGGCAAGGGGTACAAAACCCTTTCCAAGGAGTTGGGCCTACCTGTCTCCACTGTTGGGAGCATCATCCGGAAGTGGAAGGCTTATGGAACTACTGTTAGCCTTCCACGGCCTGGACAGCCTTTGAAAGTTTCCTCCCGTGCCGAGGCCAGGCTTGTCCGAAGAGTCAAGGCTAACCCAAGGACAAGGGAAGATCTCATGGCAGTGGGGACATTGGTTTCAGTCAATACCATAAGTAACGTACTCCACCGCAATGGTCTCCATACCAGACGAGCCCGTAAGGTACCTTTACTTTCAAAGCGTCATGTCAAGGATCGTCTACAGTTTGCTCATGATCACTTGGAGGACTCTGAGACAGACTGGTTCAAGGTTCTCTGGTCTGATGAGACCAAGATCGAGATCTTTGGTGCCAACCACACACGTGACGTTTGGAGACTGGATGGCACTGCATACGACCCCAAGAATACCACCCCTACAGTCAAGCATGGTGGTGGCAGCATCATGCTGTGGGGCTGTTTCTCAGCCAAGGGGCCTGGCCATCTGGTCCGCATCCATGGGAAGATGGATAGCACGGCCTACCTGGAGATTTTGGCCAAGAACCTCCGCTCCTCCATCAAGGATCTTAAGATGGGTCGCCATTTCATCTTACAACAAGACAATGACCCAAAGCACACAGCCAAGAAAACCAAGGCCTGGTTCAAGAGGCAAAAAATCAAGGTGTTGGAGTGGCCTAGTCAGTCTCCTGACCTTAACCCAATTGAAAACTTGTGGAAGGAGCTCAAGATTAAAGTCCACATGAGACACCCAAAGAACCTAGATAACTTGGAGAAGATCTGCATGGAGGAGTGGGCCAAGATAACTCCAGAGACCTGTGCCGGCCTGATCAGGTCTTATAAAAGACGATTATTAGCTGTAATTGCAAACAAGGGTTATTCCACAAAACATTAAACCTAGGGGTTGAATAATAATTGACCCACACTTGTATGTTTAAAATTTATTAAAATTTAACTGAGCAACATAACTTTTTGGTTTGTAAGATTTATGCATCTGTTAATAAATCCTGCTCTTGTGTGAAGTTTGAAGGCTCAAACTTATTTGCATCTTATCAAACCTGCTAAATCTGCAGGGGGTTGAATACTACTTGTAGGCACTGTATATATATATACATACACACACACACACACACACACACTAGCTGAAGAGCCCGGCGTTGCCTGGGCATAGTAACCAACTGCGGCCAACTGTGGTTAGTTATAACAAATTATAATGATTATATTGCACATAAAACCGTACATCTAATCCTATCCTGTGTGATACTGACTGCTGAGCCGTGTATCTAATCCTATCCTGTGTGATACTGACTGCTGAGCCGTGTATCTAATCCTATCCTGTGTGATACTGACTGCTGAGCTGTGTATCTAGTCCTATCCTGTGTGATACTGACTGCTGAGCCTTGTATCTAATCCTATCCTGTGTGATACTGACTGCTGAGCCGTGTATCTAATCCTATCCTGTGTGATACTGACTGCTGAGCCGTGTATCTAATCCTATCCTTTGTGATACTGGGCTCCCCCTGCAGTCTGTGTCAGAGGGTGGTCTGTGTTGGCACGGTAATAAATTGTGTTATTTCCAGCTTTACAGAAGGACGATAACACCATAGAAAAGATAAGAACAATAGGCCTCAGTTACCACAACTGTCTACAAAGAAAACTGTTGCTGATAGCAACCAATCACAGCTCATTTTTCATCTTTTAAACAGCTCTGGGAAAGCGTGGCGAGTGTTGAGTGGCGACTTTTGTCTTTCGAATTTTATGTGGCGAGGTTGGTGTATGTGTGGTGAAATGTGTGCTGAGGGTGGTATATGTGTTGAAGCACGTGGTAGTGTGTGGTGCATTTTGTGTGTGTGTTCATATCCCCGTGTGTGGTGAGTATCCCATGTCAGGGCCCCACCTTAGCAACTGTACGGTATATACTGTTCGGCGCCATCGCTCTCATTCTTCAAGTCCCCCTTGTTCACATCTGGCAGCTGTCAATTTGCCTCCAACACTTTTTCTTTCACTTTTTCCCCATTATGTAGATAGGGGCAAAATTGTTTGGTGAATTGGAATGTGCGGGGTTAAAATTTTGCCTCACAACATAGCCTATGACGCTCTCAGGGTCCAGACGTGTGACTATGCCAAATTTTGTCGCTGTAGCTGCGACTGTGCGGATGCCAATCCCGGACATACACACACACATTCACAGTGAGCTTTATATATTAGATGTATATATATATCTAATATATAAAGCTCAAAGTGTGTATGTATGTGTGTATGTCCGGGATTGGCATCCGCACCGTCGCAGCTACAGCCACAAAATTTGGCACAGTCACACGTCTGGCCCCCGAGAGCGTCCTAAGCTATGTTGTGAGGTGAAATTTTAACCCTGCGCGTTCCAATTTACCAAACAATTTTGCCCCTATCTACATACTGGGGAAAAAGTGTGTGCGCGTCAAGCCCCGCCCCTCATTATGATGTCACAATGGTTGCCATGGCGACGCTGATGTCATCATAGGTTGCAAGCCCCGCCGCTCATTATGATGTCATAATGGTTGACTATGGATTGGAGGATGTGTGATGGGTATATGGGCATTGGACTATGGGATAAAGGATATGCATGACGGGCATATGGGCACGGGACTATGGGATGGAGGATGTATCATGGGTATATGGGCATGGGACTATGGGATGGCGAATATGTATGATGGGTATATGGGCATGGGACTATGGGATGGAGGATATGTATGATGGGTATATGGGCACGGGACTATGGGGTGGAGGATAATTATAATTTGTTATAACTAACCACAGTTAGTTACTATGCCCGGGCAGCGCCGGTTTCTTCAGCTAGTGTGTATATATATATATTAGCTGAAGAGCCCGGCGCTGCCTGGGAATAGTAACTAACTGTGGTTATAACAAATTATAATTATCCTCCATCCCATAGTCCCGTGCCCATATACCCATCATACATATCCACGATCCCATAGGCCCATGCTCATATACCCATCATACATATCCTCCATCCCATAGTCGAGTGCCCATATACCCATCACACATCCTCCATTCCATAGTCCCATGCCCATATACCCATCATACATATCCAAGATCCCATAGGCCCGTGCCCATATACCCATCATACATCCTTCATCCCACAGTCGAGTGCCCATATACCCATCATACATATTCGCCATCCCATAGTCGAGTGCCCATATACCCATCACACATCCTTCATCTCATAGTCCCATGCCCATATGATTTTTTGTGGGTGGGGGGGTGGAATGAACAAATAGACATCAATACAAGAATAGCTCCTATTTTTATTTTTGCACAGTTCACCATGCGGTATATGTGATAAGGTGTAATTATTCTTCGGGTTGGTGCGGTTACAGGGATACCAGATTTATATATTTTTTTTTTTTTAAGTTTTGCTGCTTTCACACAGTAAAAATGATGCTTTCTAAAAAGTTATTTTTTGTCACCATATTCTGAGAGCTGTAACATCTTTATTTTTTGTTGAATACAGCTGTACGAGGGCATATTTTTTTGCAGAACAGGTTGCAGATTTTTTGGTAGCATATTGGGGTACATAATATTTTTAGATCGCTTTTTATTCAGATTTTTCTGACACAGAATGAACAAAAAACAATACAATTACTGTGTTATGTTTAGCACCGTTCATAGTTGGCACAATTACAGCAATACCACATTTATATTTTTTATGCTTTGCTATTTTTACACACTTAAAACAATATTTTACAAAAATGAATGTTTTTACATCGCCATATTCTGAGAGCTGCAACTTTTTTTACCAAATAAGCCATATTAGCTCTTGTTTTTTGGGGGACAGTTTGGCGTTTTATACCATTTTTTTATTTTACACATCACTTATTGATTGCTTTTCATTCACTTTTTGGTGAGCCAGTATGATGAAAAAGCATCATTTTTGGCTTGTTTTTTATTTTTTGTTTATAGAGCGAGTCATTCTGGACACGAAGATACCAAATGTGTATTTTTTTTTTTGTTTTATCACAAACGCTACACTTTGAGTGGCGAAACGGCTTTTTGTGATTAGTGTGTGCTTTCTATTGTGTCTTTTTGTGCATATTTCTTCATCTCTAAACTCCTGGAACGCCTGGTCCACTCCCGTCTTACCCGCTATCTCTTTGATAACTCTCTTCTCGACCCTCTCCAATCCGGTTTCCGCTCTTTACACTCCACTGAAACTGCCCTCACTAAAGTCTATAATGATCTACTAACAGCTAAATCAAATGGTCATTACTCCATGCTAATTCTCTTGGATCTCTCTGCAGCATTTGACCTGTGGATCATCAGCTCCTCCTCACTATGCTCCGTTCCATTGGCCTCAAGGACAGAGGCAGCAAAGCAACCCCAAAAACATCAGGGAACCTCCGCCATGTTTGACTGTAGGGACCGTGTACTTTTCTTTGAATGCCTCTTTTTTCTCCTGTAAACTCTATGTTGATGCTTTTGCCCTAAAAGCTCTACTTTTGTCTCATCTGACAAGAGAACATTCTTCCAAAATGTTTTATGCTTTTTCAGGTAAGTTTTGGCAAACTCCAGCCTAGCTTTTTTATGTCTCGGGGTAAGAAGTGGAGTCTTCCTGGGTCTCCTACCATACAGTCCCTTTTCATTCAGATGCCGACGGATAGTACGGGTTGACACCGTTGTACCCTCGGACTGCAGGGCAACTTGAACTTGTTTGGATGTTAGTGGAGGTTCTTTATCCAACATCCGCACAATCTTGCGTTGAAATCTCTTGTCAATTTTTCTTTTCCGGCCACATCTAGGGAGGTTAGCCACAGTGCCATGGGCTTTAAACTTCTTGATGACACTGCGCACGGTAGACACAGGAACATTCAGGTCTTTGGAGATGGACTTGTAGCCTTGAGATTGCTCATGCTTCCTCACAATTTGGTTTCTCAAGTCCTCAGACAGTTCTTTGGTCTTCTTTCTTTTCTCCATGCTCAATGTGGTACACACAAGGACACAGGACAGAGGTTAAGTCAACTTTAATCCATGTTAACTGGCTGCAAGTGTGATTTAGTTATTGCCAACACCTGTTAGGTGCCACAGGTAAGTTACAGGTGCTGTTAATTACACAAGTTAGAGAAGCATCACATGATTTTTCGAACAGTGCCAATACTTTTGTCCACCCTCTTTTTTAAGTTTGGTGTGGAATTATATCCAATTTGGCTTTAGGACAATTCTTTTTGTGTTTTTTCATTTAAGACAAATTAAATGAAGAGAATAATACCAAAGAATTTGTGTTTGCAATCATTTTCAGGAAGAAACTGAGTATTATCTGACAGAATTGCAGGGGTGTCAATACTTTTGGCCATGACTGTATATGTTCTATCAAACTATGAACAACAGTGATAAGCAGTTCTGCTGGAGATAGAGACATTTCTTACTTCTTGTGTGTCACTGTTCTCCACTGCCCTTATCTAATCTTATACTTGGTTAACCTCATGCTGCCCCAACCCCCCTACTTACAATGTATGAAACTGAAAGTGAAAATGTGTTGCAAATTCTTAGTAGTAAAGCTCCTCCTCTAGACTAGATCATACTAGGTGTGCGTCTTCCAAGCATCTCACAGCTGCCTGCTACTCAGAAGAGGAAGACTGTAAGAAGTATTATCCTTTCAACAAACTTTGCATCAGTTAACTGTGAGTACATGAGGAATAATAACAGTATTAGGCTAGTTTCACACTAGCGTTTTGGAGCGCAGCGACGGCCTGCGCACGGCCGCCGCTAAGCCCCGCCCCCTGCCGCTCCTCCGCCGGTAGCTCCGCCCACCGGCGCATGCGCCCCCTATCTTTATCACAGGGGGCGCAGGCCGTGCGCTGTATGCGTTTGGCGGCGCATGCGTCCTTTTGACGGTGCGCCGACCTGCGCCAAACGCAACCTGCTGCAGTTTGGTTGCGTCGGCGCAAGGTCAAAAAGGCGCATGCGCCGCCAAACGCATACTGCGCACGGCCTGCGCCCCCTGTGATAAAGATGGGGGACGCAGGGCGCATGCAGCGTCATGCGCCGGTGGGCGGAGCTACCGGCGGAGGCGCGGCAGGATAAGGGGCTTAGCGGCGGCCGTGCGCAGGCCGTTGCTGCGCTCCAAAACGCTAGTGTGAAACTAGCCTTACTGACCACTATATCAGTTGTACGACCTGGCAATAATTTTGTACAATTGTTTTTAGGAAAAACAATTGTCATTTGGATTGTGAATGCAGAATTAAAAACCTGAGAATGTCAAAGAAGCATCACATTAAATCAGCTGTATTTGAACATTTCACCATCACTCAAGATAGAAAACATTATGTCTGTCAGTGTATGACAATTGATCCAGACGAAAACAAATGCTGTGAAGCCAAGATGAGTGCATATTCAGGCAAAGATAAAAATGCTCCTACCAGAGTTTCTAATCTAAAGAGACATTTACAGCGCTTTCATCCAGAAGTACTGAAAGCAGTGGATGAGAAAGACTGCATCCAAACCAATGAACCAGTGCCCAGCTCTTCCAGCCAAACAAAGAAGCAGAGAACTTTGCAGCCATCAGTTGCAAGATATTTTGTCAGTGACAAAGTTACTGTGACAATGACAGTAGATACATTTAAAAAACAGATCATAGAGCTTGTTGTAAAGGATAGTGTGCCTATTTCATTATTTTCACGACCAGCTTTTATGTGTCTGAATGGGGAAATGGCCCGCAAGCTTGGTGTTTCTCTGGAGAGAGAGAGTATTAGAAAATTAGTAATCGAAGAAGCTTTTAAACAAAAGGAAGAACTTAAAAAAAACTCTCAAGGGACGCTTTCTGTTTCTTAAAATGGATGCCTGCACACGTCACAGAGTGAACTATTTTGCCATCAATGTCCGATTTGTTTGTGACAAAAATGAAATAGTTACCAAGACATTGGCAGTAAAAGACACCAAAGCTCATCACACCAGTGAGTTTCTCCAGGTCTTGGTGGAAAAGGTTCTGCAAGACTATGAACTTAAAAAAGAGCAAGTTCTTTCTGTCGTAACTGACAATGCTTCAAATATGATAAGTACTATTAAGCTAATGAATGAGAGTAATGATGGTGACCAGCAGCTAGAAGAACATTCTGGGTCCACAGACACAGAAATGTTTGAAATAGAGGAACACAGTATTGTAACTGAGGAGCAAACTGAAGTTGCTTCAGATGAACAGCAACATGATAGTTTAGATGATCTTGTTGAAACTGTGTCAATATGTTCTTTCATTCATCACATGCGCTGTGTTGTGCATACGCTACAGCTGGCTATGAGACAGTCTGCAAGAAGGACATGCTGCTGCACTGATTGGCAAGGTGAGAAAATTGGCTACTGTTGCCAGAACCCCTAAAGTTGACTCAATTTTGAAGAGACGTGCTGGAAAAGGGGCAATTATTGATCAAGCCACACGATGGGGCAGTACTTACTTAATGATTCAGCGCTTGGTTGAACTGAAAACCTTTCTTGTAGACATGGCTAACCCTCAACTGACGCTAAATGAAAGTCAGTGGAATCAGGTGACTGAGCTGGAAAAATTGCTAGAGCACCCATTTACAGTGACTAAAAAATTACAAGCAGAGGACTTAACTCCAGGTATTTTCTTAAAGGAGTGGAAGAACCTGATGTTTCGCCTGTCCCAAAGAGGAGGGTTAATTGCAAGTGGCATTGCTACATCAATGAAACGGAGAGAGGAGCTACTATTACAAAATAACATTCTTTTGGCAGCTGTTTATGTAGACCCAATGCATCGGATTCTTCTAGATGATCAACAGCTAAGTAAAGGAAAAGAAGCTCTGTTTGAAATAGCAGTAAGGATGAAAGGGTTGCAGAACAGTCAGGAGGAACAAGAAGAATTTGGTCATCCTGCCACATCTTCACCCTCATCATCAACTGATGAAGAATTTAATTTAGAAAAATATTTGGATCACAAGGACCGTGCAAAGCGTTCCCGCATAGAAGAGTCATCCCCATCAAGGAACACAGCCAGTACATTTCAGCAGAATTTTTCATGTGCACTAAAAGAAATTGAGAAATTTGACCGTTCATCAGAAATAACAGTGCAACAAGCGATTCCTCTGTATCCTGACATTGTCAGAGATGTTGCTCGAGTGGTTACTGCTTTGCCACCAACACAAGTTAGTGTAGAGAGGTTGTTCTCTGCTCTCAAAATAATTAGATCAGATTTGAGGGCATCCATGAAGGAGGATCTGACAGAGGCAATACTTTTTCTGAGGACAAATTTATAGATTTCTTCTTATTAACTGCATGAAAGTGTTTATTGCATATTTACTTACAGTTTAGAAAAGTTTATAAAAGTTATTTGCTATATTCTAATTGTATTCTAATAAATGTAGTTTTTACTCTAAGTGGTCTGATTACTTATATGATGGTGAGAAACTGAATAAGCACGATGTTTAATATTTTACAACAGTAAATTTGTTGTTATGAATTGGCCATTTATGAAGGAGTCGGAGCCGGAGTCGGAGCCTGATAAAATCCAGGAGTCGGAGTCGCAACTGTGGCTTACCGACTCCACAGCCCTGCTTCCAGGTCCTGCAGGGAGGTGACTTGTGAGTGCCCGCTGAGAACAGGCACCGTCAAGCCTCCTTCCCTGCTTCTCAGATTGCTGATCTGATATTAAACAGTGCAAAGTGTCAGATCAGCGATCTGACATATAGTGGTACACAAAAAAATGCCCCACATTGTAAACACGGAGGACCGTGAAATCAGGAAAAACCAATACAAAAAAAAAAAAGTCCTCCAATAAATTCATATAAAATTTTATTGAACCGTGTCTTAAATAATAATAATAATAATAATAATCTTTATTTTTATATAGCGCTAACATATTCCGCAGCGCTTTACAGTTTGCACACATTTTCATCACTGTCCCCGATGGGGCTCACAATCTAAATTCCCTATCAGTATGTCTTTGGAGTGTGGGAGGAAACCGGAGAACCCGGAGGAAACCCACGCAAACACGGGGAGAACATACAAACTCCTTGCAGATGTTGTCCTTGGTGGGATTCGAACCCAGGACCCCAGCGCTGCAGCCTAACCACTGAGCCACCGTGCTGCCCTATAACATTTAAAAAAGAGAAAGACATCACACAGGACAAAAAAATGAAAAAACAAACTGACACTGAGCAGGAGGATAAATTATATCCAGCAATTACAACAGATACATAGGAGCTTGCAATGAGATCCTCGAATTAATAAATAGGAGCAAAATGTGCTTTAAATAGACCAGGGAGAAATGCAAAATGCAAGTAAATAAGGACGTAAATACATCCTACAGCACTGAACTGGGTTATTGGTCTCGAGAAAGAATCCAAGAAGTTCATGAAAAGAATATCAAACATGATATAGAAAAATCAATTGGGAGCCTAGAGAGCAGAAAAGTTTCTTTGCACACCATAGCTGATCATTAGTAAGAAATATATATCAGCAATAAAAGTACAAGATATGTGTTAATTAAAAGGTGAACATAATTACCCATAGTCCAAGCTGCTACAATGTACCCAAAAAAGTCAAATGGTGCTCCTTCCCTTCCGAGCCCTGTCGTGCGCCCAAACAGTAGATTTCCCCCACATATGGGTTATCGGCATAATCAGGAGAAATTGCACAACAAAATATATGGTCCATTTTCTCCTGATACCCTTGCGAAAGTAAAAAAAAAAGTGAGGTCTAAAGAAAAAAAAATAATATATGTTTCTAAAATTGTGCTGCGGTAAAGCAGACATGTGGGAAATGTTATATACAGGGCTGTGGAGTCGGTAAGCCAAACCTGCGACTCCGACTCCTCAATTTCCCTTACACCGACTCCAACTCCGACTCCACCTCCGACTCCCACACATATTGCTTATATTTAAGTGAAAAATTTATTGTAGTACAATGTGAACCTCAGACATTTAATCATTTTTATGATCCAATAATCAAGATATTTAGATAGAACAGAATATATATTGGTGTACTACCCGGTTTTCATTCTTTTTGGTACAGATACGATATGGATAGACAGATATGGATAAATGGATAGATAGAGCAGATTTCTAATCTGTTTTTGCTATTGAAAACATTATCTATGAGCTCAAAAACCTTTCAGGTGATGCAGTTTTTTAAAAAGATGATCAACTTTTGCAGCTGAAAAACGTATCCTCAAAAAACACAGGAAAAACGCTGTGTGTGAATGTAGCCTTAGAACAGGAATAGAACAGCCATTTATAGGACATTTCATAACTTTCCCAAACTCCTATGAAAAAATATTCAGCACATCCTGCATTGAACTACTGTGCCCAATTTATTATATATTTTAGGAGTCGGAGTCGGTCCATTTTATACCGACTCCAACTCCGACTCCACCAAAATGAGCTCCGACTCCGACTCCACAGCCCTGGTTATATATTAACTATTTTGTGCAATATGACTCTCTGAATTTAGGGTATAAAAATTAAAACTTTAAAATTGCAATATTCTCAAAATATTCGCCAAATTTCCATTTCTTTAACAAAAACACAAGTCATGTCAAAGAAAATTTACCATTATCATAAAGTACAATACGTCACTAGAAACAATCTCAGAATCAGCGGGATCTGTTGAAGCATTGCAGAGATGACCTCATAAAGAGGTCAGAATGGTAAAAATTGGCCTGGTCAGGAAGGTGAAAACAGGCTTCAGGGTGAAGGGGTTAATCGGCCCCAATTGGTCGAAAAACCGGACGGGGTTAATACCGCAGGGTCTAAGCTGTCCAGTACAGCTGACACCCGAGGGAATTGCTACCTCCGGACGGCACGCTATTACCCTATTCCCGATCGACGTTTAAAAACAGTGATGATTGAATAAGGGTGTGTGCACACGCTGCGAATTCTGCTGCGGATCCGCAGCGGTTTTGGTCCTGCAGGGTGTACAGTACCATAACATCCTATGGGAAATGGAAACCGCAGTGCAGACGGTGCAGATTTTTCTGCGCGGATTTGCTGCGGTTTCTAATCCGCAGAAAGAATTGACATATCAATTCTTTCTGTGGATTCCGCTGCGGTTTACCATCTCCTCCATTGTAGAGATGATCAACCGCAGGCCAATCCGCAGGTCTTTTGACCTCCGGATTTACCTGCAGATTTTGCTAAATCCGCAGCAGAATCCGCAGCGTGTGCACGTACCCTTAGGCCCCTTGATGAAAGCTGTTTTAATACATATTGGTGGTCATTAAGGGGTTAACCTCTTCAAGACATAACATATATACGTCATGTCTTGTCCCTGACTTTGATGCAGGCTCTGACGCTGAGCCATAATCTTTCCCTACACATGACAGCTGCCTTTAACACCCGTGAGGGGATCAGAGCTCCAGCCATGACTGTTAACCTGTTAAATCCCACTGTGAATCTCTGGCAGCAGGATTTAAAGGGAATCTGTCACCCCTTTTTGAGATATCATATAATGATATCATTCAATTGTGTGTCACATAAGGATTCTCTTAGTACTTTTGCTTCCCCCTGACCCCGCACCTTTCATGCATAAATACCTTTTTTATATCGGTTCAGATGTATGTAAGCTGCCGCTGTCCGGTACGATGGGCGGGGCTTATTCAACTGCTCCCCCCCTCCCTTACTCTACACAAGAAGAAATGTGTAGAGCAAGAAAGGGAGGGGGAGCAGGTGAATAGGCCCCGCCCAGCGGACCGGACGGCGGCAGCTTACATACATCTGAACCGATATAAAAAAGATATTTATGCATGAAAGGTGCAGGGTCAGGGGAAAGCAAAAGTACTAAGAGAATCCTTATGTGACACACAATTGAATATCATTATACGATATCTCAAAAAAGGGGTGACAGATTCCCTTTAACACACTCCAGCCGTAAGCGAGTCATTCCTGCCACGTGATCACGGGGTGCCATTGGTCGTCGTGACATTACGATACTCCCATGAACTTTTAAAAAATAAAAAAAAATCCAAAAAATTAAAAATGCAGAATTGCCATTTTCCGATTGCTGCATTTCCACCTCAAAATGCAATAAAAAGTGAAGAAAACTCTGTATCTACCCCAAAATGCTATCAATAATCACTTCAATGCGCAGCACAAAAGGACAAGTCACTGCCGAGTAGTAGCTGCGGCATATGTTGGCTCTATAGAAATAGATATTACAATAATAAGCTGTCACCAGGCTCCAGCCAAGAAACAGGATGGGCCCATTGGCAAGGTGCAGACTCTGTGCCCTCCATACTCTAGGTGCCCACTATACACTATGCTAAGTGCTGGCCCATACACAGCACCAGGCTACTTCTCCGTGCCCGGACACTTGCCATGGCACCACGCCTCTGCTCTACCACAGCCTTATCTGTGACCACCAGCATAGGAAGACATTGCAAGGCTGTGTCAAGAGGCGCAGCATTAATGGCGTCTTCTAGCAGCGGCTCCAGCTGTAGTGACCACAGCCACCTGCACCTGTCACAGCTCGGCGCACAGTACCTGAAGCCGCCCCGCAGTCAGCGCCTCTCCACACACAGCGGTTACTCCCCAGAACCCGGAACTGTGCACAAGAAACGACGTCACCGGCTTGAGAAGCACAAACCCCGCCCACTGCTCCTTATTAACACCGGATTGGCTGAAGGCACTGGCTGACAGGAAAGTACTCGGCGAGACATAGAAAAGGCGCTTCCCGCCTCCGCAGACACGCCTGTGGAGTGTGGACACTTGTGCAGGGTGACCGCGTCGGAACGTGAGCCCGGCTGTAAAGTTTATAGCTTACTTACCTGAGGTGAAAGTGCCTATAAATCCCGGCACTGACTGACTGAGTATACTCATAGAAAGCCTCAGCAGGGAGGGAGCTCTACTTTATTAAAGTGCACCTGTCAGCAGTTTTGGCCGCTATAAGATGCGGACACCGCCTTTCAGGGCTTATCTACAATGCTGTAGATAAGCCCCCAATCCAACCTGAAAGATAAGAAAAATAAGTTTTATTATACTCACCCCGGGGGGGGGGAGCGGTCCGGTCCGATGGGTCGTGCAAGTTCGGGTTCGGCGCCTCCCATCTTCATATGATCGACGCTCTCCTGCTTCATTGCTTCACGCTCCTGCGCAGGCGTACTGATCAGCCCTGTTGAGGGCAGAGCAAACTACTGCAGTGCGCAGGAGCTGGGCCTCTCTGACCGTTACCAGCGCCTGTGCACCGCAGGAGCGCGATGTCGGGGAGTGATGAAGCAAGCAGGAAGGCGGCATCACAAGAAGATGGGAGCCGCCAGACCCGCACCTGTGACACCCATCGGATCGGACCGCCCCCAAGGTGAGTATAAAAAAACTTAATTTTTCTTATCTTTCAGGTCCGACCGGGGGCTTATCAGCGCATTCGTCAGGAGATCTGCGGCGCGGGGAGAGAGAGAGCCTCTAGAATACTGATGCGTTATAATCGGGCCACCATCTAGTAATATATAATTGCCATGTAATGTTTTCATTTCCTGTTCTGTCCGGATGTCACCTTATCCCAGAATTCCAAGTGGAGGAAGTTCACCCACCTCTATATTGGGACACAAAATTGATGGGTGCCTCTATATGGAAACTGCTGCTGGTACCAACCTGTTGCGCGGTACCACCAGCGGAACATCATCACACCACATACACACTCTATACGCCGAACGCACCACACACTCGCTCACACACAGTCACTCACACAGTCAGTCAGACTCACTCTCACACACTCATGCAGCCTCTTGCGCGGTACCACCAGCAGAACAACGTCGCACTGCGCCTGTGCGAATTCTTTGCAGGCGCAGTGAATCATTTGGCTGATCCCAGCGGCAGATGCGCGACGTGTCTACAGGCAGAGGAAGCCGGTCACATTAAAGGGGTTTTCCCACTAACGAAAGGTCATTTTAAAAATGTTCTGTGTCTGACCGTGTACGGAGCATACCACATCTCTTGGTCAGGGGAGGAACCAAAAGACAATACTGACATTACCGCAGGGGATCACAGAGGATTCATTTTGTGAGGTAAAATATTTCACTGACTGTTTTTAAACAATATTTTACCTCACAAAATGTATCCTCTGCGATCTCCTGCTGTAATGTCAGTATTGTCTTTTGCTTCCTCCACTGCCCAGGAGCTGTGGTATGTTCTGTACACAGTCAGACACAGGGTGAGAGAGACAGAGCACAGGGGAGAGACAGCTCAAATGGGACAGCACATGAGGGGAGAACACAACAGAGGAAGGAGAGAGACAGCAGACAAGGGGGATAGCACATGGGGTAGACAGGTCAAAGAAGAGAGCACAGACAGGAGAAGTCAGCACATGGGGAAAGAGAGAGTGGATAGGTGGGTGAGCACATGTGGGGAGAGATTCTCAACGCTGCAAAGCCTGCCCCCATCGTGATAGCATCAAGCCTCCGTCTAATCAAACATAAAGAGGAAGTCAGGGCTCCGGCTTAATGTTCGATTTGCCCGAAGGCGGGGCCAGTGACGTCAGCATTAATTGGGCGCCGTGGTCAATTGTAATAACTGTGGACACACGGGGGGGCAGCGGGCGCCCAGGTCCTCTAGCCGGAACCGCATAGACCAGGGATCGTCCCGCTGAACGCCCGCTCTCCCTTTAAAGGGAATCAGTCGCCCCATTTTTGCCCCATAAGCTGGGGCCATCGCCATCAGGGGCTTATCTACAGCATTCTGTAATGCTGTTGATAAGCCCCTGATGAAACCTGAAAGATAAGAAAAAAGAATTATATTATACTCACCCCGGCCTTCGATCCAGTCCAATGGGTGTCGCCGTCCTGTCCAGCGCCTCCCATCTTCATACTATGATGTCGTCCTCCTTGCTTCTCCCTCGGCTCCTGCGCACGAGTACTTTATCTGCCCCGTTGGTGGCAGAGCAGAGTACTGCAGTGCGCAGACGCCGGACCTCTCTGACCTTTCCCGGCGCCTGCGCACTGCAGTACTTTACTCTGCCCTCAACAGGGCAGATAAAGTACGCGTGCACAGGAGCCGAAGGAGAGGCAAGGAGGACGGCATCATCGTATGAAGATGGGAGGACCGGACCGAACGCCGGAGTGAGTATAATCTAACTCTTTTTTTTTCTTATCTTTCAGATTTCATGGGGGGTTAGCTACAGCATTACAGAATGCTGTAGATAAGCCCCTGATGGCGGTGGCCCCAGCTTATGGGGCAAAAATGGGGTGACAGATTCCCTTTAACGTTGGCATAACACTATTCAGACAACACAGGGTGAGGGTAAAACAGTGTGGTAATGCTTTATTGAACCACAAAACAGGCAGATAACACAGAACAGTCCCAGCAAAATACCCCAAGATTTTGCACATTACAGAGTCTCACCCGTCCGCTGACTTGTCGGGATAATGGCAGCTTTGAGTTCAGAGCTCCCAGGGTCGCCTACCCCGCCTGTGGCACACACACAGAGAGGAGGTAGGGACAAGCTTAGGTAGGAAGAGGACAGTCCATTCAGGTACAGGGCCAGTTGACCTGAGGTCAACCTGGCTTCTACGAACATCTCCATGGAGCCAGGCGACTGGTGGGTCCCAATCGTGGCTTTCTCCAAACATATCCATGGGTCAGTGATGGTCAATGGAACAGATCTGTATTCTTCCAACCGGGCCCGAGGTCCCCTAGGTTGTTTCCTGTAGAATGATAGATCCGTGTCCCTCGTGATAGAGCCATGATATATTGACTGCTGTCCTGTCTCTGGTCCTTTGGATGTTTTGATGTCTTGCCTGAATCTCTGTCTGTTTCTCAGTCTCTCTATGCACAGGCATGTAACCTATTTTTATACTTAACAACTTATTTATCCCAAAATGGTATGTAGAAAAACATTAGCTTGCTCTGTAAAAAAATAAGGCCTTGCACAGCCCCATCAACTGCAAAATGAAAAGCTTGTCACAATTTAACCTGACTAGGAACTTTTTTCCATTTTACAGTACATTACATGGTAATTTAAATGGTGTCATTCAAAAGTACAACTCGTTCCGCACATGGCCGTACCCACCGTGGGGCTGGGGGGGGAGCTGCCCACCCCCTAGAAGCAGTGACACGCCACACACCTATCATGATGCCTGCCCACCTGTTTTTTGCTGCCGCCGGCCCTTTAAATCTTCGGGCACATCGGCTTTACAGGTGCGCACAGTGGCCAGGGTGCCCTGTACATAGGGAGTTAAGAACGCCTGATGTTGAACGCCTGATGTTGAACATCAGTACGTTCTTTGTGGGTGGAGAGAGAGCGCTCTGCTCTCCCCGTCTCCCGCCCCTGGCTGCAGCTCGCCGCTGAACCTGAACATATCATGATCTGGTGACGGTCTCAACTCAGGCATCCAGAGGAGCGTACCAGTGCGTTCCTGAGGTAATCGCTACAGGACAGGTGCTGAGCTGGGGCCTGGGGCTTCGCTGATGTATACAGGGGCTGGGGGCTGGTTGGGCTGATGTATACAGGGGCTGGGGGTTGGCTGTGGATGAGCTGATGTATATACAGGGGCTGGCTGGGCTAATGTATACACAGGGGCTGGGGGCTTGGGCTGATGTATACACAGGGGCTGGTGCTGGCTGTGGCTGGCCTGATACAGGGGCTGACTGGGCTGGGCAGATTTATATACGGGCTGGCTGTGGCTGGGCAGATGTATATACAGGGGCTGGGGGCTGGATGGTCTGATGTATATACAGGTGCTGGGGGCTTGGGCTGATGTATACACAGGGGCTGGGGGCTGGTTGTGGCTGGGCTGATGTACAGGGGTTGGACAAAATAATGGAAACACCTAATGTTTTGGCATCATAATCTTCGAACATGTTATAAACATGCAAACCTTGACATATGGTAATGTTTTGTAGTTGATTATTTGTGTTATGTGATATGTGTATGTAAATTAACTGTTTGTTTTGCAGAATTGTAAGAACATTGATGAAAACCTGATACCAATGGCAGACCTCTCGGATTTTCAAAGAGGCCAAATTGTTGGTGCTCGTATGGCAGGCGCTAGTGTAACAGAAAGTGCCCGAATGCTTGGCGTGTCAAGAGGTACTGTCTCTAAAGTAATGACTGCGTTTGAAAGAGAAGGAAAAACGTCCGCAGCAAAGCACAGGTCCGGCCGAAAGTCGAAGTTGACTGAGAGAGACTGTCGGACTCTAAAGCGAATTGTGAGAGAGGATCGCAAGACCACGGCTCCGAAAATCACTGCTGAGCTCAATGAAAACCTACAGAACCCAGTTTCCACGAAAACTGTTCGTCAGGAGCTGCACAAATCTGGATTCCACGGAAGAGCTGCAATTCGAAAACCGCTGCTCTCAATGACAAATGTGTCCAAGCATCTAGAGTGGTGTAGAAACCTCCGGAATTGGTCCCTCGAGCAGTGGAAACATGTGATATTCTCAGACGAATCATCGTTTACCCTATTTCCGACCTCCGGCCGAGTGTACGTTTGGAGACAGCCGAAAGAAGCACTCTATCCAGACTGCCATCTCCCAACCGTAAAACATGGCGGAGGTTCTGTGATGATCTGGGGTACTATTTCGTGGCATTTTGGGCGACCAAGTGCATCCTATGGTTCAAGCACTGTTCCCGGAGGGGAACGCCAGCTTTCAGGATGTTAATGCACCAATTCATACAGCTAGAATCGTTAAAGCATGGCACGAGGAACATTGTAATGAAGTTGAGCATCTCATCTGGCCCCCACAATCCCCAGATCTCATCATTATTGAGCATTTATGGTCGATTTTAGAGATTCAAGTTTGACGTCGATTTCCACCGCCATCGTTGCTCAAAGAACTGGAGAGTGTTTTAACTGAAGAATGGGCTACAATTCCTTTGGAAACAATTCACACCTTGTATGAATCCATACCTCGGATAATTGAGGCTGTAATCGCCGCAAAAGGAGGACCTACACCATATTAAACTAACTTTTGTTGATGTTTCCAGGTGTTTCCATTATTTTGTCCAACCCATGTATATACAGGTGGTGCTGGGCTCAGTGGGCTGGGGTCGGTGATGATGTATATACAGGTGCTGGACTTAGTGGGCTGGGGCTGGTGATGATGTATGTACAGGTGGTGCTGGGCTTAGTGGGCTGGGGCTGGTGATGATGTATATACAGGTGCTGGGCTTAGTGGGCTGAGGCTGTTGATGTATATACAGGTGTTGGGCTTAATGGGCTGGTGATGATGTATATACAGGAGCTGAGCTTAGTGGGCTGATGATGATGTATATACAGGTATGGGGCTTATACTGTATGGAGCAGTTTCATTCACCTTTTTCGTTCTAAAATGTTATAACCTGAACGACCATGGCTTGCCCCCCCCCCCACTCTAATTTTGATCCTGAGTACGCCCATGGTCCCGCACATGACTATGTGGGTGGAAATATAAAACAGTTATGGTTCTTGGAAGAAAAAGAAAGAAACAAAAGCGCAAAAACTAAAAATCGCCCTCTCTTCAAGGGGTAAAATAATTTTGGATTTTGATAGATTAAACTTTTACAAATACAGAAATACTGTAACAGCTCAGCTTTAGGGTAGGTTCACATGAACATGTAAAAAATTGTGCAGCGTTTCATGAAGAAAAGTGGGACAATTTTTTTCTCCCTTGTCATCCTGTGCAATCCATTTTGTTACAGCAGCAATTAACCCCTTCACGATTTTTGACATGCCTATAAGTCGTGGGGGAGCAGGAGTTCTCAACCAATGAGCTATAGATACATCATGGCGATTGTGAGGGCACATGAGCTGTGCCTGCACGATCGCAGCCAGAAGTTCAGCTAACATGACAGCTGACAGCTCTCACTGCCAGCCCACAACCCACCAACTTTAACCCCTTAAATGCCGCCATCGATATCGATCACAGCATTTAAGAGGCTGAGAAATGGAGGGGGCCCATGACGTCATTGCGAGGGCCCAATCTACAGAAAGCCTGTTAGATTACACGCAGAGCATGGACTAAGTGGCTTCTGTCAGTACAGCACTGACAGGTATAAAGGTATAAAGCATTGCAATGCTGGTGCAAATAAAACCAATTCTTTACCTACTATAGATTTGCTCATTTTTGCCTCCCAAAAATCGCAATAGAGTTCGGCTCACATTTATCCTGCGCTCTATCCTGAGCATTTGCATCAAGGTTTCCATGTAAATCTCTGAAATGCATGATTCAGACGGAAACCCCGACAGAAGATTCCCTATAATGAGGCAGATGGTGACAATGGATGCCATCTGACCTATGATACATCAGTGTCTGTCTTTTTAAGCTTGCATAAGAGCGCGGTCTGCCACAGTTTTGTGCACTTTTGAAAAGACGGACACTGCTGAACAGAAGCTAGACGAAGTCCAAAATAATTCTGCTGCCTCATTATAGTGACTGGACACGTTGAGGGTTTTATCTGAATCACGTCATTCGGAGATATAGATGGAAACTCCGATGTAAGTGCTCAGCGTAGAGCATAGGATAAATGTGATCCAAAATTTTATGTTGAATGTGCCCAATAAAAGCTTCTAATCAATCCACAATAAAAGCAAGTCCCCACCCAGGTCCGTCATCTGTCGATGGAAATATAGGGGACTTTCACCTTATTGGTAACACAAAAGCTCTGAAAAAGCGAGATGGCTCCTCACCCCCTAAAAGAAATCCAGTGACTTCTGCAATACCAAATGCTCCTGTCATGATACCAGTGCTGGGGGACCTGCACTTCTGGGGTTAATGTTTTGATCTCAGTGCAGACACTTACCTGCACACCTGGGGCTTATTAGGGTGGCCTCTCATTGGTTCTGGGAAAGCTTCTTATAGCCTTAGGAAGCTCCCATCCCCTTCAGTTTTACTTTCGCCCTTGGCAGAGTTGTGTTGACCCCTGAGTGTGTTTGCGCTGTGTTCTGGTTGCCTGATACTTTGTGTACGACTCGGTCTGTTCTCTGGATATTGCTTGTTGGATTCTGCTTGGTACCTTTTATGTCTCTTTGGTATTGACCCCTGCTTGGCCCCGACTATCCGTTCTGTCTCATCCCTGGTACTTTACTGCTATCTCTGTGTATGACCTCCGTTTTGCCTGACTCTGAGCATTCCTGTAGTTGTGCCCTGCCGATCTCTGGAAGCAGGACGCTAAGCCCCGCCCCTTGCAGTCACATGACCGTAGGTCCTTCACTGCTTGCTAAACTTCAGCGTCCCCAGGTCTTGTTTGTCTGTACTTTCCTATAAATTCTGAGAGTGGTGTAATTACCAAAATTGGGTCACTTGAGGGGAATTTTGCTCTTCTGGAACTTAGAAGCTTGGTATGTAGAGTCTGCAAACTTGTATGAGAATTGTTCTCCAAAAGTCAAATAGCGCCCCTTCTGTTCCGAGTCTCGCAGTGTGGCTAGCTGGTCACCACACCTCTAGATAAGTACATTGAGGGGAGTAGTTTCCAAAATGTGGTCACTTGTGTGGGGTTTCCAATGTTTAGGCATGCGCGACATGACATCCGCTATCTATTCTAGCCAATTTTGCTCCTTCCTTTCGTAGCTCTGCTGTATGCCTAAACTGTAGTCTTCCACCATATATTGCACAACAATTTGTATGGTTCATTTTCTCCTGTTACCCTTGTAAAAATGTACAATTTGGGGCTAAATGGCCATTTTTGTCATTTTTTCCTTCTACATTGCTCTAATTTCTGTGACACACCTAAAGGGTTAATGTAGTTGAATGTGGGTTTGAGCACTTTGAGGGGTGCAGTTTTAAAATGGTATTACTTTTGCATATATTCTGTTATATAGGACCATTAAAGTTACTTCAAACGTGATGTGGCCCCCAAAAAACTATTTGGTAAATTGTATTGGAAAAAAATCTAAAATGCTGATAAAATTGTAACCCTTTTAACTTTCTAGCAAAAAAAAAAAGAAAAATGATGCTGATGTAAAGTAGACACATGGGAAATATTATTTCTAAATTAATTTGTACAGCATGGCAGAAAGTTCTCACGCTCACGGTGCAGTCAGGAAGGTCATCGCAGTTCAGAGCCAATAAATTACTTTCAAATCAATTACGTCAGCACGAGCGCCATGGGAGAAGTACTGGCACTTGCGTTGACTTCATTGAGTTGAACTGAGTTCATTGGCTCCGAACTCTGATGACCTTCCTGACGGCACGAGCATGAGAACCTTTTCACGTTCGCGATGACATCAGTGAGGTGAACTGGATATGAAGTACGCTCAACTTGATCACGTCACTGCAAGGCACTGAGGTGAGCAAGCACGCGCATCTCAGTGTCTCTGCTGGATGGCAGGCTGTACTGTCGCCTCATGCAAAAATTCAGCCTGACATCTAGATGTAGCAGAGCTAGACACCTCGCGGGACAATTGGATTATTATCTTCTCAGTGGACAGGAGAGGAATATGTTTATTTTTTTAACTCTTCAGCCAATACGTCTTTTTACTGACCTGAGATATAAGAGAATATCCTCCCCATACAGGTGACAATCCAGTAGCTGTCGGCTGTCCACTATAGCTGACAACTTGCTGTATCACAAACGATCAGTGTTGGCACCGTCCATGTCTGTTTAACCCCTTAGTTGCTGCTGTCCAAAGTGACTACATCGGAAAAATGGTTAAAAGATTGTGGGGGCTTGCGCTTTAATCTAATTGACACACCGAGATCATGATTGTAACATAGTAACATAGTTATTAAGGTTGAAGGGAAACTTTAAGTCCATCTAGTTCAACCCATATCCTGTCCTAACCTGCCCTAACATGTTGATCCAGAGGAAGGCAAAAAAAACCCATGTGGCAAACAGTAAGCTTCACATTGCGGAAAAAAATTCCTTCCCGACTCCACATAGGGCAATCAGACTAGCTCCCTGGATCAACGCAATATTAAGGAAACTAGTGTATATACCCTGTAATATTATGCTTTTCAAGAAAGGCATCCAGTCCCTCACTCATTACAACATCATATGGCAGAGAGTTCCATAGTCTCACTGCTCTTACAGTAAAGAATCCGCATCTGTGAGTATGCTTAAACCTTCTTTCCTCCAGACGTAGAGGATGCCCCCTTGTCCCCGTCACAGGTCTAAGAGTAAAAAGATCATTAGAAAGGTCTTTGTACTGTCCCCGCATATATTTATACATTGTAATAAGATCACCCCTAAGCCTTTGATTCTCCAAACTAAATAGCCCCAAGTGTAATAACCTGTCTTGGTATTGCAGACCCCCTAGTTCCCTAATAACCTTGGTCGCTCTTCTCTGCACCCGCTCCAGTTCAGCTATGTCTTTCTTATACACCGGAGACCAGAACTGTACACAGTATTCTAAGTGTGGTCGCACTAGTGACTTATATAGAGGTAAAATTATGTTCTCCTCATGAGCATCTATGCCCCTTTTAATGCATCCCATTATTTTATTTGCCTTTGCAGCAGCTGCCTGACACTGGCCACTAAATGTGAGTTTGTCGTCCACCCATACACCCAGGTCTTTTTTTTTTTTTTTCCAAAATCATATTTATTGAAATTTTACATAGTTAAACATGAAAACACATCAATTCCGCAAACAGTGCAGAGTAGATTAATAATACATCAAGAAAACAGACATACAAACGTAGGAGGCAAGGAATAAGGGGGGAAAAGGGGTAGGTACACCTAAGTATACGACTGTAAATTACTTAGATCAAAGGTCTTAACAGAAACTGATCTGCTAAAGTGCAGGTTCCTGAATATCAAAGTGGCATATAAGCTAGACACATAGCAGGGTTCATTGCGGGCAGGGAATATCAGACCCTGAATCGAAGTAGCACAAGCATCATCACGGTGGATTGAAGGAGAGACTGCTACCAAGCCATGGTTCCCAAATCTGGGACTTTTTCTTTTTAGATGATGCAGATAATACCAGAGCCCTTTCGTATTGGTAATGAAGGTTCATCCTGTCAATCACAAATTGTATGGTCGGAGCGCTGGCCACTCTCCATTTGGATGCCACTGCCAGTCTAGCGGCTATAAACAAATGTGAGAACACTTCTCTCAACACATACAGGATCTCATCCAAACCGATATGCAATAAAACCATACTGGGTTGTAAGGCCATCCGGATCCCAGTTACCTCAACTATCGCGTCCTCTAGGCTAGCCCAAAAATTTAGTAATTTCGGGCACAACCACCACATGTGGCTAAGTGTCCCTAACATACCGCAGCCTCTCCAACACAATGGGGAGCACTGAGGGCCAAAGTGAGCAACTTTAACCGGGTAATAGTACCAGCGTAAGTGGACTTTTTTCAATTGTTCCAGATGGTTAAAACAAGAGGAAACTCTCCGAACGTCTAACACCGCCTCCCGCCACCCATCAGGCACTAGGGTGACCTGCAAGTCATCCTCCCATTGTCTTATGAATTACAGTTTAACCTCTGGGTCAGGATCATTCAGGGCTCTATACAAGATAGATACATTGTGAGTACTAGGTCCGGGCACCAGGAAGAGGCCATTTACTGTACGGTCTAGGTTAGAATTAAAGAAGTACGACGGTTGTGTAGTGTGTATAAGATGTCTTAGTTGCAAAAACTGATAAAATCTATGTCGAATATCTGGGTGTTTTGCAACTAGGCGGTCAAACGGCTTAATTGCTGTGCCGTCACACAGCTGATGAAGTGATTTTACCCCAGCCAGTACCCATGGCTGTAAATCTATATATATGGGATATGTAATTCTAGCGCCTTCAGTGACACTTCAGTTAACGGGATTTTAATAAGAGTCGGGACCGTCTGTCTCCAAAAAAGCAGTGCAGTAGACATGGTTGGTAGAGGGAGATTACAAGGCCGCGGCCCAAAGGCTTCAACCTCTAACATAAATCGGGTGGAGCCTCTAGTCGCATAGACATTTTCGATTTGCAGCCATCTATGATCCTTATCTAGCTGCCACCAATCCCGCAGCCCCGCTACCACTGAGGCCTTATAATACGCCATCAAATTTGGCAATCCCATTCCCCCCAGATCATAAGGGTAATACAAAAGGGACTTGGCCACTCGAGGAGTTTTGTGGGCCCATATGTATTTGTTTGTTAAGCGCTGAAGGTTTGTTATAATTTTGCTTGGGACCTTCAAAGGGAGACATCTGAAATAATATAATATCTTGGGGAGAATTTTCATCTTGAAAATATTAATTCTAGCCACCCAGGAGGTCATAAACAGATGTAAGGTGTCCAGCTCAGTCTTTATCTGTCTGAATAAAGCAGTATACTTCGCCTCTATGATTTGTTGAGAGTGTGTAAGCTTTATACCAAGGTAAGGGATACCCTGATCAGTCCAACGAAAGGGAAACTTATTCTCTAATTCAGCTTTGGTGACCAAAGGGACCGTGACAGGGAATACCAGTGTTTTGGATGCATTCAATTTGTAATAGGATACTGACGCAAACTCCTAGTTCAACCATGATGGCTGAAAACGACCGCTCCAGGTCCACACAGGCTATGATGACGTCGTCCGCGTAAAGACCGATCTTGTGAGCAGCCGGGCCCACCATCAAACCTGAGATATCAGAGTTAAGACGGATTTTCTCCGCCAGTGGCTCCATGCATAATGCAAATATAATGGGGGATAGTGGGCATCCCTGTCGCATCCCGTTAGTGATCAAAAAGGGGGTAGATACAAACCCAGAGGCTAGGACTCTGGCAGATGGGGTGGAATATATGGCTAAAATCGCCGAAAGGATGGGGCCCTCCAAATCAAACTTCCTAAGAACACTTCCCAAATATCCCCAGTGCACCCTATCAAAGGCCTTCTCAGCGTCCAAGGACAGGAATGCACTGGGAAGGCCCGACAGTTCCGCCACCCTAATGAGATTCAACATTCGGCGGGTACCATCCTTGGTTTCCCGGCCAGCCACAAAACCGACCTGGTCAGGAGAGACAAGAGAGGGGATTATCAAATGAAGGCGGGAGGCTAGCAATTTGGTATATATCTTTAAATCACAATTCAATAAAGCAATGGGTCTAAAATTCCCAGGACTATCAGGGGTCTTACCTGGCTTAGGGAGAGTGGTAATAGTAGCTTCCAAATTAGGGGCAGCAACTTTGCCTGAATCCCGCCAACTTGAAAACAACCTCAATAGATATGGGGCCAGAAGTTCCTGAAAAGTGCGATAATATTCATTTGAAAGTCCATTCGGACCAGGCGTGGTGTGTAGCTTACTGCTTTTAATAGTTTTTTTGATCTCCTCTTCTGTAAATGGGGCGTTTAACAATAATAATTGTTCTTGGGATACACGCGGTAAATTAACTGATTGCAGATATGAATCGATTGCTACCTGAGTAGGTTGACGGGTCTGCGGGTCAGAATGTAAGTTATATAAATGGGAGTAGTACTTTACAAATGTCTCCGCGATGTCAATCGGATTCCTAACCAGACACCCATTCTGATCTTGTAAACCATCTATTCTGGATTTAGCCTCTCGTTTACTCGTTTACGTACCCCACGTGCCAGTATTGCTCCCGCCCTATCTCCTGTGGCGTAAAAGTGAGTTTTAAGCTTACGTAAATTACGGGCATAGGCAGAAAGCAAAACCTCCCGCAACTGAAAGCGAACCCCGTATATCTCATCCGACACCGCCTGCGAGGGTGAAGTTTTATTCAGTGATTCCAACTGGTCAAGTCTAGCTAAGAGGTCATCCCGAATCCCTCTATTACGCTTCAGTATGGAGGCTTGTTGTATGAGATATCCCCGTATAACCACTTTATGCGCAGCCCATAGCGTTTCATCTGAAACTTCCCCATTATCGTTAACATGGAATTAGTGAGTCAACTCAGTAGAGATACCACACGTCACCTTCTCATTTAGTAAAAGAGACGGGTTCAGACGCCATCGAAAAGCAGGGTTTGCATGATGTTTTAACGCTAACTGTAACACAATGGGAGCATGATCAGACCAGGCAATTAATTTTATGCTGGAGGAGACGCACCTAGGAAGAACCGAAGTATCCACCAGAATATGGTCTATCCGAGTATATGTACGGTGTCGGAAGGAATAAAAGGTATAATCTTTTTCACTCGCGTGGGAGTACCTCCAGAAATCGTGTAGATGATATTCTTTGGCTATGCCTTTCAACTCCCCCTAGGCCGAATGCCACCTCGTGAGCAGTCTAGATCCCTGTCCACGGGAAGATTAAAGTCTCCACAGTATATCTTTTCACCCTGCGCCAGACCATCCACTCTATGTAGTACTTTGCAGATAAATGTCTGTTGCGAATGATTTGGGGCATAGATGACTGTGATAGCGTGCAACTCGCCATTCAATGTGCATATGAGGGACAGAAATCTGCCCGCAGGATCCGCTACCTTCCGAATACAATTGATGGCTATTGTATTTTTAAAGATGATGCACACCCCAGCCTTTTTAGTGTTATTATTAGCAAAGTAAATATTGGAGAACTGTGGGTGACGCAGCCTAAAATTATCAGCTTCTATCAGATGCGTCTCCTGCAGGCAGATAATCTCCGCACCTGATTTTTTCACCTCTTTCCATAGGATGGACCTCTTACAGGGGGAATTCAACCCCCTAACATTTAAAGACATAATGGTAACACTCATAATTATACATTATAAAACTTGCTATCACACATACATCTTCATGAACCCACATCATCCGCATCTGGGCTCGTGTGTTGGCAACATAGAGAACCACAGTAACCACATTACAAAGACCCATCTCGGAGGTGCACCTAAAAAACAGGAGACAAGGGAAACAAAACACAGAGAAAAGTAAAAAAAATTCTTAACACAAAGTCATGCAGCCACTAGGTCAAAGGCCAGGCTAGTCAGGCAGTGAAACGCCTGAATGGTCAGTGCTAGACCGCAGGTAAATGCCAGCTCAGGGCAGTTCCAAAGTTCACTCCCAAAAAGATGGAAAATAACCGAGAGTTATCTTGGACGGGGTGCTGGAGCAAAAAGAAAAAAAAACGGTGACAAAATCCGTGGCACCCTCACAGCAGAGTCCTGCATCCGGACAGCATCTCATCCTCCTCTTCAAGTTTGAATCCAGTCCTGAACAATTTTCTTTCCCATCGGGTTCTGGCGGGGAGCAAAGGAAATCTTCCAATCGGTTAGCTTGTTCTCAGCCTGTTTGGGAGATTGGCAGACCACACCACGACCTTCATAAGATATTATCAGCCTGACAGGATTGAATCCCCATTTGTATCGGATATGAACAACATGTAGTGCTTTACAAACATGAGCGAATTCTCGCCTCCTTGCCAGCGTGGACGCTGATAAATCTGGGAACACCTGTAAGCCTTAGTATTCAGCAGGGAGCTCAGAGGGTTTCCTCATCCCCTGCATGAAGGCGTCTTTGGTAGTATAGAAGTGGACGCGCCAAAGTGTCTCTGGGCAAGGCTGGGTCCACATGCGGGGGATTGGGGAGTCTATGTATCCTGTCAATCAGGAAATCCCTGGGGAGCAAGGTTGGGAGTACAGTTTGCATGAATTTAAGCAAAAAGTCAGCCAGATCCTTATCTGGAATGTCCTCCGGTATGCCCCTGACACGCACATTATTCCTCCGTGATCTATCTTCCAGATCATACATCTTATCCTGGACCACAGCCATATCCTGTCTCAAAGCTTCATTCTCATCCACTAGTGCATTTATAGTCTTGGCATATTCAGCCATCTTGCTCTCAACATGAGCAGTTCTCTCCCCAAGGGACGAGACTTCCCCTCTTATCTCCTGCAGCATGGACTGCATGTCTTCCTTTAGGGAAGCACGGATGGAGGCCAGAAAGTCCCTCATGTCTCCTTTAGTAATAGGAGACAGGTTGCTGTGAGTCTCAGAGGCCCCCTCCCCCCAGAGCCACCAGATGAGTGTGAGGAAGCTAAAGGGGAAGCTGCAGCCATTTTACCTGCAGCATGTGCAGTTTGTCCTCGGGGGAAGAAGTCCGGGAGCTTCAGCGGGGAACTGCGTTTCTGCGCTCTCCCTCGGGTCATCATGTGCCCAGGACCTTCCAGGAGCCGTTACTGTGCACAGGGAGGAGGAGAGGTAATATACAGTGCTGTTATTAGCCGGTTTAAGTCCGGAGAAGCATGAGCCTGTGAGTTATGTGGCCTCTCTAGTCTGCATGCAGGCCACGCCCCCCAGGTCTTTTTCAGTGACAGTTTTGCCCAGTGTTTTACAATTAAGCACATAATTATGCATCTTATTCGTTCTACCCAAGTGCATAACCTTACATTTATCCCCATTAAAGCTCATTTGCCATTTATCAGCCCAAGCTTCTAGTTTACATAAATCCTCCTGTAATATAAAATTGTCCTCCTCTGTATTGATTACCCTGCAGAGTTTAGTGTCATCTGCAAATATTGAAATTCGACTCTCTATGCCCCCTACAAGGTCATTAATAAATATGTTAAAAAGAAGCGGGCCCAAAACTGACCCCTGTGGTACCCCACTGCTAACCGTGACCCGTTCCGAGTGTGCTCCATTAATAACCACCCTTTGTTTCCTATCCCTGAGCCAGCTCTTAACCCACCTACACATATTTTCCCCTATCCCCATTGTTCTCATTTTATGTATCAACCTTTTGTGTGGCACCGTATCAAAAGCTTTTGAAAAGTCCATGTACACCACGTCCACTGCATTCCCTTGGTCCAGTCCGGAACTTACCTCTTCATAAAATCAGATTAGTCTGACAGGAACGGTCCCTTGTAAACCCTTGTTGATATTGGGTCATGAGGTTATTCTTCTCCAGATACTCCAGTATAGTATCTCTTAGAAAACCCTCCAGGATTTTACCCACAGTTGAGGTTAAACTTACTGGCCTATAATTTCCAAGTTCAGTTTTTGTCCCCTTTTTGAATATTGGCACCACATTTGCTATACGCCAGTCCTATGGTACAGACCCTGTTATTATGGAATCTTTAAAGATTAAAAATAATGATCTATCTATGACTGTGCTTAATTCCTGCAGTACTCGGGGGTGTATCCCATCCGGGCCCGGGGATTTGTCAATTTAGTGATTTTTAGACGCCGCCGTACTTCCTGCTGGGTTAAGCAGGTGACATTTAATGGAGAATTTTTTTCCCTTATCATGTTATCCGTCATGGGATTTTCTTGTGTAAATACTGTTGAAAAAAAGTCATTTAGCATATTGGCTTTTTCCTCATCCTCATCCACCATTTCACCCAGACTATTTTTAAGGGGACCAACACTATCATTTTTTAGTTTCTTACTATTTATGTAGTTAAAGAATATTTTGTGATTATTTTTACTTTCTCTGCCAATGAGTGTCTCTGTCTCAATCTTTGCTGTCTTGATTTGCTTTTTACAGAAATTATTTAATATTCTGTATTTAGTTAATGCCTCATCACTACCTACTTGCTTTAATTCTCTAAATGCTTTATTTTTATCTCTTATTGCACCCCTCACAGCTCTATTTAGCCATAGTGATTTCCTCCTATTTCTAACATGTTTATTCCCATACGGTATATATTGTGCACAGGTCCAATTTAGGATGCTAATAAACGTCTCCCATTTTCTTTGTGTATTTTTATGTCTCAGGATATCGTCCCAGTTAATTGCACCAAGATCTTCTCTCATCCGTTGGAAATTTGCTTTCCTGAAGTTTAGTGTCCTTTTAACCCCTCTACTACACATCTTATTAAAGGATACATGAAAACTTATTAATTTGTGATCACTATTACCCAAGTGACCCTGAACCCTTATATTTGATATGCGGTCTGGCCTGTTGGTTAATATTAGGTCTAGCAGTGCCCCCCCTCTTGTTGGGTCCTGAACCAGTTGTGTGGTCCTGATGTTTGCCATAGCAGTTCCTGGCCAAATAGCGGCCTTAGAGTCTCCCAGATATAGTGGTCAGTTCAGAAGTTAGCGACATTTAGGTGGTAAGCAAACATTTTTTCATTCCTGCTATATCACTTTGCATTAATTCCTGAACATCACCAGAAGGATTAATAAACTACCTGACAGAAGTTTTCAATATGTCAGGGGGTGCTGTTTTTAAAATGGTATTTTTGGGGTTTTCCAATATATAGCACCCCCAAAGTCACTTCAAACCTGGATAGATCCCTCAAAAAATACATTTTGTAACTTTCCTTGAAAAAATGAAAAATAACTGCTACATTTTTAAACCTCCTAAAAGCCTAACAAAATAAATTAGCGGTTTACAAATGGTGCTGATGTAAGGCAGACATGTGGGAAATGTTATTTATTAATGTTTTGTGTGGTATGACTATCTGGATTAAACAGATAATTATTCAAAGTTTGAAAATTGCATTTTTTTTTACATTTTTGTCAAGTTTCTGATATTTTTTATAAATAAACACAAAACATATCAACCTAAATTTACCATTATCATAAATTATAATGTGCCACCAAAAAACAATCTCAAAATCAATGGGATTTGTTGAAGCGTTCCAGAGTTATCACCACATTAAGTGATATTGGTCAGAATTTTAAAAATTGGCTCCGTCAGGTTAATTGGGTGTACAGGTGAGTATATTTGTTTTTAGTCAATTTTAATTCAATAAAGCATCTCTGTCATTGTTTCAAATAAAGGACTTTATTCTGGGTGTTATTGTCTTAACATTTGGACTTTGGGGTTAGTAGTAGGGGCGTCTTATAGATACCTCTCCATTACTAGCCCCTGAGATGGATGTCAACTGCCAATACAAAGCTGGCATCAATCCCAATACTATTACTCTACTTGCCACAGCACCAGAGCAAGTGGGAATCATAGAATCGTAGAGTTGGAAGGGACCTCCTGGGCCATCTGGTCCAACCCCCTGCTCAAAGCAGGATTCGCTAAATCATCCCAGTCAGATGTCTGTCCAGCCTCTGTTTGAAGACTTCCATTGAAGGAGAACTCACCACTTCTCGTGGCAGCCTGTTCCACTCATTGATCACTCTAACTGTCAAAAAGTTTTTTCTAATATCTAATCTGTGTCTCCTCCCATTCAGTTTCATCCCATTGCTTCTAGTCTTTCCTTGTGCAAATGAGAATAAAGTTGATCCTTCTACAATGTGACTGTCATGATCCAGGACGGGATTTCGCTTTGACCCGTCCTGGTTAGACTATGGGTTAATTGTGCTGCCTCTCTCTGGCAGAAGGAGGCTATTTAGTGCTCACTGGACCTGGGTCCGATGTCAGTTATACTCCTGCCCTCGGCTGAGTTAAGTGACCTCTTGTATACTTGTGCCTTGTGCCTGATATCTTGCTTGCTTGTTCGGTTGTGATCTGGTTCTGTCCCTGTTACGAGTTCTGCCTGACCCTCTTGTACTGCGCTACCTCTCGTGTATGACTCTCTGCTTGTGACCCGACTTCTCTCTGCTTGTCCCCTTGGTACCACGTCGCCCTCTTGTGTATGACCTTTGGCTTTGTCTGACTACCCGTCTGTTTGTCCCTCCTGTACCTCGTTTGCCCGTACTGCTGTGACCTCGGTTTTGCCTGACTCTGAGTTGTATGGTGTCCTGTCCTATCTGAATACAGGACACTAAGCCCCGCCCCCTTGCAGTCACATGACCATAGGTCCCGGGCAGATTATTCAGTTTCAGTGTCAGCAGGTCCTATGCCTCTTTACCTTCCAGCGCTGACTGGACCCTGACACTATTAGCCTGAAGCACGCATGGTCACCTCTGCTGCCCTGCTCCACAGGTATCTTTTAGCACTGCTTCTGTACTCAGGACACGCGCACTGGCTCTATGAGCAAGTGCAGTGCGGTGTCTCTGACATTATAACTGACCGATACCATTTTTTTTTCTCTGCTCCCATTCACTTGTGTGTGTGATGGATCCTATGCACACTCTTTCTGAACAGGTTAAGCATCTGACGCAGATGTCTCAGAAACTCTTTGGAGAACAAAGAGTCCTGGCTCAGTCTCAGCAGCTGATCACCGACACTGTGCAGGGGGTTCTTTCATTGGGGGCTCGGGATGTTACATTAATTTCCCCTGAGTCTCCAATGAAGTTACCAGATACCTTTTCTGGAGATAAAAATGACTTCAGAGTTTTCAAGGAGGGCTGTAAGCTTTTTTTTTCCTTAAGACCACACTCTTCTGGGGATGAAAGTCAGAGAGTGGGGGTCATTATGTCTCTGTTAAGGGGAGCCCCCCAAGCTTGGGCTTTCTCCCTTCCTACCACGGCCCCTGAGCGTATGACTGTGGATGCATTTTTTGAGGCCCTGGGGCATATTTATGATGAGCCTGATCGGGTGCGTATGGCTGAGGACAGGCTGATGAATGTTTGCCAGGGGAAACACTCAGCCGAGTGGTTTTGCTCAGAGTTCAGACGCTGGGCTGCTGAGGTCTGCTGGAACTACGCCGCTCTCCGGGGGTTGTTCCATAGAGGCTTGTCTGAGCATCTGAAAGACGCCTTGGCTCTCCACCCCCCACCTGATGCCCTGGAGGAAGCTATGACACAGGCCGTCCGAATGGATCGCAGGTTATGGGCAAGGGGAGTGATACAAACCGAGACATCATTATTCTCCCAAGGAAGGGGAGCCAGTTCTTCATTGAAAATCACGGCAATGGGAACCATCAACCTTAAGGAGGAAGAAAGGAGACAACGGCACATGAGAAAATGCTGTGTTCACAGTGGCGAGTCTGGACATGGGAAAAAGGATTGCCCCTCCCGGCCACTAATCAACAAGCGACTGAGCCCGGGTGATTATCGTGGAGGTCACCCAGGCTCTCAGGTACCCTTTTCTGCATTTTCTAAAATGTCATTTCAAGTGGAACTTTGTTGTGGGGGTGTTTCCACATCCACTTCTGCCTTCGTGGATTGCGGTTCATCATTGAACTTAATTGACTCTGACTTGGTGGCCAGGTGTAAGTTAGGGACAGTTAGGTTGGAGACTCCGATTCACCTTGTTGCTATTGACAAAACACCACTGGTTAAGAATGACATTGTGTTTTGTACTGAAGAGTTTCTCCTTAAAGTGAGTTCCTTACACCAGGAACGTATTTCATGTTTTGTAATGAACAACCTGCCTGCAGGACTGGTGTTGGGGTTCCCCTGGTTACAGCTGCATAATCCTGTGATTAATTGGGAATCTCGGGATATTGTTAAATGGGGTCCCTATTGCTCTGAGAAATGTCTTGTTTCTGTGTCTGTGTCGTCCGTGGGTCTAGAAGGCATTCCGGAGTGCCTGATAGATTATACTGACGTTTTCTCCGAAAAAGAGGCTGAGGTTTTACCACCACACCGCCCATTTGATTGTGCCATTGACCTGGTTCCTGGTGCTAAATTGCACAAAGCCCGCCTGTATAACCTCTCGGGTCCGGAACGGGCTGCGATGAATATATTTCCGAGAGCCTCCGTAAGGGACATATTCGCCCTTCTGTTTCTCCTGTGGCGGCAGGGTTCTTTTTTGTAAAAAAAAAGACGGTGGTTTGCGCCCATGCCTCGATTTTCGTGAGTTAAATAAAATAACTGTGAGGAATACTTATCCCCTTCCACTTATTCCTGATTTATACAATCAGTTGTCCGGAGCTAAGTGGTTTTCGAAATTAGATCTACGGGGAGCGTATAACCTTATACGAGTCCGGGACGGAGATGAATGGAAGACCGCTTTTCTCACTACTGAAGGGTTGTTTGAAAATTTGGTCATGCCCTTCGGCCTGACCAACGCTCCAGCGGTCTTCCAAAATTTCATAAATCATGTGTTCTCCGATTTGATTGGACGTTTTATGGTGGTGTATTTGGATGACATTTTAATCTACTCGCCTGATAAACAGACTCACATTGGTCATGTTCGGGCAGTTCTCCAAAGGCTCAGGGAGAACTGTCTGTTTGCTAAACTTGAAAAATGTTTATTTTTTGTTCAGGAACTGTCCTTTCTGGGGTTCATCGTGTCTGCTGAAGGGTATCGCATGGATCCTAATAAGGTGCAGGCCATTCTCGAGTGGGTTCAACCGTGTGATTTGAAGGGTCTGCAACGTTTCCTAGGGTTCGCTAATAATTATCGGAAATTTATAAGGGGGTTCTCACAGGTGGTTAAACCCCTCACAGACATGACTCAAAAGGGGGCCGATATCAAGAATTGGTCAACCGCAGCGGTAGCGGCATTTCAGTTTTTGAAAAAATGTTTCATGTCGGCCCCGGTTCTTATCCAACCGGACCCCTCTGAACCATTTATTGTTGAGGTAGACGCCTCAGAGGTGGGGGTGGGGGCGGTATTGTCCCAGGGACCCGCCACTTTGACCAATTTAAGACCTTGCGCCTTTTTCTCAAAGAAGTTCTCCCCTGCGGAGAGAAACTATGATGTGGGGAATCGGGAACTTCTGGCCGTAAAATTGGCTTTTGCAGAATGGAGGCATTTTTTGGAGGGGGCTGTTCATCCTATAACGGTAATCACAGACCACAAAAACCTAGCTTACATTGAGTCAGCTAAAAGGTTGACTCCCAGACAGGCTAGATGGTCACTTTTTTTTTCCCGATTCGACTTCTCGATCACTTTTTTCCAGGATCCAAGAATATCAGAGCGGATGCGTTGTCACGCAGTCTTGATCCGGTGTCCCCCCCGGAACCTCCATCCTCCATTCTTCAGCCTGGGGTGGTGGTGGCAGAGGTTTCTAATGTGTTGGAACGGGAGATTTGAGAAGCCCAGGCTCTTGCACCTCCAGCTAAGCCAGTGGATAAACTTTTTGTGCCAGCTCAGTTTCGTCTCAAGGTCCCCCAGGAGTTCCATGACTCAGTTCTGGGTGGACATCCAGGGATCTCAGCGACCCGGAAGGCCATTGCTAGAATATTCTGGTGGTCTTCTTTAGCCTTTGATGTTGGGGAGTATGTGTCTGCGTGTGAGGTTTGTGCCCGTGCGAAAACTCCCCATAACCGGCCGGCCGGGAATTGGTACCACTGCCAATTCCTGAGAGACCATGGACTCATCTGTCCATGGATTTCATCACCAACCTTCCCCCTTCCAAGGGTAATACCGTGGTCTGGGTCGTAGTGGACAGGTTTAGTAAGCAGGCACATTTTGTACCTTTGGCAGCTCTACCTAATGCGGAAACATTGTCCAGATTGTTTGTGGAGCATGTGGTGCAGTTGCATGGGGTACCCCTGAATGTGGTGTCTGATAGGGTAGTGCAATTTGTGTCCAGATTTTGGAGAGCTTTTTGTAGGAGGTTGGACATTGGTCTGTCCTTTTCATCCGCCTACCATCCAGAGACTAATGGGCAGACTGAGCGGACCAATCAGTCTCTGGAGCAAATTCTGCGTTGTTTGACCTCAGCCCGACAGGATGATTGGTGTTCTGTGTTACCATTGGCTGAGTTTGCCTTTAACAACCGCACTAACCAGTCTACGGGTACATCTCCATTTTTTTGCAATTATGGGTTTCATCCTCATTTTGGAGAATTTTCCCGCTTGAATTCTGGGTGTCCTGGGGCGGATGAGACGATCCAGCGGTTGGGGGAGGTATGGCGGGAGGTCCAGAATAACATTACGAAGGCCCAGGACAAATTTAAATTTTTTGCGGACAAAAAACGATCCGTGGGTCCAGTGTTTCAGGTCGGAGATAAGGTATGGTTATCCACCAAAAATATAAGGCTCAAGGTCCCCTCTGCGAAGCTTGGACCCAAGTTTATAGGTCCCTATGTAATTACCGAAGCAGTTAACCCGGTGGCTTTTCGGTTGATTCTTCCGCCATCTCTAAGGATCCCTAATGTTTTCCATAACGCCCTTTTGAAACCTGTGAGGTCCGGTGGGGAGGGGTCATCATCTTCCCTGACACCAGTTTTGGTAGATGGGCAGGCTGAGTACGAGGTGGAACGAATTGTCGACTCCAGGTTGGTCCGTCGCGCCCTTCAGTATCTGATACATTGGAAGGGCTACGGTCCTGAGGAACGCTCGTGGGTTCCTGCTCGATCAGTTCATGCGGATCGGTTGATCCGAGCCTTTCACGCCAAGTACCCTGAGAGACCTGGGGGTCCGGTGGCCCCCCATTGAGAGGAGGGTACTGTCATGATCCAGGATGGGATTTCGCTTTGACCCGTCCTGGTTAGACTATGGGTTAATTGTGCTGCCTCTCTCTGGCAGAAGGAGGCTATTTAGTGCTCACTGGACCTGGGTCCGGTGTCAGTTATACTCCTGCCCTCGGCTGAGTTAAGTGACCTCTTGTATACGTGTGCCTTGTGCCTGATATCTTGCTTGCTTGTTCGGTTGTGATCTGGTTCTGTCCCTGTTACGAGTTCTACCTGACCCTCTTGTACTGCGCTACCTCTCGTGTATGACTCTCTGCTTGTGACCCGACTTCTCTCTGCTTGTCCCCTTGGTACCACGTCGCCCTCTTGTGTATGACCTTTGGCTTTGTCTGACTACCCTGTCTGTTTGTCCCTCCTGTACCTCGTTTGCCCGTACTGCTGTGACCTCGGTTTTGCCTGACTCTGAGTTGTTGTATGGTGTCCTGTCCTATCTGAATACAGGACGCTAAGCCCCGCCCCCTTGCAGTCACATGACCATAGGTCCCGGGCAGATTATTCAGTTTCAGTGTCCGCAGGTCCTATGCCTCTTTACCTTCCAGCGCTGACTGGACCCTGACACTATTAGCCTGAAGCACGCATGGTCACCTCTGCTGCCCTGCTCCACAGGTATCTTTTAGCACTGCTTCTGTACTCAGGACATGCGCACTGGCTCTATGAGCAAGTGCAGTGCGGTGTCTCTGACAGTGACAGCCCTTGAGATATTTGTAGACAGTTATTAAGTCTCCTCTCAGTCTTCACTTTTGCAGGCTAAACATTCCCAAATCCTGCAACCTTTCCTCATAAGACAGGGTTTGCAGACCGGTCACCATTCTGGTCGCTCTTTTCTGAACTTGCTCCAGTTTGTTGATGTCTTTTTTAAAATGTGGTACCCAAAACTGGACAAAATATTCCAGATGAGGTCTGACCAAAGAGGAGTAGAGGGAAATAATGACTTCACGTGATCTAGACTGTATGCTTCTGTTAATACATCCTAGAATTGCATTTGCCTTTTTTGCTGCTGCATCACACTGTTGACTCATATTCAGTCTGTGATCTATTAGTATACCCAAGTCTTTTTCACATGTGCTGTCACTTAGCCCTATTCCTCCCATTCTATATATGATTTTTTCATTTTTATTGCCCAGATGTAGTACTTTGCATTTCTCCCTGTTAAAAACCATTCTGTTAGTTGCTGCCCACTTCTCCAGTTTATTTAAATCTTTTTGAATACTCTCTCTCTTCTCTAGTATTAGCTATCCCTACTAGCTTTGTGTCATCAGCAAATTTAATCAGTTTACCCTCAATTCCTTCATCTAAATCGTTGATAAAGATGTTGAACAATACAGGGCCCAGGACAGAGCCCTGTGGTACCCCACTTGAGACATTCTTCCAACTGGATGTGCAGCCATTTACGACCACTCTTTGGGTCCGATCACTAAGCCAGTTATGAATCCACCTAACAGTTGCCTTGTCCATTCCATACTTAGTCATTTTTTCAATAAGGGTTGTATGAGAGACTTTGTCAAATGCTTTGCTGAAGTCAAGATATACTATATCTACAGCATTTCCTTGATCCACCCAATCAGTGATACCGTCATAGAAGGAAATTAAGTTAGTCTGGCATGACTTATTAGTTACAAACCCATGCTGACTCTGTTTAATCACTTCATTCTTATCCAGGTATTGACATACATGTTGTTTAATAATTTGTTCAAAGATCTTTCCTGGTATAGAAGTCAGACTCACCGGTCTTTAGTTGCCTGGCTCCACCTTCTTCCCCTTTTTGAAGATAGGAACAACATTTGCTCTTCTCCAGTCTTCTGGCACTTCTCCTGTTCTCCAAGAATTTTCAAAGATAATGGAGAGGGGTTCAAAAATTTCTTCTGCTATCTCCTTCAGTACTCTGGGGTGTAATTCATCTGGACCTGGAGACTTGAATTCATTTAGGTTAGCTAAGTGTTTCCTCACTATCTTTCTGTTTATAGATATCCTGGATTCTTCTATTCCCTTAATAGGACAGTGAATAACAGTTGATGTTACATTTCCTTTCTGAGAGAAAACAGATGCAAAATAGGAATTTAAAAGTTCAGCCTTCTCAACATCCTGTCTTACCATTTCATCATTTTCATCCTGTAAAAATCCTATAGCATCTTTGACTTTTCTTTTACTTTTGACATATCCCCAAAATCCTTTATTATTGCTTTTGACATCTCTTGCAAGCCTCAATTCATTTTCAGCTTTAGTAATCTGATTTGTGCCCTGCAGGTTCTGCAGACAGCATTATATTCTTCTTTAGATATGCCTCCCTCTTTCCATTTTATAAACATTTTTTTCTTCCTTTTTAGCATGTGCTTAAGTTCTGTGTTCATCCATCCTGGTTTCCTTAAATGCTTCCTATTCTTTCCTCTTTTCGGAATTGTTAACAACTGTGCTTTGAGAATTTAATTTTTCAAGATTTCCCATCCCTCCTGGACATTTTTGTCTTTTAGGATATCCAGCCATTGGATCCCTCCAATTCTCTTTCTGAATCCCTTAAAATCTGCCTTTCTGAAATCTAACCTTGACGTCTGAGTCTTCACAGGTCTTCCGCCTCTAGTTATCCAAAATTCTAAAATAGCATGGTCGCTACCTCCTAGGGTCCCAGCCACTTTTACCTCCTCAACCATTTCCTCCCTGTTTATAAGGATTAGATCCAAGGTAGCAGTTCCCCTTGTTTTCTCCCTTACCTTTTGGAAGATAAAGTTGTCAGCAAGAGAGGATAAGAATTTCCTTGACCTGTTAGTTTTGCCTGAGAGAGATTCCCAACAAATGTCTGGATAGTTGAAATCTCCCATGACAACTATGTCATATTTTTTGGAGAACTTGGCCATTTGATGCATTAAGAGTTCATCCATATCTTCAGCTTGCACAGGCGGCCTGTAGTAAATGCCTACAATGGTGTCCTTTCCATTGTTCTGTCCTTGTATTCTTACCCAAACAGTTTCCACAGAACTCCCAGTCTCTGAAGCTTCAATCTCTGTGCAGATATACGTGTTTCTAACATACAATGCGACACCCCCTCCTCGTTTATCAAGTCTGTTTCTTGCAAATAAGTTGTATCCTTCTAGTCTTGTATTCCAATCATGTGTATTGTCCCACCAAGTTTCAGTGATTCCAATGACATCATATTTCTTTTCCTGTGTTAGTAGTTCCAATTCTCCTTGTTTGTTGCCCATGCTTTGTGCATTAGTATAGAAACATTTTAGTTTGTGATTGGTTTCTCTTTCTCCAATATTTTTATTAATTAGATTCTTTCGTCTTTGTTCTTCCTTTCCACTTCTAATAGCAGAGTTCTCAATAGCATTTGTCAGGTGTATGGCTTTTTCTGGTCTTTTGCTTCCCTTCCCATGTTGTTCTAGTTTAAAGCTCTCCTTACAAGTGTAGCAAGGCGAGGCTAAGTGCTAGAATTGGCTCAGCTTATGAATGCGCCATTTCTGGAGTGGCTCAGAGATTATGTTTTTAGTCTGAGAGAGTGCCAGTATCCATGGCCCCTTCCTAGGCTTTCAGCATCATCCCGCAGCTGTCAGCCTAGCATTTACTGGGTATTAATTATAGGGCACCCTATGTCATTTTTTGGGTGGTCCCCCATTTTAATAACCAGGAAAGGCTATGTGTTGTGAATTCACTTTCTGGCCTAGCTCTGGTTGCTAGTGAAGGTAGTGAAGCTGGTTGTTATGACAGAGGGGTCGCGAGTTCTCTTTCCGGGCTCCCTCTGGGGGTTACAGGAGGTAATGGAGCTGATCGAATTAACAGAGGACTGCCACCTGATAATGAGGAGGACGATTGGACAGCTGGAGTTTTTGACTGGATTTAAGACAGCCGACTCCCTCTATCCCTGCTGGTGATTTTTTTCCTGCCTCCTGAGGTCTTAGTTTCCAGTTCAGTCCCTGCATGCTCAAGCTAAGTGTTCTTTGCTATTATTCACATTTGATTTGGTTTTGTCTGGTCAGCCAGCCCTGGCTGGGGATGTGCTGAATTTCCATCCTTATGTTGCTGCTTGTGCCAGTTTGTTTTTGTTCCTTATTAGATTGGCCTCTGTTTGCTCTGCTTTCAGAATATGCCAGAGTGCTGATATAGTGGGCGAAGTCTAGTGACTTCAGTATTTTTCTATCAGACGTGTTGGACATTTTTTGCAGGGTTTTTTGCGTAATTGCAGACAGTGTCTTTCCTTTCCTGTCCTGTCTAGTTAGTGTGGGCCCCATCATTTGCTCAGCCTATTTTCCTACCTGCGTTTCTGTTTTCATCTTGTCTCACCGACAATATATGTTTGGGGGCTATTTATTCCTTTGGGGTCTGCTCTGGGGCAGTTTAGATTTCCCCTTTCTTGCTTTAGGCTTATTTAATTCTCCAGCTGTGTCGAGGCATCTAGAATCATCGTAGGTACGCTCCACGGCTACCGCCAGTTGTGTGGATAGGATCAGGGGTCTGCAATCCGCTTAGTTACCAACCTCTCTGTTTTTTTGTGGCTTAGCTTGGTCTTGTTTTCCTCCTCGGTGACCCAATCATAACAGCTGTGTATACAGCTGTGATCTGATATTAATAGCCTGGGAAGCTTTATGGGTATTACCCCCTTCCTTGCCTATATACCATATTTTTCGGACTATAAGACGCACCGGACCATACGACGCAGCAAAAATTTTCAGAAGGAGAATAGGGAAAAAATATAATGTGTCAAATGGGGGTCTGTCTTACAGTCCAAATTCAGCTTACCAGGGGGGTAATCGGCACAGGTGGAGGAGTGGTCACAGGAGTTGTTCGATGGTCCAGGCTGGTGCGGTGGCCTCCGGGAAATCCCATCCCAGGCTGGTGCGGGGGGCTCTGCTGGCATTTTGCGACAGGTTTGGTGGTGGTGCTCTGTGGTTTGGTGGGGCTCCGCCGACATTTTGCGACTGGTGCGGCGGTGGAGCTCCTCTGTGGGGTGGCGGTGGTGCTCTGTGGTGCTCCTCTGTGGGGAGGTGGTGCTCCTCTGAGGGGCAGTAGTGGTGTTCTGTGGGGTGGCGGGGCTCCGCTGGCATTTCGTGAAAGCCTGGAGGCCCCCTGCAGATCCAGTGCTGCGATGCGGTGACATCTGGGAAAATGTCCGCCATGGGCAGCGCATGTTCAGATTCAGATCTCGGCAGCGCACCAGTGGATCGCCCCGTGTCAGGGCCGTGGGGTACTCGGTACTGGGCCCGTTGGTTTCAATGGGAGTTGTCACGGCGGCGGTAACCCAGTCCGTGGCCCTTGGCGTCCATTGTAAAAGGGGAATGTTGAGCGTGTGGATGATGATGATTAAAGTTTATAAGTGAATGATTCGTGACGCCACCTGCGGTGTTCGGCAATGAAGATGTTAAGCTGATGCTGCAGACAGATCCTCTGGGACAGATGGTGTGGTTCAGCAATGATGTTGTGGCCCGCCACAGGTAGGGCTGTAGTCCCAGGGCAGTGTAAATGGGGAGAGAGTGAGGAGACGTAGATGGAGCTGTGTTAGGCACAGTGATGTAGCAGTGCTGAGTCGGTTGGCGCAGGAATAAGCGGAGGACACCAGGGCATGTAGTTCCAAAGCTTTACTCACAGTCTGTTGTGCATACAGGTGCCCACATCCATGCCGTGTCCTCCAAGTCAGGGGCTCAGCCAACCTCCAGGCAAGAAGTACTCCGTTCCAACACTCCGCCAACATATATGCCTTTTCTGAACGTCTCCCTTCTAGCGCCTATTTGAAGTACTCACAGTACTGAGTTACACTGGAGTTCCTCCTTTCAGATGTTCTTAGAACTCTGCTTGTACGGCAAACAGCTGTAGCCTTGCTACTAAGTCCCGGCTCTCTCACGTTGCTGTTGTGCTCCCAAGTCTTGTGTGGGAATAAAGTGGTGACAACTTCTATTCCTCCGATGTCTGTCACAGGACCATTAGTATCCATACAACCTTGGGGACCAGACCCCGGCCATGCGCTGAGAACTTGAGGAAGGGCTCTGCTCTCCTTAGTTCTCCTCTTCTCCTTACGTTCCGTCGTTCCGTACAAAACTATCTTTCTTATGGAGAATTAGGCTTTCTAAATATCTCTTTCCTGTGCCAGCAGACCCAGGTCACTGAGGTCTGCTGCAGCACTTCCTTCAATCCATCCCACTCAGGGGATCTTCTCTCACAGACTGACCTCGTCAGACTGACTCAGTCCTAATGAGCTCCCGCTCTCTTGTGCAGACTACGCTCCACCCACCTCCCAGCACTCTTCGTGTTCCAAGCAGGGAGCCACCAAAGGTGCTTTGCTACACTACTATGTTGTGTGGGATGCAGGTGTTGGAGTGTGGTGAGGTGTCTCCACCTTACCTGGATGGTGGGCACCACACCTTAGGAGGAGGTGCAGTACACCAGCACCGCACCAGCCTGGGAAGGGAGGCTGCAGCGTTGGACCAGGACCGCCAGCAAATTATTTATAAGTATATTCTGACTGTAAGACACACCCCCATTTCCCCCAAAAAATTTTGGTAAAAAAGTGCATCTTATAGTCTGAAAAATATGGTACATCTGCCACCAGCTGTTCACTTTCCTTCTGCTGGTTAATAAAGTTCACGCCTTTTTTTTCCAGAAAATAATTTATTTAGTAAAAAAATACATGTTCAGTAAGTTATACAATTACAATACTGATTATATACAGTTGAAACTAGAAGTTTACATACACTATATAAAAAGACACATGCATGTTTTACTCAATATCTGACATGAAATCAGAATACACCTTACCCGTTTTTGGTCAATTAGGATTATCATGATTCTTAATATTTGCCATTGGTGGAATAATGAGAGAGAATGTTTTAAGCTATTTTTATTACTTACTGCAAAGTCAAAAGTTTACATACACTAAGATTACTATACCTTTAAATAATTCTGGACTGCCCATATGATTATGTCATGGGTGTGGAAGCTTCATCTAAGTTAATTAGAGACACCTGTGGATGTATTTTAATTTTAATGCACACCTGAAACACACTGCTTCTTTTTGTAACATCATGGGAAAGTCTAAAGAAATCAGCCAAGATATCAGGAAGAAAATTGTGAACTTGCAGAAGTCTGGATTATCCTTGGGAACAATTTCAAGATACCTGAAGCTGCCTTTTTCATCTGTACAAACATTTATATGCAAGTACAAACAAGATGGGAATGTCCAGCTATCATACCACCAGGAAGGAGATTGGTTCTGTGTCCTAGAGATGAAAGTGCTTTGGTCCGACATGCATAACAAGCCAAGGACAAAAGAAAAAGACCTTGTGAAGATGATGGCGGAAGCTGGTAAGATTGTGTCAATATCCACAGTGAAACAAAAGTACTGCATGAACATGGGCTGAAAGGTCACTCTGCCAGGAAGAATTCATTACTCCAAAAGAAACATCAAAAGTCAGATTAATGTTTGCAAATGTACACAGGAACAAAGACCTTAATTTTTGGAGACATGTCCTATGGTCTAATGAAACTAAATTTGAACATTTTGGCCATAATGACCATCGTTACGTTTGGAGGAAAAAGGAAGAAACTTGGAAGCCTTAGGTTAGGTTCATATTAGTGTTTGAGTCCACAGCGTATCATCCGCATGCACAAGCGCATGCAAACCGCATGTTTACACAGCGTTTTATATGCGCATCATCTTAAGCATGACGGAAAAAACGCGTGTGCATGCATTTGTATGCATTTTTGCATGTGTTTGCGTTGTCTATGTGCATGCGTTAGATATGACACCAGACAAAAATGGGCATGTCTAATGGGATTTCTATTTACATTTTGAAGAATGCATGCGTACTTACGTACCAAGGCGTTCCCATAGACAGTAATGCGTTGTTTTTTTTACGCACTCATCCGCATGCGCTTGCCTGCGCATATTTGACGAATTTTTGACGCTTTAAAAATTGCAACATATTGTGTTTGCCGGCAAGGACGCGTGCGTACACAAAAGCATGCGAACGCATGCAAACGCATATCCCTGCATACAGCATGTTAAACATATGTATGCATGAAATGCGGATCAAACTTTGCGCCTACATACACTAATGTGATACCAGCCTAAGAACACCATCCCAACTTTGAAACATGGGGGTGGCAGCATCATGTTGTGGGGTTGTTTTGCTGCAGGAGGGACTGGTGCACTTCACAAAATAGATGGCATCATGAGAAAAGAAGATGATGTGGCAATACTGAAGCAACATCTCAAGACATCAGCCAGGAAGTTAAAGCTTGGGCTGAAATAGGTCTTCCAAAAGGACAGTAACCAGAAGAATACTGCCAAAATGGTAACAAAGTGGCTTAACCCCTTTACCCCCAAGGGTGGTTTGCACGTTAATCAATGGGGAAATTTTTACAATTCTGACCACTGTTCCTTTATGAGGTAATAACTCTGGAATGCTTCCATGGATCCTGGTGATTCTGACATTGTTTTTCTTGTGACATATTGTACTTCATGTTAGCGGTAAAATTTCATTCATATAACTTGCGTTTATTTGTTAAAAAAATGGAAATTTGGCGAAAATGTTGAAAATGTCGCAATTTGCCAACTTTGAATTTTTATACCCTTAAATCACAAAGATATGGCACACAAAAAAACTTAATAAGTAACATTTCCCACATGTCTACTTTACATCAGCACAATTTTGGAACCAAAATTTTTTTTTGTTAGGAAGTTATAAGGGTTAAAAGTTGACCAGCGATTTCTCATTTTTACACCTTTTTTTTAGGGACCACATCACATTTGAAGTCACTTTCAGGGGTCTATATGAGAGAAAATACCCAAAAGTGACACCATTCTAAAAACTGCACCCCTGACGGTACTCAAAACCACATTCAAGAAGTTTATTAACCCTTCAGGTGCTTCACAGGAATTTTTTGAATGTTTAAAAAAATGAACATTTAACTTTTTTTCACAAAAAAATTACTTCACATCCAATTTTTTTAATTTTACCAAGGGTAACAGGAAAAATTGGACTGCAAAAGTTATTGTGCAATTTGTCCTGAGTAAGCTGATACCCCATATGTGGGGGGGAGGAGGAAACCACTGTTTGGGGGCATGGCAGAGCTCAGAAGGGAAGGAGCGCCGTTTGACTATTTCAACGCAAAATTGGCTGGAATTGAGATCAGACGCCATGTCACGTTTAGAGAGCCCCTGATGTGCCTAAACAGTGGAAACCCCCCACAAGTGACCCCATTTTGGAAACTAGACCCCCAATGGAACTTATCTAGATATGTGGTGAAAACTTTGAACCCCCAAGGGCTTCACAGAAGTTTATAACGTTCAGCCGTAAAATTAAAAAAATCATATTTTTTCCACAAAAATTATCTTTTCACCCCCAATTTTTATTTTGCCAAGGGAAACAGGACCACAAAAGTTATTGTGCAATTTGTCCTGAGTACGCTAGTACCCTATATGTGGGGGTAAATCACTGTTTGGGTGCATGGCAGAGCTCGGAAGGGAAGGAGCGCCGTTTGATGCAAAATTGGATGGAATTGGGATCGGGCGCAATGTCGCGTTTGGAGAGCCCCTGATGTGCCTGAACAGTGGAAATCCCCCACAAGTGACCCTATTTTGGAATAGTCCCTGAGTACGCTGATACCTCATATGTGGGAGAAAACTACTGTATGGGCACACGTCGGGGCTCGGAAGGGAAGTAGTGACGTTTTGGAATGCAGACTTTGATGGAATGGTCTGCGGGTGTCATGTGCGCTTGGAGAGCCACTGATGTGCCTAAAATATTGAAACTCCCCACAAGTGACCCCATTTTGGAAACTAGACCCCTGAAGGAACTTATCTAGATGTGTAGTGAGCACTTTGAACCCCTAAGTGCTTCACAGAAGTTTATAACGCCCGGCCGTGAAAATAAAAAAATCATATTTTTTCCACAAACATGATCTTTTAGTCCCCAAATTTTTATTTTCCCAAAGGTAATAGGAGAAATTGGATCCCAAAAGTTGTTGTACAATTTGTCCTGAGTACGCTGATTCTTCATATGTGGGAGAAAACTACTTTATGGGCACACGTTGGGGCTCGGGAGGAAAGTAGTGACGTTTTGTAATGCAGACTTTGATGGAATTGTCTGCAGGTGTCATGTCGCGTTTGGAGAGCCCCTGATGTGCATAAACTGTGGAAACCCCCCACAAGTGACCCCATTTTGGAAACTTGACCCCCCAAGGAACTTATCTATATGTGTGGTGAGCACTTTCAACCCCCAAGTGCTTCACAGAAGTTTATAACAGAGCCATAAAAATAAAAAAAAAACATTTTTTCCCCAAAAATGATATTTTTGCCTACAATTTTTTATTTTCCTAAGGGTAACAGGAGAAATTGGACCCCAAAAGTTGTGCAATTTGTCCTGAGTGCACTGATACCCCATATGTATTACCCCATATACTCCACTGTTTGGACGCATGTCAGAGCTTGGAAAGGGAAGGAGCACCATTTGACTTTTTCAACACAGAATTGGCTGGAATTGAGATCAAACGCCATGTTGTGTTTGGAGAGCCCCTGATGTACCTAAACAGTGGAAATCCCCCAATTCTAACTCCAGCCCTAACCCCAACACCCCCCTAACCCTAATCTCAGCCCTAACCCTAGCTCTAACCCTATCCCTAATGGGAAAATGGAAATAAATACATTTTTTTTAATTTTATTATTTTTCCCTAACTAAGGGGGTGATAAAGGGGGGTTTGGTTTACTATTTATGGCGGGTTTTTATGTTTGGCAGCTGTCACACGCTAAAAGACGCTTTTTATTGTAAAAATAGTTTTTGCATCATCATATTTTGAGAGCTATAATTTTTCCATATTTTGACCCACATAGACATGTGAGGTCTTATTTTTTTGGGGATGAGTTGACGTTTCTATTAGTACCATTTTTGGGCACGTGACTTTTTTTATCACTTTTATTCCGATTTTTGGGATGCAGAATAAACAAAAAACAGCATTTCATGAATTTTTCCTTTTGGGGGGCCTTTATACTATTCCGCGTGTGGTAAAATTGATGATGCGGTTTTATTCGTCGGGTCAGTACGATTACAGCAATACCTAATTTATATCATTTTTTTATGTTTTGGTGCTTTTTTACAATAACAATTTTATATAAAAAATAATTATTTTTGCATTGCTTTATTCTGCGAGCTATAACTTTTTTATTTTTTGCTAATGATGCTGTATGGCGGCTTGTTTTTTGTGGGACAAGATGACGTTTTCAGTGGTACCATGTTTATTTATATCTGTCTTTTTGATCGCGTGTTATTGCACTTTTTGTTCGGCGGTATGATGATAAAGCATTGTTTTTTGCCTTGTTTGTTTGTTTTTTTTGAAGGGGTTCACTAAAGGGGTTAACTAGTGGGACAGTTTTATAGAGCGGCTCGTTACGGACGCGGCGATACTAAATGTGTATTTTTATTGTTTTTTTTTATTTACCAAAAAAATAATTTTTTTATTTATTTAGGATATTTTTTTAAATCATTTTTACACTTGATTTTTTTTTTTTTACTATATTATATTGTCCCAGGTTGGGACATCACTGTTTAGTGTCAGATCAGACACTTTGAAGCGCACTGTGTCAGATCAGCAATCTGACAGGCACTACAGGCGGCCTCTCAGCAGGCACTGAGAAAGCCGTCTCCCTGCAGGACCCTGAAGGCCCCCGCGGCCATATTTGATCCAGGGGCCTGCAGGGAGGAGGCCCTCGGAACAGCGCAATCACATCGCGCTGTTCCGAGGGTCCAGGGAAGCATGCAGGGAGCCCCCTCCCCGCGCGATTCTTCCCGGTGCATGATCGCAGTGTACCAGGGGTAAATGTGACGGCGGCGGTCTGTGACCGACCCTGGCACATAGTGCCGGGTGTCAGCTGTGATAATCAGCTGACATCTCGCCGCGATCCACGGTGCTCACCCCGTGAGCGCCGCTGATCGCGTTGGACGTACTATTCCATCCATGGGACTTGGTCCCAGGTCACATGGACGGAATAGTACGTCCAATGTGAGGAAGGGGTTAAGGATAGCATCGTCAGTGTTTTGGAGTGGCCATCACAAAGCCTCGATCTCAATCCTACGGAAAATTAATGGTTAAAACTGAAAAGGCAGGTGCGAGCAAGGCGACCTACAAACCTGGATCAGTTACACCAGTTTTGTCTGGAGGAATAGGTCCAAATTCCAACCAACTATTGTGAGAAGCTTGTGGAAGGATATCCCAAACGTTTGACCCAAGTCATTCATTTTACGGGCAATGGTACCAAATACTAATGAAATATATGTAAACTTTTGATTTTGCAGTAAGCAATAAAAATGCCTTACAACATTCTCTCCTTATTCTGGCATTTAGCAAATATTATGAATTATGGTAATTCTAATTGACTTAAAACAGTAAAAGTTTATTCTGATTTCTTATCAGATATTGAGAAAAATATGCATATGTGTATTTTTATATAGTGTATGTAAACTTCCAGTTTCAACTGTATGTGCCTGACATATTTATATCTCTCTATTCTATGTATATACAGTATATGTATTCAATCTATTGTATTCTAACTTGTCACGCTGTGATTTTACAGTATGCGTCAGATGATATGTCAGGTTTTCAAGCACATGGGTGTGTAAAAATTGGACGGTACTCACATGGTCCAAGTGCCGTGAGTTTTTTTTTTATCTCACCCATTGACTTGCATTAGCGAGTCAAGTCTGAGATACGAGGACAATCGCAGCATGCTTTGATTTTTTTTTCTCAGCCCGATCTGTGCTGAGAAAAAAATCACAGATGAGCAGGGATTTATAGATTAATATTGATCAGAGTGCAATCCATTTTTTTATCGGACTGTACTCGTCTTTTTTTCTTGTAGATACCGTAAGTATGAGCCCATAGACTTGAATAAATGAGCCTCATCTGATTTACGGAAGAATTTAGTTCATGCTGTGATTTTATTTTACATGCAGAGTCGGTCACTGAAAAAATTAGCTCATCTGCACTGCACTATTGAATAACACTGGTCCAAGTGCTATCCGTCGTTTCACGGACAAGACCCGAACCGAAAATACAGTCATGTGAATGTGGGAGAGAGGGTCCCCGTAGAGTGTCAGGGTCGGAACCAAGGGGACCGTCACCTGGGTTCCGGGGGACAGAGTTCGGGGAAGGACCGTTGTGACAGGCAGATGGGCTGAGGGAGGGACCAGTATAAAGGAGGCGGGGAATTCCCGGGACGATGAGTCAGCAGAGCGAGACAGGAGCAGGAGATCGTGGGAGCGACTGAGAGCCTGAGCGACTCACCAGAGCCAGGAAGGAGGCCAGAAACAGGAGAGACACTTCCCCTGGACATCAGTGGGACGGCGCCGAGACGACCGTCCGAGAACCGCTGCCCCGCGTCGACCACTGGCCGCCGCCTTCTTCCAGCCCGCGATCATTCGCGGCCGTTGCCGCCTCACTCCTGTCCGCGGCTGCGGCCTGCCCACGGACACCAGCGGCCGCTGCCGCCTCACTCCAACCCGCGGCTGCGGCCTATCTCCCGCTGCCCGCAGCCGCACTGCCCTCACCCGTGGTTGCAGCAAGCCCAGTGCTGTCGGCGGCCACCACTGTCCCGCTCCCGTCCGCAGCAGGGGCCGAGCCTCTGCTTGCCGCGGATTCCCCGTCGCAGCCGTCAGCTGCGCAGGTGGCCTATCCTTCGCCACCCCACATTGCTGCCGCTTGCCCCATCCGTTCAAGGACTCCACTGAGGCCTGTGAGGTTCCAGTGTCATCAGAGCGCCGGAGCGCGTGTAGACTCCGTCAACGCCTCAGCAACTGGGCCCAGCGACTACTAAGCCGAAAGACCACCATCCCAAACGGCGAGGGATGTCTGGACGGCTAAGTTGACTATATAATTAAGGACCCGTAGTCGGCCATACTGCGGCCCTATAGTGACCGGCTAGTGCCGGACGTAGTCGTGTTCTACCCGTTTGTGTTTGCTTGTTTAGAGCCCCTGCGAGGGCAATCCGTGTTATCCCTTTTTGTTGATCAGGCCGTGACTGAGGAAAGTTCCCTCTAGTCCTATAGACGTTATTATAGAAAGCACCAAATTGTCTCGCGACTCGTCACTGCATCCTGCGTACCTGCAAGCACCACATTTGGCGTAGTCGGTAGGATGCAGTCTCCGAGCGTGGACAATGAGGGCTCCCGGCCCAGCATTTCTTTGGGGGCTATGCTAAGCCATCTCCCCAGGTTTTCCGGCAGCAATACTATGCTGTGGAATTGGACGGAGCGAATGCGTGGGTTATTCAGGATGCATCCGCTTACCCCTGACCTAGAGGCAGAAGTGGCCCTGATGGTGTTGGACGGGGAAGTCCGGGATACCGTAATGTTGAGGCCCGGGGGCAGTGAAACACCTTCGTCAGGGTGTTACAGATCTCAGAAGAGACCTATGGGGACCCGACCGATGTGAGGGAACTGACAACCCAGATGTTTGGACGCATGCAGGAAGAGGGGGAAACAGTGACCCAGTATATGAATGTTTTGCAGGAACTGTTTTTATCCATTGAAAGGAAGCATGGAGTCGGCGTGGGGACCGTGGACGTAACATTACGTGACCTGTTAGTGACCGGGTTACGAGACACCCTGACAAGACAGGCTTTGCGAGAGTGGGTGCGAGTGGACCCACATCTGACTTTTTCAGAGATAGGGAAGGAGGCACGGGTTCGGGAACAGGAGCAGGAGGTGACGGTCCCCGTGGGGATGGCTCGGAGTATCGAAGCATCCGTAAGCGCCCTGAGCGAGCCCCACTGGGTACAAGAGGTGAAGCAAGAGATACAGAGTATTAAAGGTGAACTCGCCGAAGCCAAGAAAGCGGCCCCAAGGAGTTGGCCAGGGCCGGGTAAAGGAGGCATGAACCATTGCGGCCCCCACCCAAGTCGGTCCCCACGACCAGTCGCCTGTTACGATTGTGGAGAATTGGGACACTCCGCCCGAGAGTGCCCACATTCCAGGGGAAACTCGCCCCACTGGCCAAGAAGAGCAGAGGACCCTGAGCCGTGGAGACGCCGCCCGGAGCTGGAGCCCATCACACGGGGTGGAGGAAGTCACGAAGACCTGGTCGCTCGGTGCCCAGTGGAATGGCCAGAGATCAAAGGCCGTGCCGTGCAATGCCTAGTGGATACGGGATCGCAGGTTATGACCATGCCAGAGACGTATATTCGGCAGCATTTTCCCGAAGCAGTGAGACCTCATTGGGGGAGCAGTTTCTGTCATCGGAGTAGCCTGGATGCAGATTTCGATAAGCGGCAAATCACTCGGCTGCCGGGGAGTGGTCCTGACCCAGGGAGACACAAACAGCAAACATCCGGTTATTCTGGGTATGAACATACTACGAGAGTTCGGCAACCTCCTCCTCAACGAACCCACACAAGAGACTCTGAGCCACTGGGGTTCTCGCACGGCCCAAGGGCAGGTCTTCCAGCGGTTGGTGCGGGAGGCGCGAGTGCTCCAGGAGTGCCTGGAGGGTGAGGCGCTGGGCAAGGTCATCGCGCCGGCAGCCCCCCCACTCGTGCTTCCTCCAGGGCAGACGGTGATAGCTCTGCCGATCCATTGCCACTGGAGGGCGTGGAGGTGCAGGTGGAACCGTGTTACTCGGAGCGCCTGCACCCTGGCATACTGGTAGCCCGCTCCCTGGCCACGGTGCAGGAGGGGACCGTCCTGGTGCGTTGTGTCAACCTGGAAGACCAAGATATTGCCCTGAAGCCCCGGGCCGAAATGGCCAAACTAGTGAGGCCTTTGGAGGAGATGCTGCCGGACCCCACGGTCCAGTTTAAGGTGCAGCCCGAAGATCCTTGGGCAGTAACGGTACGAACCCAACAGACTGCCGTATCCTCGACCCAGGAGAAAGGTCGAGTCGTCCTGGAGAGAATGCGGGCTGAACTTTCCGGCCTAGCGCCAGCCCAGCTTCTCCAGGTAGAGACACTTCTTGGACAATTTTACAGTGTCTTCGCCAGCCACGAGGACGACTTCAGATGTACCACGGCCATCACGCATGGGATCCCCACGGCAGGAGCGGCCCCCATCTGGGAGCGATATCGGCAAATACCACCGCAGCTATACCAGGAAGTGAAAACCCTATTAGCCCAAATGCTCCGAAAGGGGGTCATACGAGAAAGCCAGAGCCCTTGGGCGGCCCCTATTGTCCTGGTTCAGAAAAAAGATGGCACTCTGCGTTTTTGCGTGGACTATCGGAAGTTGAACGCCTGCACCATCAAGGATTCGTATCCATTGCCCCACATAGAAGAGTCTCTGTCCGCCCTGGGGAACGCGACGTACTTTTCAACCCTAGACCTGGCCAGTGGGTACTGGCAGGTGCCGATGTCGGAGGAAGACAGAGCCAAGACGGCATTTATCCTTCCCTTTGGACTGTTCGAGTTCAATCGGATGCCGTTTGGGCTGGCCAACGCCCCAGGAACTTGTCAGCGGTTGATGGAGCGGTGTCCAGGAGACCTCAACTTTGAAGCCACGTTGATATACCTGGACGATATTATCATCTATTCCGCCACGTTCGAGGACCACCTGAGGCGGTTGGGGCAGGTGCTCGGCCGGCTGCAGAAGTACAGGTTAAAGGTAAAGCCCCAGAAATGCCACCTGTTCCGCACCCAGATCGAATAGCTGGGGCATACCGTCTTGGCAGAGGGCGTCCGACCATCCCTGGAAAAGGTCGCTGCCATCCAGGGGTGGCCTACCCCCGAGACGGTGAAGGATGTGTGGGCCTTCTTGGGGTTGGCCGGCTACTACCGTCGGTTGGTGAAGAATTTTGCACGCCGAGCTCGAGCCCTGCAGGACCTGCTGAAGGGGGCTCCCGCCGGGGCGAATGGACGGAAGATCCAGTGGCAGCAACCGCAAGATGATGCGTTTCAAGATCTCAAAGCTGCTCTCTCGGACTCCCCTGTATTGTAGATTTCTCGCAACCGTTCATCCTGCATACCGACGGGAGCCTCCAGGGATTAGGAGCTGTGTTGTCACAGGTGCAGGACGGCCGGGAGAAAGTGATCGCCTACGGTAGCCGGTCGCTGCACGACTCAGAACGCAACCCGGACAATTACAGCTCCTTTAAGCTCGAGCTCCTCGCGGTAGTGTGGGCAATGACGGAGCGATTCGCAGAGTACCTGGCGGGCTCCGAAGTAGTAGTGCGGACCGATAACAACCCATTAGCCCATTTGGAGAATGCCAAACTGGGGGCCCTAGAGCAGCGGTGGGTGGCTCGGATGGCCAAATTCAATTATAAGATCATCTACAAATGGGGAGCTGAAAACGTGCACGCCGACGCGCTCTCCAGAATCCGACACACCACCCCAGGAAGAAGTCGAGACGACGAATTAGAAGCAGACGAGACGCCGTTCGCCCTCACCACCACCGCGCTTACAGTCAACACGCAAGAAGCGCCTCATCCGGGACTCCTAGGAGGGATGCTGGAACAGCCCCGCGACAAATGGATTCAGCAGCAACAGGAAGATACAGAAGTTGGCCACCTGTAAATTGCCCACGGGCTCACAGAGACAGACATTGACCCAAGATATGTTGCTGATGTTGCGCCAGTGGGAAAAACTAGTCATCAAAAAGGACTTTTATATCGAAAAGCCATGTCACGAACCACGTCAGCTACGATATGGCAGGTGATCGTGCCTGGAGCCCATCTCAACCAACTGGCCCGGGAAGCCCATGAGAGAAGGGGGCTCATTTTGGTGCTCAAAAGATTTTACAATGGTTGCAGCAGATAGCGTACCACCCACGCTTGCACGCTGCTGTAGAAGAAGTTTGTCGAACCTGCCGCCCGTGCGAGCTCGCTAAACCCCCCCGCACAACGAGCCCCGGTGCAAACTATTGTAACATCAGCCCCTCTGGAGCTTCTTACGGTGGACTATCTGACCATGGATCCTGCCTATCAGGGGTATGAACATTGTCTCGTTATGGTGGACCACTTCACCAAGTTTGCCGTGGTCACCCCCACTCGAGATCAGACAGCAGAGTCGGCCGCCTATGCGATTTGTAAAAACTTTATCCAAGTGTACGGCTGCCCGCAACGAATACATTCGGACCAAGGAGCATGCTTCCTAGGAAGAGTCATGGAAGAACTACATCATCTCTATTGTATCGATAAGTCTCGGACTACACCATACCACCCGCAGGAAAACGGAGCCTGTGAACGATTCAATCGGACACTAATCCAAATGCTGCGTACCCTGGAGAGCGACTGAAAGGCCTGCTGGCCTGAATACGTCCCTGAGCTGGTGTGGGTATATAATAACCGGGTGCACCGGGTGACTGGTTACACCCCCTACTCATTGCTGTTTGGACTTGAAGGCAAAGGAATCACGGAAGTGGAGTTAAACCCGGAGGAACCTCTACCCTGGACTGGAGTATCCTCGTGGGTCCAAAACCACCGGCACCGGCTGCAGACCCTCCACCGAATCATCCATACAAAGCTCCAGGATCTAGAACAACCGGGGGAAGCGCTGCCCTCACCAATTGACTTCCAGGCTGGGGATAGGGTAATCGTACTAGATCAACGCCCCCCAAAACAAGTTAGAACCACGGTGGGAGGAGAACCTGTACCGAGTGTTGCGCTGGGTAAGCCCCGACGGGCCTGTATTTGAAATACAATTGGAAAGAGACGGTGCACCTCTCACTCGTACTGTGCACTGAAATATGTTGCGCCCCTGTGCGTCCACTGATCCCATGCGACCCAAGCCGATCACTCAGGTCCCCGACTCCCCGTCAATGGTCTGGGACCTAGATCACGAAGAGGACTTCCCAGCCACATCCGTGGGCTCTCCAAGTAATGACATTGCAGCGGACCCAGTTAGCCTGCCAGAATGGACCAACCCACCACCATCCACCACCCCAGAAAGCTCCACCCCGGTCGAACTTAGACACTCCGAGTGGTCAACAGCTGGCAAACCCCCTGAACGCTACGAACAGGACCAGTTCGTATGGCGACAAGAACTGTCGTCTCCAAAGACTAACTCGAGTCTACTAAAGCCCTCGCCCGAGGACTGGCGAGCATACAGAGTGGGGGAGTGTGCGAGAGAGGGTCCCCGTTGAGTGTCCGGGTCGGAACCAAGGGGACCGTCACCTGGGTTCTGGGGGAAACTGTTTCCGGGGGACAGAGGTCGGGGACGGACCGTTGTGACAGGCAGATGGGCTGGGGGAGGAACCAGTATAATTCCCGGGACGATGAGTCAGCAGAACGAAACAGAAGGAGCAGGAGATCGTGGGAGCGACTGAAAGCCAGAGCAACTCACCAGAGCCAGGAAGGAGGCCAGAGACAGGATAGACACTTCCCCTGGACATCAGTGGGACGGTTGTTATGAATGGGTCACCGAGGAGAAAAAAACAACACAAGCTAAGTCTCAAAAAACCAGAGAGGTTGGTAACTATGCAGATTGCAGATCCCTGATCTTAACCACACAACTAGCAGCAGTCGTGGAGCGTACCTACGATGGTCCTAGACGCCTCGTCACATCCGGAGAGCTAAATAAGCCTAAAGCAGGAAAAGAGGAAAACTAACTCCCCCAGAGCAGACCCCAAAGGAAAGACAGCCCCCGACATGTATTGATGGTGAAACAAGATGAAAACACAAACAAAGGCAGGAAAATAGGCTGAGCAAACGATGGGGCCAAACTAACTTGAAAGGATAGGAAAGGAAAGACACTGTCTGCAATCTGCCAAAAACCCTACCAAAATAATGTCCAACACTTCTGATAACAAAATTAACCCTGAAGTCACTAGACTTCTCCCACTATATCAGCACTCTGAAATATTCTGAGACAGAGCAAAAAGAGGCCAATCTAATAAGGGACAAAAAAGGCAAATTGGCAAATACAGATAAATAAGAGTGGAAATTCAGCACAGCCCCAGCCGGGGCTGGCTGACCACACAAAAAACTGAATTGACCAACAAGAGCAAGTGTGAACATTAGCAAAAACAAACTTAACTTGAGAAGACTGGAACAGAGCTGAAGTCCAAGACCTGAGAAGCAGACTGAATCACCAGCACCAGGATAGGGCGTCGGCTGTCTTATATCCAGTCTGATACTCCAGAGATCCAATCGTTATCCTCCTCATCAGGTGGAAGATCACTACCAATTAAACCAACCTCACTACCTCCTGTCACCACCAGAGGGAGAACGGAAGGAGAACTCTCAACTGGTGGAGCAGAAAATGAGTTTACAACAGTACCCCCCCTTGAGGAGGGGTCACCGAACCCTCATCCACGCCACCAGGCCGATCAGGATGGACCCGGTGAAAAGCACGAACCAATTTATTGGCATGAATATCCGAGGCAGAGACCCAAGAATTATCCTCCTGGCCATAACCCTTCCATTTGACCAAATACTGGAGTCTCTGATTAACCAAACGAGAATCCAATATTTTCTCTACCTCATATTCCACATTGCCTTTAACCAATACAGGGTCAGGAGGAGCCGCCACAGGAACTACTGGCTCAACAAACCTCTTCAACAGTGATTTGTGAAATACGTTATGGATTTTGAACATAACTGGAAGAGCCAATCGAAAAGAAACAGGATTAAGAATCTCCAAAATCTTATAAGGTCCAATAAATCTTGGCTTAAATTTTGGAGATGCAACCTTCATAGGAATATTCTTAGATGACAACCAAACCATATCACCCACTTTAAACCGGGGACCAATGGTCCTATGCCGGTTGGAAAAACGCTGGGCCTTTTCCTGATAGAATGACAACTTATCCACCACTTGGTCCCATATCTGCTGCATTCTCACAACCACAGTGTCCACACCTGGACAGGACGAAGATTCCACTTGCCCTGAAGAGAGTCGAGGATGAAACCCAAAATTACAGAAAAAGGGTGACATCAAAATGGCAGAACTAGCTCTATTGTTCAGCGCAAATTCAGCCAAGGGCAAAAATGAGACCCAATCATCTTGATCAGCAGATATAAAACATCTTAAATAAGCTCCAGGGTCTGGTTTGTTCTCTGTCTGCCCATTGGTCTGGGGATGAAACGCGGAGGAGAAGGATAACTGAATTCCCAGATTGGAACAAAAGGCTTTCTAGAATCTGTAAACAAACTGGACCCCTCTATCGGACACAATGTTCTCAGGAATCCCGTGTAACCGAACCACCTGTTGTAAAAACAAGGGTACCAAGTCAGCGGAAGATGGCAACTTTGGGAGTGGTACAAGATGGACCATCTTCGAAAATCTATCACAAATCACCCAGATAACAGTCATTCTCTGAGAGACAGGAAGATCAGAAATAAAATCCATTGAGATATGGGTCCATGGCCTCTTGGGCACCGGCAGGGGCATCAGCAACCCACTAGAACGAGAACAGGGTTTAGACCGAGAACAAGTCCCACAGGACTGTACAAAATTCCTGACATCACGAGATAAGGCAGGCCACCAAAACGACCGACTCACCAAATCTCTGGTACCAAAAATACCTGGATGACCAGCCAATGCGGAGCAATGGACTTCAGACATCACTCACTTTCTCCACTGGTCAGGAACATACAATCTTCCCATAGGGCAACGCTCAGGTTTATCCTCCTGAAATTCCTCCAGGGCGCGTCTCAAATCGGGCAAAATGGCAGAAAGAACTACCCTCTCACCTAGCATAGTAGTAAGCTCAGTCACATTAGGAGAATCAGCAAAGAAACTCCTAGAAAGGGCGTCTGCCTTAACATTCTTAGTGCCCAGAAGAAAAGAGACCACAAAATTAAAACACGTGAAAAACAAGGCCCATCTAGCCTGTCTCGGATTCAAGCGTTTGGCCTACTCCAGATAAATCAGATTCTTGTGATCGGTGAGGACCACAAATTGATGTCTAGCTCCCTCCAACCAATGTCTCCACTCCTCAAATGCCCATTTCATGGCCAACAATTCCCGATTACCCACGTCATAGTTGCGTTCAGATGGGGAGAACTTTCGAGAAAAGAAGGCACAGGGATTCATCTTAGAAGTCACAGGGTCTTTTTGGGACAAAACAGCTCCTGCACCAATCTCAGAAGCGTCTATCTCCACCTGAAATGGAAGTGAGACATCAGGTTGCCGTAAAACTGGAGCTGAATTAAATCTCTGCTTAAGCTCCTGAAATGCTGAGACAGCCTCACGAGACCAATTCAGCACATCAGCTCCCTTCTTGGTCAGTTCAGTCAGTGGTTTGACAATACTAGAAAAATTACCTATAAATTTACAATAGAAATTAGCAAAACCTAAAAACTTCTGGAGAGCCTTCAAAGAAGTAGGCTGAACCCAATCATAAATGGCCTGTACCTTGGCCGGGTCCATTTCAATAGTCGATGGAGATAAGATAAATCCCAAAAATGAAATCCTCTGTACACCAAAGAGGCATTTCGATCCCTTTACAAACAGGGAATTCTCCCTCAAAATTCGGAACACAGTCCGGACATGTTCCACATGGGAATCCCAATCACTAGAAAAGATCAAAATATCATCCAGATAGATGATCAAAAACTTATCTACAAAGTCTCGGAAAATATCATTCATAAAGGACTGGAAGACAGAAGGGGCATTAGGGAGCTCAAAAGGCATCACCAGGTACTCAAAATGTCCCTCCGGAGTATTAAACGCCGTCTTCCATTCATCCCCGTGCTTGATGCGAATAAGATTATACGCTCCCCTGAGGTCAAGCTTAGTAAACCAGCAGGCACTCTTAACTCTGGAGAATAAATCAGACATCAGAGGTAACGGGTACTGATATTTAACCGTCATCTTGTTAAGGGAACGATAATCAATACACGGTCTTAATGAACCATCTTTCTTGGCCACAAAAAAAACAGCGCCTAAAGGTGACGAGGATGGTCTAATATAACCCTTCTCCAACGACTCCTTAATATAGGATCGCATAGCATCATGTTCGGGTACGGATAAGTTGAAAAGCCGACCCTTGGGAAATTTACACCCAGGCATCAACTCAATTGCACAGTCATAACTCCTATGAGGAGGCAAAGACGCAGACTTACTCTCACTAAATACATCAGAGAAATCAGCCAGATAATCAGGAATATCATGAGACTGAGGAGAGGTGGAGAAAACCGGAGCGTCCCTAAGAACACACTGACAACCCCAACTCACCACAGACAGATTTCCAATCCAAAACTGGGTTATGAGTCTGCAACAAGGGGAAACCCAGAACAATAGTATCATGCAAATTAGCAGCACCAAAAATTGACAATTTTCTTGGTGGTCTGGGGCAACTCGCATTATCACCTGGGTCCAAAACTGAGGTTTATTCTCTGCCAAAGGAGTGGCATCAATACCCCTCAAAGGAATAGGCGTCTGCAGAGGTGTCATGGACAAACCACAACGTTTAGCAAAGTCCAAATCCATCAGATTCAGAGCTGCTCCTGAATCCACAAAAGCCTTAGTGGAAAACGTGGACAAGGAGCAGATCACAGTAATTGCCAAAAGGAACTTAGGTTGTACACTACCCACAGCAAATGTGTATGCAAAACGTTTCTCTCGTTTAGGGCAGACAGAAATAGTATGAGAGGCATCTCCACAGAAAAAACACAGCTTATTACGCCTTCTAAACTCCTGACGTTGCGCCCTAGACAACACCCCATCACATTGCATAGGTTCAGACATTTGTTTAAAAGGTGGCAGCGCCTCCCGTGTAGTTTTGCGTTCACGTAAACGCCGATCAACTTGAATGGCTAATGACATACAGCCATCCAGACCAGAGGGAACAGGAAATCCCACCATAACATCCTTTACGGTCTCTGATAAACCCTTCTGAAAGAGAGCTGCCAATGCACTATCATTCCATGTAGAAAGGACCGCCCAATTTTGGAATTTTTGACAGTATAACTCTGCATGATCCTGACCCTGGCTTAATGCCAACAGGGTTCCTCTCAGCTTGATCAACGGCATTAGGTTCATCATACAACAACCCCAAGGCTTGAAAAAATGCATCCACATTAGTCAGAATAGGAATTTCAGGTGTCAGAGAAAAAGCCCAATCCTGGGGATCGCCGAGCAGCAAGGAGATGACAATTTTAACCTGCTGCACAGAGCTCCCCGATGAGTTAAGCTTCAAGGCAAGAAATAATTTACAATTATTCTTAAAATTCAGAAATTTAGGCCGATCCCCAGAAAACACATCAGGAGTAGGGATCTTGGGTTCAGCAGCATGTGACTGAATGAGGTAGGTGGAAATTCCCTGTACTTCAGCAGCAAGTTGCTCCACACGATTAGACAGTTGCTTAATCTCCATTAGGAGAAAAAAAAATCCTCCTACGGCCCCAGAGAAAAAAGAGGAAAAAATATATATATAAAAAAAATTCTGACACTTTTTTTGTTTTTTTAAACAATTTTTTCCTGCTTTTGAGTACCCTAGAATCTGCGGTATGGCTGGTGATTCTGTTATGAATGGGTCACCGAGGAGAAAAAAACAACACAAGCTAAGTCTCAGAAAACCAGAGAGTTTGGTAACTATGCAGATTGCAGATCCCTGATCTTAGCCACACAACTAGCAGCAGTCGTGGAGCGTACCTACGATGGTCCTAGATGCCTCGTCACATCCGGAGAGCTAAATAAGCCTAAAGCAGGAAAAGAGGAAAACTAACTCCCCCAGAGCAGACCCCAAAGGAAAGACAGCCCCCCACATGTATTGACGGTGAAGCAAGATGAAAACACAAACAAAGGCAGGAAAATAGGCTGAGCAAACGATGGGGCCAAACTAACTTGAAAGGACAGGAAAGGAAAGACACTGTCTGCAATCTGCCAAAAACCCTACCAAAATAATGTCCAACACTTCTGATAACAAAATTAACCCTGAAGTCACTAGACTTCTCCCACTATATCAGCACTCTGAAATATTCTGAGACAGAGCAAAAAGAGGCCAATCTAATAAGGGACAAAAAAGGCAAATTGGCAAATACAGATAAGAGTGGAAATTCAGCACAGCTCCAGCCGGGGCTGGCTGACCACACAAAAAACTGAATTGACCAACAAGAGCAAGTGTGAACATTAGCAAAAACAAACTTAACTTGAGAAGACTGGAACAGAGCTGAAGTCCAAGACCTGAGAAGCAGACTGAATCACCAGCACCAGGATAGGGCGTCGGCTGTCTTATATCCAGTCTGATACTCCAGAGATCCAATCGTTATCCTCCTCATCAGGTGGCAGATCACTACCAATTAAACCAACCTCACTACCTCCTGTCACCACCAGAGGGAGAATGGAAGGAGAACTCTCAACTGGTGGAGCAGAAAATGAGTTCACAACAGACGGCGCCGAGACAACCGTCCGAGAACTGCTGCCCTGCGTCGACCAGCGGCCGCCGCCTTCTTCCAGCCCGCGGCTGCGGCCTGCCCGCGGTCATTCGCGGCCGTTGCCGCCTCGCTCCTGCCCGTGGCTGTGGCCTGCCCGCGGACACCAGCGGCCGCTGCCGCCTCACTCCAACCCGCGGCTGCGGCCTGTCTCCTGCTGCCCGCAGCCGCTCTGCCCTCACCCGTGGTCGCAGCAAGCCCAGTGCCGTCGGCGGCCACCACTGTCCCGCTCTGGTCCGCCGCTGGGGCCTGTGAGGTTCCAGTGTCATCAGAGCGCCGGAGCACGTGAAAACCCCGTCAACGCCACAGCAACTGGGCCCAGCAACTACTACACCGAAAGATCACCATCCCGAACGGCGAGGGATGTCTGGACGGCTAAGTTGACTATATAATTAAGGACCCATAGTCGGCCATACCGTAGTCGTGTTCTACCCGTTTGTGTTTGCTTGTTTAGAGCCCCTACGAGGCAATCCGTGTTACCCCTTTTTGTTGATCAGGCCGTGACTGAGGAAAGTTCCCTCTAGTCCTATAAACGTTATTATAGAAAGCACCAAATTGTCTCGCGACTCGTCACTGCATCCTGCGTACCTGCGAGCACCACATGAACGAGCCCTTACACTGATTTAGTGGTAGTACCAGTGGAATGGCCATTTCTCTAAAGTCTCTCTGTAGCCTCTATGCAACACAACAATGCTAGGCTGAATGTTTCTAGTGCTACTGTAAGCAGCCTATTATAAAAATATATATCTTTCCTGTAAGCTGCCTGCGTGGCTCAAACGTGCTACTGTGGTTCTCACTAAACACAAATGGGATATCATTATTTGGCAATTGCAGAGGGAGCTGCCAGCAGCAGATCTGGATGATTACCTTGGCCAAGTGTATTCAACATGGCAGAACTATTAATAACCTCACTGATACCATGCCAATGTATGTAAGGCTGGTTATTTTTGTGTGTGGCACCCATACTCAATATTAAATATATGGAGATGTTTTTAACATTTTGTTTCCATTTTTCATCATTTGCATATCATTAACTATTCATCCTGTCATTTTCATAACTTCATGACTTTTTCTTCAAGATATTGCAATTTCAATATTGGGAGTGTAGATGGTCCGCAGCATTTAATTAACAGTGACTGGAGCGTCTATTACATGTAGATGCCGGCTGTGTAACACAGCCCAGATTTGTTGGATATGGTGCGGGCTTAGCTCCTGAGTCCACTCTGTACACCTCCACTTGCTTTGTGATGTACATGTATGTTATGATGAAGGTTAACGAGGTTGTCCAATACTTTTTGAAAATGTCACAAAAGGTAGTGATCTACATGATGTCCCTTGATGTCCTTGCGCCGCTTGACGTTCCTTGCATTATGCCAGCCTCTGGCAGGCAGTAGTCGACTACTGACAGTAGATGAGCAGGTAGCAGGTGGCTCTATTCTCCACCACAGTTGACAACAGTATCTGCGTCCAGAGGTCACAGACACTATTAAATGTGTTGCAGTCTGCGCCCCGCTGTTGGTCCAGCCTATTTGGCATTTGCCAGATTGTCAGTCTGACTCTGGTCTCCACCATCTATTCAGTACAGAGAGAAGAGACAGTGTACAAACATAGCCAGTTTACTAAAACAATTCCCAACAAGAGGAAAATAGGGCATACAATACCAATGCAAAATCCAATGATATATAGACAAAAAAATGCCAACCCCAAAATTGAACGGACTAAAATTGTATACTCCAGATAACAATACAATACACAAAAAATGGAGTTCCATACAAAGAATAATAAAAAATATATCACTTTTATTATACCAAATGTAGTACATATGTAACAAACAAGTAAAAAACCCTAAAAAAACTTCCTTTAATTACATAGGGCATATAAAAAAAAATTGTTGCACATAAGCCATAAAAATGTGTTATAATCTTGACATAAAAATCCCACATATTAATAGCGTATGAGAAAAATATACGTCCTCAAAAGAACGCAGGCATTAAGTCTCATACAATGGGAATTAACCCTCAATCTGTAAACAGACCAGCGTTTATTTAGAGGACAACCATATATTATCACAAAACATGCTTATTAGTGCTTACCCATAAGTAATACTGTTGTGCCCAGGAGCCTCGTGCCACCCCTTGATGCGCGTTTCGCGTGTACTTTATCAAAAGGGGACTCTTAGGGTATGTGCACACATAGTTTTTGTCTCTGCGGATTTTGTAGTGAAAACCGCAGGTAAATCCGCAGGACAAAGACCCGCGGTTTATCTGAGGTTTTGCCCTGCGGTTTTACACCTCATAATGGATGAGGTGTAAAACTGCAGCGTTTCTGCACCAAACAATTGACATGCTGCGGTTTGTAAACTGCAGCAAAACCGCGCGGAAAAAAACGCAGCATGTGCACAGCTTTTTTTTATTTCCATAGGAAATAAAGGTACTGTACAACGCAGCAGAATCTGCTGCGTTTCTGCAGAGCCAAAAACGCTGCGGAAACGCAGCAGAAACCGCAAAGTGTGCACATACCCTTAGGCTATGTGCACACGTTGCGGATTTTAATGCAGATTCGAAGCGTTTTTGGACGCTCGGAATTGCACCAAATCGCCAGTGTAGTGCACATCTGATGTTAATCAATGGGAAATCCAGAATTGGTGTGCACATGCTGTGGAAAAATCTGCACGGATATGCAGCGTTTTATTTTCTGCAGCATGTCAATTCTTTTTGCAGATCTGCATCGTTTCTGTACCCATTGACTTCCATCGAGTCAGTCAAATCCGCAGCAAAACCGCAGTTGTAAAAAGATTTGCGTGCAAAAAATGCTGTAGAAAAGGAGGAAGAGTGTGTGGGTGGAGACTAGGTGTGAGCGGAGATGTGCATGTCTGTCTGCGGGGGTCTGTGGGTGTGTGTGCAGGTGTCTGTGTAGGCAGGCATCGTCTGGCTATGTCTGCTGTCACATATAACAGTGACAGCATTAGCCGATCTGGCTACTGTGTTCAATAGTAAAAAAAAAAAGCATTCATAGTCACCAAACAGCTAATCCCTGACGCCCTCGATCTCCTGCAAAAAATAAATAAATAAACCACCACAAATACTCCCTGTTCCAATGTAATCCATTTAATAATGAGTGTCCCATCGGGAGATGTGACCGCTCTACACGGCTCAGGTGGTACAGTGACAGGAGCTGATCCTCCCACAGAGTATCACTCCGCTGCCTTGAGTTCACCGGAGTTCATGCTGTCACTTGTGGCACCGCTGCGTGCAAAAATTGTCACGCAGCAGTAGTGCCATGAAGTGAGAGCACGAACTAAAATGAACTCTGATGCACTGCAGGAGGATCACCTCCTGTCAGTCTGTCACTGAAGGCTGTGTAGGGCAGTCACATCTCCCGATGTGACTGCTGTACACGGGAGATCATCATGGGACACTCTTTATTAAATGTATTACATCGGAACAGGGAATATTTGTGCTGGTTTATTATTTTTTTTTTTTTGCAGGAGATCGAGGGCTTTGCATGGATTAGGAGTAATAATAAAAATGGCAAATTGTGTTGTGTTTTATTTCATTAAAATACTTGATTCTGGCTATGTCTTTATTTATCATGTAACAACTATAGGATTAGTAATGGATAGGTGTCTTTTTGACACCTCTCCATTACTAAGCAGTGGGGTTGATGCCACCAAACAATACAAAGGTGACATCAACCCCCCCAACTATTACCCCACTTGCCACCACTACAGGGCAAGTGGGATGAGCAAGGCTAAGTGCCAGAATTTTCTGGGGTGGCTGAGAGCTGATGTTTTTAGCCGGGGGGGGGCAATATCCATGGCCCCTTCCTGGGTTATTATCATCCCACAGCTGTCTGCATAGCCTTTGCTGGTTATTACCGTATATACTTGTGTATAAGCCGAGATTTTCAGCCCATTTTTTTGGGCTGAAAGTCCCCCTCTTGGCTTATACACGGGTCATATACTTGGGGGTCGGTGGGGGAGGGGGAGTGGGGGTGTCAGAGATCATACTTACCTGTCCTGCCGCGGTCCCTGCAGCCTCGCTCGCTTCTCCACTGTCTCCCTTCCTGTCTTCAGCGGTCACCTGGTGCTGCTCATTACCACTCATGAATATGCGCATATTCATGAGTGGTAATGAGCGGTACCACGTGACCGCTGAAGACAGGAAGGGAAGGGAGACAGTGGAGAAGCGAGCGAGGCTGCAGAGACCGCGGCATTATGGGTGAGTATAGCGATATTCACCTGTCCCCCGGTCCATCGCTGCTCACCGCTGTCTCTGCTGCACCCTGTGTCAGTGACATTTAGGCAGCAGGGGGCGTGGTGACGTGATTAATGCGCACCGCCCCTCTGCTGGCTGAACAGTCACTGACACAAGAAATGGCAGACAGCAGCGATGGACCCAGGAGAGGTGAGTATGGCTTTTTTTTTTTTGCAGCATATGGGGGCATATTCTATGGAGCAGCATATGGGGGCATAGTCTATGGGGCAGCATATGGGGCATAGTCTATGGAGCAGTATATGGAGGCATAGTCTATGGAGCAGTATATGGGGGCATAGTCTATGGAGCAGTATATGGGGGCATATTCTATGGAGCAGCATATGGGGGCATATTCTATGGGGCAGCATATGGGAGCATATTCTATGGGGCAGCATATGGGGACATAGTCTATGGAGCAGTATATGAGGGCATAGTCTATGTAGCAGTATATGGGGGCACAGTCTATGGGGCAGCATATCGGGGGCATAAACTATGGAGAAGCATATGGGGGGCATATTCTATGGAGCAGCATATGGGGGCATATTCTATGGAGCAGCATATGGGGGCATAAACTATGGAGCTGCATATGGGGGCATAAACTATGGAGCAGCATATGGGGGCATAGTCTATGGATTCCACCCTCGGCTTATACACAAGTCAATAAGTTTTCCCAGTTTTTTTGTGGCAAAATTAGGGGGGTCGGCTTATACACGAGTATATACGGTAATTGTAGGGGGGACCCAACATCATTTTTTGGGGGGCTCCCCTATTTTAATAGCCAGTAAAGGCTAAGTATACAGCTGTTAGCTGATATTAATAGCCTGGGAAGATCCATGAGTATTACCCCCTTCCCCCCTTCTCAGGCTATAAACATCTGTTCCCAGTTGCTGGCTTTCCCTCTGCTGGTTAAGAAAATTGCATGGGCTCCCGCGTAATTTTTTTTCCATTTTTCTTTTTAAATTAGATATTGCGATTCATCCAGATTTCGTGCGTGTGTGTCTTTAACTCTTTATGTACTATTTTATTATGTTCATATATATAATATTCACCTATATTTGTTTTGTGTGTGTAAACATTATATTTGAGCATGATATTATGATCTTCAATGAAGTATGTAAAATAAGAGGTTGAACAAGGAAATTACATCACAATTTTTTTTGTTAAAAAATATATCTCTATTTAACCTACAAAAACGCCGTGCGGTCGGCGGGAACATCAAAACGCCGCATGCAGATGCATCTGCTTACAACACATGTCCCTGCATACCCAATGTTAAAGATAGGTACACAGGATGCATGCAGAAGTAGACCAAGTGTATGTGGAGCTTAAAGGAGGAAGTACGCAGCCATACACAGACCAGCCAAACGGAAGTTTGAACCCAGCCTAATGGAGATTCTGCATGCCGGCTAGCACAGTGGCCAGTTGCAGAGTTTACCTCCTGACTCCTGCAGTGAAGAGTGTCTGCTTTACTGACCTGAGGAGCTTCTTCTAGGTTGCAGTTTGGTGCACACTGAGGTTGGCTCAGGCATGCAGGTTCCTATTACCCACCCTGCTTTTCATGAAGACACTTCCTGGTCCTGTCTCACTGCCTGCAAAGTACCGTATATACTCGTGTTATGATGAGTCACCGAAGGAGGAAAAAACAAAATACCAGCTAAGTCCAGAAAAACCAGAGAGGTTGGCAGCTATCAGATTGCAGACCCCTGAACCTATCCACAACAACTAGCAGTAGCCGTGGGGGGTTCCTACGATGCCCTAGACCCCTCGATCACAGCCGGAGAACTATATAGCCTGAAGCCAGAAAGGGGAAAAACTAAACTGCCCCAGAGCAGACCCCAAAGCAATAGGCAGTAGGGTGACCGGATCTCATATGGGGGGGGGGGAAATGTTGGAATCTTGTTCATCTGGACCCCACAAAACGATTCCCCTTTCCAGATATTGAGATAGCCAAAATTTGAGCTCGATCAAACGACGTTAACCCGTGCCGCTCGTCGCTCAAAGTTTGAAAAAATCCAAATTGAGGTATTTTAAGATTTAGGTATTTTGCATAGTCTGTTAGACTATAAAGAATGTGACAACAACATTGCAGAAATAGCCCTGACCAAATTTTCGAACCATTTGTGGTATTTGAATGCAGAGTTGGTGGGATTATCATTTTTTGATCCCACCATTACAGACAATAAAAAGTTGTTAATGGCTAATAAATTGCTCAGTAGCACAGATGAACCATCAGAGCACGCTAACCTACATGAGTTGATAATTTTACATAGTTATCTTATCTATTCTAGAGCTTTTGTTAAAGTAGTTTTTGAAACGTCAGAATATAATGCTCGGCATTTGCTTACAACTTGCAGGACATATTGCTTTGTTCTTCATCTTTTGTCAGAAGGTCGTTAAAGTCGGTTACTTCCTACCTCTTTTAATTTTTCTTTCCTAACTTTTGGATTTACAACCCTAGCGTGCTCTGATGGTTCATCTGTGCTACTGAGCAATTTATTAGCCATTAACAACTTTTCATTGTCTGTAATGGTGGGATCAAAAAACGATAATCCCACCAACTCTGCATTCAAATACCACAAATGGTTCGAAAATTTGGTCAGGGCTATTTCTGCAATGTTGTTGTCACATTCTTTATAGTCTAACAGACTATGCAAAATACCTAAATCTTAAAATACCTCAATTTGGATTTTTTCAAACTTTGAGCGACGAGCGGCACGGGTTAACGTCGTTTGATCGAGCTCAAATTTTGGCTATCTCAATATCTGGAAAGGGGAATCGTTTTGTGGGGTCCAGACGGACAAAATTCCGACATCGATTTTTTGCGGTCACCCTAATAGGCAGCCCCCAACATATAATGGGGGTGAAGCAAGATGAAAACACTAACACAGATAGAAAGATAGGTTGAGCAAATGATGGGGCCCAAGCTAACTACATAGGACAGGATAGGAAAGCTGCTGTCTGCCATCCGCAAAAACCCTATCAAAATGAGCCAACCGACTGATAGGAAAAACAGGCCCTGAAGTCGCTAGGCTTCAAAAGACTATATCAGCACTCAGGTATATTCTGAAGACAGAGCAAAATATCAACAGATCAGAGACAAAAATGGAGTTCAGCTCACCCCCGGCCGGGGATGGCAGAACTCCCAAAAAACAAGGCAAAACAAAAACAAAACTGAAGAGTACAAAGCAGAGCAGAAAAACTTAGCTTTGAGATGCAGGAATCAAACTGGTCTCCAAGAATCCAGCAGGAAAATCACCAGCCAGGAAGAAGGGCGTCGGCAGCCTTATATCCAGTCCTCAATTCCAGCCACCCAGTCATCATCTAGCTGCCCATGTGTTTGGTAATCAGCCTCACTACCTTCCTTCACCAGAGGAGGGAGTTCATCAGACCTCAATACTTGAGTATAAGCTGATCCAAGTATAAGCCGAGGCCCCTAATTTTGCCACAAAAAAATGGGAAAACTTATTGACTCAAGTATAAGCCTAGGGTGAAATTAATTGAGACATCAGTAGGTTAAATGTTTTTGAATATTCATATTGAATCATATAATGTTCCATACAGTTTATGATGGGCCCCATAAGATGCTTCATACAAAAATATGCCCCATATAATGCTCCATAAAGGTTAATAATGGCCCCATAAGATGCTCCATAGAATATGCCCCATATGCTGCTCCATAAAGGTTGATGCCCCATAAGATGCTCCATGGAATAATATGTAACATATGCTGCTCCATAAAGGTTGATGGATACTCCCTCCTGGCGCGGTCTCTGCACTTCTTGCTTCTCTCTCGTCCCGGGGCCGGTAGCTCCTTCCAGTGTTCAGCGGTCATGTGGTACCACTCATTAAAGTAATGAATATGCTCTCCACGCCTATGGGAGTGGAGTGGCATGCATATTCATTACTTTAATGAGCAGTACCACGTGACCGCTGAACACAGGAAGAGCTGCGGTGCTGGAGACCATCTGAGAAGCAGGGACGCACAGAGTAATCTGACAGCCGCCGGCTCCTGCGCTCCCCCTCCCCCGCTTACCCCCTGGGAAAATGATGAGTATAAGCTGAGAGGGGCACTTTCAGCCAAAGAAAATGGGCTGAAAAACTTGGCTTATACTCAAGTAGATATGGTAGCCTGGTAAGTGGGGATGGAATGTAAATGTAGATTTATTAAATGTAGGCATGTCATGGTCACGGGGGATGAATGTGAGAGGATGGGGGTAATGTGGGGGCATAAGTGGGGGAGAGGGGACAGGGCACTGGTGGGCTGAATGTGAGAGGATGGGGGTATTGTGGGGACTGAAGTGGAGGAGGGGGACAGTACATTTGGGGACTGAATGTGAGAGGAGGGGGTATTGTGCAGACTGAAGTAGGGGGGCAGCACGGGGGTTAATGTGAGAGGATGGGGGTATTGTGAGGGCTGAGATGGGTGAGGGGCAACAGAGCCCTGGGGGGCTGATTATTATACTGTTTTGTTAGTACAGTATATGCACTCTATTACATGTAATAGTTGCTGTCTGGGGGCTGATGATGGGGAGGTAGGAGGCTTTTGATACTTACCAGCTGGGTCTTATACAAGAAGTATAACAAGCCCTCATTCAGTAACCATGAACTGCATCACATTTAAAGGGGATCTGTCCTCCCCCGGGACGTATATGACCTATTAATGTGGGCATACAGGTAATAAAAATATATATGCCTCATATTAATGGTCTTGTTGTGGAGAAATGTTATATTCTCTTGTCATGGTAATAATTTCCAGGCTCCGAGCGTGCGGTGTCTGGAAGAAATCTCTGCCTCCTGTCTTCATAGTAATACTTACCCCCTCCCATCAGCCTCAGTTTCGGCCCTGAAATCTCACGCCTGCGCCCTGCACTCCCTCAGAAATACACACCTCATCCTCCTTTCTATGGGCACTACATTCAGGGATCTTCTGCGCAGGCGCCGTTGACTTCCGCTCCAGTAACCTTCGGTGTACGCGCCGATAAGCTACTCTTCCCACTTCCTCCCTGCATAGTAATCACCATGTACACAAGATTCCTAGTCATGACTGTGCAGGGAGGAAGTGGGGAGAGCACATTATCAGCGCGCACACTGGAGATCACAGTGACTCGCCTGTGCAGAAGATCCTAGGATGCAGTGCCAATAGAAGGGAGGAAGAGGTTCAGATTGTGGTGACTCGCAGGGCGCAGGCGCAGAATTCCAGGGCCATAACTGATATACAGTACATGGGAGAGAGGTAGTAATATAATGAGAAGAGGAGGCAGGGATTACTTAAAGCACCGGAGCCTGGAAGAAATCATTAACATAAAGAATATAACATTTATCAGCAACAAGACCATTAATATGAGGCATAAAGGTAGGACTAGTATAACATTTCAATCACATTAATAGGTCATAAACGTCACGGAGGGTGACAGATTCCCTTTAAAGCACCACTCCAGCATTTTTTTTAAATTTCACCGCTGGATTAGAGCCTTAAAATCCTAGTCCTCTACTGACTGACACCTTCTGGCGTTTTCATCTATTTTTGCCGCCGCTCAGCTCCATCTCCTGCAGTTTGGACCTGTCCCCTGCTCCAGTGTTTCATGGAGCACCACAGAGGTCTCTAATCAATGTAAGTCTATGAGAACCTCGTTCTGGCCTCGCCTCTTTCTTTCTTTCATACATTTATATTGATCGCTTGTGACGTAGCTTCTAACTTCCGGTCTGTCAAAAGCTGCTCTTACAAGTTTGAGCAGCCAAAGGATGAGTATATGACCTGGGCAGGGGACTTGTGTTTAAAGCACCACTCCAGTGGTGAGAAAAAAAACAGCTGGAGTGGTGCTTTAATAATAAGTAATTTATTATTATAAAGTTAATTACGGCTTGGAATAAATGTCTGCCGTCACATTATGTGACGGCAGACTGCTGAATCATGGCAGTGAGCGCCTGCTGCATGAGCCCCCAATATCACTGGTGTTATAAGGCGGTCATGGACCCCATGTTTGCTATGTGCATGTGTTGACTAGAAAGGTTTCTCTCAATAGAAGAGAATTGAGAGAAGCCGAAAGAGTCATCACACAACCGCCTGCTCAAATCTGTGATACTGGGGCCATTGTTACTGTTCATGGGGGGACTCAGGGGACATTATTAAATGTTAAGTGGGGACTTAAGCATTATTGTTATTGGGACTCAAAGTATTGTGACCATAAAAGTTGCATATGAGGTATTATTACTTTTTAGGGACAAAATGTGGAGGGCACTAGCACAGGGTATTAATATTTTTAGGGGGGGAATTTTACTCTCTAGAGAGCATAAAGGAGTCATTATTACTATGTAATTGTTTCAGTGGTGGCATTATTACGTGGGGTGATAAGAGGAGCCGTTATGGTGCCACACAGCAGGTGCTGTAGGACACATATGGTGTAAAGGGGTTTGTTTAATGACGTTAATTGCTGTATTTATGCCGTTTTGCTTACTGGTATTGCTACATGTTCTATATACTACCTAATGTATGATATGTTACTGCTATCCCTTCTGGGTATTACCATTACTGTGTTTTCATGTTCTTCGTTGTATATAGGCCCAGCACGGCTCGGCAGCCACGCAACGTTAAGCAGCTGCAGTCCACGTTATCCATGGCCACTGGGCATCATTGCAGTTGGCCAGTACAGTAGAAAGAAGATTTGACGACTCATAGCCTGGGCGGACGCCTTTATGGCTGGAGTCGGTTGGAGTGAGGAACAGAAGGAAGTTGAAGCTTCGCAGAGAACGGTACAGATGGGTTGAATGCTTTTCCAGAGGCAACCAAACCGGGTGACTGATGATTTTGAGTCAGGGGCAAAACAGGCAGAAGGAATTGTCATCATGGTGAGGTTAGGCCAGGAAGAAACTTGGAAGCAATCTAAGACGGTCCGGTCCGGACGTGTGCCGCACAGAAGCGTCAGCAAAGCAAGGAAAGCTGAGGAAACGAGTAAAGTTGAATGTGAATTTCATGATGTGCCAACTGTGAATATAATGTGTGAAATTCTAAGTAAAGAAAACGTTCAAGTTGTATTGGACTGTGTCTCCATTACTGGGGGTCGCCTGGAAGAAGAGCCGTTGCCGCCTGGGAAGTGCCCAGGGGGGGCCTGAACCTGGAGACGCAGGTACGCTAAGCAGTGGATTACAGTTTTCTGTGAGGGAAGGTCGGGACACAGATTCTTCAGTGTCTCTGGCCATGACTACAGTCCTGGCCTCCCCTTACGGTGGCAGCAGCTCAGTATTGGGGTATCAGCAGGATGAGTAGTTTGCACAGGTTGGTATAGATCTGGACGATGTAGGAAATATGAGAAGTCAGATGTGTTGTTGTTATCTTTGCAGACGAGTACTGGCTGAAGAAGTTGTCATGTCAGTGTGGGCCAGATGGAAAAGATGGGAAAAGTGAACGACTTCATAAGAAGGAACGTCAGCGGTAAGTCACTATCTATAACTGCACTGTGATCTCTTATATGGTCTGCAGGACTGGTGTCTACCACTATATGGTTTCCATATAGTAATATCAGTGTTCGTTTTTGTATACAGATTTATTTTCAATCACAGCGTGGTCATCTGCTGATGTTCTGTACTTACTATTAGGTTGCACCACGAAGCTGTAGTAAGGATTACCTGGTTAGTGGCCCACTCAGAATTTTCACCCCCCCCAAGCTGAAACCCTAGCTATGCCTCTGGTGAAGCAATAAATCCTAGCATGTCCTTAAAGTGTAAATATTGTTTCAGGAGAACTTGCAGTAGAATCTCATGCCTGCCCCTAGCTTTTTCCTACTTCCTCACACCTCTCCAAGAATCTTCATGAGCACTAGCTGCCAACTCCTTTCTCAGTAATTGGAAAGTCTGTGTTCAATGAAGACATATTTTGCTTGTGAATTGAGAATATGAGAATGAAAAATCAGTCTAGGACAAATTGGCAGATTTCATTAAAATATTTACAGAGTATCCTATTTTAGGGTGTACTATTGAAAAAACGTCTGCTACTCTTTAGCATTGTATAAGTGTTAATAGTAAATGCTGTTTCAAGTAGTATAAACAAAACTTACAAGCCAGGGTTACTCAGACTTTGTGCAGAGCTTGATACTTATACTAAACATATTGGTATGCTCTTGTTGCATAAAATAATATTTAGATTACACATTAATATAAATAGTGTGTTTGGACATTTATAATGACTTTATTTTGCCTATTAAAGTAAGAGTTTCGCAGCATGCTTGACTGCACCATTTTTGTATGCTATCGCTCACCTTTGCCAGTGATCGCTCAACTTTGCCAACACTGACGTAGACAAATATGCCCATATTGCTTGGTGCCAATGCATGAATACTGTCTTCAACAAAGTGAGTAACTGCCACACTACATATTTTTTTTCAACTTCCTTTCGTGATCAATAATAGGCATTAATCTAAATTGACATTGCATGCTGATCTGACAAATACTAGAAGGCTTTAGTTTTTTTTGCAAGTATTGGATGTAGCAATTGTAAAAGTCAATATCAACCCTTTAACGAGCTTTGACACATGAATTTGGATAAGAAGCCAAACTGGAAAATTCATTTTCAGACACATGATAATTTTTATGGTCATTTATTGCACTGCATAATTTCCGACTACTGCCGGTTTCCTGATACCATAATGAAATGCATTGCAGGATTTCAGTTACACAGAACTAAGTTGTAAAGTCACATGTATGCAAAGTGCAGATAAAAACTGCATACAGATGTCAAGGATCCACCCCTCAGTGTGTCTGGGTTGCAGTTACTGACAGCTCAGCTTTTTAATCTGGTGCAGGGGCGTGCTGAAGCTGTCAGTACTTTGACAATTTAGTCATCCAGTCTGGTGCAGGGGCGTGCTGAGCTGTCAGTGTGTTACTTGACAGCTTGGCCGTACAGTCTGAGATTGGGAGGCGCTGGCTGTCTCCAGGTGTTCATTATCCCATGCGATTGCCAGGGTACTTAAATGAGCTCTTAGGGTACCGTTACACTTAGCGATGCACCAGCGATCCCGACAACGATATGGATCGCTGGTGCATCGCTAAGTGGTCACTAGTGAGCTGCCACACAGGCAGATCTCACCAGCGACATAGCAGGGGTCGGGGGTCGTTACTTACCTGTCAGACGCGGCGATCCTGACGTCCTCCCGCCTGCGTCCACGGGTCGCTCGTCGGCGCCACAGGAAACCCAGCAGGAAGCGCCCGACAAGAAATGGTCCAGGACGTTCTCGCGCGACCAGCGATGAGCAGCGGGGGAGCCGGTCGAAGGTAAGTATCAGACATAGCGATATCGCTAGCAATATCGCTATGTGTAATGGGGGCTTTACTCCCAGACCTCTGCCAGATGTATATTCAGCTACTGTGTGGTTTGTCTCTCTGTGCCTTGCAATTTGTAGATTTTTCGCTGTTTGACCTTGGACCTTGTTCTGACTCTCCATCTGTTCTGATCTTTTCTGATCTGCTGTCCTGGAATTCTGACCTTGGAACATTACCTGACATTGTCTCTTCCATCTGTTTTATGAAGTAGTTCCTGGCTCTTGACCTTGGAACTCTTGACCACTCTGCCTCACAGCTAGTCCATGAGAAGCGACTAGCTTCACAACAGATTACAAGACCAGATGAGTTTTTTTGTTTTAGCTTTGAGTGAAGATGATAGAGCTCAAAGTGAAAGAGAGAAAGTTAGTTGAAAATGTAAGAAAAAAGTCATTCAACATCTTGAATAATTTTAGAATATTTAAAAAAAAAACTGCAATCAACATGACTTCTCTATCAATTTAAAATGGTGAGACGCTACATAGATATCATATGACCACACAGCAAGAGACTGTATTGATTTTTATTCTCCCCGCCCCCAATAAAAAAAAATTCAAAATAGGCGTTGTGATGACACATAGGCACAGTCACAGAAGGACATACATCCCGTCTTTTAAACACAGTGAAAATGACATGCTCTACGGCATATACACAGAAATAGTGCACCTACTGAAGCCCCTTATTTTTCTAACTCGCTATGATACAGCTTTCATATTCCCAAAATTCTACACCCACACAGTATGACAACCACACAGTCCCCTCAGACAGTATGATGTAACCACAGTCGCTCCACATTGTATGATACCCCCATACAGTATAATGTGACCATTGTCCCTCACACAGTCTAATGCCTCCACATGACTCTGTTAGTATTTCCCCCACATAGTGTGATGTCCCCACAGTTTAAAACACACACAGAATTATACCCCACATACAATAAAGTGCAACCACAGACCTTCATAATGGCCCCAACAACCCTCCACCACAGTGTATTGTCACCAGTCTCACAGTAATGCCCCTACAGTCTCAGACACAGTATAATGACCCCACAATTCACTATACAGAAAGATAATCCATATACTATGATGCCACCACACTGCCCCCCACATAAGATTTTCACTACAGCCACCCACACAGTATGATGCCACTACAGTCCCTCACACCAATGATGGCCCTCACTGCTTCCACAAAGTATGATTTCCCCTCACAGTATGATGCCTCACAGTACCCTTCACACTATAAAGCCACCACAGTCAGTTCTCCACACAGTATGATAGTCTTTTACATAGTGTGATGTTGACAGTGTTCTACAGTATGGTGGTCCCCACAGTCCCCACACACAGTATGATGTGTACACAGCATCATACCCCCATAAACACTCAAACTGCGTGAAGCTCACACAGTGTGATGCTCCATTGTGCTCTTTTCAAGCAATAACTGACAAAATACAAAAAAATACATCCGCACTGTTTCCTCTATGTGCTTCTTCGCTCTGTGCAGTGTGTGGACTGAGGCTTTGTTAAATTTTAATTACGGTAAGTCAAATTAAATTATGAGTTTCCAATACTAGAACATTACTCAACTCTGTACTGGATACATTGCTTCATCCTAATGGAAGGTTTTTCTGACATAGATGTGATATTTTTGTACACATTGCTCAGGGTATGGTAATGAATGCCATACATAGTCAACATTTGCTGAGTCCAGGACATATATATACAGCTCTGGCAAAAATTAAGAGACCACTGCAAAATGTTCAGTTTGTCTGATTTTTCTCTTTATAGGTATATTTTTGAGTAAAATGTAAATTGCTCTTTTATTCTATAAACTACTGACAACATGTCTTCGAATTTCCAAACACTAAATTTTGTATTTTCAGAAAATGAGAAATGGTCAAAATAACAAAAAAATGCAGTGCTTGCAGACCTCAAATAATGCTAAGAAAACAAGTTCATAATCATTTAGAAACATCAATACTAATGTTTTAACTCGGGAAGAGATCAGAAATTAGTATTTTGTGGAATAACCATGATTTTTAATCACAGCTTTCATGCTTTCCACCAGTCTTTCACGCTGCTTTTGGGTGCCCTTATGCCACTACTGGTACAAAAATTTAAGCAGTTCTTTGTTTGATGGCTTGTGACTGTCCATTTTCCTCTTGATTACATTACTGAGGTTTTCAATGGGGTTCAGATCTAGAGATTGGGCTGGCCATGACAGGGATTTGATGTGGTGGGCCTTCATCGACACATCGATTGACCTAGCTGTGTGGCATGGTGCATTGTCCTGCTGGAAAAATCAGTCCTCAGAGTTGGGGAACCGTGCCGATCCTACACCAAATTTCACAGTGGGTGCAAGACACTGTGGCTTTTACACCTCCCCAGGTCTCTGTCTAACCATTAGATGACCAGGTGTTGGGCAGAGCTGAAAATTAGACTCATAAGAGAAGAATACCTTACTCCAGTCCTCTATGGTCCAATCCTTATGGTCTTTGGCAAACTTCAGCCTGGCTCTCCTTTGCTTCTCATTGATGAAAGGCTTTTTTAGCTTTAATGACTTGAGCCCTGCCTCTAGGAGTCTGTTATGAACTGTTCTTGCCGTGCACTTCACCCCAGCTGCCATTTGCAATTCCTTTTGTAGGTCACTTGATGTCATCCTGCGGTTGCAGAGTGACATTCAAATAAAATGTCAGTCATCCCCCAGTCAGTTGAGATTCGTTTTCACCCTATGCCGGTCTTTAGCTTTGTTGTCCCCAATATCTGCTCCTTGACCTTGTTGTAATGGACTTCTGTCTTAGAAATTTTAAAGATGGAGGCAACATGACCTGACATCACTGTATCCCTCTGCTAGTAAAGCCCGAATTGAGCCCTTGTTTTCCTCAGTCAAGACTTTTCTTTTCCACTCCTTTGGCATGGTAAAAAGTTTTTTTTTCATTCCTATTACTTTTGGGATATTACGAGCAGTTGTTTTGCCATACAGCTTGTCCTATTGCAAGAGGATTGTGAACACCACAGCAGGGATTTTTATACTTTCCTTCGTTAAATAAGATTTGGTTCAGGTGATCACCTAATCAGAAGCACATTAAATAGAATGAGGTGTACTCTGGTTGGAATTCAACTGACACTGGAATGAAATGGCTGTCAGACATGAAAAGAAGCTGATTTTTCTAAAACTGTGCATTGGTCTCTTAATTTTTGCCAGAGCTGTATATATATAGCATGACATGACATGACATACATGGGGAGGTCAACACTCAGGGGGTCTACATTCAGAGACTGACATGTGCGTTTGGCCCTGCTGGAGTTCAGACACTGACATGTAAAGCAGCTTGACACAAAGCTTCCACACAGGACCCTGAGAAAGATGGATGACATAAAATTCAACTAATCTAATGAACTAACCATAGACAAATGGACTATTTCTTTAACTGCTTCACATTCTATATTTTGCTAATAATTCTTTTTTTGAGGGCAATCTAATAAACCTCTACATTTTTTTTATAAGAATTATTGTGACATTTTCATTGGAGTATTGCATCTAGGAAAATGTCCTCAAAAGTTATACAGTGGGGAAAAAAGTATTTCGTCAGCCACCAATTGTGCAAGTTCTCCCACTTAAAAAAATGAGCGAGGCCTGTAATTGACATCATAGGTAGTCCACAACTATGAGAGTCAAAATGAGAAAACAAATCCAGAAAGTCACCTTATCTGATTTGGCAAGATTTATTTTGCAAATTATGGTGAAAATAAGTATTTGGTCATTAACAAAAGTTCATCTCAATATTTTGTTATATATCATTTGTTGGCAAGGACAGAGGTCAAACATTTTCTGTAAGTCTTCACAAGGTTGGCACATACTGTTGGTGGTATGTTGGCCTGTTCCTACATGCAGATCTCCTCTAGAGCAGTGATGTTTTGGGCCTGAAGCTGGACAGCATGGACTTTCAAATCCCTCCAAAGGTTTTCTATGGGGCTGAGATCATGAGACTGGCTAGGCCACTTCAGGACCTTCATATGCTTCTTACAAAGCCACTCCTTCATTGCCCTGGCGGTGTGCTTGGTATCATTATCATGCTGAAAGACCCATCCACGTTTCATCTTCAATGCCCTTGCTGATGGAAGAAGGTTTGCGCTCAAAATCTCATGATACATGGCCCCATTCATTCTTTCATGTACATGAATCAGTCGTCCTGGTCCCTTTGCAGCGAAACAGCGCCAAAGCATGATGTTGCCCCCCCATGCTTTACAGTAGGTATATTGTTCTATGGATGCAACTCAGCATTCTGTCTCCTCCAAACACGATGAGTTTTGTTCCTATCAACCAGTTTTACTTTGGTTTCACCAGACCATATGACATTCTCCCAATACTCTTCTGGATAATCCAAATGCTCTTTTGCAATCTTCAGATGGGCCCGGACATGTACTGGCTTAAGCAGAGGGACACGTCTGGCACTGCAGGATCTGAGTCCCTGGCGGCGTAGTGTTACTGATGATAGCCTTTGTTACGGTGGTCCCAGCTCTATGCAGGTCATTAACTAGGTCCCCCCGTGTGCTTCTGGGATTTTTGTTCACCGTTCTTGTGATCATTTTGACCCCACGGGGTGAGATCTTGCGTGGAGCCCCAGATCGAGGGAGATTATCAGTGGTCTTGTATGTCTTCCATTTTCTTATTATTGCTCCCACAGTTGATTTCAACACACCAAGCTGCTTGCCTATTGCAGATTCAGTCTTACCAGCCTGGTGCAGGGCTACAATTTTGTTTCTGGTGTCCTTCGACAGTTCTTTGGTCTTCACCATAGTGGAGTTTGCAGTGTGACTGAGTTTGTGGACAGGTGTCTTTTATACTGATAACAAGTTCAAACAGGTGTCATTACTACAGGTAATGAGTGGAGGACAGAGGAGCCTCTTAAAGAAGAAGATACCTCATACTGGTCTGTGAGAGCCAGAAATATTGCATGTTTTTAGGTGACCAAACACTTATTTTCCACCATAATTTGCAAAATAAATCTTGCCAAAGCAGACAAGGTGATTTTCTGGATTTGTTTTCTCATTTTGACTCTCATAGTTGTGGCCTACCTATGATGTCAATTACAGGCCTCTCTCATCTTTTTAAGTGGGAAAACTTGCACAATTGGTTGCTGACTAAATATGTTTTCCCCACTGCACATGCACGAGGTAGTGACTTCATCTTGACGCATCTGGTATGCTGAGATTCATACACACACTGAATGTTGGTGCAGGGACTTGACGATTCCCTCCTGCACCATTACTTTCAGTTGTATCAGCACCCTGAGGATGCAGATACCCCTGAAATCTAAATGCTCGTTAGAAGGAGAGGAGGAGTCCAACTCATGGGCAACACAGAAGCCGCATGGTTTGCTGCTGTTGCTGGCATGCCCCTGGAAATGGTTAATTACGTATCATGAATATAGTATGATATGATATAATATTGTGGTAAGTAGTAAAACCCCAAATTACATTTTCAGTTGTTTCTCAAATCAATTAAATGATATCAACTGATATTAGATTTGTAGTTATAGTGGTTTGAAAAAACCACTATATTGTAATTTTTATATTTGTAGTCTCACTAAAAGAAACTCACTAAAAAGGACATAAAATTAAAAATACATTTCACAAAAAAAGGCAGCCATATTTACTAACACTAGTTCACATTTCTATTGCACTGCAGTGAGCAGCAGTCCCCTATGATAAAGGAGTGGAAATCAGAGATGCAAATTGGTCGCCCTCCCAGGGCTGTGGGGTACTCGGTACCGAGCCGGTCTCTCAGAGGGAGGTGTCACTGCAACGGTGACCCGGTCCGTGGCCCTGGGCGCCCATGTAAAAGGGAGTTGAGAGATGGGAATAAAGTTTGTGAGTGGATGATTCGTGACGCCACCTGTGGTGTTCGGCAAGGAAGGTGTTAAGCCGACGCTGCAAACAGATCCTCTGGGACAGATGGTGTGGTGCAGCAATGATGTTGTAGTCCTCCACAGGCAGGGCTGTAGTCCCAGGGCATTGAGGATAGGTGTTTAGGAAGAGGGTGCAGTGTCTGGCACAGAGATGTAGCAGTGCTGAAGATGTTGCAGGAAGGAGGCAAGGACACAACAGGGTGCAGATTCTTTACCTTTACTTTGCTTGGTAAATGCAGTCCAGGGTACAGATTACAGATGGTACAGGAGCTGGTTAGCCTGGAACAACTCAGGAATCTCTCTGTGCAGATGGGTTGTGTAGTCTCCTTCCTAGCGCTTACTTGAGTGCCATGCAGTACTGTGTTACACTGAAGTTCCTCCTTCTTGTTTCCTTTTAGATCTACCTCATATGGCAGACAGCTGTAGCCTTCTATCTCTTCTTTTGGCTCACCCGTCGCTGTTGTGCCTCCGAGTCTTATGTGGGAATAGAGCATTTACAGCTTCCTATTCCTCTGGTTTCTGTTGCAGGAACGTCAGTATCCATACAACCTTGGAGACCAGGCTCCAGATCATGCGCTATCACTAGGAGTGAGCTCTCTATTCTCCGCTCAACCTCCAGCTTCTCTCTCCACGTCTACACACATTGCCCTCCTCACACTAACTCCTCATTTCCCTTCCTGGCCCTCAGAGAGCACTCCACCCCCAATTCTGGTTCAGAGCTACCTCTGCTGGCCCGGAGTGGGAACTTGTTGCATGTTATGGTTAACTGCCAGAGAGACCCTTCATTGCTTCTAAGCCTGACATCACCCTCCCTGGAGGAAGGCAATGCCACTGTGGCGACCATACTCCTGGGGGCGCCACAAAAAGTAATGATTAAACAACCACTTCCATGCTTACCATTCATAGAGGGATTGGTTGACTAGTATTATAAATGAACACAAAAAGTCTTGTGTAGGGCATCATTCACACAGATACTCATAGGTACTTACTGATCCATACTATCAGATCAGGCAGGCTGCCTAGCACTATATAAGTGCACTGTAACTATACTGCATCCTTTAGTGACCTGGTGTTGGTAAATATGGTTGCCTTTTTTCTGTGATATTTTTTGTAGTCTCACTTGGTTAATTATTCTTACTTTTCGAATTTGTTGATATGGTTGCTTATCAACCAAGAATGCTTAAATTCCATCTGCTCAAGTATGACGTTAATAGCATATTGTGCAATGTATTAGAACCTAGGAGTTTTCATAATATTGGGTAGCGAAGTGTATACTTCATAACTTAGAAAGTCTTTCTTATTCCCACTAACTGGTTTGACTCATGACAAAATGTATGTCATAAATAATTCCCAGAAGCTTGGGTTTGGCGTATTGCGGATTGGATAGACAAATTGCTGGGTGAGGCTGAGGAAGAGCTATCCATCATTGGGACACATTAATAGCAATTACCAAAGTCAGAGGGAAAGGTTACAAATAATTTTAAGGAACTATTAGGGTAGCTGAATCCAGGATCTCTAAGGTAGTATTTTCAGAAATATCACCAGTGCAACCAGTGTCACTAGAACGACAGTGAGAGCTTAGGGAAATAAATAAGTGGCGTGGCTTATAAATTGGTGAAAGAAAGATGTTGCAGAAGCAAGCTGACTTCTCTGTCAGCTACAGACTCTACAGTAAGGACGGGCTTCATCTAAATGTGGAGGGTGCAGCTTTGCTGGTGGAAAAAATGGTTAGAAGATTGGTGAAACTTTTAATTTATGATCTGAGTGAGCAGAGTTGTATCTAGGCTTTCTGGCACCTGGGACAAGAATTCAGTTTGGCACCCCCTCCCCCCAAAAGCACACATGCGATTTGCACACTTACTCATGTACCGATGAGCTGTTCTTCTTAATGCTCTCAATGTTCAGTGAAAAACTGAGAGAAGCAGGAAGAGAAGCTTGTTGTCACAGGACCATAAGTATGAAAATCGCATATGAGTGAAGTGTTCATACGATGAATACTGGAACCTGCAGAGCTGAATCCTGACATTGCAGGCTTCTGAATTCTCACAATGAATGCACTGCACACTTTTAGAATTCTCCCATTCCGGTGGCAAGAGTACACGGTCATGTCAGCACAAGCATGTGATTTATATACTTCTGGCCACATTCCGACTAGACGTGCCCTGCCTCGCTCTGTTCATTTTCATTGAGTGAGGCCACGCATGTCTAGTCAGCATGTGACCGCATGTATGTAAATTACCGGCACAAGAGAATTCTAACAGCGTTCAGTGAGCACTGTGAGAATTCAGAAGTCTGCAGTCACAAGGAATGACTGCAGACTCAGCACAAACCTGGCATAAACACCATGTAGAGAAAAGAGGTCCTCCAAAGACACTTGATAAAAAGATATGTATTTTATTAATGTTACACAAAACTAAAAAGGAGAGAAACGGTAGACCATCCAGTTTCTGTCCACATACATTTTTCCCATCGCTACTCATACTGTGTCCACATACATTTACCCATTCACTCCCCATACTGTCTGCACCCATCCCCCCACTCACCATACTGTGTCTGCACCCATCCCCCATACTGTTTCCTCATACATACATACTCTTCATTTTGTGTCATCAAATCTCCCCACACACATTAAATCCTCTCATCTCCACTCCAAATCCCCCACACACATTAAATCCCTCCCATCCCCACTCCAAATCCCCCCACACACATTAAAGCCCTCCATCCCCAATCCAAATCCCCCCCACACATTAAATAGCCCCTATCTCCACTCCAAATCCTCCCACACATTAAGTATCCCCCATCCTCACTCCAAATCTCCCTACACGTCACGGGGCAGTAGGGAAAAAGCAGGAGACGTGGAACCTGGGCCCCTGAACCGCCCCTCAGGCTAAGAAGGTGCCCTGACTTTCCTTAACGTGGGGGTACACTTGAAGGTAGTAAGGCTCAAGTCCCCGACCTGTCCCTATCTCCTGTTTAGCCCTGAGCTAAACACACAATCCCCTCCCCAGGAGGTGAGACAGGGAATAAAGTGAACTGCACCAAATAACACACAAGGGAAAATAAAACAGACACCACGGGGTTAAAGCAACTAAAAACCCAAACTTAGCTTTATCTGCTACTAATGCTCAAAGCAGCAGAGGAAGGCACCCGATCAGCATCCAGCAGCATCACCACTGCTCCAAATAAGCTGAATCCCCTCTCCACCAGGTAGGTCCAGTCCACCAAGGTTGGTTAGCAAATGACCAGTATTACCAACAGGGAGCAGCAGCAGCTGGCGACCTTTTATAGGAAGGAGGGGGGTGGTCACCACCTGCTGACTATTTAAACAAGTAGCGGCCACCGGGGGGCAAACCAGCAGCAGAGCAACTACAGTTGTAGTTGTGTGTGAATTTTAAACAAAACAATTCAGATGCAGTTGAAGTTCAGACTTTCAGCTTTCATTTGAGGGTATCCACATTAAAATTGGAGGAAGGGTTTAGGAGTTTCAGCTCCTTAACATGTGCCACCCTGTTTTTAAAGGGACCAAAAGTAATTGGACAATTGACTCCAAGGCTATTTCATGGACAGGTGTGGGCAATCCCTTTATGTCATTCTCAATTAAGCAGATAAAAGGCCAGGAGTTGATTTGAGGTGTGGTGCTTGCATTTGGAAGGTTTTGCTGTGAAGGAAACAAGCGGTCAAAGGAGCTCTCTATGCAGGTGAAACAAGCCATCCTTAAGCTGCAAAAACAGAAAAAACCCATCCGAGAAATTGCTACAACATTGTTAGCACCGCACACGGCAAGGCGGAATTCCCTGGAGTGGACCCTCTGGGCCGTGGCACCGAGGGGCCCCGGACGAGCAACCAGGTGTGGCCGACCCCTATACAGGGACCGTTTGGCGCAAGTCCAGAGACTCGAATGCCACGGCAGCCGGAACCAAGAGGGGCGGCTCGGAATGGATCACAGAGCTGCAGACGGGAAGAAGGACTGCGTAAGGACGGCTGGAACAGACACTGGTAGCCTAGACTAGAACAGGACAGCAGGTTGAGGCCCGTGTAGGCAAGGCTTGAGGCTGACAGCAGGTGCGGACTTGGGTAGGCAGAGCTGGAGCAGGTACGGAGACAGGACTGGAACAGGCTCGGACACAGGACTGGAGCAGGTACGGACACAGGACTTGGAGCAGGTACGGACACAGGACTTGGAGCAGGTACGGACACAGGACTTGGAGCAGGTACGGACACAGGACTTGGAGCAGGTACGGACACAGGACTTGGAGCAGGTACGGACACCGGTAGGCAGGACTGGAACAGGTACAGACACAGGACTGGAGCAGGCACGGACACAGGACTTGGAGCAGGTACGGACACAAGGACTGGAGCAGGCACGGACACAGGGACTGGAGCAGGCACGGACACAGGGACTGGAGCAGGCACGGACACAAGGAGCAGAGCTGGAAGGAAACACAGAGATTAGGCAGGGAGCCTGATGCCAGGCGAGAACACAGGGCCTAAGGTGCTGCAAGAAACAACCACGGTCAGGCGCCTCCACTAGGGGAGGGCGGCCTGATATAGCTGCCGCTGTGCCCTCATTGGTCCGGCGGTGCAATCGGGGCAGGGCACCGCCGGAGACCAGCTCAGCTGTGGAGAGCCGGCCGCGGCCTACGGCGCATGCGCGAGGCCTGCGGTGACGTCACCAGCCACGGGCCGGATGGAGAGAGACGCCGACGCCGGGGCTGGAGGGAGCGCGGCTGCCGGGCGAGGTAAGTATAGCCGCGCGCACTGGGACGCCGGGCTGGGAGCGTGACAGGGGGACCGGGGGCCGTGATGGCAAGGCCGGGGGCCATGACAGTACCCTCCCCCTTAAGCCGCCCCCTGCTGCGGTTGGCAAAAAATTTCCTGTGAATGTGGGGGGGCGTTGATGTTCTCCCGGGGCTCCCAGGATCTCTCCTCAGGACCAAAACCCTCCCAGTCAACAAGGAAAAAGGTCTTCCCTCTAACTCTCCTCATGGCGAGAATATCCCTTACCTCGAAAGTGTCATCCGAGCCCACCGGCTGAGGGGCTGGAGTAGGTGAAGGATGGAACTGATTCAGGACCACAGGTTTCAGGAGAGAGACGTGGAAGGTGTTCGGGATACGGAGCGAAGCAGGCAACCTCAACTTGTAGGCGACTTCGTTGACTCGTTCCAGGATCTCAAATGGACCTATGTACCGGGGGCCCAGCTTGTAAGAGGGTAGTTTTAGTCGGATGTACTTGGATGAAAGCCAGACCTTATCCCCAATGTGAAACGGTGGAGGATCCAGCCTTCTCTTGTCTGCGTGGTTCTTCATTCGCTCGCTGGCCCTTTTGAGGGTGGAGTTGGTCTCGGACCAGATTTCAGAGAATTCCTGGATCAGGGAGTTGGTTGCCGGTACTTCGGAGGTTGGGGTGACAGGAAGAGGTATGTTAGGATGTTTGCCGAATACCACAAAAAAGGGCGATTTAGTAGAGGGTTCCTTGGCATGATTGTTATAGGCGAACTCCGCCCAAGGAAGCAGATCAACCCAGTTATCCTGGTGGGCGTTGGAAAAATGCCGAAGGTATGTATGCAGTCAGGGTCTGGTTAGTTCGTTCCACTTGCCCATTGGTCTGCGGATGATAGGCAGATGAAAAATCCAAGGAAGTATCCAGAAGTTTGCAAAGCGCTCTCCAAAATTTAGCCGTAGACTGTACTCCATGATCAGAGACAATTCGTTGAGGTTGACCGTGTAGTCTGAAAATCTGATGGACGAAGATCTTGGCTAATCCGGCTGCGGAAGGAAGGCCGCTTAACGGAATGAAATGCGCCATTTTAGAAAAGCGGTCCACCACCACAAGAATCACCGTACAGCCAGACGAGCGGGGCAGATCCGTGATAAAGTCCATGGCGATATTCTCCCAAGGTGACTTCGGTACCGGCAAGGGAAGCAGCAGGCCAAATGGAGGACGACGAGGTGTCTTATTCCTAGCACAGGAGGAACAGGAGGCGACGAAGTCTGCCACATCTAGACGAAGAGTGGGCCACCAGTAATACCGCGTTATGAGAGCCAGGGTCTTCCCCATTCCGGCATGACCAGCCACTTTGGAGGAATGCCCCCACAGAAGAACTCTCCTCTTGACGTTCTCTGGCACGAGAGTCTTGCCCGGAGGTGGAGAAAGCAGAGACAACGGGGCCACTGTGATTATCCTCGTAGGCTCGATAACATGGGAAGGTTCCTCCCCAGACTCAGTTGGTTGAAAGACTCTGGATAGAGCATCGGCTTTAGCGTTCCTGTCTCCAGGGCGGAAGTGCAGCTCGAAATCAAAGCGAGCAAAAAAAAGGGACCATCTAGCCTGTTGAGGATTGAGTCTCTGGGCGGTCTGGAGGTAGGCTAGATTTTTGTGGTCAGCGTAAACAACAAATGGGTGAACTGCTCCTTCCAGAAGGTGACGCCACTCCTCCAATGCCAATTTGATGGCCAAAAGCTCGCGGTCGCCAATCGAATAGTTACACTCAGCAGGGGAGAAGGCTCTGGAGAAGAATCCACAGGGGCGTAGGCGGCCCGAACCAGTCCTCTGGGATAAGACATCCCCGGCGCCAGTCGAGGAAGCGTCCACCTCCAGCACAAAAGGCTTGCTGCTCTCAGGACGGATCAACACGGGAGCCGTGGAAAAGCCTGTTTTAGCGACTGGAAGGCCTCTTCGGCTTCGGGTGTCCAAGAGTTAGCAGAGATCCCCTTTCAGGTAAGGGCCGAGATTGGCTTGGAGAGTGAGGAAAAATGCGGAATGAACTGCCGATAGTAGTTCGCGAACCCCAGAAAACGTTGAATGGCTCTTAAGCCAATGGGGCGAGGCCACTTGAGAATGGCGGACAGTTTCTCAGGATCCATCTGCAGCCCAGCATCGGAGACGATGTAGCCCAGAAAAGGCAGTGAGGTCTGCTCGAACAGGCACTTCTCCATCTTGGCATATAAACGATTCTCTCGAAGACGCCGAAGAACAAGGCGGACAGTCCTCCTGTGGGATGGAAGATCTGAGGAGAAGACCAGGATGTCATCCAGGTATACTACGACACAGGAGTACAGGAGATCCCGAAAGATTTCATTGACGAACTCCTGGAACACCGCCGGGGCATTGCATAGACCGAATGGCATCACTAAGTACTCATAATGACCGTCACGGGTGTTAAAGGCGGTCTTCCATTCATCGCCGACACGGATGCGGATGAGGTTGTACGCCCCCTGAGGTCCAATTTGGAGAAGATGCGTGCCCCTCTGAGACGGTCAAACAATTCCGGGATAAGAGGGAGTGGGTACCGGTTTTTGATAGTGATGTTGTTCAATCCTCTATAATCGATACATGGGCGCAGCGAACCATCCTTCTTTTTAACAAAGAAGAACCCGGCGCCTGCAGGAGACGAAGACTTCCGAATGAATCCCTTGGCAAGGTTCTCCGTGACGTATTCAGACATGGCTGCAGATTCTGCAGGGGACATCGGGTAGATCCTGCCCCTGGGAGGAGTAGAACCTGGGATTAGCTCGATCGGGCAGTCGAAGGGCCGATGTGGTGGAAGGACCTCCGACTCCTTCTTGTCGAAAATGTCTGCATAAGCCCAATAGGCTGAGGGAAGCCCAGAGAGTTCCTGAGGTGGGCGGACGGGAACCACTGGATGAATGGGGTTCAGACAGCGACCATGACACGGATCTCTCCAGCGCAAGACCTCCCCGGTTGACCAGTTGAGTACCGGCTGGTGTGTCCGTAACCACGGGAGACCAAGTAGAATGGCATGAGACAAGTCGGGCAACACGTAGAAGGCCACTTTTTCATGGTGGAGAGCGCCGACTTGCAAGACAACCTCCTCTGTGACCACGGTGATGGATTCCAGTAGCAGTCGGCCGTCAAAGGAAGCGATAATCCGGGGGTTCTTCAGGGTGACCACGGGAATACGATATTTGTCCACAACTTCACGCCGGATGAAGTTGCCTGCTGAGCCCGAATCCACATAGGCCACCTCAGACCCACGCCTCTCCCCTGAAAGTAGAAGAACAGAAAGTGTGAGGGCCTGAGAGGAATCATAATCACCTAGGAAGGCCTCTCTAACCTGGCCTAGGTGGAAGAGTTTCCCGGTCTCTCAGGACAAGAGCGGATGAAGTGGGATGCTCCCCCACAATAAAGACAAAGACCTTGCTCCCGTCTCTCCCTCTGACGTCTCTCAGCCATCCGGACCCGATCCACCTGCATGGGCTCAGGAGGCGGAGTATGTACAGGACCAGGCGAGCGTGGATTAAAGGACTGACTAGCGGTCGGGGCAGGCCTAATGGGCCTCCTGTCCCTCGCCGATTCTCGGGCGCGCTCCTGGAACCGGAGGTCTATTCGAGTGGCCAGGGAGATGAGGTCCTCGAGGGTGGTGGGAGTATCCCGCCCCGCCAACTCATCCTTAATTCTGCCCGACAACCCACGCCAAAAGGCCCCGACCAATGCCGCATTATTCCAACCCAATTCGGAGGACATGGTGCGGAACCAAATGGCGTATTGACCAACTGTCAGGGTGCCCTGGTGGAGGTTGAAAAGTGATTCAGTAAGCGAGGCTACCCTTCCGGGCTCATCGAACACCTTACGAAAGGTGTCCAGGAAAACCGGGATGTTAGAGACTATGGGATCGTCCCTCTCCCAGAGCGGATTTAACCAGGATAAGGCCTCTCCCTCCAGATGGGACATGATAAAGGCCACCTTGGCCCTATCGGAGGGATACTGGTGAGGCTGTAGCTCGAAATGCAAGCCACACTGGTTTAGGAACCCTCTACACTGTTTGGGGTCCCCACCGTATCGGGGTGGTTTGGCAAGGCGAGGAGAGGGAAACAGAGCGGGACTGGGGATGGCGACCGAGACCGCGGCGGCGGACTGGAGATCTCCCAGACGCTGTCTACCGAGGTCATATAAGACAAAATATGGGTCTGAGCGTCCCGCTGCTGGCTCAACTCCTGCTGGAGGCCGGCCAGCTAAGCGGCATTCCCCGGATCGGCCGCCTGAAGAGCGGACAGGCGGGACTCCATGGCCTTCATGACCGACATGATGCGCCCCTGGTTCTCCCGTAAAAAGAGGAACTCCTTTTGACCGGGAGCTGAAACACCGGCGGGATCCATGGCCTGACCGTACTGTTAGCACCGCACACGGCAAGGCGGAATTCCCTGGAGTGGACCCTCTGGGCCGTGGCACCGAGGGGTCCCGGACGAGCAACCAGGTGTGGCCGACCCCAATACAGGGACCGTTTGGCGCACGTCCAGAGACTCGAATGCCACGGCAGCCGGAACCAAGAGGGGCGGCTCGGAATGGATCACAGAGCTGCAGACGGGAAGAAGGACTGCGTAAGGACGGCTGGAACAGACACCAGTAGCCTAGACTAGAACAGGACAGCAGGTTGAGGCCCATGTAGGCAAGGCTTGAGGCTGACAGCAGGTACGGACTCGGGTAGGCAGAGCTGGAGCAGGTACGGAGACAGGACTGGAACAGGCTCGGACACAGGACTGGAGCAGGTACGGACACAGGACTTGGAGCAGGTACGGACACAGGACTTGGAGCAGGTACGAACACAGGACTTGGAGCAGGTACGGACACAGGACTTGGAGCAGGTACGGACACAGGACTTGGAGCAGGTACGGACACAGGACTTGGAGCAGGTACGGACACCGGTAGGCAGGACTGGAACAGGTACGGACACAGGACTGGAGCAGGCACGGACACAGGACTTGGAGCAGGCATGGACACAAGGAGCAGAGCTGGAAGGAAACACAGAGATTAGGCAGGGAGCCTGATGCCAGGCGAGAACACAGGGCCTAAGGTGCTGCAAGAAACAACCACGGTCAGGCTCCTCCACTAGGGGAGGGCGGCCTGATATAGCTGCCGCTGTGCCCTCATTGGTCCGGCGGTGCAATCGGGGCAGGGCACTGCCGGAGACCAGCTCAGCTGTGGAGAGCCGGCCGTGGCCTACGGCGCATGCGCGAGGCCTGCGGTGACATCACCAGCCGCGGGCCGGACAGAGAGAGACGCCGACGCCGGGGCTGGAGGGAGTGCGGCTGCCGGGCGAGGTAAGTATAGCCGCGCGCACTGGGACGCCGGGCTGGGAGCATGACAGGGGGACCGGGGGCCGTGATGGCAAGGCCGGGGGCCGTGACAAACATTAGGAGTGGCAAAATCTACAGTTTGGTACATCCTGAGAAAGAAAGAGCACTGGTGAACTCATCAATGCAAAAAGACCAGGGCGCCCACGGAAGACAACAGTGGTGGATGACCGCAGAGTAATCTCCATGGTGAAGGGAAGCCCCTTCACAACAGCTAACCAAGTGAACAACACTCTCCAGGAGGTAGGCGTATCAATATCCAAATCTACCTTAAAGAGAAGACTGCATGAAAGTAAATACCGAGGGTTCACTGCACGGTGCAAGCCACTCATAAGCAACAAGAGTCAAAAGGCTAGACTGGACTTTGCTAAAAAAAAAATCTAAAAAAGCCAGCACAGTTCTGGAAAAACATTCTTTGGACAGATGAAACCAAGATCAACCTCTACCAGAATGATGGAAAGAGAAAAGTGTGGTGAAGGCGTGGTACAGCTCATGATCCAAAGCATAGCACATCATCTGTAAAACACGGCAGAGGCAGTGTGATGGCTTGGGCATGCATGGCTGCCAGTAGCACTGGGTCACTAGTGTTTATTGATGGTGTGACACAGGACAGAAACAGCTGAATGAATTCTGAGGTATTCAGAGCCATACTGTGTGCTCAGTTCCAGCCAAATGCAGCCAAACTGATTGGTCAAAGCAGCAGAGGAAGGCAACCGATCACCATCCAGCAGCATCACCACTGCTCCAAATGATCTGAATCCCCTCTCCACCAGGTAGGTCCAGTCTTCACCAAGGTTGGTTAGCAAATGACCAGTATTACCAACAGGGAGCAGCAGCAGCTGACAACCTTTTATAGGAAGGAGGGGGGTGGTCACCACCTGCTGGCTAATTAAACATGTAGTAACACCAGTGGCCACAGGGGGCAAACCAGCAGCAGAGCAACTACAGTTGTAGTAACACCAACGGCCACCGGGGGGCAAAAACCCATATTAACCCCCCCCAGGGCCTGAAAGGAAAAAGGTTTCGATAAGAGAATCCAGACTCTGCCACAGATCCAAAAATGAATTGTGATAACACATTAAGTACCCCCATCCCGACTCCAAATGCCTCACGCATTAAATAAACCCCATCCCCACTCCAAATGACCCACACATTAAATAACCCCCATCCCCACTCAAAATCCCCCCACACATAAAATAACCCCCCCATTTCCTCTCCAAATCCCCCACACATTAAATACCCCCATCCCCACTCTAAATCTCCACACACATTAAGTACCCCCATCCCCACTCTAAATCCCCCCACACATTAAATAACCCCCCATCCCCATGCCAATCCCCCCACACATAAAGTGCCCACCATCCCCACTCAAAATCCCCCCTCACTTTATATATCCCCCCCTTAATCCGGTGGTTTCTTTAGCTCCAGAGTGGAGCACACTTACCACCAGTGCGCTGGGTGCCGGCGAGTGACGTCAGCAGTGTGATCACATGACCTGATCACGCTGTTGACGTCACTCTGACGGTCAGAGCTTCAATTGTACTGGCGTCTGTACTGACGCCTGTACAATTGATCCCTGGGAGCCAGCGCACTGCAGCTTCTCTGCACCGGCTGTCAGCTTGACAGCTGACACAGAGAACGGCCGACTCCCAGGCTGGGGGGCGGCAGAATGCAGCCGCCAGGGGAGACACTGCGGACCGCCGCATTAGGAGGCCCCACTGCGCCCCCCTGCCGGCTGCGTCCAGGGCACATGCCCCGGCTGCCCCCCTCCCTGGATATGCCTCTGTGAGTGAGGGAGAGTGGTTGTACAAAAAATAGGTTAGCACCAATAGAGAGTAGAATTCACTAGGATTATATGGGGATTTAGAGGGGCTGGGACTTGCTAGGAAAGTAGAAAGGTGATTAAAAATGAATGTGGAACTAAGAAAAATAAATGACTTGGTAGTATCATAGGTCTGCTTGGGGAATGCAAGAAATTTTGCAAATTTAATGCATAATTTGGAAATTATAATCTGTACCTGTCATTAATATGGGATGGGCTGGGTATAATAGAAACCTGGCAGGATGAGAAGGCTACACTTTTCAGAACAGATAGGAAGGATAAAATAAATTGGAATTTACAAAAATACAAATCCAAAGACCTTCACTGAATAACAAGATTTGGGTATCTGTGACTCTAAGAAGATGTTATAGATAAATATCCATCTTGATGGTAATAATAGTAAACTGCTAATTGGAGTTTGCTATAAGCCACCCAAAATAACTGAACTTGTGGAGAATGATTTGCTGCCATAAATAGAAAAGTCAGCAGATACTACTGTAGTATGATTCTTATTATGGAGAACTTTTACTATCCGGACGTTAACTGTGATAAAGCTGAAAGTGATTGTGCTGAAAGCTGTATAGCTGTAAGTTCTTATCCATAATTCAAAACAATTATTTATCTCAGGTTATGAACCAGCCAAACAGATAACTTTCTGGTCTGGGTCCGCACCAGATACAATATCAGATTTGCAAGTTTGTGACAATAATAAGCTTCAAAATTTTCAAGAAATTATTACAAATTGAATAAACTAGAATCCATAGTGAAGAAAAATTTTGAAATTAGTAAAAAAAAAAAAAAAAGTTTGCTTGTGTCACTATTTTCCAAGTTCCGTAACGTTTTCAATTTTTAGGATATGGGGCTGTATGAGGGCTTATCTTTTGCTCCCTGAGCTGACAGTTTTACTGATACCCTATTGGGGTAGATACGTTATTTTGATTGCCTATTATTACATTTTATTGCAATGTTACGGCAACCAAAAAATGTAATTCTGGTATTTCTATTTTTTTTCTCATTACGCGGTTTACCAATCGGATTAACTTATTTTATATTTTGACAGATCAGACTTTTACAAACGCAGCGATGCCAAATATGTGTATTTTTAAATTGCTTTCTTTTTAATGAGGCCAAAGGGGGGTTATTTGAACTTTTATATATTTTAAAAAAAATTTTAATATTTTTAAAAAGACATTTTTCACTTTTTCCTGTATTTGTTAGTTCTCTTAGGGGATTTGAAGCTGCAATCATTTGATCACTTCTTCTATACATAGTATACAGTATAGCAGTGTATTAAAACTGCTATGTATAGTGAAAATCATGGTCTCCTATAAACACCAGCTAAATGCTGGTCATATTAAGCACGGAGACCTTCAGCAGACCCCTGGCTGTCATTGCAACCCATCGGAGCCACGCAATCATGTTGGGCGCATGGAATGACGCTGTCAAAAGTATGTCACATCCTCCTGGGAGATCTGGGATTATAAAGCCATTACATATTGTAAATCGCAGGTCATCCATTTAGCCTGAGTCTTTTGTGGCCATATTAAATAGATTTCATTTCATATGGTGCTGAAGAGGTTAAAGAGAACCTGTCAGCGGGATTTTGCTGAGTAACCTACAGACACTGTGAAGTTGATGCTGTTATACTGATTAAAATGATACTTGGGTTGATAAAATCTGTCTTGTGGTTGTTGCTTAATCTTTATTTTCAGTTTTGAGTTAATGATATGCTCGTGCTTCGGGGCAGGGCTGTGGGGAGCGTCTTCATGTGGTGCTCTGCTTAGTTATTCACTAGCATGGTTTTTGCCCCCTAGTTTACATAATTAATATTATATATATTATTATATATATTATACTATACTATATATTATATATATATATTATATGTAAAAAATCTCCTTCTGCAGGCATCCGCTGTCGGTGCCTGCGTTGCAGCATGATCGCATCTATAATGTATACTTATTGTTTTGATGGTATACATAAATTAAAAAAAAAAAAGTCTGACAATGGCACCAGCCATGCAGTAGCAATTATCGGTGATCCAATAGCTCCTACTGCGCACCATCTTGCTAGAGAAAAGAAAATGCTTCCTCCAAGAAGACGCGGCCTGCGCAGTAGCATCTATCAGATCGCTGATAGCTGCTACTGCACAGGCACGGCTGGCGCCATCTTAGTGGAGACAATTTTTTTTCTCTAGCAAAATGGCGCCGCCTGCGCAATAGCAGCTATCCAATAGATGCTACTGCACAGGCGGCACCATCCTGGAGGAGGCAATTTTTTTTCTATAACAAGATGGCGCCAATAGCTGCTACTGTGCAGGCGTGGATGGTGTCATTTTCAGGCTGATTTTTTAATTTATGTATACCATCAAAAGCAATGATTAAATACACATTATAGATGCGATCATGCTGCATCGCAGGCACTAGCGCCTGCCTACAGGAGGTGACTTTTTTTTTTTTTTTTGAACATATATATAATATTTAATTTGTAAACTAGGGGGCAGGTCACTGAAGGATAAGTGACCTGTCAGAAGCCATACTGATTGAATACCTAATCAAAGCACCACATGAAGACCCCCCAGTGCACCGCCTCAGAGCATGAGCATATCATTAACTCAAAACTGAAAAGAAAGATTAAACAACAACCACAAGATGGTTTTCATCAATCAAGGTATGATATTAATTAGTATAACAGCGGCAACCTGACAGAGTCTGTAGGTTACTGAGCACAATAGTGAAATAAGAAGAGTGTTCCAACTCCTTAAAAAATCTTGAAACTTTATTTGTGCTTCTCAAAAATATTATATTGTGCTGTGAAAAACTACATAATCAGTATGTATACAGGGAATCAAGCGACGCGTTTTGATCTGAAAAAGATCTTTATCAAAGCTCTATACCTACTCACATTCATGGATATTTAAACTGTGCAAAAATCAATCAAACTGAGCTCAGTTTCAGCTAATTATTTGACAGGTGCCACATAATAGCGGTTTGTAGGAGGTATCAGTTTTTGAGTGGTTTTCTAAACAGATTGCTAAAACAGACAGTAAGATAATATAAAATAAAACAAAAATGATATCACATACCGTATATACTCGTGTATAAGTCGAGATTTTCAGCCCATTTTTTTGGGCTGAAAGTCCCCCTCTCGACTTATACACGAGTCATATACCGGGGGGGATCGGCGGGGGAGGGGGAGCTGGGGTGTCAGATCATACTCACCCTTCTCTGCAGCTCCCCTGCTTGTTACATGTTGTCAGCGCTGCTCTCTTCCTGCTTCAGCTGTCAAACGGTACCCGCTCATTAAATATGCGCATATTTAATGAGCGGGTGCCACGTGACCGCTGAACCAGGAAGAGAGCAGTGCCGACAACATGGAACATGCAGGGGAGCTGCAGAGACAAGCGCCAGGACCCGGTGAGTATGAAGGGGGGGTTGGGAGGCATATTCACCTGTCCCTGCGCTCTGCTGTCTTGCGTCCTCTGCAGTGACATTCAGGTCAGAGAGCGCTATCGCTCTCTGCCTGCACAGTCACTGCAGAGCGCAACGCTGATGAGCAGGGGGCAGTGACTGAGGTGAGCATACAGGTTTTTGTTTTTTTTTTGTAGGGGAGGCAGCGGCAGCAGCAACATGATGGGGCCACTCACTGTGCAAATAACTGGGGCCACTCACTGTGCAAATAACTGGGGCCACTCACTGTGCAAATAACTGGGGCCACTCACTGTGCAAATAACTGGGGCCACTCGCTGTGCAAATAACTGGGGCCACTCACTGTGCATCATAACTGGGGCCACTCACTGTGCAGAAAAGCTGGGGCCACTCACTGTGCATCATAACTGGGGCCACTCACTGTGCAGAAAAGCTGGGGCCACTCACTGTGCATCATAACTGGGGCCAGTCACTGTGCATCATAACTGGGGCCACTCACTGTGCACATAACTGGGGCCACTCACTGTGCATCATAACTGGGGCCACTCACTGTGCAGAAAAGCTGGGGCCACTCACTGTGCATCATAACTGGGGCCAGTCACTGTGCATCATAACTGGGGCCACACACTGTGCATCATAACTGGGGCCACTCACTGTGCACATAACTGGGGCCACTCACTGTGCACATAACTGGGGCCACTCACTGTGCATGATAACTGGGGCCACATACTGTGCATCATAACTGGGGCCACATACTGTGCATGATAACTGGGGCCACTCACTGTGCATGATAACTGAGGCCACGCACTGTGCATCATAACTGGGGCCACACACTGTGCATCATAACTGGGGCCACACATTGTGCATCATAACTGGGGACACACACTGTGCATCATAACTGGGGCCACTCACTGTGCAGATAACTGGGGCCACTCACTGTGCATCATAACTGGGGCCACATACTGTGCATCATAACTGGGGCCACATACTATGCAGATAACTGAGGCCACTCACTGTGCACCCTCGACTTATACGCGAGTCAATACATTTTTCCCAGTTTTTTTGAGGTAAAATTAGGGGGGTCGACTTATACACGAGTATATACGGTATGTCATGGTTTGGACAGGGTTCTTGCCCTGCACTCGCAGGGTTAAGTGTATGTGGCCTCTTTCTGGATTTGGGAGGGGTATTTATACTCACACTTTGCCAGGGTTCTCTGTCCGCTATAATTTTGCCCTTGGCTTAGTTTAAGTGAGCCCTGTGCGCTTGTGCCTTGTGCAGTGTGCATGCTTCTGTGTTTGATATCTTGGCTTCTGACCCAGTCTGTCCGCGCTGTGCGCTTGCCTGCTGATTTGGTACTGTCTGTCTATTTTCCTGGTTTCTGACTTCGGCTACATCTCTGGTGATTCTGCTGTCTACACCCCTGGTACTTCTGCTGTCTGTACGGTTGTGACCCTTAGCCTGTCCCTTACATCCCTTCTGTCTAGCGCTCATTGGCACTTCTGTTTGTGCCATACCAGCTGGTAGAGTCTTTATTCTTGGGTCAGCATCTCTCTCTGCTCCTGCTCTCTCTGGGAGACCTGTGGCCGGCTCCTCCCCCTGGTAGTCACGTGGTGCAGGTCCTGTTAGTGTACAGCCTCTGGGACATGCTCCTCTCCCTAGGGACCCTGGTAAGCCCCCGCAGCAGTGCGGATTTCTCAGAGTCCAGACACTGACTGGATGTAAGTTCTGGATATTCTGACACACACACATATATGTATATATATATATATATATATATATATATATATATATATATAAAATAATGATACTTTAATAGTGAAACATGATCTCGTTGCGCTTGTTTCAGCCATTTGGTATTCTGGTATTCAGGTGATATATCTAGAAGGCTTCCCGTGTAAGGAGGCGTCTTTTGATATCTCCTTCACGTTCAGACCTGACAATTTGTTCTATCCCACTAACCCAGGGCCGTATTTGCCACTAGGCATCCGCGGGCACGTGCCTAGGGTGGGACGATTCGGGAGGGTGGCACCTGGGCAAAGTGTTTTTTTTTTTTAATAATAGAAGTCGGGTCGGATCCTCCCCTCTCCTTCCCTCCCCTCTTGAAGACATCATACTCACCTGTTACCTCCTCCAGCAGCTCCGATGGTTTCCGGCGCCAGCATTGTTCCTGTGTCTGTGAGCGGTCACGTGGTACCGCTCATTACAGTAATGAATATGGATGCCACTCCTCTCCCATAGGCGTGGCGTCCATATTCATGATCTTAATGAGCGGTATCACGCGACTGCGGCACACAGGAACTTCAGGAAGAATGCCAGCGCCTGGTGCGGTAAACGAGACAGCGCGAGGTGAGCCCAGGCATGCATACAGGGAGGGGGAGATGATTATGAGCCCGGGGGGGAGAGATGAGTATGAGCCGGAGGGAGGTGAGTATGAGCGGGGGGATGAGTATGAGCCCGGGGGGAGATGAGTATGAGGGGGGAGATGAGTATGAGCGGGGGGAGGGGAGAGATGAGTATGAGCGGGGGGAGGGGGCAGATGAGAGGGAGATGGCTGCACTGAGGAGATGGCTACACTGAGGAGATGGCTGCACTGGGGAAACGGATGCACTAGGGAGATGGCTGCACTGGGGAGATGGGTGCACTAGGGAGATGGATGCACTGAGGAGATGGCTGCACTGGGGAAACGGATGCACTAGGGAGATGGCTGCACTGGGGAGATGGGTGCACTAGAGAGATGGCTGCACTGGGGAGATGGGTGCACCAGGGAGAAGGGTGCACTGAGGTGATGGCTGCACTAGGGAGATGGGTGTACTGAGGAGATGGCTGCACTAGAGAGATGGCTGCACTGGGGAGATGGGTGCACTGGGGAAATGGGTGCACTGAGGAGATGGCTGCACTAGGGAGATGGGTGCAGTGAGGAGATGGCTGCACTAGGGAGATGGGTGCAGTGAGGAGATGGCTGCACTAGAGAGATGGCTGCACTGGGGAGATGGGTGCACTGGGGAAATGGGTGCACTGAGGTGATGGCTGCACTAGAGAGATGGGTGGGTGCACTGAGGTGATGGGTGCACTAGGGAGATGGGTGCACTGAGGAGATGGGTGCACTGAGGAGGTGGCTGCACTAGGGGGCTACTTTCACATCAGCGCTGTGTTGCATTTTTGTGCTCTGGGCGCAGTGGCAAAAGGGCGCAGCTCCAGCAAAATCAAACCAGTGCATGGTCAGCGCACGATCAGCATATCCAACGCTAAATATAGGTTACGCTGATCGCAAGCAGACTCATACAATCAGAGGAGGAACTGACCGGAGGGGGCGCGGCCAGGGGCAGAGCTTAGCAGCGGCCCTGCGCTGCGCCCAAGAACGCTAGTGTGAAACTAGCCTTAGTCATACTCACCAATGGGAAGGCAGCACTAAAGTGCCTAGGGCAGCATAAACTCTAAATACGGCCCTGCACTAACCTGTAAAGAAGCTATGCTTCCTCTATGTTCTATAATAAAGTGCTTTGCTGCTCCTGATAAATTGAGATTTATTTTGTTATTTATATCCCTCAAATGCTCTGCAATGCGTGTCTTTAACTGGCGTGTAGTACAAACTATGTATGATACATTGCAGGTAGAACAATTTATTTTATATCCTACATTCATGTAATTACAGATGATATATCTTTAACATTAAATTCTTGTGTATTATTCTGATTATCAAATGTTTTTGTAACCAATGTATGTGCACACGTTGTGCATATATTACTGCCACATCTATAAAAACTTAAACAAGCGCAACAAGATCATGTTTCACTATTAAAGTATCTATATATATATATATATATATATATATATATGTTATATCATTTTTCTTTTATTTTATGTTTTCTTGCTGTCTGTTTTAGCAATCTGTTTAGAAACGACTCAAAAACTGATTCCTCCAACAAGACGCTATTATGTGACACCTGTCAAATAATTATTGCCTTGTGAAAGTATTCGGCCCCCTGGAACTTTTCAACCCTTTTCCCACATATCATGCTTCAAACATAATGATACCAAATGTAAATTTTTGGTGAAGAATCAACAACAAGTGGGACACAATTGTGAAGTTGAACACAATTTATTTGTTATTTTACATTTTTGTGGAAATACAAAAACTGAAAAGTGGGGCGTGCAATATTATTCGTTCCCTTTAACTTAATACTTTGTTGCGCCACCTTTTGCTGCGATTACAGCTGCAAGTCGCTTGGGGTATGTCTCTATCAGTTTTGTACTTCGAGAGACTGAAATTCTTGCCCATTCTTCCTTGGCAAAGAGCTCGAGCTCAGTGAGGTTTGATGGAGATCGTTTGTGAACAGCAGTTTTCAGCTCGTTTCACAGATTCTTGATTGGATTCAGGTCTGGACATTGACCTGCTTTGTGGGAAAAGGTTGAAAAGTTCAAGGGAGCCAAATACTTTCGCAAGGCACTTGTAGCTGAAATAGAGCTCAATTTGATTGGTTTTTGCACAGTTTAAATATCCATGAATGAGAGTAGGTATAGAGCTTTGATATAGATCTGTATGCACACTGATTATGGAATTTACCTCACAAGATAATATTTTTGAGAAGCACAGATAAAGTTTCAAGATTTTTTAAGGAGCTGGAACACTCTTCTTATTTCACTGTTGGAATCATGACATCAAGTCAAGATGGAGTTCCGTGCGCCTGCGGGTCTCTAGATGGTGAGCTGGCTGTGGTTTTGTACCACTTTCTTTTCCTTCTACTGAGCACAATCATGCTTCCAAACACATGACATCATCATATGGGCAGTCTAGAATTGTTCAAAGGCATAGTAATCTTAGTGTATGTAAACTATTTACTTTGCAGTACGTAATAAAAATGCCTTATAACATTCTCTCTCTTTATTCTGGCATGCGACACAAGGAATGCGACACTTGTAGCCCATGTCCTCGATACGTCTGTGTGTGGTGGCTTTTGAAGCAATGACTCCAGCAGCAGTCCACTCCTTGTGAATCTCCCCCAAATTTTTGAATGGCATTTTCTTAACAATCGTTTCAAGGCTGCAGTTATCCCGGTTGCTTGTACATCTTTTTCAACCACAATTTTTTCTCCCACTCAACTTTCCATTGATATGCTTGGATACCCCACTCTGTGAACAGTTAGCTAAGGCTACTTTCACATTTCCGGATTCTAAATCCGGCGGGCTGCGGCGAAAAGTTGACAAACCAGATCCGGTAGAAGCCGCAGCCCGCCGGATCATCTGTTTTTGCCGGATACGGTGCAGGAGAGGGAGAGTCTTCGGGCACGTGCTCTGCAAAAAAGCGGTCTGGCGCTGTCAAAAAACGTTGCATGGAACTTTTTTTGCAGACGCCGGACAGGCATATTTTGCTGTTTCTGGCAAAAGCCAGACAGGCCGCATGGCCATCAGGCACAATGCGGCGATAATGTAAGTCTATGGGAAAAAAGCCGGATCCGGTGGCAACAGCCACCAGATCCGGTTTTTACATTTTTCGCCGCATCGCGCCTGATGCTTCAAAACGGAAATGTGAAAGTAGCCTAAGACTCCAACCTGCCTGCATTTTTATAAAAAGTTAAGCATAATTATGTTATTATATGTTGAAATATCCTGTGACAGCCTGCATTGGGACGAAGAAGGGTGTGAACACTGGAAAGTAGAACTTGATAGCTGCAGATGTACATTTTTTAAATGCTTACTTTAGTAATAGAAAAAGGATGAACACAAATATAGAATACAAAAACGCTTCAATATAAGTGCATTTGTGGCCTACAAAGGGATGTGGGTAAGTTAGGGCAGTGGACCACCATCTTACTGCATAACATATCCTTGGACTTTGGACCACCAATGAAATAAGTGGTGGCCTTTGTTGTGTCTTATTTTATTGATCATCTTTAACCCATTAATGACCAGAGGTATTTTTGTTTTTGCATTTTTGCTCCCCTTCTTCCCAGAGCCGTAACTTTTTTTCATTTTTTGGTCAAAATTGTCATGTGAGGGCTTTTTTTTTGCGGGACGAGTTGTACTTTTGAACGACACCATTGGTATTAACATATCATGTACGTTGTTTTGACGGGCCCGCCGACCGCAGCAAAATTCAACTTGTTGCGTTCGGTCCAGCGTCAAAACGACGTATGCAGATGCATCACCATACATTCACATGGCCTGCATACCCAATGTTAAAGATAGGGTGCGTAGGACTCATACAGACATAGGCGGAGCTGAAGGAAAAGGTGCGGCAGTGGGCGGGGCTTAACCCCTTCATGACCCAGCCTATTTTGACCTTAATGACCTGGCCATTTTTTGCAATTCTGACCAGTGTCCCTTTATGAGGTAATAACTCAGGAACGCTTCAACGCATCCTAGCGATTCCGAGAAGGTTTTTTCGTGACATATTGGGCTTCATGTTAATGGTAAATTGAGGTTGATAATTTTTGTGTTTATTTGTGAAAAACATGGAAATTTGGTGAAAAATTTGAAAATTTCGCAATTTTCAAATTTTGAATTTTTATTCCGTTAAACCAGAGAGTTATGACACAAAATAGTTAATAAATAACATTTCCCACATGTCTACTTTACATCAGCACAATTTTGGAAACAAAATTTTTTATTGTTAGGAAGTTATAAGGGTTAAAAGTTGACCAGCGATTTCTCATTTTTACAATGAAATTTACAAAACCATTTTTTTTAGGGACCACCTCACATTTGAAGTCACTTTGAGGGGTCTATATGGCAGAAAATACCCAAAAGTGACACCATTCTAAAAACTGCACCCCTCAAGCTACTCAAAACTCCATTCAAGGAGATTATTAACCCTTCAGGTGCTTCACAGCAACTAAAGCAACATGGAAGGAAAAAATGGACATTTTAATTTTTCCAACAAAAACTTTCTTTTAGCATCATTTTTTTCATTTTCACATGGGTAACAGGATAAAATGGATCCTAAAATTTGTTGGGGAATTTCTTCTGAGTACCCCGATACCTCATATGTGGTCATAAACCACTGTTTGGGTGCACGGCAGGGCTCAGAAGGGAAGGCGCGCCATTTGACTTTTTGAATGGAAAATATGCTGGAATATTTATCGGTTACCATGTCACGTTTGGAAAGTCCCTGTGTGCCTAAACATTGGAGCTCACCCACAAGTGACCCCATTTTGGAAACTAGACCCTCCAAGGAACTTATCTAGATGCATAATGAGCACTTTGAACCCCCAGGTGCTTCACAAATTGATCTGTAGAAAAAAAAGTACTTTTTTTTCACAAAAATTTTATTTTAGCCTCAGGTTTTTCATTTTCCCATGGGCAACAAGGTAAAATGGATCCTAAAATTTGTTGGGAAATTTCTCCTGAGTACACCGATACCTCATATGTGGTCATAAACCACTGTTTGGGCACACGGCAGGGCTCAGAAGGGAAGGAGCGCCATTTGACTTTTTGAATGGAAAATATGCTGGAATATTTAGCATTGCCATGTTGCGTTTGGAGAGTCCCTGTGTGCCTAAACATTGGAGCTCCCCCACAAGTGACCCCATTTTGGAAACTAGACCCTCCAGGGAACTTATCTAGATGCATAGTGAGTACTTTGAACCCCCAGGTGCTTCACAAATTGATCCTTAAAAAAAAAAAAGTACTTTTTTTTCACAAAAATTTTCTTTTAGACTCAGTTTTTGTCATTTTCACATGGGCAACAGGGTAAAATGGATCCTAAAATTTGTTGGGCAATTTTTCCTGAGTACACTGATACCTCATATGTGGTCATAAACCACTGTTTGGGCGCACGGCAGGGCCCGGAAGGGAAGGAGCGCCATTTGACTTTTTGAATGAAAAATTAGCTCCTATCGTTAGCGGACACCATGTCGCGTTTGGAGAGCCCCTGTGTGCCTAAACATTGGAGCTCCCCCACAAGTGACCCCATTTTGGAAACTAGACCCCCGAAGGAACTCATCTAGATGTGTAATGAGCACTTTGAACCCCCAAGTGCTTCACAGAAGATTATAACGCAGAGCAGAGAAAATAAAAAAATATTTTTTTTCCTCAAAAATGATTTTTTAGCCCGCTATTTTTTATTTGCACAAGGCTAACAGGAGAAATTGGACCCCAAAAGTTATTGTCCAGTTTGTCCTGAGTACGCTGGTACCCCATATGTGGGGGTAAACTACTGTTTGGGCGCACGGTAGGGCTCAGAAGGGAAGGAGCGCCATTTAACTTTTTGAATGAAAAATTAGCTCCATCGTTAGCGGACACCATGTCGTGTTTGGAGAGCCCCTGCGTGCCTAAACTTTGGAGCTCCCCCACAAATTCCCCCATTTTGGAAACTAGACCCCCCAAGGATCTTATCTAGATGGATAGTGAGCACTCAGGTGCTTCACAGAAGTTTATAACGCAGAGCCGTGAAAATATAAATATTTTTTTTCCTCAAAAAATGATTTTTTAGCCCACAATTTTTTATTTTCACAAGGGTAACAGGAGAGATTGGACCCCAAAAGTTGTTGTACAGTTTGTCCTGAGTACGCTAGTACCCCATATGTGGGGGGAACCACTGTTTGGGTACACGTCAGGGTTCGGAAGGGAAGTAGTGAGGTATTGAAATGCCGACTTGATGGAATGGTCTGCAGGCATCATGTTACGTTTGCAGAGCCCCTGATGTGCCTAAACAGTAGAAACCCCCCACAAATGACCCCATTTTGGAAAGTAGACCCCCAAAGGAACTTATCTAGATGTGTGGTGAGCACTTCGAACCCCCGAGTGCTTCACAGAAGTTTATAACGCAGAGCCATGAAAATAAAAAAATCATTTTTTTTCCACAAAAATAATTATTTTAGCCCCCAATTTTTTATTTTCCCAAGGGTAACAGGGGAAATTAGACCCCAAAAGGTGTTGTTCAATTTTTCCTGAGTATGCTGATACCCCATATGTGGGGGTAAACCACTGTTTGGGCACATTTCGGGGATCGGAATGGAGGGAGCGCTGTTTGACTTTTAAAACGCAAAATTGGCTGGAATAAATGGTGGCGCCATGTCGCGTTCGGAGACCCTGTGATGTGCCTAAACAGTGGAAACCCCTCAATTCTAACTCCAACCCTAAACCCAACACACCCCTAACCCTAATCCCAACCCTAATAATCCTAACCACAACCCTAACCCCAACACACCCTTAACCCTAATCCCAACTCTAAACCTAACTACAAGCCTAAGCCTAATCCCAACCCCAACCCACCCCTAACCCTAATCTTAACCCTAATTCCAACCCTAATTCCAACCCTAGCCCTAATCTCAACCCTAATTCCAGCCTTAACCCTAATTCCAACCCTAACCCTAATTCCAGCCCTAACCCTAATTCCAGCCCTAACCCTAATTCCAGCCCTAACCCTAATTCCAACCCTAACCCTAATGCCAGCCCTAACCCTAATGCCAGCCCTAACCCTAATGCCAACCCTAACCCTAATGGAAAGATAAAAATATTTTCTTTATTTTATTATATGTTCCTACCTATGGGGGTGATAAAGGGGGGTTTTATTTACTTTTTTTTTATTTTGATCACTGTGAGAGTTTCTCACAGTGATCAAAATAAATGAATGAATCTGCAGCCGGCGCACTGCCCATGCGCCCGCCTTTTCCAAGATGGCGGCGCCCATGACGCAGGACACCGGGACGGCCAGGAGGTACCGGAGGGACAGGAGATATCGAGGACAGTGGGGGGGATCGGATGGCTGGGGGAGCAGAGGGAAGGGGGAGGGGACCTGATGATGACTGCGGCTGCCGATCGCTGCCGTCAGTCGTTGGCGGCAGCCGATCGGCGCCATCAGTCGGTGGGTGGGGGATCTGATTGCCGTCTCTAGCCATGGCCGATGCTATTGCAGCATCGGCCATGGATGTATTGTAATATTTCACCAAATTTAATTGGTGAAATATTGCAATCGTACTGCGCATGCGCCCGCCATTTTCAAAGATGGCGGCGCTCATGCAGGAGGGACGGCGGGACACCGGGAGCCGGAGCGGGACATGACAAGTACCGGGGATGGTGAGGGGGGGATCGGACATCGGGGGGAGCGGAAGGAAGGGGAGGGGGGGGCAGATCGTGACAGCAGCAGCCCATTGCTGCTGTCAGTCCGTGGTGGGGGCCGATCGACCCTGCCAGTCGGTGTGGGGGGGGTTAAATTAGTGTCTCCAGCCATGTCCGATGCTACTGCAGCATCGGCCATGGCTGAATTGTAATATTTCATCAAATTTCATTGATGAAATATTACTTTCGCTCTGATTGGCTGTTTCACTTTCAACAGCCAATCAGAGCGATCGTAGCCATGTGGGGGCTAAGCCACCCCCCTGTGGTGAAGCATAAAGGGTCCTTTGTGTGCGGGTCGGGTGACCTTTTATTAACCCCGCTCACCCGACCCACAGGGGGGTTATTTATAGCATGACGCCTACGGGGGCGTCATGGGTCGTTTGGGCACGGCTTTTCATGACGCCTACGTAGGCGTCATGGGTCATGAAGGGGTTAACGGAGAAAGAAAGAAGGAAGTAGGCTGCCATCCGCAGCGCTACACAACACTAGTGTGAAGCCAGCCTAAAAACATTTTTTTTTAACTTTTTACATGCTTTAATAGTCTCCATGGGAGACTAGAAGCTTCAGTTGTCTGATCGGTTCTGCTACATACAGGCAATGATCAGATCACCTGTGTGTAGCAGAAATGCTCAATTGCTATGAGCGCTGACCACCGGGGTTTGCCAAATGCAGCCAAACTGATTGGTCGTCGTTTCATACTACAGATGGACATTAACCCAAAACATAAAGCCAAAGCAACCCAGGAGTTTATTAAAGCAAAGAAGTGGAATATTCTTGAATGGCCAAGTCAGTCACCTGATCTCAACCCAATTGAGCATGCATTTCACTTGATAAAGACTAAACTTCAGACAGAAAGGCCCACAAACAAACAGCAACTGAAAACCACCGCAGTGAAGGCCTGGCAGAGAAACAAAAAGGAGGAAACACAGCGTCTGGTGATGTCCATGAGTTCAAAACTTCAGGCAGTCATTGCCAACAAAGGGTTTTCAACTAAGTACTAGAAATGAAGATTTTATTTACAATTATTTAATCTGTCAAATTACTTTTGGTCCCTTTAAAAACAGGATGGCACATGTTAAGGAGCCATAGACTGCGTTCCCATAGACTGTAATGTGATTTTTTGCGCATTCCGTGCGCATGCGTTTTTTTTGACAGGTCGGACGGACCATAAATGCAACAGGTTGCGTCCGGCGCGCCTAGGCGCACACTACAAAAAAACGCATGCGCACGAAAATGCATACGAACGAGTGCATACGATAAATCATGCGCCCCTATGTTAAAGATAGAGGCGCAGGACGCATGCGCACGGACGAGCACGAAGCGCAACGGTAAAAAACGTTAGTGTGAAACCAGCCATAGAAGGGTTAAAAAGTTGACTAGCGATTTCTCATTTTTCCTACAAGATTTAGAAAACCGTTCTTTTTAAGAACTACATCACATTTGAAGTGTCTTTGAGGGGTCTATATGACAGAAAATACCAAAAAGTGACACGATTCTAAAAACTGCACCCCTCAAGGTGCTCAAAACCACATTCAAGAAGTTTATTAATCCTTCAGGTGCTTCACAGGAACTGAAGCAATGTGGAAGGAAAAAATAAACATTTAATTTGTTGCACAAAAAAATTATTTTGGATCCAACTGTTTTTATTTTAACAAGGGTAACAGGTAGTGTTGAGCATTCCGATACCGCAAGTATCGGGTATCGGCCGATATTAGCGGTATCAGAATTCCGATACTTAGTTCCGATACTTTTGTCATATCGGATTCCGGAATCGGAATCGGAATAGGAAGTTCCCATCATGCTATGAGCCTGCTTGCTTTGATTAAGCCAATGGGAATCCTCCGAATTGTGGGCACATCCTGTTAGGCATGTAGGCATCTTAACTATTGGCATGGCTGTGATTGGCTGCCGAAATGATGTCATGATGCACTATAAAAGCCACCGCAGCCGCCATTTCTGGTCACTCTGCTGTGAATTCAGTTAGGGACAGGCTGCTGTAGAAGACTGTGAGGGACAGTTAGAAATAGCGATTCCACCAAACATCTAGTGCTTTACCCAGGCTACATAAACCACCACTGTAGCCTTCTTTGCCCTAGCAGCAGTGTTCACAGCTGTCTGCAAGGGCTGTGTGAGTGCAGCTCACGCTGTGGAGTGGGTCCTGCAGCCACGTCAGGCTGTAGGCCACCCAGTGTGATCACTGCTACCTCATACATCTTTTATTTTTTGAGCTGCATTTTTTACATAATTTCAATCTAGTGTGCTTCCATCCGTATCCATATACGTTGGTTGCAAACACTAGTAGTAGACAGCGGAGCCTTTCTGCAGCCTTTCAGTGCTAGTGTCCACTTTGCTGCACTGTTCACGGCTGTCTGAGAGGTCTCTGACTGTGTGTGAGTGCAGCTCACGCTGAGTAGTGTGTCCTGCAGCTACGTCTGGCTGTAGGACGCTCAGCGTGCGTCAGTGCCTCACACATATTTTTATTTGAGTGCAGCTCATTTTTTCTTCTATTAGTGTGCATCCATCCGTCTCCATCTACGGTGGTTGCAAACACTATATAGGAGTACACAGCGGAGCCTTTCTGCAGCCTGTCAGTGCCAGTGCCCACTTAGCTGCACTGTTGACGGCTGTCTGAGAGGCCTCTGACTGTGTGTGAGTGCAGCTCACGCTGAGTAGAGTGTCCTGCAGCTACGTCTGGTTGTAGGACGCTCAACGTGCGTCACTGCCTCACACATATTTGTCTTTGAGTGCAGCTCATTTTTTCTTCTCCTATTAGTGTGCATCCATCCGTATCCATCAACATTGGTTGGTTGCAAACACTATATAGGAGTAGATAGAGGAGCCTTTTTTTCTGGCTTGTGCCCTGCCGGCACAGCCAGATTAGTATTACCCAATTTTTTTGGAGCCTCATCTTTTGCATTGTAGGTTACCTGCCTGCATTGTAATAGCTCCAAAAAGTTGGTGACACTATCAGTTTCAATTCTTTGTTCACATACTTTGAGTTTGTTTCCAACAAAGAAACCACAAAAAAAGTTCACCAAACACTACATTTGGAACTTGTGTAGGCCACATCAGCTCCTATTAAAGTCTAGTCCACACACACACACTTCATAAAATTAGTGTTTCTTGTACCTGTAACCAGCTGTTCAGGAATAAGCACACTAAGGCCCCCCTTTGTACTTTTTTGCCTATCTTAAGCAGTCTTGCAAGATGAAGAAGGCAGGGAGTAAGGCGCGTGGGCGTGGGCGTGGGCGTGGAGTTTCAGCAGGGAGAGGACGTGGGGATTCTACAGGTAGAGGACGTGGGGATTCTGGGCCTGCTGCGGGCACCAGTGGATCAGCATCCCCCAGTTTTAGCAGGCAACAGTCCTTTATGCGCAGCTTTGTAGGACCTCAACGTACCCCACTGCTGCGGGAGGAACAAATTGAAGCCGTTGTCGGATGGATGGCAGCTAACGCATCGACTTCAATTACTTCCGCATCCTCTCAGGGTCAGAGCACCGAAGAGCAACCATCTGTCTCTTCACCACCTGCCAAAGTACCCAGGCAGTCAGAGAGACATGGACAGGAGCCATCACAGTCTCTACTTCTGTTCTCGGAATCTGTTGGCTTGGAAAGAGGGGGCCAGCCAAGCAGCATTCCTGAATGTGAAGAAGAGGGAGTATGCAGTGATGCGCAACTTCTTTGTCCCTCTGAATCTGAAGAGGCGAGTGGGCCAGTGCCTATGGTCAGCACACCTCAGTATGCATCAGATGATGACGAGACTCAGTTGCCACTTTCTGGTGCGTACGGTGCTGGCGAGACAACCCCGGAGAAGCAGCTGTTTGAAGAGGGGAGGGAAGATGATGAGGTCCTTGACCCATCATGGCGTGAGCAACAGGAAGGTGGTGGGAGCAGCTCGGAGGAAGAGATTCCCCTACCGGCCAAAACAGGAGGCAGAGGGAGGGGGAAGACTTGGTTGCCTGTACCCTCCACTTCGGCACCCGTTAGGAGCATTCCTCCTTCCAAAGGCAAACCGGGCGCTCACAAGAGTTGCAGTGCGTGGTCCTTTTTTGACACAGTTGCTGTGTCATCAGAGAGTCAAAAGAGGGAGAAATGTCAGCAACCTCAATACCACAAATATGTGGAAACATGTGCGCACCAAGCACGAGTTGGAGTTGCAGAGACACCCTGAAGACGTAGGCCAACGTACAGCACCACCTACCACCTCTTCAGTTCGTGTTGGGCCCTCTTCCTCCAGCTCACACACTGCTGGTTCGGCTTCCTCACAGGATCGCCAAGGAAGAACCTCTGCCACTGTTGTCCGGAGACCCTGTCAGATTACACCCATAGCAGCACGTTCCCATCCATCACAGCCATCGGTAGCACAGGCATGGGATAAAAGGCGCCCTTACTCGGCAAACCATCTCCGAGCACAGTCTCTGAATGCTGGCATTGCCAAACTTCTGGCAGTTGAAATGCTGTCATTCAGGCTGGTGGACACTGACACCTTCCGGGACTTAATGGCATTGGCAGTCCCCCAATACAACGTGCCCAGCCGCTTTTATTTCAGCAGGCGAGCCGTCCCTGCTCTGCAGAAACATGTTGAGGGCAGAATAAAACATGCGCTACTAAACGCCGTTAGTAGCAAGGTCCACCTGACCACCGATGCGTGGACCAGTAACCATGGACAGGGACGATACCTTTCCCTCACTGCCCACTGGGTCAATGTTGTGGAGCCGGGTACGGATCTGGAGAGTGGCGCTGTACGTGTTCTTCCAACGCCACGGATTGCAGGACTCCAGTCTGTACACATAGACTCCTCCTCCTACTCAAGTTCCTCAGAAACAGCAGAGCAGGAGCCTGTTACGACCGATATGAGCACAGCCGTGGCCAAACGTCAACAGGCTGTACTCAAATTAATTTCTTTGGGGAATCGAAGCCACACAGCGCAGGAGCTCTGGAATGCTATCAAGCTGGAGAGCGATGTGTGGTTTGGGCCAGCGAATCTCCAGCCGGGCTTGGTAGTGTGTGACAATGGCCGAAATCTGGTGGCAGCTCTTGGCCTAGGCAACCTCACACACATCCCATGTCTGGCACATGTTCTTAACTTGGTCGTGCAGAGCTTTCTGAGGGACTATCCGGATCTTGCTGCACTGTTGCACAAGGTCCGCATAGAGTGCGCTCACTTGCGACGTTCCAGCACGGCAAGATCGTGCCTCGCTGCTCTGCAGCGACGATTTGGCCTTCCGGAACATCGCATCATATGTGACCTACCCACCCGGTGGAATTCAACGTTACATATGTTGGAGCAGTTGTGTGAGCAGCAGGCAGCAGTCATGGAGTACCAGCTGCATCAGGCGCAAACAAGTCGCACTGTGCGCCGTTCACACTTCAGCACCATTGAGTGGGCCTCTATGAAGGACATCTGCCTCGTTTTGCGTGCCTTCGATGAATCCACGCGGATGGCGAGTGCAGATGATGCACTAGTCAGCATGACTGTCCCCCTTATCTGCCTGCTTCAACAAACACTGCAAGCACTAAGGGATGAGGTTTCAGAAGAGGTGGAGGATGAGGAGTCCCAAATGCCATCTGCTTCTGGACAGTCTGCGCTACGTGTTTCCTCACAAAGGCCTAGGCAGGGGACACTTTGTGAGGAGGATGAGGAGGAGTCGATGGAGGAGGAAGACATCTCTCCAGAGGAGGGAGGTACACAAACCTCTACTCAGTATGTACAGCGAGGGTGGGGTGATGCAGAGCAGGCCAAGGTCACACCTCAAACAGGGGACAGCGGTTCTTTGGCAGTTGGGAGTCTGCAGCACATGGTTGATTTCATGCTGCAGTGCCTGAGAAACGACCGCCGCATCGCCCACATTCTCGTCTCGGCTGATTATTGGGTGTACACCCTCCTAGATCCTCGCTACCGGGACAGCGTACAAAGGCTCATACCAACGTTGAACCGGGAGCGTAAAATGCGGGAGTACGAAGAGTCACTGGTGCAGTCCATAATGTTTTCCATTCCACCCGACAGCATTGTTGCTAGTGCTTTACAAAGCAGCTCTGTGCGTCGAGGCAGTGGAGGAAACTCTGCACAAAGAGGGAGCAGAGGCAGCGCCGCAGCACAAGGCAAGACCACTATGGCCCAAATGTGGCAAAGTTTTGTGTGTCCACCACAATTGTCTACACCATCAGCGACGCCTCGAGTCAGCAGGAGGCAACGCTTCCGTCAGATGGTGTCAGACTACATGTCTTGCCCTGTCGCTGTACTCCCAGATGGCTCTTCCCCCTTCAAGTTTTGGGTCTCTAAGCTGGATACATGGCCAGAGCTTAGCCAGTATGCATTGGAGGTGCTGGCTTGCCCTGCTGCCAGTGTATTATCGGAACGTGTCTTTAGTGCCGCAGGTGGTGTACTAACAGACCGTCGCACGCGACTATCTTCCGATAATGTTGACCGGCTGACTTTTCTGAAAATGAACAAGGCCTGGATCTCCAAAGACTTTGCCATTCCTCTTACAGACTAAATTAGTGGTTGGCAACTGTATCCAGGTCTGCTGGTGTGTTCATTTTTCTACCACCTGAACTATAATCCCTTTGCTTCAACACAGCCAGTTGTCGCTCAGATGTGTCGTCTGCACAGAGAAACACACTAGCTCCTGTGTTAGTGGGGTTCAGTAATGCCAGCTGATCCCCTGCTGTGTGGACGGCAAAGTCACCAGCTCCATCAACATTCAAACCACTACTGATTTTTAACCGTGCCCAACTTAGGTCTCTGGCTCCACTGTCTCTACTATTTCCCCTGACCTCCAACCCCGCCATCTACATATCTGAAGTGGCGTCAGCACAATCTACACTTGTTCCTGTGTTCCTGTGGCTCAGTCCCATCAGTTTATCCCCTGATGTGTGTCCGGCAAGGTCTCCTGCTCTGTCCACATTCCCATAACCAGTAGTGGGAATGAGGACAGAGCTGGCGAACTTGCCGGACAAACATCAGGGGATCAACTGACGGGACTGAGCACCAGTAACACAGGAACAAGTGTAGATTGTGCTGACGCCACTTCAGAGATGTAGCTGGCGGGGTTGGAGGCCAGGGTAAATAGTAGAGACAGTGGAGCCAGAGGCCTAAGTGGAGCATGGTTAGAATCAGTAGTAGTCCACAACCTCCATAAAAACCGCTGCCCATTGGCCTCTGCATGCGGCATGCGTAATCCTGGGCTCCAACAGCGTCAGTTGGTGTTCAGAAGTGTCGTCTCCACAGAGCCAAACACATTCGTTAGAGTGTTAGTGGGGTTCAGCACTGCCAGCTGTTCCCCTGCTGTGGAGATGGCAAGTCTCCTGCTGCCTTCACCTGCCAAAATCCAGTAGGCCCCAGCCTGCTCTTCGCCTAATCCTGGGCTCCAACAGCGTCAGTTGGTGTTCAGAAGTGTCGTCTCCACAGAGCCAAACACATTCGTTAGAGTGTTAGTGGGGTTCAGCACTGCCAGCTGTTCCCCTGCTGTGGAGATGGCAAGTCTCCTGCTGCCTTCACCTGCCAAAATCCAGTAGGCCACAGCCTGCTCCTCGCCTAATCCTGGGCTCCAACAGCGTCAGTTGGTGTTCAGAAGTGTCGTCTCCACAGAGCCAAACACATTCGTTAGAGTGTTAGTGGGGTTCAGCACTGCCAGCTGTTCCCCTGCTGTGGAGATGGCAAGTCTCCTGCTGCCTTCACCTGCCAAAATCCAGTAGGCCACAGCCTGCTCCTCGCCTAATCCTGGGCTCCAACAGCGTCAGTTGGTGTTCAGAAGTGTCGTCTCCACAGAGCCAAACACATTCGTTAGAGTGTTAGTGGGGTTCAGCACTGCCAGCTGTTCCCCTGCTGTGGAGATGGCAAGTCTCCTGCTGCCTTCACCTGCCAAAATCCAGTAGGCCACAGCCTGCTCCTCGCCTAATCCTGGGCTCCAACAGCGTCAGTTGGTGTTCAGAAGTGTCGTCTCCACAGAGCCAAACACATTCGTTAGAGTGTTAGTGGGGTTCAGCACTGCCAGCTGTTCCCCTGCTGTGGAGATGGCAAGTCTCCTGCTGCCTTCACCTGCCAAAATCCAGTAGGCCACAGCCTGCTCCTCGCCTAATCCTGGGCTCCAACAGCGTCAGTTGGTGTTCAGAAGTGTCGTCTCCACAGAGCCAAACACATTTGTTCAAGTGTTAGTGGGGTTCATCATTGCCAGCTGATCCCCTGCAGTGGAGATGGCAGTCTCTCCTGCTGTCTCCGCATTACAAAGACAGTAGGCCTCTGCCTACACCCTCCTATTTCCTGGGCTTCAACACAGCCAGTTGTAGTTCGGAAGTGCCGTCCACACGGAAAGAGATACTTGCTCCCGTGTCTCAGTGGGGTTCAGTAATGTCAGCTGATCCCCTGCTGTGTGGATGGCAGTCTCTCCTGCTGTCACCTCATTCAAAATACAGTAGGCCTCTGCCTACACCCTCCTATTTCCTGGGCTTCAACACAGCCAGTTGTAGTTCGGAAGTGCCGTCCACACGGAAAGAGATACTTGCTCCCGTGTCTCAGTGGGGTTCAGTAACGTCAGCTGATCCCCTGCTGTGTGGATGGCAGTCTCTCCTGCTGTCACCTCATTCAAAATACAGTAGGCCTCTGCCTACACCCTCCTATTTCCTGGGCTTCAACACAGCCAGTTGTAGTTCGGAAGTGCCGTCCACACGGAAAGAGATACTTGCTCCCGTGTCTCAGTGGGGTTCAGTAATGTCAGCTGATCCCCTGCTGTGTGGATGGCAGTCTCTCCTGCTGTCACCTCATTCAAAATACAGTAGGCCTCTGCCTACACCCTCCTATTTCCTGGGCTTCAACACAGCCAGTTGTAGTTCGGAAGTGCCGTCCACACGGAAAGAGATACTTGCTCCCGTGTCTCAGTGGGGTTCAGTAATGTCAGCTGATCCCCTGCTGTGTGGATGGCAGTCTCTCCTGCTGTCACCTCATTCAAAATACAGTAGGCCTCTGCCTACACCCTCCTATTTCCTGGGCTTCAACACAGCCAGTTGTAGTTCGGAAGTGCCGTCCACACGGAAAGAGATACTTGCTCCCGTGTCTCAGTGGGGTTCAGTAATGTCAGCTGATCCCCTGCTGTGTGGATGGCAGTCTCTCCTGCTGTCACCTCATTCAAAATACAGTAGGCCTCTGCCTACACCCTCCTATTTCCTGGGCTTCAACACAGCCAGTTGTAGTTCGGAAGTGCCGTCCACACGGAAAGAGATACTTGCTCCCGTGTCTCAGTGGGGTTCAGTAACGTCAGCTGATCCCCTGCTGTGTGGATGGCAGTCTCTCCTGCTGTCACCTCATTCAAAATACAGTAGGCCTCTGCCTACACCCTCCTATTTCCTGGGCTTCAACACAGCCAGTTGTAGTTCGGAAGTGCCGTCCACACGGAAAGAGATACTTGCTCCCGTGTCTCAGTGGGGTTCAGTAACGTCAGCTGATCCCCTGCTGTGTGGATGGCAGTTTCTCCTGCTGTCACCTCATTCAAAATACAGTAGGCCTCTGCCTACACCCTCCTATTTCCTGGGCTTCAACACAGCCAGTTGTAGTTCGGAAGTGCCGTCCACACGGAAAGAGATACTTGCTCCCGTGTCTCAGTGGGGTTCAGTAACGTCAGCTGATCCCCTGCTGTGTGGATGGCAGTCTCTCCTGCTGTCACCTCATTCAAAATACAGTAGGCCTCTGCCTACACCCTCCTATTTCCTGGGCTTCAACACAGCCAGTTGTAGTTCGGAAGTGCCGTCCACACGGAAAGAGATACTTGCTCCCGTGTCTCAGTGGGGTTCAGTAATGTCAGCTGATCCCCTGCTGTGTGGATGGCAGTCTCTCCTGCTGTCACCTCATTCAAAATACAGTAGGCCTCTGCCTACACCCTCCTATTTCCTGGGCTTCAACACAGCCAGTTGTAGTTCGGAAGTGCCGTCCACACGGAAAGAGATACTTGCTCCCGTGTCTCAGTGGGGTTCAGTAACGTCAGCTGATCCCCTGCTGTGTGGATGGCAGTCTCTCCTGCTGTCACCTCATTCAAAATACAGTAGGCCTCTGCCTACACCCTCCTATTTCCTGGGCTTCAACACAGCCAGTTGTAGTTCGGAAGTGCCGTCCACACGGAAAGAGATACTTGCTCCCGTGTCTCAGTGGGGTTCAGTAACGTCAGCTGATCCCCTGCTGTGTGGATGGCAGTCTCTCCTGCTGTCACCTCATTCAAAATACAGTAGGCCTCTGCCTACACCCTCCTATTTCCTGGGCTTCAACACAGCCAGTTGTAGTTCGGAAGTGCCGTCCACACGGAAAGAGATACTTGCTCCCGTGTCTCAGTGGGGTTCAGTAACGTCAGCTGATCCCCTGCTGTGTGGATGGCAGTCTCTCCTGCTGTCACCTCATTCAAAATACAGTAGGCCTCTGCCTACACCCTCCTATTTCCTGGGCTTCAACACAGCCAGTTGTAGTTCGGAAGTGCCGTCCACACGGAAAGAGATACTTGCTCCCGTGTCTCAGTGGGGTTCAGTAATGTCAGCTGATCCCCTGCTGTGTGGATGGCAGTCTCTCCTGCTGTCACCTCATTCAAAATACAGTAGGCCTCTGCCTACACCCTCCTATTTCCTGGGCTTCAACACAGCCAGTTGTAGTTCGGAAGTGCCGTCCACACGGAAAGAGATACTTGCTCCCGTGTCTCAGTGGGGTTCAGTAACGTCAGCTGATCCCCTGCTGTGTGGATGGCAGTCTCTCCTGCTGTCACCTCATTCAAAATACAGTAGGCCTCTGCCTACACCCTCCTATTTCCTGGGCTTCAACACAGCCAGTTGTAGTTCGGAAGTGCCGTCCACATGGAAAGAGATACTTGCTCCCGTGTCTCAGTGGGGTTCAGTAATGTCAGCTGATCCCCTGCTGTGTGGATGGCAAAGTCTCCTGCTGCCTACACAGTCGTACCACTACTGATTTTTAACCGTGCTCCAATTAGGCCTGTGGCTCCACTGTCTCTCGTATTTCCCCTGTCCTCCAACCCCGCCAGTTACAGCTCCGAAGTGGCGTCGGCACAATCCACACTTGTTCCTGTGTTACAGGTGTTCAGTCCGGTCAGTTAATCCCCTGATGTGTGTCCGGCAATGTCACCTGCTCTGTCCACATTCCCATTATGGGAATGTGGACAGAGCAGGCGACATTGCCGGACACACATCAGGGGATTAACTGACCGGACTGAACACCTGTAACACAGGAACAAGTGTGGATTGTGCCGACGCCACTTCGGAGCTGTAACTGGCGGGGTTGGAGGACAGGGGAAATACGAAAATCAGTGAAGCCACAGGCCTAAGTGGAGGTTGGTTCAAATTAGTAGTCTACAACCGATCTTAAAATTTCTTCAATGCAGCCTCAGCCTGCTCCGTGCTTGTCCCTGGGCTTCAACACAGCCAGTTGTTGCTCAGAAGTGCCGTCTTCACAGAGTAAAACACTAGCTCCTGTGTTTGTGGGGTTCAGTAACGTCAGCTGTTCCCCTGCTGTTTTGATGGCAATCTGTCCTGCTGCCTCCCAATTGACAGCACATCAGGCCTCAGCCTGCTAAGTGCTTGTCCTGGGCTCCAACATCGCCAGTTGCTGCTCATAACTGACTTTGGCACGGGTACTCCCTCCTGCCCAGCTTGGTTCCAGCCCTGCCTGCTGTTTCCGGGAAGTGTCAATGTCAGTTTGCCACCCCAAGTTGCCATGTCGTGTTGCGGTTGGGTTAGCCGAGGCTAGGGTGCCAGCAGTTTAGGTGCTTCCTATGTGGACTGCGGGTTCTGGTAAGAAAGGCTTGTTCCATAGTGCCAGTAGGACAAGCACCCCCTGTAGGACTGTGTGATTCGGCAACTGCGGCCAGCTTGCAGCATGCCAACTTTGCTTTTCAGGGGTAACTTCTGATACCCCTCCGGGTTCCAGCACCGTCAGCTGGTTCTCGTCAGAGCCTTTGGCCTAGGTGCCTCCATCTCGGTATCCGAGTTCCGGCAACGTCTGCTGGTCCTTGGTAGTGCTTTGTAGCACAGGTACCTCCTGCTTAGTAACCGGGTTCCAGCACCGTCAGCTGGTCCTCGGTTGTGCCATTGGCTCTTATTCCTTCTGCTGCCCCTCCGGGTGCCAGCACTGTCAGCTGGTCCTCGCTATTTCCATTTGCTCTTGCAGCTTATGCTACCCCTCCGGGTTCCAGCACCGTCAGCTGGTTCTCGTCAGAGCCTTTGGCCTAGGTGCCTCCATCTCGGTATCCGAGTTCCGGCAACGTCTGCTGGTCCTTGGTAGTGCTTTGTAGCACAGGTACCTCCTGCTTAGTAACCGGGTTCCAGCACCGTCAGCTGGTCCTCGGTTGTGCCATTGGCTCTTATTCCTTCTGCTGCCCCTCCGGGTGCCAGCACTGTCAGCTGGTCCTCGCTATTTCCATTTGCTCTTGCAGCTTATGCTACCCCTCCGGGTTCCAGCACCGTCAGCTGGTTCTCGTCAGAGCCTTTGGCCTAGGTGCCTCCATCTCGGTATCCGAGTTCCGGCAACGTCTGCTGGTCCTTGGTAGTGCTTTGTAGCACAGGTACCTCCTGCTTAGTAACCGGGTTCCAGCACCGTCAGCTGGTCCTCGGTTGTGCCATTGGCTCTTATTCCTTCTGCTGCCCCTCCGGGTGCCAGCACTGTCAGCTGGTCCTCGCTATTTCCATTTGCTCTTGCAGATTATGCTACCCCTCCGGGTTCCAGCACCGTCAGCTGGTTCTCGTCAGAGCCTTTGGCCTAGGTGCCTCCATCTCGGTATCCGAGTTCCGGCAACGTCTGCTGGTCCATGGTAGTGCTTTGTAGCACAGGTACCTCCTGCTTAGTAACCGGGTTCCAGCACCGTCAGCTGGTCCTCGGTTGTGCCATTGGCTCTTATTCCTTCTGCTGCCCCTCCGGGTGCCAGCACTGTCAGCTGGTCCTCGCTATTTCCATTTGCTCTTGCAGCTTATGCTACCCCTCCGGGTTCCAGCACCGTCAGCTGGTTCTCGTCAGAGCCTTTGGCCTAGGTGCCTCCATCTCGGTATCCGAGTTCCGGCAACGTCTGCTGGTCCTTGGTAGTGCTTTGTAGCACAGGTACCTCCTGCTTAGTAACCGGGTTCCAGCACCGTCAGCTGGTCCTCGGTAGTGCCATTGGCTCTTGTTCCTTCTGCTGCCCCTCCGGGTGCCAGTACCATCAGCTGGTTCAAGAGGACAAAGAACAGGAAGACAACCACCAAGATGCAGAACAACAAGAGAGAGAAGACAAAGAAGCATAAAAAAAACAAAGCAGAAGAACATTAAGCATAAGACTAATACTCTGAGCAAATAATATTATCTTATTTATAAGCAGAAGAAGACTAAGCAGTGTATGGGGGTGAGTCCGTTCCTCCTCGTGGTGCCCCTGGAAAAGGCCTGCTGCTGCAGGCCAAACTGAACGCGGACAAATCCTGTTGTAAATCTTTTGTGACAGGCAGAACGGAAGGTGTAAACTTCTAACTTTTCTAGATAACAACTACAGGAATGCCTGACACAAACAAGAATATGATGAAGAAGAATAGGAAGATGATGAAGAAGTTGAATATGTAGAATAATAATTGTTGAATAAGAAGAATATGAAGAATGTAAGAAAAGGAAGAAGAAGAAGAAGAATGTAAAAAAAGGAAGTAGAAGAATTTAAAAAAGGAAGAAGAAGAAGAATGTAAAAAAAGGAATAAGAAGAAGAATGTAAAAAAAGGAAGAAGAAGAATGTAAAAAAAGGAAGTAGAAGAATGTAAAAAAAGGAAGAAGAAGAAGAAGAAGAATGTAAAAAAAGGAATAAGAAGAAGAAGAAGAAGGTAAAAAAAGGAAGAAGAATAAGAAAGAAGAAGAAAGAAGAAAGAAGAAGAAGACATACATGTCTGGCAAAATATAAATGAGGCTAACATAGTCAATATCTTTGTAACTCCTAACATCTTTAAAAAAAAAGTTTAATTCCTGCTATTCCATTTGATTGGGCTAAACCTCTATGGCTTTAATGTCTCCTCCACCTCCCACAATACATTCTACATTATTCTTAGTTGTTTTTCTTCATGTAGAATTAACCTACAAGGAAAGAAAGGGTTTTTTTTAATTCCGATATTTTGGCCCCATTGACTTGCATTGGTTGCCGGTATCGGAATCGGCGATGCCGATACTTTTTTTTAAGATCGGCCGATCCATTCCGATCCGATATTTTCAAGTATCGGCTGGTATCGCTCAACTCTAGTAACAGGAGAAAAGGACATCAAACTTTGTTTTGCAATTTCTACTGAGTACACAGATACACCATATGTTGGGAAAAAACGCTGTTTGGGCGTACGGCAGGGCTCAGAAGACTGACTTTTTGGATGCAAAATTGGCTAGAATTGAGAGCTGATGCCGTGTTGTATTTGGAGAGCCCCTGATGTGCCTAAACAGTGTAAACCTCCCACGATTGACCCCATTTTTTTAAACTGGACCATTCAATGTACTTATCTAGGTGTGTGGTGAGCACCTTGAAAGCCCAGATTCTTCTTAAAAATGTATAACGTAGAGCCGTGAAAATAAAGAAATCTAATTTTATCCACAAAAATGATCTTTTAGCCCCCAAATTTCGTTTTTTCACAAGGGTAACAGGATAAAATAGATCCCAAAGTTTGTTGTGCAATTTCTCCTGAGTGCACCATTACTCTTTATGTGGGGGAAAACTACTGTTTGGGCACACGGCAGGGCTCAGAAGGGAAGGAGCACTCTTTGACTTTTTGAACGCAAAATTGTCTGGAATTGAGAGTGGACACCGAGTTGTGTTTGGAGCAGCCCTGGTGTGCCTAAACAGTGGAAACCCCCCACAAGTGATCCCATTTTGGAAACTAGACCCCTCAAGGAACTTATTTAGATGTATGGTAAGCACCTTAAACACACTGGTGCTTCACAGAAATGTTTAACGTTGAGCCGTGAAAATAAAAATATCACATTTTTTACACAAAAATGTTTTTTTAGCCTCAATTTTTTATTTTCCTAAGGGTAACAGGAGACAATGGACCCCAAATATTGTACAATTTTCCCTAAGTACACCGATATCCCATATTTGGTGGAAAAATACTGTTTGGGCGAACGGAGGGCTAGCAAGGGAAAGAGTGATGCTTTGGAGTGTAGACTTTGATGGAATGGTCTGCACACACCATCTTGCGATTGGAAGGCCCTGAGGTGCCTAAACAGTGCAAATCTCCAACAAGTGACACCATTTTGGAAACTATTCCCCTCAAAGAATTTATATAGAGGCAATAGTTATAGTAATGATAATAATGCTTTTGGTTTTACTGGTGTATGAATTTATAATGTGGTGATATTTGTAATTTGCGGGGAGTATATCAGATTATAAAACTGTGTTGTGTCAATAAAGCAAATAAAACAAATTTTATTCATTTGTGGACATGTGGTGCGCTATGAAGCAATCCTTAATGATTGCTTCATTAATGAAGCAATCATATGAAGCAATCCTTAATGCAAAGGCTAGTGTTCTCAGGGCAGGTTTCACAATGGTACATTGTGTCTTTTTGGATTCTCCTCTTGGAGCATACTCTGCACCTTTTTTGTGTTCTTGCCTTATTTGCTGTCTGGGGAACTGTGAGGGAGTCAGCTACAGCTGAGTCGTTTTCTAGAGTGGACCCTCTGGGTCGTGGCACCCAAACACCTAGGGCGAGCTGACCTTGTGAGGAACCACCCCCTATACAGGGAGTGTCAGGGGCAAGGCCAAGGGGGTGAGCCAACAGGACTGCTGGAACCAGACGGCCGGCTCAAGGAAGACACGAGTGTCTGACGACAAGGGACGTGCAGGAAACAAGACAAGACAAAGCGTGGTTTCAAGGTATTTTCATTAAGACGAACTCAGGGTAACATCAGATGCAAGACGTAATAACAGGGAAAACACAGCAAGGTGCGTGCAAGGGCATGCCAAGGTCCATGGCATGGTACGTGCCAGGTGGCACGCCTGGGTACAGGCAAGGGCTCGATGGCATGGGACTCTGGACAGCTGGCAACGATCGACAGGATCAGGGCATCAGGCTGCGGACATCAGCTGCGGACATCAGTCTGCAGTCGTCAGGCTTACAATCTCTGGCAGCAATCGGCAGGTTCCGGGCATCCGGCAGGCAAACCAGGGGTCAGGCAAGTAGGCACGGCAGAGCTCAAGACATGGTGCATGTTAGAGAACACGCCAAGGTCCAAGGCAAAGTTCAAGGCAGGGTGCGTGCTAGGGGCACACCGAGGTCCAAGGCAAGGTGCGTGCTAGGAACACGCCAGGGTCCAAGGCTAGGTGCAAGGCAGGGTGCGTGCTAGGAACGTGCCAGGGTCCAAGGCAATGTGCAAGGTAGGGTTCAACACATTAGGCATGGTGTGTGTTTAGGGGACACGCCAGGGTTCAAGGTACAAGGACCTGGGCGCGCTAGAGAAGCCACCAGGATTCAAGATTCAAGGTCCTGCGCATGCTAGAGGCACACCAGGGGCACGGTACAAAGAATGGTCCTGCCCATGCTAGGAGGCACGCCAGTGTACATGGTTAACAGCTGGTCCCACACGTGCTAGGGAACACGTCGGGCTTTGAGGTTCAGGACATGGTCCTGCATGTGCAGAGGAGCACGCCAAGGTTCAGGCTAAGGTCCTCTGCATGCTGGAGGTGCCCATCAGGGTTCAGGCTAAGGCAAGGACCTGCGCGTGCTAAGAGGCACGTCAGGGTTCAGGCTAGGGCCTGTGCGTGCAAGAGGGCACGACAGGGTACATGGCAGGACCTGCGTGTGCTTTAGGGAGGCACGGGTAGGTATGCCAAGGAGCAGGCTAGGGCCTGCGCGTGCTAAGAGGGCACGCAATGCACAGTGCAGGGACAGCGTGGGTGCAAGGAAGCACAGAGCATGGCTGAGGCACTGGCTAGCTGGTTGGGCTGAGGCTCAGACCGGCGGGCAAGACTGAGGCGAGCATGGCTGAAGCACAACAGGCGGACACAGCTTAGTCACTGGCTGATGAACACGGCTGAGGCACAAGCAGGCAGACACGGCTAAGGCGGGCACGGCTGAGGCACAAACAAGCGGGTGAGGGAAGGCCAGGCACGTGGAGAAACAAGGCAAAGCAGGCAAGACTAGGGAAATTACAGAGCAAGGAGCAGAACATAGGCAGAAGCACAGAGCCAGGTACAAGAAAGAGAATCGGAGCGTATGCTAGAGCCCAGAGCCGGGTCAGAGACATAAAGTAGAGAAGAGTACAGAGCTAGCAGCGGAACGTAGGCCGAAGCACAGAGCCGGGTCAAGGCAGAACCTTGAAACTAGAAAGGGAATGTGCTCGAGAGCACCATAGGACAGAGTATAGAAAAGGAAAGGAGGTTGTGCTAGAGAGCACAAGAGGACAGAGGATAGGAAAGCCAGGCAAAGACAGGGAAACATAGGAAGTACTACAAGGCTAAGGATAGCAAGGACAAAACATGGCATAACAGGCAAAGACAGAGAACATAGGAAGTACTACAAGGCTAAGGATTGCAGAGACAAAACATGGCACAAAAGACAATACAAGACATGGCACGAGACAAGAGGTGGAATACAAGCACAGAGTGTTAGGGCTGGCGGAACGCACCAAATAATAAAGATGGTAATAAGGTGCGTTCGCAGCCCGGGGTCCACCGTGCAGGGGTGGTAACCTACTGCTCAGTAATGGCGGATGCTATATGGCGGTATACTATAAGAACACACGTGGGTTATCGTCACCCGGTGTGTACGGGGGCGGACTCTGTTGCTTCACAGAGTCGCACTACTGCTGAACATAAACGCCGGAGACTGTTTGTGCTCACAGAGCTCGGCTAAAAGAGCGCACAGTGTACGGCCACAGAACGCTCCCCCAAGGACACGGGGTTATAGTCCCTCTAGGTCCACTGAGCGCGCGGCGTCGCTGCCACGAGCGCCGCTAAAGACGCTGGCAGAGGAGTGTGGAGCACGTGCACTGAGGCGTGCTGGGTCACTGGTGAGGACCAATGTCCGACTCAAACCCTGAGCTATCTACATCTAAGCCTGGGCGCTAGCAGGCTAGGCTGCACAACACATGCGTACCAAGGGTAGGGGTTTCATAATGAGTCAGTCACCAGATACATTCATACGTGCATACATCTCTCACACCTTATAGTGTGTAAATACAGTCTGATCCTAGCGCATGGGCGAGTGGCCATGCGAACCTTTTATAGCCACGGGCGTCCGGGACCTTCCTGGCTTCTCGGATGGGCAAATCCGAACACGAGCAGGACCTGAGCACGTGACCCTCGATCTCCAATGGGAGATCACTCCACGGGCATGCTCAATGGCCCAACATGATGACTTAGTCCCTGGAGAATCTCGCTGCTGAGCAGCCTGCATTGACATAGCTGTGCCAGAGGTGGCAGCAGCAAGCAAACCCACGGAGTTGGCCTGGACAGAGCGCCGAGACCGATGAATCTGCTGAGCAGGCTCCACTGCAGCCGAAGAAGCATGGGGGACCGCTGGGTGCAAGGCTCTGTATTCTTGCTGTGCAGTAGCTGGAACCCGACGCCTAACACAGAGCATGTGCAGAGAAGCACAACAGGGCAGATTGCAGGGGCACAGAATACAGGGAGCGACCGAACAGACCAAGCAGTCATGCAGGGAAGCAACACGATAGGCCCCGACCATAGGAAGGGGCGGTCTGATATAGAGCATTAGCACCTGGACTTCCGGGTCAGGACCATGGGAAGGACTTTCCGGTTCAGATCCTCCAGGATCATAGAGAGGATTGCTGGATCAGGTTCTGCTGGACCATAGAGAGGATCACATGGTCGGATCCTTCAGGAACATAGAGAGGATCACAGCAGGCAGAGCAGAGACGGGCGCGCACACAACAACGGCATGCAGCCATGAGGAGGTACGCAGCACAACAGTCACGAGGTGCGCGTGCATACTGCTCCAGGGATCATGCAGCATAACAGTCATGAGGTCCGCGTGCACACAGCTCCAGGGGTCATGCAGCATAAAGGACATGACAGGTATAACAGTGAGGTGCGCGTGCACACTGCTCCAGGGGTCATGCAGCACACAAGACATGACGGGCAAGACAGTTAGGTGCGCGTGCACACTGCTCCAGGGGTCATGCGGCATAACAGACATGGCGGGCATGACAGGAAACTCTGCTGGAAAATGTTGACCTGGGGTGATACGTGCACTCACAGCTTCAGAAGTACTAGGACCCTAACTTTACTGAAGGTCAAACATTAAGGCCTTGACTGCTACCTCCTGAAACTGAAAGAAGGTCCCTGTATTGCCTGCAAATCGAAACAGTACAAAAGCATTGTACAGTGCCATCTGTACATTGTGCATGGCCACTTTTTGGTACCATACTTTAGCTTTTTGCATGGCACTTTATGGTTTGAGAACCTGATCTGAGAGATCTACATCCCCCATGTACTTATTGTAATCCAAGATACAATCTGGCTTTGGGACTTGTGTTGTTATACTTCAGACAGTGACAATGAAGCTGTTGTCATGGTCTATGGTGGTCAAGATGAAGACATCCCTCTTGTCCTTATACTTTACCACCAGCATGTTGTTGCTACATTGGGCTCTGCTGTCACCCTTTCTCAGCAGTTGCCCAATTAGCGGCTTAGGAAGACTGCACTGATTTTTTTTGCATGGTGTTGCATGCAACTGTACCTCTGACAAAGAGGGTCTTTGAATGCTGATGTAAAAGTTGTCTATGTAGAGGTAATTACCTTTATCCAGCAGTGCGAGCAGCAATTCCCACACAATTTTCCCACTCACTCCCAGGACAGGGGGGCATTCAGGAGTGCTTCTCCAGTGTGATTTCTCCATAAAAAGCCCCATGTCCTGTAGCTCCAGTTTTGTTATATATGCCATCATTTGTTCCTGTCAAAAGCTATATGTGGGCAGACTACCCAACCTCTCCATAAACGTTTGAACTCACATCGGTCTAATATTCAAAAACGTTTTCTCAAGCATGGGCTACCACGACATTGCGCCACGTTGCACAATAAAGGGTATAAACAATTGAGGATTTTCCCCATAGAAGAAATTCCTCCAAATAAATCAGGTCGAGCAACTGAACCGTAAGGAAATTTACCGGATTTGCACATTGAACACTCTCACTCTGAGTGGCCTTAATGGTCCCTCTCTAGGCTTTTAATATCTGCCCTCAGTCACTGGCTTTCCCTCTCTGGTGGAGAAAATACCGCGGAAGCCCACATAATTTTTTTCCAGAAATTTAACTGGTAATTTAACACCTACATGTCTCAAGTTTTACACACATACACTAATCTAACATAGAAAAAAATAAATGAAATGGTTTACTGTATGTAAACCATGTGTCATTTCATGTCGGGTTCTGTAATGATTTTACAGAAGCCGGCAATTGATTTAGGGGCTATTATGCTATATAGAACTCTATGAGCTATAAATATATATATATATATATATATATATATGACAGAGTTTGTGTGTCAGTGTCCAGCTGATTAGGTTTGGACCGTGAAAAAGGCGGATTAGGCCGCCGAAACGCGTAGTCCCATTTGCGCTAATTTCTGCCATGTACTCTGGTTTCTGATTCTTGTGGGTCGTTTTTATACCTTGTTGAAGAAATAAAGAAAAGCATCATTTTGCTCCAATCCTGGTTTGCTGAGTTCTTGCTGGATTTCCTTTTTGTTCATATATACAGTGGGGAAAAAAAGTATTTAGTCAGTCAGCAATAGTGCAAGTTCCACCACTTAAAAAGATGAGAGGCGTCTGTAATTTACATCATAGGTAGACCTCAACTATGGGAGACAAACTGAGAAAAAAAAATCCAGAAAATCACATTGTCTGTTTTTTTTTTCATTTTATTTGCATATTATGGTGGAAAATAAGTATTTGGTCAGAAACAAGCAATCAAGATTTCTGGCTCTCACAGACCTGTAACTTCTTCCTTAAGAGTCTCCTCTTTCCTCCACTCATTACCTGTAGTAATGGCACCTGTTTAAACTTGTTATCAGTATAAAAAGACACCTGTGCACACCCTCAAACAGTCTGACTCCAAACTCCACTATGGTGAAGACCAAAGAGCTGTCAAAGGACACCAGAAACAAAATTGTAGCTCTGCACCATCCTGGGAAGACTGAATCTGCAATAGCCAACCAGCTTGGAGTGAAGAAATCAACTGTGGGAGCAATAATTAGAAAATGGAAGACATACAAGACCACTGATAATCTCCCTCGATCTGGTGCTCCACGCAAAATTCCACCCCGTGGGGTCAGAATGATCACAAGAATGGTGAGCAAAAATCTCAGAACCACGCGGGAGGACCTAGTGAATGAACTGCAGAGAGCTGGGACCAATGTAACAAGGCCTAGCATAAGTAACACACTACGCCACCATGGACTCAGATCCTGCAGTGCCAGACGTGTCCCACTGCTTAAGCCTGTACGTGTCCGGGCCCGTCTGAAGTTTGCTAGAGAGCATTTGGATGATCCAGAGGAGTTTTGGGAGAATGTCCTATGGTCTGATGAAACCAAACTGGAACTGTTTGGTAGAAACACAACTTGTCGTGTTTGGAGGAAAAAGAATACTGAGTTGCATCCATCAAACACCATACCTACTGTAAAGCATGGTGGTGGAAACATCATGCTTTGGGGCTGTTTCTCTGCAAAGGGGCCAGGACGACTGATCCGGGTACATGAAAGAATGAATGGGGCCATGTATCGTGAGATTTTGAGTGCAAACCTCCTTCCATCAGCAAGGGCATTGAAGATGAAACGTGGCTGGGTCTTTCAACATGACAATGATCCAAAGCACACCGCCAGGGCAACGAAGGAGTGGCTTCGTAAGAAGCATTTCAAGGTCCTGGAGTGGCCTAGCCAGTCTCCCGATCTCAACCCTATAGAAAACCTTTGGAGGGAGTTGAAAGTCCGTGTTGCCAAGCGAAAAGCCAAAAACATCACTGCTCTAGAGGAGATCTGCATGGAGGAATGGGCCAACATACCAACAACAGTGTGTGGCAACCTTGTGAAGACTTACAGAAAACGTTTGACCTCTGTCATTGCCAACAAAGGATATATCACAAAGTATTGAGATGAAATTTTGTTTCTGACCAAATACTTATTTTCCACCATAATATGCAAATAAAATGAAAAAAAAACAGACAATGTGATTTTCTGGATTTTTTTTTCTCAGTTTGTCTCCCATAGTTGAGGTCTACCTATGATGTAAATTACAGACGCCTCTCATCTTTTTAAGTGGTGGAACTTGCACTATTGCTGACTGACTAAATACTTTTTTTCCCCACTGTATATATATATATATATATATATATATATATATATATATATATATATATATAATGAGTCTATATCTATTCTTTTGTTTGTGTTTTAAAATCTGTTATTGGGATCCATTATATGTCCATCGTGCAATCCGGTGAGAAAATCTCGGCATACGGATGCCATACGGATGTCACACGGATGCTTACATGCGCAAAAATCGCATCCTAGCATTGCTAACAGATGACATACGGATCACTGTTCAGGGAACATTTCTGTGTTTTTTGACTGTAAAATACGGACTGTATTTTTATACATTGCGTCTGACTCTGGCCTTATGCTAACTATGCTTCTAACACTCTCATTCCCTATTTCTATGGTGCCCCATAATTGTCTTATACTACTGTTACCGTCTATCCTACTATATTCCTGATCCTATACACAACACATGTCACGCATATAAACATTACAGCAACAGTAAATAAATATATTGACATTTATAAACACTATGGACCCGCACACATTCAATGTGAATACTGTTCAAAAAGGCAAAGGAACATGACGACCTCTGTCACCTCCTTACATATACATGCAACATAAAAATATATTGTTATACACAATGTATTTCTATGTATATTTAAAACCTGCTTCTGGTTTCATTGCCTGCAATAGAGGTCGAGATGACCAAAATCTCCTATGTACATTATTGTGGGCTTTGGCTAAGGCCTGTTTCACACTTCAGTTTTTTTCCATTGAATTACATTAGTGGCGGATTTTGTCGGATGGTCGTCCGTTACGTCCGCTATTTGGCGGATCCGCCATATTTCTGGCGGATTCTGTCTGAGGTGGACGGACTCTGTAGCGTTTTTTGTCTGCGTCAAAATGGCGGATCACGGCGGATCCGCCATCGTCCGCCATTTGATAGAATGGCCGTCTATGGGGAGCAGATCCGCCAGGATCTGCCATTTAGCGGAATCCGCTTTTTCGCACTGAGCATGCTCAGAAAAAAAGATACTTTTCCAGACAGTCCAAAAACTATATAAGGTGGGCTAATTAATCATTGGGCCCAGACATCCGGCACCAGCAGCAAGATACAAGAAGACAGAAGAGACAAAGCCTGTCATCACCTGCCCAGCACCAAGACACCTGCCACCACAAGCCAGGACCAAAAGGCCTGCCAGTGCCAGCCAGCACCAATAGCCTGCCAGCAAAGCCTGCAATTGTGAGTATAAAACCTATTTGTGTGGGGCATGTCTGTGTGTCTGTGGCTTGCCTGCCTGTGTGTGTGTGAGTGTAGAGGTTGATCTTGGTTTCATCTGTCCAAAGAATGTTCTTTCAGAACTGTGCTGGCTTTTTTAGATGTTTTTTAGCAAAGTCCAGTCTAGCCTTTTGATTCTTGATGCTTATGAGTGGCTTGCACCGTGCACTGAACCCTCTGTATTTATTTTCATGCAGTCTTCTCTTTATGGTAGATTTGGATATTGATACGCCTACCTCCTGGAGAGTGTTGTTCACTTGGTTGGCTGTTGTGAAGGGGTTTCTCTTCACCATGGAGACTATTCTGCGATCATCCACCACTGTTGTCTGCCGTGGGCGCCCTGGTCTTTTTGCATTGATGAGTTCACCAGTGCTTTCTTTCTTTCTCAGGATGTACCAAACTGTAGATTTTGTCACTCCTAATGTTGTAGCAATTTCTCGGATGGGTTTTTTCTGTTTTTGCAGCTTAAGGATGGCTTGTTTCACCTGCATGGAGAGCTCCTTTGACCGCTTGTTTCCTTCACAGCAAAACCTTCCAAATGCAAGCACCACACCTCAGATCAACTCCAGGCCTTTTATCTGCTTAATTGAGAATGACATAACGAAGGGATTGCCCACACCTGTCCATGAAATAGCCTTGGAGTCAATTGTCCAATTACTTTTGGTCCCTTTAAAAACAGGGTGGCACATGTTAAGGAGCTGAAACTCCTAAACCCTTCATCCATTTTTAATGTGGATACCCTCAAATGAAAGTTGAAAGTCTGAACTTCAACTGCATCTGAATTGTTTTGTTTAAAATTCATTGTGGTAATGTCCAGAACCAAAATTAGAAAAATTTTGTCTCTGTCCAAATATATATGGACCTAACTGTATGTTTTCACAGGAAGCTGAATCTGAGGAGCTTCCAGGAGGAGACATGCAGGGTGGAGAAATGCAAGGAGGGGGCGTGCAGAGTGTAAGTTTAGCAGATACAAACACTGACATACATAATGCTACACCCAACACAAACACAGCACACACAATAACTACGCATCCATCCAAGCACATAACTTTTTTTTTTATAGTCTTCACAATCCAGTGCCTGCACTAGAGCGACTCCCAGGACATCCCAGAGTTGTCGAGGTGATGCTTCCGGTGGTCGGCGAACAGTAAGTAACACTTTATTTGGGTGATTGATTAATGAACTTCATGTGTCTGAATTTAATATTCCTTTTTTTTTCAGAGGTTTCACAGCGTTTCACAGACCATTCGAAGAGGGGATCATAGATGTGGACACCCTCATCGAGGTTGTGCAACAGCGGGAGCCGCTGTGGAACATGGCGAACCGTCACCATGTCGACCAACCAACCACCCGACGGCTTTGGGATGAAGTGTGCTTGGAGGTTATAGAGAACTGGGAGGAGCTCGATGCGAGGGACGAGGATTTAGTGCATAAGTATTTCAATTTCAGTAAGTAATATTACAGCATGTGAAGTGTTGAATACTAAGCACTTTGGTTTTTTTTTTGCTTCATAGGTGACAGGGTTATCATACGGTGGCGGTCACTCTGGGATCGCTTCAAGAGGGACTTCAACAAGGAGATGCAGGCCCCGAGTGGATCGAGAGGATGCAGGAGCAGCTGGTATAAATACTACAGAGCCCTGTCGTTCCTCCGGTCGACGATGGTGAGCAAAAGGTAAATATTCCACACACCATTTCTGTAGTACAGATGTTTACATGTTTAACCTAATTTTTTTTTCAGCAAGGCCAAATGAAATATCAATATATTAATATATCTTTTTTTCTCTTTTATAGCACCATCTGCAGCACTCGGGAGCCTGCTTCTGAGTTGCCTCCCTCTGGAGGGATCCCTTCGGAGACCGCCACCGGTGACCACATCTAGGTATCCGACCCCTCTGTACCTTCCCTCTTGTGTCATCCCTCTGTCCCATCCACCAGCACTGGAGCAGCAGGGCAGTCTTCATCACATGAAGCTGCAGGTGACGATTTACAGTACCCTTTACCCCACCCCTCTGACACTGCCGCAACATCTCTACCAACTTTTGGTTCTGGACGGCAGCGTCTGAGAGGTCAGGAAAGGATGACTTTGCCTGACTGTTTGAATCTGAATTCAACCGTCCAGAATGCATTCCGACTTTTAGGACAGCAGATAACTTCTGGGTTGAACATGATAAATCAAAATATCATGGAACTCAGAAGTTATATGGAGAGGATGAATTCAGAGTCAAACCAGGCGCCGAGACATATTTTTTTTCAATCAGTTGTCCGGCAAATGGAAGATTTAAATCCTCACCTGCAGACGCATGTGATGCAAGCCTGTCACAATGCTCTAGTGACTGCACTCTCCCAGGCCTCCCAATCTACCCATCTACCTATTCCATCACCTTCTCATTCCACCGTCCATCCTCCCTCCGTCCATCCTCCCACCGTCCATCCTTCTACCGTCCATCCTCCCACCGTCCTTCCTCCCACCACTCCTTCTCCTTTCTCTAATTCCCCATTCCATTCTTCCCAGTACCTTCCTTCTCCACTGCATTATACCCCAATGACGTCACCGTACCCACCCCCAGCTACATCTTCAATGTTCCCACAAACCTCCTCTGTCCATCAACTCCTGTCCCAACCTCATGTTTTAAACCCCCCTTCCACTTCTGATCCTCACCAACTCCGTTCCCAGTCCTCCCCCCCTCGATGTGGTCAGCCCTGTTAACCCCTCCGATGATATTTCCACCCGACAATACCGCCATCTGTAAAAAATTAGTTAAAATTGTCAAAAAAATAAATTATTTTTTGGTTCAAAACAATTTTATTGTGTGGTTTAATTTTTTTCTTTAGTGTTAAGTAAAAAAAAGCAAAAAATGGTGGTGTACATGTATACACACAACACTTGGGTAAAGGTACAAAAAGGTTCAAGGTACACCGGTGGTGTACAGGTATATACACAACACTTGGGTAAAGGTACACCGGTGGTGTACATGGAAAAAACACCACACTGTTATTACACAAAATTGGTGTAAAGGTACCATAACTCTGAAACAAAAAAGAAAAAATTAAAAAAGTTTTTCTTATACAAAAAAGGAACCTTGGTATAAAATTAAAAAAAAAAAAAATTATACCTTGTCATCTTGCCAGTCAACTCTTCCTTCCGGTGACACAAAGTAATCAGCAAATGTGTCCCTCATTCTTGTCACTGACACAGTACTCCGAACACTTGTCTGGTGATAATCCCACAAGGTGGTTTCACAAACATTTTCTTCAATGGAAACAGGTTCCTTTGAAATTACAAAATTGTGCAGGATCACACACGCCTTCACCACCTCATCCACAGTCTCAGTTTTCATTTTTATGGCAGTTAACAGCACTCTCCATTTTGATGTTCAAATCCCAAAAGCGCACTCCACCACTCTTCGCGCTCTTGGCAATCTATAGTGTGGTACAGTAAAGGGTGTTTTACTGGATGGAAGATATGTTTCTCCCAGCAGATTAATGTTTGGCCGGGTTTTTTCCTAAAGACGGGACCTGCGATGATGTCAGGGTCACGTGATCAGCACATGTGGTGTCTACCTCACTGGTGGGAGGGGTTAGGCCCTATGTAATGGAGGTTGGTAATTGCCACAGTGAGAGTGTGTTTCTGGAAGCTACAGGAACTTGTGTGGACTCAGCCTGAAACTTGTATACAGGATTTCCGTGCTGCAGGACTATAGCAGCAAGACTCGGAAGAACCCCGGGAATGGCACCTGGTGGATGCCGCAGGACCTGGCAGCCGCTTAGTTACGCCCGTCCCGTGCATGGGGTGAGTCTGGGACCAGCGGTTCTCCAAGCTGGAGTATGTGTTTGGTTTTCCTTATGTTCTGTTAAGCTGCTGGTTACTGAGTGACATTAAAACCACTGGAATTGGACTTTATGCCTGTGTGTTGCCTCGTTACTGCCGCCTGGCTATTACCTACCAGAGCGAAACCCTACAATAGTTAAAGATTTTTTTCGTGTGTGTCAATCCATGACTTCCATATGGCTTGAGAAGATGTTTAGACAGTTGAAATGCGTCGTCACCAACACACACAAATGGCTTTGATGGGCCTGTTGTTCCAGGGAGTGGTATTGGAGGTGGAAATTCAAAACTTTCTCCATACAAACAACAGCCCATTGCGGACATCTTGATAACCTGAGAATCATTGGATCGACCATATGCACCAATGTCGACCCCAATAAATTTGCTTTCTGAGTCTGCAATGGCCATCAATACAATTGAGAAGAATTTCTTATAGTTGAAATATTCAGATCCGGATCCAATGGGTTTCACAATCCTTATGTGCTTCCCATCTACTGCACCAACACAATTAGGAAGCTGACATATTTCTTGAAAGTTTTCTGCAATCTCAAGCCACCTTTCCTGTGTTGGCTGTGGGATGTACTCCTCCTTTAGACAATCCCACAATTCCCGGCAGATCTGTTGGACTATTCCAGAGATTGTAGATATCCCAAGCCGGAACTGGTAATGGAGGGAGGTGAAGGATTCACCAGTTGCCAGGAATCTGGTAAAAAATGGGGAAAAAATAAATTTAATACAAGCTACAAGCAAGAACATGACAATAAAAGTCTGCAGAATCAGAAAACTTAAAAAAAAAGATAACTTACCGAAGGGTCACAATCAAACGCTTCGCCGGTGATATCGAAAAGCGCAAGTAGGTGTCCCTTCTCTGGGTTTGCATTCTGACACGCTCCACCAAATTCTCAAACAGGTCCTGTCTCATCCGCACATAATTGAAGAACTTCTCCGGGTTATCCCTCAATTCCAGATAAAGTGTCGAAAAAACTCCAAGGGTCAATCTCTGTGCATTTATAGGATGAATCCACTGCCGTCTCATTTTTTGCCGACGCAGGATGTGCAGTCTTGTTTCCTCCTTCTGCCGAGCAAGAATTGCCAAACGATTGCACTCAAAATCAAAATCCACACAGATGCTATTAATATTCGCTATTACTCCTTGGATCCCTGCCACTAGCTCTACAACCTTTCAAAGATATTGTGTTAAAACACCGTACTCCAAGGGTCAATCTCTGTGCATTTATAGGATGAATCCACTGCCGTCTCTTCTTTCGCTGACGCAGGATGTGCAGTCTTGCTTCCTCCTTCTGCCGAGCAAGAATTGCCAAACGATTGCACTCAAAATCCACACAGATGCTATTAATATTCGCTATTACTCCTTCCATCCCTGCCACTAGCTCTACAACCTTTCAAAGATATTGTGTTAAAACACCCTAGATATATTTTTCTCCTAGTTTCCAGGATCCAAGCACGTTTGGGAGCAGTTTCCAAGAGCAAATCATATTTGGAAGCATCCCATTTTGGAGGTGTGGAAAAACGGATCCGTCAGAAAATGGACCCAATGGATGGCAAAAACGGATGCCAGCGGATGGTACGGATCCATTTTTTTGACGGATCCGAATAAACCCCCGTATAGCGGATCCGTCAAAAAACGGATCCGTATCAGCCGCTTGCATCCTTTTTGACACATTTATAGCAGATCCATCAATCCGCCACGATGCCGGATCTTGACTGACGTCGAAAAACTGAAGTGTGAAACAGGCCTAAGTGGTAGAGCGGCAACCTGCAAACACAGATATGTGAGGAGGACACCAGAAGAAAGAGGTGAGTAATACAATTTAATTTATATACTGACCTATGAAGATATCAGAGAGGTGAATAGAAACCTTGAGAAAGGCTGTGACAGGACAGTCCTGATGAATCTGGGACGGTTGGGAGCTATGCTTTAATATTTACTATGAATATCTTACAGTCAGAGATAAAGAACATCTTTGGTTGGAGCAATACACACATCAGCTCACTATAGCTATGCTAAATCTTGTACCGTCCTAAGGAATTCTATAAAATGTCATAAATGTAAATAAGAATGTTTCATCTACTTGGCATCAATGAGAAGTTTAACCACAAAGTGCATTATAAAGTTTTTCGAATTCTAAAAGTACTGTTATTCTATCCATGAGTAATTTGCTATACTTAGATCAGCTAACCATTCATGTGAACGCTGCAGTTTCCTGCCCAGTGCCTAAAAAAAAAAAAGACGTCTCCACCCTGCACCACAGTTTTATAAAAAAAGCATAATTATGTTATCATTATATGTTGAAATATCCTGTGACAGCCTGCATTGGGGCAAAGAAGGGTGTGAATACTGGAAAGTAGAGCTTGATAGTTACAGATGTACATTTTTTTAATGCTTACTTTAGTAATGGAAAAAAGGATGAATAAAAATATAGAATACAAAAATACTTCAATATAAGTGCATTTGTGGCCTACAAAGGGATATGGGTCGGTTAGGGCAGTGTTACTGCATAACATACCCTTGGACTTTGGACCACCAATGAAATAAGTGATGGCCTTTGTTGTGTCATATTATAGTGATCATCTTTAACCCATTAACGACCAGAGGTATTTTTGTTTTTGCATTTTTGCTCCCCTTCTTCCCAGAGCCATAACTTTTTTATCTCTTGTCAAAATTGCCATGTGAGGGCTTGTTTTTTTGCGGGACGAGTTGTACTTTTGAATGACACCATTGGTTTTACCATATCATGTACTGGAAAACGGGAAAAAAATTCCAAGTGAGGTGAAACTGCAAAAAGGTGCAATCCCACGGTTGTTGTTTTTTTTTTTTTTTTACCATGTTCACTACATGCTAAAACTGACCTGCCATTATGATTCTCCAGGTAAATTCCAGTTCATAGGCACCAAAAATGTCTAGGTTCTTTTTTTATCTAAGTGGTGAAATTTTTTTTCAAAATCTGTAAAAAAAAAAAAAAAAAAAATTGCGCCAGTTTCTGATACCAGTACCGTCTCTATTTTTCGTGACCTCAGGTTGAATGAGGGCTTATTTTTTGTGTGCTGAGCTGACGTTTTTAATGATACCATTTTCGTGCAGATACAATATTTCGATCACCCATTATTGCATTTTAATTCAATGTTGCGGCAACCAAAAAAATTTAATTCCGGTGTCTTGACTGTTTTTCTCGTTACGCTGTTTAACAATCGGGTTAATTCTTTTTTTATATTGATAGATCGCATCCGCATGCGTCGTTTTGGCACGCCCGCCGACTGCAACAAAATGCAACTTGTTGCATTCGGCGCAGCGGCAAAACGATGCATGCGAATGCGTCAGCATACATCCGCATAGCCTGTGTACCCAAATGTTAACCCCTTTCTGACATCAGACGTACTATCCCATCCACGGTACCCAGGCCCGTATGACCAGGGATGGGATAGTACGTCACCACGATCAGCGGTGCTCACTGGGGGAGCGCCGCTAATCGCGGCCGGGTGTCAGCTGATTATCACAGCTGAGACCCGGCACATTAATCCCCGGCACACTGTGATCAAACATGATCACAGTGTACCGGGGTCACAGGGTGATCACGCTGTTCCGAGGGCCTCCTCACTGCAGGCCCCCGGATCCAAGATGGCCGCAGGGGCCGTCGGGGTCCTACAGGGTGGCGCCTTCCTCAGTGCCTGCTGAGAGCATGCGCTGAGAAAGCCTGCTGCAGTGCCTGTCAGATCGCTGATGTGACACACTGCTGTGTAAAGTGTCAGATCAGCGATCTGACACTAGACAGTGATGTCCCCCCCGGGACAATAAAATAAAGTAAAAAAAAGAAGAAAAAACACGTGTAGAAATAATTTATAAAAAATCCATACATAAATTTAAAAAAAAAATATTCCCTTATAAATTCTTTTTTTATAAATAAAAAAACAATAAAAGTACACATATTTAGTATCGCCACGTCTGTAATGACCAGCCCTATAAAACTGTCCCACTAGTTAACCCCTTTAGTGAACCCCTTCAAAAAAAAAATCAAAGCAAAAAACAATGCTTTATCATCATACCGCCGAACAAAAAGTGCAACAACGCGAGAGCAAAAAGACGGATATAAATAACCATAGTACCTCTGAAAACGTCATCTTGTCCCACAAAAAAAGAGCCATGAAATGGCATCATCAGCAAAAAAATTAAAACGTTATAGCTCGCAGAATAAAGCGATGCAAAAATAATTATTTTTTATATAAAATTGTTTTTATTGTATAAAAGCGCCAAAACAAAAAATAAATAAATGAGGTATCACTGTAATCGTACTGACCCGAAGAATAAAACTGCTTTATCAATTTTACCGCACGTGGACCAGTGTAAACGCCTCCCCCCCAAAGAAATTCATGAAATGCTGTTTTTTATTGATTCTGAGTCCCAAAAATCGGAATAAAAAGCAATAAAAAAAAGTCACATCCCTGAAAATGGTACCAATAAAAACATCAACTCATCTTGCAAAGAATAAGACCTCACATGACTCTGTGGGTCAAAATACAGAAAAATTATAGCTCTCAAAATGTGGTGATGCAAAAACTATTTTTACAATAAAAAGCATCTTTTAGCTGTGACAGCTGCCAAACATAAAAATCCGCCATAAATAGTAAATCAAACCCCCCTTTATCACCCCCATAGTTAGGGAAAAATAATAAAATTTAAAAAATGTATTTATTTCCATTTTCCCGTTAGGGCTAGGGTTTGGCAGGGCCGTATTTAGAGTTTATACTGCCCTAGGCACTTTTAGTGCTGCCTCCCCCATTGGTGAGTACGACTAATTCAGACACTTTGGCAGAAATTGCTGATGTGAAAGTAGCCTTTCTACCTAGTGCAGCCATCTCCCCAGTGCACTCATCTCCTCAGTGCACCCATCTCCCCAGTGTAGCCATCTCCCCAGTGTAGCCATCTCTCCAGTGTAGCCATCTCCCCAGTGCACCCATCTCCCCTATGCATCCATCTCCCCAATGCACCCATCTCCCTAGTGCAGCCATCACCTTAGTGCAGCTATCTCCCCAGTGCACCCATCTCCCCAGTGCACACATCTCCCCAGCGCAGCCATCTTCCCAGCGCAGCCATCTCCCCAGCGCAGCCATCTCCCCAGCGCAGCCATCTCCCCAGTGCAGCCATCTCCCCAGTGCAGCCATCTCCCCAGTGCAACCATCTCCTCAGTCCACCTGGCTCATTATCCCCCAGCCCCTATTCTCCACCTGGAACATTCTCCCCCCGCTGCTCATTCTCCACCCGGCTCATTCCCCCCCGCCCCTTATTCTCCACCTGGCTCATTCTCACCCCCCCCGCTGCTCATTCTCCACCTGGCTCATTCTCCTCCCCCATCGCTCATTCTCCACCCGGCTCATTCTCCCACCCCTCGCTCATCCCCCCCGGCCCCTATTCTCCACCTGGCTCATTCCCCCTGGCCCCCATTCTCCACCTGGCTCATTCTCCCCCCCACCGCTCATTCTCCCCCTGGCTTATTCCCCCCCCCCTGCCGCTCATTCTCCATCCAGCTCACCTGTGTCGTAGCTTGGTCCATTCCCTGCTGCTGCATGTGCATGTCTCTAATCCAGCCTAGTTCTTCTTGTTTGTGTGTGAACGTGTAGTCACATGGTACCGCTCATTAAGGTCATCAATATGGGCGCCACGCCTATGAGAGTGGAGTGGCATCCATATTCATGATCTTAACGCCTTTCCTACAATGGACGTACTATTCATAGATTCATAGAATCATAGAATCGTAGAGTTGGAAGGGACCTCCTGGGCCATCTGGTCCAACCCCCTGCTCAAAGCAGGATTCGCTAAATCATCCCAGTCAGATGTCTGTCCAGCCTCTGTTTGAAGACTTCCATTGAAGGAGAACTCACCACTTCTCGTGGCAGCCTGTTCCACTCATTGATCACTCTAACTGTCAAAAAGTTTTTTCTAATATCTAATCTGTGTCTCCTCCCATTCAGTTTCATCCCATTGCTTCTAGTCTTTCCTTGTGCAAATGAGAATAAAGTTGATCCTTCTACAATGTGACAGCCCTTTAGATATTTGTAGACAGCTATTAAGTCTCCTCTCAGTCTTCTCTTTTGCAAACTAAACATTCCCAAATCCTGCAACCTTTCCTCATAAGACAGGGTTTGCAGACCGGTCACCATTCTGGTCGCTCTTTTCTGAACTTGCTCCAGTTTGTTGATGTCTTTTTTAAAATGTGGTGCCCAAAACTGGACACAATATTCCAGATGAGGTCTGACCAAAGAGGAGTAGAGGGAAATAATGACTTCACGTGATCTAGACTGTATGCTTCTGTTAATACATCCTAGAATTGCATTTGCCTTTTTTGCTGCTGCATCACACTATTGACTCATATTCAGTCTGTGATCTATTAGTATACCCAAGTCTTTTTCACATGTGCTGCCACTTAGCCCTATTCCTCCCATTCTATATTTGCTTTTTTCATTTTTATTGCCCAGATGTAGTACTTTGCATTTCTCCCTGTTAAAAACCATTCTGTTAGTTGCTGCCCACTTCTCCAGTTTATTTAAATCTTTTTGAATCCTCTCTCTCTCTTCTCTAGTATTAGCTATCCCTCCTAGCTTTGTGTCATCAGCAAATTTAATCAGTTTACCCTCAATTCCTTCATCTAAATCGTTGATAAAGATGTTGAACAATACAGGGCCCAGGACAGAGCCCTGTGGTACCCCACTTGAGACATTCTTCCAACTGGATGTGCAGCCATTTATGACCACTCTTTGGGTCCGATCAGTGGCGTAGCGTGGGGGGGGGGCGGGGGGGGCGGCCCGCCCCAGGCGGCACGTGTGTGGGGGCGGCGCGGCAGCAGCAATTCAATTCCTCTCCTCTGACTGGGAGAACAGCGCGGACTCCGCGGAGGCACAGTGCAGGCGTTTTCTACCTGGGTCCGATCACTAAGCCAGTTATGAATCCACCTAACAGTTGCCTTGTCCATTCCATACTTAGTCATTTTTTCAATAAGGATTGTATGAGAGACTTTGTCAAATGCTTTGCTGAAGTCAAGATATACTATATCTACAGCATTTCCTTGATCCACCCAATCAGTGATACCGTCATAGAAGGAAATTAAGTTAGTCTGACATGACTTATTAGTTACAAACCCATGCTGACTCTGTTTAATCACTTCATTCTTATCCAGGTATTGACATACATGTTGTTTAATAATTTGTTCAAAGATCTTTCCTGGTATAGAAGTCAGACTCACCGGCCTATAGTTGCCTGGGTTCACCTTCTTCCCCTTTTTGAAGATAGGAACAACATTTGCTCTTCTCCAGTCTTCTGGCACTTCTCCTGTTCTCCAAGAATTTTCAAAGATTAAAGATTATTCCGTCCATGTGACCTGGGACCTAAGTCCCAAGGACGGAATAGTACGTATAGTGCGATCAGCGGCGCTCACGTGGTGAGCGCCGCTGATCGCGGCCGGGTGTCAGCTGATTATCACAGCTGACACCTGGCACAACATGTCAGGGGCGGTAGCGGACCGCCCCCGACACGTTAACCCCTTGCACACCGCGATCAAACACGATCGCGGTGTATCGGGGTTAAAGGGAAGCATCGGCAGGGAGGGGGCTCCCTCCGTGCTTCCCTGAGCCCCCCCACAGCAGCGCAATGTGCAGCGCTGCTGCAGGGGGCTCCATCTCTGCAGGTCCCCGAATCCACGATGGCGACGGGGACCTTCGGGGGCCTGCAGGGAGCTGACTAACTCAATGCCTGCAAAGCGCAGGCATGAGGAAGTCTGCGTCTATGCCTGTGACAGATCGCTGATGATAGATCAGCGATCTATCATAGGACAGTGATGTCCCCCCTGGGACAACCTAATAAAGTTAAAAAAAAAAAGTGTAAAAATAATTTAAAAAAAAATCGCTAAATAAATTTAAAAAAAAAAAATATTCCCTAATAAATTCATTTTTTGGAAATAAAAAAAAAAGCAATAAAAGTGCACATATTTGGTTTCGTCGCGTCCGTAATGACCCGCCCTATAAAACTATCCCATTAGTTAACCCCTTTAGCAAACACCTTAAAAAATAAAAAAAAACGAAGCAAAAAATAATGATTTATTATCATACTGCCGAACAAAAAGTGTAACAACACACGATCAAAAAGACGCATATAAATATCCATGGTACCGCTGAAAACGTCATCTTGTCCCGCAAAAAACAAGCCGCCACACAGCGTCATCAGCAAAAAAATATAAAAGTTATAGCTCGCAGAATAAAGCGATGGAAAAATTAATTATTTTTTATATAAAATTGTTTTCATTGCATAAAAGCGCTAAAACATAAAAAATTACATAAATGAGGTATTGCTGTAATCGTACTGACCCGAAGAATAAAACCGCTTTATCAATTTTACTGCACACAGAACGGTGTAAACGCACCCCCCAAAAGAAATTCATGAAACGCTGGTTTTTGTTCATTCTGCGTCCTAAAAATTGGAATAAAAAGCGATCAAAGGATGTCACGTGCCCGAAAATGATACCAATAAAAATATCAACTCGTCCCGCAAAAAATAAGACCTCACATGACTCGGTGGGTCAAAATATGGAAAAATTATACCTCTCAATATGTGGTGATGCAAAAACTATTTTTACAATAAAAAGCGTCTTTTAGCGTGTGACAGCTGCCAAATATAAAAACCACCATAAATAGTAAATCAAACCCCCCGTTATCACCCCCTTAGTTAGGGAAAAATAATAAAATTAAAAAAATGTATTTACTTCCATTTTCCCATTAGGGTTAGGGCTAGGGCTAGGGTTAGGGCTAGGGTTAGGGCTGAGATTAGGGTTAGGGGTGTGTTGGGGTTAGGGTTGGAGTTAGAATTGGGGGTTTTCCACTGTTTGGGCACATCAGGTGCTCACCAAACGCAACATGGCATCTGATCTCAATTCCAGCCAATTCTGCGTTGAAAAAGTCAAATGGTGCTCCTTCCCTTCCAATCTCTGCCATGTGCCCAAACAGTGTTTTACCCCCACATATGGGGTATCAGCCTACTCAGGACAAATTGCAAAACAACTTTTGGCATCCATTTTCTCCTGTTGCCCTTAGGAAAATAAAAAATTGGGGCAAAAATATCATTTTTGTGGAAAAAAATATTATTTTTTTTTATTTTCACGCCCGGGCGTTATAAACTTCTGTGAAGCCCTTGGGGGTTCAAAGTTCTCACCACATATCTAGATAAGTTCCTTGGGGGGTCTAGTTTCCAAAATGGGGTCACTTGTGGGGGGTTTCCACTGTTTAGGTACATCAGGGGCTCTCCAAACGTGACATGGCGTCCGATCTGAATTCCAGCCAATTTTGCATTGAAAAAGTCAAACGGCGCTCCTTCCCTTCTGAGCTCTGCCATGCACCGAAACAGTGGTTCCCCCCCATATATCAGGTATCAGCGTACTCAGGACAAATTGCACAATAACTTTTGCAGTCCAATTTCTCCTGTTACTCTTGGTAAAATAAAAAAAATTGAACCTGAAGTATTTTTTTGTGAAAAAAAGTTAAATGTTCATTTTTTTTAAATATTCAAAAAATTCCTGTGAAGCACCTGAAGGGTTAATAAACTTCTTGAATGTGGTTTTGAGCACCTTAAGAGGTGCAGTTTTTAGAATGGTGTCACTTTTGGGTATTTTCTATCATATAGACCCCTCAAAGTGGCTTCAAATGTGATGTGGTCCATAAAAATAAAGTGGTGTTGCAAAAATGAGAAATCGCTGGTCAACTTTTAACCCTTATAACTTCCTAACAAAAAAAAAATTTTGGTTCCAAAATTGTGCTGATGTAAAGTAAATATGTGGGAAATGTTACTTATTTAGTTTTTTGTGTGCCGTATCTCTGTGATTTAAGAGCATAAAAATTCAAAGTTGGAAAATTGCGAAATTTTCAAAATTTTTTGCCAAATTTCTGCTTTTTTCACAAATAAACACAAGTTATTTGAATGAAATTTTACCACTAACATAAAGTACAATATGTCTCGAGAAAACAGTGTCAGAATCACCGAGATCCATGGAAGCGTTTCAGAGTTATTACCTCATAAAGGGACAGTGGTCAGAATTGTAAAAATTGGCCCGGGAGTTAACATACAAACCACCCTTGGTAGTGAAGGGGTTAATGAGCGGTACCACGTGTGACCGCGCACTCACACAGGAAGAACAGATATCAGTGCAGGACCATCGGAGCTGCAGCAGGAGGAGGTGAGTATGATGGGGGACAATGGGGAGGGGCGACCCCGGACGTAAGAAAAAAAACCTTGCTCAGGTGCCGCCCCCCGTAGAGTCCCGCCCTAGGCACATGCCCACGAGTGCCTAATGGCAAATGCGGCCCTGGGTTAGAGCTGAGATTAGGGTTAGGGGTGTGTTGGGGTTAGGGTTGGAGTTAGAATTGGGGGGTTTCCAATGTTTAGGCACATCAGGGGCTCTTTAAACGCAACATGGCATCTGATCTCAATTCCAGCCAATTCTGTGTTGAAAAAGTCAAACAGTGCTCCTTCCATTCTAAGCTCTGTCATGCCCCCAAACAGTGGTTTACCGCCACATATAGGGTATCAGCCTACTCAGGACAAATTGCACAACAACTTTTGGGGTCCAATTTCTCCTGTTATCCTTGGGAAAATAAAAAATTGGGGGCAAAAATATCATTTCTGTGGAAAAAAATATGATTTTTTTATTTTTATGGCTCTACGTTATAAACTTCTGTGAAGCACTTGGGAGATCAAAGTGCTCACCACACATCTAGATAAGTTCCTTGGGGGGTCGTTTCCAAAATGGGGTCACTTGTGGGGGGTTTCCACAGTTTAGGCACATCAGGGGCTCTCCAAAGGCAACATGACATCGGCAGACCATTCCATCAAAGTCTGGATTCCAAAACGTCACTACTTCCCTTCCGAGCCCCGACGTGTGCCCATACAGTAGTTTTCTCCTACATATGGGAAATCAGCGTACTCAGGACAAATTGGACAACAACTTTTGGGGTCCAATTTATCCTGTTACCCTTGGGAAAATAAAAAAATTGGGGACTAAAAGATCATGTTTGTGGAAAAAATATGATCTTTTTATTTTCACGCCGGGGCGTTATAAATTTCTGTGAAGCACTTTGGGTTTCAAAGTGCTCAACACACATCTAGGTAAGTTCCCTGGGGTTCTAGTTTCCAAAATGGGGTCACTTGTGGGGGGTTTCCACAGTTTAGGCACATCAGGGGCTCTCTAAAGGCAACATGACACCCGCAGACCATTCCATCAAAGTCTGGATTCCAAAACATCACTACTTCCCTTCCGATCCCCGACGTGTGCCCATACAGTAGTTTTTCCCCACATATGGGCTTTCAGCGTACTTAAAACAAATTGGACAACAACTCTTGGGGTCCAATTTCTCCTGTTACCCTGGGGAACATAAAAAAATTGGGGACTAAAAGATCATGTTTGTGGAAAAAATGTGATCTTTTTATTTTCACTCTGGGACGTTATAAACTTCTGTGAAGCACTTGACGGTTCAAGGTGCCCACCACACATCTAGATAAGTTCCTTGGGGGGTCTAGTTTCCAAAATGGGGTCACTTGTGGGCGGTTTCCACAGTTTAGGCACATCAGGGGCTCTCCAAAGGCAACATGACACCCGCAGACCATTCCATCAAAGTCTGCATTCCAAAACGTTACTACTGCCCTTCCGAGCCCCGATGTGTGCCCATACAGTAGTTTTCTCCTTCTCCCACATATTGGATATCAGCGTACTCCAGACAAATTGGACAACAACTTTTGGGGTCCAATTTCTCCTGTTACCCTTGGGAAAATAAAAAAAATTGGGGACGAAAAGATCATGTTTGTGGATTTTTTTATTTTCACTCCAGGGCGTTATAAACTTCTGTGAAGCACTTGGGGGTTCAAAGTTCTTACCACACATCTAGATAAAATCCTTGGGTGGTCTAGTTTCCAAAATGGTGTCTTTTGTTGGGGGGTTTCCACTGTTTAGGCACATCAGGGGCTTTCCAAACGCAACATGGCGTCCGTTCTCATATCCAGCCAAAAAAGTCAAATGGCGCTGCTTCCCTTCCGAGTTCTGCCATGTGCCCAAATAGTCGTTTACCACCACATATGGGGTATCAGCATACTCAGGACAAATTGCACAATAACTTTTGGGGTCCTGTTACCCTTGGGAAAATAAAAATTAGGGGTGAAGAGTTCTATGGAGCTATGGAGGGTGGGGTTGTTGCTATAGAGGTCATATTTGGAGTAAAGTAGGAGGTTACAACTAGTTCTCATTTCAATGCCATAACACCCCCCCCTTGGACGTTCTGTTCAGAATATCTAGAAAACCGTGCAAACTATTGACAGAAGGTAAATTACTTATTGTCATAATTCTGCAGCCCAGATATGTACTGAGATTATGTGAAAAGCCCTGACAACCCCTTTAACATGTAAACCACCCTTGGGGGTAAAGGGGTTAAAGATAAGGTAATTAGGATGCATGCAGACGTAGGCGGAGCTGAAGGAAGAGGTGCCGCCCTGGGCGGGGCTTAATGGAGAAAGAAAGAAGGAATTAGGCTGCCATCTGCAACGCTACACAACGCTAGTGTGAAGCCAGCTTAACCCCTTAGCGACAGAGCCAGTTTGCAGCTTAATGACCAGGCCAATTTTTACAATTCTGACCACTGTCCCTTTATGAGGTTATAACTCTGGAACGCTTTAATGGATCCTGCTGATTCTGAGATTGTTTTTTCGTGACATATTGTACTTCATGTTAGTGGTAAAATTTCTTCGATAAGTCTTGTGTTTATTTATGAAAAAAACAGAAATATGGCAAAAAATTTTAAAATTTTGCAATTTAAAATTTTTATGCCCTTAAATCAGAGAGATGTGTCACATAAATTTCTTAATAAATAACATTTCCCACATGTCTACTTTACATCAGCACAATTTTGGATGCAAAATTTTTTTTTGTTAGGAAGTTATAAGGGTTAAAAGTTGACCAGTGATTTCTCATTTTTACAACAAAATTTACAAAGCCATTTTTTTTTGGGACCACATCATATTTAAAGTCATTTTGAGGGGTGTACATGACAGAAAATACCCAAAAGTGGCACTATTCTAAAATCTAGACCCCTCAAGGTGCTCAAAACCACATTCAAGAAGTTTATTAACCCTTTAAGTGCTTCACAGGAACGAAAGCAATGTGGATGGAAAAAATTAACATTTAACTTTTTTTTGGAAAAAAATTACTTCAGAACCAATTTTTTTTATTTTCACAAGTGTTAAAAGAGAAAATCAACCACAAAATTTGTTGTACAATTTCTCCTGAATACGCCGATACCCCATATGTGGGGGTAAACCCCTTTTTCAGCACACGGCAGAGCTCTCAAGGGATGGAGCACCGTTTGACTTTTTCAACGCAGAATTGGCTGGAATTAAGATCGGATGCCATGTTGCGTTCGGAGAGCCCTTAATGTGCCTAAACAGTGGAAAACTCCAACAAGTGACCCCATTTTGGAAACTAGACCCATTAAGGAACTTATCTAGATGTGTGGTGAGCACTTTGAACCTTCAAGTGCTTCACAGAAGTTTATAACGTAGAGCCGTGAAAATAAGAAATCCATTTTTTTTTCCACAAAAATGATCTTTTCGCCATCAAATTTTTATTTTTACAAGGGTAACAGGAGAAATCATACCCCCACAGCTTTTATGCGATTTGTCCTGAGTACGCTGATACCCCATATGTGGGGAGGAACCACTGTTTGGGTGCATGGGAGAGCTTGGAAGGGAAGGAGTGCCATTTTGGAATGCAGACTTTGATGGAATGGTCTGCGGGCATCATGTTGCGTTTTCAGAGCCCCTGATGGGCCTAAACAGTGGAAACCCCCAACAAGTGACTCCATTTTGGAAACTAGACCCATGAAGGAGCTTATCTAGATGTGTGGTGAGCACTTTGAACCTTCAAGTGCTTCACAGAAGTTTATAACGTAGAGCCGTGAAAATAAGAAATCCATTTTTTTTTCCACAAAAATGATCTTTTCACCCCCAAATTTTTATTTTTACAAGGGTAACAGGAGAAATCATACCCCCCACAGTTATTATGCAATTTGTCCTGAGTACGCTGATACCCCATATGTGGGGAGGAACCACTGTTTGGGTGCATGGGAGAGCTTGGAAGGGAAGGAGTGCCATTTTGGAATGCAGACTTTGATGGAATGGTCTGCGGGCATCATGTTGCGTTTGCAGAGCCCCTGATGGGCCTAAACAGTGGAAACCCCCAACAAGTGACTCCATTTTGGAAACTAGACCCATGAAGGAACTTATCTAGATGTGTGGTGAGCACTTTGAACCTTCAAGTGCTTCACAGAAGTTTATAACGTAGAGCCGTGAAAATAAGAAATCCATTTTTTTTTCCACAAAAATGATCTTTTCACCCCCAAATTTTTATTTTTACAAGGGTAACAGGAGAAATCATACCCCCACAGTTATTATGCGATTTGTCCTGAGTACGCTGATACCCCATATGTGGGGAGGAACCACTGTTTGGGCGCATGGGAGAGCTCGGAAGGGAAGGAGTGCCATTTTGGAATGCAGACTTTGATGGAATGGTCTGCGGGCATCATGTTGCGTTTGCAGAGCCCCTGATGGGCCTAAACAGTGGAAACTCCCAACAAGTGACTCCATTTTGGAAACTAGACCCATGAAGGAGCTTATCTAGATGTGTGGTGAGCACTTTGAACCTTCAAGTGCTTCACAGAAGTTTATAACGTAGAGCCGTGAAAATAAGAAATCCATTTTTTTTCCACAAAAATGATCTTTTCGCGCCCAAATTTTTATTTTTACAAGGGTAACAGGAGAAATCATACCCCCACAGTTATTATGCGATTTGTCCTGAGTACACTGATACCCCATATGTGGGGGGGAACCACTGTTTGGGCGCATGGGAGAGCTCGGAAGGGAAGGAGTGCCATTTTGGAATGCAGACTTTGATGGAATGGTCTGCGGGCATCATGTTGCGTTTGCAGAGCCCCTGATGGGCCTAAACAGTGGAAACCCCCCACAAGTGACCCCATTTTGGAAACTAGACCTCCTAAGGAACTTATCTAGATGTGTGGTGAGCACTTTGAACCCTCAAGCGCGTCACAGAAGTTTATAAACGCAGAGCCGTGAAAATAAAAAGTCTTTTTTATTTCCACAAAAGTGATTTTTTAGACCCCAATTTTTAGACCCCCAAAGTTGGTAAATAGTGGAAACCCCTCAATTCTTGCTCCAACCCTAACCCCAACACACCCCTAACCCTAATCCCAACCCTAATCCTAGTTCGCCCTAACCCTAGCCCAACCCTAGCCCTAACCCTAGCCCAACCCTAACCCTTAACCCTAGCCCAACCCTAACCCTTAACCCTAGCCCAACCCTAACCCTAGCCCAACCCTAACCCTTAACCCTAGCCCAACCCTAACCCTAGCCCTAACCCTAGCCTAACCCTAACCCTAGCCTAACCCTAGCCTAACCCTAACCCTAGCCTAACCCTAACCCTAGCCTAACCCTAACCCTAGCCTAACCCTAACCCTAACCCTAGCCTAACCCTAACCCTAGCCTAACCCTAGCCTAACCCTAGCCTAACCCTAACCCTAGCCTAACCCTAACCCTAGCCTAACCCTAGCCTAACCCTAACCCTAACCCTAGCCTAACCCTAACCCTAGCCTAACCCTAGCCTAACCCTAGCCTAACCCTAACCCTAGCCTAACCCTAGCCTAACCCTAACCCTAGCCTAACCCTAACCCTAACCCTAGCCTAACCCTAACCCTAACCCTAGCCTAACCCTAGCCTAACCCTAACCCTAGCCTAACCCTAACCCTAACCCTAGCCTAACCCTAACCCTTATGGAAAACTGAAAAAAAAAATATTTTTTTTATTTCATTATGTGTGCCTATATAAGGGGGTGATAAACGGGGGGGTTATGTACTATTTTTATTATTTTGATCACTATGATCGTTTATCATAGTGATCAAAATAATGAATGGAATCTGCCAGCCGGAGCCAGCAGATTCCCGGCGGGCGCACTGCGCTTGCGCCCGCCATTTTCAAGATGGCGGCGCCCATCGGATGACGCCGGCGGGCGCGGGACCACCGGGAGGGGACGGAGGACAAGGGAGAGGTACCGGGAGGGGACCGGGGGGATCGGGGACCCTATTTCTCTATCCTCTGATGTGCGATCACATCAGAGGAAAGAGAAATTAAATGTAAAATCGCGGCTTTTTTTTTTTTTTTGCGGTCGCCGTTATAGGGTTAATAACGGCGATCGCAAAAGCGGGGGTCGGTAAAAACCTACCGATTCATGTTCTCTGGGGTCTCGGCTACCCCTGGCAGCTGAGACCCCGGAGAAAATCCGACACTGGGGGGCGCTATTCACTTAAATCACAGCGCCGTGAATTAACGGCGCTGTGGTTTAAGTACCCTTAATTACCGCCGTTAAAAGGCGTATCGGCGGTCGTTAAGGGGTTAAAAACATTTTTTGTTTACTTTTTACCTGGGAGACTAGAAGCTTCAGTTGTCTGATCGGCTCTGCTACATACAGGCAATGATCAGATCGACTGTGTGTAGCCGAAATGCTCACTTGCTATGAGCGCCAACCACCGTGGGCAGAGAGATTGTCAGAGATCGACAGCGGCATTTATCTAGTTATCAGCCGTGGGTGGATCACGATTCCACCCGAGGCTGTTGTGGGCACATGTCAGCTGTATATATCAACTGTCATGTGCCCGGAAAGGGGAAGTCAGACATCAGCATACTATTGTGGCCGATGTCGGAAAGGGGTTAATATATGCAGTTTAATGACATTTTATTGTCAGCATTACAGCTTTATTTTATGGTGTATTTAAGGCTGTAATATACTGTATGTGTAGAAATATGCACACAAGTTGGCTGTGTCAGAACTAAAATGTGCGGCTACTACGACGTTGCACTGTATAGGCTGCATTCTAGGTGAAGCCTATTTTAAATAAATAATTAAAAAAACAGTGTGGGGACCCCTAACTTCTTGATAACCAACCTTGCTGTAGCTGACAGCTGAGGGCTGCAGCCCCAGCTGTGAGTTTTGCCTGGCTGGTTAAAGAAAATAGGGGGGGACCCACGCCGGGTTTTTCATTCATTTATTTAGTTATATTGCAGGCTGCGGGTGAGGAATACCCCGATCATCCACTCCTACTGTCACTGTTATTAGTGGCAGCGGTTGTCGGATGATGGGAGTAATAGTCCCAAAAGCCCCCACCTGCTGTCATCGTTCAGACTTTAATATAACTCTCATCATCCTCTTCTGCTCGTGCCGATCGCTAGCAGAGCAGGGGAGAATAATGAGAGCCGTCTTCCACAGGCGTGACATCAATGTGTGTTCTCCGTGTGCACCTGTGCGGGACGTTTTGCCACCCATGCTGACGGTAAAAAACGGACATGTCTACGTGTGGTGCACACAGACACACGGTCCGCGGAAAAACGCTGACATGTGCACAGACCCATGTCAGTGTCTCCGGTACGTGTGAAAACTGTCACCACACGTATCGGAGAGATGGATGTGTGAAAGAGGCCTTAGTGACTGGACGAGCCTGCGCCACCCAGAGCTCCTGGTCCCAATGTCTTCCCCATCACCAGTGCTACTTGCAGAATGAATATGGCTACACCTAGTGACAGGAGAAGACATAGCAGAATGTAATAATTCTGCTGTAAATGTGAACAATTTTAACTGTTTACACCTTCCTGACCAGGCCAATTATTTCAATTCTGACCAGTGTCACTTTATGTGGTAATAACTCTGAAACGCTTCAATGGATCCCACCAATTCTGAGACTTTGTTCTCGTGTCATATTGTACTTCATGATAATAGTAAAATTTGTTCTATACGACTTGAGTTTATTTGTAAAAATATAGGAAACTAGCTGAAGAGCCCGGCATTGCCTGAGCATAGTAACTAACTGTGGTTAGTTATAACAAATTATAATGATTATATTGCACATGAAAACATTTCACATCACATATTCAACACTACAGATTTGCAACATAAATTAACTAAACGATTACCCAAGTATTGATAGTATTTTTTTTAAGCTCATTCAAGAGCCTTCTGATAAACAACATTTTTGTTTTTTCCTTTCAGTGCAAAGATGAACAGATTTTTGGCAGTTCCAACTCTTGAACAGATCACGTAAAGATGACCATGAGAAAATCATGGATATTGCAAGTCGATCCCTACTTCTTTCAAGGACTGTCCCTGAGCCTTGTTAATGGACATTGCAAATAGCAGTCAAAGTGGAAACCGGAGGCATTTAAAATCAAAAGGCAAATTAGATGTAATGAGTGGAATTCTTGGAATGAAAATGTCCTCTCCTTTAGCACATCCTGTTGCTGAGCTGTGTATCTAATCCTATCCTGTGTGATACTGTCTGCTGAGCTGTGTATCTAATCCTGTCCTGTGTGATACTGTTTGCTGAGCTGTGTAACTAACCCTATCCTGTGGGATACTGTCTCCTGAGCTGTGAATCTAATCCTATCCTGTGTGATACTGTCTGCTGAGCCATGTATCTAATCCTGTCCTATGTGTTACTGTCTGCTGAGCCGTATATCTAATCCTATCATGTGTGATACAGTCTACTGAGCCGTGTATCTAATTCTATCCTGTGTGATACAATCTGCTGATCTGTGTATCTAATCCTATCCTGTGTGATACAGTCTGCTGAGCTGTGTATCTAATCCTAACCTGTCTTACTGTCTGCTGAGCTGTGCATCTAATCCCATCCTGTGTGATACTGTCTGCTAAGCCATGCATCTAATCCTATCCTGTGTGATAATGACTGCTGAACTGTGTAACTAATTCTATTCTATGTGATACTGTCTGCTGAGCCATGTATCTAATCTTATCCTGTGTGATACAGTCTGCTGAGCAGTGTATCTAATCCTATCCTGTGTGATACTGACTGCTGAACTGTGTATCTAATCCTATCCTGCATGATACTGTCTGCTGAGCCGTGTATCTGATCCTATCCTGTGTGATAGTCTGCTGAGCCGTGTATCTAATCCTATCCTGTGTGATACTGACTGCTGAGTCGTGTATCTAATCCTATCCTGTGTGATACTGACTGCTGAGCTGTGTAACTAATCTTATCCTGTGTGATACAGTCTGCTGAGCCGTGTATCTAATCCTATCCTGCGTGATACTGTCTATTGAGCCGTGTATCCGATCTTATCCTGTGTTACTGACTGCTGAGCTGTGTATCTAATCCTATCCTGTGTGATACTGTCTGCTGAGCCGTGTATCTAATCCTATCCTGCATGATATTGTCTGCTGAGCCGTGTATCTGATCCTATCCTGTGTGATAGTCTGCTGAGCCGTGTATTTAATCCTATCCTGTGTGATACTGTCTGCTGAGCCATGTATCTAATCCTATCCTGTGTGATGGTGTCTGCAGAACCGTGTATATGATCCTATCCTGTGTTACTGACTGCTGAGCCATGTATCTAATCCTATCCTTTGTGATACTGACTGCTGAGCCGTGTATCTAATCCTATCCTGTGTAATACAGTCTGTTGAGCCGTGTATCTAATCCTATCCTGTGTGATACGGACTGCTGAGCCATGTATCTAATCCTATCCTGTGTGGTACTGGGCTACCCCTGCAGTCTGTGTCAGAGGGTGGTCTGTGTCGGCACGGTAATAAATTGTGTTATTTCCAGCTTTACAGAAGGACAATAACACCATAGAAATGATAAGAATAATAGGCCTCAGTTACCACAACTGTCTACAAGGAAAACTGTTGCTCATAGCAACCAATCAGCTCAGTTTCTTTTAAACAGCTCTGGTGAAATGAAAGATGCTTAGTGATTGGTTGCTATGTGGAGTGGGCGTGGCCGATGCACACACACATACACACACATACATACAGTACATACACTCATTTTTATATATTGTGGCAGGGCTAAGGGTCGTGTAATCGATGGGAGATATGTGCCTCATAAATGGCTTGTCTCTATAATGTAAGGCATAAGTAAAGCGTACCAGATATTATTATTGTTGTTGTTTGAAGGACCTGTGGTGAGGTCACAGTCAGGTGACCAGTCAGCTGCTGGGTTCGTGGGTGTGGCTACAGCCTTATAATGTGGCCTGCTCCTGAACCAGGGAGCTGTGTGTGGGGAGGACTAAGGGCCCCGTCTCACTAAGCAATCTCGGTAGCGAGATCACTGCTGAGTCACAACTTTTGTGACTTAACAGCGATCTCACCAGCGAGATTGCTGTGTGTGAAAGCGATCAGCGAGCGGCCCCCCTGCTGGTATCGCTGATCGCTGCAAGAAATCTCTGGACATTTCTTTGGTCGCTGGTCTCCCGCTGGCCAGCACGCATCGCTGTGTGTGACAGCGGGAGACCAGCGATCAGGTGTAAAAAATAATAAAAAAAAATAAAAAATATAGTTATTCTCACCTTCCAACGTCCCGTTCAGCCATCCCGCCTCTCTCCACGCTCCGGTCCCAGTGATCCTTTGCACGAATGACCGCGAGACTTTGTTATCCCGCGAGACCGTGACATCTCGCAGTCATTCATGCAAAGGATCACTGGGACCGGAGCGTGGAGAGAGGCCGGAAGACTGCGCAGGACATCGGATGGTGAGAATAACTATATTTTTTATTTTGATTCTATTTTTTACAGGATGGCCAGCGATGCCGGGCGCTCGGCATCGCTGTGCTGATCGCTGGTGAAGCTGTCTGTGTGACAGCTCACCAGCGATCACATAGCGACTTACTAGCGATCCTGACACCTTGATATCGGTGTCGGGATCGCTGGTAAGTCGCTTAGTGAGACGGGGCCTTAAGCCTCCCATGTGTGCTGAGACTCCTGTTCTGAGTCTACAACCACGAACGTTTGTGTTCTTTTGCCTGAGCTAAAGGTTTCTTTTTGGTGTTATGCTGCCTTGTGCGCTTATGACGTGAATAAACCACATGAACTTTGGAAGAACCTGTCTCATATTGGTCTCCCGCTGCACCTTAGTGAGTCACATCCCTACAATTGGTGGTACACGTGCGGGCAGCGGTCCCAGCAGAGACTTGAGACAGTTGCTGCATGTCCTGGGTGAAGTTTGCAGCGGGGCAACAAGCACTGCCTGGAATAATGGAGGACCTGCTGAAACACCTGGTCCAGTCCCAGGCACTGCTACAGGAAACCAACAAGCTGTTGTTACAGCAGATCCAGCAAAGCCAGCAGGAGCAATGGCAGCAGTTCCAGCAGAGCCAGCAGGAACAACGGCAGCAGATGCAGCTTCTGGCAACCGCCATCCAGGAGGGCAGGACGAGCGCCCCAACCCCAGGTCGGGCTGATGCCGCCGACGTCGGGAAGGCGGTAAGATGCGCATTACAAAAAATGACTCCTGAGGATGATGTTGAGGCTTTCCTGACGGTGTTTGAAAGGGTGGCTGAGAGGGAAAAACCTCAGCCAGAGCGGTGGGCGGAGGTACTGGCCCCATACCTAACTGGGGAGCCCCAGAAGGCGTACTTTGACCTGACGGTACAAGATGCCAGAGAGTATCCCAAATTAAAAGCGGAAATTCTCGCCCGCTTGGGGGTAACAATGACTACCAGGGCACAGAGAGTTCATCGGTGGGCCTATCACCGGGACAAACCCCCGTGCTCCCAAATGTTTGACCTGTTGCACCTGGTCCAGAAATGGCTGCAGCCAGAGTCGGCTTCCCCTGCACAGATGGTAGAGCGAGTTGTGATGGATCAGTTTGTGCATTCTCTGCCGAGACCTCTACAGACTTGGGTTGCCCAGGGTGATCCCCAAAATGCGGATGAACTGGTTGGGCTGGTCGAGAGATACCAGGGGATGGAAGGTTCCTTGGGGAAGCAGCTCATTCTGTATTGGGGGTCCCAGCAGGGGGCGGAGTCACAAAAAGGGGTGGTGCGTCCAAGGTCAAAAGGGGCGGGGGAGGCGGTGCCCAAGGTCCCCTTGGGTGTTATTTGCTGGAAGTGTCATGGGCCAGGACATATAGCGGCCCGTTGTCCCCTGACCACCGAGCAGATGGACTACAGCATGGGACACCGTAGTTCATACTACGCATATCCAGCTTGCAGTGTGAACTCGCTACCTAACAAGGGGCCACAAGCGTGTCCCGTGAAGGTGAACGGTCGAGCAGTAATGGCGCTTCTGGACTCCGGGAGCTTGTTGACCCTTGTGAGGGCCAGTTTTCCTCTAAACATACTCCCGAGTAGAAAGATTGGTGTTCGGTGCATACATGGCGATGCAAAGGACTACCATATGGCTAGGGTGAATATTGAAATGGCGCATGGCACCGAGTCGCATGAAGTTGGCGTTGTTCGAGACTTGTTGCATCCTATAATTATTGGCTGGGATTTCTGTCTATTTTGGGATCTGTGGGGGATGGGTTCTGAGTGTGCTAGCAAGAGCAGGGAACCAATCCACCCCACTGAGGTATCGCCACCACCAGAGGCAGACGAGTTTCCTTTATGTGTCCTTGTTGGGGATGAAGAGGAAGGGTCCCCTGTACCTGACATCCCGGAGTTAGGGGTGGCCGGGGAGAATTTTGGGACTGCCCAACATAGGGACCCCACACTAAGGGAATCCTTTAACAATGTCACCGTCATTAATGGGGTTGCACAAGAGCCGGGAGCAGACACAAGGTTTCCCCATTTTATGTTGAGTGGGGAATTGTTGTACCGGGTCATGAAAATAAGGGAGGAGGTGGCAGAGCAGTTAATAGTACCAGGCCCCTATAGACGAAAAGTGTTGGACATGGCCCATTCACACATCTTGGGAGGACACCTGGGGGTGGAAAAAACCCAGGAACGGATTGTACAGAGGTTCTATTGGCCTGGGTGTCACCGGGAAATAGTAAACTATTGCAGGTCCTGCCCGACATGTCAGTTAACTGCCCCCACATCTCATTTTCGGAACCCTCTTGTGCCACTGCCCATTATTGAGGTGCCATTTGAGAGAATTGCCATGGACTTGGTTGGTCCCTTAGTTAAATCAGCTCGGGGCCATCAGTATATATTAGTCATCCTGGACTATGCCACACGCTATTCTGAGGCCATTCCCCTGAGAAACTCCTCCGCGAAGAGTATAGCCCGTGAGCTGGTCCATGTGTTTTCCCAGACGGGTTTGCCGAAGGAGATCCTGACCGACCAGGGGACACCTTTTATGAGCAAGGTGATGAGAGAATTGTGCAGAGTCTTGCAAATTTCCCAGTTGAGGACTTCAGTGTACCATCCACAGTCAGATGGCCTTGTTGAGAGGTTTAACAAGACCCTGAAGAGCATGCTGAGAAAAGTCATAGAGGAAGATGGTAGAGACTGGGATTGTCTCTTACCGTATTTACTGTTTTCTATCCGTGAAGTTCCCCAGGCCTCCACGGGGTTCTCCCCCTTCGAGCTTCTGTACGGCCGGCATCCGCGAGGTCTCCTAGATATAGCCAAGGAAACCTGGGAAGCCGAAGTCACGCCCCACAGAAGCGTCATTGAGCATGTGGCACTGATGCAGCAGAGGGTTGCGAAGGTGATGCCCATTGTTAAAGAACATCTCCGCCAGGCACAAGAGGCTCAGGCCAGGGTCTACAACCGGTCAGCCAGAGTGAGGCAATTCAATCCGGGAGACCGAGTTCTCGTGCTAATCCCGACGGTGGAAAGTAAGTTCTTGGCCAAGTGGCAAGGGTCATATGAGGTGGTGGAGAAGCTGGGAGACGTAAACTACAAGATCCACCAACCCGGAAGACGGAAGCCATACCAGGTTTACCATGTTAACCTTATCAAGCCGTGGCAAGATAGAGAGCCAGCAGTAACTCTGTGCTTGCTGGGCAACCTAGAAGGAAAGGTTGGAGCCGTTACCATAGCGGAGACTCCATCGAAGGCCCAGAAACAGCCGTGCCGGGAGTTACTCCAGAAAAATAGCAACCTGTTCTCAGAGTTGCCGGGGTGCACGAAGGTGGTGGAGCACGAAATTCTGACCGAGCCACATGTGCGGGTGAACATGAAACCATATCGTATTCCTGAGGCCCGGCGAGAGGTAATCTCCAAGGAGGTGCAGCGTATGTTGAAGCTCGGGGTCATTGAGGAATCCAAGAGCGGCTGGTCGAGCCCGATTGTCCTGGTTCCAAAACCTGATGGTGAATGGAGGTTCTGCAACGATTACCGGAAGCTGAATGAGGTCTCCAAGTTCGACGCTTATCCCATGCCACGAGTTGATGAGCTCATCGAGAGACTCGGACCTGCCAGGTACATAACCACTTTGGATCTGACCAAGGGATATTGGCAGATCCCCATGGCACAGGAAGCCAAGGAGAAGACGGCATTCTCCACACCAGACGGGTGCTTCCAATATGTCCGGATGCCGTTTGGCCTACAGGGAGCTCCGGCAACCTTCCAGAGGGCGATGGATAGAATCCTTGCACCGCATAAGCTATACGCTGCCGCATACCTAGATGATATCGTCATCTTTACCCCGGACTGGGAGATTTACCTGGAAAAGGTCCAAGCAGTGTTTGATGCTCTAAGAGAGGCGGGGTTTACATTAAACCCGAAGAAGTGTGCCTTGGGGAGAGAAGAAGCCAAGTACCTCGGATATGTAGTGGGGCGTGGCGAGATCAAACCCCAAATCAATAAAGTGGAGGCAATTCAAACATGACCGAGACCTCTGTCAAAGAAGCAAGTTAAAGCCTTCCTGGGGATTGTGGGATATTACAGGAGGTTCATCCCAAACTTCGCCACAATGGCTGCACCTTTAACTGATCTGCTTAAAGGGACAAAGTCAGTGATGGTCAGCTGGTCCGAAGAAGCAGAGTCAGCCTTCCAAGAAATGAAGGGAGCTCTTTGTAAGCAACCCGTTTTGGTGGCCCCAGACTTTAAACGTGAATTTGTCCTCCAGACAGATGCCTCAGATGTCGGGGTAGGAGCTGTCCTTTCCCAAGAGATACGTGGGGAGGAGCATCCTGTTCTCTACTTGAGTAGGAAGTTGACTTCTTGTGAGAGAAATTACACAGTTGTAGAGAAGGAGTGTTTGGCCATAAAATGGGCAGTGGACACATTACGGTACTACCTGGTGGGACGGAAGTTTAGGTTAATATCCGACCATGCCCCACTCAGCTGGATGTGGGAAACAAAGGGCAAGAATGCTAGGGTCACCCGCTGGTTCTTAGCCCTACAAGACTTCAGCTTCCATGTAGAGCATAGGGCCGGGAAGCTACATGGGAACGCCGATGCCCTCTCCAGAATCCCTTGCCTGGTAGGTGAAAGTGCCAAGCCCCACGGCTTTAGGCAGAGGGGGGAGGTATGTGGCAGGGCTAAGGGTCGTGTGATCGATGGGAGATATGTGCCTCATAAATGGCTTGTCTCTATAATGTAAGGCATAAGTAAAGCGTACCAGATATTATTATTGTTGTTGTTTGAAGGTCCTGTGGTGAGGTCACAGTCAGGTAACCAGTCAGCTGCTGGGTTCATGGGTGTAGCTACAGCCTTATAATGTGGCCTGCTCCTGAACCAGGGAGCTGTGTGTGGGGAGGACTAAGCCTCCCATGTGTGCTGAGACTCCTGTTCTGAGTCTACAACCACGAACGTTTGTGTTCTTTTGCCTGAGCTAAAGGTTTCTTTTTGGTGTTATGCTGCCTTGTGCGTTTATGACGTGAATAAACCACATGAACTTTGGAAGAACCTGTCTCATATTGGTCTCCCGCTGCACCTTAGTGAGTCACATCCCTACAATATATAGATGTACTAGGTGAAGAAACCGGCGCTGCCCGAGCATAGTAACTAACTACGGTTAGTTATAACAAATTATAATGATTATATCTATATACATAAAGTGTAGAGCCCTACCCACTCCGCACAGCCACATTCACTATAATATGCCACATCATCCCATCAGCCAGAGCCACCGGACTACTACCCCTAATATCCCACATCATCATGTCAAAGCCACCGGACTACTACCCCTAATATCCCACATCATCCCATCAGTCAAAGCCACCGGACAACTACCACTAATATCCCACATCATCCCGTCACAGCTGCCGGACTACTACCCCTAATATCCCACATCATCCCATCAGCCAGAGCCACCAGACTACTACCTCTAATGTCCCACATCATCCCGTCAGCCAGAGCCACCGGACTACTACCCATAATATCCCACATCATCCCGTCAGCCAGAGCCACCAGACTACTACCTCTAATATCCCACATAGTCCCATCAGCCTGGGGTCAGAATCAGAACGCTGAGTGGAACGGTCGTAACTTCCATACCGGGGATCCCTTTAAGAGAGGCCTGGGTTCAGTACCAAAGCGCAGAGTGCATTTGCCCTCACTTCCATACCGGGGATCCCTTTAAGAGGGGCCTGGGGTCAGAACCACAGAGCTGAGTGGAACGGTCCTAACTTCCATACCGATGATCCCTGTAAGAGAGGCCTGGGGTCAAAACCAAAGCACTGGATGGATTTGCTCTGACTTCCATACCAATGATCCCTTTAAGAGGGAAGATGTGCCTATAGAATAGAGGATGTGTGATGTGTGTATGGGCACGGGAGGGGGGATTCATTTCTGTCATGTACTCACTGCTCCTTTCTGGAGGGCAGACAATGGCTGGGAGCTTATGTTCTCAGGAATGCTGGATTTCTCCAACCATGTCAGTGTCTGCTGAGGTGTTGTCAAGTGGGAAAACTTGCTCATAGCAACCAATCACAGCTCAGCTTCTTTTAACCAGCTCTGGTGAAATGAAAGATGCTTCGTGATTGGTTGGTGATACACACACACACACACACACACACATTCAGTTTTATATATAGAGATTTAGCAAAAGATTAAAAAATGTAATGATTTTCAAAATTTCATTTTTATGCCTTTAAACCAGAAAGTTATGTCACACAAAATAGTTAATAAATAACATTTCCCACATGTATACTTTATATCAGAACAATTTTTGAAACTTTTTTTTTGTTAGGAAGTTAGACGGGTTAAAAAGTTGACGAGCAGTTTCTCATTTTTCCAACAAGATTTACAAAACCGTTCTTTTTAAGGACTACATCACATTTGAAGTGACTTTGAGGGGTCTATATGACAGAAAACACCAAAAAGTGACACCATTCTAAAAACTGCACCCCTTAAGGTGCTTAAAACCACATTCAAGAAGTTTATTAACCCTTTAGGTGCTACATTCGAACTGAAGCTATATGGAAGGAAAAAATGAACATTTAATTTGTTGCACAAAAAATTATTTTGGAACAAATTGTTTTTATTGTAACAAGGGTAACAGGAGAAGTGGACACCGAACTTTGTTTTGCAATTTCTACTTAGTACACAGAAACCCCATATGTTGGGAAAAAACGCTGTTTGGGCGTACAGCAGGGCTCAGAAGACTGACTTTTTGGATGCAAAATTGGCTAGAATTGAGAGCGGATGCCATGTCGTATTTGGAGAGCCCCTGATGTGCCTAAACAGTATAAACCTCCCACGATTGACCCCATTTTTTTAAACTAGACCCCTCAATGAACTTATCTAGATGTGTGGTGAGCACCTTGAACCCCCAGATGCTTCTTAAAAATGTATAATGTAGAGCCGTGAAAATAAAAAAATCTAATTTTTTCCACAAAAATGATCTTTTACTCCCCAAATTTATTTTTTTCACAAGGGTAACAGGATAAAATGGATCCCAAAGTTTGTTGTGCAATTTCTCCTGAGTACGCCAATACACCTTATATGGAGGAAAACCACTGTTTGGGCACACGGCAGGGCTCAGAAGGGAAGGAGCACTGTTTGACTTTTTGAACGCAAAATTGGCTGGAATTGAGAGCGGACACCAAGTTGTGTTTGGAGCACCCCTGGTGTGCATAAACAGTGGAAACCCCCATTTTGGAAACTAGACCCCCCAAGGAACTTATTTAGATATATGGTAAGCACCTTAAACACACAGGTGCTACACAGAAATGTTTAACGTTGAGCTGTGAAAATAAAAAAAAATCACATTTTTTTACACAAAAATGTTTTTTTTAGCCCCAATTTTTTATTTTCACAAGGGTAACAGGAAACAATGGACCCCAAAAATTGTTGTACAATTTTCCCTAAGTACACAGATATCCCATATTTGGTGGAAAACTACTGTTTGGGCGCACGCAGGGCTAGGAAGGGAAAGAGTGATGGTTTAGAGAGAAGACTTTGATGGAATGGTCTGCACACACCATGTTGCGATTGGAAGGCCCTGATGTGCCTAAACAGTGTTCCATTAAAAGGTATAGTAAAATATTTACAAAAATGTGAGTGTACTCAGCTTTGTGATATACTGTATATTGTGAGGCTGATGAAATTTTAACGTCGCTGACAGAGAATGACAGCAGCAGCAAAAGTGCCAACAGCAGCAATCAGAGCTCAGTTTCAGCCACTGCCGCAGGGGAAATATACTGGCTGTGTAACATAGCCTGATTCTACTGAATGTCCCTCTCTACATATGCTGACCTCAACACTGATGAACATATCTGGCATTTTGTGCAAATGGTTTAAAATACCACTAGATTTTCATTGTGATTGCTAAGTGGTCTTCACTTGGCTAATTTTTAACATCCTACCTTGTTGCCACCCTGTGTTTAATTTTCGATACTACATCAGCAGGTAGAATCATACATTTTACTAAATTATATTATTTATTTATAAAGCACCATTGGTTCCATGGTGCTGTACGCGAGATAGCAAGTTATGCTTGATATTTTCTGCAATGTCACAAATTATCTAAAAAGTATATTTTTCCGATTTTAGGATTTTTAAATGCTTTTTTTTGGTAAATTTTTTTGTAATTGAAAATGAGGTTAAAAATGTTTGTTTTGTAAAATTGTGACCCCATTTGGAGCTCTGGATGCAGGCTCCTAGTCCGTTATTGCAAACCAGACAATGTAACAGACGTTAAAGAGCAACTAATCGATTATAAAATTGACCAATTGTTTTATTAATTTTTACGCCCATTAATTATCTGTAGATCATAGAATCATAGAATCATAGAATCATAGAATCGTAGAGTTGGAAGGGACCTCCTGGGCCATCTGGTCCAACCCCCTGCTCAAAGCAGGATTCGCTAAATCATCCCAGTCAGATGTCTGTCCAGCCTCTGTTTGAAGACTTCCATTGAAGGAGAACTCACCACTTCTCGTGGCAGCCTGTTCCACTCATTGATCACTCTAACTGTCAAAAAGTTTTTTCTAATATCTAATCTGTGTCTCCTCCCATTCAGTTTCATCCCATTGCTTCTAGTCTTTCCTTGTGCAAATGAGAATAAAGTTGATCCTTCTACAATGTGACAGCCCTTTAGATATTTGTAGACAGCTATTAAGTCTCCTCTCAGTCTTCTCTTTTGCAAACTAAACATTCCCAAATCCTGCAACCTTTCCCAATAAGACAGGGTTTGCAGACCGGTCACCATTCTGGTCGCTCTTTTCTGAACTTGCTCCAGTTTGTTGATGTCTTTTTTAAAATGTGGTGCCCAAAACTGGACACAATATTCCAGATGAGGTCTGACCAAAGAGGAGTAGAGGGAAATAATGACTTCACGTGATCTAGACTGTATGCTTCTGTTAATACATCCTAGAATTGCATTTGCCTTTTTTGCTGCTGCATCACACTGTTGACTCATATTCAGTCTGTGATCTATTAGTATACCCAAGTCTTTTTCACATGTGCTGTCACTTAGCCCTATTCCTCCCATTCTGTATGTGCTTTTTCATTTTTATTGCCCAGATGTAGTACTTTGCATTTCTCCCTGTTAAAAACCATTCTGTTAGTTGCTGCCCACTTCTCCAGTTTATTTAAATCTTTTTGAATCCTCTCTCTCTCTTCTCTAGTATTAGCTATCCCTCCTAGCTTTGTGTCATCAGCAAATTTAATCAGTTTACCCTCAATTCCTTCATCTAAATCGTTGATAAAGATGTTGAACAATACAGGGGGTCCGGGTTCTAAGACTCCCATTAATCAGTCAAAAGAATGCTGAGAAATACGCAGGTGCTCAGAGTAGAGGACAGATTCAATTATAAGCCTATGGCTCCGATTCATTAAGGCTGACATTTCATACGCCAGTGTTAATGATGGGCGTGTAGGAGTAAGACGCACCTAAATCTTTAAGGAGAGCACACCACTTAATGAATTACGCTCTTCTTATCAGCTGCATGCACCTCTGTGCTGGAGTAACATTTCTGGGGTAATGTACGCTGGGCAGGTGTTATACACCATCCCTTGCCATTTCCTCCCTTTTCTGCTCATTTTGCAGAGTTGGACGAAAGTGTTGTGGAGACATCAAGAGATGTAATATTTTTTTCACAATTTTGCAACTTTTAAAAATATTTTATGCCAGAATACTGGCTTAAACACTATGATGAAACGGGACCTAAGACTTTTTATTCAGTCCTTACCTTGTCCTGGTCGTTCATTCAATCAGGAGCTTTGGACTTCTGCCTATCCTGAGTTGTGCACTTCTCAGCAGCCTTTAAATTTGAGTGATTGCTGGGGGTATCAGGACCTTAAAAGGCCTTAAAATATATAAATAACTGAAAAGTTTGGCAGCTCTTTAAAAAAAAAGTAATATGGTGCTTAGGCTCTATATACAAAAGAACAATCAACATTTGAGTAAATGAGTTTATTAGGTAGTATTTATGTATATGATATATATATTTTTTAAACAAGTTTACATACCGTAATACTGCATAGCTAATCAATTTCACTGTAATCTTATTGCATTAAAGCATGTTATAAAGAGTAAACCAAAAATTCAGGTCTTCTAGTTCTTCTTATCTGATGTGGATCTGGTTTGAACAGCAGCATCTTTCTGATTTTTCTTAATTTCATTGTCCAATTTCAAGCTTTCAATTTGATGGTAGAGGTACTGCACCTGAAGATACTTTATCACTTCATCTGGGGTAGATGTACATTTCCGAGCTTCTTCTTGCAATTCCCAGATTTGATCACACACAGGTTCTATGAAACAAGAATATCAATGACACCAGTCCTATACATTCATATATCTTTTCATAAAAGAAATGTATTCACTCTGTTTTCACCGTCTTGTCTTATTTTCTATTTAACCTATCATTTAATTATTAAAACAGCATTAAAGGATAAATTCTACTATATATTAAACAGTTGCTTAAGGCTTACAAAAAAGTCTATAGTTTTTACATCATTGCTGAAGATTATGCTGTCTTGTATGGAAGGGATACTTTTGTATAAAAGAGGGAGAAAGTATTGAAGAGGAAACTTGGCAAGCCACACACTGAGTATTGATGTCCCATGTTCCAGAGATATCAAAGTATATCTTAGACTATGGCCCCAATTAATCAAAAGTATGAATTCCAGAAATATGGTTTAAAACACTTTGATAAGTCTCAAACTTTTTGTACAATGCGAGGATGCAGAACAATTGTGCAACCTTTGACATTTTCATGACAGTTTTGGCCAACTCTGCCAAAATGGGTTGAATTAGGGTGGGATGAGGGGGCGACAGGGAATGGTGATGCCTGCTCATCTAATTCATGACGTGCTCTATGCTATAACTCTTCAGTAAGCTTGGTTTGGGATCAGAACTTTTTTGACTTCCTATAGAAACTCCCTTGGAGGTCTGGATTTGGAATGATGCTCAAAATCAAAGTGAAAAATCAAATTACAGAACTGTATAAAGCTAGAAAACTTAGGCCGGTTTCACATTTGCGCTTTATAGCGCAGCAACGGCCTGTGCATGGCCGCCGCTAAGCCCCGCCCCTCCCAGCTCCCTGCCCGCCCCATCCGGTCATCGCCACCTACTAGCGCACATGGACGCTTGCGATCTGCGCACCCTATCTTTAGCATAGGGTGCGCAGATTGTGCGCTGGCCGTGCGCTAGCAGGATTTTGCCGTGCGCTGCGCACTTTTGAAGGTGCGCCGTGCGCGCCGAAATGCAACATGCTGCGTTCGGCGCACATGGGCGGGGCTTAGCGGGCCGTCGCTGCGCTATAAAGCGCAAATGTGAAACCGGCCTTAGTCATTTGACCCAAATAATAAGCTTTTCGCTCGTTCGTCAGATGGCTTGTAGTGTAGCCTGTTCCGACAGGCCAATAATCACCCAGAATAAATGCATCCTCTGTCATTGTCTCATGACGTCAATAATAATTCAAAAGTAAATGTCTTTCTTGGTACCTTACCTTTGCACACTGGAGGTTTACCACTCCAAGTTCCGTCTGCTTGACATTCTCTGTAATTTCTTTTTGACATCATCGAATATCTTGAATATGAATAATAATAAGAGAAAGTCAATAACATATTTGATTTAAAAAAATAGTTTTCAGAAGAAGAGCGACACTGAAGAAAACACAGTCTCAAATGGATATTTCCATCTTGGCTATTCATATCTTCCTATCTAAAAGCAACAGACAGAAGTGCCTTGAATTACTGTACTGCCCTGTCTCCTTTACTCATATGGAAGGGAATGTGAGTCACTACATACTGTATGTTTAGTACTAAGAGCTAAGATGTTTCCATAAGGTCTTATTCGCACATTCACTATTGGGTCAGTATTTTTCATCAGTGTTTGTATGTCAAAACCAGGGGTGGAACATACAGGAATAAACTATAGATGAAAAATTGACATCGGTTGGCACACAAAATACTGATGAAATACTGATAGAAAAAATACTGATGTGTGAATAAAGTCTAATTGTAATCCTGGCCACCTCTGGGATTACTTAATTTACTGATTCTTAGAAAAATGGTCTGGATAAAACTGTCTAACAAAAAGCTTGTTGCCTTGTTGCCCATAGCAATCAATCAAATTACAGCGTTTGTTTTTACAGAACAGTTAAAACAACAAGTAATCTTTTGGGAAATTGTGGATACTTAAAAGGAATTTTGTCACCAGGCTTTAGCTACCACATCTGATTGCAGCATGATGTAGGGTCAGAGACCCTGATTCCATTAATGCATCACTTACTGGTCTGCTTTCTGCAGTTTTGATAAAATCGCATCCAGAGTATAGATCTACCAGTTTGCTTAAAGCAGAATGATATATAACCCTGCACATACCACTGATTGACAATTTGTGTATATGTATATGTGTATACCATGCATAGGTAGAAATCTGCCAAATAGTGAAGGGTAGGGGTTATACAGAACTCATGAATTATGGAGGACTGCATAGCTGCAGATTTACTAGCCCTCCAGTGATAATCTTCTGCTGATAAAACAGCCCAGTGACACATCACTGGAATCAGGGTCTCTGTCTCTACATTATGCTGTTCTCAGACAAGGTAGCAGACCCCACCTGATTAAAGATCCCCTTTTTTTTTTTTAAACCAGTTATTTTTATTTAGGTTTCAAAAGATTTTAAACAACAAACAGTGGATATCACTATACATGTAACAATTCACATATCTTGTAGTAATACAATCAAAGGCATCCCCCCTCCCCCCTCCCCCAATACTCCTTATGCCGGGTATACTTGAGAGTCTTAGCAATAATATCACCGCCATCCAGGCGGACCATATTTTTTCCAAAGTGCTTTCACCATGCCTTCGCCTGTAAATGCTTTCCTCTAAATGCATTACCGTACGTGTCTGAGCAATAAATTCCCTCCTAGTGGGGGGTTCCGAATCCTTCCATTTTCGTGCTATTAGTTTGCGTGCCACATACAGCAACCTCGCTATTGCCACCTTGTAATGTTCTGAGACAGGTATCCCATCCACCTCCCCCAAAACACAGCACTGGATTCCTGTCGAGCGTACATGCATAAGCTCTCTCAATTTTGTTGATAACGACCAGCCAGTATGCCACCAGCCGCGGACACGACCATAGCATGTGTAACAGTCCGGCCTGGTCTGTGCCACATCTAGGGCAGCTAGAGTCTCCCCTCAAGCCCGCCTTGAATAGGACCAGCGGTGTTTTGTATGTTCTATATATTACATATAATTGGGAGAGCCGTGCCTGCTCGCTTAGAGAGATCTTCGGGACATATTCAAGAATAGCCTCCCATTGTTCTGTTGTGAGGGTACCCACCTCCCTTTCCCATTTACTCTTTGCAGTGAGGTGATTGTCCCCCAGATAGGAGTGTAGTAGATCATGATATATGCTCGATATAACTCCCCTCGTCCCTCCCTTCATACACACAAAGTCTAGTACAATGTCGCCCTGAACCGTCATGGCTCCCAATCTACACTGTGCCCTCCAAGCATGTCGAAGCATATAGTATTGAAACCCCCATACCGAAGGCATATCAAATTCCTCTCTCAATGTCTCAAAGGTCTTCAGGTCCATTCCATTCTGCAGCTGGCACACATATCTCACTCCTTTCGCCTTCCAATTGCCCATTTGACGCAGTTTATTAAGTTCCGGCAGATGCTCATTGTCCCACACCGGTGAGTACCTAGTCAGCTCATCCACCCCTCTGATCCTTTTAATGGTGTCCCATACCTTCTGAATCATGCCTATGGTAGGATATGGTGCTCCCAGTTTCTTAAAGGTACCATCCTCTAGACCCTGGATAACTGGGCGTCTCCCCGTCACATGTACCAGCACCCGGTGAGCTGCTCCTCCACAATCGAGATCTCTCCATCCCCTGACATGCTGGCCCTGTACTGCCAAGAAATAGACCCATGGATTTGGTGCGGCCAGTCCTCCCTCTTCCTTTCCTTTTTGCAGAGTTCCAAATTTAATCCGTGCCTGCTTCTTGCCCCATATCAAGGATCTGAAGATAGAATCAATGCCCCGAAACCGTTTTTTTTGGTAGCCATATCGGCGAATTGTGCAAAACGTACATTAGTTGTGGCATAAGGACCATCTTAATCAGGTTAGTTCTACCCGTTACCGTTAAAGCCAATTTGCACCATGCACCTATTTTCCCTTTGAATTTCTCTAGCAGAGGAACCAAATTCAGACCCGTGAATCGGGACAGTGGAACAGCTACCCATATCCCTAGGTATTTAAACTGTGAAACTAGCTGGAGTTGTTTCCCCCTCTCATCTATCTCCTCCGCTTCTATTGCTCTATCCACAGCCATGACATAAGACTTGTGCCAATTTATCTCCAGTCCCGAAATGCTCCCAAATTGTTTAATTACATCCATCGCGCACCCCAGTGTCTCTCCTGCACTTTCCAAAAACAACAGGATGTCGTCGGCATACAATGATATCCAGCTTTTTTCCTCCAGCTTCCCAAATTTAAATCCGACCACTCCCCTCTCAGCTCTGATCTTGGCCGCCAGGGGCTCCACTGCCACCGCGAACAATAGCGGGGACAGCGGACACCCCTGCCTTGTGCCCCTATGCAAGTCAATCATCCCGGACTGTTTTCCATTCACCTTAACTACCGCCTTTGGGGATGAGTACAATAACTTCACCCAGGCCATGAACGCGGGGCCGAATCCCATCAGTTCCATAATTTTCCATAAGTATTGCCATTCCACGCTATCAAATGCTTTCCTAGCGTCCAATGACATCACTATTCTGCCACCATTATCAGCAGGCAGTTGCATATTAAGAAATAATCTTCTTAAGTTAACAGCCGTGGAGCGGTTAGGCATAAAGCCCGACTGGTCCTCGTGTATAATGGTATGCGCAACCCCGGTGAGCCGGGTGGCCAGGATCTTAGCGAGTATTTTGACATCCGTTGTCAACAACGAAATGGGCCTGTACGACTCCGCATCCATGGGATCTTTTCCCTCCTTCGGCAGAACTACTATCACCGCTTCCTCCATTGATCTCGGCAGTGCCCCCGTCACTAAAGCCTCATCAAACACAGATTTCAATTTCAGAGCCAGCAGTTCCACTAACTCCCTGTACACCTCCCCAGGTAGACCATCAGCTCCCGGTGATTTGTTATTGGTAGAGTTGAGCGATACCGTCCGATACTTCAAAGTATCGGATCGGAATGGATCGGCCGATCTTTAAAAAAAGTATCGGTATCGCCGATTCCGATACCGGAAGTCCCATTCAAGTCTATGGGACTTCCGGTATCGGAATAAGAAAAACCCTGTTTTTGCCTTGTACAGCCTCTCTGGGGTCTGTACGGGCCTTTCGGGGGGCTGTGCCGGCCTGCCAGGGGGTCTGTGCAGGCTCCGGTGGTCTGTGCCGGCCTGCCGGGGGGCTGTGCCGGCCTGCCGGTGGTCTGTGCAGGCTCCGGTGGGCTGTGCCGGCCTGCCGGGGGGCTGTGCCGGCCTGCCGGGGGGCTGTGCAGGCTCCGGGGGGCTGTGCCGGCCTGCCGGTGGTCTGTGCAGGCTCCGGGGGGCTGTGCCGGCCTGCCGGTGGTCTGTGCAGGCATCGTCCGATGGGACTACAAGTCCCATCGGGCGATGCCTGCTACCATGACAGTGATTGACACATTAGCCAATGATGGGACAGTAGTAGTCCCATCATCCGGCTAATGTGTTGAATGTAAAAAAAAAATAAAAAAAAAAAAATTACATGCTACATACATGCTACATACATACAACATGCATACTACATACATGCTACATTCATATTACATACTACATACATGCTACATTCATACTACATAAATACTACATGCAACATACATACTACATATATACTACATACATACTACATGCATGCTACATACATACTGCATGCTACATACATACTACATGCTACATACATACCACATATATACTACATACATACTACATGCATGCTACATACATACCACATACATACTATATACATACTACATACATACTACATGCATGCTACATGCATGCTACATGCTACATACATAACACATATATACTACATGCATGCTACATACATACTACATGCTACATACATACCACATACATACTACATGCATGCTACATACATACTACATGCATGCTACATACATACTACATGCTACATACTACATATATACTACATGCATGCTACATACATACTACATGCTACATACATACTACATATATACTACATGCATGCTACATATATACTACATGCTACATACATACTACATATATACTACATGCATGCTACATACATACTACATGCTACATACATACTACATATATACTACATGCATGCTACATACATACTACATGCATGCTACATATATACTACATGCTACATACATACTACATATATACTACATGCATGCTACATATATACTACATGCTACATACATACTACATATATACTACATGCATGCTACATACATACTACATGCTACATACATACTACATATATACTACATGCATGCTACATACTACATGCTACATACATACTACATATATACTACATGCATGCTACATACATACTACATACATACTACATGCATGCTACATACATACTACATGCTACATACATACCACATACATACTACATATATACTACATGCATGCTACATACATACTGCATGCTACATGCATGCTACATACATACTGCATACATACTACATGCTACATACATACCACATATATACTACATACATACAATACATTCATACAATACATACATAGACATACAGTACATATAACATAGAGTAACATACTTACCAATACTTGTCACATTGTTCCCCGAAGCCATTGTCTTTTCCGGAATAAATATTAACATAACAAACCACAAAAATACTCACCCACGATCCGAAGCAGTCCACGAGTGTGTCCCACGACGATCTTGGGTAGAGAACTGCAGCATCAGCTGATGCTGCCGTTCTCTACGGGCTGTAGGAATCCAATGACGGAAGGTAGGTATCCTTCCGCACTGTATTCCTCCGCCACTTAAAAAAAAAAAAAGTCCCTAGTCTCACTTTATGCCATTGCTGTGTGGGAATTTCCCACGCAGCAATGGCATAAAGTGAGACTAGGGACTTTTTTTTTTTTTAAGTGGCGGAGGAATACAGTGCGGAAGGATACCTACCTTCCGTCATTGGATTCCTGCAGCCCGTAGAGAACGGCAGCATCATCTGATGCTGCAGTTCTCTACCCAAGATCGTCGTGGGACACACTCGTGGACTGCTTCGGATCGTGGGTGAGTATTTTTGTGGTTTGTTATGTTAATATTTATTCCGGAAAAGACTATGGCTTCGGGGAACAATGTGACAAGTATTGGTAAGTATGTTACTCTATGTTATATGTACTGTATGTCTATGTATGTATTGTATGAATGTATTGTATGTATGTAGTATATATGTGGTATGTATGTAGCATGTAGTATGTATGTAGTATGTATGTAGCATGCATGTAGCATGCAGTATATATGTAGCATGCATGTAGTATATATGTAGTATGTATGTAGCATGTAGCATGTATGTAGTATGTATGTAGTATGTATGTAGCATGTATGTAGTATATATGTGGTATGTATGTAGCATGTAGTATGTATGTAGTATGTATGTAGTATGCATGTAGCATGCAGTATGTATGTAGCATGTATGTAGTATGTATGTAGCATGCATGTAGCATGCATGTAGTATGTATGTAGTATGTATGTAGTATGTATGTAGCATGCAGTATGTAGCATGTATGTAGCATGTATGTAGTATGTATGTAGTATATATGTAGTATGTATGTAGCATGTAGTATGTATGTAGCATGTAGTATGTATGTAGCATGTAGTATGTATGTAGCATGCATGTAGTATATATGTAGTATGTATGTAGCATGTAGTATGTATGTAGTATGCATGTAGTATGTATGTAGCATGTATGTAGCATGCATGTAGTATGTATGTAGTATGTATGTAGTATTTTTTTTTTTTTTAACATTTAACACATTAGCCGGATGATGGGACTACTACTGTCCCATCATTGGCTAATGTGTCAATCACTGTCATGGTAGCAGGCATCACCAGATGGGACTTGTAGTCCCATCGGACGATGCTTGCACAGACCCCCGGACATCAGCACAGCCCCCCGGCAGGCCGGCACAGCCCCCCGGCAGGCCGGTACAGACCCCCACAGGGTGCACAGACCACCGGCAGGCCGGCACAGCCCCCCGGCAGGCCGGTACAGACCCCGGGCAGTCCACACAACCCCCGGCAGGCCGGCAGAGACCCCCGGAAGGCCCGAAATGACGGCGCATCATGATGCGCACACACCGCGCATCATGATGACATCAGGCTGTCAATCAACTTTGAACTTCCGATTCCGATGCCGAATTCCGATATTGAAAAAATATCGGAAGTCGGTATCGGAATTCCGATACAGCAAGTATCGGCCGATACCCGATACTTGCGGTATCGGAATGCTCAACACTAGTTATTGGGCATAGACAGTATTGCACACTCCACCTCCTCCACACTCACAGGTTCTTCCAACCTCAACCTATCTTCCTCAGACAATTTAGGCAGTGAAATGCCTTCCAAAAATTTCTCCACATCCCCCTCTGTGTCCCGTGCTCTCGAAGTGTACAGTGCCATATAATATGCCTTGAAGACCTCCAGTATGTCCTTTGTGTCTGTCAGAGTCGCCCCTGTTTGATCTCTCAGTTTATACACCCTGGAAAACTCCCTTTGTGCCGCAGATATCACCGCCAACAAGTGACCTACTCTCTCTCCTTCTTCAAAGAATTGGGCTTGCTGAAATGCCCTTTTCCTCTCAGCTTGCATCATGTGCAGTTTATCAACTGCCTCCTGAGCCAATTTTAGTCTATTGTGAGCTTCACTCGTTGGCGCCAAAATCATGTCTGCCTCCGCTCTTGTCAGGTCATCCTTTATTTGTTGATCTGCCAATTTAGTTTTGGTCTTACACCTCGCAATCTCACTTATAAAAAGTCCCCTCGTAAACGCCTTCATGGCATCCCATACCGTTGTGGTCTCAGTACTCCCTTCGTTCATTTGGAAGAAGTGCTCTAGCTCTTTGGTTATACCACCCATGTCCACCACTTTAAGCCACGTCGGGTGAAGACGCCAACCTCCCCTAAAGATCCCCTTTAAATAAGATCATAGCACTCAAGTCTATGATCTGCACTGAATATTCATCTATTCAGATTCACATGGGACTTTCACCAGCTTGAACATGTTTAGCCGCATTATATAATAGTGGCTAAGAGTTGAGTCAAATGTAATGTTTATTCTTTAATTTTTCCTCTATATTATGGTGGTATTAGCTTGTAATGTTTAGACTATACCTTAAGTTAAGTCCCAGGGGGTTTTACCATACCAGAGATTTTTCATTGGGGGAGTGTACTTCTTCCTCTGTATAACATTGGCCAATCAGAAGCAGGCAGCAACGCAAAGGTGAAAGAAGAATACACCCCATACAATAGCTTAAAACAGGTTTATCAGTATGAAACATGTAATGTAATGAGCGACAGTCCGCTCTCCTCACTGATCTCACGGCAGACTTGTATGCGATTAAAAAATGGAAGGCATAGGGCAGAGATGAGTGTGATTGCACATAACTTTCATCTTTCATCTAACAGCAGTCAGTGTGAGGGGAGTGCCGCACAGCTGACAGCACTGTAAGAGATGAGCTGCTAGAAGTGTTTACAATGAAGCAAAGCTCAGCTCTCCAGTACTGCCACCCATCCTCACTGGCAGCTCTACTCATGGCACTTTGTAATAACATCTAGCTCTGAATGGAGATCAGTGAGGAGAGCAGACTATCATTACGTTTTATGAGACTCATTCAGACATCAATGATTTTTCTGGTTTAAAAAAAAATGGTCCATTTTTCATCAGTGTTTAGTCAGTGATTTTCACATATGAGAAAAATAAATACATTGTAAAGCTTTTCGCATACATTGCAATGCTAAAACTAGACAGAAATGTAGAAAATTATATCACAAGCTCCTTAATAAATTTCTTTACATTTTATTCGATGCTAAATCACAAGCTTTGACAAAAAACGGTTGCACACGCTCGAAACGCGTTGCTTTTGCACGTCTGTCTTGCACTAAAAAATCTTTTTTTCATATTATCATGGAATAAAATGTAAAGAGTTTTAATCAGGAGCTGGAAATATATTTTTTTTCTACATTTCTTCAATTACTACACAAAAGTTTGGATCGTGATTTCCATGCAGACTGGACTACTTGAATCGGTGAGCTGGCATAATGGTTATTCTATTTTTGCAAAACTGGACATCAGAAGGGTTGCACATGGATGGCAATGTGTGCTGTCAGTGAGTTTTCATGGACCCATGAAAACAGATATATGTCAAAAATATTTAAATGGAGACACAGTCTGCAAAAAGGTATACATGTGTGAGCAGAACCATAGATTATAATAGAATGTGAAAAACAGTGACAGCGCATGTAAATGATTTACTAACTTGTGAATGTAGCCATGTATTTCTGATGAAAGGTCGTATTTAAAGCGGTGTAGATGACTAATCAATACAGGACATATACTTGAGTTATATGATTTTCTTTAATCCTTTACCAACATAGGACTTACTGGATCTTTTCCAGATGATGAAGGCTGATGTATTAAACGTGTTAAATGCCGTTGTCAATCTCTGACAGCAGCATTGAAAGCACGGCGGCAAGGGGGCATGTCATTCCATGGGTTGCTTTGACAGCCAGGGGTCCACTGAAGACCCCTTGCCTGTCATGACGGTACTCCTGTGAAAACAGCCCTTGAGTTTTGCTATATACAGCAATGCTGCGGCATTGCTGCATATAGCACAAGCAATCAGATGATCACAACTTCATTGGGGAGCAACAAACACAGTGAAGAGTGAAAAATGTTTTAAAAAAATTCTAAAAAAATATATAACATTTCAAATCACCCCCTTTTTCTGCCATTAAAAATTAAGAAATACATTTTCTTAAATATACATATTTGGTATCACTGCATTTGTGAAAGTCTGATCTATGAGAATATAAACTAAATTAATCAAATTGGTAAATGGCGTAACAAGAAAAAAAATCAAAACGAAAGAATTGCAGTTTTAATCAATATTTTGTCATGGACTAGAAACAGTATTTAAGGGGTTAAAAACATTGAAGCTAAAGGTACTGTCACACTTAGCGATGTACCAGCGATCCCGACCAGCGATATGACCCAGTCAGGATCGCTGGTACATCGCTAAGTGGTCGCTAGTGAGCTGCCACACAGGCAGATCTCACCAGCGACAATGCAGGGGTCGGGGGTCAATACTTACCTGTCAGACGAGGCGATCCTGACGTCCTCCCGCCCGCGTCCACGCGTTGCTCGTCGGCGCCACAGGAAGCCCAGCAGGAAGCTGACGACGAGAAACGGTCCAGGATGTTCTCGCGCGATCAGCGATAACCAGCGGGGGAGCGGTCAGAGGCAAGTATCAGACATAGTGATATCGCTAGCAATATCGCTGCTACGTCACAAAACCAGTGACGTTATAACGATACTGCTAGCGATATCGCATAGTGTGACGGGCCCTTTAGAGTTAGATGTCAGCTGTGTACCAAAGTCGGCATCTGCCCTCTGTGAGTGCACAGCTCCTGAGACCGCTCCACACGTCGTAATCCACTCCATGATGGAGCGTTAAGAGGTTACAAGTTGTGATAAGCCAATCTGCTGTTTTACATATATTAATAATTCTACATTTGTAATAGTTTTTTATACTAAATAAATTGTCAGTTCTCTCCTGAAAAACTGACTTCTCAAACGCCAACCTACCCTGGATTACAAGTGTAGTTGACTCTTGAACCAAAAGAGAAGTGGTCATATTGCATCTCTCCGTTTTCTATTTGTCCTGGATTGCCACATGATATCGCTGCATGGTAAAAAGAAAAGTTATTTTTGGACTTGGTTTAAAACTTTTGAAATCAGAAATAGACTTAAGAAAACAGAATATATTTACTCTCCCCCCATACACATTAGATTAATGTTGGCCAAACCTGCTGATAACGACAGGTTTGGACAACAGACTTACTGTATGTGTTTGAGAGTCATTGTCGAGGTAAAATATCAATTCAGTATGTCTAATTTCAGATTATTATATCGTTCTCCCGGAGATAAGCCGCTACCACAGATATGTTCTAGAGAACAAAGCGCATGGCTGGAGAGCACTGGGAGAGTTAGCCAAGATAGCTGCAGGATGAACGATTGGCTGAACCATCGTCTGTTCTTCAGGTATCTACTGTGTATGGCGGGCCTTCAAGTCTACCTCTTTTGATACTTTCCAAATTGAAACAATAGCTGTTGTTAACAGTATAAACAATAAAATTAGTAAATCTGCAGCAGGACACCAAGTGATTATCAAAGGCATTGGATTTATTACTTAGAGAAGGATCTGATAGTCCTCTTAGGGAAAGTGAAGCTACGATTGTCTGACCGCTTGTGCTATGACTTTTTGATCACTTTATTCCATTTTTTTTTTGCTTTTTTGTGTATGCTCTCTATGCAAGATTAAAAAGTTAGTTTTATAGTATGGATTGATACGATTAGTGATACCTAAAGTTTTTGCTTTATGTTTTTCCACTTTTGCACAAGAAAATCACTTAAAAAACTAGAGCAATGATTTTTTTCATTTTTGTGTGTGCAGAGTTTTTGAGTAATAAACTGTAATTTTTATTGGTAATATTTTAAGGTTTATATATGTTTTATCATTTTTATTTTATTTTATGTGAGGTGCCATGAACAAAAATGGAATTTCTGGAAAGTTTGTGTATTTTTGTGGCCCTCAGCATGATAAAGATATACTTTTATACTGGTTGTTACAGATGTGGTGACACCACATACGGTATTTTGTTTTTTAATTTATTTGTTTATTATTAAACTAGATGGAGGCCCGATGCTATCGCATCGAGAGGGCGGTAATGTCACGATGGGGGCAGGCTTTGCAGCGCTTGAGAATCTCTCCCCCCATGTGCTCACCCACCTATCCACTCTCTCTTTCCCTTTGTGCTGACTTCTCCTGTCTGTGCTCTCTTCTTTGACCTGTCTACCCCATGTGCTATCCCCCTTGTCTGCTGTTTCTCTCCTTCCTGTGCTGTGTTCTCCCCTCATGTGCTGTCCCATTTGAGCTGTCTCCCCCCTGTGCTCTGTCTCTCTCACCCCTGTGACCGTGTACAGTACATACCACAGCTCCTGGGCAGGGGAGGAAGCAAAAGACAATACTGGCATTACAGCAGGAGCTCGCAGAGGATACATTTTGTGAGGTAAAATATTGTTTAAAAACAGTCAGTGAAATATTTTACCCCACAAAATGAATCCTCTGTGATCCCCTGCTGTAATGTCAGTATTGTCTTTTGCTTCCTCCCCTGCTCAGGAGATGTGGTATGTGCCGTACACGGTCAGACACAGACAATTTTTAAAATGAACTTTCGCTCATGGGAAAATCCCTTTATTGTGACCGACTTCCTCTGCCTGTAGACAAGTCACGCATCTGCTGCCGGGATCAGCTGAATGATTCACTGCGCCTGCACGGAATTCGCACAGGTGCAGTGTGATGGTGTTCCGCTGGTGGTACCGCGCAAAAGGCTGCGAGAGAGTGTGAGTGTGAGAGTGTAGGTGTGTGACTGTGAGAGTGTGTGAGTAACTAAGTGTGAGTGTGAGAGTGAGTGTGAGAGTGGTGTGAGTGTGTGTGTGTGGTGCGTATGGTGTATAGAGTGTGTGTGAGTGTTTGTGTGTGTATGTGGTGTGTATGGCGTATAGAGTGTGTGTGGTGCGACGGTGTTGGTGGTACCGCGTAATAGGTTGGTAGCAGCAGTGTTTGAGTCTTGGTGTGTGAGTCTGTGTGTGTGTGAGTCTTATTGTGTGTTGCGTACGGCGTATAGAGTGTGTGTGTGTGTGGTGCATATGCGTATAGAGTATGTGTGTGTGAGTGGTGCGTACGTCTTATAGGGTTTGTGTGTGAGTGTGTGTGTGGTGCGTTCGGCGTATAGAGTGTGTGTATGTGTGGTACGACGGTGTTCCGCTGGTGGTACCAGGCAATAGGTTGGTACCAGCAGCAGTTTCCACATTGAGACACCCATCACTTGGATGTCCCAATATGGCGGTCCTCCGCTTGGAATTCTGGGATACGGTGACATCTGGACAGAACAGGAAATGAAAACATTACAAGACACTTATATAAATAGATTAATCAACTTTTTATCAGAAAATTTGGATTTTTCTTTATTTTCGCTTAATTTTTAATACTTAAAAACAATTTTATTTTTACAATATTTATTAGTTCCCTAGGGACTTGAACGCCCGATTTTTTAATCACATACATAATGCCATGCACTATTTATGTAGTGTAGAGCATTATTCAGCCTATGAATGTTATACTGACAGACAGCCTAATAGTGTGCCTTGCACATTGTTCATCACCGCCAGAGCTTGTAACAGCTTGTCAGTGGGAAACCCAATGTTGGACCCCTGCAGATCTTATATTGATGATCTGTCCTGCATTGTAATAGAAATGTGATTCTAAAATAAATTTACCTGTGCAGAATACATCATACTTTGACCATTTGAGGTTTTCAAGACACATAATTTTATTATTTGAGCCACTAACGGGAACAAAACCCGGACGACATTTGTACTGTAAACTTTCTTCCCTATCAGCGTACTCAGGGTTGCTAACTTCTATATCCACCACTGCAAAGGGAAGTTCAGGAGGTGATGTGCAGGCATCTGCAAAAAAGGAACAGGAGCTAATTTATTATTGTATTCAAAATTAAGCAGTTTTACATTGTGTCGTAATCATTACAGTATTAGAATATATAGCAAACTCAGTGTTAACCTAATGTGTGTTTTTTATGGGTTTTTCTACTGCTAAGCGACCAAAAACTTATTTTAAAAAGACTCTATTAGCTCATCTCCTTACACATTGAACTGTACACAGTGGTTCATGTACAGTATAAAGTGGGTCTGTTACCAGATACAAACCATGTACACTACTAAAATAGATCTCTGAAGCCGGATAAAGATGGTGTATTTCCTCTCATAATGGACCATTAACAATTTTATAGAACAATTGCGGAATAGCACTAGTATAACATACACCCTAAAATAACAACCATTATTGAATCTCATTTAAAAAAGACATATATACTAGCTGCTGGCCCCATTCTAAAGCATCGGGTACTCTAGAATATGGCCAGCGGGAGATTAAAATAAAAAATGTGATATACTCACCATCCGACGGCCTCCGGAATCTGTCCCTCCTCTCCACGCTGCCGGCATCTTCCGTTCCCAGTACTGCTTTGCACCAAAGACCGCTGCTGACGCCAAAGACCGCTGCTGAGCCCAAAGACCGCTGATCTCCCGACGGCACGGTAGCGGTGGCGTGCGTACTTCTAATTGCGGACCGCGCCTGCGCACTGCTCCTGTTGCTGATTGGTTGCGGCCTGGCGGGGGGCCTGGCGGCTGTGACCAATCAGCGCGGCAGGTTTTCGGTTACAGACAGACATGATAAGGTGTTTATATACATAGATATATATATATATTAAGATGGCCGCCAGACGAGTGGAGGGGAGATGTGTCATCGCGGCTATTAGCTGTGCTGATGTGAACTCGGAAGCATGTGGAGCGCCCCCAGGGCTGTGGGATTGATTACTCGGTACCAGGCCGGTGTCTTAAAGGGATGTGTCACGGTGGAAGTGACCCGGTCCGTGGCCCTGGGTGTCCATGTAAAATAGGTGGAATGGAATAAAGTTTATAGGTAGATAGTTCGTGACGTCACCTGTGGTATCTGGTCAGAGATGACCAGCGCTGCGGTGCAGACCCTCTGGGACAGATGGTGGGGTGCAGCAAAGATGTAATAGCTCTCCACAGGCAGAGCGGTAGTCCCAGGGCAGTAGTAGATGGTGTTGAGGTAAACTGTAAAGCGCTGCGGAATATGTTGGCGCTATATAAATAAAGATTATTATTATTATTATTATTATGGTGTAGTGTTAGGCACAGAGATGTAGCAGTGCTGAGTAGGTTGGTGCAGGAAGGAGGCAATGACACAGCTGAGTGCAGTTCCAATTCTCACGTTTCTGGCACAGACAGGTGCCCGCTTCAGTGACGCAGCCTCCAGGTCAGGGGCTCAGCCAACTCCCAGGCAGATGGAATACACCCTTCCAGCACTCCCTTTCGTGTGCCTTTTCTGAACGTCTCCTTTCCAGCGCTAAACTGAAGTACTTGTAGTTCTAAATTACACTCAAGTTCCTCCTTCTTGATGTTACCTATAACTCCACTCGTATGACATGCAGCTGCAGCCTGCTTCAGGGACTCCATGCAATCATGTCCCGGCTCACACACGTTGCTGCTGTGTCTTCGAGTCTTAGGTGGGAATAAAGTGGTCACAACTTCTATTCCTCCGGTTTCTGCTGTAGGATCATTAGTATCACACACAGCCTTGGATACCGGTGCCCGGCCTTGGTGCTTTGAACTTAGGAAAGGCCTTTGCACTAGCCCTAGTCCCCAGTCTCTCTCCTCCTCACTTTCCATTCTTATCTATCTTCCTTCTGAACAACTGATCCTTCTTTCTTCCTCTTTCCTTGCCAGCAGCTCTAGCTCACAGGAGGCTGCTGCATCTACATCCTTTCCCTCTTTCCCCCAGTGGGGAACTGTCTTTCTCCCCTTCTATGGGGAGTCTGACTGCAGAGAGGTCCTCTCTCTGCTTCCCCCTGCGGGGAACTGACTTAACTTCCTGTCAGCTTTCCCCTCTAGTGTAATCTAAGCTCCACCCACCACCCAGTGCCCTTCATGAACCAAAGCAGCTGCCATAATGGGTGATCTGCTGTTCTAAGGTGTCTGTGCTGGATGTAGGTGCTGGAGTCTGGTCAGATGTTACCACCTTACCTGGGGAGAGGGATACTACACCTCAGGAGGAGGTGCAGTACCTCTGTGATGACTGAACCCTCAGGGGCACCACACATGCTCCAGCACGTATTGTGTTGAGAGAGTTATTTGGCCATTCCAGGGCCGGGTTTTACGAGCGGTCATAAGAAATGGGTGGGAATGACCGCTCACATATCCCAACCCCAGGGGCATGGTTTGGCTAATAAAATGGAAGGCAGATGTCTCATTCAGTGTCTGTGGCTGGTGGTGTGGAGACCTCCATTGTGCGTGTGCTAAAGATACTGACCTGAGTGGGTGGACCCGCAGTACTATATGGACTGTTTATTTTTCTGTTTGTTACTTTGTTCCTGGAAAATGCTGTTCACTTGTTTTCCCATCCAGTGCAGCTTATGCCATGTTAATAAACTTGCTTGAACATTTCAGCAATACCGCTTCCTGTACCTACCTCAACCGCAGTGGGTCATAGAGGCAGGAGCGAGCGACTGGGGCTAACTCCTGTGCCCGCTGCTAAAGAGAAATTAATTTTCAGTGCATTCCACTCCCATGGGCATGAAGGACAATGAATATTCATTTCTTTTTAGCAACCTGGTATGAATGGTCTCATTATGGTATGATTGGCCCCACCCCCATCCTTGTATGCATGGCCCCATCCGTATCCTGATATGATTGGTCCCATCCTTTCCTTACCCTGGTATGCATGGCACCACCAGAAAAGATTAAAAAAAACCCAAAACATTACACTTACATTCCCTGGGCTTCCTCGCAGCATCCTGCTCTGTTGCCAGCAGCTGCTTAATGCTTGTAAACAGCGCATGGCAGGGAAAAAATGCGCAGCTTGCAAGCCGAAGGGCAGCTGCCGGAATACTCAGTGCTCTGCACGCAGGGATGGTTTGTGTGGAGAGCAGTGAGTATTCATTGATTTTCAGTAGTGCACCGTGTCAGCCTTTCTGCTGCTGCTGGCAGTCACGTGTGCCGATGTTTAAGAGGAATGAATATTCAGAAGTTACCATCAAATGTGGCATACACCAAGGTGATGCACTGTCCCCATTGCTGTTCTGCATAGGTTTGAACCCCCTCAGACAGATAATTATAGAGTCTGGCTATGGATACATGTTCAATAGTGGAAGCACCATCAGCCACCGTCTCTGCATGGATGAGATCAAGCTGCAAAAAACTAACGAAACATCAATTCACTGATCCACCTGAAAAGGATCTACAACAAAGACATCGGGATGTCCTTCGAACTGGAGAAGTGTGGCCCGTTGGTAATAAAGAGAGGCAAGGTAGTCAAGACTGATGGAGTGGAATTATCAGCAGGACACTTATCAGATGTACAGACATGCGACAAGTACCTCGGCATCTCACAGGGATATGGTAACCAAGATGAGGAGGCAAGGAAAGAGGCAACATCCAAATATCATCAAAGGGTAAGACAGGTCCTGAAAAGCCAGCTCAATGGAAAGAATAAAATCTGCGCCATCAATACATATGCCCTGCCAGTTATCAGATACCCTGCCGGCATAGTGTGCTGGACAAAAGAAGAGATGGAAGCTGAAGACACAAAAGCTCTTCACAATGCATGGAGGTCTCCACCCTAAGTCTAACACCCAAAGATATACCAACAGGAAGGAAGGTGGTTGAGGCTTGATAAGCATGGAAGGAAGAACAGGAACATGAAGCGCCATTGCAAGACAAGCCGCTGCATGGGATGTACCATCGACAGATAATGGAGGTGGCTAACATGGAGAAAGCCTACCAATGGCTGGAGAAAGCTGGACTCCAAAGCAGCACCACAGAGGCGCTAATCATAGCTGCACAAGAGCAAGCACTAAGTACCAGATCCATAGAAGCAGGAATCTACCACACAAGACAAGACCCAAGGTGCAGACTATGCAAAGAAACCTTAGAAACAGTGCAACACATACTGGTAGGATGCAAAATGCAAGCAAGAACAGCGTATACCGCACGCCACAACCAAGTAGCAGGAATGGTATACAGGAACATCTGCACAGTATATGGGCTAAGTCCACCTAAGTCCAGGTGGGTAACGCCAGAGAAAGTGGTGGAGAATGAAAGGGCTAAAATCCTGTGGGACTTCAAGATCCAGACGGATAAGCAGGTATTGGCTAACAAACCAGACATTGTGATAGTAGACAAGGACCAGAAGACAACAATGATAATAGATGTGGCAGTGCCAAGTGACAGCAACATCAGAAAGAAGGAATATGAGAAGCTGGAGAAATACCAGGGCCTCAAAGGGTGGAAGGTGAAGGCAATGGTGATTCCAGTGGTGATAGGAGCACTTGGAGCAGTAACCCCTAAGTTGGAAGAATGGCTACAACAGATCCCATGAGCAACATCTGAACTCTGTCCAGAAAAGCGCAATGCTAGGAACAACTAAGATATAAACCAAAAGGAACTTATCTTTGAAGTAAAAGCTGATGCCCCACTGATGTCACAGGGATGCCTCAACACTAGTGATGAGCGAGCATACTCGGTAATGCTTAGTACTCACCCGAGCAATGCGGTACTAGGCGAGTGCCGTGCATTTCTGTGATTATTCGGTGGGAGCTTGGGTCCCCGCCCTGCATGTTTGGTGCTCTTTAGAGTGCCAATCAACATGCAGGGATTGTCTGCCCTGCACTGCAATGACTCAGCCATGTTGGTTGTGGCATTATATCAGACCTGGCGCCCCCCTGCTCATCCTAGTCAGCTCCGGAATCGCCAGTGTAGGGAGAGTTGCTGCAACGATAGGGACAGAATAGGTTGGGTATACAGTTACTGTGGGTATACCATAATTGAATACACAAATCCTGCTAAACCAACAGTCCTTCTAAGGACTAATTATGGGGTATATAGATTGCAGTGCTAGGTAGGCAGGGAGTCTATGTGCGTATATACATATCAGTGCAAGGCAAGCAGGCATTGTATGTGGGTATATAGATATCACTGCTAGTCAGGCAGGCATTGTATGTGGCATTCTTCACTGCATACATCAAGAGGGTCCATTCCATTACTGTCTGCTGCTGCTGCCTATTACATATATTGACCGTATATACATAGCCCCAGGTATCAGTGGCGAGGAAAAAAACATTTTTGCATCTTAATCATGATTATTTTATCCAAAAGCAATCCAGAGCACATGTTTTTTTCTCCATTTGCTTGTTGACACTGTAGAATACAGCCAGATCCTTTTCATAGTACAGCGTGAAAATCCAGCTATTTTAAACGAGTTTGCCCGTCCCAGCAATCACATCTGAGTGCAAAGAAAATACTGCCATTTTTGTGGCACTGTTCAATTTTTTTTGGAGTGTCCTATACAATTTCTTGACACCATTTTGCTGCCAAAAAATATTTAGCTACCAAAAAAATATTTAGCTACAGGGCAGATATTTACCACGGGGTTTTGTCCTCCACACGGATCGCATATAATTGCGGTCAAAATTGTGCCATTTCAGGCCGCCATAGAATTGTTTTAGTTGTGTCTTAGCCTACTTATTGACACAATTTTACTGGCCCAAAAAATATATATACAGGCCAGATATTTGAAAGTGTGGTATCTCCGTCACACGCCTTATCTATCTATGGGCTACAAATTGTGGCATTTGAGGCCTCCATTCAACTGTTTTTGCTGTGTGTTACCCTAGTTCTTGACACTAGAGCTGTGGCCAAAAGTATTGACACCCCTGCAATTCTGTCAGATAATACTCAGTTTCTTCCTGAAAATGATTGCAAACACAAATTCTTTGGTATTATTATCTGCATTTAATTTGTCTTAAATGAAAAAACACAAAGCAGAATGAAGCAAAAACCAAAACATTGATCATTTCACACAAAACTCCAAAAATGGGCCAGACAAAAGCATTGGCACCCTCAGCCTAATACTTGGTTGCACAACCTTTAGCCAAAATAACTGCGACCAACCGCTTCCGGTAACCATCAATGAGTTTCTTACAATGCTCTGCTGGAATTTTAGACCATTCTTCTTTGGCAAACTGCTCCAGGTCCCTGATATTTGAAGGGTGCCTTCTCCAAACTGCCATTTTTAGATATCTCCACAGGTGAACACACAGCACAACCTCATGTCATCCCAACGTGGATTGGTTGACAATGAGGAAGAGAAGGAGGAAGAACAGGAGCTACTTTCATGCACTATAGACGGTACTACGAGCATAACTTTTGTACAGTCTGTTCAGCGTGGATGGCCTGAGGACAGGGAGGAGGAGGAGAGCATGGTCAGTCATCCTCTTGGTGAGGACACAGAAGTCTTGCCTGTTAACAGTCTGACATGCATGGCTGACTTTAGGTTGCGCTGCCTTTCCCGTGACCCTCATATTCTACAAATTTGGGAGATGGTCATTACTGGTTGGTGACACTTCTAGACCCACGCTACAAGGAGAACTTTCAATCTCTTCTTCCAGAGGCAGACAGGTGTACTAAAATGGTGCAGTACCAGAAGGCCATTGTTACAAAATTATTAAAAAAAATTCCCATCTGAAAACACTGGAGGCAGAGGTCACTGTTTGTTGGATAACCAATGAGTAGAGGTGAGAGAGACACAACTTCAATCCAGCAGAGGAAGATGAACACTAGCAAATTTCTGGGAGAGTTTTCTCAGACCCTCCCATCACACTGGCCCTGAGACGCGCGGTACTCTCACAAGGAGTGCAAAGTTTTGGAAGATGCTGAGGGAGTTCCTTGCTAACCGTACTAATGTCCTCCATGATTCCTCTGTGCCTTTTAATTATTGGGTTTTCAAGCTGGACATGTGGCATGAACTGGCTCTCTATGCCTTGGAGGTGCCTGCCCTGCTGCTGGCGTTTTGTCAGAGCGGGTTTTTAGTGTCGTTGGTGGAATTATACATGATAAGCGCATCCACCTGTCAACTGAAAATTCTGACAGGCTGACGTTAAAAATGAACAAGGGCTGCATTGGGCCAAACTTTTCTACACCACCGAATGATAACAGCGAAACATAACCTCAAATCCAGTGTCATTTTGTGGGAGGTATATTCCCATGCATCTCTTCACACCCACACATAGGCAAAATCAGGAAGTGTATACCTATTTGCTGTTATCCACCTCCTTCTCCACACCCTCATCAGCCACCACTAGATCACCATGGTGACCGTGGTCCATGATGCAACAGCCACATTATTGTGTTAAAGGGTGTTTTTGATGCCCATACAAAAAATGTTTACGTACTGTGTAATGTGTATGTTGAGGTGTACCTCCAAGGAGTAAATGTTTGGCAGCCTATAGACTTAGTGCATAGGCATTACAAGTATAGGAGACCCACTCCTTTAAACTGGGAAAACATTTTTAGGATGCCATCCTCCACGTCTCTTCCGACACCACAACTAGATCACCAGGTTGAACGCATTCTGTGATACAACAGCCAAGTTATTTTTTTCAAGAGTGTTTATGATGCCCGTACAAAAAATGTTTACACAGTATGTTGAGGTGTACTCCCAGGGGGAAATGTTTGGCAGCCCATACACTTAGTGTACAGGCATTACAAGTATAGGAGACCCGCTCCTTTAAACTGGGAAAACATTTTTCGTAGGCCATCATCCACATTTATTTCAAGGGGGATTGGGTGTGTGCAAATTTGGGGCAGGCCTTGCATTCACTTCATGGGCAAACTATGGGAATAACAAATGACTAATAATGGGAACTTTATTTTCATGTGGCCATTCAAGACATCGTTCAAAGGCTTATTGGGGTGCGTGTAACTTTTGTGCAGGGCAGGCCTTGCATTCAATGCATAAGAAAACATTATGGGAGTACCAAATGAATAATTGGAACTTTGGTTTCATGTGGCCATCCAGGACATCTGTTCAATGGTTTATTGGAGTGCGTCCAAATTTGGAGCAAGCATTGCATTCACTTCAAGGGCAAACTTTATAGGAGTACCAAATGACTAATAATGGGAACTTTGGTTTCATGTGGCCACCCAGTACGTTGGTTCAAAGGCTTATTGGGGTGCATGTAACTTTTGTGCAGGGCAGGCCTTGCATTCAATGCATAGGCAAACAATATGGGAGGACCAAATGAATAATGGGAATTTTGGTTTCATGTGGCCACCCAGGACGTCAGATCAAAGGCTTATTGGGGTGTGTGTAACTTTGGTGCAGGGCAGGCCTTGCATTCAATGCATAAGCAAACAGTATAGGAGTACCAAATATATAATGGGAAATTTCTTGTCATGTTGCCATCCAGGACGTCAGGTCAAAGGCTTATTGGGATGCATGTAACTTTTTTGCAGGGCAGGCCTTGCATTCAATGCATAGGCAAACAGTATGGGAGGACTAAATGAATACTGTAAACTTTGGTTCCATGTGGACATCTAGGACGTTGGTTCAAAGGCTTATTGGGGTGCGTGAAACTTTGGTATAGGGCAGGCCTTGCATTCAATGCATAGGCAAACAATATGGGAGTACCAATTGAATAATGGGAACTTTGTTTTCATGTGGCCATCCAGGACATCTGTTCAATGGGTTATTGGAGTACATCCAAATTTGGAGCAGGCCTTGCATTCACTTCATGAGCAAACATAATGGGAGTACGAAATGACTCTGTTCAATGGGTTATTGGGGTGTGTCCAAATTTTGGGCAGCCCTGCCACTCACTGCATACGCAATAACAGTATAAGAGACCCACTGTTTAATAATGGGAACAACAAAGCATAGCCGGCTGATGGCTCTCTAGGAATACTGAGTGCCAACTGCTGGACCCATAAAAGTAGGCTTTGTGACTTTCAGAGTCCCTCTTTCATAAATGGAACAGGATGTGTCTGATGATGTGTCACACACCACATGGCCATATAAGGTTGTAAAATGTTCAAATGACATTTCCCAGTGAAAGCATTTCTCTTGGTTGAAAGCAATGGTAAAGTTACAAAGTGTGGGCAGCACGGTGGCTCAGTGGATAGCGCTGCAGCCTTGCAGCGCTGGAATCCTGGAATCCCACCAAGGACAACATCTGCAAGGAGTTTGTATGTTCTACCCATGTTTGCGTGGGTTTCCTCCGGGCACTCCGGTTTCCTCCCACACTCCAAAGACATACTGATAGGGAATTTAGATTGTGAGCCCCATCAGGGACAGTGATGAAAATATGTGCAAAACTGTAAAGCGCTGCGGAATATGTTAGCGCTATATAAAAAAAAATAAAAAAAATAAAGAAAATGCATCAAAAACGCTGTGTATGAACATAGCCCAAGAGGTTGAGAAACATTTTTGTTTTGGCTTATTTATTTTGCCATACATACAAATAATTACCCTGGAAAGGATGTTCCTTAACATATTTCCCAGGAAAATCCATTTTGGTTTCGTTTTTGTATGTTTTATTGTGCGCCTGTAAAAGTGGCATAAGACTCTGAAAACATTGTTCAGAGCTGTGAACAATGCTTCCCCGGGGTCTTCCCCATGATGTTCCCCTGTCATTTGAGCACTGTTCCCATCAATTTCAGACATTTTTAGACCCTAAAAGGCCAGGGTCGCGGCAAAAATGCTGTTTTCCAATAGACTTGCATTGGGCTCGTTGCTCGAGTTGAGCACGAGAGCATTCCAATTTGCTTGACCCAAGCAACGAGCACCCGAGCATTTTAGTGCTCGCTTATCACTACTCAACACATTTCCCCATAATTTAAATAAATAGATTATATTTTTCTCCAAACAGAAGATGAGATGTTGCTCAGATGGCACAGATATTGCTTAGGTACATAATACGCCCAGGTTTTTACTTTTACCAAAGATAAGTTCCTTTTGGTTGATATTAGATATAGGCATTAGGCATAAGTATTGTGACATCCGAAGGCATCAGGATACATTATCATTAATGTTATTCCTTCTCACCTCTGTATTTTGATATTTTATATACGGTACATTTGTTGAGGCACTTTTGAGGCATCTGTATTGAATATTTTTTTGATGCATAAGCATTGATTTTCATCAAGGTTGAGTTTTTTTTACCTCTACATTTTGATACTGGATGTATTTTTGAAGCATACTTAAGGCATCAACATTGAGGTATTTTGAGGGCACAGCATTTGATTTTCATCAAGATAAAATCCTTTCACTTCTGCATTTTTGATAGTATATGTGTATTTGTTTACTTGGGTTATATAGGGAGAGCCGCCATCGAGTGGGGCCGCCACACTGTCAACTTTAACTAGGTTGTCTGCCTCCGTTGGTAGGTAGGAAATGAGTGTATAAGGGATTCATTAGTGTTTATTAGCCTTAATTAGGGGGCCCAAAACAGTCTAGCACACCCCATTTGGTTTACACACCCCATTTTGGCTGTATCTATATTAACATTTGATTGAATTTTTGCCCTGAGATCTTTATAAGCAAATATAAGCGTCTTCTAGGGCCTAAGAGGGACAGCCGCCATGGAGCGGGTGAACCATTGCCATTCACATATAGGGTGCCAATCTCCGCTGTTAGGCAGTGACAGGCCAGGAGTTTGATAAGGCAGGTGAGAATTACCCGATTATTAGGTTGAGTGTGATCCATCAGTTTGGGTGGATTTGTGTTCATAGGGGCTGTGACTATATTGTTCTCAGTTGGGTTGATATATATTTAATAAAGGTTATTCTTTTAGGTTGTATGTTCTACTATTTCCTCTAATAACAGAGGAATACCTCTGTAAGGCTACTTTCACACATCAGTTTTTTGCCGTCAGGCAGGATCCGGCTATTTTTAGAAAAAACGGATCCGGCATAAATTTTGGAGAACTGTAGAAACGGACCGTTTTTCTGCTGGATCCGTCTAGCAGGTTATATCTGTTTCCTGGGGGCTGGCCAATTGGATCTGAGCATGCGCAGACTTAAAAAAACCGGATCCGGTGGCTGGATCCGTCTTTTTCTGGATCCGGCGCATTCCGGCGCCCATAGACTTTCATTGTAGCAAAAAGCCGGAAGTGCCGGATCCGGCGCTTCCGGCTTTTTCGCCGGAGACAAAAAACGTTACAGTAGCCATTTTTTCCAGACGCCGGAATGAGACAAGTAGCTGGATCCGGCAAAAAACGGATGAAACGCAATGCCATCCGGCGCGATCCGGCGCTAATGCAAGTCAATGGGGAAAAACTGGATCCGGCATTGCATTTTGCCGGATCCGGTTTTACAAAAAAAAGCCGGATTGCGCCTGTCGGCAAAAAACTGATGTGTGAAAGAGGCCTAATCCATTCTAGAAGTTTAACTCAATCTTCATCCACCTTATTATCAGCTCCTTGGCACCCCTGCTGCTGCTGAGATCTCACATTGCTCAGTACAAGCTGCAGCTGTCAGCCACTGAGAGGGCAGAGACTGAATACAACTGAACTCATGAAAATTAAACAGTCAGTGATGTTTTAAAAAACAAAAACAACAGTCTCATCAGGTCTAAGATCTATTTGTAGTTTGTATTGTTAAATCTATTGATACATATGCTTTAAAGGGGTTTATATAAATCAACAAATGGCTTTTGTTTTTTATAAAAAAAAATGGTATCAGTCTTGCTTTTGGGTTGTGTCTCGTGTATCGTCTTATTCCCACACAAGTGAATGAGACAGAGATGAAATGGTAAACTAAGCCCATTTACAAAAGTACTAAAATAATGTACAAGAGACGATTCAGTACAAATTGTATCTTAGACTATCCATATAACCCACACACAATGTTAGATATTTTTCTGACAAAAAAGTAAAGTGAAATGTTTAACCTCTACACTGTGGTGCACCAGATGACCATTTTCCATCATCTGTACAGGATACTGATGCATTTCCAACAAGTTGTAATGTATTGCACTTGTATGTCACAGTTTCTCCATACAAATACTCATTTTTCTTAAGGCTGTAAGATCCATTTTCAAGATCCTCTGGTGGTGAACATTTTTGGACTGAAAAACAAGCCAAGAAAATATTGTTAAATTGATATGCATTCAAAACATGGAAAATGTCTGCAGTTAACCTAATGTCCCTGAAGGGTTAATCACAATTTAGTGTATTGTTGGAGATTTGTGATGTAATATATTATCTGGCCAGAAGAGGGCAGCAGCGAGAGGCCAGAGTTGGAGAGCAGGGTTTTTGGTGGTCGAAGAGCAGTTGGGAGGAGTTGAAGGTGAGTCTGGTTGGATGTGAAGTTGCTGATCCTTTGTGAAAGTCTGGATAGGGTGGTGCAACTCTGGATCTGTTGTTGGTGACCCTGGAACGAGTTGCTTGGCTTGACACGAGCTGCCTCAGTGAGGACAAGCAAGTACACAGCATCTTGGGCTAAGCCACTTGAGGCCTTATGTATAAGGACTTAGAAAAGCCTTGCATTGGAGAGATCGGCATCCCCTAAGAGTTTCAAGACGGTGTTTCTGATTATTCGAGGCTCAGCCCAGCAAAGACCTTTCTATTTTAGTTTCATGATGTACTGGTACCATCTTACCATCGGAATATATATGCACATATATAAATAGCCTTAAAGAGGCCCAGTTAGATAGGAGAAAAGGCCTCTTCTGTAAGAGACCCTTTGAAAACTGCTCCGAGTAGGTTGTTACTAAAGGATTGGCACAATATTATCGCTTTATTGATTTGTGCATAATAGGGATTAATTGAGTTGTATTTTGCTAGCACGTAACTATTAATTTTGTTTAAATGTAACTGCATATACTCTTATCAGTGTTATTGAGAGTAATTGCTGTCATTGTATTAGTTACTTATACACTGTTTACCTATCATCCTTTCCTTTGTTTTATAAACTGGTTAGTAAATAATCATATTATATTATCTAATCTTTGTGAGTGTCTGCTTATTGTCACTGTACCCCTTGTCCTGTGGCCTTCCATCATTCACATTTCATACTACTACACCAATTACTTAACGTCTTAAAGTGAATCTGTCAACTGATTTTTGCTTTGTAACCTGACAGCAGCATGTTGCATGAAGAGAGACACTGATCCAGCAATGTGTCATTTATTTGGGTACAATTATTACAGTTTTCTGTGCTGCAGATCTAGCACAATTCTAAATATTAAGCTATGTATAACCCACACTATTGATTGGCAGCTTTCGGTATATACTGTATGTTGACAGAAAGCAGCTAATTAGTGGTAGGGGTGTGGTTGGACAAGGCGCACCAGGCACCTAGTCCTGTAGTCTTAATATTCTGCTGATTAAACATTGATTTTATTTAAACAGCAAAACAAAGCCCAGTAATTGACACATTGCTGGAATCAGAATCTCAGCCCCTATATCATGCTCCTCTCAGATTACATAGCAAAAGCCTGGTTACAGATTCCATTGAAAGATAAGGTCTAGATTATGACTTAAATGAGTTCATTATCATACAGCCCCAAGGAGGTAGAAAAAAAATTGACACTCATCTACCAAACCAATATCGATTCTACAATGAATAGCTCCAGGGTCGAACTGGCCCTCCGGAGAACTGGAGGCATATTGGCCAGCAGCTGCCTAGGGCCCCCACTGCCCCATGGACCCCCCAGCCAGTGGTGTGTCACTAATAGCTGCACACCCAGCTGCTATGGAGCCCCTGAGTTAAGGGGGCCCTCCCAATGCCAGAGAGCAGCAGCTGGAGACAGGATCCTGTCCTTGCTCCTAAAGAGAAATAAATATTCATGCTTTCCCATGCCCCCATGGACGTGGAGAGGAGTGAATACCATTTCACTTTAATAGCTGGCAGCGTTAGCCGCAGGCTGAGGCTAACACTGCCAGCTGGTGCTGCTGAATCAGGGCCCCAGAGGCAGGCCCCAAAAGGGTGGCGAACCTAGATTGTGGTCCCTGCAGCTTGGGATCGGAACAGAGCTGCAGTGATCCTACGTCGTTCTCCTTCTTGCCCGGCACTTCCTGTCTGACTCAGCGCGGCTGGATGATGTCATCATTCAGCGCGGCTGTTTCAGTGAGGAAGCTTTCGGGATGTGCTGCGGCTGCTGGGAACGTGCAGAGAGGTGAGTGGGTGCTGTGTATGTGTCTCTGCCTGAGTGCGTATTTGTGGCTGTGTGTGTATGTGGTGCGGTGCTTTGTGTGTGTGTGTGTGTGTGTGTGTGAGAGTGGTACTGTGCTGTCTGTGTGTGGTGCTGTATGTGTGATAGTGATATGTGTGTGTATTGGAAATTGGCAATGATGTGGGTGATGGAGAGAGCAGTGATTGGGGTGGTGGGGGAGGAGGCAATGTTGTTGGTGGTGGAAAGGACGATGAGGGTGGCAGGGGAGGAAGCAATGATGAAAGTTGTGGGGGAGAAGGCAATGATGGTGGTGGGGGGAGGCAATGATGGTGGTGGTTGGGGGGTAATGATGGTGGTGGGGGGAGGAAATGATGGTGGGGAGGCAATGATGGAGGTGGTGAAATGGGCAATGATGGGGTGGTGGGGGAGAAGGCAATGATGGTTGCGGTGGAAATGAAAATGATGATGGTGGGGGGAGGCAATGATGGAGGTGTTGGAATGTGCAATGATGGGGGTGTTGGGGGAAAAAGCAATGATGGTTGTGGTAAAGGACAATGATGGTAGTGGTGGAAAGGACAATGGTGGTGGGGGAGGAGGTAATGATGGAGGTGGTGGATGAGAAGGCAATGATGGTGGTGGTGATAAGGACAATGATGGGGGTGGTGGGGGAGAACAATGATGGAGGTGGAGGGGGGCTGCATTATACCCTATGAGGGGGCTACATTATATTCTGTGGGGGGCTGCATTATTCTCAGGGGGATATATCATACTATTTGAGGGGGCTACAGTATAAACAAAAGATACCCAAACATAAACACGAAGGACCGTGAAGAGCAAAAAACCTACATGAGAGAAAAGATCCTCCAATAGATTCATTTAAAAATACATTTTACTGAACCATGTCAGAAATTTTTTTTTTAAAAGGGATGATAACATACAGGGAAAACAAATGCACACATCGAGCGGGAAGATGAGTTGCACCTCACAGCAAAAAATAATGTGCTGAAATCCCAGACAGAAAATTGTGAAAAAAGCTTTCAACATATCAATTAAGTTAATACCATAAACATACACAGAGGCTCAAGCACATCCTGCAGGACATAAAGCTGGGTTATTATTATATACAAGCTTTAAAAGATATATATTCAAAGATGTACCCCAGTACATTGCAGCGGCTTGGACTCTGGGTAAATATGTGCATCTTATAGCTTTCATGCAATTGTTTACACATCTATGCTATTGAGCATTTACCACATTCTATTGAGGATTGGCTATGGTATGCAAAGAAATCTATATGTAACTAACTTCAGGCTTTCTAGTTTTTCATATTTTAATATTACTATCTTTGAATATATGTCCTTTAAAGCTTGTATATGATAATAACCCAGCTTTATGTCCTGCAGGATGTGCAGGAGCCTCTATGTATGTTTATGATATTAACTTCATTGATCTGTTGAAAGCATTTTTTTCACCATTTTCTGTCTGGGATTTCAGCACATTATTTTTTGCTGTGAGGTGCAACTCATCCTCCCGCTCGATGTGTGCATTTGTTTTCTCTGTATGTTATCATCCCTTTAAAAAAAAAAAAAAAAAATTCTGACATGGTTCAATAAAATGTATTTTTAATTGAAGCTATTGGAGGATCTTTTCTCTCATGTAGGTTTTTTGGGGCTACAGTACATTCTATGGGCAGCTGCCTTATGAGGGGGTTGCATTATACTCTGAGGGGGCTACATTATATTCTGTGGAGGGGCTGCATTATACTATATGTGGGGGGCTGCATTATATTATGTGTGGGGGCTGCATTATTCTCTCAGGGGGGGCTACATCACACTATATGAGGGGAGCTGCATTATGCCCTATGAGGGGGCTACAGTATATTCTATGGGGGGCTGCCTTATGAGGGGGTTGCATTATACTCTGAGAGGGGTACATTATATTCTGTGGAGGGGCTGTATTATACTATATGAGGGGGGTTGCATTATGCCATACGAGGGTGCTACATTATATTCTATGGGGGGCTGCATTATACCTTATGAGGGGGTGGCGTTATATTTTGTAGGGTGCTGTAATATACCCTATGAGGGGGGCTGTATTATATTATATGAGGAAGCTGCATTATATTCTACGAGGAGGGCTGCATTATATTCCATGAGGGAGGCTACATTATATTCTTTGAGGGGGGCTACCCCATCCCCTGCTACATAATTAAGACGTGTACTACTTTATATTATACTCTGATATTAGCGTGTTTTAACACACAATTGGTGGTCTTGAATTTATGTCTATATAGCTACATAGTGGGGCCCAAGATAAGCTATGTGTCTGTTGGGATCAACATCAGGTAGGGCTGTCACTTGAGCAGTGCAACCGATCGTCAGCAGCTAAATGGCTGCAGCTTTCACATTTTGTCTAAGAGGTAGAGACACTGTTTTTTACTCTTAGACAAAGTGTGATCTCTGTCATTTATTTTACTTTAAAATGCACAAAATAAATAATGAATTATTTTTGTTATTTATTTTTTACATGGTTCATTACAGACACTGTGATCCCAATTATGTGTACTTTTTATTGTTTTTATATTTTTTACATTCAAGGGAATATGCCAGCAGGTTTTTTTCTGTGTAATCTGAGAGCACCATAATGTAAGGGAAGAGAGCCTGTTTCAAGTGATGCATCACTTACAAGGCTGCGTTTTAGTGTTTCGATACAATTAGTGATTTATCATCAGAAGATTATCAATATATGACAAGCTGCCTTGGGCCTTTTAGTCCAACCACAACCCCACCACTAATTAGCAGCTGTCTATCACTGCACATTGTACACAGAAAGCTGATCAGTGCTATGAATGTGGATATTCAGGGATCAACATGTGAGCTCTGCTAATTCTACCGCAAAGAAAACTGTGATTCTATAACAACTGCTGCACCCAGTAAACTAAGTGATTTATTACTGGAATCAGGGTCTCTGTCCCTATATCATGGCGCTATCAGATAACATAGCAAAAACTTGCTGATAGACTCCCTTTAAAAGGCTTTTTTTATTGGGAAAATGTTTTTGTGTCTTTTACTATTCTTGTTCTTTTATATTTTTAGACATTTTATTTTCATTTTTGTACATTCTTTATTACGGTAGTTCCACAAGGTGACAATATCATGTGATCTCTTGATGGCTTGTGTATTGGCATGGTATCATGCCTGTCAGTGTAAATGTTTGGAGTGATCAAAAAGAGAAATATTTAATGGTGGGACAACCACATAAAATGGTTAAAATCATTGCAAGGGGGACTGGAGATCCTTTGTGCAAAAATGTTGTGAATCGTCACAATTGATGGCTTGGCCAGGCTTTGGGCTTTCTAGATGTTTCTGGCCAATTCATTAATTGTGACAAGTCACAGCATTTTTGCACAAATGATCTCCAGTTCCCCTTGCAATGATTTTAACCATTTATAGCAAAATCTGTGACTACTTTGTGCTAAAAAGTTGCAAATCCGGTTGTATTTTTGCTGATGTGCAAAATTTATGAATCACTTGCGCCATTCTGAAAGAATTAAAGCAAAAATGTCAACAACAGTAGACAAAAAAAAATGCAAACGATAAATTGAGTCCAAAAAAGTCAAGTGGCAATATAATTGACCATATGGCAAATATAGCTAAGATATTCTCCCTTTATCGCAGTGCTTCAAACTCAAAAATATTCCAGGGCATATGGAGATACGGTACTATAAGGCCTTTAGAGTTGTAAATTGCTGGATATGGCTCTATGCAACCTTAATGTAAGGAAACTGAGTTCTTGTCAGATGCGGTCATACAGTGAGGAGGACTCACTAAAGTACTGTTTAGGAGTCCTATGAGTGTGTGTGACAGGTCCACATTTTAATTATATTTTACCTGTACAAACAGGCAAGGTTCTATTCCATCTTCCATTTGATTCACATTTGGTAGAATTACTGGGCGAATCCATTCTATATCTAAAGGAAATGGACAAATATAATTATTTAGCATTGTATTGCATTTTGTGGACTATTTTGTACAACACTATTTGTCACTATATATGAACAGGACGATGAGAAAGAAAGCTTTACATTACTTCTTATGAGTAATGTTTACTATTGGTGTTTCTATTGGTTTTGCTTCCTTGATCTAAATAAGTAAATGTTCATCCTTCAATTCCATTTATATTTATATACTAGCTGAAGAGCCTGGCGCTGCCCGGGCATAGTAACGAACTGTGGTTAGTTATAGCAATTATAATTATCTTCCATCCCATAGTCCCGTGCCCATATACCCACCATACATATCCACGATCACATAGGCCCGTGCCCAAAATACCCATCATACATATCCTCCATCCCATAGTCGAGTGCCCATATACCCATCACACATCCTCCATCCCATAGTCCCATGCCCATATACCCATCATACATATTCTCCATCCCATAGTCCAATGCCCATATACCCATCATACATATCCTCCATCCCATATTCGAGTGCCCATATACCCATCACACATCCTCCATCCCATAGTCCCATGCCCATATACCTATATCATACATATTCTCCATCCCATAGTCCCATGCCCATATACCAATCATACATATCCGCCATCTCATAGTCCCGTGCCCATATACCCGTCATACATATCCTCCATCCCATAGTCCAGTGCCCATATACCCATCACACATCCTCCATCCCATAGTCCCGTGCCCATATACATATCCGCCATCCCATAGTCCCGTGCCCATATACCCGTCAAACATATCCTCCATCCCATAGTCCAGTGCCCATATACCCATCACACATCCTCCATCCCATAGTCCCATGCCCATATACCCATCACACATCCTCCATCCCATAGTCCCATGCCCATACACCCATCATACATATACGCCATCCCATAGTCGAGTGCCCATATACCCATCATACATATCCGCCATCCCATAGGCCCGTGTCCATATACCCATCATACATATCCTCCATCCCATAGTCGAGTGCCCATATACCCATCACACATCCTCCATCCCATAGTCCCATGCCCATATACCCATCATACATATTCTCCATCCCATAGTCCCATGCCCATATACCCATCATACATATTCTCCATCCCATAGTCCCATGCCCATATACCCACAATACATATTCGCCATCCCATAGTCGAGTGCCCATATACCCATCACACATCCTTCATCTCATAGTCCCATGCCCATATACCCATCATACATATCCTCCATCCCATAGTCCCGTGCCCATATACCCATCATACATATCCGCCATCTCATAGTCCCGTGCCCATATACCCGTTATACATATCCTCCATCCCATAGTCCAATGCCCATATACCCATCACACATCCTCCATCCCATAGTCCCGTGCCCATATACATATCCGCCATCCCATAGTCCCATGCCCATATACCCATCAAACATATCCTCCATCCCATAGTCAAGTGCCCATATACCCATCACACATCCTCCATCCCATAGTCCTGTGCCCATATACATATCCGCCATCCCATAGTCCCGTGCCCATATACCCGTCATACATATCCTCCATCCCATAGTCCAGTGCCCATATACCCATCATACATATCCGCCATCCCATAGTCCAGTGCCCATATACCCATCACACATCCTCCATCCCATAGTCAACCATTATGACATCATAATGAGCGGCGGCGGGGCTTGCGACTTATGATGACATCAGCGTCGCCATGGCAACCGTTATGACATCATAATGAGGGGTGGGGCTTGAAACGCACACACTACTTCCCCAGTATGCAAATAGGGGCATTATGACATCACAATGAGGGGCGGGGCTTGACACGCACACACTTTTTCCCCCAGTATGTAGATAGGGGCAAAATTGTTTGGTGAATTGGAACGCGCGGGGTTAAAATTTCGCCTGACAACATAGCTTAGGACGCTCTCGGGGTCCAGACGTGTGACTGTGCCAAATTTTGTGGCTGTAGCTGCGACGGTGCGGATGCCTATCCCGGACATACACACACACATACACACACACATACACACTTTGAGCTTTATATATTAGATTAACTAATTTACTTGTTTCATGTTTTCTATCATTTCTGTCTTGGCTTTTTATTTTTTACAGCATAAGCTTTAAATTCTCTGTATAACTGTCACAAGGATACCACGACACAGAGGGGTCAGAAAATCACAGCGTCCCTCTACATACCCACCTGCACTGGTTGGATATGCTTTGACTTCCAGTTAGCTGTGCAGATTCCCCTTGCTCTGTTGTTAAACAGTTCCCAAACTTCTTCCATTTAAGGATCATGGAGGCCACTGTGCTCTTAGGAACCTTGAGTGCTGCAGAAATTCTTTTGTAACCTTGGCCAGATCTGTGCCTTGCCACAATTCTGTGTCTGAGCTCCTTGGCCAGTTCCTTTGACCTCATGATTCTCATTTGGTCTGACATGCACTGTGAGCTGTGAGGTCTTATATAGACGGGTGTGTGCCTTTACAAATCAAGTCCTATCAGTTTAATTAAACACAGCTGGACTCCAATGAAGTAGTACCATTTCGAGGAAGATCACAAGGCAAGGAAATGGAGAGCATGTGACTTAGATATGAGTGTCTGAGCAAAGGTTCTGAATACTTATGACCATGTGACATTTCAGTTTTTCTTTTTTAACAAATTTGCAAAAATTTCTACATTTGTTTTTTTTCAGTTAAGATGGGGTGCAGAGTGTACATTAATGCATTTACCAAATGGCTGCAATGAAAGAAAGAGTGAAAAATTTAAAGGGGTCTGAATACTTTCCGTACTCATTGTATTTTAGAGCAGGACTAGCATAACTGCTGCCCAATGCACTAGTCAGGGTCATTAGGACAAGACAGGGATAGGAACGTGATCACCCCATGGGGTGAAAGAACCCGTCTAGGGAAACTAGGGAGCTTAGAGTTGGGCAAGGCAAAGATTGGCATTCTTTCATCTTCCCTAGTGGCAGAGCCCCCCTCCCTTCTGTCTTGCCGTCCGCTGTCCTGCTTCTGGTGCCCAAACGTTTGCATTGGCCCATTTTCCTTTTTGCAATTTTTAAAATGTAAAAGATGAATATATATATATTGTGATAAAACACTCCGGGATCGCCTTTGCTGGGGTCAAAGGTCACGTGCATTCAGCATGAAACTCAGGCGCAGAGCTGGGATTCGGGTGTAACTGACCCTGGGTCAGGTTTATTAACGGTGAAAGCAATGCAAAAGGAAATAAAACATAAAACAAATCCTTGCCTGTCCGGCACTAACTAAACTATGGACAACCTAACTACCAACTGGTGGGCTTCTCCCGTCCAGCCAAACCACAGTTGCAGTGGGCACTGCTTTCACTCACATGTGTCTCTCACACAGACAGGCTCTCTGTGTTCCCAGGCTGAGACACTCACACAACCACCTGGCATCCTTTTATATCCACCTCCCATTATTCATTAGTAAGCAGGTGCGATACTGACCAGACTAGGCCACATAGGAAAGGAATCTGGGCGAGATATACCTGCCCTCATCCACTATTCCCACATGATTCTCACAATATATATATACATATACACTCACTGGCCACTTTATTAGGTACACCTGTCCAACTGTGTGTTAAGACTTAATTTCTAATCAGCCAATCACATGGCGGCAACTCAGTGCATTTAGGCATGTAGACATGGTCAAGACAATCTCCTGCAGTTCAAACCGAGCATCAGTATGGGGAAGAAAGGTGATTTGAGTGCCTTTGAACGTGGCATGATTGTTGGTGCCAGAAGGGCTGGTCTGAGAATTTCAGAAACTGCTGATCTACTGGGATTTTCACGCACAACCATCTCTAGGGTTTACAGAGAATGGTCCGAAAAAGAAAAAAAATCCAGTGAGCGGCAGTTCTGTGGCCGGAAATGCCATGTTGATGCCAGAGGTCAGAGGAGAATGGGCAGACTGGTTCGAGCTGATAGAAAGGCAACAGTGACTCAAATTGCCACCCGTTACAACCAAGGTAGGCAGAAGAGCATCTCTGAACGCACAGTGCGTCGAACTTTGAGGCAGATGGGCTACAGCAGCAGAAGACCACACTGGGTACCACTCCTCTCAGCTAAGAACAGGAAACTGAGGCTACAATTTGCACAAGCTCATCGAAATTGGACAGTAGAAGATTGGAAAAACGTTGCCTGGTCTGATGAGTCTCGATTTCTGCTGCGACATTCGGATGGTAGGGTCAGAATTTGGCGTAAACAACATGAAAGCATGGATCCATCCTGCCTTGTATCAACGGTTCAGGCTGGTGGTGGTGGTGTCATGGTGTGGGGAATTTTTTCTGGGCACTCTTTGGGCCCCTTGGTACCAATTGAGCATCGTTGCAACGCCACAGCCTACCTGAGTATTGTTGCTGACCATGTCCATCCCTTTATGACCACAATGTACCCAACATCTGATGGCTACTTTCAGCAGGATAATGCGCCATGTCATAAAGCTCGAATCATCTCAGATTGGTTTCTTGAACATGACAATGAGTTTACTGTACTCAAATGGCCTCCTCAGTCACCAGATCTCAATCCAATAGAGCATCTTTGGGATGTGGTGGAACGGGAGATTCGCATCAGGGATGTGCAGCCGACAAATCTGCGCCAACTGTGTGATGCCATCATGTCAATATGGTCCAAAATCTCTGAGGAATGCTTCCAGCACCTTGTTGAATCTCTGCCACGAAGAATTGAGGCAGTTCTGAAGGCAAAAGGGGGTCCAACCCCTTACTAGCATGGTGTACCTAATAAAGTGGCCAGTGAGTGTATATATACAGTATATATATATATATATATATATATATATATATATATATATATATATAAAACTCTTTTTCTTATACTAATCACCTAAACTGCTGCATAACGTTCTTTAGGCCAGTTTTACAGATAAGTGTATAAGGGCTCAAGGAACACAACCTGTCAGCTTCCTACATCCCTGTGAATATGGCAGTTCGGATTTGGTTTGTAGACCCACAGTTGGAACAGTACTTGCATCCTTAATGCTGGCGCTCAAATGAACCTCTCATACACCCAACTGAAAGTGGCCCTAAGGTTTGTGCACATAATGTCTTTTTAGGAAAATGCACTCCATAATCCTCCTGAAAAAATGCAAAAGAAATGCTAAAAAAGGAACATATGCAATGCAGTGTAAAAATGACTTGCTGTTCATGTGTTTAGACTTTTGAACTTCAGGTTTCCAAAGTCATGGTGGCTACCTTTTGGGAGCAGCTCTCTATTTTGTACATACAAGTAAAAAGAAAAACGTTGACTTCAGAGCAGCTACAACAACCAACTGCATTAAGATGTCAAAATAAACTCTTTAGGAAAAACACGGCCAGCATTTTCCTGTAGCATCTTAAGCTTGAAAAATCCAGTGGGTTCGGCGGAGCTTAAAACAAGTCATGTGTGCATACTATACGGTACTATTACACATGTGATGAAGTCACAGGTACCATACTGCATGTAGATAACCAGGCTGTAACTGTACATGCGACTTTAAACCACAGAAAGTACAGGTGTAGCCCAGCAATAAGTGGTAATCTGGGTTTTCTAAGGGTATGCGCATACGGCGCACTGAACATGCCGGTGAGTTTTCCAAGGAAAAGCCACTCCAGAAAAATGCCGGCGGTGGTTTCGCTGTGGTTCTAGTGATGGCTCCGGTGACCGGGTTCCTTACTCTATACTGTGACAAATTAACTTGTTACTTCTTTTAAGAAGTTCAGAATAATTAAACTGTTCAAAGATGTGATAAGACGGAACATGTTCCACAGTAATGTTGTTTTGACATTGCTGTGCGTTATGCTCATTTTATGGGGTGCTCTTTGGTGCTTTTTAGGCGGATTCTTGGCCATATAATAACATCCTAAGTAAAATCTTTCTATAGGGTAGTTAGATTTGCATCAGATTTTCATTATACTCAATGGGGGAAAAAGTAGCCCCTTCTTTTACAATCAATTTGAAATCTAACATGTAGAGACTGACAAACAAAATTACTTGACTGCAAAATTTTAAAATGATTTTAGAAACTAGTAACTACATTCAATTTCTATAGAAGGTAACTGTCAATCTGTGTCGAGCTACATAAAACTAACAATTTTGCATTGTAAAGCCCAACTTAATGACTGCCAAAGGGATCACAAAGTGTCATGAAAAAAAATCTAAACTTACCAACAGATACCACAAAGCAAATCGTGTGCAACTGCAATTTGCCTATAATCTGGCTGTAAAATAGCTGTTTTTTTTCTAGGTATAGCCCCGCTTTTATCGAGCAGATAAAAAATTTATTTTGCTCAATTTGGATATCATTATTTGTTTCTATATGTGACATGATGGCAACCTGTTCTTGTCTACATAACGTTTTTATATCAAACAGTGCAAATATTTATTGACATGGCAGCATTATGTCTTAGCCATAGGAAATTTACAATAAAACCAATAAATACCAGTGACAGACTTATGGTAGGTCTATAAAAAAAAAGTCGGTGCCAATTGAACAATGGTGTTGGAGGTTGGAAAATACAAGAATCTACCTTTTTTATACTTCGCTAGTTTTCATAACCACAACGAATAAATGTTCATATAAAAGCAACTTAAAAAAATTAAAATACCTGTTGTTTAACTCACCCTTTTTCACATGTATAAACTGCTTCAGAATCGAATAAAAAGTCTTTCGCTTTCGATATTGCATTCTTTATCGCTGGAGGACGGCCACAAGATCTCCCTGTAAGTGATGTTTGTGTTAGACAGATGACTAAATAAATGCAAATACTTTTTGATCTACATGTATAATTTTAAAACATTTTGATATACTGCTATATATGTGTGTGTGTGTATATATATACTAGCTGAAGAGCCCGGCGCTGCCCGCGCATAGTAACTAACTGTGGTTAGTTATAGCAAATTATAATTATCCTCCATCCCATAGTCCCGTGCCCATATACCCATCATACATATCCACGATCCCATAGGCCCGTGCCCATATACCCATCATACATATCCTCCATCCCATAGTCGAGTGCCCATATGCCCATCACACATCCTCCATCCCATAGTCCTATGCCCGTATACCCATCACACATCCTCCATCCCATAGTCCTATGCCCATATACCCATCATACATATTCGCCATCCCATAGTAGAGTGCCCATATACCCATCACACATCCTTCATCTCATAGTCCCATGCCTATATACCCATCATACATATCCTCCTTCCCATAGTCCTGTGCCCATATACCCATCACACATCCTTCATCTCATAGTCCCATGCCCATATACCCATCATACATATCGTCCATCCTATAGTCCCATGCCCATATACCCATCATACATATTCGCCATCCCATAGTCCCGTGCCCATGTACCCGTCATACATATCCTCCATCCCATAGTCCAGTGCCCATATACCCATCACACATCCTCCATCCCATAGTCCCGTACCCATATACCCATCATACATATCCTCCATCCCATAGTCCCATGCCCATATACCCATCACACATCCTCCATCCCATAGTCCTATGCCCACATACCCATCAAACATCGTCCATCCCATAGTCCCATGCCCATATACCCATCATACATATCCTCCATCCCATAGTCCTGTGCCCATATACCCATCACACATCCTTCATCTCATAGTCCCATGCCCATATACCCATCATACATATCCTCCATCCCATAGTCCCGTGCCCATATACCCATCATTCATATCCGCCATCCCATAGTCCCGTGCCCATATACCCGTCATACATATCCTCCATCCCATAGTCCAGTGCCCATATACCCATCACACATCCTCCATCCCATAGTCCCGTGCTCAAATACCCGTCATACATATCCTCCATCCCATAGTCCCGTGCCCATATACCCATCATACATATCCGCCATCCCATAGTCCCATGCCCATATATCCGTCATACATATCCTCCATTCCATAGTCCACTGCCCATATACCCATCACAAATCCTCCATCCCATAGTCCCATGCCCATAAACCCATCATACATATCCTCCATCCCATAGTCCCGTGCCCCTATACCCATCATACATATCCTCCATCCCATAGTCCCATGCCCATATACCCATCACACATCCTCCATCCCATAGTCCTATGCCCATATACCCATCAAACATTCAAACATCGTCCATCCCATAGTCCCATGCCCATATACCCATCATACATATCCTCCATCCCATAGTCCTGTGCCCATATACCCATCACACATCCTTCATCTCATAGTCCCATGCCCATATACCCATCATACATATTCTCCATCCCATAGTCCCGTGCCCATATACCCATCATACATATCTGCCATCCCATAGTCCCGTGCCCATATACCCGTCATACATATCCTCCATCCCATAGTCCAGTGCCCATATACCCATCACACATCCTCCATCCCATAGTCCCGTGCTCAAATACCCGTCATACATATCCTCCATCCCATAGTCCCGTGCCCATATACCCATCATACATATCCGCCATCCCATAGTCCCGTGCCCATATACCCGTCATACATATCCTCCATCCCATAGTCCACTGCCCATATACCCATCACAAATCCTCCATCCCATAGTCCCGTGCCCCTATACCCATCATACATATCCGCCATCCCATAGTCCCGTGCCCATATACCTTTCATACATATCCTCCATCCCATAGTCCCGTGCCCCTATACCCATCATACATATCCGCCATCCCATAGTCCCATGCCCATATACCCATCACACATCCTCCATCCCATAGTCCCGTGCCCATATACCCATCATACATATCCTCCATCCCATAGTCCCGTGCCCATATACCCGTATACGGGTATATGGACACTCAACCATGGGATGGAGGATATGCATGACGGGTATATGGGCACGGGACTATGGGATGGAGGATATGTATGATGGGTATACAGGCACGGGACTATGGGATGGAGGATATGTAGGACGGGTATATGGAAACTCGTCTATGGGATGGAGGGTATGCATGATGGGTATATGGGCACGGACTATGGGATGGCGGATATGTATGATGGGTATATAGGCACGGGACTATGGGATGGCGGATATGTATGATGGGTATATGGGCACGGGACTATGGGATGGCGGATATGTATGATGGATATACGGGCACCGGCCTATGGGATGGAGAATATGTATGATGGGTATATGGGCACGGCACTATGGGATGGAGGATGTGTGATAGGTATATGGGCACTGGACTATGGGATGGAGGATATGTATGATGGGTATACAGGCACGGGACTATGGGATTGCAGATATGTATGATGGGTATATGGGCACGGGACTATTGGATGGAGGATATGCATGATGGGTATATGGGCATGGGACTATGAGATGAAGGATGTATGATGGGTTTATGGGCACTCGACTATGGGATGGAGGATATGTATGATGGGTATATGGGCACGGGCCTATGGGATCGTGGATATGTATGATGGGTATATGGGCATGGGACTATGGGATGGTGGATATGTATGATGGGTATATGGGCACGGGACTATGGGATGGAGGATAATTATAATTTGCTATAACTAACCACAGTTATGTTACTATACTCTGAAGAGACAAGTTGAGTATTGCACTCCATTCACCATCCAGCTTCTAAAAGAGGTCATTCTTGAAGAATGGAAGAATAGATGTTGTAATATGTCGCCAACTTGTTAATTCCATGTCTAAATTTGGTGCTGTCCTCAAAGATCATGGATATCATACAAAATACTAGATGTAATTTATTTTGGTTTGAGGTACATTCATTTTTGCATCAGCTAATTTGAGACAATCTGAAGATTTTATAATGAAAGTTATATTTTTAACTTTACTGTATCCCTCTGTGCTTCTCATCTAGGCTTGTCTTATTCTAAAATGAGTGGCACAAAATGACCAGCTCTGAAAAAACATGATTTTGTGATTGTCACGTGATACTTATGCAATAATTATCCATTGATTTGGTTTGGTCACGGTTATGATATGACTTACAACTAGTGTTGAGCATTCCGATACCGCAAGTATCGGGTATCGGCCGATACTTGCTGTATCGGAATTCCGATACCGACTTCCGATATTTTTTCAATATCGGAATTCGGCATCGGAATCGGAAGTTCAGTTGATTGACGGCCTGACGTCATCATGATGCGCGGTGTGTGCGCGTCATCATGATGCGCGGTGTGTGCGCATCATGATGCGCCGTCATTTCGGGCCTTCCGGGGGTCTCTGCCGGCCTGCCGGGGGGCTGTGCCGGCCTGCCGGGGGGCTGTGTGGACTGCCCGGGGTCTGTACCGGCCTGCCGGGGGGCTGTGCCGGCCTGCCGGTGGTCTGTGCACCCTGTGGGGGTCTGTACCGGCCTGCCGGGGGGCTGTGCCGGCCTGCCGGGGGGCTGTGCTGATGTCCGGGGGTCTGTGCAAGCATCGTCCGATGGGACTACAAGTCCCATCGGGCGATGCCTGCTACCATGACAGTGATTGACACATTAGCCAATGATGGGACAGTAGTAGTCCCATCATCCGGCTAATGTGTTAAATGTTAAAAAAAAAAAAAAAAAAAAAAAAAATACTACATACATACTACATGCTACATACATACTACATATATACTACATACATACTACATACATGCTACATACATACTACATGCATGCTACATACATACTACATATATACTACATACATACTACATACATACTGCATGCTACATACATACTACATACATACTACATACATACTACATATATACTACATGCATGCTACATACATACTACATGCTACATACATACCACATACATACTACATATATACTACATGCATGCTACATACATACTACATGCTACATACATACCACATATATACTACATACATACTACATATATACTGCATGCTACATACATACTACATATATACTACATGCATGCTACATACATACTACATGCTACATACATACCACATACATACTACATGCTACATACATACTACATATATACTACATGCATGCTACATACATACTACATGCTACATACATACCACATATATACTACATACATACTACATATATACTGCATGCTACATACATACTACATATATACTACATGCATGCTACATACATACTACATGCTACATACATACCACATACATACTACATACATACTACATGCTACATACATACTACATATATACTACATGCATGCTACATACATACTACATGCTACATACATACCACATATATACTACATACATACTACATATATACTGCATGCTACATACATACTACATATATACTACATGCATGCTACATACATACTACATGCTACATACATACCACATACATACTACATACATACTACATGCTACATACATACTACATGCTACATACATACTACATATATACTACATTCATGCTACATACATACTACATATATACTACATGCATGCTACATACATACTACATGCTACATGCATGCTACATACATACTACATACATACTACATGCTACATACATACCACATATATACTACATACATACAATACATTCATACAATACATACATAGACATACAGTACATATAACATAGAGTAACATACTTACCAATACTTGTCACATTGTTCCCCGAAGCCATTGTCGTCTACGGAATAAATATTAACATAACAAACCACAAAAATACTCACCCACGATCCGAAGCAGTCCACGAGTGTGTCCCACGACGATCTTGGGTAGAGAACTGCAGCATCAGATGATGCTGCCGTTCTCTACGGGCTGCAGGAATCCAATGACGGAAGGTAGGTATCCTTCCGCACTGTATTCCTCCGCCACTTAAAAAAAAAAAGTCCCTAGTCTCACTTTATGCCATTGCTGTGTGGGAAATTCCCACACAGCAATGGCATAAAGTGAGACTAGGGACTTTTTTTTTTTAAGTGGCGGAGGAATACAGTGCGGAAGGATACCTACCTTCCGTCATTGGATTCCTGCAGCCCGTAGAGAACGGCAGCATCATCTGATGCTGCAGTTCTCTACCCAAGATCGTCGTGGGACACACTCGTGGACTGCTTCGGATCGTGGGTGAGTATTTTTGTGGTTTGTTATGTTAATATTTATTCCGTAGACGACAATGGCTTCGGGGAACAATGTGACAAGTATTGGTAAGTATGTTACTCTATGTTATATGTACTGTATGTCTATGTATGTATTGTATGAATGTATTGTATGTATGTAGTATATATGTGGTATGTATGTAGCATGTAGTATGTATGTAGTATGTATGTAGCATGCATGTAGCATGTAGTATGTATGTAGCATGCATGTAGTATATATGTAGTATGTATGTAGCATGAATGTAGTATATATGTAGTATGTATGTAGCATGTAGTATGTATGTAGCATGTAGTATGTATGTAGTATGTATGTAGTATGTATGTGGTATGTATGTAGCATGTAGTATGTATGTAGCATGCATGTAGTATATATGTAGTATGTATGTAGCATGCAGTATATATGTAGTATGTATGTAGTATATATGTGGTATGTATGTAGCATGTAGTATGTATGTAGCATGCATGTAGTATATATGTAGTATGTATGTGGTATGTATGTAGCATGTAGTATGTATGTAGCATGCATGTAGTATATATGTAGTATGTATGTAGTATGTATGTGGTATGTATGTAGCATGCAGTATGTATGTAGCATGCATGTAGTATATATGTAGTATGTATGTAGCATGTATGTAGTATGTAGTATGAATGTAGCATGTATGTAGTATGCACGTTGTATGTATGTAGCATGTAATTTTTTTTTTTTTTTTTTACATTTAACACATTAGCCGGATGATGGGACTACTACTGTCCCATCATTGGCTAATGTGTCAATCACTGTCATGGTAGCAGGCATCGCCCGATGGGACTTGTAGTCCCATCGGACGATGCCTGCACAGACCCCCGGAGCCTGCACAGCCCCCCGGCAGGCCGGCACAGCCCCCCGGCAGGCCGGCACAGCCCCCCGGAGCCGGCACAGCCCCCCGGCAGGCCGGCACAGCCCCCCGGAGCCTGCACAGACCACCGGCAGGCCGGCACAGACCACCGGAGCATGCACAGACCCCCTGGCAGGCCGGCACAGCCCCCCGAAAGGCCCGTACAGACCCCAGAGAGGCTGTACAAGGGCAGGAAAGGGTTTTTCTTATTCCGATACCGGAAGTCCCATAGACTTGAATGGGACTTCCGGTATCGGAATCGGCGATACCGATACTTTTTTTAAAGATCGGCCGATACCATCCGATACGATACTTTGAAGTATCGGACGGTATCGCTCAACTCTACTTACAACAGGTTAAGGATTTTGCTAACCTGTCACATGTGGTCATGTTTTTTTTGGGAGGTACAAGTAAATAAGATAAAAAAATCCTAAATGTTTTTACTAATTTAATTGCTGATCTAAATAAAGGACTAATATATTTAAAGTACATTTTTTAATCACAAGGGGTAACCAAATATACAAATTATTTTATGTGATACGTATTTTTTTTTTTTTTAAAGGCCTGTCAATTTATGCATACAAAACTTTATTCATTTTTTTTATTTTTAACCCCAGATAGTATGTTTCTAGGACAGGTGTTATCGCTACAAGATTGCTCTTTGCATTGTACAGTGCTATGACAACCGGGTCCTTACTTAAGATACTGACCTTGTGGTTGCATGGACAGAACCCTGTACAGTGGGGGAAATAAGTATTTGATCCCTTGCTGAATTTGTAAGATTGCCCACTGACAAAGACATGAACAGTCTATAATTTTAAGGGTAGTTTAATTTTAACATTGAGAGATAGAATATCAAAAATACATTTCAGAAAATCAAATTGTATAAATTATATAAATGTATTTGCATTTTGCAGTGAGAAATAAGTATTTGATCCCCTAACAACCTTTAAGAGTTCTGGCTCCTACAGACCAGTTAGATGCTCCTAATCAACTTGTTACCTGCATTAAAGGCACTTGTCTTACATAGTCATATTTATAAAAGACTCCTGTCAACAGGCTTAATTAATCAGTCAGACTCTAACCTCTACAACATGGGCAAGACCAAAGAGCTTTCTAAGGATGTCAGGGACAAGATCATAGATCTGCACAAAGCTGAAATGGGCTATAAAATCATAATTAAGACGCTGGGTGAGAAGGAGACAACTGTTGGTGCAATAGTAAGAAAATGGAAGAAATACAAAATGACTGTCAATCGACATCGATCTGGGGCACCCTGCAAAACCTCACCTCGTGGGGTATCCTTGATCATGAGGAAGGTGAGAGATCAGCCTAAAACTACACAGGGGGAACTTGTTAATGATCTCAAGGCAGCTGGGACCACAGTCACCAAGAAAACCATTGGAAACACATTATTCCGTAAAGGTTTAATATCCTGCAGTGCCCGCAAGGTCCCCCTGCTCAAGAAGATACATGTGCAGACCCGTCTGAAGTTTGCCAATGAACACCTGGCTGATTCTGTGAGTGATTGGGAGAAGGTGCTGTGGTCAGATGAGACAAAAATTGAGCTCTTTGGCATTAATTCAACTCGCCGTGTTTGGAGGAAGAGAAATGCTGCCTATGACCCATAGAACACCAACCCCACTGTCAAGCATGGTGGTGGAAACATTATGTTTTAGGGGTGTTTCTCTGCTAAGGGTACAGGACTACTTCACCACATCAATGGGAGAATGGATGGAGCTATGTACCATAAAATCCTGAGTGACAACCTCTTTCCCTCCGCAAGGACATTAAAAATAGGACATGGCTCGGTCTTCCATCAAGACAATGACCCAAAACATACAGCCATACAATTCTGACCACTGTCCCTTTATGAGGTAATAACTCTGGAACGCTTCCATGGATCCTGGTGATTCTGACATTGTTTTCTCGTGACATATTGTACTTCATGATAGTGGTAAAATTTCATTCATAAAACTTGCGTTTATTTGTGAAAAAAATGGAAATTTGGTGAACATTTTGAAAATTTCGCAATTTTCCAACTTTGAATTTTTATGCCCTTAAAGCACAGAGATACGGCACACAAAAAACTTAATAAGTACCATTTCCCACATGTTTACTTTACATCAGCACAATTTTGGAACCCAAATTTTTTTTCTTAGGAAGTTATAAGGGTTAAAAGTTGACCAGCGATTTCTCATTTTTGCAACACCATTTTATTTTTACGGACCACATCACATTTGAAGCCACTTTAAGGGGTCTATATGATAGAAAAGAAAATACCCAAAAGTGACACCATTCTAAAAACTGCACCCCTTAAGGTGCTCAAAACCACATTCAAGAAGTTTATTAACACTTCAGGTGCATCACAGGAATTATTTGAATATTTAAAAAAAATGAACATTTAACTTTTTTTCACGAAAAAAATACTTCAGGTTCAATTTTTTTATTTTACCAAGGGTAACAGGAGAAGTTGGAATGCAAAAGTTATTGTGCAATTTGTCCTGAGTATGCTGATACCTGATATGTGGGGGGCAACCACTGTTTCGGCGCATGGCAGAGCTCAGAAGGGAAGGAGCGCCGTTTGACTTTTTCAATGCAAAATTGGCTAGAATTCAGATCGGACGCCATGTCACGTTTGGAGAGCCCCTGATGTAGCTAAACAGTGGAAACCCCCCACAAGTGACCCTGTTTTGGAAACTAGACCACCCCAAGGAACTTATCTAGATATGTGGTGAGAACTTTGAACCAACAAGGGCTTCACAGAAGTTTATAATGTACAATTAAAAAATCATATTTTTTTCCACAAAAATGATCTTTTCACCCCCAATTTTTATTTTCCCAAGGGTAACAGGACCCTAAAAATTATTGTGCAATTTGTCCTGAGTATGATGATACCCCATATGTGGGTCTAAACGACTATTTGGGCACATGGCAGAGCTCAGAAGGGAAGCAGCGCCATTTGACTTTTTTGGCTGGAATTGAGATCGGACACGATGTCGCGATTGAAAAACCCCTGATGTACCAAAACAGTGGAAACCCCCCACAAATGACACCATTTTGGAAACTAGACCCCCCCAAGGAACTTATCTAGATTTGTGGTGAGAACTTTGAACCCCCAAGGGCTTCACAGAAGTTTATAACGTACAGCCGTACAATTAAAAAATCATATTTTTTCCACAAAAATGATCTTTTCTCCCTCAATTCTCAATTTTCCAAGGGTAACAGGACCCTAAAAGTTATTGTGCAATTTGTCCTGAGTACGCTGATACCCCAAATGTGGGGGTAAACCACTACTTGGGCGCATGGCAGAGCTCGGAAGGGAAGCAGCGCCATTTGACATTTTTGGCTTGAATTGAGATTGGACACCATGTCCCGTTTGGAAAGCCCCTGATGTACCAAAACAGTGAAACCCCCCCACAAATTACACCATTTTAGAAACTAGACCCCCCAAAGAACTTATCTAGATGTGTGGTGAGCACTTTGAACCCCCCCCCAGTGCTTCACAGAAGTTTATAACGCCCGGGCGTGAAAATAAAAAAATCGTATTTTTTCCACAAACATGATCTTTTAGTCACCAATTTTTTTATTTTCCCAAGGGTACCAGGAGAAATTGGACCCCAAAAGTTGTTGTCCAATTTGTCCTGAGTACGCTGATACCCCATACGTGGGAGAAAACTACTGCATGGGCACACGTCGGGGCTCGGAAGGGAAGTAGTGACGTTTTGGAATGCAGATTTTGATGGAATGCTCTGCGGGTGTCATGTGCGTTTGGAGAGCCCCTGATGTATCTAAACTATTGAAACTCCCCACAAGTGACCCCATTTTGGAAACTAGACCCCCCACGGAACTTATCTAGATGTGTGGTGAGCACTTTGAACCCCCAAATGCTTCACAGAAGTTTATAACGCCCGGGCGTGAAAATAAAAAAAACATTTTTTTCCACAAAAATAATATTTTTGCCCCCAATTTTTTATTTTCCTAAGGGTAACTGGAGAAATTGGACCCCAAAAGTTGTTTTGCAATTTGTCCTGAGTACGCTGATACCCTATATGTGGGGGTAAAACACTGTTTGGGCGCATGGCAGAGCTTGGAAGGGAAGGAGCACCATTTGACTTTTTCAACGCAGAATTGGCTGGAATTGAGATCAAACGCCATGTTGCATTTGGAGAGCACCTGATGTGCCCAAACAGTGGAAACCCCCCAATTCTAACTCCAACCCTAACCCCAACACACCCCTAACCCTAATCTCAGCCCTAGCTGTTGTGAGTTCATTTTCCCCTTCACCGTCGATGTCTGATGAACTCCCTCTTCTGGTGAAGGAAGGTAGTGAGGCTGATTACCAAACACCTGATCTGGTAGATGATGACTGGGTAACAGGAAATTCTGACTGGATATAAGGCAGCCTACGCCCTTCTGAGTCGCTGGTGATTTCTCTGCTGGATTCTTGGAGACCAGTCTGATTCCTGCTTCCCAAAGATAAGTTTTTGCTCTGCTATTGAACTTATTAGTTTTGTTTTGTTTACCTTGTTTTTTGGAGTTCAGCCATCCCCGGTCGGGGGTGTGCTGAGTTCCATTTTTGTCTCTGATCAGTTTGTCTCTTTGCTCTGTCTTCAGATTTTACCTGAGTGATGATATAGTCTTTTTGAAGTCCTAGCGACTTCAGGGCCTGTTTTTCCTATCAGACGGTTGGGACATTTTTTGGTAGGGTTTTTTACGGATTGCAGACAGCAGCTTTTCTATACTGTCCTTTTTAGTTAGCTTGGGCCCCATTGCTTGCTCAACCTATCTTTCTATCTGTGTTAGTGTTTTCATCTTGCTTCACCGTCATTAAATGTTGGGGGCTGCCTATTGCTTTGGGGTCTGCTCTGTGGCAGTTTAGATTTCCCCTTTCTTTCTTTAGGCCTATTTAGTTCTCCGGCTGTGATCGAGGGGTCTAGGGCATCGTAGGAACCCCCCACGGCTACTGTTAGTTGTTGTGGATAGGATCAGGGGTCTGCAATCTGATAGCTACCAACCTCTCCGGTTTTCTGGACTTAGCTTGTATTTTTGTTTTTTCCTGCTTCGGTGATTCATACATAACACCTAGCCCTAACCCTAGCCCTAGCCCTAACCCTAACCCTAATGGGAAAATGGAAATAAATACATTTATTTTATTTTATTATTTTTCCCTAACTAAGCGGGTGATAACGGGGGGTTTGATTTACTATTTATGGCGGTTTTTATGTTTGCCAGCTGTCACATGCTAAAAGACGCTTTTTATTGTAAAAATAGTTTTTGCATCACCATATATTGAGAGCTATAATTTTTCCATATTTTGACCCACTGAGTCATGTGAGGTCTTATTTTTTGCGGGACGAGTTGACGCTTTTATTGGTGTGTTCGGGCACGTGACATCTTTTGATCGCTTTTTATTCCGATTTTTGGGACGCAGAATGACCAAAAACCAGGGTTTCATGAATTTCTTTTGGAGGGTGCGTTTACACCGTTCCGCGTGCGCTAAAATTGATAAAGCCCTTTTATTCTACGGGTCAGTACGGTTACAGCGATACCTCATTTAGGTCATTTTTTATGTTTTGGCGCTTTTATGCAATGAAAACAATTTTATATAAAAAAATAATTATTTTTGCATCGCTTTATTCTGCGAGCTATAACTTTTTTATTTTTTCACTGATGATGCTGTATGGTGGCTCGTTTTTTGCGGGACAAGATGGCGTTTTCAGCGGTACCCTGCATATTTATATGAGTCTTTTTGATCGCGCGTTATTGCACTTTTTGCTCCTCGATATGATAATAAATCATTATTTTTTGCTTTGTTTTTTATTTTTATTTTTTAAGGGGTTCACTAAAGGGGTTAACTAATGGGACAGTTTTATAGGGTGGGTCGTTACGGACGGCGATATGGATGCGGTCATTACGTGGCGATACCAAATATGTGTACTTTTACTGTTTTTTTTTTTCCAAAAAATGAATTTATTTGGGAATATTTTTTTTTTTAAATTTATTTAGCGATTTTTTTTTAAATTAATTTTACACTTTTTTTTCTTTTTTTTTAACTTTATTACATTGTCCCAGGTGGGATATTACTGTCCTGTGACAGATCGCTGATCTGTCACATCACAGATCACTGTGACAGATCAGCGATCTGTCACCGGCACTGCACAAGGCTACCTCTTTGCCTGCGCTTTGCAGGCATGAGGAAGCCAGCTCCCTGCAGGCCCCCGAAGGTCCCCGTTGCCATCTTGGATTCGGGGACCTGCAGGGATGGAGCCCCCCGCAGCAGCGCTGCACATTGCGCTGCTGTGGGGGCTCAGGAAGCATAGAGGGAGCCCCCTCCCTGCCAATGCTTCCCTTTAACCCCCCGGTACAGCGCGATCATGTTTGATAGCGGTGTGCAAGGGGTTAACGTGTCGGGGGCGGTCCGTGACCGCCCCTGACACATTGTGTCGGGTGTCAGCTGTGATAATCAGCTGACACCCGGCCGCTGATCGCTGTGACGTGCTTTCCCGTCACTGTGAATTAAGTCCCAGGGCACATGGACGGGATAGTACGTCACATGACAGAAAGGGGTTAATCCCATAGAAAACTCATGGAGGGAGTTGAAGCTCCGAGTTGCCAAGCAACAGCCTCAAAATCTTAATGATTTAGAGATGATCTGCAAAGAGGAGTGGACCAAAATTCCTCCTAACATGTGTGCAAATCTCATCATCAACTGCAAAAACCGTTTGACTGCTGTGCTTGCCAACAAGGGTTTTGCCACCGTATTAAGTCTTGTTTGCCAGAGGGATAAAATACTTGTTTCTCAATGCAAAATGCAAATAAATTTATATAATTTATACAATGTGATTTTTTTTATTTTATTTTTGATATTCTCTCTCTCAATGTTAAAATTAACCTACTCTTAAAATTATAGACTGTTCATGTCTTTGTCAGTGGGCAAACTTACAAAATCAGCAAGGGATCAAATACTTATTTCCCCCACTGTATGCTGCACATAATGTATAGTAACAACATATTAAGTATGTGCAGTATGTGCCTAATGTTTCAAATGTGTTATTGGTGTATGCACAGAAAGTCATGTTACTTAACATGTACAGTTGCAATTAAAAGTATTCACTGACATTACAAATTAGATTTATTGACAAAATGTACAAATGTTGTGCTGTTTGCAAGAAACCAAAGAAAAATTTAATCTGCTCAACACAAATGAAATAAGAATTTTTTTTTCTTATTCCACTTTTAATGACTACTACAGATTTGGATTTAACCCCTACATGATTTGCGCATATTAAGAACTTAACATAGATGCCTTTGGCTGTTATGTTGTGCTGCTCTCATGATGCATATTCAGACACTATCTACTGAACCATCTTGGCATCCAGTTCATTTATATTTTTACATTTGCATACTGCAACCAACTTCTTCAAATCAAATTTCATATGATGGACAAAACATCCCAGGATTTCTTCAGAAAATAAGTCTTAGTAGACTTTGAAAGGTCCAATGCTGCCAAAGCTTCAGATTCCTTTCAGATGGCATGATATTTTCTCTTAGGATTTGATTACTTGATTAAATTCATCTTTCCCTCCACACACACATTGTATGCTTACACACGTGATCAAAATTGTTGGTATCCCTCATTTAATGACAGAAAAACCCACAATGGTTACAGAAATAGCTTGAATTGGACAAAAGTAATAATAAATAAAAAATCTATGAAAATGAACAAATGAAAGTCAGACATTGCTTTTCAACCATGCTTCCACAGAATTTAAAAAAAAAATAAATCTCATGAAATAGGCCTAGACAGAAATGAGGGTACCCCTGAAAATAATGTGACAAAAGGGACATGATAAATCAAGGTGTGTCCACTAATTAGCATCACAGGTGTCTACAATCTTGGAATCAGTGACTGGGCCTGTATTTAGGGCTACAGATACTCACTGTGCTATTTGGTGACATGGTGTGCATCACACTCAATATTGACCAGAGGAAGCGAAGGAAAGAGTTGTCTCAGGAGATTAGAAAGAAAATTATAGACAAACATGTTAAATGTAAAAGTTATAAGACCATCTCCAAGCAGCTTGATGAGTTGCACATATTATTCAGAAATTTAAGATCCATGGGACTGTAGCCAAGCTCCCTGGATGTGGCCGCAGGAGGAAAATTGATGAGAAATCAAAGAGACGGATAATACAAATGGTGGACTTCATGGGAGACGACTAAGGAGGACACCATTGTTGAAAAAAATCATAAAAAAGACAAACTGGAATTTGCCAAACTACATGTTGACAAGCCACAAAGCTTCTGGGACAATGACTAATGGACAGATGAGAAAAAAAAATGGAACTTTATGGCAAGGCACATCAGTTCTGTGTTCACAGATGGAAAAATGAAGCATATCAAGAAAAGAACACTGTCCCTACTGTGAAACATGGAGGAGGCTCTGTTATGTTCTGGGGCTGCTTTACTGCATCTGGCATGGGGTGTCTAGAATCTGTGCAGGGTACAATGAAATCTCAGGACTATCAAGAGATTCTAGAGAGAAATGTGCTGTCCAATGTCAGAAAGTTTGGTCTCAGTCGTAGGTCATGGGTCTTGCAACAGGATAATGACCCAAAACACACAGCTAAAAACACCGAAGAATGGCTAAGAGGAAAACATTGGACTATTCTGAAGTGGCCTTCTATGAGCCTTGACCTAAACCCTATTGAGCATCTTTGGAAAGAGCTGAAACATGCCATCTGAAAAAGGCAACCTTCAAACATGAGACAACTGGAACTGTAACAGTTTGAACTTGAGGAGTGGGCCAAAATACCTGTCGAGAGGTGCTGAAGTCTCAGTGACAGTTACAGGAATTGTCTGATTGCAGTGATTGCCTCAAAAGGTTGTGTAACAAAATTTTAAGTTAAGGGTACCGTCATTTCTGACCAGGCCTATTTCATAAGTTTTATTTATTTTTTTAAAATTCTGTGGAAGCATGGTTGAAAAGCAATCTCAGACTTCATTTTCATAGATTTTTTATTTATTATTACTTTTGTCAGATTCAATTTATTTCTGTAACCAGTGTGCGTTTTCGGTCATTAAACGAGGGGTACCAACAATTTTTACACTTTAAGACATCCCATTGATCCATAGGCTAAGTAAGTTTTCATATTGTTTCACTGCTCCATATTACAATATTCCAAAACCCTGTGACTTATTTATAAGGGTTTAGGTAGGGGTGAGTGAATAAATTTGAATGGAATTGAATTCTACTCACACTGGACTGGAGATTTCAGGTTTGATTAGGACCATAAGGGTTATGTGCATGGGTACACCAAGTCCTGGTACACATGACACTTGGCGTGTGTTTGCACAGTATCCTCTTGGGCCTCTTCAAATGCATAAGTCCAAGCCGAGAGGGGAATTCAACACGAGCGGTGGTTATTTATCTAAAAAAGCGATGAGAACTGGATAGGTGAGTGTGATGAGCAGATTGGCTGGAGAGGTGAGCGGTGAGGATAAGGATTTTGTTATTTTGTACATACTACATTTATAATGCTCTGGGGTTTGTGAAGACCCCACAGCATAATATGAGACATTACATTCATGGAGAATAACTTTTTGAAACAAATTTCCAGGGAAAACAAGCACAAAGAGGTGAATTTGAATTTTGTCTGATCCACTCATATCTAATTTTGAAAATATTGGATCTGACTTTTCTTTGAGGTGAGTTGAAGTGTACATTTTGGAGTTCGAGCATGGAGACCTTCAGCATTTAGTATGTGCTTTACTGTGCAAATAGAGACCTCGGTTCCTGCTGCCATCAACTTTTGATAAAGGTCTTTTGCAATCACTTCAGGGATTTTGACCACTTACCTCTTCAAGAATAGGTTCCTGTTTCTGCGGCGTCAAGATGACGTACCCTTTAACTTTGAACTTCTGGACTATGTTTTCAACTGTATCTGAACATTGAAAAATGCTTGTATATTTTTGTATCTTTTTCTTTTTTTGTGCAAGGCAGTAATCTCTTCTCTGAATGTTAGACCACTCTCTTGCCTCAACCATATTTCTATCATGCAATCAAACATCACAGTGAACAAGTCCAGGTATTTGATGAACCTTATTTTATTCCAAGCACACATGATGCAATTAACGAAGCCACTGATCAATTGCTTCCAGTGTACTTGAGTCGGCCATATGTATTAACAGGACTATTGAGGGTATTCTGATGCTGCAGACTGAGTCGCAATGTGCTTTGTCATACATTGTTTTCGGCCATATTCGCCTAGTTGAGGCTGGCAGCAAGATGTTCAGCAGTCCACTATGTCTTGCGGCCCATCTTGAAAAAACTTATGCAGCCGAAAATTATTTAAGACAAAGCACACGGTGACTCTGTCTGCATCATTTCTGTCAATGAACAGTTCAGTGCATATGTCTGAATCCCGTTTTGTGGGAAGTTCTGAAGTAGGCTTCAACAGAGTCATTGAAGTTAAGGTAAAACACTACATAAACATAAATAGTTGCTGCTATGAAGGGTTTTATTCAAAGTATTGAATATTCTAAGGCTGAAGTAATTGCTTAATGTGGCATTTTGTATTGTATTTGGAGAAACCAATTATTATATCAGTTGTGTTGAGCTATTTTAATTGCTCTTGTTTGGTTTACTGCAAGCAGCAGAAACTTTGTACATTTTGCATATAAACCTAATTTGTCAGTATATGTACTACACTAATAAACATTAAAATTGCAACACCAAGAACGAAAAGCAATGGGATTACGAAAATCACAGGATCGATAAACATGTTAATTATATACAAATGATGGAAAAAATGGAAACAACATTGTCAAAGTGGTCTCCAGACCAATCTTTGGTTATCATTGTGTCCTCTAAGACTAAAGCAGGATCCATCACTGAAGGGGATAGACCTCCATACCAGCTTCCATTACCATCTTGCTCTTCTTGATAACATTTGAGAGCAGAGAAAAAACTTTGAAGAGGGAATGCCATGCTGTGCCTACTTCAGGGATTTTAGTGTGTAGTGGCATAATGTACAGTAGCCAGATCCCTCTAATCTTCATTTCAGGCACATTAATAGCTCGGTGTTACTTTGATTTCAGTAATGAAACTAATGGTAGGGCAATTTCTCGAAAGTATCTCAGAAGCCATTTTTCATTACAACAGCATAGGATGCATGTTGCTCATATTACTATGAGCAACCTGTGTGGCCTAAACATGCTAGTATGGTCTGCAGCATCTCCGAACTTGTCTGTCATCAAGCACATCTGAGGCATCACTGGTTGGCAATTTTCAAAGAAAGCTGTCAGCAGCAGATCTTGATGAATTGTGTTCTTAACTGCATTCAGCGTGGCATAAAATTCCTCAGACAACCATAAAAAACCTTACTAATAACAGCCAAGGTGTGTACGTGCAGGTATTTCTGGTTGCGACATTTATACTCAATACTGAATTAATCGAGAGGTCTTGAAAAGTTTGCTTCCATTTTGCCATGATTTGAATATCATTAGCATGTCTATTTATCGCATGTTTTCCGTAATGCCACAATCTTTCCTTCTTAGTGTTGCAATTTCAATGTTATAAATAATAATCTTTATATAGCGCTAACATATTCCGCAGCACTTTACACACATTATCATCACTTTCCTCGATGGGGCTCACAATCTAAATTCCTTAACTGTATGTCTTTTGGAATGTGGGAAACTGGAGTACCCGGAGGAAGCCCACGCAAACACGGGGAGAACATACAAACTCCTGCAGATGTTGTCATGGGTGGGCTTCGAACCCAGGACTCCAGAGCTGCAAGGCTGCAGTGCTAAACACTGAGCCACTGTGCTGCCCTTAATGTTATAGAGTCTTTTTATTCCCACCAACAACAGATACAATCTACCAAGGTATAAGCTGAACGTTCATTATGGGATGTCATAAAACCGTGCACTTTTTTCTATTTTTTACAATGAGAGTCAATAAATGAAAAATATACTGATATATAGTACAGGTGCGTTTGTCAAGGCTATATGGGAGACTTTGTCTCTGTATATAATATAAACAGTATCACAAACTTGGAAGGAACAGAGCCTTGGACAGACATTGAATATTTAAATATATTTTTATCATTCTTTTCAAACTACAAAAAAATTTGAATACTTACGAAGGCAGATCGACTTGGGTATATTTGACCATTCAGAGTTTTCCAAACAAGTTACAGTATAATATTTATTCACAGTATTCCGAATATATCCATGTCTACATATGTATTGTACTTTATTGCCAACAAAATAGATTGCTGTGGGTTCATCTTGAACATCCAATATAGCATAATCAAGGGTAGGTGGGTCTTTACAGATGCCTGGTGAAAAAACAGTTTTCTTATTCAATAAATATTGTATAAATCACTTTTTTCTTAACTTCTGACAGACTTCATTACTTAGGGAATCTGTCACCACGAAAATGTGAAAATTATTTCAGTGAAAAGATTTACATTGTATGATTCCAAATCCCTTCAGAAATCCTCACATTATAGTAGTTTATAGTTGTTTAACATTTAACATGGTGACAGGTTCTCCTTATAGGGAATCTGTCAGGAGGATTTCACCCACAAGCCATATACTGTATATGTGCATAAAACACTTTCAAATACAAGTCCAGCAATATCTTTATATGGTCAGTCCATTCCTCCGTTACTGAGAAATCAGCTTTTGTATTGATATGCAAACGAGGCAGAATAATTATTTGTACAGGGTGTCCCTAAAGTCTTTTTAATTAATTAATTAATTATAATAAAATGTGCAAAGCTCATCAAAATTTCAATAGCAAATGCTGGAAACCATATTGCAGAAGTTATTTAATATTCCAACTGAATAAAATGCTGTTAACAAATTTAATTTCTTAAAAATATGTATTTTTTCCTGTGTCCAGAATTTAGGAACACCTTGTAGATCTAAAGCATCTGTCACTCCAGTTCTATTCCCTCCCGCTTGACTGACAGCGTCTGTGCTGCATGACTTCAGGCAAAAGAGCTGTCAGTTAAGCAGGTGAAGATGGCGCTGGGTGGAGAATAGAGCTGGAGTGACAGAGGCTTTACAGCTACAATAGTCCTCCAGCCTCTTTTTAATATCAATTGAAATGCTGATTTCTCAGTAGGAATGGTATAGCCTTGTAAAATACAGCTTAAAGAGGACCTTTCATCAAATCTTTCTGCTGACCTGTGGACGTAATAGTATCTGCAGAGTGGAGTAAAACGATTTTTTTGTTGTCGTCTTTATCTTTTTATTTTGCCCTTCTATTGCAGAGATATTAGCATTCAAAGTATTTAGCACCTAATGAGTTAACTTTAGTTAAGTCCAAATGGGTGTTTTCAGATAGCAACATGCTGCGTTTGGCGCACATGGGCGCACCTTCAAAAGTGCGCAGCGCACGGCAAAATCCTGCTAGCGCACGGCCAGCGCACGATCTGCGCACCCTATGCTAAAGATAGGGTGCGCAGATCGCAAGCGTCCATGTGCGCTAGTAGGAGGCGATGACCAGATGGGGCGGGCAGGGAGCCGGCAGGGGGCGGGGCTTAGTGGCGGCCGTGCGCAGGGCGTCGCAGCGCCATAAAGCGCAAATGTGAAACCGGCCTTACAGAGTGAAGGAGTACATAGCCATAGAGAGAACTATCTGATAGAAAACTACATGGACTTACTTTAAGTTACCTCAATTGGTGCAAAACTTTGTTTTCTCACATCAATATTAATAATATACAGTTAGGTCCATATATATTTGGACAGAGACAACATTTTTCAAATTTAGGTTCTAGACATTACCACAATGAATTTTAAACAAAACAATTGAGATGCAGTTGAAGTTCAGACTTTCAGCTTTCATTTGAGGGTATCCACATTAACATTGGATGAAGGGTTTAGGAGTTTCAGCTCCTTAACATGTGCCACTCTGTGTTTAAAGGGACCAAAAGTAATTGGATAATTGACTCCAAGGCTTTTTCATGGACAGGTGTGGGAAATCCCTTCGTTATGTCATTCTCAATTAAGCAGATAAAAGGCCTGGAGTTGAGTGGAGGTGTGGTGCTTGCATTTGGAAGGTTTTGCTGTGAAGGAAACATGGCGGTCAAAGGAGCTCTCCATGCAGGTGAAACAAGCCATCCTTAAGCTGCAAAAACAGAAAAAACCCATCCGAGAAATTGCTACAACATTAGGAGTGGCAAAATCTACAGTTTGGTACATCCTGAGAAAGAAAGAAAGCACTGGTGAACTCATCAATGCAAAAAGACCAGGGCGCCCACGGAAGACAACAGTGGTGGATGATCGCAGAATAATCTCCATGGTGAAGAGAAACCCTTTCACAACAGCCAACCAAGTGAACAACACTCTCCAGGAGGTAGGCGTATCAATATCCAAATCTACCATAAAGAGAAGACTGCATGAAAGTAAATACAGAGGGTTCACTGCACGGTGCAAGCATCAAAAATCAAAAGGCTAGACTGGACTTTGCTAAAAAACATCTAAAAAAGCCAGCACAGTTCTGGAAGAACATTCTTTGGACAGATGAAACCAAGATCAACCTCTACCAGAATGATGGAAAGAGAAGAGTATGGCGAAGGCGTGGTACAGCTCATGATCCAAAGCATACCACATCATCTGTAAGACACGGCGGAGGCAGTGTGATGGCTTGGGCATGCATGGCTGCCAGTGGCATTGGGTCACTAGTGTTTATTGATGATGTGACACAGGACAGAAGCAGCCGAATGAATTCTGAGGTATTCAGAGCCATACAGTGTGATCAGATCCAGCCAAATGCAGACAAACTGATTGGTCGTCGTTTCATACTACAGATGGGCAATGACCCAAAACATAAAGCCAAAGCAACCCAGAAGTTTATTAAAGCAAAGAAGTGGAATATTCTTGAATGGCCAAGTCAGTCAGCTGATCTCAACCCAATTGAGCATGCATTTCACTTGTTAAAGACTAAACTTCAGACCGAAAGGCCCACAAACAAACAGCAACTAAAAACCACCACAGTGAACGCCTGACAGAGCATCAAAAAGGAGGAAACCCAGCGTCTGGTGATGTCCATGAGTTCAAGACTTCAGGCAGTCATTGCCGACAAAGTGTTTGCAACCAAGTACTAGAAATGAACATTTTATTTGCAATTATTTAATCTATCCAATTACTTTTGGTCCCTTTAAAAACAGGGTGGCACATGTCAAGGAGCTGAAACTCCTAAACCCTTCATCCAATTTTAATGTGGATACCCTCAAATGAAAGCTGAATGTCTGAACGTCAACTGCATCTGAATTGTTTATTTTTTAAAATTCATTGTGGTAATGTCTGGAACCAAAATTAGAAAAATGTTGTCTCTCTCCAAATATATATGGACCTAACTGTAGTAATAGAGAGACAATATGAAAAAACAGAAAAGTTTTATGCCACTCAGGCAGCCACTATTACATTGTATATCCAGCTCAGTTATCTTACTTTCTGGCATCACTCCTCCCTTAAACAAAGCCAAGAAGTAAGTTTTTGTATGCTATAATCCATACTAATTACAGTCGCTGCACTGAGGGTTGTCAGCAGTGAATGTAGCTGAGCTAGCACGCCAGTATGGGCAGGGTCAGACAGCCGTATAACTCGTGCGAGAATCGCATCTCACTGCATGGACTGGCCCGGTACCTCTCCTGACCTGAGCAAGACAGCAAGATGGATTCCTATGCAGCTGTCAAGCTCAGGTCAGGAAAGCCAACAGCCAGTACGAGGTTTACCATGCGATTCTTGCACAAATTATAAGGCCGTCTGACCCTGCCCTATGACTGAAAACCAGTGGCTGCTGGGAAGAATAACGTACATTTTCTCCCAGGAGCTGCACTTTCACTACGGTGGCTGGAAACCTTTCTATTTACTTGCAGACTAATCCTGCATCTGCAGGTAAATAGCTTTATCCAACAGCAAACAATTTAAGAAGTTACTTTGGAACTGGTATGCGTGAATTCAAATTTTCTGCTGCAGATTATTCACAGCAAATCTACGTCAAAATTTGAGTATTTGCAGTGGATTTCACCTTCTAGATTACCAAAGGTGAAATTAGTACTAAAAAACACACAGTAAAAATTGTCATGCTGCAGATTAACCTGAATGATCAATTACTTCTGCAAATTTCTTTCTGCAACCTGTGGATGAGACTTGGTAAAATTGAAGAAAGTATTAAAAAAAAGTGAACATTCTCTAAATTTAGTTCAATTTATATTATCATTTCAACATAATCTGAAATAGGGAAAAAGGGATCTGATAATCTTCAGCAAATATTATTCCTGTTTGTTCAACCTAAGACAAAATAGTAGAAAACGCCTGTAATATTTTTTTTATTATTTTTATGTATCAACAATAAAAAAAATTATGCAAGTTTTCAAATAGTGTTGATTATATAAATTCCTTACAATTTGTATTCCAAAAGTAAAGGCTGCATATGATTTGCTTCATTTTTAGTTCAGAAAAAAAAGTAATTGCATAGGCATACATGCTGCGACTGGATTTACAAGAATCTCTAATTAATCACTATTTCTCTATTATTCTATTAGCGGAAATCATTTATTACAGAATTTTATTAATTTATTCTTTATTTTGGGGCTCATGCACATGTCCATGCAAACCGGTGTAGTGAGGGCCTCAAATGCACAGACTGGCCTTGTATGAACAGTTCCCCTTTAACCCATGATCCTTATTTGTATGGGTTACATTGTTTGTGTATACATATATTGACATTTACTTAGTATTTTTCCTTTTTCCACTGCGACATTATGAATAAGACCCAGGAAGGGTCAAAACGTTAATAACATTTTATGTCACATACTAGCTGAAGAGCCCGGAGCTGTCCGGGCATAGTAACTAACTGTGGTTAGTTATAGAAAATTATAATTATCCTCCATCCCATAGTCCCGTGCCCATATACCCATCATACATATCCACGATCCCATAGGCCCATGCCCATAAACCCATCATACATTTCCTCCATCCCATAGTCGAGTGTCCATATACCCATCACACATCCTCCATCCCATAGTCCCATGCCCATATACCCGTCATACATATTCTCCATCCCATAGTCCCATGCCCATATACCCATCATACATATTCGCCATCCCAGTCGAGTGTCCATATACCCATCACACATCCTTCATCTCATAGTCCCATGCCCATATACCAATCATACATATCCTCCATCCCATAGTCCCGTGCCCATATACCCATCATACATATCTGCCATCTCATAGTCCCGTGCCCATATACCCATCATACATATCCTCCATCCTATAGTCCAGTGCCCATATACCCATCACACATCCTCCATCCCATAGTCTCACATATTAGTGCACCTGTCATATCTGTGCACGTTTAATTTTTGCACATGAAATGAACTCTTTTCCATATCTAACATGTGTGCGAGGAATTACAGTCTACATGGATTTATGATGGCATTGTGTAGGAGATGTACCAGTATGAACAGATCATTGGTGCAGTTTTGGGTGCCACGCAGGCGCCCAAGAGATAAGGGTACCCATTTCCACCTTCTCAGGTGGAAATGTGGATTATGAAGAGCCACTGGGCTGCAAAGGGCCCATATAATGTTCTTGCACTGGGGTCCTCTTCTGTCAGTGTCCACCAGTGAAATGTTCATATATTTAAAGCAAAGGGTGAGATCTGAAACCATTTTGTGGAATCTTGAAAGTTCTTCTCAAAGCAAATATTCCCAAAGCAGTTATTTACCTCGGCATTCTGGTGCAATAGAATTCCATTTTCCATCATGGCTGCAAGTAATTATGTCTTGGCCAATAAGCTTATATCCTTCATGACAGCCAAATGATATGGTATCATTGTAAATGTATTGTTGCTTTTCTGGATCAATCCACCCATTCTTTGACCATTCAGGGGCCGAACATGTTTGAACTGGAATAAATCAAATAAATATATATAAATATACAGTGGGGCAAAAAAGTATTTAGTCAGTCAGCAATAGTGCAAGTTCCACCACTTAAAAAGATGAGAGGCGTCTGTAATTTACATCATAGGTAGACCTCAACTATGGGAGACAAACTGAGAAAAAAAAATCCAGAAAATCACATTTTCTGTTTTTTTTTCATTTTATTTGCATATTATGGTGGAAAATAAGTATTTGGTCAGAAACAAAATTTCATCTCAATACTTTGTGATATATCCTTTGTTGGCAATGACAGAGGTCAAACGTTTTCTGTAAGTCTTCACAAGGTTGCCACACACTGTTGTTGGTATGTTGGCCCATTCCTCCATGCAGATCTCCTCTAGAGCAGTGATGTTTTTGGCTTTTCGCTTGGCAACACGGACTTTCAACTCCCTCCAAAGGTTTTCTATAGGGTTGAGATCTGGAGACTGGCTAGGCCACTCCAGGACCTTGAAATGCTTCTTACGAAGCCACTCCTTCGTTGCCCTGGCGGTGTGCTTTGGATCATTGTCATGTTGAAAGACCCAGCCACGTTTCATCTTCAATGCCCTTGCTGATGGAAGGAGGTTTGCACTCAAAATCTCACGATACATGGCCCCATTCATTCTTTCATGTACCCGGATCAGTCGTCCTGGCCCCTTTGCAGAGAAACAGCCCCAAAGCATGATGTTTCCACCACCATGCTTTACAGTAGGTATGGTGTTTGATGGATGCAACTCAGTATTCTTTTTCCTCCAAACACGACAAGTTGTGTTTCTACCAAACAGTTCCAGTTTGGTTTCATCAGACCATAGGACATTCTCCCAAAACTCCTCTGGATCATGCAAATGCTCTCTAGCAAACTTCAGATGGGCCCGGACATGTACAGGCTTAAGCAGTGGGACACGTCTGGCACTGCAGGATCTGAGTCCATGGTGGCGTAGTGTGTTACTTATGGTAGGCCTTGTTACATTGGTCCCAGCTCTCTGCAGTTCATTCACTAGGTCCCCCCGCGTGGTTCTGGGATTTTTGCTCACCGTTCTTGTGATCATTCTGACCCCACGGGGTGGGATTTTGCGTGGAGCACCAGATCGAGGGAGATTATCAGTGGTCTTGTATGTCTTCCATTTTCTAATTATTGCTCCCACAGTTGATTTCTTCACTCCAAGCTGGTTGGCTATTGCAGATTCAGTCTTCCCAGCCTGGTGCAGGGCTACAATTTTGTTTCTGGTGTCCTTTGACAGCTCTTTGGTCTTCACCATAGTGGAGTTTGGAGTCAGACTGTTTGAGGGTGTGCACAGGTGTCTTTTTATACTGATAACAAGTTTAAACAGGTGCCATTACTACAGGTAATGAGTGGAGGAAAGAGGAGACTCTTAAATAAGAAGTTACAGGTCTGTGAGAGCCAGAAATCTTGATTGCTTGTTTCTGACCAAATACTTATTTTCCACCATAATATGCAAATAAAATGAAAAAAAAACAGACAATGTGATTTTCTGGATTTTTTTTTCTCAGTTTGTCTCCCATAGTTGAGGTCTACCTATGATGTAAATTACAGACGCCTCTCATCTTTTTAAGTGGTGGAACTTGCACTATTGCTGACTGACTAAATACTTTTTTGCCCCACTGTATGTAAAAATAATATAGGAATATATAATAACGCATGACATTTTTAATTAGTGATAGCAAACATATGTGGGTTCAGGTGGCTTTGCAGAGTCATTGGACTCAATCCTTTAAGGTTGGCGTTTTGTATGGCATCACTGGAATAAGATGTCACTTAAAGAATTAAGCGCACCTTTCAAATGCAATGTGTCACAGCCAGAAAAATTACTCCAGTCAAAGAATTGGCTATATTTCTCTAGTAGTTTACACCACTAAAGTGGCATAAATTGTTATGAATTTGCTGGGCAGCCCCCACCTCAACTAAGCTCCACCCACTTTGTCAGAGCTGTCTGATGCTGTTGTAAAATGCAGAAAGTCGAAACATATTTTTGTTCCATAAAATAATTGTGTTTGGTGAAATTATGCCAAGTCACTTTTATTTTTTGTTGTCGCAGCTGCATGAGGGCTTGTTTTATTTGGGATGAGTTGTATTTTTCATTGGCAGCATTTTGAGGTACATCTAATTTATTCCCTAACATTTACATTTTAATTGATAAGATATCTCTAGGATAGACCATCAATATCTGATCCGTGGAAGTGTGACACACGGAATCCATGCTGATCAGCTACTGTCATAGCCGAAAGTGTTGGCACCCTTAAAATTGTTACAGGAAATAAAGGATTTTTCCAGAAAATTATTGCAATTACATGTTTTGCTATACACATGGTTACTTCCTTTTTGTGTATTGAAACAACACAAAAAAAAACAGAGAAAAAAGGCAAATTGGACAGAATTTCACACAAAGCTTCCAAAATGGGCTGGACAAAATTGTTGGCAAACCTATTTCAACACCCTCATCACCTCACTGTCCAATAACCCTAAACGTCTCTTTGACACTTTTCATTCTCTACTTAACCCAAGAGTACAGGCCCCAACCACTGAGCTTCAAGCTGACAATCTGGCCAATTACTTCAAAGAAAAAATTGACCAGATCCGACAGGAAATTATCTCCCAATCACCTCATACCATGCACTGTCCTCCCTACCCCACTGCATCTAGCTCACTCACTGATTTTGAACCAGTCACAGAAGAAGAAGTAAGCAGGCTCCTTGCATCTTCTCGCCCAACCACTTGCACCAGTGACCCATTTCCGTCACATCTCCTCCAGTCCCTTTCCCCTGCTGTCACCCCTCACCTAACTAAAATATTCAACCTCTCTCTCTCTTATGGTATCTTTCCCTCCTCATTTACGCATGCTATCATACATCCACTACTTAAAAAACCATCCCTCGACCAAAACTGTGCCGCTAACTATAGACCTGTCTCTAATCTTCCCTTCATCTCTAAACTCCTGGAATGCCTGGTCCATTCCTGTCTTATCCGCTGTCTCTTTGATAACTCTCTTCTCGACCCTCTCCAATCCGGTTTCCGCTCTTTACGCTCTACTGAAACTGCCCTCACTAAAGTCTCTAATGATCTACTAACAGCTAAATCAAATGGTCATTACTCCATGCTAATTCTCTTGGGTCTCTCTGCAGCATTCGACACTGTGGATCATCAGCTCCTCCTCACTATGCTCCGTTCCATTGGCCTCAAGGACACCATTCTCTCCTGGTTCCTTTCCTATCTCTCTGACCGCTCCTTTACTGTATCTTTTGCTTGTTCCTCCTCCTCTCATCTTCCCCTTACTGTTGTGGTTCCTCAAGGATCAGTCCTAGGCCCCCTCCTCTTCTCTTTGTACACTGCCCCTATTGGTCAAACAATCAGTAGATTTGGTTTCCTGTACCATCTCTATGCTGATGACACCCAATTATACGCTTCTTCTCCTGACATCATGCCAGCCTTTCTAGAAAACACCAGCGATTGTCTAAATGCTGTGTCTAACATCATGTCCTCACTATATCTGAAACTGAACCTGTCCAAGACTGAACTCCTTGTGTTTCCTGCTGCTACTAATGTACCTATACCCGACATTGCCATTTCCCTGTGTGGTTCCACTATTACTCCCCAGCAACATGCCCGCTGTCTTGGGGTCATCCTTGACTACGAGTTTTCCTTTGACCCCCACATCCGATCACTGGCTCGCTCTTGTTATCTGCACCTCAAAAACATTTCTAGAATTCGACCTTTTCTTACTTTTGACTCCGCAAAAACCCTTACTGTTTCTCTTACTCTTTCTCGTCTCGACTATTGTAACTCTCTTCTAATCGGTCTCCCTCTTACCAAACTCTCCCCTCTCCAATCTGTCTTGAATGCTGCAGCCAGGATCATATTCCTCACCAATTGTTACACCGATGCCTCTACCTTGTGCCAGTCATTACACTGGCTACCCATCCACTCCAGAATTCAGTATAAACTTATTACCCTCACCCACAAAGCCCTCCATGACTCAGCACCACTCTACATCTCCTCCCTTGTTTCAGTATACCACCCTACCCATGCCCTCCGTTCTGCTGATGACCTGAGGTTAACATCCTCAATAATCAGAATCTCCCACTCCCGTCTCCAAGACTTTACACGTGCTGCGCCAATTCTTTGGAATGCACTTCCCAGGTCAATACGATTAGTCCCCAATCCCCACAATTTTAAGCGTGCCCTGAAAACGCATTTATTCAGACAGGCCTACCGCCTCAACACATTAACCTAATCTATCCCTGTGTGGCACAGCCAAAAGTTTTACCGTATCCAGGTTCCCCGCATCATGTTCCCACATGCTTTATGCATCCATTAGCCCTCTGTGTCTGTACTGTTACACACTTAACATTATGGCTGGTCCATACAATCAGGGCAATTGTTACCACCCACCTTTTGTGTCTACCTTTTTCCTCATAGATTGTAAGCTTGCGAGCAGGGCCCTCAATCCTCATGGTATCTGTTATGATCTATGTGATTATTGTTATGCTGTAATGTCTATCGTCTGTACATGTCCCCTCTGAAGTGTAAAGTGCTGTGGAATATGATGGCGCTGTAGAAATAAAATTTATTATTATTATTGGCATCTTTCCAAAATTGTGGGTAAACAACTTTGTTTCAAGCATGTGATGCTTGTTATAACTCACCAGTGACAAGTAACAGGTGTGGGCAATATGGAAATCACACCTGAAACCAGATAAATGGGGAGAAGTTGACTCAATCTTTGCGTTGTGTGTCTCTGTGTGCCACACTAAACATGGAGAACAGAAAAAGGAGAAGAGAACTGTCTGAGGACTTGAGATACAAATTTGTTGAAAAATATCAACAGAAGGTGTAAGATGCTTGTTGATGGTTATAGGAAGCTATTTATTGCAGCTATTTATTCCAAAGGATGAACAACTAAATATTAAGTTAAAGATACCAACAATTTTGTCCTGCCCAGTATTGTGTGAATTTATGTCCAATTTGCCTTTTTTTCTGTTTTTTTGTGTTGTTCCAATACATACAAAGGAAATAAATATGTGTAATTGCAATAATTTTCTGGGAGAAATACTTAATTTTCTGGAACATTTTCAAGGTTGCCAATACTTTTGACAATGACTGTATGACCGTGTCGATGGAAATTCTCGGATGCTGCTGGAACATAGCATCTCCGTCAAAAGTATAGTAGGGAGTGAATTTGCAGTACCCGGTCATGGCCACTATACAAATGACGGAGGTGCTGTAGCTCAGCAGCATCTGAAAACTTCTGTCTGCAGCTGGTAACAGCTCCATCGATCACATATTAATAGCTTATCCTAAGAATGGGACCATCAATAAGAAAACTTGTGGTCAACTTCTTTAACTCTTTATGGAGAAAATAGAAAAAAAAACAGCAGTTCCGTTTAAAATTTTCCATTATTCTATTCCTGCCCAAATAGAGGTCAACTTTATTCGGTTGGTCAGTACAATTATAGCGATAACAAATGTATATAATTTTACCTATTTTTATTACTTTTGTACAATTAATAGAATTACATTTCTCTAATGAATGGAGTGTGTGGGGGCTTATTTTTTGCTTAACAAGATGTAGTTTGCAGTGGTTTAATTTTCTGGTAAATTTGACTTTTTGATGACTTTTAATACACTTTTTATGGACGTGAAATATACTAAACAAATTCTTTATATTTTAATGTTTTTTTATTAGCTCTATTCAATGTACAGTTTAATTTTCATATTAACTTAATTCTGCAGGTCAATATGATAATGACCACATAATGACCCATATATATATAGTTTTTATAATTTATCACTCTCCCCCCAAAAAAATGTTTTAACTATTTTACTGGGGTTTGCCACATTATAAGCCCAATAAGTTTTATATTCTTCTGTAAACAGAGTTGCATAGGGTTGTCGACAAGCTGCATTCTTCACTGGTGCAGGCCCAGGATTCATGCTACATGTGATTTTGACCAGGGCCGGCGTCAGGGCCCCGGTACTTGCAATTCTTACCTCTCCCCGTTTCTGCGCTATGACGTCTTCCGCGTCTTCTGACACTGGCGTTTCAGGTCAGAGGGCACGATGACATCAGTACTGTGCTCCCTCTGCCTGAACAGTCACAGTGCAGAGAGCCGGAAGACGGTGATGCTGTGGAGTCCGGAGCAGAGCAGCGGTCAGCGAGGAGGGGTGATTATTTCAATTTTTTTTATTTGAAGCATTATATGGGGCTCATCATATACTGGAGCATCATTCGGAGCATCCTATGGGGCCCATCATATACTGGAACATTATATGGGCCCATAATATAATGGAGCATCATACGGGGCATCATATGGGCCCATCATACACTGGATCATCATATACTGGAGCATCATATGGAGCATCATATGGGGCCCATTATATACTGGAACATTACATGGGCCCATCATATATTGGAGCATCATATGGAGCATCATATACTTGAGCATCATATTGTGCCCATTATATATGGAGAATCATATGGAGTCATCATATACTGGAGCATTATATGGGGCCGATTATATATGGAGCAATATATCGGGCCTATTCTGTATGGAGCATTGTATGGGGCTCCTTATATATGGAGCAATATATGGGGCCCATCACATATTGTATGGGGCATTATATGAGGTCCATTATGTAATGAGCCTTATATGGGGCTCATTACGTATGGAGCAATATATGGGGTCCATTATTCTGTATGGAGCATTATATGGGGTCCATTTTACTTTATGGAGCATTATATGGTGCCCATTATTCTGCATGGAGCATTATATGAGGCATATTAATACTGTATGGAGCAGTATATGGGGTTTATTATAGAGTTGAGCGAAACAGGTAGGTCAGATTAAAAAATCGCCGACTTTTCCCAAAGTCGGGTTTCGCCGATCGAAACCCGACCCTAGCGTGAGGTCGGCCATGAGGTCGTCGATCAGCGCGCCAAAGTCGCGTTTCAAATGATGCTTTCAGCGCCTTTTCTCACTCAATGATGGAGGACGCACACTGTGGGTAACGCGATGACATGCGCAGTGGCCAGCACCATCTTAGAGAAGGGCATTGAAGTGATTGGCTGGCTTTGTGTGGTGTCACAGTGGGTATAAAAGGCTGTGAAAGCCGACCGCCATCTTACTTCTGCCGATCTTACAATAGGGAGAGGTGCTGCTGCTGATTCTGAACAGGGAGAGCGTTAGGCAGGGAAGAAGAAAAAAAAACTGCTTCTGCTGATAGCGCTTTTCACTGTACAGTTAGTGTGCAGTGAAAGGGGGGGAGGATTTTTGTTGTGTGCAGCAGCGCTGGTGGTGATTAGGCAGCCTTTAAGCTACCTGCTAGCTGCATTGCTGTATTCACACTGCTGGTCAAACTGCTTTTTTCAAAGCACTCCAAATTTTATTATTTTGTCCAGGTGAGTTACTGAGCGTTCATTTTTTCCACACACCGTCTAGCGGTGTATGCTCCTCACACACTACCGTGAACCGGCTGGTATCACGGACAAATGGAAGCTATCTGGGTGTGACTCTGGAAGAAAAAGCTGAGGAGTTTGTCCGCTTTTCCAGACCTACACCTTAGAGTCATGTCTGTTTTTCAAACAGTTTCATATATCTGCTGTTTGATAACGGTCAAAACTAGACAGAGACAGCGTGTGTCAGTCCGTATACAAATACACAGAGCTTGACAGTTTTACATACACACACACCGTACAGCGTTGTACGCTCCTCACACACTACCATATAACGCCTTCTAGCACGGACAAATAGAAGCTACCTGTGTGTGACTCTGGAAAAAAAGCTGAGGAGTTTTTCCATTTTTCCGGACCTACACCTTAGAGTTCTGTCCGTTTTTCAAACAGTTTCATAGATCTGCTGTTTGATAACAGTCAAAACTAGACAGAGACAGCGTGTGTCAGTCGATATACAAATACATGGAGCTTGACAATTTTCCATACACACACTGTACAGCGTTGTACGCTCCTCACACACTACCGTGTACCGCTTTCTAGCACGGACAAATAGAAGCTACCTGTGTGTGACTCTGGAATAAAGCCAAGGAGTTTTTCCGTTTGTCCAGACCTACACCTTAGAGTCCTGTCCATTTTTCAAACAGTTTCGTATATCTGCTGTTTGATAACGGTCAAAACTAGACAGAGACGGCGTGTGTCAGTCCATATACAAATACACGGAGCTTGACAATTTTACATACACACACCATACAGCGTTGTACGCTCCTCACAGACTACCGTGTACCGTCTTCTAGCACGGACAAATAGAAGCTTCCTGTGTGTGACTCTGGAAAAAGAAGCCGAGGAGTTTTTCCATTTTTACAGACCTACACCATAGAGTCCTGTCCGTTTTTCAAACAGTTTCGTAGATCTGCTGTTTGATAACGGTCAAAACTAGACAGAGACAGCGTGTGTCAGTCCGTATACAAATACATGGAGCTTGACAATTTTACATACACACACCGTACAGCGTTGTACGCTTCTCACACACTTCCGTGTACCGCCTTCTAGCACGGACAAATAGAAGCTACCTGTGTGTGACTCTGGAAAAAAAGCCGAGGAGTTTTTCCATTTTTCTAGACCTACACCTTAGAGTCCTGTCCGTTTTTCAAACAGTTTCATAGATCTGCTGTTTGATAACGGTCAAAACTACACAGAGACAGCGTGTGTCAGTCCGTAAACAAATACACGGAGCTTGACAATTTTCCATACACACACTGTACAGCATTGTATGCTCCTCACACACTACCGTGTACCGCCTTCTAGCACGGACAAATAGAAGCTACCTGTGTGTGACTCTGGAAAAAAAAGCTGAGGTGTTTTTCCAGACCTACACCTTAGAGTCCTGTCCGTTTTTCAAACAGTTTCGTATATCTGTTGTTTGATAATGGTCAAAACTAGACAGAGACAGTGTGTGTTAGTCCGTATACAAATACACGGAGCTTGACAATTTTACATACACACATCGTATAGAGCTGTCCGATTCTCCAACAGTATTGTATATCTGCCGTTCGCATTACAGTCACTTTTATACCTAGTCAGCATGTGTGTGTGACACTCCGTAAATACATATACGGAGATTGTTAGTTGCACAAAAATCGTATACAGCTGTACACTTCTGATACAGTTCCGTATATCTGCTTGTTGGATTGCGGTCCAATACATACTGTGAGAGCGTCTGTGACTAACATAATATATACGTTGATTTAATTTGTTTAATACATCTTACACAGCTGGATGCTCCTCATACAGTACCATCTCTCTGCTGGTATTTTTGGTACATTTTCCCAAACAAGAGGAAGTATGGTGGAAGAGGCCGCGGATGTGGGCAGGGGGGCGCAGCTGGTACTGATGGTGGTGGTGCATCGGCTGGTTCTGGCAAAAGCACAATAGCAGCTAAGGCAGGAGGTGTTGAGCCTGCGTCATCCTCTGGCCCCAGAAGGCCTGTAAGGTTGCCTTTTCTTGGAGTAGGAAAAACGTTTTTAAAGCCGGAGCATCAGGAACAGGTTTTCGCGTACATAGCCGAAACAGTCACCAGCTCTATTGTCTCCTCTTCTGAATGGTCGAAACCTGCAAGCATGGTGTCGTCAGAGCAGGGTTCTAGTCATAAAAATCCCCTTTCCTTGTGTCCTTCACCCCCACCAAAAGTTAAGGATGCGGCAGCCCACACTTCAGATTACTCTATGGAGCTCTTTTCACATACCATGCCTGGGTTATCCAGTCAAATCCTGAATTCCCCAGCCCAAGATAAATCTTACATGGAGTGCACTGATGCACAGCCACTGCTAGATGATTCTGCTCGTACATTGACCCACAGCACTACATTGCCCTCGCAGTCTATTGAGCCAGAATCTGACCCTGATGAAACCCAGGTGCCCCTTCCCGCATGCTATACCACCTTACACGGTGACACAGAGGAAGGTAAAGAGGAAGGTGCAGATGACTTTGAAGAGGAGGTGATGGATGACCCAGTTCTGGACCTGGATTGGAATCCATTGGGGGAGGAGGGTGATGCTGGAAATAGTTCAGATAAGGAGAAGGATCCGCAGCAGGCATTGACATTGCAGCAGCGGTTATCTAGCAGGCCCGTAGCTGTCCTAAAACGTGAAACAAAAACTAAAAGAGTTGCAGGACAGCTTGACCAGACGGTCAACTTAGCACAGCGTGCAAGGCCAGAAAATGTTTACCATATGTGAGAATCATGTGGGAATAGTGGATGAGGGCAGGTATATCTCGCCCAGATTCCTTTCCTATGTGGCCTAGTCTGGTCAGTATCGCACCTGCTTACTAATGGATAATGGGAGGTGGATATAAAAGGATGCAAGGTGGTTGTGTGAGTGTCTCAGCCTGGGAACACAGAGAGCCTGTCTGTGTGAGAGACACACGTGAGTGGAAGCAGTGCCCACTGCAACTGTGGTTTGGCTGGACGGGAGAAGCCCGCCAGTTGGTAGTTAGGTTGTCCATTGTTTAGTTAGTGCCGGACAGGCAAGGATTTGTTTTATGTTTTATTTCCTTTTGCATTGCTTTCACTGTTAATAAACCTGACCCAGGGTCAGTTATACACGAATCCCAGCTCTGCGCCTGAGTTTCATGCTGAATGCACGTGACCTTTGACCCCAGCAAAGGCGATCCCGGAGTGTTTTATCACACATAGTAGGAAGAGTGCAGTGTGACACTTCTTTGTCCAAAATCCTACTGATAAGGCAAAGGTTACCTGTAAGAAGTGCGGAAGGACTTTTAGCAGAGGTAAACAACTCAGAAATTTGAATACCAGTTGCATGCTTAGACATTTAATCAACATGCACTTGCAAGCGTGGACGGACTACAAAACCTCAGGTAGCACATGTGCACCTGCTCCGACTGAAAGTAGCCAACAACGCTCCATCGCTACCCCCACTGTAAGACCACCGCCACTATTAAGCACACCACCAGCACTAAATGTGGAGGTGTCGTCGCAAGGCCAAAGCAATCAGGGAATCACAATGGTTTTGCAACACAACACTGAATCTAGGCCATCACCACCAATACCATCACCAACCCCCTCTCACTCCATCCGGTCCACCGCTACTTCCCCCATATGCAGCTCTCCAGTCCAGCTCACCCTACCAGACACTCTGAGTAGGACATGAAAGTACTCATCCTCTCATCCGCGTACACTGTGTTTGAACGTCTACATTGCCAAACTAATCTCATTAGAGATGATGCCCTACCGTTTGGTTGAAAGCGATGCTTTCTGCGACCTCATGGCCTACGCTGTCCCACGCTGTGACCTACCCAGTCGGCACTTCTTTTCTCGAAAAGCCATCCCTGCCCTCCACCGGCCTGTGAAAGACCGCATTGTCCATGTACTAAAACAGTCAGCGAGTGGAAAGGTGCACCTCACAACAGATGCACGGACCAGTAGGCATGGCCAGTGCCCTTACGTGTCCATCACTGCGCACTGGGTTAATGTGGTGGATGCAGGCTCCACTGGGGACAGCGGCAGTGGAACAGTACTGCCTAGCCCACGGTACAGGAAACAGTTGGCTGTAGGCTTTCACTCCTCCTCCTCCTCGTTTATCAGCGAAAGCTCGTCCACAGAGCACAGTCGCACGAGCACTACATCCGCAGCTGGCAGTGTTGCACACGAGGTGTCCCACTATCGAACAGCTAGTGGTAAGCGTCAGCAGGCTGTGTTAAAGATGATGTCTTTGGGCAACAACAGACATACCGCGGAGGTACTGGCCGACTACTTGCAGGGACAAACAGAGTCATGGCTGGGCAGTCTACATCTTGAGGCAGGCAAGGTAGTCAGTGATAACGGCCGTAATTTTGTGGCAGCCATAGCCCGTGCAAAACTCACACACATACCTTGCCTGGCTCACACTTTGAACCTGGTGGTGCAGTGCTTCCTTAATAATTATCCGGAGTTAATATCCCTGCTCCATAAGGTGCGAAGACTTTACTCGCACATCCGTCGCTTGGCCGTACACTCCAGTCGTATGCAGAAGCTGCAGCGATTGCTCCACCTCCCCAAGCACCGCCTAATCATAGACGTTGCAACAAGGTGGAACTCCACCCTGCACATGGTTGAGAGTCTGTGCAAACAGAGGCAGGCTGTAATGCATTTGTGGGAGGATACACGGGCTGGCAGTTTGAGGGAAGACATGGAATTGTCGGGTGTGCAGTGGTCAAAGCTGAAAGACCTCTGTAAAGTCCTTCCGTGTTTTGAGGAATGCACATGGCTGGTAAGCGCAGACGATGCCATCATAAGCATGAGCATCCCACTTATGCGTCTGCTCATGCAAAGTTTGACGCACATTAAGGATCAGGCGTCTGCAGTGGAGGAGGAGGAGGAGGGAAGCCTTAATGACAGTCAGCCATTGTCTGGTCAGGGAACTGTCCTGGACGAGGTGGAGGAAGATGAGGAAGAGGAGGAGGAGGAGGATGAGGGGGATGATTATTTTGGGCAGGAGGATGTTTCTCAGGGGGCAAGAGAAAATGTTGGCGTTCCAAGGTCAGGTACAGTGTTTGTGCGTGACTGTAGGGATGTGGATTTGCCAGAAACTGCTCCTCCACCCACCACGGGCAGTGCATCTTTGACACCTGGAACATTGACCCACATGTGCGATTATGCCTTGCGGATCCTAAAAAGGGACCCCAGCATTGCCAAAATGATGAGGGATGACGACTACTGGCTGGCCAGCATCCTCGATCCACGCTACAAAGGCAAATTACACAACATCATGCCACAGGAGAACCTAGAGATAATATTGGCAAACAAACAAGCAACTCTGGTAAACCGTTTTTTTGAGGCTTTCCCAGCACACAGCAGCGGTGCTGGTTCTCCCACGTGCCGTAGTGGGCACAATGGAAGAGGTGTTCGTGGTGCACACAGCAGAAGTGGCGTTGGAGACAGGGGTTTAATGACCATGATGTGGAATGATTTCTCAAGTACCGCTCACACGACTGCTAATACTGCATCGATTAAAATTGACAGGAGGCAGCAGTTGTCAACTATGGTTACAAACTACTTTTCCTCCCATATCGATGTTCTCCCTCACAAGTCATTCCCCTTTGACTATTGGGCCTCTAAACTCGACGCCTGGCCTGAATTGGCACAATATGCCTTACAGGAGCTCACTTGCCCTGCTGCTTGTGTGTTATCTGAAAGAGTCTTCAGTGCTGCTGGATCAATCCTGACAGAAAAAAGGACCCGTCTGTCGACCCAAAATGTTGATGATCTAACCTTCATTAAAATGAACCATGCATGGGTTTCAAAGGATTTTGTCCCACCTTCCCCTGATGACACATAGGTTACCAGAAAAGTGCATCGGTTTTTTCCTCCTCTTCCTCGGACTTGCCCAATTACGCCCTTTGCAGCAGCTGAATTTACAGCCAACACATCAACATATGCCTATTTTTAAACCTCCCTAACTGGGCTGCCCACCCCTCCCCCAACGTCTGGGGTCAAGACCTGGCGCACCCGGGCAAGTGCTGTTGCACTGAACAGGTGGATGGGCCCACTGATGGCCGACGGCAATGGCACAGGGCCCCTCATAGTACAATACAGTGTCTCAGATGGTGGGAGGGCCCACTCGCCATCAGACACACCAGCGTACTATGAGGGGCCCTGTGCCAGTACCGTCGACCACGATTGTGCCCCCCCCTGCTTGGTCATGGCCACAGCACTTGCAAGTTGCAATACTTACCTCTCCCTGCTCCACCGCTGTGTAGTCTGGGCAGTTAAATCCTTCACAGGGACGGCCACTAGAAATTTGGTGCATTGATCAATGATGGTTAAGATGTAGCTATGGCCTGTCCTGCTGGCCTCTACCTTCAGATGATCAATGGCTACCATTTGAAATGGACGTCAACTTACAAGCGGATGCAGTGGTGGTTTATGATCACCTTTCACAGTTGTGATAGTCACAGACGTGTGAAATTCCTGCCACTATTTTTCAATGTCTCCTCTCATGCCAATCCAATAGAATCGCCTACGGCCTGTGGCTTCTGTCTTTTGCACTCCAAAATGACCAGACACATCATGATACACCGTGAGGTCCATGGGTACATCTCTCCCTGTGATCACAATTTGATGGAGACGACTAACAGTGATGTGATCCACGCTACTGCAATAAAGCAATTCTTTCTTCACAAAGAACCTTTTTCGCTTACTCCACAGACACAGTAATTGAGGGACTGCATCGCCTCTGCAACATCTACCGGGAGGTTTTCCCGCGATGAGTAATTCCAAAATTTCTGCTAACACTCGACTTTGCGTCTATACTTGTATCCATGTAGTTTCCAGTAGTGGAGATTCTGGACTTGCTTACTGAGATTGAAATATATACGAAGATTTAAAAGTACCACAATACTGTATACCGGTGTACGCCGCTATGAATACCTTTCCCTTTTTCTACTTTTTTTAATTCTGGTGTAATAAATAGTGAGCCTGTGAGTGTCTGTGTCTGACTCCAGAAGTATAGACGGAAATTTAACCCTAGACTGGACACACCTGGTATGTGCTGATACAGTACCTTGTTTCAAAAATTTGTATTAAGGTATCATCTGTAGGATAGCCAACTTTGGGGGGGGGCCCTCTTCTTGCCACAGGCAAACTGTTAGGGACGGCAGAACGCACTAAATATAAAATAATAGAAAGTGCGTTCACCGCCCGGGGTCCACCGTGCAGAGGTGTTAAACTGCTGCTATATAATGGCAGACGCACAATATGACGGTATATCGCACACGGGTTGAACGTCACCCGGTGTGCACTGGGCGTACTCTGTTATATTCACAGAGTCGCCTCAAGGCATAAACATAAATGCCGAGCCTGTTGACCTCACAGGTCTCAGCGGTGCGCACGCACGGTATATGGTCACAGGACTCAGGCCCAAGACACAGGGTCAGTGTCCGTCTAGACCTACCGTGCGTGCGGCGTCGCTACCGCGGATGCCCACAAGTGCTGCTGACCGCAGCACAGCAACTGACTCAGTCGCTATACGACAATGCCTATGAGGGGCGCACTGTTGGATGCTAGCTCTGCAGAGATGAGCACTGTGGCTTGTAGCATGCCACTGACTGGCGCTGACTCTAAGGCTAAGTCCCTATCCACACACGTAATATCAGAGGGAGGGGATCTTAATGAGTCATTCGCAGGTTCATGCATCCATCATCATTCACACAGTAGCAATTAGAGACTACACTAGCGCATGGCCGAGCGGCCATGCGGACCTTTTATAGCCATGCGGGACCTTCCAGATCTCTGGGATGGACCAATCAGATCAGGAGAAGGACCTGAGCACGTGACTCCCGATCTCCAATGGGAGATCGTCTCGTGAGCATGCCCAGTAGCGTGACGAGAGGACTTAACCACTCGAGTGGCTTGCTGCAGGGCAACCTGCGCTGCTATTGCTGACCCAGAGGTGGCAGCAACAACCAGTCCTACAGAGCTGGACTGAGCAGAGTGCCTGTGATGAAGAGATTGCTGTGCAGGTTCCTGAGCGGTCGGAGAAGAATGGGAGACCGTAGGATGCAAGGCTCTGGATTCCTGCTGTGCAGCTGCAGGAACCCGACGCCTAACACAAGACTGAGACAGAGTTTGTATTGAACAGGTCTGTTTTTAGTGCCCATCCTTCTTTCGACAACAGCAATTCACGACAGCCATTTCACATTTCTCTGTACACAGGCCCCGGTACCTTCACTTCCTTTGTAACTATAATTGTGGCGTCCTCTGTGGCTCTTCCACTGTGGCTGGGCTAGGCCCAACCACCACATCGCTGCACCAGTCTGAGCACACCGTCCGTATGATGGCCCCAGGCCGTCTTTGTCTGCAGCTACCGTCCTCTGGGCCACACCCCCGTGACCGCCTCAACTGTCAGTCCTCTCTGGAGCCTTTCCACTATCTCTATTTCCTCAGCAGAACTTCCTCTTTACTGTGCTCCCTTCGCTGACTGACTCTTCCAGAACCTTCCCTCAGCCTTTTATACTTCCAGTTCTGGTAACTCCACCCACCATCACCTAACAGTTTCTCTGACCAATGGCAGTTATTCAGTCCCACTCCTACACTCTCCACTGCCCTCCAATGGGCAAGCTAAAACACTGCACCTTTCTCTTTATCTTAGCAGTTTCACACCTACGCTGCGCTACACCTCTGCTTCTCACTACAGGCTGGTTTGTCTGTCAGTCCACCTTCCCTGCATCATCCATAGTGAGTGAGCGTGTGTGGGTTACGCCTTCTATATATACGGTGAATCGGAGAAACAAATTTTTACATTATACTCGATACAGCTTGTATCTTGTTATACAGTACCTTTGTTCGACATTTAGCATTACGGTCAAATCCATACCGTGTAAGCATCTGAGAGTGACTATGGGACTATTTATACGGAGATTTCAATTGTAACCTAAAAAATATATACTTGCTATCTTGTTATCCAGGACCTTTTTTACAACATTTTTTATTATGGTCAAAACCAAATTGAGTGAACGTCTGAGGGTGACTACGGAAATATATACCGATATTTTCAATTTGGCCAACACTGTATACAGCAGAACGCTTCTGATACAGTAACCTTTTTAGCTATTTAGATTCTGGTGTAATCCATAATGAGCCTGTAAACGTCTGTCTATTACTCCGGCAATATATTTGGAACTTTAAGATTACCCCAACACTGTATACAGCTGTACGCTTGTGTTACATAACCCATTTACAGCTTTTCATATTCTTGTGTAATCCATACTGGGCCTAAGAGCGTTTGTGTCTGCCTCCTGAAAGGTATACGGAGAATCAGAATGTTTACACTATACTATATATACCTTGTATCTGGTGATACTGTACCCTTTTTCAACTTGCTATTTTATTGGGTAATTCATACTGAGCCTGTGAGCGTCTGTGTATACCTCATGAAATATATACGGGGATTTACTGTTATCCATAGACTGTATAGAGCTGTACGCTTCTGATACAGTTTCCATATATGTGCTGGTATTTTGGGTCCATTTTCCAAAACATGAGGAAGTATGGTGGAAGAGGACGCGAATGTGGGCATGGAGGGCCACTGGTACTGATGGTGGTGGTGGTGCATCTGCTGGTAGTGCCAAAAACACAATAGCAGCTAAGGCAGGATCTGTTGAGCCAGCGTCATGGTGTAGCTCTGGAAGGCCTGTAAGGCTCCCTTTTCTGGGAGTAGGTAGACTGCTTTTAAAGCCGGAGTATCAGGAACTGTTTGTGGCTTACATTGCTGAAACAGCCTGCAGCTCTATCACCTCCTCTTCTGAAGTTGTATAAAATGCAAGCACTGAGTCGTAACTGCAGGCTTCTGGTCAGGAGCAACCCCTTTCCTTGTGTCCTTCACCCACACCAAAAGTGAAGGATGTGGAAGCACACACCTCAGATTACTCCATGGAGCTCTTTTCACATAGCATGCCTGGGTTAATTAAAAATAGCGCCCATCATGTACTGGAGCAATGTAAATGGGGCAGATCAGACACTGGAGCAGCATCTAAGGGGCCCATTATACACTGGAGCATTACAAATGGGGCCCATTATATATGATGCATTATTAGGGCCCATGATACACTGGAGCATCATCCATGAGGCCCATCATGTACTGGAGCATTGTACATGGGGCAGGTCAGACACTGGAGCAGCATCTAAGGGGCCCATTATACACTGGAGTATTACAAATGGGGCCCATTATATATGGAGCATTATTGGAGCCCATCATACACTGGAGCATCATCCATGAGGCCCATCATGTACTGGAGCATTGTACATGGGGCAGATCAGACACTGGAGCAGCATCTAAGTGGCACATTATACACTGGAGCATTACAAATGGGGCCCATTATATATGGAGCATTATTAGGGCCCATGATACACTGGAGAATCATCCATGAGGCCCATCATGTACTGGAGCATTGTAAATGGGGCAGATCAGACACTGGAGCAGCATCTAAGGGGCCCATTATACACTGGAGCATTACAAATGGGGCCCATTATATATGAAGCATTATGTGGAGCTCATCATTTACTGTATGGAACATTATATGTGACTAATTATTTGGTATGGAGAAATATATGGGGCTCATTATTCTGTATGGCGCGCAATGTAGTGGCCATAACACTGTATGGAGTAATATACTGTCCTGTTTTTGAGCTATTGTACAATTTAAAATAGATCAGTCATGTCATGTAAGCAGTGAAGTATGTGTCATTGTACTATACCTATATTTCTGTGGCGTATTGGAGCATCATGAGTTGTGGTATGTGTTAAAGGGGCGCACTGACACTCTTTGGCCCAGGGCACACGAAAACCTTGAGCCAGCCCAACCCCCCCACAACTTTAGCCAAATAACCCTCAGTTTTCAATGCGTAACTATTATTGGGAAGTAAATTAAGGTTGACAAGCTTCAGTTATAAGAATTGATGTTTTTGGCATCGAAATGGGCACTGTAGGTGTGTTTACTCTCTTCCACTCCCTGCCGTCTTTGCTTCCCCATTGACTTGCATTGGGTTTCGTGTTTCAGTCGGCCTCCGACTTTTCCCTATAGTCGGCCGATTTCGTTTGACCCCACTTTTGAGAAAGTCGGGTTCATGAAACCCAACTCGACCCGAAAAAAAGCAAAGTCGCTCATCTCTAGTTTATTATACTGTTTGGAGCATTATATGGGGCTTATTATACTGTACAGAGCGTTACATGGGGCCTATTATTCTCTATGGAGCACTATGTTATGCCCAGAATACCAGAATACTGTATGTAGGATTATACTGTCCAGCTTCTGAGCTATTTATATCACTCATGTAATGTAAGAAGTAAGTGAAATCTTTGGCATTGTACTATATAATTCTTTGCCTTATCTGTGCATCATGAATTGTGGTATGTATTAAAGGGGCCCACTGAGACTCTTTCCCCAGGGCCTACGAAAACTTGAAGCGGGCCCTGATTCTGAATACATGAGTCAAATGACAGGTTCCCTTGAATTGTATTTTTATGCAGGGGATTGGGAGCTTTGTATCATAAAAACAGCTTTAATCTTCAAAATAATATATAAAGAAAGTCAGCCTAAAATTTTGGATGTTAAAATCTGCATTGTTGTAATAACAAATATACACTTTAAGATGTTCTATTTTATTTTTATGCACAATCTCATATGTGTTCACTGATTGATAGTATACCTTCACATTCAGGTATGGGCAAACTCCAAGATTGATTTGACAGGCACGCTCTGTAGCCTATGTTCTTTATTCTGTAGCTAAAATGATAAATAATACTGGGTAAATTCTTTATTCTTGAAGTGTGGTTTGCAAAGCACCTGGCAGAAACATCTTTCAACAACCATGCCTTTTTTCAGGTTCTTCCCTCTCCATGCCCTGTTTCCCACCTCCTGAGCTTCTTTGTCGACTCCCTGTTTTCCAGTACATTATGAGCAGCTTTGTTACGTTCCCAGGGGATTTTTGTCATATCTTCTGGGAATGAGAGGCCTCCTCTTTTTCCGGAAGCCTTCTGGACATTTCGGTAGAGTTGAACAGGACTTCAAGAAGATGTTTTGGGTTAACTGGGCTACAGAACAAGGAGCATCAGTCTCTAAAGAGGAGTGAGAAGAGTACCCTGTGCTAACAGAACTAGTATGGTTTCTTACTGAAAAGAAAGAAGCCACAGAAAAAGATGATGTGTGGCTGGTGAAAGAGAAAAATGGTAGAAGCAGCAATATCAGAGGCCAGCTCATTGCACAGACATGGACAACATTTCAAATAATTTTAATTTGATTTATGACAAAATATTTCCCACCATTTTACACATTGCAGAATATTACCTTAGAAACAGAAGGCTCACATTATCTCAGGCATTACTGTATGGGCTTCTCCACAAAGCATTGCAGCTATCATATATCATAGTATAGCACAATCAATCAGAAAGGACTATAAGAGTCTGTATAAAAGCAGAGGCAGGAAAAGAAGCACATCCAGCCTAGAGGATACTATTAAAAATTAACTTTTAATTAAATCATAGCTTAAAAAATTCAACAGAACGCAAGAGCCCAAATCCAAACCTAACACCTACTACAAACCACAAATAAACATACCCATCCTTTCGTAAGAATGCTAGCATTCTTCACTAGCTAATTTATGTGACTAGTGACACTAGGAATAAATGAGTAAAGTGTCACAGTGCAATAAAGTGAATGAAAAAGGAAGAAACATCGTGGATCTAACAAGGGCAGTACCCAAGGGGAGCTATTATCCCAAAAAGAAGTTCCCTCCCGACGCGTTTCTTCCTCCGTTAGGTCATCAGGGAAGTGTACTTGCTAGTGGGAGGCACCAGCATGAAGACACAGAAGTTGTTGCAGTGTAGAGGAATAAAGTGTCTCTGTGCTTATATAGTGCCTTTGCTTGAAAATATCTAAGGAATCTCACAGTGGTGGGTATTCCCTCAGGGCACAGAGTGCTGTTACCCTGTTATCAGATGCTGGGGCATGATCTTAAAAAGGTGGTTCATGCTATGAAACCCTCCAAAGTGGCTGAATTACAACAATTCTGCAAATATGAGTGGGCCAAAATTCCTCCAGAGCTTGCCAAAGACTCATTGCCAGTTATCGCAGTTGGTGCTGCTAAGGGTGACCCAAACTGTTATTAGGTTTAGGGGAAAATCCCTTTTTCTCACAGAGCCATTAAATCCTAATTTAAAAACTGCATATTGTGCTTAATTGTGCTATCGTTGCCTAATATTTACATTGGTTTGGTGATCTGAAACATTTAAATGTGACAAACATGCAAAAGAATAGGAAATCAGGAAGGGGAAAACACTTTTTCACTCCACTGATCGATAGCATGGCTTGAGATAAAGAGATAGATAGGTACATGTTATTTCTTTTTTTTAACATTCAGCGGGTGAAATAATTATTGAACATGTCACCAATTTTTAAAGGTGCTATTGATATGAAATTCTCACCAGATGTCGGTAACAGTATATCCAATACAAACAGGCAAAGAAATCAAACCATAGATGTCCATAAATTAAGTTATGTGTAATAATGAGAAATGATACATGAAGAATATTGAACCCATGAAGAAAGAGAGGTGCAAAACGCTATGGAAGTCATGATACTAGCTGAAATCTCTCCGTAATTAGAAAGCAATCCTGCCACTTAGTGAAAAATTTCAGCTGGTTCAACTGATGGCCTATAAAAAGGTATCCCATTATCAAGGTGCCACACAAGAAACATCTTATGATGGGAAAAACCAGTGAGTGCTTTCAAGACCTTTGCAACCTTATTGTTCCAAAACACACTGATGGCATTTATTAGAGAAGAATTTCTAAGCTACTGATGGTTCCAGTGAGTATTGTTGAGGTCATAATCCAGAAGTGGAAAGAGCATAATTTAAAAAGCCATGGAAAGTCATGACACCAGCTGAAATCTATCAGAAATTAGACAGCAACCCTACCACTTAGTGAAAAATAATATTAGCTGGTTCAAATGATGGCCTATAAAAAGGTTTTTCATTATCACAGTGCTACACAAAAACATCTCAAGATAGGTAAAACCTGTAATATGTCTCAAGGCCTTCATGACCTTAGTGTTGCAAAGCATAGTGATGGCATTGGTTACAAAAGAATGTCTAAACTACTGAAGGCTCTAGTGAGCACTGTTGAGGTCATAATCCAGAAGTGGAAAGAATATCATTTCACCATAAACCGGCCATGAACAGGTGCTTCCCACAAGATTTGAGACAGAAGAGTGAAAATAATTATTTGAAGCATTGTCTAAGGGTCCCGTCACACACAGCGATCTCACTAGCGAGATCGCTGATTTTGTGACACATCAGCGATCTCGCCAGCGAGATCGCTGTGTGTGATGGAGATCAGCGACCGGCCCCCCTGCCGGTTATCGCTGATCGTGCTCGAGTGGCCAGGGCCGTTTTCGCATCGCTGCGTGTGGCTGCGAGAGACCAGTGATCAGCGACGCTGGATTCTGGTTTCTAATGTAAACCCTGTTTACCCTGGAAACCGGCGTACATGCTGGTTTCGAAGGTAAACAGCGGGTATCCAGGAGTCGCGCGGCTCCTGGATACCCGCTGTTTACTTTGGAAACCAGCATCATTATGTGTAACGGGGGCTTAAGAGCCAGGGTCCACCTGTGGAGAGCTACAGAAAGACCTGGAATCAGCATGTACGATTGTGTCAAAGAAAACAATAAGTAATGCACTCAATCTCCATGGCCTGTATGCAAGCTCACCATGCAAGACTCCATTGTTGAACAAAAAGCAAAAAGCATGTTCAGGCACGTTTAAACGCCCCCGGAAGAATCAAGAGGGTGAAACGCGCATCGAGGCGCGGGAGTCTCTTGCACTGCTCCTATTTATGGTCATATTGTAGAGAAGGTAATTAAGTTTTATACTTATATTCCATACTGTGTTATAACTGCTTCTATCTTACATATATATTTTTTCAGTGTCTTGTGCTTGGATTATTATATAATATCTTGTGGATAAAATTATTGCATATATGGAGACTATATTATAGACCTTATTGATGTGTATCATGGAGTTAATTATTTTAATTGTTAACTTTATATAATGATATTTGAAAGTCAAGTCAAGATGGGGTGCAGAGTGTACATTAATGAGAAAAAATTAACCTTTTGAATTTACCAAATGGCTGCAATGAAACAAAGAGTGAAACATTTAAAGGGGTCTGAATACTTTCCGTATCCACTGTAACAACGGTGAAGTTTGAAGATGGGATACGGCAATAGTAAACATTGTGTTATAAGGAAGAATGAATAGACAAATGTACTGAGACATTCTTGAAAAAAAATCTGCTGCCATCTATCAGGATGATGAAGATAAAAAGAGGGTGGACATTTTAGCAAGATAATGATCCCAAATACAAAGTCAAAAGAAACTCTCAGTTGATTTCACAGAAAGTAAATAAAGGTACTAGAATGGCCTAGCCAATCACCTGACTTGAATCAAATAGAAAATTTATGGAAGGAACTAAATCTCGGAGTTCATAGAAGGAGCCCATGCAATATTCAGGATTTGAAGAGTGTTTGTGTGAAAGAATGGGCCAAAATCCCACCTGAGCAATGCATGCAACTAGTTTCATACAGGAGGCATCTTGAAGCTGTCATCACCAACAAAGGCTTTTGTATGAAGCATTAATTAAATTTCAGAAAGCGTGTTAAAAAAAAATTCCGGTCATTTCTCATTATTACTCATAACTGAATGTATGGACATATATTAGGCTGGTTTCACACTTGCGTTTTTTTGCGTTGTGTTTTTACGCAAAAAAGCATGCGTTTTTTTTCCTATACTTAACATGGGTGCGTATAGACATGCGTTTGTACGCGTTTGTATGCGCATGCGTTTTTTTACAGTGTGCGCCCGGACGCACAAAATGCATCCTGTTGCATTTTTTGTGCGTCCGACCTGTCTCAAAAAAACGCATGCGCATGTCAGTGCAAAAAAGCATGCATTTCTATGCGCGTTTGCACTGCGCACGCGCGCAGCGCAAAAAAAAGCAAGTGTGAAAGTAGCCTTAGTTTGATTTATTTTGCTCTGTAAATTGGATAGATTGTTACCGACAACTGGTGAGAATTTTGTGTCAATAGCACCTTTAGAAATACATTTACTTAGAAAATTGGTGATGTGGTTAACATTATTTCACCTGCTGTAGACAGATAGATAGATGATAGATAGATAGATAAATAGAAAAAATTGAGCAGCACCTAAATAATGGTAATAGTTGGGTGCAGAGCTTCACACGTACATACCAGTCCTTATAATAGAAAAATTAAAGAAGCAGCACACCATCATTTTAGTGCAAAAAAGCTATTTTAACAGCCGATTTGTGTGCGACGTTTCGGCCCTATGTGTGAGCCTTTTTCTTACAGAGAAAAATTTGTTGTTCATATAGAGAAGAATTCGAAAAATTAACTGATCAAATTATTATATTTTTGTAATATTTTAAACTCCCGAGTTTTAACCTCATATTTTGCCCTAGACCATAAAGAAATAAAATGTATTCAAGCCTGACTAGACCACCAAGTATTAACCCCATTTAACCCTAGACCATCAGGAAAAAAATATGCACCCCTTATATAAACTAAGGAACAAGTAGTGACTAATGTTTTCGCACAGAAAACCAGGGAATATCCTTTTATTGCATTTTAAATAACCAGAATGATTGAAATTACCCTTCTGATCACTTTTACAATTAGGAAAGTATTAATTATTATAAACCATTTTTTTGTTTGCTGAAACCTTACAAACCGGTATATTGTAAATGTATATTTAATTGTGTAACAAAAGGCATCTAAATGTATTAGTTTTACTTACCCAATGTCACAAGTATAAGTTATACGACTACCAAATGAAAATAATCCAGTAATATTTCTTCCATTAGGCGTAGGTTCTGGTTCTACACATAATTTTGCTGAATGAGATGAAAAAACAAAAAAAATTTCAAAAACTGAATCTTAAACTAATCTACAAGACTGGAATGTAATTCCCACAACACATTTATACACTGATTAAATTCTATTTATGTGGGGCACGTGCAAAGGATAGACACAATGGGTAATTAATTTATACTCAAGTTTCATACTCAAGTCTAAATCTAGAGTTTACTTGAGAAAACTGCGATAAATTTATTAAGATGCAGGCTTTTGTAAGCACTTTGTCACAACTTTATAAACTTTGTCACAACTCTCTGAAGCCGCCACTCATACACCTGGATTCAGAAGATCAATGATCAGAGTGGAAGAAGCCACGCGCATGCGCGAGGTAAGTATAGCGCTAGTGATGACATCAGTGTTTGCAAGTTATGCTATCACGCCCACAGGGGCGTGACAACATGCTAAGTGGGCTTACTAGTCTGGGGACATTAACTCCCCATTGACTAGTCAAATCCCTCTTTTACATATCATAAACGGACTTTAGAAATACTTTTTCTAAACATCTGTTTTGTGTGTAATGTAATACAGGGGTTGTTAGGCAGGGAATTTATATATGCAGACACAACTTCTGGTGGTTCTGGGGGCACAGCGGGGCCTGACAGGTTCCCTTTAATTTTTTCTATGGCAACTTGCCTTCCAGAAGATACCAGTTTCCTTTACAATTACTGTTGCAGGGTATATCCGCACACATGGCTGTGTTTCATCTGTGTTATCTGCTACGCTTCATTATCTGCAATCATGCATACCATACTGATTTGTCCTCACTGATCTGTGTGCTAGCATCAAGACGCTCTCCATGACACCATCACCTCCAGTCCTTGCTACTCACCCAGATCTACAGTTTTATACAGTGGGTACAGAAAGTATTCAGACCCCTTTAAATTTTTCACTCTTTGTTTCATTGCAGCCATTTGCAATTGCAGCCAGGTGAACCCATAACAGAGAGGTGACATATTTGACACAGAGGAAAATTTGAATGTATTAATGTAGACGCAGTGTTGAAAGCCACGAGATTCTGTGAGCTGCCCAAAAATGAAAAGGAACAGCATCCAGTCCAGGTGAAAAAATAAATAAAAATTGATCTTTATTTTGCCATATTGTTTTATCTTTATTTTGCCATGTGAGCTGTCCAAGGCTAGAGGAATTAATGAAAAATATAAAAATCCCAGGACAGAGTCTTGAGAATTCCAACAAAGTGAGTGTGTAAGTGGATGACATTAACCGTCCGATGCATTAAAGTGTTTTCTCCAGAATTTTGCTATAAAATGATTTAAAATGTTGCACCATTTTTGGACACTGAGCAACAATTTTATTTCAGACTTGGAAAGATTTGCCAAATTGGGCAGAGCTGTGGCAGGACATGGTGTTGCAAAGCCCACCTATCAAATTGATCAAAATTTACACTGTTTTTATGATGCAAATTTAGCCAGAAATGTATTCCAGAAGTAACATTTCTGCCACTGGCACACGCCAGTTGTAACATGCTCCTAGTTTTTTAAGTGTTTCCCCTCTTAATAAATTACTGCATACTCCAGTGGTCCTGTTCACTAAAATTGGCATACACAATGCCAGTCTTAATGAATCTGGTCCTGTGAGATCTCATAGAAAGTGTACCTCCAGAGCTTATCTGTATATATAAAAATGAGAAATGAGTGTATGTATGAATGTATGTATGTATGTGTGTGTGTATCAAGCCATGCCAACTCCACATAGCAGCCAATCACTAAGCATCTTTCATTTCACCAGAGCTGTTTAAAAGATGAAAGCTGAGCTGTGATTGGTTGCTATGAGCAACAGTTTTCCATACACCCAATTACTAAGCATCTTTCATTTCACCAGAGCTGTTTAAAAGATGAAATCTGAGATGTGATTGGTTGCTATGAGCAACAGTTTTCCCACTCCACAACACCTCAGCAGACACTGACCAGGTGGGAGAAATCTAGCATCCCCGGGAACATAAACTCCCAGCCATTGTCTGCCCCCAGAATAGAGCAGAGAGCATGTGACAGAAATGAATTACCTCCTCCTTTATTACTGCCATGCTCTATTGTTACTGGTGTAAAAAATCGCATCATCAGTGGTTGCACACAGAGCCGCACTGCCAGGTTACATAACAGCATATCTCCAGGAACTCCCTGCTCAGCACCACCCAGTTCGGGCTATGGGATGGAGGATGTGTCATGGGTATATGGGCATGGGATTATGGGATGAGGATGTGTGATGGTATATGGACACTGGACTATGGGATGGAGGATTTGTATGATGTGTATATGGGCACGGGACTATGGTAAGGAGGATGTGTATGATGGGTATATGGGCACGGAACTATGGTATGGAGGATGTGTATGATGGGTATATGGGCACAGGACTATGGGATGGAGGATGTGTGATCGGTATATGGGCACGGGACTATGGGCTGGAGGATGTGTATGATGGGTATATGGGCACAGGACTATGGGATGGAGGATGTGTGACGGTATATGGGCACGGGACTATGGGATGAAGGACATGTGTGATGGTTATATGGGCAAGGGATTATGGAATGGAGGATGTTTAATGGGTATATGGGCACTGGACTATGGGATGGAGGATATGTATGACGGGTATATGGGCACAGGACTATGGGATAGAGGAGGTGTGATGGGTATATGGCCACAGGACTATGGGATGGAGGATGTGTGTTGGGTATATGGGCACAGAATTATGGGATGGAGGATGTGTATGATTGGTATATGGGCACAGGACTATGGGATGGAAGAATGTGTGATGGGTATATGGGCATGGGACTATGGGATGGAGGATGTATAATGGGTATATGGCCACAGGACTATGGGATGGAGGATGTGTAAGATGGGTGTATGGACACAGGACTATGGGATGGAGGATGTGTGATGGGTATATGGGCACAGGACTATGGGATGAAGAATATGTGTGATGGGTATATGGGCATGGGACTATGAGATGGAGGATGTATGATGGGTATATGGGCACAGGACTATGGGATGGAGGATATGTTTGACGGGTATATGGGCATGGGACTATGGGATGGAGGATGTGTGATGGGTATATGGGCACTTGACTATGGGATGGAGGATATGTTTGACGGGTATATGGGCACGGGACTATAGGATGACGGATATGTATATGGGCAAGGGACTATGGGATGGAGGATGTGTGATGGGTATATGGGCACTGGACTATGGGATGGAGGATGTGTGCTGGGTATATGGGCACTGGACTATGGGATGGAGGATAATCATTATAATTTGCTATAACTAATCACAGTTAGTTACTATGCCCGGGCAATGCCGGGCTCTTCAGTTAGTTTTAAATAAAAGGGGGTTACTTTTATAAGACATGTACTGACTGACAATCAGCTCTCCTGATCTCACTGCAGAGCTGTGTGTTATTACAACTAATACAGTACAGCAGTGCCGAACTTTATCTCATTACAAACACATCTGCTGTTGTAGCTCTCCTCTCATAGTTGTGTCAGCTCTTCTGTACTGCCTTTCACACCATATTGGCTGCCTGTGAGATGAAAGCTAAAGATGAGTTAATAATCACACTTTTGTCTGTTCTATTCTGGGCATTTTGCAATCTCAAAGAACTCTGCAGAGAGATAAAAAAAACCTGTCAGTCATTAAATGTCTCACACTGGTAATGCTCCCTTTCACTTAAAATAAGCTGCGGAGGCAGATTCTCAGGGATTCTCAAAGATCTGAGTCTGACCCATAGATCTTAACAGATAACTTACATCTAATATATAAAGCTCAAAGTGTGTATGTATGTATGTATGTGTGTGTGTATGTCCGGGAAAGGCATCCACACCGTCGCAGCTACAGCCATAAAATTTGGCACAGTCACACGTCTGGACCCCGAGAGCGTCCTAAGCTATGTTGTGAGGTGAAATTTTAACCCCACGCGTTCCAATTCACCAAACAATTTTGCCCCTATCTACATACTGGGGAAAAAGTGTGTGTGTGTCAAGCCCCGCCCCTCATTATGATGTCATAATGCCCCTATTTGCTTACTGGGGAAACAGTGTGCGCGTATCAAGCCCCGCCCGCCCCTCATTATGATGTCACAATGGTTGCCATGGCGACGCTGATGTCATCATAGGTTGCAAGCCCTGCCGCCGCTCATTATGATGTCATAATGGTTGACTATGGGATGGAGGATGTGTGATGGGTATATGGGCACTGGACTATGGGATGGAGGATATGTATGATGGGTATATGGGCATGGGACTATGGGATGGCGGATATGTATATGGGCACGGGACTATGGGATGGAGGATGTGTGATGGGTATATGGGCACTTGACTATGGGATGGAGGATATGTTTGACGGGTATATGGGCACGGGACTATGGGATGGCGGATATGTATATGGGCACGGGACTATGGGATGGAGGATGTGTGATGGGTATATGGGCACTGGACTATGGGATGGAAGATATGTATGATGGGCATATGGGCACGGGACTTTGACATGGCGGATATGTATGATGGGTATATGGGCATGGGACTATGAGATGAAGGATGTGTGATGGGTATATGGGCACTCGACTATGGGATGGCGAATATGTATGATGGGTATGTGGGCATGGGACTATGGGATGGAGAATATGTATGATGGGTATATGGGCATGGGACTATGGGATGGAGGATGTGTGATGGGTATATGGGCACTCAACTATGGGATGGAGGATATGTATGATGGGTATATGGGCATGGGACTATGGGATGGAGAATATGTATGATGGGTATATGGGCATGGGACTATGGGATGGAGAATATGTATGATGGGTATATGGGCATGGGACTGTGGGATGGAGGATATGCATGATGGGTATATGGGCATGGGACTATGAGATGAAGGATGTGTGATGGGTATATGGGTACTCGACTATGGGATGGCGAATATGTATGATGGGTATATGGGCATGGGACTCTGGGATGGAGAATATGTATGATGGGTATATGGGCATGGGACTATGGGATGGAGAATATGTATGATGGGTATATGGGCATGGGACTATGGGATGGAGGATGTGTGATGGATATATGGGCACTCGACTATGGGATGGCGAATATGTATGATGGGTATATGGGCATGGGACTATGGGATGGAGGATGTGTGATGGATATATGGGCACTCGACTATGGGATGGCGAATATGTATGATGGGTATATGGGCATGGGACTATGGGATGGAGGATGTGTGATGGGTATATGGGCACTCGACTATGGGATGGAGGATATGTATGATGGGTATATGGGCACGGGCCTATGGGATCATGGATATGTATGATGGGTATATGGGCACGGGACTATGGGATGGAGGATAATTATAATTTGCTATAACTAACCACAGTTAAGATAAATGTGGATTTCTGTGGAGTACGACATCGGACTACAGATACCATGGTATCATTTTAATCAACTTTCTTTGACCTGCATATACATGTACATGGTTTACAAGGGTTCATCCTATTGACAGATGTCCTTTAAGTCAGAAAGGGTATGCTTGCCAACCTATATTATGGTCTCTGGAAGATATTCGGACCTCTATACATAATGGAAAATGATCCTATAAACCCCTATGGCCATATTGTATATCTCTAACCAGGGCTGATGTTAGGGGCAGGGAGACTAGGCAGCTGCCTAGGGCCCCTGCTCCCACAGGGGCCCCCAGCCAGTGGCCAACCCCCCGCATGCCACATTCAGCTGTATCAGCATCACAGATGTCGATACAGTTGAAAGCAATAATGGAGGAGAGCATCAGATGACACTTCCTCTCCCATCATTCTCCTATGCCTCTGACACAGTGGAAGCACAATGACATCACTTCATCGTGCACTCTGCTGAGTGCTGAACAGTGAATTTGCTGAGACTCTCTGCAGAGCCTGTAGCAGCGGGAAAATGAGGAGTAGAGGTGAATATTGTATTTTTTATATGAGTGAGTGAGTACGGGGTGGCCATAATACTGTAGGACTGCTTTATAGACTATGTATAATATAGCGTGGCAATACTGCAGGGTGTGCAAGTAGGTTACCCAAACCAAAACTCAATAGCAAAAAGTAACTTGGCACTCAACTTAAGGGTCCATAGAAGAAAATTTTATTACTGCATAATAAAATTTTCTTCTATGGACCCTTAAGTTGAGTGCCAAGTTACTTTTCATTATTGCTTTAGAGTCTATGGGGTGGCTGCATTATATTCTATGGGGGTTGCATTATACTCTATGAGGGTGCTACATTATATTCTATGGGAGGCTACATTATATTCTATGAGGGGGCAGCATTATATTCTATGGTGGGCTGCATTATACTATATGAGGGGGCTGCATTATACTATATGAGGTGGGCTGCATTATATTCTATGGGGGACTGCATTATACTATATGAGGGGGCTGTATAATACTATATGGGGGATGCATTATATTGGTATTCTCTTTGGGGTGGCTACATTATATTCTGTAGAGGGCTGCATTATATTCTATGAGGGGGCTACATTACATTTATGAGGGGGCTGCATTATATTCTAGGGGGCTGCATTATACTCTATGAGGTGGCTACATTATATTCTATAAGGAGGCTACATTATATTCAATGATGGGGCTGCATTATATTCTATGGAGGGCTGCATTATACTATATGAGGGGGGTTGCATTATAGTTTATCCCCCATATATTTTATGGGGCTACATTATATTCTATGGGGGGCTGCATTATACTCTAAGAATGGGCTACATTATATTCTATGAAGTGGGCTACGTTGTATTCTATGGGGGCTGCATTATGCTATATGAGGATGGCTGCATTATACTCTGAGGGGGCTGCATTATACTCTATGGGGTGGCTGCATTATACTTTATGGGGTAACTGCATTATACTCTATGAGATGGCTGCATGATACTCTATGGAGTGGCTACATTCTACTCTATGGGGTGGTTGTATTTTACTCAATGTGGTGGCTGCATTATACTCTGAGGGGGCTGCATTATACTCTATGGGGTGGCTGCATTATACACTGAGGGAGGCTGCATTATACTATATGGGCTGGCAGCACTATACCCTATGGGGTGACTGCATTATACTCTATCAAGGACTATGGGGTGCATTATACTATATGGGGGCAGCATTCTATTCTATCAGACTATGAGCAGTGCTTTATACTATATGGAACCTGCATTATACTGTAGCAAGGAATATGGGGAATGCATTATACTATATGAAGAACTATGGGGTGCATTATACTATGGGGAGTGCACTGTACTATATGGAGGACTATGGGGAGTGCATTGTACTGTATGGAGGACTATGAGGAGTGTAATATACTGTATGGAAGACTATCGGGAGTGTGGTATACTATATGGATGACTATGGGGCGTGTATTATACTATATGGAGGACTATGGGATGCATTATTCTATGTGGAGGACTATGGGGTGCATAATACTATGTGGATGACTATGGGGTGTATTATACTAAACAAGCAAAATGCTGCCTATTCATTGAGTGGTTGGATTGGTTAAACCGGAACAAAAATCATTATTCTCAGCAAAACACCCGGTGAAAACTGCAGCTACGCTGCTGATAACATGATACTATATGGGGCCAGATTGATCTAGTAGTGATCATTCTGCTACATCATTGTTCCTCAGCTGGTGTAAAGAGGCCAGGTCGAACGAATTCAATATTGTCGATCACGCTCGGTTAGTGGCCTCATCTCAGAGCATGTAAATACAACCAAAATGTTTCTGTGTGATGATGCAATACCTTAGCATTTGGGTCCCCATTTTAAACTTTTGCCCAGGGCCCCACTTTGCCTAAAACCAGTCCTGTCTCTAACAGACATATATATCATAGCTATTCCACTTCCAGGGATATACACATGAACGCTTTTTAAAGCATTACCCAGAACTAAATTCAGATCCCAACTACATATTATCTTAACATTAGTGAATCGTAAAGCTAAGAGCATCACCTGATGTAAAATTCAAGATCAGCTTTAGGGGGATTATGGTAACACACAATATATATATGCATGTACTGTAAAAATACATTTCGCCTTTACAAATCTGTCAATGTTTGTGCTGCCTCGCATCAGTAGGTGTGTACAGTGTTTCACCAATTATTATTAGATATTTTGTGGTTTCAAAAGTCAAGTGGGTCTTGTGAAGACAAATAATTTGTGGTGATAATCTCAGAAGTTGCAAGAATAAAGCCGTTCCCATTTAAAGATTGTCTATCTTATTGATGTTCCGGCTAACCAATCTGATATTAGCCATTTCACCAGATAAAGAAAGGATTTTAGAACATAACATTTAAAAACATCTTGCTGCACATATATTCAGTCTTTTTAGCTTCTTTTAACTGATTCAGGTTTCCAAAGAAGAGAAACGGTTAAAAGAAATGACTTGACGTTTTAGGGCAAAAGATGCTGGCGTGTTCCGAAGCATCTTCCTTTAAAAAAAAACTCACTCTGGTCTACACATTCCCAGGGTGCACATACCCTAAGTATTTTAATGCACATTTTCTGAACATTGATATAGCAGCACCAAATGAAAAGTAGTGTTATTGTGGAAATCACAGGGTTGATAGAGATGACAGTAATGTAAAAAAGGTGAAGAAAATGTTGAAAACATCTTTATTTATTCAGGATCAAGTACGAAAGCCACATGCACAAATACAGTACATGCAGTAAGACACTTCGTCATGCTATCAATGAGGACGTAAACTATTGTCAGAGGAATGTTCTCTCATGCTTAATGGACTTGGGCACGCAAATTATCAAGATCCACTGCTGGCAGTGCCATTTGAATTGCCAATTAATAATATCCCAGATGCGCTTTATGGGAGAAAGGTTCAGCTATGCTGGAGGCTATAAGAGCACATTTAGGCCACGCAGGTTGTTCACATTAGCATGAGAAACACGCTGCCTAACATCGTCATGTTGAAAACTGGCTCTTGTGACACTTTAGAAAAATAGATGCATCACTATTTCCACCACTAAATTTATGTAATGCTGAGCTGTTAGTATACCAGGAATTAATACTTGAAGGGTCTGGCTACCGTACATTATGCCACCCCATGGCATAATCATGGGAGTAGAACTACAGTGCTGTGCAAATGAATTGGGACAAAGCATTTTTTTAAGTAAAATCGTAAGTTGGTTACCAGTCAGTGATTCAAACCAGTTTTAACTGCTTTAAACAGGCACTCACACCTGTTCAAAGCAGTTAAAACTGGTTTGAATCACTGACTGGTAAACAACTTACGATTTTACTTAAAAAAATGCTTTGTCCCAATTCATTTGCACAGCACTGTAGAATAACATTCCCTCCTATAGGCCAATTCATGGCTTTGCCCACTTATGTCCAGATGGATTCCAATGCCTGCTATGGATATCTATATTATTCTGCGATGAGTCTCGCTTTTGTCCTGGATGCAGTTTAGCCGATGATTAATCTGGAGACCACACAGACAACGCCAATAAGAACCTTTCAAGAGTGAATTTCAGACAACTCCTACTCTAGGGTGTGGTGTGGCATAATGTACAGTAACTGGACCCTTCTTGTTTTCATTAAAGGTATACTAACAACTCAACGGTACATTGATTTGGCTAAGGAAACAGTAGTAGGGCCATTTTCCAAAAGCTATTTTTCAACACAACAAGGTCTATTCTAGAATGGGACTCTACACATGCTGCTGTGAGATGAGAGATGGCCACAGGTATGGATATCTGTTTTCATATTTTTAGGAGTTAAAATTAGTGCCAAGCAATTGTGAATGTAGAGATAGGAAAAACTCTGCGTTACACACATTTTTTAAACCACTTCAGTATATAGTAACAGATAAAAGTATACATACGTTTACAAAATTCATAAGATGGAGACCACTTAAACCCAGAACATGTGACAGTATCTACTGCATCAGGAGCAAGCTCATAACCTTCTTTACATTTATACTTTAGTTGGGTGCCTTCAAGGAATCTTGATTCATTACTAGGTTCCACTATTTCTGCATATTTGAAGCGAGGAAGAGACTGGCAAATACCTTAAAGAGAAGGAATAACTAACATGTAAATATATGGCAATCAATAATGATCAGCATTACCAAACAGGGGTAGAGATGGTAAAACAGATGGCTGCTACATGAATATCTATTAAATATCTATTTGTAAAATACAGAATATATACTTACCAACACACTTTGGTAGTTCAGGTTCCCATTTACTACTTTGATTACATTTCACAGCAGCAGATCCAATCAATACATATTGTGGCCTGCAAGAAAACCTCACAGCAGAATTCAAATAGTATGGGCCCGAAAATCCTGACGCTTTGTATGAGTTGTCCACATATGGATCAGTACACTGAACAACTAAGGATAGAAACAAATGGAAGGTGAACATTTAGCGCTATGCACTACTGAAGTCGTGTTTAAAATCAACCATAAAGTATATCTATCACATACACAAAATTAATATATGCCCGCCAAATAAGTATAATCTTTTTACATTTTCTTGTTATATGTGTTCCAGCAGTCCATTTTCACATTATGTATGTTAATTATCAGTAAAAGGGGAAAGAATGGGATGAGACTAGGGATGAGCAAACCCGAACTGGAAAGTTCTGAGTTTGTACTGGACACCTCATGCCGATATCAAATATCAGCAATTTATTCTATGTCCGCTTTCTTGTCGGGGTTTCCAGTCTAATAAAGCATGTTTAAAGGCACATTGCAGCCAATCAATAAGATTTTAGACTGTGATCACTTCCGGAATCATCACAGCCATGTCATGTACTGGCATGGCTGTGATTGGCCAGCACAGCTCGTGACCTGAATAGGATGCAGCTGGAGTGAGGGACAGATTCTGACTGCACACTCTGCAAACAAAGTGCTGTGTGTACTCTGCAACCCCTATATGTGCTATTTCTGTGGTAACAGCCGTTGTGTGTACTCTGCAAACTCATCTGTGAGAGTGCTGTTCTAAAACCCACTGTGAGCACTCTGCACCCCCCACCTGGTGGAAGTATTGTGCCTTTAAGCTGCTGTGTGTACTCTGCACCCTCCGCCTGTGGGAGTACTGTCCTTTAAGCTGCTGTGTGTACTCTGCACCCTCTGCCTGTGCGAGTACTGACCTTTTAACCGCTCTATGTACTCTGCACCCTCAGCCTGTGGAAGCACTGTCCTTTAGGCTGCTGCATATACTTTGCCTCCTCCACCTGCAGGAGTACTGTCCTTTAAGCCATTGTGTGTACTCTGCAAACCCGTCTGTGAGAGTAGTGTGCCAAAAGCTGTTGTGTGTATTCTGCACACTTCGCCTGTGGGAGTACTGTGCCTTTAAGCTGCTGTCTGTGCTCTGTCCCCTCCGTCTGTGAGACTACTGTCCTTTAAGCCACTGTGTGTTTTGTAGTACTCTGAGAAATAAATAATTGGCCTCAACAGTATCGCTGCCATTTCTACACCCCAAAAATAATTTTTCTGGCCTGGTCTGTTTTTTGTACTATTTTTTTCAAATCAATATATCAAATCAGCCTTCTTGCTGCCATTTCTAGGTCACAAAAATAATTTTTCAGGCCTGGTGTGTGTTTTCTAGAATTTTTTTAAATCAACGTATCGCATCAGCCGCTTCGCTGAGATTTCTAAGCCACAAAAATAATTTTTCCAGCCAGGTGTGTTTTTGTACTCGTACTACTTTTGCAAATCAATATATCAAATCAGCCATCTCGTTGCCATTTCTAGGCCTCAAAAAGAATTTTCATCAACTGGTGTGCATTTTTTATTAGTCTGGAAAATAAAAAATTGGCATCAACCGTCTCGTTGCCATTTCTAGGCCCAAAAAATAATATTTTTTAGAATCTGTGTGTGTTTTCTAATAGTCTGAGAAATATATAATTTGCATTAGTCTAGTTATTGCCAGAATGAGAATCTGGTCAAACAAATCGCTCATATATAATCATAATATAAACCAAAGAGAAAAGAAAAATTGCCACTAGAGCATATCAAGAATTATTAATAATCTTTATTGTAAAGTCATAAAAACAAAGACAAGTCAAAAATGATTAGTAACAGTGGGGGAGGGCAACAACACCAAAGTGCCTCCGAACAGGAGTCACAGTCTATGGGATAAGTAGTCATGTCTAGGTAGAAAAAAAAAAACAGGGAGGGCAAAAACACACGAGTGGGGCTGTCATGGAAGATATCAATCATATAAAGGGATTCATAGCAAAATGTAAACACATATAGCTGCTATTGGGCAGTATAAAGTACTTGTGCAAAGGATGGACAAAATTATTTCTCAATACATCATTGTTGAAAGAAAATAGAGCCAACCACAGTATTATATATATATATATATATATATATATATATATATGAAATACAATTTAATGATAGCAGCTAATAAGTGTGGTCTAAGACCAGATGTAAATACACCCAAGTTTTTAAATAAATTGGAAACATATTAAATAAATAGAATCCAAGTGACTCACACAAATGCCCCACGAGGAAGCCATATGCGAAACGTGCATTGGGGTCCAATTCATCCACGTCCCCCTTCAGGTCGGTCACTTGGATTATAATTATTTAATATCTTTTTAATTTATTTGAAAACTTGGATGTATTTATATCTGGGCTTAGACTACTTATTTGCTACTATCATTAAATAGTATTTTGGCCATTCTTTGCACAAGCACTTTATACTGCCACACAGAATCTATAGGTGTGTACATTTTGCTCTAAATCCCTTTATATGATTGATCTTCTCCATGACAGCCCCGCTTGTGGATTTTTTGCCCTCCCTGGTTTCTTTTTCTACATAGATATACTGTATCTACTTATCCCATAGACTGTGACTTGTGGCACTACCCCGGTGTGTGTTTTTTAGTAGTCTGTGAAATAAACAATTGGCATTAGCTAGCTTGTTGCCAGTTCAAGGCCAAACCAATAATTTTACTGTTCTGCTGTTTCTATATGAGAAGTGTGTTTAAAAAAAAGTATACTCTGCAGTGGTTTTTGTCGAGTAGCGTGTGTAAAAAAAATCTGTGTACTCTGCATCATTTGTTCGCAAGTAGTGTGGGTAAAAAATAAGTGTTCTCTGCCTCGATTTTTGCAAGTAGTGTATTTAGAAAAAAAAACATACTCTGCAGCAGTCTCTTTTTTCCCATTTGTGGGCCTAAAAAAATGATTCTATCACTGTGTCTATACGAGTAGTGTTTTAAAAAAGTTACCGCTGTATCTGTATGAGTTGTAGCTGTGCCTAAAAAAGAAAAACTTTTCCTCTAAGCCTCTGCAGCTCTGGAAATACTGTGCCAAAAAGCCTCTGGGAGTACTGTGTCAAAAAGCCTCTGGGAGTACTGTTCTTTAAAAGCCTCTCTGTGTACTCTGCAGCAGTGTGTGTGAGAGCAGTGTGCCTAAAAATAATTATACTCTGCTGCTGTGTCTGTACGAGTTGGGTGTCTAAAAATAGGTATACTCTGCTCCCATGTCTGCGGGAGTATTATGCACAAAAACAAATTTTTCTACTATGCAACCATGTCTGTGGTAATACTGTGCCAGAGAAAACCTGTGTGTACTTTGCAAAACAGCCTGTGTGGGTGTACTCTGCAGAACACCTTTTTTGTCAATTGAGTTGGCCACAAAACATTGTGACTGAAAAACAGAACAAACTGTTGTGCAATATAAAATTAGCAGGATGCGGTAGGCATGCTTCTATATTTAGCCAAAGGTACGGACAAGTCCTGCGGGAGCCACACCTGGCTCATTTTAACATGAGCGTGCCCACATTGGCTGTGAACAGGTGCATGCACCTGTTTATGATCACACCTCTTGCCATGCTCTGACAGTACTTTCTGCACTGCATGCTAGCACCTCCAAGGTGTAAAAGGCAAGCTCAGGCCATGTGTCCAATTTGGAGACCCAGAAGTTACATGTGCCAGATCCATCAATGAGTATGTGGAGACGTGTGGACACATATTCTTCCACCAAGGTATTGAAACTGTCAAGCTCAAGGATTTTATCCTTTGAGCTTGAGTTTTGTGGTCAGCTTCTCTTTCTGCCAAGGCACAGGAGACACACCTTTTCTCTGAGTGTTTGGGTTCTATTTTCTGGCAGCATTCTGTCCAGCTTAACACAGGTGTTCTTCTTTGTCCACCTATCACCTTTTGGGTGCAGCTTTATATTCTGTCCCCCAGTGGGCATTTTCTGCTGGTGATAGATTCATTTAGATGTTTTGACATTGTATTGATGCTTAGTTCCAGTATGTGAGATTTTAGCTAAGGATTTTCACATTGTTATTTCCTTGCTAAACTTTACACCTCTCTTCTGATTAACTTTGGTAAGTAGGCTATATATTTGTCAAGAGTAATTGCTTTATTGTTTTATTGGTATTTCGCTAAGTTACTCACTGTAACATCTTCCCATTGTTCAGCACAATTCTCTTGTAGTTAGTTCACACTCTGCTGTGCCCTCCAGTTCTGTAGGAGGAACATGAAGCTACTCGACAGCCAATTAGGGAGTTTAACTTCGAGTTGCCATCTAATAGTTCTTTGGTTAGGGCTATCTCTGTAACTACAGGCATCACTAGGGACTGCCATGTCAGGATATCTAGTCTGTACAGTAACTGGCAAGCTCAATTAGGTTTTTTAGTGCCTAACCTCTTAATCCCGAGTGAGTTGCTTCAGGTGTAATCTAAATGCTGCCTCCTGCTAATACGGACCATATCAGATGGTGATGCTGGATGTTGTGACATGCTGAATAAGGTTTTACACATTTCTGCCATGCTAACCCTCCCTTCCCACGACTTTTTCCTCCTTCTCCTCTGCTTGTGCTTCTGCTGTCAGGTGACAGGTGCTTGTATTCCCGCATTTTAGGATCACACTCTAGAGATTCAAGCAGGGAATTTTTATGGATTAAACGTGCGCTACCAGACCATCACTCCTCACAAGTTGTGTGGTTAATACATTTATTTCCCTTGGGAAATACATGTATTAACCACACAACTTGTGAGGAGTGATGGTCTGGTAGCGCACGTTTAATCCATAAAAATTCCATGCTTGAATCTGAAGATTTATGGCCACGGCGTGGTCATTTGGATGTGCAGCAAGCTGACCTTTGTTCCTTTATGCCTGATACTCTCCTGCAGAGGGTGAGTATAAATCATTGTCTTATATCTTTATTTTTCTCGGGTAAGACCCTATTGCGCCCTTTTCTTTCAGGATCACACTCTAGTGATGGAAACAAGGATGGCATGCTGTGCTTGTAGTGGGGATCCAGCAGAATGGCCACCCAGTGATCAGTACTTGCAACAATCCTGCCAACTCGGCAGTCGTTGTGCAGGTGCAGCAGCATATATTGCCTAATGTGTGCCAGGCTGCCCAGAGTCAATCACCAGCTGTCTTAAGTGGGAGCTGTATCGTCTGTGTCCCATCATCTAAAACTTCTAGCCACACTCCAGTGATGCACGTGAGCTGCGATGAGTGCCACCCTGCTCTGAAAACGATTGTTCCTCATCCTCCTTCTCCTACTCCTCCTCATCCTCCAAAACTGTCCCCTGACTGGACATTTGTGCAGCTTGCTACTCTGTTGGTACAGGAACTCATCATCAAAGACATGTGGATGCCTGGTCTAATAATGTTGTGCATGGTCCCTGTTCCTCCTCCTCTTCCACCTGTGCCACCACCTTATCCATCATCGCCTGAAGCTTTATTTTTCCAAAAGCCATAGAAGTGTGATAGTAATGTTAAGGATGATGGCATCATCAGTGCTGGCAATGGTGGTGGAGTACTCAAAGCAGCGCAACACATCTCGCATGGAAGGCCAATCGTTGGTCATGAAGTGGTGTTGTTCCGCAGAGCAACTCACCCGTGCGTGGTGCATCTCAAATTCCATTATTGCCTGCTGCTGCATACACAGTCTCTAACATGTACCAGGTAGAGTTCCACCTTGTGGGTGTGTGACATATGATGCATTGAATGGGAAGGCAGAAATGAAGCTGCAGCATAGACAGGCGATCAGCAGCAGGATGAGAATGCCAAAAGCGAGAGTAGACTGATCGCACTTTCTGACCATATGAGGAGACAGTGGAGGAAGTGGAGTAGGAGGAGAAGGCAACATGGACTGAAACAGCTGACTTAATGGCTAGGGGCTGGCTGCAGTGCGCAGTAGCAGCCAACTTAATCACTAAGGCCAGGGTCACAATAGAGAGAAATACGGACAAGTGAGAGGCGTAAAACCCACGCATTGCACATGGACCAATGATTCTCTATGGGGCAGCTCCCAACAGGCGTATATTTCTCGGCCGTATTTTATGGGCCGGGACAATCGCAGCATGCTGCCAAAATACGCTAATGCAATTCTATGGGTGCGCAAAAAATACACATTACACACGGACCAGACGTGTGACTTGCGAGAAATACAAACCCGGTGTCCTTCAACAAAAGCCGGCAATTCAGTGCGCGATACAGTAAAATCACACTGACATGTTAAATAAAGAAACAAAAGAATAGATATATACACATAGAATACATGTATATATATATATACACATGTCATTGAGACACATATATATATATATATTTACATTTCATAGAGTTCTACATAGCAGAATAGCCGCTAAATCAATTGTCGGCTTCTGTAAAATCATTCTAAAACCCGATATGAAATGACACACGGTTTACATACAGTAAACCATTTCATTTCATGTATTTTTTCATATGTCCCTGACTAATAATTAGATTAGAGTTTGTGTGTAAAATTTGGGACGTCTAGGTGTTAAATTAAGGGGTTCATTCGTTGGAAAAAATGCGTGGGCTCCCGCGGCAAAATCGCAACCAGAGAGGTAAAGCAGGTGAGTGAGGGCAGATTTTAACTGGAACATTAACTAGAACATTATCAGGATGTCTTAGCCCATCATGAGGATGCCTTCGGGTGCACTACAGCCATAGCCCATGAGATACCCACAGGAAGTGCAGCACTGATTCGGGAGAGGTACCGACAGATACCCCATCAAATGTACAAAGGAGTGAAAGAAATGCTGGCACACATGCTGCAGAGTGGAGTTATACAGGAGAGCCAGAGACCGTGGGCAGCACCTATTGTCCTAGTTCGGAAGAAAGACGAGACCCTGCATTTTTGTGTTGACAATAGGTGGCTGAATGCTTGTACAGTGCGGGACTCTTATTCTTTACCTTGAATTGAAGAGTTGCTCTTGGCACTGTGAAAGGCAAAGTATTTCTCATCCCTGGATCTGGCCAGCGGATACTGGCAAGTGCCCATGGCCGAACATGACCGGCCGAAGACAGCGTTCATACTGTCCATGGGAATGTTTGAATTTAACCGGATGCCCTTTGGCCTGACTAATGCTCCTGGGACGTTCCAGCGATTGATGGAAAGTTGTCTGGGTGACCTGAACTTTGAAGCCATGCTTATCTACCTGGACAACATCATTGTCGACACAGCCACCTTTGAAGAGCACCTCCGGCGGCTGGAGCAAGTGTTGAGTCATCTACAGAAGTACTGCCTGAAGGTAAAGCCCCAAAAATGTCATCTCTTCCGCAAGCAGATTGAATACCTGGGATACGTATCCACTGAAGGAGTGAGACCGGCATGTGAGAAGATAGCGGCGGTACAGGACTGACCTACCCCGAAGACAGTGAAGGACGTCCGGGCCTTTCTGGGGCTGACTGGGTACTACCGGAGGTTTGTGAAGAACTTCACTCGTATCGCTAATCCACTGCTGGAGCTACTAAATGGAGTGCCATCTGGTTCGAGGAATCGGGTTATTCAGTGGGGAAGCCACCAGGAAGAAGCCTTTTGAGCCCTGAAGATGGCCTTGACTGAGGCTCCCATACTTGCTTACGCAGACTTCTCACAGCCCTTCATTCTGCACACGGATGGGAGTCTGAGTCTGCATGGACTGGGGGTCGTGCTGTCGCAGATGCAGAGCGGGAAAGAATGAGTAATAGCCTATGCGAGCCGACCCCTCCATGACTCAAAATGAAACCCAGACAATTACAGATAATTCAAGTTGGAACTGCTGGCATTAGTATAGATGATGACTGAGAAGTTCGCCGAATACCTGTCTGGATCTGAAGTCCTAGTACGTACCGACAACAATCCCTTAGCCCATCTAGAAAATGCAAAACTGGGGGCCTTGGAGCAACTGTGGGTGGCCCGCATGGCAAAGTACTGGTATAAGATCGCATATCAGAAAGGAGCCTAGAATACGCATGCTGATGATCTGTCAAGAGTGACCCATGAGCGACCTGGACGCGCCTGAGATGAAGAGTTGGAGGCAGAAGAGATCCCTGGTTTTCAGGGCTTCGCCAGGTCGTTGGTGGCTACACAGGGACAGATCAGAGAGGCGTCTGGAGAACAAGTGCTAGGTCGACCTTGAAATGACTGGGTGCAACTCCAACAGGAAGATATGGAACTTGCTAAATTGAGACAGTGGGTGGCTTTGAAGCTACTCCCCAGCCAGAGTGAAAGAGATGTTCTGTATCAGGGGACTCTACAGATTCTCAGACAGTGGGAAGGGCTCCAATTAGAAGCTGGCTTGTTGTATAGAAAAGTGCACTTGGTACGGGAGTTGGGGATCACCTGGCAAGTGGTGCTCCCAGAGAAGATGATCAGCGAAGTGGCTACGGAGGCCCATGAGGGCCTCTCTTTGGTCCAGAAAAGACATTCCAGTGGCTACAGAAGCGGTCTATCATCCCCGATTGAAGACTCAAGTAGTGGAGGCCTGTCAGCAATGTCAGAGCTGTGAACTGGCTAAACCTCTGTAACAGAGAGCCCCTACATAGACCATCGTGGCTTCTGCTCCCTTAGAATTATTGATGATCGACTACTTGACCGTGGGTCCAGCTCATCTCGGGTATGAACATTAGGGTGCCAAGGAAATGCATGGTAAAAATTAAGTAGCACGTTTTTGAAGGTCTTACCTCCTAATTTTGTTCCTTTTTGGTCATAGATAATTTATAATTTTCTTTTTTTAAGATTAGTTATCATTTACTGATTGCTCAATGGCACATCATATTGCAGTTTTAAATGTTTGTTTAGTATTTAGCGTCATGCATATCCCGCGTTATTTATGGTATGTTATGCCGTTTACCGATCAGATTAATTGATTTAATATTTTGATAGATCGGGAGTTTCTGAACGCGGTGATACCAAATGTGTGTATATATATATATATATATATGTTATACAGTGCTGTGCAAATTAATTGGGACAATGCATTTTTTTTAAGTAAAATCGTAAGTTGGTTACCACTCACTGATTCAAACCAGTTGAGCAAGTAGTAAATCTAAGTTTAATGTCAACATATTTTACATGGTGAATCCTTATGCCAAAAGGAACAAATTTGAGGGGTAAGACTTACCAATTTGCAAAGTTTATTTTTCCTTGGCACCCTAATGAACATTTGTTTGGTGATGACCGACCACTTTACCAAGTTCACTGTGGTAACTCCAACTCGGGATCAGACTGCTGAATCAGCCGCGCAGGCTATCTGCCGAGACTTCATCCAGGTGTACGGTTGCCCGAAGAGAATTCATTCCGTTCATTGAGTTTGCTTTCAAGGTCAAGTGATAGAGGAATTACACCGTCTGTACAAGATTGAGAAGTCTGGAACGATGCCCTATCATCCTCAGGGGAATGGAGCCTGTGAACGCTTCAACCGGACAATAATAAGATGTTGAGAACATTGGAAGATCAAAAAGTACGATGGCCTGAGTACGTAGCTGAAATAGTCTGGGTGTACAACAACCGAATGCACAGTACAACCGGATACACTCCGTTTACCCTACTGTTTGTCCGAAAAGGACCAGAGATTACAAAGCTAGAATTGGATCCAGAAGAAGTCTACCCAGCCGGTGGAGAGTCTGAAGCCGATGTCGATGTTCTCAGACCCTCCACGGGCTGGTGGAGACCAAGTTCCTGGAACTCAAACATCATGAAGCGACACCCATTCGAGGGACAGCGCTTAAGGCTGGGGATCGGGTGTTAGTTAGAGACCCGGGAAGAGGGTACGTGTTTATGGTGAGGACAGAACTGAAAGCGCGCAAAGCGAGGAGCAGTTTCCTGCTGACAGGGAGTGCAGGACAATGAACAGCGTGCTCTGCACCCTAAGCGGGATAGTGAGTATGAGAAGCGCCGTGCACTCGGCCAAATGCAGGACTGCGCTCGTGCAGAAAAACATTGGCCAGTTACAGGACACTGAGGTGCAGTTCCCTTTGCTGGCAAGTGCGCATCAGCCCACACTTGGTATGGAGACTTCTGCAGCTTTTCGCTCTTTGTGCAGACTTATGGACAGGGGGGCTCAGCTGGTAAAACAGGAGACCCCCCCGCTGCTGCCAGAAGACGGATTGCTAATCTGGGACCCCATCGGAGGACCCTACACCGGCCGTTGCCAGAACTACTAATCCCATCGGACTGCGGACTAAGGAACACCAGCAGGAGCTGCGATAAGTGTTGTTTGAAACTCAGACTGTCGCACTCATTCTGCTTATTCCACTTATTTCTTCTTGTTCTATTAACCATTTTTTTTACTGCTCATTAACTGCCTGCGAGGATATTACCTTTACTATTAAATTAAATACTGTTATACCGTACTGCTCTGCAATCCCTGCGTACTGCATCTCAGCACCTATAAAAGCCTACATCCTTACATAAGGTGTAAGGGGGTGAAGAGGAAGAAGAGCCTAAAAGGGGTTACCTCTCCTGCTCCATGTCCGGAACCACCTAGCCAGACAGCAGGGTTGCCGGGAGGAAGACTTTCTGGCCCGGACTGACTGAACTATGTGACCGTGGGGGGCAGTGACCAAAGGAAAGGGACAGTGGACAGGAATCTGTGCCGGGTAAGGGCGCGAAAGCAGAGCACGCCAGATGGAAAGCAGAGCACGTGGGACAGAGAGCGGCCGCAGCACTGCACCCCCAAAGAGAGAGAACCCCACATCAAGAGACTGAGACTGAAGGACGAGGCATTGAGAGCGCCGTATGCGAGTACGTGGACTCGGAAGCCTCCGTGACTAGAGGAGACTTCCCCCCTGACAGTGCAGAGACAGTGACACGAGCGTGCAGTCCCAGGGACTGAAGTGACAAGCCGGAGCCCCTGAGTGTGGTAAAGAGACTTCACAGTGTGCGTAGCATCGTTCCTGTGGAGAAACAGGCGGGGTATCATACAGAGACTCAGAGCAGGGGAGACTCAGGTTCGCATCATGTCCCTGCTTCTTGCTTTAACCCCTGGAGGCCCCAACTTCATTCAGAGTAGAGACTTTATAGACTGCAAGCGCTGCTGTTGTAGATGCCAACGTGGGAGAAGTAGACTCTTCAATCAATCTTTCCCTGGACTGATAAGTTATAATTATCTTAGTTTAACCGTTTCAACGCTGCATTACTGTTTTATTGCTTTCTTCAGTTCCATTGTGCTACTTTACTGTTTTACACTGTCACATTTAACCCCCTTCTGCTCCTCCCTGCGTGGAGAGAAAATCCCTGTAAATAAACCTTTAACTCTTGGTCTGTCTCGGATCCGTGGCAACATCCTCAGTGCCTGCAGTTTATTGCACAGGAATAGAACAGTCATTTACGGGATATTTCATAACTTTTCTTCAAAATTCTTATTAAACAATTTACAGCACATCCTGCATTGAACTACTGCACTCTAATTTATTAGATCCATTCTATATCGACTCTGACTCCACTAAAATGGACACCGACTAACTCCACAGTCCTGGTGGCAGGCACGGATCTACCATGCCACATCCTCTCTTTCCATGCAGCAGCTACACCACCATCACCAGCAACACAGCCATGTCCCCTATTTGATGCTCTCCTCATTGTTTTCAGCTCAAAAACATGCAGAGTTTCATACGGCCCTGTATACACACAGACAGTGGCCATCAGATTACTACACTGCCTATTTTCAGAGTTATCCCTTCACCCCTCCCCCCCAAAAAAAAACAAAAAAAAACTAAACCTGTGTTGGCTACCTCCTACTCCTACACTACGTACATCTACATCTCAACGTCCTCCTCCACTTGAACCTCCATATTTTTTTTTATTCTATGTTCTTTTAAGTCTGTTCCCTAAGTAAAACAAACCTGCCCCCACTAAAACAGGGTTGCATATCCTCTCCATTGCCTCTTCCACCTACACCGCCATGTCCACCTCCTCCACTTGGATCTCCGCCTCATTGTTCAAGATTAATATTTTTTCTTTTTTTTATTCTGTCTTATTTTAAATCACTTCCTTATCCACATCTGTTTGCAGGGCAATTGTCCTGCTATTACCACAATTTAGCTTCCTTTTGCAGCCTCCTAGCCCTGACTATGACTGTTTTACAGCCATTATAAAGCACCAAAGTTCAGGACCCCATTGACTTTTATTGGGTTTGGGTCTGGGGTCAAGTTAAGGTCAAGTTCGGCCCCAAACCAAACTTCTTATTGTATGTTCGTTGAACCCATCAAACCCAAACATTCACGGGTTCACTTATCTCTAGATGGGACCTCAAGTGTCTAATGTTTTGGGATCCAAATATTTATAACATGCGTTTCCAGCATTGCATTTATTTACTAAGCAATTGAACTTGTGGATTTAATGACTACATGCTATTATAGTTTTTTTTTTCACTTTATGTAACTTATGTATAATAAAATAGATCCATTGGAAGGCTATATTTCTCTTATTATTTTTACTTTGCTTGACAGGATTCCCAGTATATTTTGTGACCTTATTGAAAAGAATTGACATCTACGGATGCCAATTAGGATTAGAGTTACAAATTTGAACAGCCTTTCTTGAAACTGTATGTACTATATATATGTATATATATACATCTAGCTATGAAAAGTTGGCCTTTGTAGAATTATTTTATCATCCTTAATAGTTTCCAGTTTACCACTGCTCACGGATGGCGTATGTATAATGTATGCTATTCAAAGAAGTAAATTTTTCTAGATGCAATATTGTAAAACATATCTTACATCTGCACTCCGGGGCATTAGAATTCCACGTTCCGTCCTCTTTACAGAAAATGGTATGTTCACCTATAATTTGCAGATTTCCACTGCATATATATTTCACAGAATCTAGGTAGGAGTATTCATCTTTGTCTGGATAAAAATGTCCATTAAAAATAGGAAATGGTGGTTCACAGATCTGCACTGAAAGTGATAAAAGTAAATAATATGTGGATTAAAATTATAAGGAAAAGATTTTAGAAACTTAACACTAGAGAGAAGATTGTGACTTTTTCTTTTCAGTATACAGAACGTGCCACACAATTTCCATTGTGCAGAACATGGTGAAATACATTACATGTTATCTAGAGAACTGAAGTTGCCTTATTTTATCCTGTAACAACAAGATTGAATAATATTAATAATCTCTTGAAAAAGTGTTATTCCAAATTAGTCATTTGTGTCCTATCCAGAGAAAGGATTAATACCTACAGTATCTCAAGACTGGGCGTCTGCTGTTTCAGTAGTTCTTATAGAATCGAATGGAGGAAACTGTTTATGCGCCTGTCCATTCATTCTTGTTTCGATGAGGTAGATGGAGGACCCTCCTTTTCAAGATAGGTGTGGGTCTCAAAGGTAGAACTTGAATCTATCAGACCTGTGTATATGCCTTAAATTTCTGAAATAGGAAAAGCCCTATAGTCCTCAGGCATATGGCACAGAAGGGTGCACTGTACCTATACTGAAGTATACAGAGTACTAATTGTTCTGTGCGACAAATTCAGAAACACTTTGGGGCAGAGCAATCAAAATGTTTAAAGCCAGAATTCTGTAAAAAAAAACCACTTTGAATAATCAGAAAATTCTTGCAAAATGCAACTTTCGGTGTTTCATAACAGTTTCTGGACACATGGGGTCCAGAATGTGGGATATTATTACTGTAGGGGCTAATTAAAGGATATTATTTTTGAGGATATTATTTTCAGTGTGGAGGAGGAGAGGTCCTGTTACTGCGCATGGCGACATGGTCACTTTGTTCTTCATCTGGTGTAGTATAGAGGTTTGAGGAAAATTGGATAAAGTGCTCTAGATAACTGTGTTATTTTCTGCAGAGATGAGTTCTGGCTGGAAGAAGTTATGACGGTCTGAAATGTATGAAGAAGAAAAGCTAAGATGAAGGACTTCAACTAGAGATGTCACCAGTGAGTAAGTGTGTTACCTGTACACTTACACTATATACTGTATACTATATACAGAGCTCCTGTGTATAATGTCACTAGTGATCACTGTTTTATCTCTACACTGACACTATATACAGAGCTCCTGTGTATAATGTCACTGGTGATCACTGTATTACCTGTACACTATATACAGCATTTCTGTGTATAATGTCACTGGTGATCCCTGTATTACCTGTATACTGACACTATACACTATATTCTGTATACAGAGCTCCTGTGTATGTCACTGGTGATCACTGTATTACCTGTTCACTATACACTATATACAGAGCTCCTGTGTATAATGTCACAGGTGATCACTGTATTTACCTGTACACTGACGCCATACACTAGATGCTGTATGCAGAGCTCCTGTGTATAATGACACCAGTGATCTCTGTATTACCTGTACGCAGACACTGTACTTTATACTAAACACAGCTCTCCTGTGTATAATGACATTAGTATTGTGTTTTCCTTTATTAATGATCTGTGTTGTAGTATTTGGTCACTATGTGGTGGTAATATGTGATGTAGTCATGGTGTGGCGGTATTTGTTCCTTGTATGTGGAATTATTCGGTCACTATGTGGTGGTAATATGTAGTCTGGTCACGGTGCAGTGATATTTGTCACTTGTACATGATATTTTTGGTCATTTTAAAAGTTGAAAAATAAATAAAAATATACAATACCTAAAATTGTATTGGATATTTAAAGAAATGTTTAATAGGTTACAGTAAAGCCCGGCTATCTTGTCATGGTGGCGGATTAGAAAATCTTTGGCCAAAACAAAAGCTGCTTGCTATTTGATTTGGTGATGGGAACTGTTAATGTGTGAATGGGGAGAACGTGGTGCAGAAGTGGAGTTTTTCCAAGAGAGGGTGGCGGGACTGTGGACGGTTCGAAGGGTGGAGGTGGGGCTAGGGTGGAGCCTAGACGGAGTTTCAAGGGGGCCCCGAAAATTTTGCCAGTATGGGGCCCCGAAATTCCTAGCGGTAGCCCTGCTAACAAGTATATTTCAAGTATTTTTTGCAGTTTTGAAAATGCCACCTAATGCCATTATAGTTCTCTGCTTTTATTTTTTGATGGACTTCACCATTTTCTGTGTATCAGTTTTCTTAATTTTCCTACTTGTTATCAAATGTTGCATTACCTCTTAATTAGATATTACCTTCACACACAGGGAGGTAATTGCTCCATACCCCATCTGCCTGACAATCTCTATAATTTCTTCTTGATGTCATCTTATATCTGAAATAGAAGAAACAAGCAAGAGTCTTTACTGCTTCATCCAAGTTTATATCCAAAAGTAATGAAGCTAAACATAAAGTTAACTGTAGTTAACATTTTCTCTGCCAAGGAAGTATTTTATACATTGTTGCAAGGTAGCAACCCAGGAGAATCAAGGGAGTGTGAGATATGTCCTACCAATGGCGATATCTCATACTGGATAGCAGCTACAAATGTGCCATTCAAAATCAGATCAGAATCCAACACGAGAAATCCAGAGCTAAATTAAGAGCTTCGGGTTTCTTCAGTTGACCCTTACGACTCTTGCTTTAACCCAGGTATCTCAAGTTGGGTCATGACTACAGTTGTTCAAAATTGCAGCTTCAATGTTAACCTAGTTGAACTAGGGCAGTCGTACTAATAAGGAGATAGATAGACAAGGGGAGGGGACACTAGGGGTTAATGAGGATTTAGGGGGCTGGGATATTCAAGGAAAGTGGGGAATAACACACGTTGTCCTTATGTATTCCAAAGATGCCCATAACCCATGGGCTGCACTTCATATAAGACTGTACTCCATAAACCATTTTGCTCCTGATATGATAACCAAGTGCATCAATAGAAGTGACCAACCACAATTTTAGAGTTTTATAAAAGCATAGCACTTATTAGAAAACAAAGATAAAAATATATTTAAAATTTCAGTAAAAGGTGCAGGAATAGGAGGTGCAAGTTTAAATAGTCAATCAATGGCAGCTAGGTATACACTGCTATTAATCTCAATTTTCATTAAAAATCTCATAGCAGCAAAAATAAACAAAGTCATCCAATAATAATTAAAGTGCTAGTGCCCATGATGAAAAATATGGAATAAAAATGCCTCTAGTGGTCAAAACAAATCTCAAATCAATCACTATTAGGAAAAATATCCAATATAGACATAGTGTTGTTCCAGTACCCAACCACTAGATAGCATTGAAATCCACAAATTTTAGAAAGAATATTCAGATGTTTATATCAGTTCAAACTGGCAACTAGATTATTACAAGGGATGGAAGGCCTCTCATATGATGAAAGGTTGGAAAAGTTGGGCTTGTTCAGCTTAGAAAAAGAAGCCTCAGAGGAGATCTAATTTACATGTATAAATATATAATAATAATAATTTTTATTTAAATAGCGCCAACATATTCCGCAGCACTTTACAATGAAGCGAGGACATGTAGAGACAATAAATTCAATACAAGTTAAGACAATATAAACAGTGACTTTAGGAGTGAGGTCCCTGCTCGCAAGCTTACAATCTACAAGGAAATGGGGGGACACAGTAGGTGAAAAGTGCTTGTTATTTCAGGTCTGGCAATTATAATAAATAGGGATTTTCATATAAAGCTGATGATCCGGTCATCAGCCCGTGTGTTTAAGTGCAATAGTCAAGTATCAAGTGCAGTTATCGTGTGCATGGAGAGTGTGGAGACAGATGAATAGTAGGGTGCAAATTCAGAATAATATTTGGAAGGAGGGAACAGGGCAAAGCTAGTTTACTGAGTAGTTGATGTGGTAGGCTTATTTGAAGAGATGGGTTTTCAAAGCGCGCTTGAATAGGTCGGGGCTAGGTATCAGTCTGATCGTCTTGGGAAGTGAATTCCAGAGGGCGGGCGCAGCACGAGAGATGTCTTGGAGACGGAGGTGCGAGGTTCAGATTACGGAGGATGTTAGTCTTAGGTCATTTGTAGAACGGAGGGCACTTGTAGGGCGATAGACAGAAATGAGAGAGGATATATAAGGCGGTGCAGAACTGTGGAGAGCTTTGTGGGTGAGAGAGATGAGTTTATACTGGACCCTGTAGCGAATAGGTAGCCAGTGTAATGACTGGCACAAGATGGAGGCATCGGTGAAGCGGCTGGACAGAACTATGACCCTGGCTGCCGCATTCAAGATGGATTGGAGAGGAGAAAGTTTGGTAAGAGGTCGACCGATCAGAAAAGAGTTGCAGTAGTCCAGACGAGAATGAATAAGAGCGACAGTAAGAGTCTTAGCAGTTTCAAAGGGGAGAAAAGGTCAGATTCTGGAGATGTTTTTAAGATGCAGGAGACAAGAGCGAGTGAGTGATCGGATATAGGGAGTAAAGGAAAGTTCGGTGTCGAATATGACCTCAAGACAGTGGGCATGCTGCTTTGGAGTTATGGTTGAACCCTCCAGGGTTATTTCGATGTTAGGAAGAGTGAGGTTAGTAGAGGTGAGAAACACAAGAAGTTCAGTTTTGGCGATATTTGGTTTCAGATAGAGGGAGGACATGATGTTAGAGACAGCAGACAGACAATCCTTGGTATTTTGAATTAGGGTAGGGGTGATATCAGGGGAAGAAGTGTATAATTGGGTATCATCAGCATAGAGATGATACTGGAAACCAAATCTGCTGATTGTTTGTCCAATAGGGGCAGTGTATAGAGAGAAGAGGAGGGGGCCTAGGACTGAGCCCTGCGGGACCGCGATAGTAAGGGGACGAGGAGAGGAAGAGTAGCCAGTAAAAGATACAGTGAAGGAGCGGTCAGAGAGGTAGGAGGAGAACCAGGAGAGGGCTGTGTCCTTGAAGCCTATAGAGCGGAGCATAGAGAGGAGGAGCTGGTGATCCACAGTGTCAAAAGCGGCAGAGAGATCCAGGAGAATCAGCAGGGAGCAATGACCTTTCGATTTAGCTGTTATTAGATCATTAGAGACTTTAGTGAGGGCAGTTTCAGTGGAGTGTAAATAGCGGAAACCAGAATGAAAGTGGTCGAGAAGAGAGTTATCTGAGAGATAGCGTATTAGACGGGAGTGGACCAAGCGTTCCAGGAGTTTAGAAATGAAGGAAAGGTTAGAGACAGGTCTGTAGTTAGCAGTGCAGTTCTGGTCCAGACATGGCTTTTTAAGTAAAGGGGTTATGATGGCATGTTTAAATGAGGAGGGAAATATACCTGAAGAAAGAGAGAGGTTAAATATTTTAGTCAGGTGAGTGGTGTGTGTCCAGTATAAAAAACTGGCACATGGCTTATTCCTTCCAAAGACCATACTAAGGACCAGGGGTACTCATTACCGGTGGAAAAAAGGCGATTCCGGCTGCTAAATAGGAAATTTGTTCTGATGAAGAGGTTGTGTTGCACCTTTAAATGCATTGACCTGTAAACCAATAAAACTCTTTTTGGCTTAACAGGCCATCAAGCTTTTATCAGCAGCACATTGAATGATACCTCCTTCCTGCTCTTCATTTTCGCTGGGTCCATATGTGACGGGTGTACTGCAGCAGCTGTAATACATACTCTTCTCATGTTGCTAAATTGCAACCATACCAGGTGAGTGTTCTCATTTTTTTCTCTTCTGTGTCATCGGATAAGACCCTATTGCGCTCTTTTGTCTCCTAGTTCATCCTTTCCAAGAGGTAGTAATGGCAGACACTATAACAGCTTTTAAAAAAGGGCTGGATGATTTCCTCAATACATATAACATTGTGAGTTATAGTTAAATTAGTTATGAAATGTACAAATGGTGAAAAAGGTTGAACTTGATGGACCTAGGTCTTTTTTCAACCAGTGTAACTATGTAACCTTGGATCAACTCCATTGTTGCGATCCAGGCTGAGATATAGCCCATTAAAATGGTCTTCCATCTACAGCCTGCATGAAGATAATGAGGAGAGGCTGCATGGGAGCTGACAGGCTGTAGCAGAGACTGGAGAAAGTTTGTGTAATCTCCACCGGTGTAACATAACAGCAAAGTAAAAAATATATTTTAGCATTATTTAGATCATCACCGGGGGTTAAGTCAAGGCACAGTAATAACAGGTCCCCAAATTGTCCGAATAAGTTGGAGAAAAGGGGATTTCATCAAACAGATGTCCCGTGCAGAAAGTCAGTGGAGTTTAAATCTAGATTCCTTAATACCAAAGGGGCTAAACTGCGAAGTTGAACGGTTTGCATTTAATTGATAATTGTGACAGGCAAGATAAAAGGCGACAGCTTCCTCCAATGGACCATCCCTGATGAAGGAAACCGAGCATTTCCGAAACTAGTAGGAAGGAATTGGTCCGCATTGCGCCCCGTACTCCATCACGTAACTGCTGACGACACACAGGTCCTGCTGGCTCCACAGACACCGCAGGTCCTTACCACGAGCTATTCACGCTAACGCACCATCGTAGCCGGGAGTGCTTGGAGCATCTGTCACCGGCTGGGACAGCACTCCGGAAGAATCTTGTCACACAGTCTTCACTATCATCAACTGGAATTTCATTTGTTACAGCAAGCAATGCTTCTCTCAGACGTTGAACACACAACAGCAGTTACAGTTACCAAAATGTGGAAAATCTCCATTGTCCCCAATCTTGCTTTAATAATATAATGATAAATTTTAATTCTATAGCACCGACATATTCTGCAGCACTTTACATTTCAGAGGGGACTTGTACAGACGATAGACATTACAGCATAATAATAATTACATAGATCATAACAGATACCAAGAGGAATGAGGGCCCTGCTCGCAAGCTTACAATCTATGAGGGAAAAGGGGAGACACGAAAGGTGGGTGGTAACAATTGCCCTGATTGTATGGACCAGCCATGATGTTAAGTGTGTAACAGTAAGCACACAGAGGGCTAATAGATGCATAAAGCATGTGGGAACATGATACGGGGAACCTGGTTATGGTAAAACTTTTGACTGTGCCACACAGGGATAGTTAGGTTAATGTGTTGAGGCGGTAGGCCAGTCTGAATAAATGAGTTTTCAGGGCACGCTTAAAATTGTAGGGATTGGGGACTACTCATATTGACCTGGGAAGTGCATTCCAAAGAATTGGCGCTGCACGTGTATAGTCTTGGAGACGGGAGTAGGAGGTTCTGATTATCGAGGATGCTAACCTCAGGTCATCAGCAGAATGGAGGGCACGGGTAGGGTGGTAGACTGAAGCAAGGGAGGAGATGTAGGGTGGTGCTGAGCCATGGAGTGCTTTGTGGGTGAGGGCAATAAGTTTGTACTGGATTCTGGAGTGGATGGGTAGCCAGTGTAAGGACTGGCACAAGGTAGAGGCATCGGTGTAACGATTGGCGAGGAATATGATCCTGGCTGCAGCATTCAAGACAGATTGGAGGGGGGAAAGTTTGGTAAGAGGGAGACCGATTAGAAGAGAGTTACAGTAGTCCAGACGAGAATGAATAAGAGAAACAGTAAGAATTTTTGCAGAGTCAAAGGTAAGAAAAGGTCAAATTCTAGAAATGTTTTTGAGATGCAGATAACAAGAGCGAGTCAGTGATTGGATGTAGGGGGTGAATGAAAGCTCAGAGTCAAGTATGACCCCAAGACAGCGGGCATGTTGCTGGAAAGTAAGAGTGGAACCACACACTGAAATGGCAGTGTCGGGTATAGGTGCATTAGTTGAGGGAGGAAACACAAGGAGTTCAGTCTTTGACAGGTTCAGTTTCAGATATAGTGAGGACATGTTGTTAGATACAGCGTTTAGGCAATCGCCGGTGTTTTCTAGAAAGGCTGGCGTGAGGTCAGGAGAAGAAGCGTATAATTGGGTGTCATCAGCATAGAGATGGTACTGGAAACCAAATCTACTGATTGTTTTACCAATAGGGGCAGTGTACAAGGAGAAGAGGAGGGGGCCTAGAACCGATCCTTCAGGAACCCCCACAGTAAGGGGAAGATGAGAGGAGGAGGAGCCAGCAAAAGATACAGTAAAGGAGCGGTCAGAGAGAAAGCCAGGAGAGAACGGTGTCTTTGATGCCAATGGAGCGGAGCATAGTGAGGAGGAGCTGATGATCCACCGTGTCGAATGCTGCAGAGAGATCCAAGAGAATTAGCATGGAGTAGTGACCGTTAGATTTAGCTGTTAATAGATCATTAGAGACTTTAGTGAGGGCAGTTTCAGTAGAGTGTAGAAAGCGGAAACCGGATTGGAGAGGGTCAAGAAGAGAGTTATCAGAGAGATAGCGGATCAGACGGGAGTGGACCAGGCGTTCCAGGAGTTTAGAGATGAAGGGAAGATTAGAGACAGGTCTATAGTTAGCGGTACAGTTTTGGTCGAGGGATGTTTTTTAAGTAGTGGATGTATGATGGCATGCTTAAATAAGGAGGGAAAGATACCAGAAGAGAGAGAGAGGTTAAATATTTTAGTTAGGTGAGGGGTGACAGCAGGGGAAAGGGACTGGAGCAGATGTGACGGAAATGGGTCACTGGTGCAAGTGGTTGGGCAAGAAGATGCAAGGAGCCTGCTTACTTCTTCTTCTGTGACTGGTTCAAACCCAGAGAGTGAGCTAGATGCAGTGGGGGAGGGAGGACAGTGCATGGTATGAGATGAATGGGAGATAATTTCCTGTCGGATATGATCAATTTTTTCTTTGAAGTAATTGGCCAGATCGTCAGCTAGAAAGCTCTGTGGTTGGGGCCTGCACTCTAGGGTTGAGCAGGGAATGAAAAGTGTCAAAGAGACGTTTTGGGTTATTGGACAGTGAGGTGATGAGGGTTTTGAAATAGGTTTGTTTGGAGAGGTGGTGGGCAGTGTTGTATGTTCTAAGCATGAACTTATAATGGATGAAATCTTCGTGCAGATTGGATTTTCTCAATAGACGTTCAGCACACCTGGAGCACCGCTGCAGGAAACGTGTTTGCAGGGTGTGCCAGGGTTGTCGCTGTCTTTGTTGTGTTGTTCTATGTATAGGAGGTGCAAAATCATCCAGGGCAGTTTGAAGTGTTTCATTGTAATGCTTCAGTGCAAAATCAGGACATGAGAGGGAGGAGATAGGGGCCAATGAAGACTGCAAGTTCATTGTAAGTTTCTGGGTGTTAATGACCTGTATGTTTCTATAAGTATGGACAGTGGGGGTGACCTGAGCGGCCTGGCAGTTCTTGATAGAGAATGAAAGAAGGTTGTGATCAGAGAGTGGGAGAGGGGAGTTTGTGAAATCATCCACTGCACAAAGCCGAGAGAAGACCAAATCGAGGGAGTTTCCGTCTTCATGCATTGGAGAATTAGTAAGCTGCGAAAGGCCAAACGAGGAGGTTAGAGATAAAAGGTGAGTAGCAGATGGGGAGAGGGGAACAGCAATGGGGATGTTGAAATCGCCCATGATGAGGGTAGGGATGTCACAGGAGAGAAAATGTGGAAGCCAAGTGGCAAAATGATCCAGGAACTGATGGCAGAGGCCGGGGGGACGATACACTACCGCCACTTGCATGGAGAAGGGGGTGTAGAGTCTGACAGCATGGACCTCAAAAGAAGGGAAGACTAGTGAGGATACTTGAGGGATAACCTGAAAGGCACATTTTGGTGATAGAAGCAGACCAACGCCTCCACCTGCTCTTTTGTCTGATCTTGGGGTATGAGAGAAGTGTAATCCCCCATATGAAAGAGCAGCAGCAGCGGTAGTGTCTGACTGCTGGATCCAAGTTTCAGTAAGAGCCAGGAGGTTAAGAGAATTAGAAAGGAAGAAGTCATGGATGAAGGAGAGTTTATTACACACTGAGTGAGAATTCCAAAGGGCACAACTAAGAGAGACAGATGGCATGCAGGGAATGTTAATAAGATTAGAGGGGTTTCTGAATGTAGCAGTTGGGGGTTTGACTTTCTATAACATGGGGGACCAGGGTTGGGAGCAATGTCTCCTGCGACTAGGAGAAGGAGGATAGAAAGAGTGAGCAGATGGTTGAGTGATTTGTGGGAGCGTCTCTTATGTTGAATGGTGGGACTGAATGGATCTGTGCAATTTAACAATGTGAAAAGAGTGTGAGTGCTATACATAGGAGAGGAAAGGAGTGAGGGGCCGATATGGATGGAGTGTGGAGAGTTAATGCCAGGGTGGTGGATGTGTGTGAATGCAGCGGCCAGGATATAAATTACACAAATGCATATGGTATATATTTGTTGTACTCCAAATGTACAGGGAGTAGATGTATATAAATGTCTTACCTGTCTCCTGCCCTGTCTAACTGCCATGTTATAACTGCCAGTACTTTGATAAACTGTACTTCGATAAAGTGTGCATAAATGCCCCCTGCATAAATGCTCCCCCAAGCTAGGTCTAAATATATAGGAATCTAAGGCTTAGATTTTTTTTTCTCTCTCTCTCTTCTCGTTAGTCAATCAAACTAAACTAAGACAGCAGGGCACAATAATGGTAATTATCAGACAAATCAATGTCCAGGCCTACATGCATCATAAACCACTTTGAAAAGTTTCTTGACCTCAGAGCAAAAGGGGACAAGCAAAGTAAGTTGAAAGAAATATATACCAGATATAAGCTTGCAAAGTTGAAAAGACATATATAGTATTCAGTCTTCACTATCATCAACTGGAATTTTGTTTGTTACAGCAAGCAATGCTTCTCTCAGAGGCTGACCTCAGAACAGCATTTACAGTTACCAAAATGAGGTAACTCTCCATTGTCCCCAATCATTCTTTGATTACTGTTCTAAATTGACTTAGTACTTTTCACAAACCATTTGGATGTGATCTTGCTAATTAATTCTCTTTGGCTTTACAATAGCCTAATTGAGAGTTTCATGTTATGACTGACCATTCTCAGAAGGATACTTACAGCGCAAACACTTTTAGCAAAAAATATATTTAGAAGACTAAGAAAAATTGAATTAACAAAATGGAAATAGTTTAAGTCCTTTAATACTGAAAAAAAAACATACAATATTTGGCATCGCCACATCTGTAACAACTAGTGATGAGCAAACATGCACGCCACTACTCGGTACTCGCCCAAGTATCGCTATACTTGCGGTACTCGGCAAGCACCGAGCATTTCTGGAATTATTTGGCAGGAGCTTGAGTCTCCACCCTGCAATATTGGCTCTTTTTAGCGCGCCAATCAACATGCAGGGATTGTCTGCCACGTACTGTAATGCCGCAGCCATCTTTGTGGTATTATAGTGACTGGCTGGCCACATAGCATCATCAGGTCTGTAAGAGACCTGCCGCCAACCTGCTTGTAACAGTCACGTGCGGAATCAGACAGTGTAGGGAGAGCTACTGCTGAAATAGGGACAGATTTGTGCTTTCATTAATTAGTGTGGATATACCATCATAGAATCCACAAATCCAGCTAAACCAACAGTCCTTCTAAGGACTCATTCCGGGGTATATAGATCACAGTGCTGGGTAGGCAGGGAGAGTCAGTGCAAGGCATGCAGGTACTGTATGTGGGTATATAGATATCATTGCATACATCAAAAGGGTGCATTACTGTCTGCTGCTGCCTATTACATATATACCTAGCTCCAGGTATCAGTGGCTAGGAATAATTTTTTTGGCACCTTAATTTTGATAATTTTAATCCAAAACAATCCAAACCCCCTTTTTTTCTCCATTTGCTTGTTGTCACTGCAGACTACATCCAGATCCTTTTAACACTACAGCGTGAAAATCCAGCAATTTTAAACAGGTTTGCCTGTCCTAGGCATCACATCTGAGTGCGCAGAAAATTCTGGCATTTTTTTGTGGTACTGTAGTATTTTTTTGGACTGTCTTATAAATTAGTTTGACACCATTTTGCTGACAAAAAAATATTTAGGTGCCAAAAAAATATTTAGCTAGCAAAAAATTATTTAGCTGCCAAAAAATACTAATCTGGCGAAAAAATATTTAGCTGCCCAAAAAATATTTTGCTACAGTTCATATATTTTACACTTTGTTTTGTCCGCCACACGCATGTCATTGCGCTAAATATTTTACAATTTTAGTCCTCGCAAAAGATTTTTTTGTAGTGTCATAGCCTACTTATTGACACAATTTTAGTGGCCAAAAAAAATCCAGGCCACATATTTAACAGTGTGCTATCTCCGTCAGACGCCTGATCTATCTGTGGTCTACAAATTGTTTCATTTCAAGGCTAAATTCCACTGTATTTGCTGTCTGTTACCATATTTCTATACACTATTTTGGTGTACAAAATGTAAAAATACAGGCCACATATTGAGCAGTCTGGTATCTCCATCAAATGTCAGATCTAGCTGTGGCCTACAAATTGTGGCATTTCACTCCTAAATTCCACTGTATTTGCTATCTGTTACCCTATTTATATACACTATTTTGGGGTACAAAATTTAAAAATACAGGCCACATATTGAACAGTCTGGTATTTCTGTTAAATGCCAGATTTATCTGTGGCCTACAAATTTTGGCACTTCAGGGCTAAATTCCACTGTATTTGCTGGCTGTTACCCTATTTCTATACACTATTTTGGGGTACAAAATTTTAAAATACTGGCCACATATTGAACAGTGTGGTATCTCCGTCAGATGCCTGATCTATCTGTAGGCTACAAATTGTGGCATTTCATGCCTACATTCTCCTTTTTTGGCTGTATTTTATGCAGTATTTTTCTGTAAAACAAAAAAACATCCAGGTCACATATTGAACAGTATCTTCGTCAGACACCTGATCTATCTGTGGGCTACAAATTGTGGCATTTCAGGCCTCCATGAAACATTTTTTTGCTGTGTGTTACCCTATTTCTATACCCTATTTTTCTGTCAAAAATATAAATACAGGCCACATATTTTACAGTGCGGTATCTCTGTGACATGCCTCATGTATCTGTGGTCTACAAAATGTGGCATTTGAGGGTTCCATTCAACTGTATTTGCTGTGTCTTACCCTAGTTCTAAACACTATTTTACAGTCAAAAACAAAAATACAGGCCACATATTGAACAGTTTAGTATCTATGTAAAAATACTTCAATTTCAAATTTTTATGGCAGCTTCATGACTGTATCTTAAATGCGCCAAATACTACCACCGTCATCTTCTGCCTAGAGGCAGTTACTGTGCAGATAGAAAGTCTGAGGAGCAGAGGGTGAATGCTTGGCCAGTGTTGTACTCTGTCTCTGGATTACGAAGACAAAATCTTCTAGATTAAGTCATGACTGGAAGAGCCAGAGCAAGAGCACATGGAAGAGCACGGGGCCAGGACTCAAAACTACCGTAGCCTGTTGTTCCTGGGCCGGATTATGACAATCCATCACGTACTAATAACTTTTTGGAGGAGGACGACAAAAAGGAGCCCCTGCAGTTTCTAGAACAGAAGCTAGAGATTGACATTTCGGCTGGATTTCAAGATGTGTCAATTGGAGAGCGTGATGGTCGAAGATGTGACTTCTATGATATGGGTGTCTAGACAATCCAACCAACATGTTATTGAATCAAAATCTTTTTTTTCTCGCAACTTCATTCAGCTGTGCACAAACTATGCCAAATTGATAGCTAGACCCCAATGGGTCTTGTCACAGTGCCATGTTGACTACAGTCCACAGATGTTATCTAGATCCCTAATCTCACCTCTACTTTACTAGCATGATGAATTAATAGGAAAAGCATGTGGTTTTGATGGAGCTGTTCTTTTCTTGCCAAAGAAACTAAATAAGATCAATGAGGTGGTTAGCCGCACACGCAAAGTAGAAATAGTAAAGATTACAATTACTTTCACCAATGAGTTACCACATACTTCACCAACTTGCTTTCACTTTTACAACATTATATTCCGAAGCCTTGAAGAAGATGATGAATATATTGTGAAGCAAATATGTAGGAATAATTATCACCCAAATGATGTTACAGAAGTCAGAACATACACAACTTGTGGTGCACTGATTTACTACCGTAATTTTGAAGTATGAGACTAGCATCATCTTGTGGATTGATGTGAGCCACAAAGTCCTTGAAAGTGAAACTGTTCTGGATGTACTGTACAATTAGCTAGCGAAAATCAGAACATGCCTTCTATGATGCTTGCATTAATCAACTAATTGGCCAAATATGTACAGACTCAGTAAGACCGGGCTCCGGGTACCTGTGCTGCACCGGGTATGGAACTCTCAAGGCTGCATCCCCTGTTTCCCTGTTGAGACAGGGATCCTGGCCAGAAGCTGATGAAAAAAACACGCAAAGCAGGAGTGAGTCCCCTGCTGTCAGCGTGTGAGCAGCAAGGTGGACAGCGCACTACGCACCTGAAGCGCCGGCGCTGTGATGGACTGCAGCAGACAGACCAGGTGACCTAGAGGCAGGGGGTGAGCCTAAAAGAAAGTAGGCATGACAGCAGAGTTTTGTGGCAGAGACAAGCAGCGCGTAGGAGGCTGAGCAGCATGCTCAATTCTTAGAGCACTGTCGTTGCGAAGAACTGTTCCCGTTGGCTCCCGCCGCTACAAGCGGTACTGCCAGAGAGCAAGGCGCTGTGTTTTGAGATGGGAATATTTTTAATAATTCCGCAAGAAGCGCCCTCTGGTACTGCAACATTTTTGTACATCTGTCTGCTTCTGGAATAAGAGATGTCAAGCTCTCCTATTAGCGTGTGTCTAGAAGTGTCACCAATCAGTATTGCCTGGCTGTCAGCCAAAATTTCTAGAACGCAAGGGTCACGGGAAAGGCAGCATAACATAAACTCATCTAATGCATGCCAGACTGCTAACAGGCAAGACTTCCATGTCCTCACCAAGAGAAAGTCTAATCATACTCTGCTCCTCCTCCTTGTTCTCAGGCCATCCCCGATTTTCAACTAAACTCTGCACTATCATTGTAAATACATCATTGTAAATACACCTCTGTACTTTGTATCTCTCCCACCTCATTGTAGATTGTAAGCTCTCACGAGCAGGATAGTTTTCTTTTGATTTAATTATTGTATTTGTCAGGAACACCACACTGCACTTTCTCACTGAGCCAGCGCGTGTCCTGAATACAAAAGATACCTTTGGAGCAGGGCAGCAGTGGTGAAGATGCGTGCTTCAGACTAACAGGACCTAGAGCACGTGACTGCTGTGGGCATGGCCTAAGCCCCACAGAGCTAGGAGCTGAAGGAAAACTCCTAGATAGGTAACTACAGGACAAGTTACCAAGGGGCATAGACAGGGACGTAAACCAGATCAAGCCGGGGTCAAAGCACGAGATAGCACGACAGTACCAAAGGGTTAGACAGAGCGAATAGTCAGGACGTAGCAATAGATCAGAAAACCAGAACGGGCAATAGACGGTACAATAGGGGCAAACGGTAACGGAGTAATGATAGCCAAGCCAGGGGGTCAGAACCAGAGAAGACAATAATACCAAAATGTGAGACAGAGAACAGAGTGAGGGGACAGACCGGGTCATACACGGGAAGCAAACAAGCAATGCAGTATACACGCACACCAGGGGGGGCCAGACACACAGCCAGAATAACAGCATAGGTGACAGGGAATCCTAGTCTGGAGTGAGTATAAATACCCCTCCCAGATCCAAAGGGAGGCCAGCAAAATGAACCCTGAGAAAACAGGACATTAACCATATCCTAACCATGACAGTATTATTGTTAATGTTGTTATTGTTACTTAGCACTGTTCTGTTTGAAAATGTTAAACTGTAAATATGTTTGTGCTATATAAATAGCGATTATTAGTATTATTAGAACACAAAGAAGCAGGATGGTGACACAAATTATGGTGTCATCGCCTCTCACCATCTTGGTGGATTCCTCAAAGTTTTGGAGGATGGTACATATGGCTCGCCCTCCCAGGGCTGTGGGGTACTCGGTACCGGGCCGGTGTCAGGGGGATGTGTCACAACAGCAGTGACCCGGTCCGTGGCCCTGGGCGTCCAAGTAATCAGGAGTGTTGAATGGTGGTTTGTAGCTAATGGAATAGTTTGTGACGCCACCTGTGGTGTTCGGCAAGTGAGATGTTAAGCCAACGCTGCATGCAGATCTGCTGGGACTGACAGTATGGTGCAGCAAAGATGTAAAAGCTCCCCACAGGTGAAGCTGTAGTTGTTAGGAATGGCGGAACGCACTAAATAAAAATAATAATAAAGTGCGTTCGCCGCTTGGGGTCCACCGTGCAGTAGGTGATATAACCTCTGCTAGATGGTGGCAGAGACAATATGGTGATTATGCACACGGGTTAAACTTCACCCCGAAGTGTGCAGGACGGGCTCTGTTCACACACACAGGAGCCGCAACAAAAGATACAAAACACTGAACCTGTTTGTGTCACAGGCTTCAGGTAGAATACACAAAAACGGTAAACGGTCACAGGAGTAGCCCAAGATGGCGGTACTAAGTCCTTCTAGACCTACCGTCAGAGACTGAGAGTATAGCGTCGCAGCCGCGAACGCTCAAGTGGGCTGCCACTGCAGTGCGGCGTGGATACTGCCGCTCAATGACACCGCTATGGTGCAAGCGCAATGTCGGACGCCAGCTGCTCTGCCTATGGAGCAATAGCGCGCTGGTACTGGTAATAACTCAATCCCTCACACACGCGTAATATCCAAGTGTAGGGGTTTCAAATGAGTCATTCACCAGATCATGCATCCATCAACATTCACACAGCAGCAAGTATGACTATACTAGCGCATGGCGGAACAGCCATGCGCACTTTTTATAGCAGACGGGACCTTCCGGAAGCCTCCAGATCTCCGAGATGGACCAATGAGATCTGGAGCAGGACCTGAGCACATGACTCCCGAACTCCAATGGGAGATCGTCCCATGAGCATGCTCAGAGGATGGAATGAAGGACTTAGCCTCAGGAGAGATTTGCTGCAAGGCAATCTCTTCTGCAATCTCCTCTGCAGTAGATAATGAGCAGGAGACTGCAGAATGTGAGGGTCTGGATTCCTGCATAGTAACCGCAGAAATCTGACTCCTAACAGTAGTCCCAGGGCAGTGTAGATGTAGTTGGCACGGGGATGTAGCAGTGCCGTAAAAGTAGGAAGCAGACAGAGACATAGCGGGATGCAATTTCTGTACCTTTACTTGATAAATGCAGTCCAGGGTCCTGATTACAGATGGTACCAGAGCAGGCTAGCCTGGAAGCAGTTCGGGGATGCTCTCTCAGCAGATGGGCTGTGCTGTCTCCTTCCTAGTGCTTATTCGAATGAAGTACTCCCAGTACTGAGTTACACTGGAGTTCCTCCTGACAGATGTTCTCAAGAACCTTACTTGCACGGCAGACAGCTGTAGCCTATCTCGGGGACTCCTCTCTCCTGAGTCCCGGCTCACTATCCAAGCTGCTGTTGTGCCCTCAAGTCTTAGATGGGAGTAGGGCATTTACAGCCTCCTACTCCTCTGGTGTCTGTTGCAGGACCGTTAGTATCCACACAACCGTGGAGACCAGGCTCCAGTTCATGCGCTCTCACTGGAGATGAGCCTTTCCTCTCTGCTCAATCTCCGCGCTTCTCCACACGTCTGCACACGTGTCCCTCCTCACACTAACTGACCACTCCTTCCTCTTGGCCCTCAGGGAGCACTCTTCCCCTCAATTCCGGTTCAGAGCCCCCCCTGCCGGCCTGGAGTGGAACTGTGTTGTATGCATAGGTAAACTGCTGGAGAGACCCTTCACTGCCTCCAAGCCTGGCATTACCCTCCTGGAGGAAGGCAAAGCCACTGTGGCAGCCATACTCCTGGGGGCACCACACATATGTCTGACATTCATGTCCACTCCTGAGATCTTATGTGTAAAGTCTGAACTGAATACCGACGGCCTTGTTGATGCTGGTAGTCAACAACTGCCCTCTTCTGCTCACAAATCTTTTCCAAAATGTGCAGTGTAGAGTTCCAATGCGTGGGCACATCACACGCCAGTCAGTGAGCCGGAAGCTGCAAATGCTGCTAAAGCATATCAAGGGCAGATGAAGCTGTAGCTGACTTTCTAAAATGGGCATGCAGGGTGGCGTACTTTCACAAGTAGATACAGCAGCTCCGGGTTGCTATGGAGAAACCATTGAACAATGAGGTTAAACACATGGGCCAGGCATGGTATGTGTGTGAGCTTGCCTCGCCTCAGAGCCGCCACCAGGTTCCGGTCATTGCCACACATGACCATGCCTGGCTGTTGGTTCAGCGGTGTCAGACATAGATCTGCCTGCTCTTTCAGAGCTGTCCACAACTCGTCAGCATTGTGCAGTTTGTCACTTAAGCATATTAGCTTCAGCACAGCCTGTTGACGCTTGGCTGAGGCAGTGCTGCAGTGCTTCCAGCTTTTGACTGATGAGTTAATTTTGGAAATGGAGGCTGAAGAAGAGGAGGTGCATGAGCTGTAGACTGGGGGCAAGCATGACTGATGAAGGGCCTGCGACAGTATGGCAGTACGAAATGAATAATGTGAACTTGGTTTTCCTGTGGCCATCTAGTATGTCATTTCAAAGGGATATTGGGGTGCATGTAACTTTGAGGCAAGGCAGGCCTTGCATTCAATGCATAGGCTAACAGTATGGCAGTGCCAAAAGAATAATGTGAACTTGGTTTTCCTGTGGCCATCCAGTACGTGGGTTCAAAGGCTTATTGGGGTGCATGCATCTTTGGTGCAGGGTGGGCCTTGCATTTAATGCATAGGCTACCAGTATGGCACTACCAAAAGAATAATGTGAACTTGGCTTTCTTTTGGCCATCCAGTATGTCATTTCAAAGGGTTATTGGGGTGCATGTAACTTTGTGGCAAGGCAGGCCTTGCATTCAATGCATAGGCTAGCAGCATGGCAGTACCAAAAGAATAATGTGAACTTGGTTTTCCTGTGGCCATCCAGTACATGGGTTCAAAGGCTTATTGGGGTGCATGTAACTTTGGTGCAGGGCAGGCCTTGCATTCAATGCATAGGCTAACAGTATAAAAAATGAGGATGAATGAACTCATGGAGATCAACATCCAACACTGCGGAGACACCATCATATGTTTCTCAACGCAATGATTCTAGAGCAATGCCCCCATCCCTTAAGGGAAATATGTAAAAACATGCAAAACACAAGCCGCGGAGACACCATCACATGTTTCTCAACGCAAGCAATGACTAGCCAGGTCATTCCCCGGGAAGGAACAACCACGGGAAGGGCAGTCTCCAATGAAGGAAACCACCTATGCCAAAACATGGTATCCATCCACAGACAGCTGTTTCGGGGTATTGCCCATCATCAGTGTGGAGTAGGAAACTGGCCAGTAGGAGCCATGCCTAGTAGAAGACTCTGAAAAATGATGAATGAACTCGTGGAGATCAACATCCAACACTGCGGAGACACCATCACATGTTTCTCAACGCAGTGATTCTAGAGCAATGCCCCCATCCCTTATGAGAATTGTGTAAAAACATGCCAAAGCACAAGCCGCGGAGACACCATCACATGTTTCTCAATGCAAGCAATGACTAGCCAGGACTTTCCCCGGGAAGGAACAACCACGGGAAGGGCAGTCTCCAATGAAGGAAGCCACCTATGCCAAACATGGTATCCATCCACAGACAGCTGTTTCGGGGTATTGCCCCTCATCAGTGTGGAGTAGGAAACTGGCCAGTAGGAGCAATGCCTAGTAGAAGACTGTGAAAAAAAAGCTGGCCAGTTTCCTACTCCACACTGATGAGGGGCAATACCCCGAAACAGCTGTCTGTGGATGGATACCATGTTTTGGCATAGGTATGACTATGGCTAGTCACTGCTTGCGTTGAGAAACACGTGATGGTGTCTCCGTGCCTTGTGTTTTGCATGTTTTTAGGCTAACAGTATGACAGTACCAAATGAAAAATAATGGGAACTTTGGTTTCATGTGGACACCCAGTACTTCTGTTCCAAGGGTTATTGGGGTGTGTGTAACTTTGGGGCAAGGCAACCCTTGCATTCAATGCTTAGGCTAACACTATGGGAGACTCACTTTCTTATAATGGGAACATTTTTTCAGGAGGCCCTCCTGTACGTCTCATGAAAGGGGTATTGGGGTGCGTCCTAATATTTGTCAGCCCAGCCACTCAATGCATAGACAATAGCAGTATAGCAGTATAGGAGACTCACTATTTTATAATGGCCCATTATAGTAATAGTAATGCCGTCTGATGCCCCTATAACAATAGGCTTTGTGATTTTAAGAGTCTCTCCTTCATAAATACAAAAGATGTGTCTGATGATGTGTCACACACCACATGGCCAGCTAAGGTTGTTAAATGTTACAATGACATTTCCCAGTAAATGCATTTGCATTGGTTGAAAGCAATGGTAACATTGAAAAACGCATCAAAATCGCTATGTGTGAACATAGCCGAAGTAGTGGAGGAGCATTTTTGAGGGGTTACTTCTTTTGCCTTACATACAAATTATTACCCTGGAAAGGATGTCCCTTAACATATTTCCCTGTAAAATCCATTTTGGTTTTGTTTTAGTATGGTTTACTGTGTGCCTGTAAAAGTGGCATCACACTCTGACAACATTGGTCACAGCAGTTACCTAGGAGTCAGAAATGCTTCCAGGGGCATTCCGCATGATGTTCCCATGGCAGCCACGGCACTGACTAAGGATCGTGCCTCTGACTGTGTAGCCCCCATAGATTTAGCTAGAGGATCAGATTACGGTGCCAGAATTCCCCCCTCCCACTATTCCCTCCAGGTAATGCTCTATTTGGACCCCCGGATGACCAATGGGAAAAGGGGAAGGGGCGGCCAGACACACCCACAGGGGTTAAATCCAGGTATCAGGGGTCAGTGCTTCCTCTTTCTCCTCGGCTGACCCCTGGTAGCTTTTGTTCATCGGATCTCCTCTTTCACCATGGCTGATTCCGTGATTGAGGCCCTGCGGCGGAGAGCAGCACAGGAAGGTGAGCCATGGGTGCAAGCCCTTTTAGCTGGCCTCGGAGATCATCCTCCTGTGCCCTCTCTGGCCCCTCCGGAGGATCCCCCGGTGCCCCACATGTCCACACGGGACCCCTCATCTCCAGACATTTTAGCCCCGGGCCCCTCTCGCACTGAGGTCGCCTCTGTGCAGGAACCCCCTGTAGAACCCAACCCCACAGGTCCTCAGGTCTCTTCCATGGCCGCTGTCCCTTTAGAGCCCAGCTGCACACAACCCGGCACTCTAGGCCCCGAAGCGGCCTCCCTATCTGCCCCCCAGACAGGTCCTGGGTCTTCACGACCTGTGGCGCCCTCCGGCCGGCTCCCAAAGCTAACTCACCTGCTGCATCCTCGCTCAGCTCCAGTCCCGTTGCTGCATCCTGTGCTGGCAGAAGCTCCAAGCGATTGTGGCACCCCTGAGGCTCGGTCGCCACAGAGGTACTGCACCTTCTCCTAAGGTGTAGTGCCCCACCATCCGGGTAAGGTGGGAACTCTTTGCCACACTCCAACACCTGCATCCCACACACAGGATAGTTCAGTAGGGTCACATTGCAGCTTCAGGCTGGGGGTAGCAGAGCACCCTTTGAGGAACCCTGCTTCGTAACACGAGATGTGCTGGGAGGTGGGTGGAGTTATTATAAAAGAAGGGGAAAGTGTAGGATTGGGAGTTGAGTCTGCAGAGAGGGCAGGCGGAGTAGGAAGGGACAGTCACTTGGTGAGGAGTGAAGATCCCTGGGAGAAGGGATGGAGGAAGGAGTGCTGCAGCTGCCTTAGTGACCTGAGCCAGCTGGCACGGAAAGGAAAATAAGGAGAAGAGATGTAGACCTTAAATTGCAGTTTCCATAAGAAAGAAGGATAAGCACGGAACGAAGGAGAAGAGAACAGAGAGGAGTTGTGGGTTGAGAGAGCACCCTGCCTATAGGTTCTCAGCGCAAGGCCGGGGCCCGGTCCCCGAGGTTGTATAGACACTTATGGTTCTGCAGCAGACACCAGTGGAGTAGTTGGCTGTAAATGCATTACTCCCATCAAAGACTTGGGACACAACAGCAATTGGATAGTGAGCCAGGACTCCGGAGTGAGGAGTCCCCGAGAGAGGCTACAGCTGTCTGTCATACAAGTAGAGACTAGGAACACCTAGAGAGAGGCATTCCAGGGTAACTCAGTACTGGAGTGCTTCGCCCTCAAGGCGCATTGGAGGAGTCGTTCAGAAAGATACATGTTGGCGGAGTGTTGGTGGAGAGGATCCTATCTTGCCCGGAGGTTGGTCGAGTCTCTATCCCGGAGGACACGGCGCAGAGGCAGGTGCAGGGGTGCACTACGAACTAAGAGTAAAGCCTTGGAACTACAACCTCTGGTGTCCTCCATTGATTATGCGCTGACATACTCAGCCCTGCTACATCTGGGCACCAGCGCCTACACTGCCCTGGGACTCCAGCTCCACCTGTGGGGAGCTTTACCATCTATGCTGCACACACCATCAGTCCCAGTGCATCTGCACGCAGCGTTGGCTTAACATCTTACTTGCCAAACACCACGGGTGGCGTCACAAACTATCCATATAAACTCTAACACAAACCACCATTGTATTGGGCGCCCAGAGCCACGGACCGGGTCCCCGCTGCTGTGACACATCCCCCCGACACCGGCCCGATGCCGAGTACCCCGCAGCCCTGGGAGGGCGACCCTCGTTCTTCTAAGCCTCCAGAGCGTCTGCGTGTCGCTGGTGGGGCCGTATGACGGGCTCCACACTCCGCCTCATCTAGGCCCCTGCTCAGGACAGCACCGCTGCGGACCCCGGCAGCTCCCGCTCCCCATGCCGCTCAGCTTGGGCCCTCCTCGCAGCCGGCTTTTTCACTGCCAGTGTGAAGGGCTCCAGCCTTCATGGCCAGGCCTCAGTCACTTGCTCCACCTCCCCTGGCTTCTCCTTCTGACGCCACGCGGGGGGGTGGAACATCCCTGCATCATCCCGGCTCTTACACTGGGCCCCAGGGGGGGAAGCGAGGGGCGTGCCACCAGTTCTGAACACTGTGACTGGATCACGGCCCCACGTGGCGGAGTGTTGGTGGAGAGGATCCTATCTTGCCCGGAGGTAGGCCGAGTCTCTATCCCGGAGGACATGGCGCAGAGGCAGGTGCAGGGGTGCACTACGAACTAAGAGTAAAGCCTTGGAACTACAACCTCTGGTGTCCTCCATTGATTCTACGCCGACATACTCAGCCCTGCTACATCTGGGCACCAGTGCCTACACTGCCCTGGGACTCCAGTTCTACCTGTGGGGAGCTTTACCATCTATGCTGCACACACCATCATTCCCAGTGGATCTGCACACAGCGTTGGCTTAACATCTTACTTGCCAAACACCATGGGTGGCATCACGAACTATCCATATAAACTATAACACAAACCACCATTGTATTGGGCGCCCAGGGTCATGGACCGGGTCCCCGCTGCTGTGACACATCCCCCCGACACCGGCCCGGTGCTGAGAACCCCGTTGCCCTGGGAGGGCGACCCAATTTTGGCATCACGAACAGGATGACGAGACCTGACACCATTGGGTTCTGTGTGCCTATGCTTTGTTGAACTTTGACTTTTTGAAAATGTGCAGAAGACCAAATTTAATAGACTGTGACATGAATCTCAAAAATGGCCGCTGGCGTGGAGAAGAAGGGCGTGAAGAGATGGAAGATCCTAGGAAAAGACCGCGAAGAGTATTGGGCCTTCCCTGCCTGAATTACTACGTGACAGATACAGTGCCCACCCCCTGAGGGGTCCGCTTACTGGCTTGGCATGGAGGCGCTGGAAGAAGACGCCGCCCCTGGAAGGAGGGGCTGAAGAAGCCAGTGGCGGAAAAGGAGCCGAGACAGGAGGAAGAATGCCAGAATGCCATTTTGGGAGGAGAGGGAAGGAGGCCTGCGGAGCGTGGGGAACTGAATCTCCCCGGCGCCATGGCTGACGGCTCCAACCCTGATTCCGGAATGGTCTACCAATAATTGCAAGATGAGATCACGGAATTGACCACCCGTCTGCAGCTGAGAAAAGAAGCCTTGGAGAAGCTGAGATGGCAGCGCGCCCCGGCGGGACCTGCATCTGCGGTACCCTTTCCCTCGGTACCCGCCGCCGTGGCACCGGACCTTTTCTGGGCAGGACTGAAGAGACATAAAGCCGCTGCCAAATCATCGGCAGTGTACCTTGCTCCCTCCCTGCCACCCCTACTGGAAGAGCGGTACCCAACACCGGGAGCTGAAGCGGAGGAAGAGTAACCCTTGTTTGGACCGGACGCGGCTGCACCGGTCCCTACGGAGACCCCTGCGGAACCGGAGCCACCGGTAGCTCCACCGCCATCCCCGGTGCCCAGTCGGGCAGCACCCGCGACCACCACGCCTGCACCGGAGCCGGGGCCGCACCGCCAGGAGATACCAGGTACATGCCCCGGCCCTCGTAATGGGTTGCCCTCTGAATCAGACGTGGGGAGGTGGAAAAGATCCCTGTTGCGCCGGACACGGTTGGAGCAGGCACGCCCAATCCTACATCTTCAGGGAATGGAAAGGTCTGGGTCGTTTTGGGACGGTGATTTCAGGACCCCTTCACTGCAAAGCTCCCATAATGCTGCCTGTCAGCGCCAACCTGCGGCGGAGTCCCTCGGTGCTAGGCCTCGTACCAAGAAAGTGGCCCCACCTATGGAAGAAGAACAGCTGATGGGGATAGAGATGCATCATGGGTTCCCTCTACCACAACTTCAAGGCCTCAGGCCGCAGTCACCCCAGTTGTTACCACCAAGCCCTTTAGCCAGAAGCCAGAATTTAGATGAAGATACCGAAGACGCTACGTATGGTAACGGTTCCAGTTCCAGAGCCCCAGGAGGGGACCACCATTAGTCTACTTAAGGAAAAATAATCTCGTTACCCAGGAGGGTCAATTGCACCAGTTGTGCCTTTTGTTATCATGTTGCCTAGTTTTGATTGACAGCGTTATTTTTGAAATGGAACTGTAGGGATCATAGACGCTGATTGATCCAAAACTTTATTGTAAATAGTTTGCATCCCTTTGGGTGCTCTCTCTTGGTTTTACATCAGAAACCCTTTGTGAAGATAATGTTTACATATAGACACTTTGCGAAGATGATGCTTTTGAATGGACACCTTTCGAAGAATGATGTCTACCTCAAGGGACACTGCAAGAAATCCCGGCTGGGAGTAGTGTCCAGCACTTACAAGAATTTTTGAAATGTTTTATTGAAAAGTATTTGATAAAGTGTTTTATAAAAGTAGTAGTAAAAGAGAAATGGCTTTTATAGTGAATTAGGAGTGTCTGATATAGAAATGAGCAATGTGAATAAAGAATTGAAAAGTGACAGGTGACAGGCCAGGTAAATGTGGTCAGCGTCTTGCGTCTAGAAGAAAGAAAGGAAACTGAAAACTGATAAAGAAATGTGTTACAGAGAATAGCACTTTGAACTGAGAATTGCACTTAGACTTAAGAAATGATTGCACTGTTTAACTTAGACTTTTGATAAGATTGTTGGTAACGATTAAGAATGAGTACCTCCTATACTAGGAAGCTTAGTATAAGTAAAGTTTGTTAATGCATGACAAAAATTTTTGTATGTTCCTGTTTGTCACTTTGTTTACCTTGCAGCCCGCAGACGTGCTGTGTTTAACGGGGGGTATGTGGCGCCCCTGAGGCTCGGTCGCCACAGAGGTACTGCACCTTCTCCTTTGTGGAACCCTGCTTCGTAACACGAGATGTGCTGGGAGGTGGGTGGAGTTAGTATAAAAGAAGGGCAAAGTGTAGGATTGGGAGTTGAGTCTGCAGAGAGGGCAGGCGGAGTAGGAAAGGACAGTCACTCGGTGAGAAGTGAAGATCCCTGGGAGAAGGGATGGAGGAAGGAGTGCAGCAGCTGCCTCAGTGATCTGAGCCAGCTGGCACGGAAAGGAAAATAAGGAGAAGAGATGTAGACCTTAAACTGCAGTTTCCATAAGAAAGAAGGATAAGCACGGAACGAAGGAGAAGAGAACAGAGAGGAGTTGTGGGTTGAGAGAGCACCCTGCCTATAGGTTCTCAGCGCAAGGCCGGGGCCCGGTCCCTGAGGTAGTATAGACACTTATGGTTCTGCAGCAGACACCAGTGGAGTAGTTGGCTGTAAATGCACTACTCCCATCAAAGACTTGGGACACAACAGCAATTGGATAGTGAGCCAGGACTCCGGAGTGAGGAGTCCCCGAGAGAGGCTACAGCTGTCTGTCATACAAGTAGAGACTAGGAACACCTAGAGAGAGGCATTCCAGGGTAACTCAGTACTGGAGTGCTTCGCCCTCAAGGCGCATTGGAGGAGTCGTTCAGAAAGGTACATGTTGGCGGAGTGTTGGTGGAGAGGATCCTATCTTGCCCGGAGGCAGGCCGAGTCTCTATCCCGGAGGACATGGCGCAGAGGCAGGTGCAGGGGTGCACTACGAACTAAGAGTAAAGCCTTGGAACTACAACTTCTGGTGTCCTCCATTGAATCTGCGCCGACATACTCAGCCCTGCTACATCTGGGCACCAGTGCCTACACTGCCCTGGGACTCCAGTTCTACCTGTGGGGAGCTTTACCATCTATGCTGCACACACCATCAGTCCCAGTGGATCTGCACGCAGCATTGGCTTAACATCTTACTTGCTAAACACCACGGGTGGCGTCACAAACTATCCATATAAACTATAACACAAACCACCATTGTATTGGGTGCCCAGGGCCACGGACCGGGTCCCCGCTGCTGTGACACATCCCCCCAACACCGGCCCAGTGACGAGTACCCCGCAGCCCTGGGAGGGCGACCCTCGTTCTTCTAAGCCTCCAGAGCGTCTGCGTGTCGCTGGTGGGGCCGTATGACGGGTTCCACACTCCGCCTCATCTAGGCCCCTGCTCAGGACAGCACCGCTGCGGACCCCGGCAGCTCCCGCTCCCCATGCCGCTCAGCTTGGGCCCTCCTCGCAGCCGGCTTTTTCACTGCCAGCGAGAAGGGCTCCAGCCTCCATGGCCAGGCCTCAGTCACTTGCTCCACCTCCCCTGGCTTCTCCTTCTGACGCCACGCGGGGGGGTGGAACATCCCTGCATCATCCCGGCTCTTACACTGGGCCCCAGGGGGGGAAGCGAGGGGCGTGCCACCAGTTCTGGACACTGTGACTGGATCACGACCCCACGTGGTGATGGCTCAGCCCCCCGCTGTCTCCTCTCGCCCTCCAGCGCAACCTCATGCAGCCACGCGTCTGGCCTCCCCGGCCAGTAGTTACCCCCCAGCGGCGTTAGTCTGCTCCACAGAACCGCCCACCGGCATCAGACTAGAGGCGGGAACCACCGCTGCCCAAGCCCTGCACACTCTCCATGCCACTCCCAATTCCATGCATCAAGGACAGTGTGCACGGCAAGCCACGCCCACCCATTAAAAAACCAAGCGGGAAAAGGAATACCAACGACGCCCATTAGGGGAGGCAACTGGGCCAGTTCAAGAGCCTCAAATGCTGTTGCAGAGCATGAGGTTCCGTCCTACCAGATGGAGCAGCGTGCTCTGCATCAGAGTCAGTATAATGAACCACGTAATGCACCATGTCACACAAGCACACCAATAAACGAAAACACATGCGACATCAACACGTTAACCACACATTACACACCACTAACACCACCAATGACACAGACATACACATGCAGCCAACCCACACCCACTCACGACGACCGGTTAATTGCACGCTGCCTGGGGCCCTGCTAGCGAAAACAGACATAGAATCGGCTTTCCGACTGCTACCTGTCCCCCCCGAATGCTTTCATCTCCTAGGTTGCAGGGTGCATCAGCTCTTTTATTACGACATGTGCCTACCGATGGGCTGTTCCATCTCTTGTTACTACTTTGAGCTGTTCAGTACTTTCCTAGAATGAGTCGTTCGCTACGAGACAGGCAGTAATTCCACAATCCACTACCTCGACGATTTTTTATTCGTGGGCCCAAAAGACTATAATCTCTGCCACTACCTTCTCGGAAAATTTAAGTTTATGTCCGGCAAATTCGGGGTAACTTATCACCAGAAAAAACAGTAGGCCCCTGCAACGTCCTGCCCTTTTTGGGCATTGAAATAGACACTAACGCGATGGTTTTTCGCTTACCAGCCGATAAAATGGAAAAAAACGTTGCGGATGGTGGAAAGTTTCTGCGAGGTCAAAAAAGTCACACTTTAACAATTACAGTCCCTGCTAGGTTTGCGCAATTTCGCCTGCCGCGTAATGCCGGTCGGCAGAGCCTTCTATCACCGGCTGTCACTGGCAACAAAAGGTGCTACTCAGCCTGGCCATAGAATCAGAGTCACTCGATCTTTGAAGGCAGACCTACTAGTCTGGGGGACATTCCTTAAATCCTACACCGGTCATACCTGTGTCATGGCACCTGAGGTATCAAGCAGGGAACTAGGCCTAGCGGCGGGGGGAAACTACACTGTTGGTTTTGCTTCAACGTATGAAAAACCACTGGTGCAAAGGCAACTGGCCAGAGTCATGGGCTTCAAAAGGCTGGGGACGCGATCCAGCGTTGATAGAGATTTTCGCATTAGTGGCCGCGGTCGAGCTTTGGGGCACCCAGTTTAAAAACACGTCCATTAGATTCTTAGCCAAGTACCCACGGACGGCAAAGAGTTTAAACAGCATGTCTTCCTCTTCCCCACATCTACTCTCTCTATGCGCCGCCTGGCCTTACTATGCCTGCAGCATAATATCTGGTGTCGGGCCAAGGTGACGCTGGATGTAGATGATAAACTGGTTAACTCTCTGCTGCTTTCCAATTGGCATGCTTTCAGACTCCTTCTCCCCAGGGCGCAGCCATTGGGCACCCGGTGTCCTGCATCCCTCTGGGACACGGTGGCCAATCATTGATGCCTTTGATCCTCGCTTCGGTTACAACGGCTACCTGACAAGTCTACGGTAAGGCATGGGAGGAATGGTGCTCATTGATTCGTGGTAAGCCAGTCGACAGAGGCGTCTGGGCGAGATGTGAGGTTTTGGTAGAATTCTTAGACAGGCTTAAGCTAAGAGGTGCATCGGGTACATCCGCGCAACACAATTTATCAAGCTTAACGTTCTTTTTCCAGCTGATGGGATGGGTGGACATCACCAAATACTTTTTCATTAGACAAGCCATTAAAGGCTGGATAAGACTCCAACCTACCAGGGAGTGTCGTCGTCCCATATCGCTGAGCCTACTGCGCGATAGTATAGCAATTTCCTCGTCAGTGTGCAAGTCACAGTTCGAAGCTGCCCTGCTATCAGCAGCTTTCGCGATTGCCTTTTTCGGGGCACTTCGCATCAGCGAGTTAGTGACCCGGTCTAAATTAGCAGCGGAAGGCGGGTTAATCAGCAATGACGTAGTGATATGCAGCGACGCTCTGCGCATTCGCGTGTGGAAATCCATATGCGACCCCTCCGGTAGAGGCTTGTAGGTCCTGGTGAAGTCAGCCAATGGCCCCGTATGCCCAATAAAGGTAGTCAAGCGCTATGCAAGCCTAAGACAGGAAAGCAGATTCTTCCTCGCACACTCGGACGGGTCCCCCCTTACCAAGTACCAGTTTAGCGCGATTTTTAAACAATGCCTTCAAAAAGTGGGCGCTAACCCAGCAGAGTACGGTACACACTCCTTCCGAATAGGAGCCGCCACTGAAGCAGCTAAAGCTGGAGTATCGGAAGCAGAGGTGCAGAGGATGGGTCGCTGGAAATCCTTGTGCTTCGCCAGGTATATAAGACCAGATTTGCTCTACTAACACATCTTACCATTCACTGGAGCTTGTAAGCCCACGGTGTGGATAGTAGGACACTCATACATCTTCTGGGCGAGGAAAAGGGCTGAACTGCGGCCAGGCGGGTTAAGCCTGGGCTTCCCAGGGCTAAAGGTAAATTGGAAAGGAGTCAGAGGCTTAAAATGGCAACAAATGTTCCCAGGAGGTGCTGAGCATCGCTATAAAGGAGAAAGGGCCGGTGATATTGGTATTGCATGCCGGCGGTAATGACCTGTGTACAAGGAAGAGTACCGAGCTTTGCACAGTAATGGCTGCGGACATACAGCATTTTACGTATCTGTTCCCACGCATGGTGTTGGTATGGTCGGAGATAGTTCCGCGAGCCTTATGGAAAGGAGCGAACAAACCAAAGGCCGTTGAAAGATCAAGGAGAAAGGTCAATGCAAGGATGGCTAAAATCGTAAAAGGAGGTTTCAGCGTAGTGGTACGGCATTACTACTTGGAAGGAGGCTGCTCAGGACTCTTGAGGCTGGATGGAGTCCATCTGACGGGAATTGGGCTTGATATATTTCTGTCTGGCTTGCAGGATGGGGTTGAACAGGCCCTAAGGCTGATGGGTGGGGGTCGGAGTACTGTGTAGGTCATACACACGATCCTCCGTGGCGGAAATGCCGAGAGGGGCAAGGGTTCGTAACCCTCACTGGCCGGTTCTCATGTCTATCATAGACGGGGCCTACGACGATTGAGCCAGTTGCGGAATGTAACTTGCCCCTCCCCGCGTGGTGTAATTTAATTAATAAACTGTGACCGACCTGTTCAACCCATCCATGGCCCGTGTTCGTTTTATTGGAGGGTCTAGCGGGAGGGGGGAATGCACCGCCTACGCCAAACAGGTCTACGCAGTCTGGCAGGCACGGCACTGACTACGGATCGTGCCTCTGACTGGGTAGCCCCCATAGATTTAGCTAGAGGATCAGATTACGGTGCCAGAATTCCCCCCTCCCACTATTCCCTCCAGGTAATTCTCTATTGGGACCCCCGGATGACCAATGGAAAAAGGGGAAGGGGTGGCCAGACACACCCACAAGGGATAAATCCAGGTATCAGGGGTCAGTGCTTCCTCTTTCTCCTCGGCTGACCCCTAGTAGCTTTTGTCCCACCCTCCCTCCCCATGTAGATATATGTCATTGTTTGGTTTTTTGCCCGTAAAAACATTTTCCTATTTAAAAAAAAAAAAAAAATCTTTCCTTTTATCATGTTTGTTTTGTTTTAAGTCACAGCGGAAATGCCGGGAGGGGCAAGGGTTCGTAACCCTCATTGGCCGGTTCGCATGTCTATCATAGACGGGGCCTACGGCGATTGAGCCAGTTGCGGAATGTAACATGCCCCTCCCCGCGTGGTGTAATTTAATTTATAAACTGTGACCGACCTGTTCAACCCATCCATGGCCTGTGTTCGTTTTATTGGAGGGTCTAGCGGGAGGGGGGAATGCACCGCCTACGCCAAACAGGTCTACGCAGTCTGTTGTTTGTGCAAAGTCCCCATACATTTCTGACGTTTTGATACCCAAGAAAGACCTCCTGGGTTGTGGCAAAAAAGCTTGCATTTCCTGAGCTTTTTTCACTAGTCTCTCTGAGTGAATGCAGTAAGAAAAAAAGTTAGAATTCCCTTTTCCAGCACTTTGGAACAAAAAAAAAGAATCTAAGGCCACATCTACACAGTCAGTAACTGGCAGCGCTGCTGGCTTTTGAACGCAGGTGATTCCGCCTGTGTTCATTGAACTGTGTGGAATCACCACATCCAATACATTGTACCGGTGAAATTTATCTTGCGGAGACTCGCTGCGCTCTGGAAAGATGCGGCACACGTGCGTCTCCGCAGGTAAACCGCGGGCGTCGGAGCACGCATAGTGGGCATGGGATTTCTTGAAATCCCATTCACTATGGTGTAACTTCTGGCTGCTGCAGGTTGGACGCTGCAAATGTTCTCAGCATCCAACCCGCAGCGTTTACTGACCGTGGAAACATACCCTAAAGAGCGATCAAAAAGTCCAAGCCCCAAAAATATAAAAAGCTAAAATTGCAGTTCATCCTGCAAAAAACAAACTTGTATACACCTCCGTAGCTGAAAAAATAAAGCTGTAGCTTTCAGAACGTTTTTTTTTAATTTGATTTTAATTTGACTAAAATGTAACATTTATTCGTGCAAAGTTGAAATAATTGTCCTTACAAAGACAGACTCAAAATGTTGACTAACCCCTGGAAATGATAAGGTTAATAACAGTGATGAACGAACGTGTTCAGATAAAGTGTTACCCGAGCATGCTCGGGTGCTAACCAAGTGTCTTCAGAGTGCTCGAAAAATCCTTGCATGTGTCGTGGCTGTCGAACAGCCATGAGACATGAAGCTGTGGGGACTTGAACAAATTTTTAGAGCACTCTGGGGACATTCGCTTAGCACCTGTGCACATTTGCATGCTTGCTCATCACTAGATAATAACTCTTTGCTGCAAAGAGGAGGGTAAAAATCCGCATAATGTTTGGCTAACTAGTAAAAATATTCCCAATACTTTTTCTTGTTTTTTCATTTTGTATAATATATTTCATATGTTTTAGGTTAAGCAAATTCATTGAATGTTACCTTCAGGTATTTTGGTATTCAAAAGAGGAACAGAAAGCTAACATGAGAAGTCACATCTATTCCTAAATCTCAAAGCTCAATAAGGGTATGTGCACACGGCATCTTTTTCAAGCGGGCGTTCTCCTAAAACCCCTCCGGAAAATGCTCATTAAACGTTAAAAATAATAAACACATGCAAGGCAATGTCACAACAACTTGCTCTTCATTTGTTCTGTCATTTTATACCTCTTTAGACTTTTAAAGACTTTAAGGGTTAAAAGAGGTGACTCGGTCTATTCCTCAGGTGACTTCTACCACAATTTTATTTCTAAGATTAAAGAAAAAAAAAAAAGGACGCCAACGGCAAAGCTTCCGTAAAAATAACAGAGAAGGTAACAAAGAAGACACTTCAGGAAAGATACCACAGGCGTTTTCTGTAGCGCCTTCTGCTTCTAAAGCTATGCGGGTACGCCAACGCCTAAAAGACGTCCACTGCACATTGCTTTAGAGTGAATTGAAAATGTAAGCAACTACTCATAAAACTCACCCACGATTACAGGTATATGTTACTCTGGAGCCAAAGTCAAAGTTCTCAGCCTGCATTTCACCATTTTCCACCTCTCCAGGATTACCACAGGATCTAGCTACAGAAAAGAAAGTAATAAATCAAGTGAACCTCTTGAGTATTGGCTGTAGTTTTTGAAGAAAAGAAAAATAACAAAAGATTATAACCGTTCTGGTATTATTTTGGCAATTTTTGGCTAGTAAAAAAAATTCTAATCTTCTGTTCCTAAACATACATATTCCTACTTAATTTTATTTGTCAGTCCAAAATTCAGTGCTATTCAATTTTATAACATAGAACATAATTTTGGCCACCCTCATCCATCACTAAGGGGAAATGACTTCATGGTGATTTAAGCAGTACCTGCTGAATTTGAGCTGTATTTAGGAAAACAAAATTTTGCAATAAAAAACAAATAATGCTTAAAGTTGGAATAATTATTTAAGTTACCGTAATAAATGTGACCCACCTTAAAAAGGGTTCATCAGTAAAAAACAAATTAATACCTGCCAATACCCAACTATACTGCTTTCTGGGTTCCTCAATGGTCTCCTTCTCTTCCAGTCATATAGAATTGTGACCACTGCAGCCAATCACAGGCTAAGTGATTTTTGCCACTAATTGGCTTCTGTAGTTACATTATATCCCCATCTGAAGAGGTGGATGGGAAATTAGAGGAGGCCCCAAGGAGTGATACGAAGGGGAAACAGCAGGTGAATCAGCTTTTTTTTTATTTTTTGGCCAGGCTGGGACATTTGGTACAAAAAAGTTCTGAACAACCCATTTAATAACCTGAATATATCACAGAAAAAAGTTGATTAGTTATTTTGGAGTGGTATCATTGCGATAGAAATAAAATGTTCTAAAGAAATTGTGTGTTGTGCTGACTGCATTGGTTGCTCTTTGCTGCAAGTATTTCCACCTCCAAAATCTGCATGTGCTTCATTTTACAAATAATAATTAGTGAATAGGTGATATTATCATCGACAAATGCCAGTGAAGATACAAAGAATACAAGTAGTGCAGAAGTCAAATGGCAATACTGAGAGAGTATATGAATACATAAACCATGTACTAATTGTCAGCATCACCCCTTGGAAGAAGCCAGGGCGAAACCCGCGTCAGGCATCAAAGGTAATACACACTATGCAATATGCGCTATGCATCTATTTTGAGTCTATTGCTACCTTGTATTATACTGTATGTAAAGCACAAGATTGTTATTATAGGCATTATATAATTTTTGTCATATGCACCATCCCTTACTATGGTTAATTTGAGATTATTTTTATCTATGACTGCTATTTATTAATCCTTAGGGTTTTTCATTTATTCACCTTAGCAATGCATAGTAACCTGCCCTAGCTGACAATTATTATATGGTTTATGTATTCATATACTCTTTCTTTATTGCCATTTGACTTGTGCATTACTCGTGTTCTTTGTATCCTCTTTTGGTATTTTCAATGCTGATATCACCTATTCACTTTTTATTCTGTAAATAAAATGTAATAAAGTTCGTATTTTAATACACTTGTGGTCATATCTGTAGGTTTTGTATTCGTATGCTGTCTATGACTACCATTCCCCTCATTATCATTTACGTTGACCCACTGGATTGTTGCCATTATTTGTAGGTAATATAATAATGTGTGTAGTTTTTCTGCGATAAGTCAAGAAGCTCCAATAACAACAATCTAGAAATTTTTAAAACTTGTCTTGATTCTGAATTGAAATGTGCCTTTTTTATGATTTTGATGCGCTGAATTCAAATATCACAATGAAAACCTGTCATTTGGCTCTTTTTTCTATGACATTGAAGAGCTTTCATTTTCTACTAAGTAAATTATGTAGATAATGCATAGAAATGTAATTATTACTTTTAAACATTATTTCTACAACCATAAAGATGCTCATAGAGGAAACTTAGCTGTAATTAAACGTACTATAGAATATCTATTGAGAATTATAATGGGAAAGCACCATGCAGAAATAGCAATTGATAGTGATAGTTGGCTCTTTTCAGACCATTGGGACTGCAAAAGACATAGATTGACTTTTTCCAGTCAACCATGGTGTAAAATGTCATGCACATCTAGAACAGCATGTGTGCGAGGCCCAACCCTTGTCCTCGTGTCCTATTCTACAGCCAAATATCAGGTTGTTGGCTTTCCTAACCATAGGAGTCAGCTTTCTCTCCTGTGGCGCAAAAGTCACTTTGCCAGATATAAAAAGTAGCAAAAATGATATGATTTGTTAATGCAAATCCAAGGCATCTGTGAATTTATTCTGATAGAATTAAGCAAAAAGGCTAATAAATAATGTTGTGTGACAAACAGAGAGTAGTTATAAAACCAAGTGCTGTAACTTTATTGAATTGCATCATCGAGGCTGAGATAGCATGTTTCTATTGGTCACTCTCGGAAGATGCAAAACTGATGGCTCAATAGACTCCTGGTGATGTATTACTGATATCTCAATATATTCCTGATGAAGTAATACTGATGGCTCAATAGACTCCTGGTGATGTATTACTGATATCTCAATAGACTCCTGGTGATTTAATACTGATAGCTCAATAGATTCCTGATGATGTAATACTGATGGCTCAATAGACTCCTGGTGATGTAATACTGATAGCGCAATAGATTCCTGACGATGTAATACTGATGGAGCAATAGACTCCTGATGATGTAATACTGATGATACAAAAACTACTCCTGTATCTAGAAAATTAAACCAAATTTGCAAATTTAAGCATCTTTTTTAGTACGCCAAAATTAGTCAATTTGAACTGTTTCTTTGACTGAACTAATTTAGCTACAGACCAGTGTAATTGACTTCAAATGGTATAACTTACGTTTACAAAATACATTTGGTAGAGACCATGTGGTATCATCCATGCATGTTACAAGTGTGCTTTTGCCAGGCATTTTAGAATAACCAGGTCGGCAAACATACGAAATTTTTGTGCCCACAGAAAACAAGGTTCTTTCCAAATATTCAACTCCAAGTTGTCCATACTCAAGTCGTGGGGGAGATCCGCAGAACTTTGCTAAAGTGAAACAATTAATTATTAATATATTTTCCACCTGCATTCTAATCTTGGCTCCTAAAGGACATCATATGGATGTAATACTAGCCGACCAGTATAAAACAGTAGCAGTGACAGACTCAGTCTCTCCAAAGTCTTCCAGTGTCCTCATTGCAGAGGACATCATCCACATTTCCATACTGTCTTTTACACGCACAAGCAAAAAGCCATAGCTCACAAATGTTTGTGTGGCAGTTTTACTTACCGTCTCTAAGCAAACATTTCTATAACACCCATGTCCTTAGCACTTTTTGCTATGATTATGAAAATTTCAGCAAAATAATTGTCAAAACTATTAAAAATTCTTGTAAATATGTCACTGTATGCTTAATATTGTTCATCAAGTTGATGCTTCCCATTCTGAAAGTAGCATAATATTCAACTCATTTCAACGATGGGTCACTTACTTGACTCTTTGATGTAAAATCACTGTTTTATAGGCTACAGCGCTAACAGTTTTCTTAGCTATCAGTTATATCTAACCCCAAACACGCCACTGATAGACAGCTTTCTTCAGACAGTGTGCAGGCAGTGGAGCTCATATCAAAGATTACAAAGGAGAAGCTCCTCATAGAGATAAAACAGCAATCATGTCAAAACTACACAAAGTACCTAGTCTGTTTTCTATCGTTAGAAGCAGGGTCTTTGTCAACTTTATTTCGATCTCAGATGGGGGTAGCCTAATCCTGGTGACAGATTCTCTTTAAATTACACACTGCTCTTGCATTTCATTGTATTAGATGAGGTAACAAACAATTTAAAGGTAGGTGGCAATTTTGCCCAAAGAGTATGTCACGAACTGGTGGTGTTTGGTTGCCCCCAGTTCTTCAGGAAAGACTTATGTATATCCCACTTTCCAGTTCCGGATTGGAACTTGCAGCTCACTGGTGCCCCCCTTACCCTCAAGTCAGTCAGTGAACTGCACCTAGGTTAAGTAGTCACCAGAAAGGCTGCCTTGCTGCATATTGGCTATTGGACACGCTGCTGTGAGGGCAAAAAGACTATTCCCAGTACCAGGTGGGATTTACACTTATCAACCTCTGTCCGTCACTGCCAGGGTCTCCCCAATACCCCAGAACGCACTTTGCTGTCACCAGCCCCTGATTTGACTTAATATCAGGTGAGGAGCCAACCCAAATCAGTAGCACTGACTTAGTTGGAGGACGTGGGCGTAAGTTATAAGAGCAAGGGGAACAAAGCTAGTAACGTTTTATATTTTTCTCCAAAAAGAATAGGCAGTGTTTACAAAAGTATAAAAAGATGTTAGAAAATGAGACAATTATAGTATGTAGAGACAATTACAAATAAAAGGGGATTAAAGATGAAAAACACAGTTATCTTAGACAATAGTAAGCCAAGAGGTGGAAGGAGGGGAGCTGTCCCAATGCATCAGGTCAGGCTGCACAGCCTCTGGTAGCCAACTTCCTGGGCGAAAGCTACCCCTTGTCTGGGCCTCTGAGTTTTATTCCCTTGTCCAAAACTAAGGGTCTCCCCCCGGATGACCTTATGGGGTGGGCAGGGCTATGGAATGCACTCACCTTTACACAAGGACTGAAAAATTACTAACACCTTATTAATTTCATATCTCAGGCTGGGAAGCCCATAGAAGAATGACAAAATTATCACGTTTCTCAGCATGAAATTGGCATTTAAATCCAAACATGACTTGGCTATGTGCCTCGGTTAAGCAGTAATACATGTCTCAGATTCTGCTGCTCCCGGAGCGTAGAAAATTTGCTGGTGGGGGTTCTGCTGATTCAAATTATAAAAATGTAAATTTCGCCCCCTATATCACTACTTGGGGTCAAGTTATTTCATCTGGAATAACCCTCTCATACACAAAGAAAGCACATGTTTCCAGAACTGGAATTAGCTGGTCACAAACGGCTCTTTGTGCCAGCTCAGCACACTCTAGGGTCTCAAGTTACAGCAGAAAGTGTAGCTGGTAGGAGAGGGCGAGTGGAATCTCACACACACATGCAGCTGTGAAGGAGGGAGCTGTAGGGGGGGATTGGGACTGTAGCATGTCAGTACACAAAACCACAGAGATGTAGCAGTCCTCAATATGCGTGATTGAACAATAAGACTTACATCATATTCCATGACAGAGTATAATAACTCCTTAGCCTGTTTTGCAGATAATAACCACAAATATAAGGCCTGCGGTACTGATGCCAACACCCTGGATGTGACTGCAATAGGACAATTACAGTAACTGATCACAAAGGATACACCAGTGGTACAGAATTAACGTAACAGTGCAAACTACACTGTCCCACTGCCAGGCTGTACATCTACGAAATGAAACAAACTACAAGATGCATGTTAATGCCCTTACATGCATCCCACAATCTCCAATAGGACAGAGATCAGAGAATACTGCTATAAATGGCAATAAAGGAAAAAAAAGCAAAGTGGAGATGTAAAACACAGAATAGCGGATACAAAAATACTGTGATAACTTTCAACAAAGCAGGATAATACCAATTAAGTACAATTATCAGACAAAAATGTGAATTTGTTGCTTGCCTGATTCAAGCAGTACGTATATAAAGTTGATGCAACTAGACACAATTCAAAAGAAATCTGAACTATGCCATTTCTTCTGTTGAAAACTAAGTATAATCTTGTCTCTTTTACCTTGTCTTTCCTCTTTTGAAAAACCTTAAAGACGACCTTTCACCAAATTTTCCACATTGAATCGGACATGTGATGTAATAGTGGTTGCTGCACAGAATAAAAATATATACAGCTCTGGCAAAAATTAAGAGACCATTGCACAGTTTTATAAAAAATCAGCTTCTCTACACGTCTGACAGCCATTTCATTCCTGTGTCGGTTGAATTCCAACCAGATTACACCTCATTCTACTTAATGTGCTTATGATTAGGTGATCACCTGAACCAAATCTTATTTAGCAAAGGAAAGTGTAAAAAACCCTGCTGTGGTGTTCACAATCCTCTTGCAATAGGACAAGCTGGATGGCAAAACAAGTGCTAGTAATATCCCAAAAGTAATAGGAATTAAAAATTAATTTTAACCATGCCAAAGGAGTTGAAAAGAAAAGCCTTGAGTGAGGAAAAGAAGGGCTCATTTCTGGCTTTACTGGGAGAGGGATACAGTGTGCATCATGTTGCCTCAATCCTTAAAATTTCTAAGACGACAGTCCATTACAACAAGGTCAAGCAGCAAACATTGGGGACAACAAAGCTAGAGACCGGCAGAGGGTGAAAACGACCCTCCACTGACCGGGATGACCGTATTCTCATTCAAATGTCAATCAGCAACTGCAGGATGAGATCAAGTGACCTACAAAAGCAAGCTGGGGTGAAATGAACAGCAAGAAAAGTTCGAAACAGGCTCCTAGAGGCAGGGCTCAAGTCATGTAAAGCTATAAAAAAGCCTTTTATCAATGTGAAGAAAAGGAGAGCCAGACTGAAGTTTGCCACAGACTACAAGGATTGGACTGGAGTAAGGTAATCTTCTCTGGTGCCCAACACCTGGTCGTCTAGTGGTTAGACTGAGACCTGGAGAGACGTACAAGCCACAGTGTCTTGCACCCACTGTGAAATTTGATGGAGGATCGGTGATGATCTGGGGATGCTTCAGCAAGGCTGGAATTGGGCAGGTTAATCTTTGCGAAGGATGTATGAATCAAGCCACATACATGGTTATCCTGGAAAAACAGTTGATTCCTTCTATCAGGCAATGTTCCCCAACTCTGAGGACTGTTTTTTCCAGCAGGACAATGCGCCATGCCACACAGCTAGGCCAATCTCCAGACCTGAACCCCATAGAAAACCTCTGGAATGTAATCAAGAGAAAGATGGATAGTCACAAGCCATAAAACAAAGCAGAACTACTTAAATATTTGTATCAGAAGTGGCACAAGGTCACGCAAAAGCAGTGTGAAAGACTGGTGGAAAGCATGCCAAGACGCATGAAAGCCGTGATTAAAAATCATGGTTATTCCACAAAATATTGATTTCTGAACTCTTCCTGAGGTAAAGCATTAGTATTGTTGTTTCTAAATAATTATGAACTTGTTTTCTTAGCATTATTTGAGGTCTGCAAGCAGTGCATTTTTTTTGTTATTTTGACCATTTCTCATTTTCTGAAATTAAATACAAAATTTAGTGCTTGGAAATTCAAAGACGTTGTCAGTAGTTTATAGAATAAAAGAGCAATTTGCTTTTTTTTTCAAAAATACACCTATAAAGAGAAAAATCAGACAAACTGAAAATTTTGCAGCGGTCTCTTAATTTTTGCCAGGGGAGAAACCTGTTCCGAGCTATTGTGGGGTATGTTTTTTTTTCTGTGTGTTTCTTCTTGCTTATGATTGGATAATGTAATAAAGGGGGAAGAAGTACAGACCCTCATTGAAAATTGAAATGAATACACACAATCCTAGATATTACCAAGGGAAAAGACGATAAATTGCCCAAAAAAATTTTTTTTGTATAAAATACCTTTATTAGGAACATACATAAAAAATGGGTAAATTTCCAAGCAATGGAGCGCAAAAAAAGAGCATACCAAAATCCAGGACTAAATGTATGACATGAATGTGAAAATGCACATGAAGAAATATTTTTGAACGAAGAAATGTATCAAAGTGGGAGGCAATTATAATTCATAATATGCAAATCTGACGATTATGAAATTATTATCACAATTTTAATGCAAAGTGCACTGGAAAATAAATCACAACCAATGAAATAGCAATGAATGTAACAATGGAACAAATATTAAATGCTCCTATGCTGCTTTATTAAACATGATTATATCATGTGAGCAAAAAGACATCATTATGGTAAATGTGCAAAGAAAATCAGAATAATCTGCAAAATTCACAAAGTGATTTGTGCAAAAAACACTATATAATCAGTAAGCACCATAAAAATAGCTGTGCAAAAAAAGCAAATAAAAATCCACATTGCTTGCAAAGTGGCGTGTGCAAAAAAAAGGGGAATATGAAGGAAATGCTCCTATGTTACTTTGTTAAACATGATTAAATCATGTGTGCAAATAAGCAACATTATGGTGAATGTGCAACAAAGAGAACTCAGAAAAGTCTACAAAGTTCACAAAAGTAATTAGTGCAAAACATGCTCTGTATTCAATAAGCACCATAGAAATAGCTGTGCAAAAAAAGGGCAAGCAAAATAGTCTGCATTACTTACAAAGTGACGTGTGCATAAGTCTCTGGAGATGTGCTCCCACCCCGACAGCGCCGTTTCGCTATCCCGCTTCTTCCATGGGGGTATCTGATAATGCCCACTTGGACATAACGAAAATTAACTCACAAGGTGAAAAAATATTTTGATTGCTAATATCTGTGCAACGGAAAAAGGAACATGGAAAAAAAATATTCTGCTTTGCAACCACTATTACATCATGTGTCCAGTTCAGCATGAATCATTTGATGAGAGGTCTTCTTCAAAAAAGTGTCTGTTATAACTATTAGGCTATGTGCACATGTTGCAGATTCACCTGCAGGTTTTTCCGTGCGGATCCGCAGGTAAAACCGCAGGTAAAGTGACCTGCGGTTTTCCTGCAGCTTGGCCTGCGGTTTCACACCTCTACTATGTTAAAGGTGTGAAACCGCCCAAACAATTGACATGCTGCGGTTTGTAAACCGCAGCAAAACTGTGAGAAAAAAACCGCAGCGTGAGCACAGCGGTTTTGAAAAGCCACAGGGTTACATGGTACTGTACCATGTCTGTGGAACTGCTGCATTTCCGCAGGGCCAAAACCGCTGCGGAAGCGCAGCAGAATCCGCAACGTGTGCACACAGCCTTAGTCTTTTCCATGAACTGGGAGAAATTTTCAACTGTGTGATGTGTGAGGAGTTTCTTGCATCATCAGAGGATTTGGATCCAGATATGTCCATTTTTCCATTCCCCTTTTTTAGCTATTCCATAATGTTATTAATTGCCTGCTTATGGTTTTTGTAATATTGCAATGCCTAGTTTTGGCTAAGATTCAGTCTTCTGATAAAATTATGTTACATTATCCTAAAAAAAACTATCGTAAATTTTGTGACTGTGAGATGTCTATGCTCTAATGAAGCAAAGCAGCCACCAATCATAATATTTTCCCTAATGTGTTTTGTTAATTACATTCTTTGGTTGAAAAGCTGTTTTTGCTTTACGCCAAATGTCTTCAGGAAATGTGGTCAAATAACTTATTGTTTGCATTGACTGTCTGGGGCATCTTTGTTGTTGTTGGCAAACTATTTCAAGTTTTCATGAGCAATCATTAAGCCTTGCTCATGTGTTTTTTATGCTCCAAAAATATTTACACCTTGGAGGCATTGCACATACATGGAAGTCTTTCTAACAGTAGACTCATGGTAGTCACCAGTTCAAAAGGCACAAAATGAAATTGGGGGGTTCTTAAAGACTTGTTTAAGTATCTTGCATTCTTGTCTCATGTTGATCTTGCTGGGATGGAATGGCTTGAGCCACCTACTGTACTTGATGATAATTTTCCTCACAATGAAATCACTGAGGTCCAGTCATTTGACTATCTTTTAAAATTCCTTTTTAGACTCATTAGCATGTATAACCTTTCTGAAATCCTTAGATATCTCTTTGTATCCAGGTTTGGTGATACATTTTAATGGCAAAGGACAAATAAAACATCAGAAGTTTCATTATCGTGGTTTCCCCAAGATTCTTCTTACTGGTGTTCTAATTGCTAGCGCTCGATCTTCCAACTTCAGACATCTTAGTTAGTGACACAAATGAATAGCATGTATATATAAAGTTTATTTGCATTTATTTTCAACAACGGAAATGGCATATGTATGATTTGTATGTAAGATATCACATTGTCGATTGATCAGCATATTGTGTTCACTTACATCACCTTTATTCAGTGTCTAAAGAGTTTTAATTTTTACACCATAAATCAATAATGCACATATAAATATGAAAATTTGCCTTTTATCTTATTAGAGAAATCTATTTCTTTCTCATCCTGGACTGATCAAAGTTCTCACTTCACAAGTAAAATCTGTATTCAGTGAAGACAGATTTTAATATTCCTAAGATCGGGGATTGACATTTGCTAGTGATAAGATACTACGTAGATGGGAGGGTAGGAGGAGATAGTAAAAGAGCTTAAACTTAAAAGGAATTAAAGGGGTTTTAATTGTATTTTTTATTTTTTCATTGTAAAGACTTGGTATGTTAAAACAACAAAATCCAAATTTAAAGCACAACAGTGACTCTCCGTCATTGCCACCAATCGTTGACATAGCTGCAGTGGTTTTCTCATGAATAGTGCACTTGACAGCTGCAGCCAATCACTGGGCTCGGAAATCTTATTCTGTTTAACTCTGCATAATCACCGAGCTAAGGGATTGGCAGTAGCATTCACGAGGTGTAGTCATTAAGTAACCTCGGTGGTGTGCCAGCGAACGTGTTATATTTAAACATACCAAGCCTTTGGAGCAAAAATAAAAATTGAAGGATTGAAAAAGAGTGTAAGGTAGAATTGTAAATCATTGGGACAGGTATGTACACATCTCTTGCTCAGCATCATCTTGTAAATAATACTGTTTTTGCTCTAAAACAAAGATAAACTTACGTGTACAAAAAAAATCATTTGTAGACCATTTTCCATCCACACACGTTACAAATTCTTTAGTTCCAGGTATATATTCAAAGCCAGGTTTGCATTTGTAACTGGCAATGGCACCCGGTAGGAAATCTACTAGCTTCATAGAATCATCTTTGAGATCGGCATATGGAATATCTGGGGGAGACCTGCAAATGCCTATTAAGAGAGTTATAAGTCTTGCAAAATAACCAAAAGTGCTACATTAAATCACACAATGTATGAACTAATGAACAGGCTGGGGTCTTTATTTTTAAGTTATTTATTTTCAGTTGCTTAAACTTTATAATGAGTTGGGCTACTGTTAATTTAGACACCACTGTCAATCCATAACAGTGACACTGAGATGGGGCAGCCAACTGTGGAGCAAGTATCAGCTTCCATCGGCCACTAAAAATGCAGTCACATGTTACCAATGTGATAACATGGCAGCCAGGGCCTGCTGAAGTTCCCAATCACAGCCGCCATTTACTCTCTCCTGTGAGACTCATACCACGAAATTGCAATAGTGCAGGTTCTAGTCCCCTGAGGGGACTAAAAAATGGAAAAATATATATATATATATTCATATCACCTCCATTTCCCCTCCCATATTATAAAAAATAATGAACTTGAAAATATATTTAAAAATAAAACTTATTTGTTATAGCTTCTATCAAAATGATCAAAATTATTTAACCCATTCGGAAATTAATTAAATCAACCTACTGAACTTTTTGGTCACCTCAGTTCCCCCAAAAATGGAAAAAAAAGCTATGAAAATGTATGCACCCCAAAGTGGTATCAAGAGGGGGCGTTACCAGCATGAGACATGAGGATCAGGAGAGAAGACTGTCAGTCATTATGTTGTGAGTTCATTTTCCCCTTCACCATTGAGGTTCTGATGAACTCCCTCTTCTGGTGAAGGAAGGTAGTGAGGCTGATCACCAAGCACCTGAGCTGGATGATGATGACTGGGTGATGGGAATTTCTGACTGGATATAAGGCAGCCGATGCCCTTCTGCTTTGCTGGTGATCTCTCTGAGGGATTCTAGGAGACCAGTCTGATTCCTGCTCCTCAAAAGCTAAGTTCTCTGCTCTGTTTTTCGCATTTGTGTTTTGTTTTTGTTTTTCCTTGTTTTTCTGGATTTCTCCCATTCTCTGCTGGGGTGTGCTGAATTCCTTTTTTGCTCTGTCTTCAGAAAATACCTGAGTACTGATATAGTCTTTTTGAAGCCTAGCGTCTTCAGGGCTTTTTTCCCTATCAGCTGTTGGCTCTTTTGATAGGGTTTTGGCGGATTACAGACAGCAGCTTTTCTATCCTGTCCTTTGTAGTTAGCTCGGGCCCCATCGTTTGCTCAGCCTATCTTTCTATCTGTGTGAGTGTTTTTTCATCTTGCTTCACCGTCATTATATGTTGGGGGCTGCCTATTGCTTTGGGGTCTGCTGTGAGGCAGTTTAGATTTCCCTTTCTGTCTTTAGGCTATGTAGTTCTCCGGCTGTGATCGAGGGGTCTAGGGCACCGTAGGAACCCCCCACGGCTACTGCTAGTTGTTGTTGATAGGTTCAGGGGTCTGTAATCCGATAGCTGCCAACTTCTCTGGTTTTCTGGACTTAGCTAGTATTTCTGTTTTTGCCTCCTACGGTGACTCATTCATAACACATTATATGTTTCACACTGGTAACACCCCATTTCATATAAAATAAGCTCTGGAGGCAGATTCTCAGGGAGATCTGTGTCCATCCCATAGATGATAATAGCTTATTTACATACTAAGAAAAACGTGGATTTTTCTAGAATAAGACATCGGATTGCAGTTATCAAGGTATCATTTTATACAACTCTCTTTGACCTGCATGCCCATACAGGAGAGCTGATTCGAATGACAGATTCTTTTTAACATTTGTGCAATATAGATGTTTGTTGAACTGACAATAGAGCATAAACAAGCAATATAGAAACTGTAATACAGTAGAGGCTTGCAGGCTCAAAATTATAGCACGTGTGATGCAGTGGATTGAAAAACACTATGAAGCACTGCCAAACAGATGATGATTTCCAGTGGTTCTTGGCCCAATTTCTAGTAGAACAAGTGCAAGAAAACAGTGCAAAGATAGCAACTTCCAACAGACATGTGGGCAGACAAAATTGATCTATTTTTCAGTGGAGAACGCCAGAAAATGCACTTTTAGGTAAGCATGATGATAGGCAATACCCTAAACTTAAAATAATCTGTCATGGATGTTACACTTTCAGATCCCAGCTAAATATTTCAGTGCAAACATTGCAAACGTTTCTATTTAGTAAAAATATTGAAACTTGTTATTTATTAATTGCAAAACCACTACCTTTTAGGTCAAACAACACAAAGGTATATTTACGTGCGCAAACTGTGTCAGAAGACCATGTTCCATCACTTAAACACGTTGAAGTTAAAATATGTCCTTGTGTTGGTGCATAGCCGGTTTGGCAATTCAAGGTGACAGTGGTATCTTTAGAGAAGACAGTTTGTTTTGAGAATTCTTCACTTAGCTCTGAGAAGGGAATATCCGGTGGAGAACTGCAAGAGCCTGTGAATTGCAAAAAAAAAATCTTGTGAAATTTCTAAAAGTAGTAAACGTGTGTGAAGTCTTATGCAATATGTTTCCTGGAGGTCAGTTTTGATCAAGACCTTTATAGGAAGAAGGTAGGCAAAGGACAAAGAGCTTAAAGGGGTTTTTCCACAAAGTACATTATAATTAATAGAAAATCAGACCTTTTGTTGAGCCCCATGGGAGATGAGGTATTTAAAATTAGAATCCAATATGTTTCTCTGTTGAGGAGAGCTTTCCTCCAGTCAACAACCCCTCCACTCATCCACAGACCGGCCTGTTAACCCTCTCTATAGCACCAAAAGAAAAGTCAGTTCAATCTCCTGAATGTGTCTGCAAAAATTGACTGGACCCATTAGATAAATTTGATACATGGAAGTGGAGATTGCAGTCATTTTTGTGAAGGCCACAGTGTATGCTTCACAGCCTGTCAGTATTACAATACAGGATCTCCGCTCACAACCAACTTGTTCAGAGTATACAAAAGACAAAGTGCTGAATTGGAGGGCAAGGACAGTAATTGTTCTTTATTGCATTAATTATATGGGGGCCATATACTAGGATGGAGACATATACCAGGATTGGGGCCATATGCCAGGATGGAGACATATAGCAGGATTGGGGCCATATACCAGGATGGAGACATATACAAGGATGAGGGCTATATACCAGGTTGGAGACATATACCAGCATGGGGGCCATATACCAGAATGGAGGCATATACCAGGACGGAGACATATACCAGGATGGGGCCATATACCAGGATGTAGCCATATTCCAGGATAGGGGCCATATACAATATTGGGGGCCATATATCAGGATGAGGCCAAATAGCAGGACGGATGGCCATGTGTCACGGGGTTACTGTGACATTGTGGAGCTATAAGGGGGTCAACGAGACACCAAGTACCTACGTGCCGGGTCCGGAACTAGAGAGGCTGCATCCACTGTTCCTGGGACAAAGCATTAGGAAGGCGGACCTTCCCCTGCTGCCTGGTGAGCGCTAGTGAGGGGCACCTTCCTGCTGACTGAGGAGGGCGGAGAAAGAGGAAAAAGAAGCATGCGCAGCAGAGCAATTTGGCGTGAACTGAGGGCAGCGCACAGAAGGGCAGGGACTGCTGCATGGAGGCAAGCAGTGTGCCCAGCAGTAATCAAGAAACAGGGACCACTGCAAAGTGTGCAGAGCCAGGTGAGCGCAGCAGCAGCCAGGAAGAGAAGTGCTCCGTCCCGGGAGCATCAGGAGTACACATGCCTGCATCCGTACAGCAGCCCTGTCGACAGCAGCAGGGACCAGAGAGCTAGAGGGACGTGCAGTGTGTGCCCGGTGGCTAATCAAGAGAAAGGCGCCGCACGCTTAGGGTATGTGCACACGTTGAGGATTTGCTGCGAATTCGCCCCTGCGGATCCTTTGCAGATCCGCAATTGATTTACAGTACAATATTTTTCTATGGGAAAAAAAACTCGTTGTGCACATGCTATGGAAAAATCCGCATGGAAACGCTGCATTTTTTTCCCCCAGCATGTCAATTCTTTGTGCGGATTCCACAGCGTTTTTACACCCATTCCATTATAGGAATTCGCAAGTGTAAAAACACATGCCAAATCTGCACTAAAATCTGCAAGAAATCCGCATAAAAAACGCGCGGATTTTAACCTGCGGATTATGCCAAAAAAAAGCAGATTCTGTGCAGAAAATCCCGCAAACGAATCCACAACATGTGCAGATACCCTAAGTGTCCGTGAGTACTGCACACGTACCACATACGAGACTGACACTTGCACCTCGCCTTTAATAGCGAATATTTGCCTATACACTTGTGACCTGACTTCACCTGGAATATAGTTGAAGAGCCACGTTGGGCTCATACAGCATTGTGGCTCGTACCCTTGTTAGCCACTGCAGCATATGGACTAGGGGCAGTGGAGGGTACCGGAGACCGACCACTATCGCCAGAAGACAGGATATTGTTGTTTACCAGAACCCATCAGAAAGGCCACAGCGCCAGCCATTGTTGGCGCTATCCACTTCATGGACTGAGGAACCACTGACTTTCATCAGAACCGGCGTGATTTGTACCGTTGTTTTGCAACTCACCATATCCTTTTGCCATTTAAACTATTTAACCCTTTACCTCCCTGCGTGGAGTATTCCCCTGTAAATAAACCTGTTAACCCTTGCTCTGCCTCCTGTCCGTCACTGCATCCCGCGTTCCTGTGATGTTTGCAGAGCCCAAAGACCACAGTGTCTGATTGCTCTTACTCCAGCGCTGAGAAGAAGAACTTCTTAATTTTAAATGTGTTTATTTCTTCTGGCAGAACAGGGGTTAATCGGCCATGTTGAAGGAAAGTTGAAGGAGTTATTAGTGACTGTTGCTTGGTTTGTATGGTGGTAATTCTTTATCCATCTCTGTTTTTATGTCTTCCCCTAGAGTTTTCTGTTAACCCTTGCCCATATTGCTTTGTCGGGTTAATGTACTATGTTGCACAGTAGAGCCCCCTCTTCCCTGGGTGGGGGGAGAGAACAGACAGAGAGCTAACTCAGGAGATAAGGCAAGGGTGGAGGTCCTGGCATCTTCACCATCTGAAGTATTCTGGGGAGCAGGGCAAGCTAGGGTGCCCCTAGTGTTAGGGATAGGGAAGGAGCCCCTGGTCCAGGGTCAATCAACAGCTGTGTCATGACACCATATACCAGAATAGCGGGACATATACCAGGATGAATTATATGGGGCTATTATACTGTGGAGCACTATATGAGGTCATTATACTGTGGGACACTGTATGAGACCATTATACTGTGGCGCATTGTGTGAGGCCATTATATTGTGAGGCACTATAGGGGGTCATTATTGTCACGGTTCCACCCCTCAGTGTGTCTGGGATGCAATTACTGACAGCTCTATCCAATCTCAGTAGTGTGTTTGCAGTGGTCATTACTTTGATTGACAGTTCGGTCGTTGAATCTGGTGCAGGAGCGTGCTAAGCTGTCAGAGCTCAGTCGTCCAATCTGAGACTGAGAGGCGCTGGCTGTCTCCAGGTGTTCATTATTCCAGATGATTGCCAGCCTACTTAACTGAGCGGTTACTCCAAGTCAGACATACCTACAGCTACTGTGTGGTTTGTCTCTCTGTGACTTGCATTCTGTTTGTTGATCTTCATTGCCTGACATTGGACGTCCTTCTGACCGTCCATCTGTTTAACCCCTTCTGTTCTGATCTAATATGCTCCTGGTATTCTGACCTCAGAACTTTACCTAACTACGCCTTTATCTCTTTCTTCTGTTTATGACGTACCTTCATGGTTTTGACCTCGAACTCCTGACTATCCCATCTCATGGCTTGGCCGTGAGAAGTGACTTAGCGTCACAATTATACTGTGGGGTACTGTATGAGGCCATTATATGGTGGGGAACTATATGGGGACATTATACAGAGAGCTTGGACACTTTGATGACAGATTTAGTTACTGGCATCACTGCTCATGACAGCCTATGGTTCGCTGAACGAGGCTCCAGAGCCTCTGGACGTTGGATTCAGGGATCGTTGTGTGAACGCCATGGACTACGTCGGACCTGCATGGGAACTTTTTGTTTTCTGATAAATTGGTGAATGAGGGACAGTGTCTTGTCTTCATTTCACTTTTTATTTTTTTCAGGTATCATGTTTTTTTTTTTCAAAAATAAATTGGTGTACAAGGAAGTGTTTTTTAAATAAAATATATTTTTCTGTCCATGTGTTTTTCTTTCATTATTGGATTAGTAATGGAAATGTCTGACAGACAGCTCTCCATTACTAACCCCGTGGCTTGATGCCAGCTGTGATTTTTAACAAATCTCAACAATCATCAACCCCAACTATCATTACCCCGATTGCCACCACACCAGGATAATCGGGAAGAGTGAAGAAGAAGCCCCAGAATTGTTCCATGAACTATATAACAGTGAAACGTGAATGCTACACCTATAATGCCCTTCACAAGTTAGTAGCCAGAATAAACATGTCTTACAAGTATCCAAGCGATGGTGCCACTTCCCCTAAGCGCGATTCTGTGGCGTGCCTTTGTCAGACTCTCCCTAATGAAGACATGCCGCCGAAACACTCATAGGGGAAGTTATATAGTTCATGGAATATAGGCACTCTAGATGTTTCAAGTGACTTGATATTGTAACGGACACCGTGTTAGACTTACATCCTGGGACTGTATGAGTATCCGGGGACGTGCTGGGAAAGCTGGGAACTTCTGCTGTAATGTGGGAAGCTGCTGTGAGCACGCCTGCAGGTGAACAGGACCTGCAGCACATGACCATTGTGGGAGTGGTTTGGAGACCGGGCTAGGTCCTGAACTCCCAGGGATGATGACAGGAGCCGGGGGAGCCCAGAGAAGTGTCAGCAGTGCCACAGGCTGATCGCCTCCATGCCACGCCGCATTGATGCATCAATTGATGCAAAAGGAGCCCAGACCAAGTATTGAGTGCATCCACTGAATATACATTTCAGTAGGCCAAAATTTCGGATTTTAAAATCATTTTTCAAGCTGGTGTTATAAAGTATTCCAATTTACTGAAATAATGACTTTTGGGTTTTCATTGGCTAAAAGGCATAATCATCAACATTAACAGAAATAAACGCTTGAAGTAGATCAATCTGTTTGTAATGACTCTATATAATATATGAGTTTCACTTTTTGTATTGAAGAATGGAAATAAATTAACGTTTTGATGATATTCTAATTTTGTGAGAAGCACCTGTACCTGTTTGCAGCTTTTCTTTTCTCACATAGGCTGTTCCTCTCTGAAAGCGTTTAGTGCATGTATCTCTCATTTTGTGCCTAATTTGAATAGGAATCCCAGTAGATTTTGGTTAAATTATAAGGGATTTTACAAATGTGGAATGCAGAGATGCACATGTTGCAATTATGCAAATAAAACCACTGTAAATTTTGACACAATTAATAATTGGAGGGTATATATTAAAACAATTCCTGAATTGCAGTTCTACGTATGTTGTGTATTGTGAACTCTACGATTTACGTAAACTTTCCTATATAGGGTGTACCACTTGCAAGTTAAACAAAGCATTAGAGAGCATGGCAGAAATGTTTCTGATCCCAAACTATCAAATCCGTCTAACGTGTCCAGGCACTTTTTTACAGACACATGCGGGAGAATTAACTCACTTTTCTTTCAGTGCCATTGCGCGGGTTAACAGGCCGGTCCGGGGATGCGGCGTACCGGAGGGGATGTGACTGGAAGAGAGCTCTCCTCATCTCCCATGGGGCTCAACAAAAGGTCTGATTTAATTTTGCATATTCTGTTATAGCTTTGTATGAGCTTGTTTTCTCATGGTGCTATTTGCATATACACTGTTTTGTGTTATATTTTCATTGTTTTTTATCCGTGCACACGTGCAGGCTAATCAATCAGTCAAACTGAGATTGCATATAGTTGTGTGATTGTGAACATTCAGGCAGCGATTAAGGACCACAAAGGTCAGAAACGCGTTGCCTTATCTTTTTATGGTTCCCCTCTAGGCATCATGGAGTGCTGCTGTGTGAACTGTTCTTGATTTTATCTTTACTGGAATAAAAGTTTTTTTATGGATGAAGCAAAGGCTGGTCTTTTCCTGGACTTTCTAGTTTGAGCTTTTTTGACTATGCACTAAGCTGGTGTGCTGAACCGCTACTTTTTTCTCTTTTCTCATCTCTATACGATGGCTGTTTTTTTGGTCTCTGAAAGGCCGAGTTCACATGTTGCATAAATACTGTGTTTTTTATTTTCTTCCTGTCTTGCACCATATTACACAATACCAATCTTCTCTGATTATTGCTGCATTTTTTATGCTTTTTTTCCCCTTATTTGTTGTACTTTTAGTCCAGATGTAAAGCCACATTTTTAAGTGTATTTTTAATAATACAGAAAAGCTTTGATTCTGCACCTAAAAAAGTAATTGCCATTTTTCTTCCAAAACAGCACAGTTCAGCCACTTGTTTAGATGCACAGGAGGCGCAGTTTTCATGAAATCACATCCACTTTGCTTGGACAGTTAAACACAGCAGAATTTCTGTGTAAAAAAAAGTAGTAGAAAATAAGCAGCATTTACGCTGCATGTGAACACAGTCTAAATGTCTAAGCAAAGTGGATGTGAATTCATGAAAACTGCGCCTCCTGTGTGAAGTACAGTATTCAGTTGTACAGGACATCTTGTTCTCCAGGATCCATTTTTGTGCTTGCAACGCCATTTTGTTGTTTACAAGATAAATTTTGTAATTAGGTGAAAGTTTGCAGCTGTTATGAAACTAGACTGTTCTAGCTTGTACAAGATATGAGATATGAGACCCTAAAAGAATGTGCTATTGTTCTCTACGTCACGTAACTAGGGACATATTCCGATTTTCTTGCAATACTATTGGCTTATAAAGTGAATGTATTACAATGATGTTATTCGTAGTTGAGAACTTTGCATAATTAAGCAAAAGATTATAAAAGAAGTGACTAAAATAAAGGGGACTAGTGATCTGCCTGGATCCTCCCGTACAGCGACCCCTGTCACCGTGTGGTCATTCCCAGTTGCTAGCAACGCCCTATGAACTAATTTGGAAATCACTGGATCAACCGTGAAGGGTAAATTTAGCCCTCCCTAAATAGCTACCCCAACACCTGTGCATCTAAATTCGTGGCTGAACTGCACTGTTTTGGTGCTTTTTTTCTCTATGGGATTCTTCTGAAAAAAACACATGAAGAAAAAAAACAGTGTTACATTTTTAAATGCTTTTCTGTAATATTAATAAAGAATTAAAAATGTGAATTCAAATCTGCACCAAAAACGCATCCAATATGGGGGAATACGCACAAAAGAAATGCAGCAAACACGCAATAATCAGAGAAGATTGCTATTGCATTGTGTAGTGAGGACATCTGCAGAAAAAAAATGTAGCATTTATGCTACATGTGAACATGGTCTCATTGGTATTTTATCTCTATTAAATCCATAAAACAAATAAAATCACGCCATTTTTTATGCCATTTACCGATCCCTGAAAATAATTTAATCACTGTGATGTGCAGGTTGTTAAGATTACAGGGACACCAAATATGTCTGTGCTATTTGCTGATTATTTTTATTAAAAATGGCAATGTTTTAAATGTTTTTCATTACTTTTTAGTAATTTTATAGCTTTAAAAAATCTTTTATTCTCCCTCTAGAATACAGAGAAATAGAAATACATTGTACATACAATTTATCAGTACAATCTGCCTGTGGGGTTTGGGCCTGAATTCAGTTCAAGTATACAAAATTCTTCCCATTACATCACCAGAACTTCTGGCTCAGCAACTTTATCTCCTGCCTGTAATGTTTGTGGGTTTGATTACAGGGGAGACTCATGGGAAAAACTATATTTTCCTGTAATTGCTTTTTATTATTTTAGCAGTTTTATAGGAACAAAAAAATCTGACTTCTTCACCTCAGTATACAGGGAACCTGGAAATACCTTGTTACATACAATATATCTCTATGTACGTTACATACTGTACATAATCTGCTTCTGGGTTCACTGCCTGCAAAGCGCTCCTGTGCAGGCGTACTTATCTGCCCTGTTGAGGGCAGAACAAAGTACTGCAGTGCGCAGGCGCTGGGCCTCTCTGACCTTTCCAGGCAGTACTTTGGTCTGCCCTTAACAGGGCAGAAACGTACACCTGCGCAGGACCGCAATGCCGGGGAGCCATGAAGCAAGCAGGAGGGAGGCAATCATAAGAAGATGGGAGTTGCCAGACCGGAACCTGTGACACCCATCGGACCAGACAGCCCCCGGGTGAGTATAACAAAACTTATTTTTCTTATCTTTCAGGTTGGATTATACAATGCTGTAGATAAGCCCTGCAAGGCAGTGGTCACATCTTATATCGCCAAACCTGGTGACAGGTTCGCTTTAAACTTGAAACCAGAATTTTATTCTACTTACAAACCTAACTTATAATGTTTCATCACGATAGCTCCTCTGACAATTGACAAGAGCATAGGAAATATTACATGCCTCAAAAAATGACAATTTGATCATTGGCCAGTGTAGTTATGAGCCATTTAGGAGTTTGTATAGGAAATCCTTCACCTGCTTTGCGATACCATCAATGTCCGACCACTTTAGGTCCAATTGCCCTGATGCTCATTCATTGCTGGAATGAAGCAGCAGAGGGTCCTGTTGGCTCCATTTTTTTTAGATGTCTCATGATCAACTATTAAAAAAATGGACCAACCATACAGAAAACAAGGAAAAGGGAGAAAATGTATGACTAGACTAAAATGCAAAATTAAAAGAGAATTCAGCACCTGTATTTTCAGGATTTGTTTGTCCTTTAGTTTTTTGATCTGTAATGGAAAGAGAAATGAAGCCAATATCAAAATTGTTTAATAGTCACAACAAATCAATGTTATGTCTATAGCACTATATTAGTAATAGTAATTATGTTAGCTAGTTTTATTTTACCACTAATCACAGCAATAAAACAGCACAGTATAACCTACAAGCATGCTGAGTATTAAGGGAAGAGGATGGAAATGCCGCATTGAGGCTACTAGGAGGTAGAATTTGTGATAATGATAATCATAAGGTATTTTCTAGATAATGTGTTCTTTCCTTTCAGATAAAAGTGTGAAAAACTTGGAAGGATGGCTGGTTTTCTGGAAAAAGAAGAGAAGGTTCCATTCCATCTCTAGTACAGAATTTTGGCCATTTGGGCTGTCTAAGGAGCAGATCATCTGAGAAATATGGTGTAATTTGGTTTTCTCCAAAATTTCAAAAGTGACATGACATGACAAAAGTCATGAGGATGTTGTAAAATTGCAAGATACATTTTCTCAAAATTGACATGCAAAAATATTTTTGGATTTTTTGAAGCCTTAAAAGTGGTGACACAAACGGGTAAAATCTCTTCACGGTGTGTAAGTATATCCTTTGTTGTATCACTTCATCTGGAAATGATATCAGCGGAAGAACTGTGTGTCAGGATCCTAACTTGATAGATTTAGATGGTCAAACAGCTGCACTCAAGCACAAGTTTACCACGAACAAAGGTTGAGTAGAGGGGTGCAATACTTGTTGCTTTACAGCAGTGGAAACAATGTTTTCCAAAGTGGTGTATCTCACTTTCATATCTGGTAAGCTGATGTTCTTGTAGCTGAAGTGGTAAAAATTCCAACAGACACATTCTAAAGTGGAAAATGCTCCAAAAAAAGTGGGCCAAATTAATGTAAATTCTTTTGAAACAGAATGTCTATCGTATACAGTGCCTTGAAAAAGTATTTATGCACCGTGATCATTTCCACTTTTTTCATGTTACGCCCACAAACTTAAATATATTGTAATCAAAGTTTTATGTGATACACCAATACGAAGTAGCAAGTATTTGTGAAGTGTAGAGGAAATGACACATGGTTTTCTAATTATTTAAAAAAAATAAATCTGAAAATTGAAACATGCTTTTGTATTCTGCCTCCTGTAGTGTGATACCCCTAAATAAATTCCTGAGTGACCAATTTCCTGCAGAGTTTTCCCCATAGTTAGTAAATGGAGTCTACTTGTGTGTAATTTATTCTCATTATAACTAAAGCTGTTCTTTCAAGGCTTCAGAGGTTTGTTTGAGATCATTAGGGATCAAACAGTATCATGGAACCAAGAAAGACACCCCACAGGTAAGGGATAAATTTGTGGAGAAAAGTAAAGTAGGTGTAGGTTATAAAAAAAAAAAATATATAACCTAAGCTCTGGACCTCTTATGGAGCATTGTTCAATACATTACATCATCCAAAAATGGAAGGAGTAAGGCACAACTGCAAACCTACCAAAACATGGCCGTCCACCTAAATTGGCATCTTAAACAAGGTGATAATTAATTAGAGAAGCAGCCAAGAGGCTCATGGTCACTCTGGAGGAGCTGCAGAGATCCACAGCTCATGTGAGAATCTACATGATAACTATTAGTTGTATACTCCACAAAACTAGGGTCTTTATGGAAGAGTAGCAAGGACTAAGAAATTTTTAAAAGCAAGCCATACAATGATTGCAAAGAATCATATAGAGGACACAGCTAGCATGTGTATTAAGGTGCTCTGGTCTGGGGAGGCCAAAGTAGAATTTTGGGCTAAATGCGAAACGCTGTGTGTGGCATAAAAATAAAAGTGCACATCACCCTGAAAACAACATAACCACCATCAAACATGGTGGTAGCAGCATCATGTGGTGGGTTTGCTTTTCTTCAGCAGACAGGGAAGCTGGTCAGAGTTGATGGGGAGATGGATGGAGCTAAATTTAGGGCAATCCTGAAGGAAAACCTGTTTGAGACTGCAAACACTTGAGACTGGGGCATAGGTTCACATTCCAGCAGGACTATAACCCTAAATATACTGCCAGCTTACAATGGAATAGTTTAGAAAAACCATATTCATGTGTTTGAATAACCCAGTAAAAATCCAGGCCTTTATCACATTGAGAATCTATCAAGATTTGAAAATTGCTATACACAGACACTCTCTGTCTAATTTCATTTAGCTAGAGCTAGTTTACAAAGAAGAATGGGCAAAAATGTCAGCCTCTAAATGTGCAAAGCTGGTAGAAACATAACCCAAAAGACTCACAGCAGTAATTGCATCAGAAGGTGGTCCTGCAAATATTAACTGAGGAGGGGCTGAATAAAAATGCACGACACGATTTTCAGATTTAGATTTTTTAAAATTTTAGAAAACCATATATGATTTACGCCTCACAAATACTTGCTACTTTGTATTGGTATATGACAAAATCCCAATAATATACATTTAAGTTTAAGAGTGTAACATGAAAAGATGTGGAATAGTTTACCGGGTATGAATACTTTTTCAAGATACTGTAGGTATGATGGTCAGGTGTCCACATGCTTTTGGCTTTTTAATGTATTACTCTAATCCTATATGACAGTTTCAGGTAAAGTATCATGTCCCAAGGCATCAAAAACACATGCGTACATACACCTAGTCAGGAACACACCTAATGCGTGTTTCGCTGAAGCTTCATCTGGGACACATTGGGTGTGTTTCTGGGTGAGTAATTATATGCATCTCCTTGATCAATGACTATTTAGTACTGTGATACCTTATCCTTTTTCTTATGGCTTATCAAGTATCCATCTCTTTACACTTTCTGCTTTTTAAGATTGATGTCAGCCATTTTGCTTATTGATAATAATTTCCTTATTCTTCTGTGCCTATATACTTGTATGTGGTAGCTCATATAGTGTGGCTGCTTATCCTTTTGACTATATATTAGATATACTTATTATTTACATACTTCATATAGAAAAAGTTAGTTTTCTTTCATTTGTGACTTTATCATTTGATTTAAAGTCCTATTCAAAGCTATTATATACCTTTTTATTGTATGTTTTATATTATTTTTTAATGTTATTATATCTTGCTTTTAAATTATGCTTATATTTTTGTTTGGCATGTTTGTTTCTTCAGGTTTTCTAATTTAATGTGTCAGTGTATAAGAATTTCCTTGGTCAATTTTATAAACAGTAGGAAAGTTGTGTGGGTTATAGTACAAATCAATACATATAGTACAAATAATACACCTCTATTTCTTAAGACATAAAAACCTTGTTAATTGATATTTTCAAAACCTATCCTTTTTCATTAAAAAAAAAACACAAAAATAAAAACTTACATTTGCAAAATGTCTGAGGAACAGACCAGGTTCCATCAGTCAAACATGTCACAGCTACATCGGTTCCTGGTGAAGGTGAGTAGCCAGTTTGGCATATGTACCTTACTGTGGTACCTATAGAGAAGATTTTTCTTTCCAAGAAGTCTTCACTGAGCTCTGCATATTCAATAAGTGGTGGATCTCCGCAAAAGCCTGTGAAATATACACAAAATCTTGTCAAGTGGTCTGGACATCGCAGAATATCTGTTATAGTTACACTAAGAAAAAAACACTTTAAAGGGGTTTTCCATTTTCAAATTGAAATACTTTGAATGTAGTTAGGTATGCTCTTTTTCACTGAACCTGCCTGTTTCTGTTCTCTTGAAATCCTCTAAAACCTGAAGGGGACCTCTCATGCAATGGATACATGACATGGGTTCCTGACCAATTATCCTCAAACACCAGAGTTCTTCATGTTTGATCACTTCCTTCTTCACTTAGCCATGCCTCCCAATCAATGTAAATATCATTCATATTGTGAAGCTCAATAAATCAAGATTATTAACACTCCAAATGCCATATTTAACTTGCAAACCATGTAATCAGTATGTCAACATTCATTCATGGTCGACCCATAATAAGAGCTTTAAATCCTTCTTGCACATATAATGTACAATTGCATTCATATTCAATCAACCTCCATTGTAAATTGGGTTTCTTATCAAAGTGTACAAATTTTTTGCCATTTGAAGTAAACCAAAAAGGAACAAAAAACTATAAAAAGCTCAAGATAAACCACTTCATGACAAGTGTCTTAAAGGAAGTCTGTCACCCACAGGAATGTATGTGACCTATTAATATGGGCATACAGGTAGTAGAAATGTTACACCAGTCCAACTTGTATGTGGAACAAATATGAACCTAGCACTCAACTTGAGTTGAGTGCTAGGTTCATATTTGTTGCTTTAACGGTTTGGGAACCTAACCTTAGCACCATCTTGAGTTGTGCTCACGGTGTTCTTTCTCTACTTGTATGTGGAGCGTCCGTCAGGGCAACTGGGGTACTCGGTACCAGGCCACTTCTTAAAGCGGCAGTGTCACAGCGGCGGTGACCCGGTCCGTGGCCCTGGGCGTCCAATGAAAAAGGGCATATTTACAGGGGATGGGAAAAAAATAATAGTTTTTTTGGTATAATGTGTTTGCGACGCCACCTGTGGTATCCAGTCAGAGGCGACCAGCGCTGCAGTGCAGATCCTCTGGGACAGATGGTGTGATGCAGCAGAGGTGTAATAGCTCTCCACAGGCAGAGCTGTAGTCCCAGGGCAGTTGTAGTAGATGTTGGGGTAGATGTTAGATGCAGCAGTGCTGAGTGAGTGTTGAGGCAAGAATTCAAAGGACACAATGAGGTTGAGTTCCATAGCTTTACTCACAGTTTCTGGTGCGCACAGATGCCCTCTTCAGTGCCGCATCCTCCAGATGAGGGGCTCAGTCAACTCCCAGGCAAATGAAGTATGTACCTTTCCTGGCCATCTCCACAGTGCTGCTTTCCACTTTCCTTCCCTTCCAGCATCTCACAGTCAGTGTCCAAGGCCAGCTGCCGTGGATCCTGTCAGACAATGTGACCCACTACGTTTCCTTGATCCTTTCTGGCTGCGTTTCCGGAGAAGATAACTGTGGTAGTTGGCTGTGGCCCCTAAAGTTGCCACAGCTATCGGCTTACTAGCTGAGTCCTAATGTCCACTCCACTAGGTTAAGGGGCCGAGACCCTTCTGCGACCTGGGCTCTCCCACACCTGACGTCCGTCAGCGTGGAATGAGCCCCACGGGGATCACTCTCCAGCTGTACCTCTGGGAGAACCCCTTTTCCCTCCAGGGAACTTCCTTCTGCTCCTTTCCTTCCCAGCAGCTCCGGCAAACAGGGAGCTGCTGCATCCACATCCCCTCAGTTCCTCCCTCTAAGGGGAACTTACTTAACTTCCTACAGTTCTCCCGCTCTCAACCTAAGCTCCACCTACCTCCCAACACCCTTCATGAACCAAGCAGGGGTCATATAGGATGCCCTGCTGTTCTAATGTGTGTGTTGGATGCAGGTGTCTGAGGTCAGGACCTGGATAGTGGGTACTACACCCCTGAATGAGGTGCAGTACCTCTGTGGCGACTGAACCCTCAGGGGTGCCACATATGCCTCATATTTATGGTCTTATTGGTGAGAAATGCTATATTCTTTATGTTAATGATTTCTCCAGGTTCCGGGGCATGCTGTGACTGAAAGAAATCCCTGCCCCCTGTCCTCATGGATTTTCTGTGCAGGCGACTTCCACTCCAGTGAACTCCGGTGTGCACACAGATAATATGCTCTCCCCACTTCCTCCCTGCAAGGCCATCACCATGTACACATGGTTCCTAGTGTTGACTGTGCACGGAGGAAGTGGGGAGAGCATATTATTGGCGTGCACACCGGATGTCACAGTGACTCGCCTGCGCAGAAGACCCTGAATGCAGTGCTCACCGATGGGAGGATGAGGTATGTATTTCTGAGGGAGTGCACAGTGCAGGCGCAGGATTACAGGGCTGTAACTGACGCTGATGGGAGGGGGCAAGTATTACAATGAGGACAGGGAGCAGGGATTTCTTCCAGGCGCAGCATGCCCGGAACCAGGAAGAAATCATTAACATAAAGACAGAATATAACATTTCTCCACAACAAGACCATTAATATGAGGCATACGGGGAGGACTGGTGTAACATTTCTATTACCTGTATGCCCTTATTAATAGGTCATATACGTCCCGGGGGGTGACAGATTCCCTTTAAGAACTTAGAGCATTCCTTGGCTGCTATGACATGCTGTAAACATGATACATACTGTATATAGACATCAGTTTCTGAGGAGTCAAGCTATGCTTCTTTGGGCAATGGTCTCCAGTTTACTAATAGTACTGGGTTCACATGCTCCAGTCACACTTCAAATCACATCAAAGATTTTCAATGGAGATTAAGTCAGGCAACTTTGATGGCCACTCTCCCAAGACTACTTCTGAAACCAAACCTTGGGATCATTGTCTTGTTAAAAGGGTCATTGAAAATACTGCTCATTCATTGGGTGATTGGATTGTTTATGGCGAGACAAAATTTATTGTTCTCCGCAGCACATCACCTGATGTAAGCTGCAGACATGCTGTAGATAACATGATGATGTTATGGGGACAGATTGATATCCAAGCATTCCTGGGACTGACCGGGTATTACCGCTGCTTTGTGAAGAATTTTGCACCCGAGGCAGACCACTGTTGGAGCTGCTGAAAGGTGTTCCCTCAGGCGCAAAGAGCTGGACTATTCATTGGAAGGAACCCCAAGAAGAAGCCTTTCAAGACCTGAAGAGGGCATTGACGGATGCCCCTGTGTTGTCTTATGAGGACTTTTCTCAACCGTTTATTCTCCACACCGACGGGAGTCTGCATGGACTTGGGGCTGTGTTGTCATAGATGCAGGATGGGAGAGAGAAGTTGATCGCTTATGCAAGTCGTTCCCTTCACAATTCCCAACGTAATCCAGACAATTACAGTTCCTTCAAGTTGGAGCTGCTGGCGTTGGTGTGGGCTATGACGGAGAGGTTTGTGGACTACTTGTCCGGGTCTGAAGTACTGGTACGCATCAACAACAACCCATTGGCACATCTGGAGAATGCGAAGCTGGGAGCCTTGGAGCAACGGTGGGTGGCCAGAATGGCAAAGTTTTGGTACAAAATTGCCTACAAAAGAAGAGCAGAGAACACTCATGCTGATGCTCTATCCAGGTGGAAGAATACTAAACTTGGATGAAATAGAGATGAAGAATTGGAAAATGAGGGGGTTCGGCGGAACCAAGTACAAGTTCAGACCAAGGGGGCGTCTTGGGGCGGTCCCGGGATGAGTGGGTCCGGTTATAGCAGGAAGATAGCGAGCTTGCTCTGCTGAGGCAGTGTGTGACATCAAAGAGACTTCCCAGTTTGGCAGAAAGAAATAATCTATCTTTGGAAACTATGTGGATTCTTAGACAGTGGGAGCGCATCCAGATGAAGAATGGTTTGCTGTATCAGAAGTTGCAGCTGCAAACGGAGTTGGGTGACACCTGGCAAGTTGTAGTCCCAGATACGTTGTTGTCCGAGATCGATCACCACCGAGGCACATGAGAAAGGAGCACATTTTGGTCAGGAAAAGACTTTTCTGTGGTTACAGCGGTTTATCTTTCATCCTTGGCTGAAGGCAGTAGTGGAAGAAACTTGTAGAGCCTGCCGGACATGTGAGTTGGCTAAACCATCGGAGGAGAGAGCCCTCATACAATCTTTTGTGGCATCTGTCCGCCTAGAACTGCTAATGATAGACTATCTGTCCATCGGCCCAGCCCATCAAGGGTATGAATATTGTTTAGTAATGGTGGATCACTTCACAAAGTTTGCCGTCGTGACTCCAACCCGAGATCCGACCGAGTCCTCTGCACATGCCATCTGTAAAAATTTCATTCAAGTTTATGGCTGTCCAAAGCAAATGCACTCTGGCCATGGAGCCTGTTTTTTAGAGAAAGTGATGGAGGAGTTGCATCGTATGTATAAAATTGAAAAGTCCTGCACCACGCCACATCACCCTCAGGGTAACGGTGCCTGTGAAAGATTCAATTGGACACTGATTCAAATGCTGAGGACCCTGGAGGAGGACCGGAAACCCGCTGACCTGAATATGTATCAGAATTAGTATGGGTATACAACAATCGAGTGCACCGAACCACTGGTAATAATCCCTATACCCTCTTGTTCAGCCGTGCAGGGAAAGGTATCACTGAGCTAGAGATGGATCCAGAAGAGGACTACCCGTGGATGGGGGTGTCCTGGGTTCAAGAACATCGCCATCATCTGCAGACCTTGCATCGCCTGGTGCAGACCAGGCTTCGGGAGTTGGGCCATGCTGAGAAAACTCCACCGCGGGGGACAGATCTTCAGGTCGGGGACCATATCTTAGTACGAGAAAGACGTACTGGACAAACTGGAAAATCGGTGGGAAAAGGACCCGTATCGGATAAAGCGTCGAGTCAGCTCTGAAGGGCCTATGTAATAGATTCAACCTGAGGAAGGAGAAAGCTCTCCTACTCGGATGGTTCACTGGAATATGCTTCGGCCTTGTTTATTAAAAGATCCTGTCCAAGTGGAAGAGGCACTGGAAACTTTCGAAAAAGCTCCCACAGTAGTGGAAGAGGAAGAAGACGAAAGTGGACAAGAAATCCCTGAGGCTGACAGTGTAGGCTGTGTTGTCATAGATGCAGGATGGGAGAGAGAAGGTGATCGCTTATGCAAGTCGTTCCCTTCACAATTCCCAACGTAATCCAGACAATTACAGTTCCTTCAAGTTGGAGCTGCTGGCGTTGGTGTGGGCTATGACGGAGAGGTTTGTGGACTACTTGCCGGGTCTGAAGTACTGGTACGCATCAACAACCCATTGGCACATCTGGAGAATGCGAAGCTGGGAGCCTTGGAGCAACGGTGGGTGGCCAGAATGGCAAAGTTTTGGTACAAAATTGCCTACAAAAGAAGAGCAGAGAACACTCATGCTGATGCTCTATCCAGGTGGAAGAATACTAAACTTGGATGAAATAGAGATGAAGAATTGGAAAATGAGGGGGTTCGGTGGAACCAAGTACAAGTTCAGACCAAGGGGGCGTCTTGGGGCGGTCCCGGGATGAGTGGGTCCGGTTACAGCAGGAAGATAGCGAGCTTGCTCTGCTGAGGCAGTGTGTGACATCAAAGAGACTTCCCAGTTTGGCAGAAAGAAATAATCTATCTTTGGAAACTATGTGGATTCTTAGACAGTGGGAGTGCATCAAGATGAAGAATGGTTTGCTGTATCAGAAGGTGCAGCTGCAGACGGAGTTGGGTGACACCTGGCAAGTCGTAGTCCCAGATACGTTGTTGTCCGAGATTGATCACCACCGAGGCACATGAGAAAGGAGCACATTTTGGTCAGGAAAAGACTTTTCAGTGGTTACAGCGGTTTATCTTTCATCCTTGGCTGAAGGCAGTAGTGGAAGAAACTTGTAGAGCCTGCCGGACATGTGAGTTGGCTAAACCATCGGAGGAGAGAGCCCTCATACAATCTTTTGTGACATCTGTCCGCCTAGAACTGCTAATGATAGACTATCTGTCCATCGGCCCAGCCCATCAAGGGTATGAATATTGTTTAGTAATGGTGGATCACTTCACAAAGTTTGCCGTCATGACTCGAACCCGAGATCCGACCGAGTCCTCTGCACATGCCATCTGTAAAAATTTCATTCAAGTTTATGGCTGTCCAAAGCAAATGCACTCTGGCCATGGAGCCTGTTTTTTAGGGAAAGTGATGGAGGAGTTGCATCGCATGTATAAAATTGAAAAGTCCTGCACCACGCCACATCACCCTCAGGGTAACGGTGCCTGTGAAAGATTCAATTGGACACTGATTCAAATGCTGAGGACCCTGGAGGAGGACCGGAAACCCGCTGACCTGAATATGTATCAGAATTAGTATGGGTATACAACAATCGAGTGCACCGAACCATTGGTAATAATCCCTATACCCTCTTGTTCAGCCGTGCAGGGAAAGGTATCACTGAGCTAGAGATGGATCCAGAAGAGGACTACCCGCGGATGGGGGTGTCCTGGGTTCAAGAACATCGCCATCATCTGCAGACCTTGCATCGCCTGGTGCAGACCAGGCTTCGGGAGTTGGGCCATGCTGAGAAAACTCCACCGCGGGGGACAGATCTTCAGGTCGGGGACCGTATCTTAGTATGAGAAAGACGTACTGGACAAACTGGAAAATCGGTGGGAAAAGGACCCGTATCGGATAAAGCGTCGAGTCAGCTCTGAAGGGCCTATGTAATAGATTCAACCTGAGGAAGGAGAAAGTTCTCCTACTCGGATGGTTCACTGGAATATGCTTCGGCCTTGTTTATTAAAAGATCCTGTCCAAGTGGAAGAGGCACTGGAAACTTTCGAAAAAGCTCCCACAGTAGTGGAAGAGGAAGAAGAAGAAAGTGGACAAGAAATCCCTGAGGCTGACAGTGTAGGTGGGCTTGGGGATAGTCCAGGACAACCGAGTGGTAGGGCTGAAGATGGAAGGAAGTAAGTAATATGAAGTGTCTGCCCTATCCCACATGTTACAACCTGATGAACTTGCACTGACCAGTAAATCTTTGCTTATTGCAATGAACTTGCTGTCCAATGAATTGTGTGTGGCAACTCCTGAAGATGGAGGCCTTGAGACAGCGAAGGTCTGCGGCATACAAGTGAGTGTGATGCACCCCACACCTGACAACACATTGGTACTGGGACACTGTTTTCCTATAAAGTGCTAGAGCGCACAGCAATTCGGGCATAACTACCGCTTGTGGCCACTGTTAGGAATCTGGGTCCTTCTATGTCTATGCCGAGACCCAGATTCTCACATTTGTCTCCTGAGGCTAAGTCCTTTTTCCCTGCTTCTGAGCATGCACACGGGACGAGCTCTCATTGGAGTTCAGGAGTCAGGTGCTCAGGTCCTGCTCCTGATTCCATTGGTTTAGCTCAGGGCTTTGGAGATTTCCGGCAGGTCCCGTACGCTATAAAAAGTGAGCATGGCCGTTATGCCATGCGCTAGTATTTTCTATACTTGCTGCTGTGTGTTTGATGATGGATGCTTGGACTGGTGACTGACTCATTAAATATCCCCTTCCTTGGTTATTACGAGTGTGTGAGTGATTGGGTCAGCCAGTAGCAGCGCTAGCGCCAGCGCGCTCAAGCTCCATCTGTTGCAGCAGCCAGCGTCCTGCTTTGCGCTTGCTATATTGCGCTTGCAGTCCGTTTTGGCGTTCGCAGTTGTGACACCGTGCACACCTCCATTTACGGTAAGTCTGTGCGGTTGTAGTGACATTACCAAACTACTCCGGTCCCTGACTACCGTATGTGTGCCGCTGTGATCCTGTGCACTTAACAGGCTCAGCGTACCTTTTCTATTGTTTCCTGTGCAGCACTGTGAGCCTAAAACAGAGACTGCTTGGTTGCACTTGGGTGATTCTGAACCCTGTGCACACTATCCTTTAAGTGTTCTGCCTCTCTAGCAGTGGTTTCCACACCTGCCGCACGGTGGACCCCGGGCGGCGAACACGCTTTATTTCTATTTTTTTAAGTGTGTTCTGCCGTCCTAACAGCCACATTACAATAGGACAGCCCACTGGATCAAAAATCACAGAACTAGCGAAGGTTTAAATAATTAAAACTTGGGTTATACTGAATCTTTTCTTACCAAACTGTATAATAATCTGTTAGCTCCCTGTGTTCTATCACCTGATACTTGCACATTGGACTGCATTTCCACGTTGATATATTTTTTGAAATTTGTTGTCGACTACTTGAACACTCAATCTGAATATTTGTCCCCGTTAAAATAAAAACACTTATACTCACTTTTCGCGCAGGCACTGTTCCAGCGGCATCAGAATTCGTGTTCTCTGGGCTCATGTGAGGTTATTATTTCATGTGAACCCTGTGTCCAATCAGCACAAACATCACTGTCCCGGCCTTCAGATGGATAAGTGATTAACAGGAACTGAGCACCAGACACAGCTCTCACTTCCTCTTGATTACTTATACGTCAGAAGGCAGGGACACGAGTGCGGCACCAGTGCTGATTGGGCACAGGGCTCGCGCGACATAACAACCTCACATGAGCCCCGGGTACACGAGAGCCAACATACCTGGGATGATGCACGGGAGGTGAGTATAGAAAGGGTAGTCCTTAGAAGTGCCTTATATGAGGAGGACATTAAAATTAAAACCTGTTTGCCCATAAGGAGATTCAGGGCATAGAGGGGGTCAAAATCGAGCTGTGACATTGGCGTATTGTCAGTGGTATTACTAAGCCTCCTCTCCTGCTCTCTGAAGGCCTTCCTTTTCTGGTTATGACTTGCTGCTGCTGTGACTTGCAGTCATCGTTGGCCCCAACCTGCTCCCCGTCCTTCCCTGACTTAATGCTTAATACTAACAGTTAAATCTTACTAATTTCTACCACTACAACTTAATTGTATAATTTACTGGTTCTTATTATCCTCTGCGGGATTTCTCAGGGTGTAACATCTCTATGCTGATGACACCCAATCATACACTGCTCCTCCTAACATTACTCCCTCACTACGTCTACTACAAAACACCAGTGACTGTTGGATGTTTCTAACATCTTGTCCTCCATACATCTCAAACTGAATATTTCCAAAATGGAATACCTTGTGTTTCCTCCCTTTACTAACCTACTGTACCTAACCATGAAATGTCAACCATATTTCTGAGTGTGGTTCCACCATACCTCCCAAGCAGCACATCCTCTATCTTGGGGTTATATTTGACTTGGATCTTTGTTTCATTTCCTACATCCACTCACTCACAAGCTCATGCCATCTGCAGCTTAAAAACATCTCCAGAATCCTCCTATTACATACCTTTGAAACAGCAAAAAATAATACTGTAGCTCTTATTCATTCTCATCTGTACTACTTATTGCTGATCAGTCTCCCTCTTACTAAACTCTCCACTTTCGAGTCTATCCTGAATGCAACAGCTAGTATCATATTTTTTACAGCCGCTACAATGATATTTCTATCCTGCACAAGTCATAGCACTGGTTGCCCAATCACTATAGAAGGCAATACAAACATATACTCACCCAGAGATGAATGCTTGTGCTTGATAAATGCATACACTGTATGAAAGTATTATGTGTCTGATTGGTGGAGCTTGCACGATTGCATAATGGCTGCTACCAGACAGCTTGAGATAATGCACTACCCACATCATACCACATTATAACATAGTACAGCAGAACTGACCGTTGTGTCATTACAAACAGTTATGCATCAGCAGTTGTCTGTTTTTTTCAGCTCTGCTGCAGAGCTGTACCTGATTACAACTAGCACAGTACAGTAGAGATGAATTTTGTACAAATCCAAATACATTTGCAGTTGTCCTCTCACAGTGATGTTGTAATACCACAGCCGCCGGGGGGTAGCCTCCTCGGTCGCTCCAGTACTCACTGTGCTGGAGCCTGTTCCATCTCCGGTATACTGTTCACCTTTGAGGCTCAAATGACTGCAGACTGAGGCTGGAAACAATTTAAACAGTTCAACTTTATTCTCTTCAGGGCACAGCACATCCCAAATGCCTTCAGGACTCTTTACATGATACCAACAGTACATGGTCTTCTACAGCAGCACACTACTTAGAATCATAGAATCATAGAATCATAGAATCGTAGAGTTGGAAGGGACCTCCTGGGCCATCTGGTCCAACCCCCTGCTCAAAGCAGGATTCGCTAAATCATCCCAGTCAGATGTCTGTCCAGCCTCTGTTTGAAGACTTCCATTGAAGGAGAACTCACCACTTCTCGTGGCAGCCTGTTCCACTCATTGATCACTCTAACTGTCAAAAAGTTTTTTCTAATATCTAATCTGTGTCTCCTCCCATTCAGTTTCATCCCATTGCTTCTAGTCTTTCCTTGTGCAAATGAGAATAAAGTTGATCCTTCTACAATGTGACAGCCCTTTAGATATTTGTAGACAGCAATTAAGTCTCCTCTCAGTCTTCTCTTTTGCAAACTAAACATTCCCAAATCCTGCAACCTTTCCTCATAAGACAGGGTTTGCAGACCGGTCACCATTCTGGTCGCTCTTTTCTGAACTTGCTCCAGTTTGTTGATGTCTTTTTTAAAATGTGGTGCCCAAAACTGGACACAATATTCCAGATGAGGTCTGACCAAAGAGGAGTAGAGGGAAATAATGACTTCACGTGATCTAGACTGTATGCTTCTGTTAATACATCCTAGAACTGCATTTGCCTTTTTTGCTGCTGCATCACACTGTTGACTCATATTCAGTCTGTGATCTATTAGTATACCCAAGTCTTTTTCACATGTGCTGTCACTTAGCCCTATTCCTCCCATTCTATATATGCTTTTTTCATTTTTATTGCCCAGATGTAGTACTTTGCATTTCTCCCTGTTAAAAACCATTCTGTTAGTTACTGCCCACTTCTCCAGTTTATTTAAATCTTTTTGAATCCTCTCTCTCTCTTCTCTAGTATTAGCTATCCCTCCTAGCTTTGTGTCATCAGCAAATTTAATCAGTTTACCCTCAATTCCTTCATCTAAATCGTTGATAAAGATGTTGAACAATACAGGGCCCAGGACAGAGCCCTGTGGTACCCCACTTGAGACATTCTTCCAACTGGATGTGCAGCCATTTACGACCACTCTTTGGGTCCGATCACTAAGCCAGCTATGAATCCACCTAACAGTTGCCTTGTCCATTCCATACTTAGTCATTTTTTCAATAAGGATTGTATGAGAGACTTTGTCAAATGCTTTGCTGAAGTCAAGATATACTATATCTACAGCATTTCCTTGATCCACCCAATCAGTGATACCGTCATAGAAGGAAATTAAGTTAGTCTGACATGACTTATTAGTTACAAACCCATGCTGACTCTGTTTGATCACTTCATTCTTATCCAGGTATTGACTTACATGTTGTTTAATAATTTGTTCAAAGATCTTTCCTGGTATAGAAGTCAGACTCACCGGCCTATAGTTGCCTGGGTCCACCTTCTTCCCCTTTTTGAAGATAGGAACAACATTTGCTCTTCTCCAGTCTTCTGGCACTTCTCCTGTTCTCCAAGAATTTTCAAAGATTATGGAGAGTGGTTCAGAAATTTCTTCTGCTATCTCCTTCAGTACTCTGGGGTGTAATTCATCTGGACCTGGAGACTTGAATTCATTTAGGTTAGCTAAGTGTTTCCTCATTATCTTTCTGTTTATAGATATCCTGGATTCTTCTATTCCCTTAATAGGACAGTGAATAACAGTTGGTGTTACATTTCCTTTCTGAGAGAAAACAGATGCAAAATAGGAATTTAAAAGTTCAGCCTTCTCAACATCCTGTCTTACCATTTCATCATTTTCATCCTGTAAAAATCCTATAGCATCTTTGACTTTTCTTTTACTTTTGACATATCCCCAAAATCCTTTATTATTGTTTTTGACATCTCTTGCAAGCCTCAATTCATTTTCAGCTTTAGCTAATCTGATTTGTGCCCTGCAGATTCTGCAGACAGCATTATATTCTTCTTTAGATATGCCTCCCTCTTTCCATTTTATAAACATTTTTTTCTTCCTTTTTAGCATGTGCTTAAGTTCTGTGTTCACCCATCCTGGTTTCCTTAAATGCTTCCTATTCTTCCCTCTTTTCGGAATTGTTAACAACTGTGCTTTGAGAATTTCATTTTTCAAGATTTCCCATCCTTCCTGGACATTTTTGTCTTTAAGGATATCCAGCCATTGGATCCCTCCAATTATCTTTCTGAATCCCTTAAAATCTGCCTTTCTGAAATCTAACCTTGACGTCTGAGTCTTCACAGGTCTTCCGCCTCTAGTTATCCAAAATTCTAAAATAGCATGGTCGCTACCTCCTAGGGTTCCAGCCACTTTTACCTCCTCAACCATTTCCTCCCTGTTTATAAGGATTAGATCCAAGGTAGCAGTTCCCCTTGTTTTCTCCCCTACCTTTTGGAAGATAAAGTTGTCAGCAAGAGAGGATAAGAATTTCCTTGACCTGTTAGTTTTGCCTGAGAGAGATTCCCAACAAATGTCTGGATAGTTGAAATCTCCCATGACAACTATGTCATATTTTTTGGAGAACTTGGCCATTTGATGCATAAAGAGTTCATCCATATCTTCAGCTTGCACAGGCGGCCTGTAGTAAATGCCTACAATGGTGTCCTTTCCATTGTTCTGTCCTTGTATTCTTACCCAAACAGTTTCCACAGAACTCCCAGTCTCTGAAGCTTCAATCTCTGTGCAGATATATGCATTTCTAACATACAATGCAACACCCCCTCCTCGTTTATCAAGTCTGTTTCTTGCAAATAAGTTGTATCCTTCTAGTCTTGTATTCCAATCATGTGTATCGTCCCACCAAGTTTCAGTGATTCCAATGACATCATATTTCTTTTCCTGTGTTAGTAGTTCCAATTCTCCTTGTTTGTTGCCCATGCTTTGTGCATTAGTATAGAAACATTTTAGTTTGTGATTGGTTTCTCTTTCTCCAATATTGTTATTAATTAGATTCTTTCGTCTTTGTTCTTCCTTTCCACTTCTATTAGCAGAGTTCTCAATAGCATTTGTCAGGTGTATGGCTTTTTCTGGTCTTTTGCTTCCCTTCCCATGTTGTTCTAGTTTAAAGCTCTCCTTACAAGTGTAGCAAGGCGACTTCCAAATACATGCTTTCCAGTCTTCGTAAGGTGCACCCCATCTCTAGCAAGTAGTCCATCGTATAAGTAGTTCACTCCGTGATCCAGAAATCCAAATCGTTGCTGACGGCACCATCGACGTAGCCAGTTGTTCACCTGCAGAATCTTATTCCACCTCCTTGTTCCATGGCCATCCACTGGGAGGATGGAAGAGAAGACCACCTGCGCTCCCAGTTCTTTCACTTTCTTGCCTAAGTCTTCAAAGTCTCTGCAGATGGTTTCCAGGTCGTTTCTTGCGGTGTCATTTGTCCCCACATGTAGTAGCAGGAATGGGTAGTCATCTGTAGGTCTGAAGAGTCCTGATATCCTGTCAGACACATCTTTAATTTTTGCACCTGGAAGACAGCACATATATAGACAGCACTTCTCTTGAAGTTATATCCGGTCTGCAGATAGCGGCCTCTGTTCCTCTCAACAGGGAATCCCCCATGACCACCACTCTCCGTTTCTTCTTCACAACGTTTTTCTTTCTCCATCCAGGAGGACTCTGAAGGCGTACAAGGTTGCTGTTTGTTGGCAAAGTCTTATCCTGATGTATTTCTTCATCATTTTCCTGCGTGAGAGCCTGGTACTGGTTTCTGAGCAGTATGGGTGCTGACTGCCTCCTGATCCTCCTGCTTCTCTTGGTCACATGTCTCCATTCCTCTGTTTCTTCAGGTGCACTTCGAATTTCTTCTCTTTCTGTAACATGAAGAGATAATTCTGCTCTGTCCAAGAACTCTTCACCTTCCTTAATGATCTTCAACGTAGCCAACCTCTCTTCGAGATTTTGCAACTTTTCCTCCAACAGGGACACAAGCTTGCATTTGTGGCATGTGAAGTTTGGCTTTTCCACTGGTAAGTCTGTGAACATGTAGCAAGAAATGCAGCTCACCAAATGGCTCCTGGCCTCTTCCATCTTGAGATTTCTTAAAAACGATGAAAGATGAGCCAAAATTCGCGCGCCGATAGGCGCGCGGTTTTTCCGATTTCCTCTTTTCAGCTGCAACGGCCAAAACCCAGTGATCGTTGAGCTCGCGGAGACTCTTCACTTATCCCAGAAGGCACTGGGAATATGCAAATGATCTCCTCAAGACTCTTCCCCTGGTTTTCCGATTTCCTCTTTTCAGCTGCAACGGCCAAAACCCAGTGATCGTTGAGCTCGCGGAGACTCTTCACTTATCCCAGAAGGCACTGGGAATATGCAAATGATCTCCTCAAGACTCTTCCCCTGGTTTTCCGATTTCCTCTTTTCAGCTGCAACGGCCAAAACCCAGTGATCGTTGAGCTCGCGGAGACTCTTCACTTATCCCAGAAGGCACTGGGAATATGCAAATGATCTCCTCAAGACTCTTCCCCTGGTTTTCCGATTTCCTCTTTTCAGCTGCAACGGCCAAAACCCAGTGATCGTTGAGCTCGCGGAGACTCTTCACTTATCCCAGAAGGCACTGGGAATATGCAAATGATCTCCTCAAGACTCTTCCCCTGGTTTTCCGATTTCCTCTTTTCAGCTGCAACGGCCAAAACCCAGTGATCGTTGAGCTCGCGGAGACTCTTCACTTATCCCAGAAGGCACTGGGAATATGCAAATGATCTCCTCAAGACTCTTCCCCTGGTTTTCCGATTTCCTCTTTTCAGCTGCAACGGCCAAAACCCAGTGATCGTTGAGCTCGCGGAGACTCTTCACTTATCCCAGAAGGCACTGGGAATATGCAAATGATCTCCTCAAGACTCTTCCCCTGGTTTTCCGATTTCCTCTTTTCAGCTGCAACGGCCAAAACCCAGTGATCGTTGAGCTCGCGGAGACTCTTCACTTATCCCAGAAGGCACTGGGAATATGCAAATGATCTCCTCAAGACTCTTCCCCTGGTTTTCCGATTTCCTCTTTTCAGCTGCAACGGCCAAAACCCAGTGATCGTTGAGCTCGCGGAGACTCTTCACTTATCCCAGAAGGCACTGGGAATATGCAAATGATCTCCTCAAGACTCTTCCCCTGGTTTTCCGATTTCCTCTTTTCAGCTGCAACGGCCAAAACCCAGTGATCGTTGAGCTCGCGGAGACTCTTCACTTATCCCAGAAGGCACTGGGAATATGCAAATGATCTCCTCAAGACTCTTCCCCTGGTTTTCCGATTTCCTCTTTTCAGCTGCAACGGCCAAAACCCAGTGATCGTTGAGCTCGCGGAGACTCTTCACTTATCCCAGAAGGCACTGGGAATATGCAAATGATCTCCTCAAGACTCTTCCCCTGGTTTTCCGATTTCCTCTTTTCAGCTGCAACGGCCAAAACCCAGTGATCGTTGAGCTCGCGGAGACTCTTCACTTATCCCAGAAGGCACTGGGAATATGCAAATGATCTCCTCAAGACTCTTCCCCTGGTTTTCCGATTTCCTCTTTTCAGCTGCAACGGCCAAAACCCAGTGATCGTTGAGCTCGCGGAGACTCTTCACTTATCCCAGAAGGCACTGGGAATATGCAAATGATCTCCTCAAGACTCTTCCCCTGGTTTTCCGATTTCCTCTTTTCAGCTGCAACGGCCAAAACCCAGTGATCGTTGAGCTCGCGGAGACTCTTCACTTATCCCAGAAGGCACTGGGAATATGCAAATGATCTCCTCAAGACTCTTCCCCTGGTTTTCCGATTTCCTCTTTTCAGCTGCAACGGCCAAAACCCAGTGATCGTTGAGCTCGCGGAGACTCTTCACTTATCCCAGAAGGCACTGGGAATATGCAAATGATCTCCTCAAGACTCTTCCCCTGGTTTTCCGATTTCCTCTTTTCAGCTGCAACGGCCAAAACCCAGTGATCGTTGAGCTCGCGGAGACTCTTCACTTATCCCAGAAGGCACTGGGAATATGCAAATGATCTCCTCAAGACTCTTCCCCTGGTTTTCCGATTTCCTCTTTTCAGCTGCAACGGCCAAAACCCAGTGATCGTTGAGCTCGCGGAGACTCTTCACTTATCCCAGAAGGCACTGGGAATATGCAAATGATCTCCTCAAGACTCTTCCCCTGGTTTTCCGATTTCCTCTTTTCAGCTGCAACGGCCAAAACCCAGTGATCGTTGAGCTCGCGGAGACTCTTCACTTATCCCAGAAGGCACTGGGAATATGCAAATGATCTCCTCAAGACTCTTCCCCTGGTTTTCCGATTTCCTCTTTTCAGCTGCAACGGCCAAAACCCAGTGATCGTTGAGCTCGCGGAGACTCTTCACTTATCCCAGAAGGCACTGGGAATATGCAAATGATCTCCTCAAGACTCTTCCCCTGGTTTTCCGATTTCCTCTTTTCAGCTGCAACGGCCAAAACCCAGTGATCGTTGAGCTCGCGGAGACTCTTCACTTATCCCAGAAGGCACTGGGAATATGCAAATGATCTCCTCAAGACTCTTCCCCTGGTTTTCCGATTTCCTCTTTTCAGCTGCAACGGCCAAAACCCCGTGATCGTTGAGCTCGCGGAGACTCTTCACTTATCCCAGAAGGCACTGGGAATATGCAAATGATCTCCTCAAGACTCTTCCCCTGGTTTTCCGATTTCCTCTTTTCAGCTGCAACGGCCAAAACCCAGTGATCGTTGAGCTCGCGGAGACTCTTCACTTATCCCAGAAGGCACTGGGAATATGCAAATGATCTCCTCAAGACTCTTCCCCTGGTTTTCCGATTTCCTCTTTTCAGCTGCAACGGCCAAAACCCAGTGATCGTTGAGCTCGCGGAGACTCTTCACTTATCCCAGAAGGCACTGGGAATATGCAAATGATCTCCTCAAGACTCTTCCCCTGGTTTTCCGATTTCCTCTTTTCAGCTGCAACGGCCAAAACCCCGTGATCGTTGAGCTCGCGGAGACTCTTCACTTATCCCAGAAGGCACTGGGAATATGCAAATGATCTCCTCAAGACTCTTCCCCTGGTTTTCCGATTTCCTCTTTTCAGCTGCAACGGCCAAAACCCAGTGATCGTTGAGCTCGCGGAGACTCTTCACTTATCCCAGAAGGCACTGGGAATATGCAAATGATCTCCTCAAGACTCTTCCCCTGGTTTTCCGATTTCCTCTTTTCAGCTGCAACGGCCAAAACCCAGTGATCGTTGAGCTCGCGGAGACTCTTCACTTATCCCAGAAGGCACTGGGAATATGCAAATGATCTCCTCAAGACTCTTCCCCTGGTTTTCCGATTTCCTCTTTTCAGCTGCAACGGCCAAAACCCAGTGATCGTTGAGCTCGCGGAGACTCTTCACTTATCCCAGAAGGCACTGGGAATATGCAAATGATCTCCTCAAGACTCTTCCCCTGGTTTTCCGATTTCCTCTTTTCAGCTGCAACGGCCAAAACCCCGTGATCGTTGAGCTCGCGGAGACTCTTCACTTATCCCAGAAGGCACTGGGAATATGCAAATGATCTCCTCAAGACTCTTCCCCTGGTTTTCCGATTTCCTCTTTTCAGCTGCAACGGCCAAAACCCAGTGATCGTTGAGCTCGCGGAGACTCTTCACTTATCCCAGAAGGCACTGGGAATATGCAAATGATCTCCTCAAGACTCTTCCCCTGGTTTTCCGATTTCCTCTTTTCAGCTGCAACGGCCAAAACCCAGTGATCGTTGAGCTCGCGGAGACTCTTCACTTATCCCAGAAGGCACTGGGAATATGCAAATGATCTCCTCAAGACTCTTCCCCTGGTTTTCCGATTTCCTCTTTTCAGCTGCAACGGCCAAAACCCCGTGATCGTTGAGCTCGCGGAGACTCTTCACTTATCCCAGAAGGCACTGGGAATATGCAAATGATCTCCTCAAGACTCTTCCCCTGGTTTTCCGATTTCCTCTTTTCAGCTGCAACGGCCAAAACCCAGTGATCGTTGAGCTCGCGGAGACTCTTCACTTATCCCAGAAGGCACTGGGAATATGCAAATGATCTCCTCAAGACTCTTCCCCTGGTTTTCCGATTTCCTCTTTTCAGCTGCAACGGCCAAAACCCAGTGATCGTTGAGCTCGCGGAGACTCTTCACTTATCCCAGAAGGCACTGGGAATATGCAAATGATCTCCTCAAGACTCTTCCCCTGGTTTTCTTCTTCTGTTACACACGAGTGGACCACACAAGCATCTGAGCACGCCACAAGGAACATGGTGAACACGGCACTTCAAGCCCTCTTCCCGCGACTGACTTCAGCCCACGAAGGTACCTGTCTACTCCTTTATAGTTCCCCCCTTTACGGCACTGTTGTTCCTGCACGTGTACTAGGCTTGTGGCTCACTTGACTAAATGATACAGCTCCCGTACTCTCGCTGTCACTTCCACAGGGGCTCACTCACTGACCTCCCTGGCTTGACCAATTCCAGACACGGGCTGGTTTCCACAGACTGGCTTCACTGTCACTTCAGCTCCTTGGTTCTGGCTGACTTGACTCCAGAGGCTCTCCTATTAGCTTCGCTAGCCCTTTAGCTCCCAGTCTCTAGGTAAAGGACCTCCAGTGACACTACTCACTGGCTGCTGCTGTAGGCACTCTCTTCACACTTCTCCTCAGTAGAGTTGAGCGAAACGGGTCGAAAAATTTCAAAAGTCGCCGACTTTTGGCAAAGTCGGGTTTCATGAAACGAAACCCGACCCTAGGATGAGGTCGGCCACGAGGTCGGCGACTTATGCGCCAAAGTCGCATTTCAAAAGTTTGTTTTGCACTCTTGGATCAGGATCCATGGACACTGTGGGCAACGTGATGACATAGGCAGGGGTCACCACCATCTTTCAGAAGGGCATGCAAGTGATTGGCTTGCTTTGGTGGGCGTCACAGGGGTTATAAAAGGGCGTGCACGCCGACCGCCATCTTACTTCTGCCGATCTTAGCATAGGGAGAGGTTGCTGCTGCTGATTCTGTAGGGAGAGCGTTAGGCAGGGAAGAAGAAAAAAAACTGCTTCTGCTGCTAGCGATTTTGCCTGTACAACACACCAGTCACTGTGTGTGCAGTGCAAGGGGAGGCTATATTGTGGTGGATCAGCGGTGTTGGTTGTTAGGCTGCCTTCTAAGGCTTCCTGACAGCTGCATTGCTGTTTACCCACTGCTCTGCAAACTGCTTTTTTAAAAGCAATCCCAATTTTTTTTTTGTCCTGCTGAGGTACTGAGCGTGCATTTTTTCACACCATACAGCGGTGTACGCTCCTCACACAGTACCGTGTAACGGCTGTTATCACGGCCACGGTGAAGCTATCTGTGTGTCACTCTGTGAGAATAAGTCGAGGACATGTTCCGTTCTTACAGACCTGCACCTACTAGTTTTGTCTAGCTTTCAAACAGTTAAATATATTTGCTGTTTGATCACATTCAAAACTATAGAGAGACAGCGTGTGTCAGTCCGTATACTTAAAAAACACGGAGCTTGACAATTTTACGTACACCGGACAGCCGTGTACGTGCACGCTCCTCTCAGTACCGTGTAACGGCTGTTATCACGGCCACAGTGAAGCTATCTGTGTGTCACTCTGTGAGAATTAGTCGAGGACATGTTCCGTTCTTACAGACCTGCACCTACTAGTTTTGTCTAGTTTTCAAACAGTTAAATATATTTGCTGTTTGATCACATTCAAAACTATAGAGAGACAGCGTGTGTCAGTCCGTATACTTAAAAAACACGGAGCTTGACAATTTTACGTACACCGGACAGCCGTGTACGTGCACGCTCCTCTCAGTACTGTGTAACGGCTGTTATCACGGCCACAGTGAAGCTATCTGTGTGTCACTGTGGAAGGATAAGTGGAGGACTTGTTCCGTTCTTACAGACCTACACTCTAGGGAGATTCCTATTCTGCCCAATTCTACATACACCTTGTAGTTTGTGATACACTAGCCAATTTCTGCCTGTGACATAGCGCTCTGATATTCAGTGGGCCTCACACAATCCAAAAGTGTCCAGTGTCCACTAGTGTGTGCAGAAATTCAAAATCTCCCTTATCCTGTAGTCACTTTTTTCACACCTGTGCCATCGAGCCTGTGACATAGCGCTGTGATATTCAGTGGGCCTCACACAATCCATAAGTGTCCAGTGTCCACAAGTGTGTGCAGAAATTCAAAATCTCTGTGATCCTGTAGTCACTTTATTCACACCTGTGCCATCGAGCCTGTGACATAGCGCTGTGATATTCAGTGGGCCTCACACAATCCAAAAGTGTCCAGTGTCCACTAGTGTGTGCAGAAATTCAAAATCTCCCTTATCCTGTAGTCACTTTTTTCACACCTGTGCCATCGAGCCTGTGACATAGCGCTCTGATATTCAGTGGGCCTCACACAATCCAAAAGTGTCCAGTGTCCACTAGTGTGTGCAGAAATTCAAAATCTCCCTTATCCTGTAGTCACTTTTTTCACACCTGTGCCATCGAGCCTGTGACATAGCGCTCTGATATTCAGTGGGCCTCACACAATCCATAAGTGTCCAGTGTCCACAAGTGTGGGGGTTGGCAGCTGGTAATGATGGTGTTGGTGGTGGATCTGATGGTAGTGGCAAGAGCAAAATAGGACCGAATGCAGGAGGTGTTGAGCCTTCGTCATCGTCTGGCTCCATAAGGCTTCGAAGGCTTAGTTTTCTAGGAGTTGGCAAACCGCTTTTAAAGCCAGAGCATCAGGAAAAAGTTTTGTCTTACATTGCTGACTCAGCCTCCAGCTCTATCGCCTCCTCTTCTGAAGTTGTAAAAAGTAAAAGCACTGAGTCGTCATTGGAGGCTCATGTTCATGAACCACACCTTTCCTTGTGTCCTTCACCCCAACCAAGATTGAAGGATGACGCAGGCCATACTACTGATTACTCCATGGAGCTGTTTTCACATACCATGCCTGGATTATCAAGTGAAATGGTGAATTACCCAGGCCAAGATGAATCTGACATGGAGTGCACTGATGCACAGCCGCTGATAGATGATTCTGCTGGTACATTCACTCAGAGCACTACATTGTCCTCGCAGTGTACAGAGCCAGATTCTGACCCTGATGAGACTCAGGTGCCCCTTCCCGCACACTATACCACCATACACGGTGACACAGAGGAAGGTGCACATGACATTGAACAGGAGGTGATGAATGACCCAGTTGTTGACCCAGATTGGCATCCATTGGGGGAAGAGGGTGCTGCTTCCAATAGCTCAGATGAGGAGCATCCACAGCAGACATCGACATCGCAACAGCTGTTATCTGGCAGGCCCGGAGCACTCCAAAGACAGGTTCCAAAAATCAAAAGAGTTGCTGGACAGCTTGTCCAGAGGGTCAAAAGATCACAGCGTGCTAGGCCGCAAAATGTCTGCCAAAGTAGGAAGAGTGCAGTGTGGCACTTTTTTGAACAAAATCCTCATGATCAGGCCAAGGTTATCTGTAAGAAGTGCGCAAAGACCTTTAGCCGAGGGAAAAATCTGAAAAACTTGAATACCAGTTGCATGCTTAGACATTTAACCACCATGCACTTGCAAGCATGGACACAACACCAAACCTCAAGTGCCACATGTGCAACTGATCACAAAGAAGGTAGTCAGCAACGCTACATTGTTTCCCCCACTGTAAGCCCACCGGTTAGCACAGCAGCAAATGTTGAGGTGTCGTTGCAAGGCCACAGCAGTCAGGGAATCCCACTGTTATATCAATGAAATACTGAATCTAGGCCATCAGAAAGATCACCAACTCCATCACCATCATCAACCCTCTCTCAGTCCGCCCTGTCCACCGTTACTTCCACCATATGCAGCTCTCAAGTCCAGTTCACCCTCCCAGACACTATGAGTAGGTCAAGAAAGTACTCAGTCTCTCATCCGCGTACACTGGGTTTGAACGCCCGCATTGCCAAACTAATCTCGTTTGAGATGATGCCCTATCGGTTGGTGGAAAGCGCAGCTTTCCGCGAACTCATGGCCTATGCAGTACCACGCTATGACCTACCCAGTCGCCACTTCTTCTCTCGCAAAGCCATCCCAGCCCTCCACCATCATGTAAAAGACCGCATTGTCCATGCACTCAAGCAGTCAGTGAGTGGAAAGGTGCACCTCACAACTGATGCATGGTCCAGTCGGCATGGCCAGGGCCGTTACGTGTCCATCACTGCGCACTGGGTTAATGTGGTGGATGCAGGGTCCACAGGGGACAGTGGTGGTGGGACAGTGCTGCCTAGCCCACGGTATAGGAAACAGTTGGCTGTAGGCGTTCGACCCTCCTCCTCCTCCTCCTCCTCCTCCAGAAGCGAAAGCTCGTCCACAGAGCGCAGTCGTACGAGCACTCCATCTGCAGCTGCCACTGTTGCACACGAGGTGTCCCCCTATCGAGCAGCTAGTGGAAAGCGTCAGCAGGCTGTGTTGTAGATGATGTGTTTGGGCGACAGACACACCGCCGAGGTGCTGGCCGAGTACTTGAAGCGACAAACTGAGTCATGGCTGGGCAGTGTACATCTTGAGGCAGGCAAGGTAGTTAGTGATAACGGCCGTAATTTTGTGGCAGCCATAGCCCTTTCAAAACTCAGCCACATACCTTGCTTGGCTCACACCTTGAACCTGGTGGTGCAGTGCTTCCTCAAAAATTATCCGGAGTTAACAGCCCTGCTCCAGAAGGTGCGAAGACTGTGCGCGCACATCCGACGGTCGCCTGTACACTCCGTTCGTATGCAGAAGCTGCAGCGATTGCTCCACCTTCCCAACCACCGCCTCATTATCGACATTGAAACAAGGTGGAACTCCACCCTGCACATGGTGGAGCGGCTGTGCGAGCAGAGGCAGGCCATAATGCATTTGTGGGAGGATACACGGCCAGGCACTTTGAGAGCAGACATGGAGTTGACAGGTGTGCAGTGGTCGAAGCTGAAAGACCTCTGTAAAGTCCTTCAGTGTTTTGAGGAATGCACACGGCTGGTAAGCGCAGACGACGCCATCCTAAGCATGAGCATCCCACTTATGCGTCTGCTCATGCAAACTTTGACGCACCTTAAGGAGCAGGCGTCTGCAGCCAATGTTGACGAGGAGGGAATCCTTGATGACATTCAGCCATTGTCTGCTCAGGGACCTCTCCTGGACGAGGTGGAGGAAGAAGAGGAGGATGATGATGGGGATGATTACTTAGGGGAGGAGGATGCATCTCGTGGGGCAAGTGAAAATGTTGGCGTGGCAAGGTCTGGTACAGGGTTTGTGCGTGACTGGAGGGATGTGGATTTGCCAGAAAGTGCTCCTCCAACCAGTACTCGCAGTGCATCATTGACACCGGGAACATTGGCCCACATGTCAGATTACGCCTTTCAGATCCTAAAAAGGGACCCCCGCATTGCCAAAATGATGAACGATGACGACTACTGGTTGGCCAGCATCCTGGATCCACGCTATAAAGGCAAATTACAAAACATCATGCCACAGGAGAACCTTGACCTAATATTGGCTAATAAACAAGCAACTCTGGTAAATCGGTTGCTTGAGGCATTCCCAGCACACAGCAGCGGTCATGGTTCTCACACGAGCCGTACGGGCCGGGGGCAGCTTGGCAGAGGTGTTCATGGTGCACACAGCAGAAGTGGCGTTGGAGACAGGGGTTTCATGACAATGTTGTGGACTGATTTTTCAAGTACCGCTCACACAACTGGTAATACTGCATCGATGGAAAGTGACAGGAGTCAGCAGTTGTCAACTATGGTTACAAACTACTTTTCCTCCCATATCGATGTTCTCCCACACAGGTCATTCCCCTTTGACTATTGGGCCGCTAAACTGGACACCTGGCCTGAATTGGCACAATATGCCTTACAGGAGCTCGCTTGCCCAGCTGCAAGTGTGCTATCGGAAAGAGTCTTCAGTGCAGCTGGATCAATCCTGACAGAAAAAAGGACCCGTCTGTCAACCCAAAATGTGGATGATCTAACCTTCATTAAAATGAACCATGCATGGGTTTCCAAGGATTTTGTCCCACCTTCCCCTGATGACACATAGGGTGACAGAAAAATGGCTTGCTTTGGTCCACCTCTTCCTGGGACTTGACCTATTTTGCCTTTTGCATCAGCTGAATGTCCAACATCAACATATGCCACTTTCTAAAACTCCCTAACTGTGCTGCCTCCGGGGGCCGGGGTCACCACCTAGCGCACGACACCGTGCGAGTGCCGTTGCCCTGGACAGGTGGGTAGGCCGACTCTTGGGCGCGGGCACTGGCACAGGGTCCCTCATAGTGCAATCAAGTGTCTCTGATGGTGGTGGTGCACACCCGCCGTCAGACACACCGCCGTACTATGAGGGGCCCAGTGCCAGTACCGACGCCCACGAATGGGCCCCCCTTGCTTGGGCAGGGCCTCAGCATTTGCAATCTTTACCTCTCCCTGCTCCTCCGCTGTGTAGTCTGGGCCGTCAAATCCATACTGTGCCTGACACCGTCTGAGCCTGCCTCCTGATGTATAGACATATATTTTGAATGTGTACGCTATCCATACATGTTATCCGGGGATACGGTACCCTTTCTCACCTTTGTGCAATCACGTGCAAGCCATACTGGGCCTTACACCGTCTGAGCCTGCCTCCTGATGTATAGACATATATTTTGAATGTGTACACTATGCTATCCATACATGTTATCTGGGGATACGGTACCCTTTCTCACCTTTGTGCAATCACGTGTAATCCATACTGGGCGTGAGAACGGCTGGCGAGCTGTTAAGCAAGCTACAGCACCCGTGGTTTGCACACGTAAGTTTTTCATTTTTTCAGGAATGACGGTTACGCCTAATTCCGGAACTGCGGTTGACCTGCACTTACTGGGAAATCATCGTTCGCGGGTAATAATTGTAATCAGTGATCCCCATCACTAACGTTGTTCAGCGGGTTATCTGCACCTGTAAGCGACAAACGCTGGCCTTTTCAGTGTAGCGCACATGCAGCCACGGACATGTAAGGGCATGACACACCAGTTATTGGCCAATCTCATGTGCCAGAGCCTCACGTGTCCCTCTAGTAAGCCGGACTCGGACCGCGGGGCATGACGGAGTCTCGTTCGTTAACGGAATTATGCTTGCAATGTGTGCATCTTTTCTGTAGCTGGCATGGTTGAGGATTCCCAGGTGGAGTCGAATTTAACCGTAGGCTCCACTTCTGGTAGTGCCCTTCTGGACATTCCTTTAAGGTTCAGCTTTGCAACCATACTGCCCACGTAAAACAAACACTTTGCCTTCATGAACGCTGTTTGGAGGGTCATGACTCGTGGGAATAACGCCGCCCAATCAGTTAACCTGCTAGAGAGATCCTTCGTTGCTCCCAAGCATGACATCACACTCCCTAGGAGGAAGGTAATGCCACTGTGGCGACCGTACTCCTGGGGGCGACACAAATGCACTGATGCCCAGCCACTGCTCGATGAATCTGCTGGTACATTGACCCAGACCACTACATTCCCCTCGCACGCTACACGGCCTGAATCTGACCCTGATGAAACTCAGGTTACCCTTCCCATATACAGTTCCATCTTACACGGTGACAAAGAGGAAGCTGCAGATGAAAGTGGAGGTTCGGCCCACCCGCCATCAGACACACCACCGTACTATCAGGGGCCCTGTGCCAGTGCCGTCGCCAACGAGTGGGCCCCCCCTGCTTCCTCAGGATCACAGCACTTGCAAGGTTGAAATACTGTGCAGTGAGATGGAAGATGGGGACGACGAGGAGTCCAGACTAGTACAGGGATTCCCTAGCGAGGAGACTTATTTGATTGTTTTCAATGTTGGGACAGCAATTTTTGGGGAGCACTATACTCTGGAGAATGATAGATGGGGCCCACCATACACTGGAACATTCCAAAGGTGGACATCAGACACTGGAGCAGCATTTACAGGGCCCATTATACACTAGAGCATTAGAAATGGGGCCCATTATGTTTGGAGCATTATTTGGGCCCATAAGACAGTGGAGCTTCATCCATGGGGACCAACATATACTGTAGCATTATGTGGAGCTCATCATATACTGTTTCAAACATTATATGGGACCAATGATTCTGTATGGAGAAATAGATGGGCCTCGTCATGAGATGTAAAAAGTGAAGTATTTTTCATTGTACTATACCGCTATTTCTCTGCTGTATCTGAGCATGATGAGTTGTGGTATGTGTTAAAGAGGTGCTCTTTCGCCCAGGGCACATGAAAACCTGGAGCCAGCCCTACCCCCCCACAACTTTAGCCAAATAACCCCCATTTTTCAGTGCGTAACTTGTATTATGAAGTTAATTAAGGTTGACAAGCTTAAGTAAGAAGAATTGATGCTTTTGGCATTCAAATGGGCACTGTAGATGTGTTTCCTGTCCTCCTCTCACTGCCGACTTTTATTCCCCATTGACTTACATTGGGTTTCGTGTTTCGGGACGACCCCGACTTTTCCCTATAATCGGCCGATCTTGCTCGACCCGACTTTTGGAAGAGTCGGGTTTCACGAAACGAAACTCGACCCTAAAAAACCAAAAGTCGCTCAACTCTACTCCTCAGGATGGCTACCCCCGGCTCAACTGAACTAAGCAGGAAATCTCTCTTCTTTTTCTCCCGGCTAACCACTCCTCTCGTTAACCCTTCTAGTTGTGCTCAGTGCCCCCATCTTGTGTCCCTTTTCTAATACTACACTTATCTCTACATATCTATCTAACTAATGTCATGTGGCTGCAAACACACATACAACTGACATACATACAGCACACAGACATGTCAGGAATGCAGATACTATAATGTCAATATTTACAGGGCTAGGCCCTGACCTCCTTACAATGTCAGCTGTGCTGTACTGCCCTTTTCCTCATACTGGCTGTGTGAGATGGAAGCTGAAGCGCTATGAGAGGTCAACTTCTGCTGCACATGTGTTTGTAATGAGATAAAGTTCAGTTCTGCTATTCTGAGTTATTATCACATAACCACTGCTCTGCAGTAAATCCAAGAGAGCAAACTTTCAGTAATTACATGTCTTACACTGGTATCACCTCCTTTCATTTAAAATAAGCCGTGGAGACAGATTCTCATGGAGATCAGTGTCCTGCCCATAAATCGTAACAGCTCATTTACATAGTAGGAAAAACATGGTTTTCTCTGGAATAAAACATTGGATATCATTTTATTCAACTTTCTGTGATTTTGACAGACTTCCTTTAAATATAATGGGCCAACCATACAGCAGACAAAGAGAAGTAGTAAACATAGTAAAACAAAAAGTAGTTATAGACCATAACAATTGGCATGGGTTACAACATTTGGAAACTGCATAATTCATATGGAGAAAATGTGCAACTAGAATAAAAGACAAAAATAGCAAAATTAGTAGAGAATGTAGTACCTGTAAACCTATTGTCACCATTTGTCTGCTGTTCCTGTATTGTAAAGCAATTATCTGTAATGGAAAGAAAAATTAAGACAAGACAACATTAAGAATGATTCTATAAAAAGCAACAGCAAATCAATATGATACTATGCACCATTTTAATAGCAGAGATTGCTTTTCTTAATCAATTAAAGGGAATCCGTAAGCAGGTTTTTCTATGTAATCCAAGAGCAGCGCAATATAGGGCACAAGAGCTTGTTTCCAGTGATGTATCACTTACTGGACTACTTGGTGTAGTTTTGATAGAATCCCTGATTTATCTGTTATAGATGTAGCAATGGTCATAAAGCTAAGCTGTTTATAACCTCACCACAATACTGATTGGCAATGTACACTGTAAGCAAACTGCTGATCAGTGGTAGGGTGGGATTACACAGCCTGACTGTCATGCACGTGAGACCTAGTCCGGCATTGATAATCTCATGCTGCTACAATACTGATTGTATTGAAACTACAGCACACAGCTTAGTAAATGACACATTCTTGAAATCAGGCTCACTTGCCCTATATTATGTTGCTCTCAGATTAAATAAAAACCTGCTGACATATTACCTTTAAGTAAGCAAGAAGTTATATTTAATTTTATGATAAACACTAATAAATTAAGAGTAAATTCCTGCACAAATAAAATGCAATCACTTGAACTAAAGTATTATATCAATGTATGAATTTTCTAAGATTGTACATCTTTTTTTTAAGCCAATAAAGTGGGACAACTCAGATTCTGAGTCCATACAATAAAGCTTTTGACACCACCATATAACTGAAACTTCCTTAAAGAAAACTTTGCACTAGTTTTAGCATGTTAAATTGGCCACATCATGGAATAGTAACTGCAAACCTGTATAAAACATATATCTTATTTATTAATTTCTCTCTTCCGTTGTGGAAGTATTAGGGGGGTTGTTGGGGCATTCTGTATAATTTGCGTGTGTACCTAGAATGCAGAATGCTGACAGTTTGTAAAATACTGCCTGTCAGCATTCTGCATGGTGTCCTAGGTATCACACTTAGTCTGGTGAGCAGCTGTCTCCTGACTCTGGAGGAGCTGCTCACTCCCTGACTTGTCAAAACTGCCCCCACTCTCTGCCAGACCTTCCCCCTGCCTCCTACTCCAGCCTCTCCATGTAGCACACAGTGTGCGGCAGTGGAATGTGTGCAAGAAGCTGGGGAATGAATCAGATGATTGGACTAACCAGTTACTAACCTGCTCAGTGCCCTAACTTAACTCTACGAGGAAAAAATAAACTTTATTAACCCTGGCAATGTCCTGCTTCAGTAAGCTGTAACCGCTCCCCCAGCCCTGACTGACAGCCGGCCCCAATGCAGAGCCAGTGCCAGTCAGGACCAGGGGCGCAGTTACAGATTACATTATACTCGGGGGGTTGACACATAAAATAAAAATCAGTCATTTTTTTAATGCATTTTATGCCGGTACGGCACACACTTTAAAAATGGACCGTTACACACTTTTACTCGTACATGTGAAGAAAACCCAAGATGTATTATGAGGTTCTGCAGCAGCTGGGGTGTGCACTATGATGTTCGACAGTAGCTGAGGTGTCTATAATTAGGTTCTGCAGCAGCTGAGGGGTATTATGAGATATACAGTATATGTAGATGCACATCACTCTAGTCTAGACTGAGGTTCTGCAGCAGCTGAGGTGTATTATTAAGTGATATATATGTATATAGACACACATATTTACACTCTTGTACATACACATCACTATAGACTCTCCACTTCACAGTACTCATGTCATGGGTAATGTAGAGACATGTGAAGCTCTGTCACCACTGTGGATGTGATGCGGGGACATGTGACACTCTATCATGACTGTGGATGTGCTGTGAATCTGCTGCCCCGGACTAAGGACTAAAGGACCACAACACAGGCCCCAGGACTTTGGATGGGCCCCAGTTGAAGGGACTATAAGCGTCCAGATTCCAGAGAGTGGACTGATTACCTGGTCTTGGTTACCGTGGCCGTTGTGGGTATGACCGTGGATAGGGTCAGGGAAAGAGCTGGAAGCCAGTGTTGCATCTTCTTTTCAACTATCTTTTCCTATTTCATTACTACTGCGAAATATAAAATAAAGTTATCCCTGTTGGATCACAGCTGTGACCCTGGATTTTGATTGCCAGACTACAGTGGCTGGGAAGGAGTTGTGTCAGTCCTGTCTATTTATGTACAAGGGGCCTGGGGTGCTCGCTGACCACTTGCTCAGTGGACTCTGAATGTGGACTGTGCCTTTAAGTAACTTGGCCATAACCAACCCCACCATGCCACCTTGCTACACTGCCATGGGCTTTTATTTTTTAAACGGACTATAGTAAGGTAGCAGAGCGGTCCGATTCCTCCCCCGGCCGGGTTTCACATGTGGCCTACGGCCACAATTTGGGTTGGGTGTGTCAGTGTGGAATTTCCAACTTGCGGAGCAGTCGGCTCTGCAGAATTTCAGCCTGTATGAGTTAACACAGAGCCAGCTGAGCAAACTCCTGGCACCCCACAACGTTATATGGTGGTGCCGTCGCCCTTGGCAACCGGACTCCCACGGACTGTTTTGTTTCCTGGCTGTGACCCGGATGATACCATATGCTGTACACTGTGTGTGAGTTGGGACTAGAGTTGAGCGACTTTGGTCGGATCGGGTTTCATGAAACAAAATTTGTTTCAGATGAAACTGGTCCGACTAGGGCAAAAAAAGTCAGCGTTTCGTCCGAAACCCGACCCCAATGCAAGTCAATGGAAAATAAAAGTCGGCATGGAGGGGATGACATTCATCCTCTCAATGCTGACTTTTAATCCCTTGCATTGGGGTCGGGTTTCGGACGAAACTCCGACTTTTTTTGCCCTAGTCGGACCAGTTTCATCTGAAACAAATTTTGTTTCATGACACCAGATCTGACCAAAGTCGCTCAACCCCAGTTGGGACATTAAACACGTTTGCTGTGAACTTTTCCTGTGGTCACTGTCTGTCACACTGAACCAACCCCGCTGCACTACAGGGGACATGTGAAGCTCTATCACCACTGTGAATGTGCTGTGGGAACATGTGATGCTCTATCACCACTGTGGATGTGATGTGGAGATATGTGAAGCTCTGTCACCACTGTGGATGTGATGTGGGGACATGTGAAGCTCTGTCATCACTGTGGATGTGATGTGGGGACATGTGAAGCTCTGTCACCACTGTGGATGTGATGTGGGGACATGTGAAGCTCTGTAATCACTGTGGATGTGGTGTGGAGACATGTGAAGCTCTGTCACCACTGTGGATGTGCTGTGGGGAGATGTGAAGCTCTGTCACCAATGTGGATGTGCTATGGGGACATGTGACACTTTTTCACCATGTGATGTGGTGTGCATTGTGATGCTTTCCACAGATGAGGAAACTGATCTGTTATCTCCAATACTGGAGTGATGACAGACGTTAGTGCAGGGGCAGATTACCGGAAGCTACTGAGTGTGCAACAGCGGGCAGAGGGTGATGCTGGATACAGAGGCTGGGCGGTTCTAGCTCTGGCTGTAAGGTTAAGGCTAGTTTCACACTAGCGGTTCTGCCCGCAGCTCACGGTGCCACTAAGTCCTGCCCCCTGCCGCGCCCCCTCCGGTCATCTCCACCTAGTGTCGCATAGTACTGCATGCGATCTGCACACCCCATCTTTAGCATAGGGTGCACAGACCGTGTGCTGGCCGTGCGCTAGTAGGATTTTGTGTGCGCTGCGCCCTTTTGACGGTGCGCCGATGCGCGCCAAACGCACCATGTTGCATTTGGTGCACTCGGAGCACCGTCAAAAGGGTGCAGCGCACGCAAAATCCTACTAGCGCACGGTCTGCGCACCCTATGCTAAAGATAGGGTGTGCAGATCGCATGCAGCGCTGTGCGACACTAGGCGGAGATGACCGGAGGGGGCGCGGCAGAGGGCGGGGCTTAGCGGCGCCATGCGCTGCGGGCAGAAACGCTAGTGTGAAACTAGCCTAAGATATTAAAAGCGCAGGGAGCTGTCAAGTTTGGTAGACCCACAGCTAAGCAAACTGGCTGTAGGGAATTAAGGGAAATTCAGGAGGAACAAAAGAGAGAAACAAAAAGCAAAACAGGAAAGAGGTTGTTGTATATCACAATTCAACACAGATTAGCTTAAAAAATGTGGATTCCGAGGTCGAACAACCTCTATAACTAGCAAAGTCTTCATTCTAAGTTTTAGTAAAGCCAGGGGTGTGTTAGCAAAGATTCATTTTCAAAAGTTTTCTCTTCTTCCCTTACCCAATTATAAGTAGCAAGCATCATGCAGGGGAAGAAAACATCCCCAGAGAAGCTTAGAGATGTCTTTTTCCAGTGAAGCATGTTATGACACACAGCCCTGCTCCACTCCATGATCTCTGCTCTTCTCCCCTCACCAGATACTTACTGTCTTGAGATGAAATTTACAAAAGGTGTCTCTAATGACACATAGCTCTGCTTTATTCTACACCGTGAGTGCCAGCAGTGACATCATCAGAGGAGAGCATGGCTGGGCGTCATTACAGATCTCACAGGAGGAACGGGCAAGCCTTCGGCCTCGTATGCCGAGGAAATTACTGCTGTTATCCACCTTGCCAGGGTATGTGTAGCTGGACTTTTACCTCTATTTTTACCGCCGTACTGGATGAATAGTTTTGTGTCCTGTCGCGAATCCCGGGTGACTTCTAGGTAGCGGGTGACCATACGTCTAACATCCAGTGAATGAAACAGCATTTCTTTATCATTCTTTGGGGCTGGGCAGAATGAGGGTAGGATTATCTCCTGGTTTAGATTCTGCGGAGACACTACCTTAGGGAGAAACCTTGGGTCTAGTTTGAGCATTATGTGGTCCTCGATCTGAATGTAGGGATCTTGGACCGAGAGGGCCTGTATCTCACCTAAACGTTTGGCTGAGGTGATAGCTACCAAAAATGCGTTTTTTTGTGTGAGCTTTGGAATGTCTAACTCTGAAATTGGCTCATAAGGGGGCCTACACAGCGCGTTGAGTACCAGATTTAGGTCCCACGGGGGAAGGTTTTCCTCAATCTGGGTCTTAATCTCTGGGTGGCTTTTGTAAATCATGCTATCCATGGATGGGAGGATAGAGAGAAACTGAAAAGGTACTTAAGGCCGCTATCTGGACTTTGAGTGTGCTTGGGGTCTGGCCCTTATGTAACCCTGCTTGTAGGAAGTCCAGGATCTGAGGGATATTTGGCCGAGACAAATCTAAGGGGGCACTACCACTTTCCGAGCAGAATCTCTTCCAGATCTTACAATATATTGCTCTTGTAATAGGTTTACGGCTGGCCTGCAATGTGGAGATCACTTGGTCCGAGAGGCCATTGGACCTTAGGATGTCCATCTCAGGATCCATGCTGCCAGTTGTAGGCTTCCTTGGTTTGGGTGTAGCACTGGGCCTTGAGAAAGTAAGTCTGACGTTGTTGGCAGATGGAGTGGCCCCCTCTGAGACATCTTCTTGAGGAGGGGAAACCAACTCCGCCTGGGCCAAAAGGGTACAACTAGCATCACCCGAGCTCTATCCTCCTGGATCTTCCTGAGAACCCTCGGTATTATGGCGATCGGTGGAAAACCGTATAGGAGTCCCCCTCTCCAACTCTGGTTCAGGGCGTCGACTTCTTCTGGATGGTCCGCCGGATTGAGGGAGTAGAACCTCTTTAACTTGGCATTTTTTCTTGTCGCGAAGAGGTCCAGTTGGGGTGTCCCCCAGCGATGGCACAAATCTCTGAAGATCTCCTCCTTTAGCTCCCACTCGGTGCCCCGGACTTCCTGCCTGCTTAGATAGTCGGCTATATTGTTTTGGGAGCCTTCTAGGTGTACTGCTGACAGGGAGCTAGAGTTGTTCTCCGCCTAGGTGAGGATGCGGGCTGCTAGATCCTGAAGTTTCCTGTGCCTTGGGCCCCCCTGGTGGCGTAGGAAAGCTACTGTGGTCACGTTGTCCGACATGATCTTTATATGTTGATTCTGTAGGCTAGAACTGTTTCTTTTCAGCGTTTCCCAAACCGCTCGTAGTTCTCGGTAATTTGAGGACTGTAAGCTGATGTTCCTGGGCCAAGTTCCCTGAACGTATCTTCCCTCTAGGTGGGCTCCCCATCCTCTTCTGCTGGCATCCGTGGTGATGGTCACGCATGGAGACAGGATCCAAGGAACCCAATGGCTGATGTTTCTGTGGCTGACCCACCATCTCAGGGATGATCTCAAAGCCAGGGAAGGTCTGAACTTCTTGTCCAGCGAGGACTGCCATCTGTCCCATTTTGTCAGGATCTCCCTCTGCAGGATTCTTGTGTGAGCCTGGCTCCACATGACGCAGGGTATGCATGCAGTTAGGGTGCCAAAGATCTCCATTGCGGTTCTTATTGAAACCTGGTACTGGCCCAACTGACGAACCTTGTCCATGATGGGTTTCCTCTTTTCTTCCGGCAAGAATGAGACTCTTCTTTTGGAGTCTAGCATGACTCCCAGGAATCTCTTCTGGGTACTGGGCTGCAGGTCTGATTTTTCTCTGTTTAGGATCCAACCTAGGCTCTCGAGGCTGAAAATTATTGAGATAGTTGTTCTCTTAACTCTGACGCTGAACGGGATATTACCAGGAAGTCATCTAAATAATAATTATGCCTCTCTGTCTTAAGTCTGCTACGACTTCGGCAACCAGTTTCGTAAAAAATTGAGGTGCTGATGCGAAGCCGAACGGAAGAGCCTGAAACTGAAAGTGGTAGCATTTGCCTCCTTTTTTTAGAGCGAAGCATAGGAACCTTTGAGATTGAGGATGGATAGGAACGTGAGAATATGCGCTCTTTAAATCTATAGTGCACATGGAAGCGTTCTGGTCTATTAGAGGGATGGCAGTCTTCAGGGACTCCATACGGAATCTTTTGTACCGAACCCATTGATTTAGTGGTTTTAAGTTTATGATGGTTCGGCTTTCCCCCGACGGTTTTTTTATCATGAAGAGTGTAGAATAGTGGCCCTGGCCTCTCTACATCTGGGACTGGAACCACTACTTCTGTTTCTAACAGGTCCCTTATGTCTTCCCATATAGGATCTATTATGGCTCTGGAACGGGTTTCTGTAACCACGAATCGTGCTGGGAGGTTTCTGTAAACTCGTGGGTATAGCCCTGGGAGATTGTATTGAGGACCCATGGGTTCTGGGAGATGCGTTGCCATGCCCCTGCAAAGTGTCTGAGGTGCCCCCCCACAGGTATGGCGTCATTGCCTTCTGCTTCTAGAACTTTGTCCGGAGCGAGGCGGGGGAGCCTTACTTCTTCCCCCCCTTGAGTACTCCCAGCGAGAAGATTTCCCTTTCCCCCTATATTCCTGCCTCTGGTAAGGACGGGATCTCTGAAAGGGAAACTGCCATTTTGGCTTTTCCTCTGGAAAACCTCTTTTGTCATCAGAGGCACTCTCTAAAATCTTATCTAAAGCCGGACCAAATACCTTCCCACCCGAGAAGGGTATGGAACATAATTTATTTTTAGACTGGTAGTCCCCTGACCAGGTTTTCATCCATATGGCTCGGCGGGCCGTGTTGGATAGGGAATTATTTCTGGCCGCAAACTGTACAGATTCTGAAGAAGCATCTGCCAGAAAACCGGTTGCGATCTTTAACAGGGGAATGCCCTCAAGGATATCACCCCTAGGGGTCTTTTCCTTTAATTGTTGTTCTAAATGGTCTATCCATAGGTGCATGGATCTAGTGACTGAAGTGGCAGCTATGTTTGCTTTAATCACCGCCGCTGAGGCCTCCCAAGCTCTTTTTAAGAGCACGTTGGCCTTTTTGTCCATGGGCTCTTTGAGACTGGAAGAATCTTCAAAGGGAATTGAAGTCTTTCTCGACACCTTGGCTACCGGTGAATCAATCTTAGGCACTTTGTCCCAAGTGTTGATGTCCTCCTGATTAAATGGAAGTCGCAGCTTAAAGTCTCGCGGCACAATCAGTCTTTTCTCGGCATCTTCCCATTCTTCCAGGATCATTGCCCGGATATGGTCATTAACTGGGAAGACCTGACGAATTCTAGCTCTTAATCCCCCGAACATTGCGTCCTGGATGGATTGCTCCTTCGGGGTTTCCTCCATCTGCATCGTACTTCTTACTGCCCTGAGAAGCTCGTTCATGTTTTCTGATGTGAACAGGTACTGCTTCCCTGTCTCCAGGGGTTCAGAGGTGATCTCGCCCTCTTCCTCCGAGTCTGTGTCCCGTATCTCTTCCTCTGACGACTGGTCGGACTCCCATCTTGGTTTCTTGGCCTGGGACCGGCCGGAGGACTGAGTGGGTTGTAACCCAGAGACAGAGGCCTGGACTTCGTCTCTGACTATTGTGCGCATCTCTGTGAGGAACGCGGCCTGCTCGCCTCTGACGATCCGCAGGGTGCAGTCCTCACATAGGGGTTTCTTCCATGTGCTCGGTAGTTTGCTGGCACAGATGGGGCATTTGGGTTTGCTCGATGTCCTAGACGTTGCTGCCGTCGAGGTCGGCGTTGTTTTATCCTAACATAAAGAACAGGAGTCCATTTTTACTAAAGGCTCCTGTCTCTGGTATCACTGCCCCCGTGCCCCTTACTCACAGACGCTGGCTCTGGCTGGTCACCGGTACTGGCGTCCATGCTGGCGGAGCTGACAGAGATCACAGGTCTGTAGCGTCACCTATCGATCTGCCGCTGGCCCCCGCTTTCCCCCGCTCTTATCCTACCTTGTCTTGCGCCGGAACATTCCTTCCCCGCTCCCTGCTGACGCGCCCTGCTGTGACCGGAAGTCGTCATCCCTGGGCTTCCGGAAGCGACGTGGCCGCCGCCATGGGCATTCTCGCGGGAGCCGTGTTGTGGGGAAGCGGTATCGAATCCCGGAGCGACGCTCCATGGGACTGCCGGCGGAGAACCCCCCTTAGGGGAGTGCCACGCAGAACCGTCCGACCGGAGGAGTTGGAAGTTAGGACCCCGAACCTCCTGGCCCCGGTAAGTTGCTGTATGCTGCGGCGCTCTCGTGCCTGTCCTTACAGGGACAGGAAAAACACGGGAGGGTCGTGTGGGAGGGGACCTTTTAACCTCTCATGCATTTCCTGTCCTTGTAAGGATGAAAGGACAACCCCCCATGGTGCTGTCAGGATAGGACATCCTGGAAATAAGAATCCAAACTTTACTATCTATTATCTCCAAAATGGAGATGAGAAATAAAAAAAATAAAATAATTATGCGTTATTCAGCTGCGCAGCCACTATTCCATGATTTAACATTCTAAAACTGGTGAAAGTTCCTTTTTAGCCAAAAATCATCAAATATCTGTTGGTAACTGTTCCACTATTGACTCATTCGACCCTCCTTTAAAAAAAAAAACATTTTCACCTTTGGTTATTGTACAGGCCCTCTCTTTGGTCTCCTCATACCTCAAAACTGAACATTTTGTGTTCCACACTTGGACTCTTCTGCTCTTCTATATCTACAGCTTTGTCAAAAGACAGCTTGTGAAAGTTACCAAATATCTATTAGATGCTAATTCTACACAACATAACGCTGCACTTCTCCTTCTAAACCTATACCCCACCATTGACACAGGCTAGCCTCTTCATTGCATATTTTTCCATCTACTGGTATGGAGAAGGTTACTATGAAAGCGTTTATCCATTTATAAGAATCATACCTGGGCATGGTGTAGAAATATCTTGTTCGGGACTATCAATATCCAAATCTGAAGCAGCTTGAGCTTTAGGAATAAAACATATGGCAGAGATGTTAGCATATATTCTATTTTAACAATTGTCTTCTTGAATAAGTGAACTAAAAATATCATTCATAAAAGATTACACAGTATACTGTCCTCATACACGTTAGCAGGGTGTGCAATGAGACATATAGCTAAACCCCCTGTCTTGTTTAAGAAAAAGAGGCTGTAAAATTGTAACCTTCTTTTATTGATTGCAGATGTGACAGGAAAGGGTGAAACAACTATGCTTAGAGCAGGCTGTTTAAGAAGCATAAAGAACACGAATGGTGTAGTTTCTCCTAAGACATATAGAGGAATAATGGCTGCTGCTCCCCTCACAGTGTCATAAACAAGACTATGATGTAACAGGAACATTCCCACAATACATTGCAAATTAAACTAGAATCTATGCATTAAACGGCCAGCAGGTGGTGCTGTTACCTTACAGTATGAAATATATGAAGGATTAATACACACAAAAATGACTTTCTAGACAGCAATTATATGGCTGGACAGAACACACAGAATATAGTGATTTTTGAACAACAACAATTTAGTGTAATTACTAGAGATGAGCGCTTTTTACCCAATCATATTGCAAAGCACAGCGAGTTTGTTTGATGCCAATCGAATTTGGGGGTAAAATTCTGTGAATCTGGCAAATTCCAATTTCAAAAATTCGCTCATCTCTAGAGATTGCACTGTATTTTCTTTTTAAGGTTGCATCGGATTCATAAAACCTTAAATGGGTTTTCCATTTAAGAAATATGGTTTGAAAATACTAAGGGACTCCGTCACCTTTGTTTTGCAATTTGACAGTAGCATGGTGTAAGGACAGATAACCGGATTTGAGCAATATATCACTTACTGGACTGTTTTCTGTCATTTGGATAAAATTACTGTTCTCTGTTGCACATCTATCAGTTCTTTGGATGCTGATCTCTGTATAACCCTGCCCACATCACTGATTGGCAGATTCTGTATACACTGCGCATAGGCAGAAAGCTGATAATTAGTGGTGGGGGTGGGGTTATACAGAGCAGGAGGACTACATTACATGAGAAAACTAGTCCACTAGTGAGAATCTCCTGCTGACAAAACACTGATTTTATTGAAACAACACGTAGACCTGTAAGTGTGGATTGGAACCTACTGGAAGTGGATCTCTGGAATCATGCTTTTTGCCTGTTGCTCTCAGAGTACAAGGCAAAAGCCTGCTGACAAATTCCCTTTAGTATACATATGTTTGTTTTCATGTTGTTACACTCTTTCCCACTATTGCAGTTGAACCCTTGCAACAGCCACTATTCATTTTATTATTTGTGCTTACCATATATACTCATATATAAGTCGAGTTTTTCAGCCCCCATTTTTGGCTGAAAAAGACCCCCTAGGCTTATACATGAGTCACGATCCCTGCGATTAAAAAAAAATTACATACTCACCTCTTGTCGCTGGGGGTCAGGTGGCGATGTCCTGAGCAGACGGGGACACCGACGCGCTATGTGGGTCAGGTGCCGGTGTCGCCGCTTGCTCAGGCCCCAGGCACTGGCGATATTCACCTGTCCGCGTTCCACCGCTGCACACCGCACTGTCTTCCAGGTCCTCCTGGCTGTGATGTTCAGGACAGAGGGCACAATGACGTGGTTAGTGCGCGCCCTCTGCCTGAACTGTCAATAACAGAGGACCCAGAAGACAGAGCGGCACGCAGCGGTGGAACACGGACAGGTGAATATAGCCAGTGCCAGGGGGCCTGAGCAAGCGGCGACACGGCACCTGACCCCCATAGCGCGCCGGTGTCCCCGCCTGCTAAGGAAATCGGCACCTGGCCCCCAGTGACAAAAGGGGAGTATGTTATTTTTTCTCTAATTTCAGCAGCAGCATTATTACATGGTTCATATTGTATTATGGAGAACGTTATAGGGCCACAATTAACCTTTATGCAGCATTATATGGGGCATATCGTATTATTGAGCATGTTATGGGGCCACAATTAACCTTTGTGCAGCATTATATGGGGCATATTTTTCTGTGGAGCATCTTATGGGGCCAACATTATCCTTTTTGCATCATTATATGGGGCATATTTTAATATGGAGCATCTTATGGGGCCATCATCAACCATTATGGAGCATATTTTGTATAGAGCATCTTATGGGGCCCATCAAACTGAAAGGAGCATTATATAGGGCTTCTGATTCAATATGGATATTCAAAAACATTTAGGCTATGAGCCCACATTGCAGAAATGCTGCGGAAATTTCCGCAACATTTTCACAACTCCCGCCGCTGGTAAAACACATGTGAATTCGCATGCGTTTTTCCTGCGAAAAACAAGTGTTTTACAAGCGTTTTTCACTTGCAGAATGCTTGTGCATGCCAAGCGATCTCAAGCATTGCTTGGAAATGTGATTGACAGGATGGTCACACTTGTCAAGCATAGTCCTTGACGAGTGTGACCAACTTTTTACTATTGATGCTGCCTATGCATCATCAATAGTAAAAGATAGGATGTTAAAAATAATAAAAAAAATAAAAAATATTGTTATTCTCACCTTCCGACGGCCCCTGATCTGTCTGCGGCGCTCCCGGCATCTTCCAGTCCCTGTTATGCTTTGTGCGAAGGACCTGAGATGATGTCACACTCGTAAGAGCGCGACTTTATCAGCGGTCAATCGCGCAAAGCATTACTGGGAACGGAAGATGCCGGGAGCATGGTGAGAGGTGGGAAGGACTTCTTGGGCCGCCGGAGGGTGAGTATATAACTATTTTTTATTTTTATTCTATTTTTTACAGGATTATGGTACCCAGGGCATGGAGGAGAGCACCTCTCCTCCAGACCCTGGGTACCATCCACACATTGAGCACTCACTTTATGCATGGTGAGCGGAATCGCCACGATTCTGCAAAAAGAATGAGCATGCTGCGGATTTTTCCGCTATGCAATTCCACAGCGGAAAAATCAGCAGCATTAGCACAGCATTGCGAAATCCCATAGGATTGCATGGGATGCGTTTTTTTGCGTTTTCGCTGCGATTCCGCAGCGGAAAAACGCAGCAAAAATGCAAAAAAACGCATCGTGTGCACACACCCTAAACCTACTGATGTCTCAATAAATTTTACTTTTATTGGTATTTTTATTTTTGAAATTTACCAGTAGCCGCTGCATTTCCCACCCTCGGCTTATACTCGAGTCAATAGGTTTTCCCAGTTTTTTTTTTTTTTGCGAAATTAGGGGCTTCAGCTTATACTCGGTCAGCGTACACTTGAGTATATACGGTATTTTTTTTTTTTTGCATTAATATTCTAAAAGGACTAGGATGATTTGCCCTTTAAAGGGAATACCGCTAAACTTTTAGCAAAAGTATGAAAGCCTGTGTGCTCACTTTTTAAAATTTTGAAAACAAATTTAAAGAACAAATCTGCCTTGTTATATAGGTATTTATATAAAAAAAACTGGGATGACTAACTAGTGCATGGTGCTGGGGGCCAAATGCAATATTTGGAAAGTAAGTGTGGCACTATAATGCCAAATAAATCCACATTATGAAAGCAAATAAATATGCACTATTTCAACTCTTTCAGTAATGAACAGACATATTCATAATGTAGGGAAAAAAATCTTTATTGATTTGATACTGATTTGTTATGTGATTACACTTTTCCATATAGTACAATTCAATCCCTACAGGAATCGGTTGTAGTTAATATAAAAATTACAATCAAAGAGAAATAGATCACTTTACTTCAACATGCCCCTAATGCACTTCCAAGCTTATTTGCATGTGGTTTCAAATAACTACAAAACAGGCATCACTTCTATTCTAGGTCTTATTCAGCCATATCCTTAATTTAATTAGTAAAATAGCCCTGAGAGGTAAAGGAATGGTCCAATACCTATACAGGACTTTATAAATACCTATCTTTAAGCCCTAAGCACTTTTGTATTTAGATTTATAATTAAACTCCCAACACTTCTCCCTGCCCTACTAATTCCTATTTGTGTTTTTTTTTTATACTTTACTTCCTATGACGTTTCGTTTGAAAGGAGTCTCAAAAGGGACATGACAGAAGGCTGGGGCTGCACTCACTTCTCCAGCGTCATTCCTGAAACAGGAGGACATCATCAAGGGGCAGCGCTATGGTCAGTTAGTACTTCTTATGTCACCGCGACCGTGATGATGTGTTGTTTCAGGGGCAGATGAAGAAGTGACTACATCTTCTGTACTTTTCTGTTTATTTTTACGTAAAACGCGTTACTAGTGGCTGGCATAACAGTTTATGTTCTTTTTTATAAAGTTTTTTTTTTATAAATGTTATGAATTTATTTTTCATATTTTTACATACTGCTAACATGGAACTTGACTGTTTTCCATGTCTGTGGCTGGTCTCATACACTGCAATATACCTATATATCAGTTTTACACTAAAACTTAACCTGTTACACTCTGGTAAAGGCATGACTGAACATGCTACCATAGCTGGCAGACCCCAAGGCCAATTCCTGGCCTAATAGTTGCCTTGGTAACCATCAAGACCCCATGATTGCAGGGTAGCTATGATGGTTAACCATTTAGATGCCACTGTCGCTATTGACAGCGGCGCCATGATTGGCAATGAGAGCAATAGTAACTGAGGGAAGAGGGTGTATAGCACTCTACTGCACTACCTGACAGTTGGCTTTGATCATCACTGTCAATCACTGAGAAGATCAGAGCTGGGAAAGCCGACTAAACCAAACTGCTTGATTGTGATTGGTCGGTCTGTGCAGACAGACCAATTACTGTGATTGCTGAGTGGGGTCAAAACTGATTGGTCCTGGGCTGGCTAGATGCATGTCCCCTGTGTAAGTGACAGCCAGTTTGTATTAAACTGCCACTGTAAAATTTTGCGGGGGGACAATTTAAATGTGCGGTAATATAATTTAATGTATACAGTATATACAGTGAATCAGATTTTTACATTACTGTGATAAGACATGGCAGTTGGTGCTTTTAAAATTCTATGGAGAACGAGAAGGAGCTAGAGGCAGACACAGACATTCTGCTGCAAGTTCTCCTGAAATGGCAGTTATGGGTCTCCATAGAACTTTATGAGCACCAACTGCCATCTCCTATCTCAGTAATGGAAAATCTATGTTCACTGAAGAAGTAATTTATTTTTAAGTAAAAAATTACTATTATTGATTTCATAAAGAAAATAAAACAGCCATTACTTTTTAGGCCTTTTTCCAGTGGCACTCAAACCGGGTTTTCTGAAATCTAACATTTACTATAACTCAAAAAAAAATGTTACAAGTTATTAATTAAAAAGGTAAAAATATATTAAAAATCATCTGTGTGAAATTCACTCTGATTATTTAGTTTAATGTAACAATTACATACCATGACTTCTGACTGTGAAGTTAGCTAGAAATAACACTATGAGGAGTGTGGAACTGCTGATGAATCCCAACAACTTCATCTTCGAGAGACCTAAAAAAAAACAGGTTTATTATTAGTTTAAAAAATGTTGTATACCTATTTTTTAAAACACATTTTTTATGCCGAACCTAATGGTAATTGTCCTTTCCAGTTGACAATTATTGTTGAATATTTATAAACAGTTTAACACTTTGGCCTAATTCAGACATCCGTGTTTTACAGATATGCATAAAAATAATACATTTGTCATCAGTGTTTTTGATCCAAGTGCCATCAGTGTTTGGTCGGTGTATCATCAGTGTTTCTCATGGAAGAATAAATAAGTTCATTCATTACAAAGCTTCTTCTTTTGTTAAACATGGACATCAAATTGATGCCGACAACTGATGCCACATGCTGGAAATGTTTTTCATGGACCCATAGACTTGTATTGGCCCTCGTGCTGTCTCCGTGTGTTTTGCACTGGCACACGGTCCGTGAAAAAACATGGCCTTGTGTACAGCCCCATAGATTATAATGTGTACATGCTGCTTCCATGAAAAACTTGTAACATGGATGTTTAAATGCGGCCTTAAACTACATGCACACATTGCACATTTCCTGCAGATTTTCCATTAGAATTTGTAAGCAGAAACTCTGCAGTGGAATACAGTAGAGAATAAGTAGAAGAGATTTTTTTTTAATATCACCTGCACATTGGATATTTTTTCAGCTCAAAAACCTACAAGTCACATAGCTTTCAAAATCCACAGCATGTCAGTTCTTTGTAGGATTGTTATGAGTGGGAGAAAGAAAATAATAATCTTATAGTTATAATACCTGTTAATGGGGGACAAAAATAAAATATGTGATGTTACAGAGCAGAGCAGAAGAGAAGAAGTTGCTCTGTTGAGGTGACATCAAAGGAAGCTGGTGAATCATCAGCAGAATGGTCCATGGCTACTTTGAGTCAGTGGAGACAGGGGCAGAACAGGCAGGTAGTTAGCAACTTGCCCCATAAGTAAAAAATACAAAAGTCTCAGATAACCCCTTTAATGATGCCAGATTCTTCCCTCAATATCCTGTGGAAGTTCTATAGTTCTACTAATATATCACAAACTAGGGATGATCAATTTGGACATAGTGGTATTGTTGGTTGGTGGCACTGTATTCTTGAGCAACCCAAGGGCATGTCTAGGGGGTCAAGCAGGGCATGTGCTCTGGGTGCAGAGAGCAAGGGGATGTGAGAAGGAGGAGAGGGAGAGATCAGCTATGAAATTTAATCCCACCCCTGCAGAACCTCTGCACCTCAGGTACATAGTGAAAATGCTGATTGCTAGTGACCACATGGCTCGGTGTCTGAGACGCTACTTCAGCATTTAACAGTTTACTCACCAATAACTATTTAATAGTTCCCAGCACAGGTAGGTGCGTCAGTAGCCAGGACAAGATCTTATGTGGCACCCCAGGAGTATGATTGCCACAGTGACCTTACCTCCCTCCAAGGGGGAGTGATGTCATGCCTGGAAGCAAGGAAGGGATCTCTTTAGCAGGTAGTTCCAGCATACAACACAGTCCCTGCTCCAGGCCAGCAGGGGGAGCTCTAAACCTGACTTCAGGAGAGCTGCTCTCTCTGAACAGGAGGAGGAAGTTAGGGAGTGTGTGCCTGAACAGGGAGATGAGAGAACATGTGGAAGAGAAGCAGGGGGCAGGAGCCAAAGAGGAGCTCATCCCCAGCGCTTGAGCGCTAGAGACCGGATGCCGGAGTCCGAGGCTGTGTGGGTACTAAAGGTCCCAAGCAGAATCCGGAGGACAAGGGGCTCCAGACTCTCTGTTCCCAAATGAGACTCGACAACACAGCAGTACATGTGACCCGGAGACGCCAAAAAGGAGCGATTCCTGAAGTAGGCTACAGCTGCCTGTCATGCGAGTGGAGTTTTACCTACAGTCATATGTTAAAGTTTGGGCACCCCTATTAATGTTAACCCTTTTTCTTTATAACAATTTTGGTTTTTGTAACAGCTATTTCAGTTTCATATATCTAATAATTGATGGACTCAGTTATATTTCTGGATTCAAATGAGGTTTATTGTACTAACAGAAAATGTGCAATCTGCATTTAAACAAAATTTGACCGGTGCAAAAGTATGGGCACCTCAACATAAAAGTGACATTAATATTTCGTAGATCCTCCTTTTGCAAAAATAAGAGCCTCTAGTCGCTTCCTGTAGCTATTAATGAGTTTCTGGATCCTGGATGAAGGTATTTGTGACCATTCCTGTTTACAAAACAATTCCAGTTCAGTTAAGTTTGATGGTCGCCGAGCATGGACAGCCCACTTCAAATCATCCCACAGATGTTCAATGATATTCAGGTCTGGGGACTGGGATGGCCATTCCAGAACATTGTAATTGTTCCTCTGCATGAATGCCTGAGTAGATTTGGAGCGGTGTTTTGAATCATTGCCTTGCTGAAATATCCATCCCCTGCGTAACTTCAACTTCGTCACTGATTCTTGCACATTATTGTCAAGAATCTGCTGATACTGAGTTGAATCCATGCGACCCTCAACTTTAACAAGATTCCCGGTGCCGGCATTGGCCACACAGCCCCAAAGCATGATGGAACCTCCACCAAATTTTACTGTGGGTAGCAAGTGTTTTTCTTGGAATACTGTGTTTTTTAGCCTCCATGCATAGCACATGGACCTTCTTCCAAAATGTAACTGGCTTGTCCAAATGTGCTTTTGCATACCTCAGGCGACTCTGTTTGTGGCGTGCTTGCAGAAACAGCTTCTTTCGCATCACTCTCCCATACAGCTTCTCCTTGTGCAAAGTGCGCTGTATTGTTGACCAATGCACAGTGACACCATCTGCAGCAAGATGATGCTGCAGGTCTTTGGAGGTGGTCTGTGGATTGTCTTTGACTGTTCTCACCATTCTTCTTCTCTGCCTTTCTGATATTTTTCTTGGCCTGCCACCTCTGGGCTTAACAAGAACTGTACCTGTGTTCTTCCATTTCCTTACTATGTTCCTCACAGTGGAAACTGACAGGTTAAATCTCTGAGACAACTTTTTGTATCCTTCCCCTGAAAAGCTATGTTGAATAATCTTTGTTTTCAGATAATTTGAGAGTTGTTTTGAGGATCCCATGATGCCACTCTTCGTAGGAGAATCAAATAGGAGAACTACTTGCAAGTGGCCACCTTAAATACCTTTTCTCATGATTTGATACACCTGGCTATGAAGTTCTAAGCTCAATGAGGTTACAAAACCAATTTAGTGCTTCAGGAAGTCAGTAAAAAGTAGTTAGAGGTGTTCAAATCAAGAAAATGATAAGGGTGCCGATACTTTTGCACCGGTCAAATTTTGTTTAAATGCAGATTGCACATTTTCTGTTAGTACAATAAACCTCATTTGAATCCAGAAATATAACCGAGTGCATCAGTTATTAGATATATGAAATTGAAATAGCTGTTGCAAAAGCCAAAATTGTTATAAAGAAAAAAGGTTAACATTAATAGGGGTGCCCAAACTTTAACATATGACTGTAAGTAACAGACAGAGAGAGAAACTTGAGGAGAGTTCATAACAGCAAGTACCTCAGATAATAGCGTTAAAGAGGAGACCTCACAACCCACCTGTATAAGGAGAATCCCAAATTGCTTTCAGGCTGACCGACTCCTGTACCATCTGTAACCTGAGCCCTGGACCGTACAGCACAGTAACAGGTAAAAGGAAACTTCACTCTGTTCAGTCTTCTGCATCCTTCCTGTGTCCCCTGCTCAAAACTGCTACATCACTTGCCTAACACTACATCATCACCATCTCTCAACATCTTTCATCTGCTCTGGGACACAGCTCTACCTGTGGAGAGCTATTCCAACTCTGCTGCATCCCTCCATCAGTCCCAGTGTATGGACTTGGACTGCATATCCGTTTCTCTGAAATCCTTGCCTTATGTCTGTCGCTCAGTTTCTGCTTTGCCCTTAGTTTAGTTCATTTTTGCCCTCATCCAAGATGGAGTCACTAGCCTCACGGGGGCCATCTTACTTCCTGTGTTGATCTTTCTTGTTCTTGTCTGCTCTGTATATAAGGATGCTTTGTATGATTACTCATTGCTTGAGTATACTTGTTCTTGGACTTGTTATCAAGCTGGAAGGACTGCTACCTAGCTCGTCTCTTCGTTACCTTGGGATACCCCGCTTGCCTGTGAATCTTGGTCTCGTTGTAAAGACTTGTTTCTTCGGATCAGCCTCTGCACCCACCTCCACTTGAAAGACTGTTTCCTGCTAGCAGGCCTGGCCTGCTCTCCAGGTCTCCGTATCTGGCAACTTGGACTTCATACGTCTCCACGGTCTGTACGGCTGTTCACTGCATTATTATCTTCGTCTGCTTTTACCCTGCTGTGTCTTATCTGTAAACCTGCTTGACTCTGATAAACACTACGGAACTAAAAACCTATAAGCTTAGGCCTCTTTTCTGATCCACGTCACCGACCTCCATTGCACTTAGTATATAAAGTTATAACAGAATACTCAAGCCATTAAAGATGGAGATCTCTGGGTCAGATTCTATGGAGGTACGAATGAAGAAACTCTGCTCATTTGTTTCTGGACTTCATGGGGAGCTGCAGGCTATTAAAACAAAGCTGGGGACCTTAGAATCACAAACCAATCATAATGCGAATGTGGCCGATACGTCTATTCAGGCCTTAGCGTCTCTACTTTCAAATGTAGATACTACAGCGGCAGCTGTGGTTGCTGCCCTGGACAAATTCCAGCTCCGGGTCCGGGTTTTCCTAAACTCTCACCATTCATGTTCGGTGGTGAAAGAGAGAAATTTCGGGGATTTTTGAATCAATGTCAGCTGTATTTCTCTGCATGTGCGGCCCAGTTCTTAACTGATCGAGATAAAGTATTGACTATGATTATGTTGCTAACAAACAAAGCGTTAGCCTGGGCTAATCCATTGATCGAAACTAATGATGTATGCCTGAATTCTTTGAATGACTTTATTGCAGCAATGTCTCAAATGTTTGATGACCCCAACCGAAGTTTAACAGCAGAAGCTGCACTACTGACACTTCGTCAAGGGAAGCGTCCGGTGGTGGAATATGCAATGGAATTCCGGAGGTGGGTGCTGGATACTACATGGTGCGATTCTTCAAAGTATGCAGTGTTCAGGAGGGGCTTGTCTGCTTCAATTAAGGACGAACTGGCTCGAGGAGAATCACCTACTAATTTAGCTGACTTTATACATCATTGTATTCGGATTGACATTCGTCTCACTGAACGTCGACAGGAAAAATGGGCTGAGGCTAATCGTAATAACCTCATGTCTTTCCCTTCCCCCACCAGGGAGGCGTCAAGTAAGACTTTATCTCAGACGGAGTCAGAACCTATGCAGGTCGATGCAGTACGGAGAAAACTCATTGATACACGTAAGGAATATCGTTTCAAGGAGAACTTACGTTTCTATTGCGGAAAGTCGGGTCATTATATATCGGAGTGCCCTGGAAAAAAATCGCAAGTCCACAGCTGCAGTGACCGTACTTGACTTTTCAGATATATCTTCGGTAGGATCTCATTCACATAGTCAGGAAATAACTGCTGCAAATTTTGAGTTCCCTGATGATTCATCAGAAGCCTCCTCACCTGTGAATATTGCCTTACTTTCTGCGAGTTCTACCACAGCAAGGAGAGATTCGCTCTGTTGCATTTCTATCAAGATCTGGGTACATTTCCGCTGGATCACGTGCTCCGCCATGATAGACTCTGGAGCTTGCAGCAATCTCATGGACACTTCCTTTGCTGAGAAACATGGCATTCTTTCACGAAAGAGGGACTCTCCGGTGTTTATGGAGACCGTGGACGGGTCTCCATTGATATCTGGGCCTGTGAAACTTGAAACAGTCACACTAAAAATCCATATGGGGGTGGATCATTCGGAAAAAATGTCCTTTTTACTGATTTCCTCTCCTAATTTTCCTATTATTTTAGGTCTGCCCTGGTTGCGGCTGCGCAATCCTATGATCACTTGGACAACAAAGGAGTTACAATTTCCAAATGAATCAGCAGCGTCTGGAGAGCTGGCTCCAGTGAAAACAGCAGTCGCGGTCGACTCGACACTACCGATAGAGTATCAGAATTTCAGTGATGTATGTGACAAGAAAAATGCGGATAAATTACCGCCACATCGGCCATATGATTGCCTCGTGGAATTATTGCCTGGTGCCGCGATTCCATTCGGGAGTATTTATCCATTGTCTGGTCCGGAATTAAAAGCTCTTAAAGAGTTTATTGACGAAAATTTAGCTAAGGGGTTTATACGACCATCGTCCTCCCCAGCGGGTGCCCCAATCTTCTTTGTCAAAAAGAAAGATGGTTCACTTCGCCCATGCATTGATTACCGGGAGCTCAACAAAATCACAATCAGGAACTCTTACCAACTCCCACTAATTCCCGAGTTACTTGAGAGAGTTCGACACGCCAAAATCTTCACCAAATTGGATCTTCGTGGAGCGTACAATTTAGTACGGATTCGTCCTGGCGACGAGTGGAAAAGGGCATTTCAATCACGTTACGGACATTTTGAGTACCTAGTTATGTCTTTTGGCCTCCCTAATGCACCAGCTACGTTCCAGCACTTGGCAAATGATGTTTTCAGAGACATACTTGATGTTTTTGTTGTGATTTACTTGGATGACATTTTAATTTTTTCCAGCAATCTCGAGGATCATCAGCGACACGTGAAAATGGTTTTGGATCGTCTACGGCAAAATAACTTATACATTAAACTAGAGAAATGTGAGTTTCACAAAACAGAAATTCAATTTTTGGGATATGTTATTTCTCCCCAGGGTCTCAGCATGGATGCAAGCAAGACGCAAGCCATTCAGGAGTGGCCAACTCCCAAATCAGCGAAGGAGGTACAGCGATTCATCGGATTCGCTAATTTCTACAGACGATTTATTAAAAAATTTTCAGCGATCGTTGCACCCATCACTCATTTAACTCGGAAGAAAACGCCATTTGTCTGGTCACCGCAAGCTCAAACAGCATTTTCCACATTAAAGTCTAAATTTATGACAGCTCCCGTTCTCGTACATCCTGACCCAGACAAGGCCTTCATAGTGGAAGTGGACGCCTCGGACTGTGCTGTAGGGGCCATACTCTCGCAAAGGACAGGTGAGAAAGATCTCTTGCATCCATGTGCCTTTCTCTCTCAAAAGTTATCACCTGCAGAAAGGAATTACGACGTTGGCAACAAAGAACTGTTAGCCATTATAACCGCATTTAAGGAATGGAGACATCTGTTACAAGGAGCATCCCAACAGATTGTTATACTCACGGATCACCGAAATCTCGAATTTATGAGGTCGGCAAGATGTCTAAAACCCAGACAGGCTCGATGGAATCTTTTTCTTAACCAGTTTGATTTTGTCATTTGCTATAGGCCGGGCTCTCGCAATGGAAAGGCTGATGCACTGTCCAGGATTCATTCAGATGAAGCAACTCCTGCTTTGTCTCCAAGGACCATACTATCTGAGAAAAACTTTGTAAGTGTCCTACATAATCAAGATCTTTTAACGGAGATTAAGGAGGCTTTTGCTGCATATTCGCTTTTGGGCCTACCCCCCACCCAGGTAAATCTAACTTTCTAGAATGGACTTTGGTTTCAAGGACAGCGTTTGTATGTTCCAGAAACAGTAAAACTGAGTGTCTTGAAACTAATGCATGACTCTAAGTTTGCCGGCCATAGGGGAGTTAAGAAGACTCAGGAATTTCTGTCTCAGTTTTTTTGGTGGCCAACCTTTCGGAAAGATATGCTTCAGTATGTGTCATCATGTGAGGTATGTGCCAGGTCAAAAGTTCCTCGCTCCTCACCAACAGGACTCTTGCAGTCTCACAGACCAGGTCACTGCCACTGTGACACTTCCCCTTTAATAAGCGGCCCGGTACAGAGTAACCCCACTACCCTGGCGGGCGCTTCAACTTTGCTTCACAAACAGGATATCGAAGCCCGGGATCACCGGGTGCTGTGTGCCCGAGATTTGACTGAACTGAGAAATGACTAAGCAAAATGTGCAAAGGAACAAACTTATTGGATTGTGATTTGGACTGTAAAGATGGCTGCCGTGGCGGTTTTACGAGGTGTGCAGTGAGGCGTGCCATTGTGGGCGGCACCCAAGAAATAGCGCAAAGCAACATGAACCTCCCCTATCTGTATTTCTATGCAACAGCATCACGGCCGACACCCAGAGGGGTCTGTATCCTAGCCTGGTATGGCAGGAAAGGGAAAAGGCACCGCCTCCAGGAGGTGGAGAAAGGCCCTGCGGTGGGAAAGAGAGTGGAAGAAAAGACAGTACACCAGGAGGCCATAATGGAGGGTGGAAGGAGGCCTGCCGAGTGCGGGAAAGAAGTGGAAAGTTCTCCCAGCACTGCGGAGCCAGGCCCCAGCCTCTCAGTGGACACCGACCTGGCACGCCAGGAGCAGGAAATTGAAGAGCTGGGCAGGAGTCTGCGCCAGCGGCAAGATCTCCTCGCCAGAAAGAAGCAGGCTGTGCTGGAGGAGACTGCCAGATCCCCGGTACCCACGTCACCGGTACCTACAGCACCAGCACCCACACCACCGGAACCTGTGGCAGATGACAGCAGCACTGGGAGAACAGGTACGGGCGCCACCCCTGGGACATGGGAGGCCCTGCTAGTCCCCATCGGGTTAACACCAACCCCCGAATCTGGCCAGGTGGTCATGGACGTCACCTCGGACCGAAAAAATTGCACCCAGGGGAGAAATCTTAGAGCCAGTCCCGATACAACAGCCACTTCCCGCTGTGCAGCGCAAGCCGGAGGTCCTCATCTGGGAGGATAAGGAGACTAATCTCATGGGGTTCCCCATAACAACGGAGGAATTATGCCGCAGGCAGGTCGTTAAGCTAGAGCAGGAAGAGAGGGAGCGGCAGACCCAGCGAATGACCTGGCGGAGCAGGACCTCCTCATCAAAACCCTGGCACGTGGAGAGCATATTGGCAGCGGGAACTCAATGGGTTGGGGCTAGAGTTGAGCGAAAAGGGTCGGTCAAATTCAAAAGTCGCCGACTTTCGCCGAGCGAAACCCGACCATAGTGTGAGGTCGGCCATGTGGTCGCCGACCTGAGCGCCAAAGTCACGTTTCCCATAATGCTTTCAGGCGCCTTTTCTCTGCCAATGAGCAAGGACGCACACTGTAGGCGACGTGATGACATGGGCAGTGGCCACCACCATCTTAGAGAAGGGCATTGCAGTGATTGACTTGCTTTGTGTGGCATCACAGTGGCTATAAAAGCCCTGACCGCCGACCGCCATTTTACTTCTGCCGATCTTAGCATAGGCAGAGGTTGCTGATGCTGTTTCTCAATAGGGAGGGTGTTAGGCAGGAAAGAAAACAACATTCTGTGCTTGTGCTGATAGCAATTGTGCTGTACAGTTAGTGTGCAGTGACAGGGGAGGATTTTTTTGTGTGCAGCAGTGCTGGTTATTAGGCTGCCTTATTAGGCTACCTGATAGCTGCATTGCTGTGTGCACACTGCTGTGCAGACTGCTTTTTACACAGCACTCCTACTTTTATTCTTTTTTTCTGAACAGTTACCGAGCATTCATTTTTTCCCACACCGCATATAGGTGTACGCTCCTCACACACTACCGTGTACCGGCTGGCATCATGGACAAATACATGCTATCTGTGTGTGACTCTGGGAAAAAAATAGATGGAGATTTACATTTTTCCATACATACACCGTATAGAGCTGTCCGCTTCTGATACAGTACCATATATCTGCTGTTTGGATTACGGTCAAATCCATACTGAGACAGCGTCTGTGACTAAGGAAATATATACGGAGATTTAAATTTTTCCTTACACAGCTGTACGCTCCTCATACAGTACCATATATCTGCTGGTATTTTTTGTACATTTTCCCAAACATGAGTAAGTATGGTGGAAGAGGCCGCGGACGTGGGTAGGGGGGGCAGCTGGTACTGATGGTGGTGGTGGTGCATCTGTTGGTTATGCCAAAAGCACAATTGCAGCTAAGGCAGGAGATGTTGAGCCTGCATCATCATCTGGCTCAAGAAGGCCTGTAAGGTTCCCTTTTCTGGGAGTAGGTAAACCGCTTTTAAAGCCGGAGGATCAGGAACAGGTTTTAGCTTACATTGCCGAAACAGCCTCCAGCTCTATCGCCTCCTCTTCTGAAGTTTCAAAAACTGCAAGCACTGAGTCATCAGTGCAGGCTTCTGGTGAGGAAAAACACCTTTCCTTGTGTCCTTCACCCCCACCAAAAGTGAAGGATGTGGCAGGCCACACTTCAGATTACTCCATGGAGCTCTTTTCACATACCATGCCTGGGTTATCAAGTCAAATCCTGAATTCCCCAGTCCAAGATTAATCTGACATCACTGCTAGATGATTCTGCTGGTACATTGACCCAGAGCACTACATTGCCCTTGCAGTGTACTGAGCCAGAATCTGACCTTGATGAAACTCAGGTGCCCCTTCCCGCATACTATACCACCTTACACGGTGACAAAGAGGAAGGTGCAGATGAAATTGAAGAGGAGGTGATGGATGACCCAGTTGTTGACCCGGATTGGTATCCATTGGGGGAAGAGGGTGCCGCTGACAATAGCTCAGAAGAGGAGAATCCGCAGCAGGCATCGTCATTGCAGCAGCGGTTATCTGGCAGGCCCGTAGCTGTCCAAAAAAGTGGTAAAAAAACAAAAAGAGTTGCAGGACAGCTTGGCCAGACGGTCAAATTAGCACAGCGTGCAAGGCCTGAAAATTTATACCATAGTAGAAAGATTGCAGTGTGGCACTTTTTTGACCAAAATCCTATTGATGAGGCAAAGGTTATCTCTTAGAAGTGTGGAAGGACCTTTAGCCGGGGGAAAAATCTCCGAAATTTGAATACCAGTTGCATGCTTAGACATTTAACCACCATGCACTTGCATGCATGGATGGACTACAAAACCTCAGGTAGCACATGTGCACCTGCTCTGACTGAAGGTAGCCAGCAAAGCTCCATCGCTTTCCCCACTGTAAGCCCACCGGTAAGCACACCACCAGCAAGAAATGTTGAGGTGTCGTTGCAAGGCCAAAGCAGTCAGGGAATCACAATGTTTTTGCAACAAAAGACTGAATAAAGGCCATCACCACCACCACCATCACCCTCACCAACCCCCTCTCAGTCCGTCAGGTCCACCGCTAGTTCCCCCATATGCAGCTCTCAAGTCCAGCTCACCCTACCAGACACTCTGAGTAGGACAAGAAAGTACTCATCCTCTCATCCGTGTATGCTGGCTTTGAATGCCTACATTGCCAAACTGATCTCATTAGAGATGATGCCCTTCCATTTGGTTGAAAGCGAAGCGTTCCGAGAGCTCATGGCCTACGCTGTCCCACGCTATGACCTACCCAGTCGGCACTTCTTTTCTAGAAAAGCCATCCCTGCCCTCCACCTGCATGTGAAAGACCGCATTGTCCATGCACTCAAACAATCAGTGAGTGGAAAGGTGCACCTCACAACAGATGCATGGGCCAGTAGGCATGGCCAGGGCCGTTACGTGTCCATCACTGCGCACTGGGTTAATGTGGTGGATGCAGGGTCCACAGGGGACAGCGACGGTGGGACAGTGCTGCCTAGCCCATGGTATAGGAAACAGTTGGCTGTAGGCATCCAACCCTCTTCCTCCAGAAGCGAAAGCTCGTCGACAGAGCGCAGTCGCACGAGCACTCCATCCGCAGCTGCCAGTGTTGCACACGAGGTGTCCCACTCTCGAACAGCTAGTGGTAAGCGTCAGCAGGCTGTTTTAAAGATGATGTGTTTGGGCGACAACAGACACACCGTGGAGGTACTGGCCGAGTACTTGCAGTGAGAAACTGAGTCATGGCTGGCCAGTCTACATCATGAGCCAGGCAAGGTAGTCAGTGATGACGGCAGTAATTTTGTGGTGGCCATAGCCCGTGCAAAACTCAGTCACATACCTTGCCTGGCTCACACCTTGAACCTGGTGGTGCAGTGCTTCCTAAATAATTATCTGGAGTTAACAGCCCTGCTCCATAAGGTGCGAAGACTGTGCTCGCACGTCCGTCGCTCGCCCCTAGACTCCAGCTGTATGCAGAGGCTGCAGAAATCGCATCCCCCTCCCCAAGCAATGCCTTATCATAGACGTTGCAACAAGGTGGAACTCCACCTTGCACATGGTTGACAGGCTGTGCAAACAGAGGCAGGCTGTAATGCATCTGTGGGAGGATACACGGGCAGGCAGTTTGAGGGCAGACATGGAGTTGTCAGGTGTGCAGTGGTCAAAGCTGAAAGACCTCTGTAAAGTCCTTCAGTGTTTTGAGGAATGTACCCGGCTGGTAAGCGCAGATGATGCCATCATAAGCATGAGCATCCCACTTATGCGTCTGCTCATGCAAACTTTGACGCACATTATGAATCAGGCATCTGCAGCGGAGGAGGAAGAGGAGGAGGATTATTTTTGGGAGGAGGATGCTTCTCGGGGGGCAAGAGAAAATGTTGACTTGCCAAGGTCAGGTACAGGGTTTGTGCATGACTGGAGGGATGTGGATTTGGCAGAAAGTGCTCCTCCACCCACCACTGTCAGTCCATCATTGACACCTGGAACATTGGCCCACATGTGTGACTATGCCTTGCGGATCCTAAAAAGGGACCCCCGCATTGCCAAAATGATGAGGGATGACGACTACTGGTTGGCCAGCATCCTCGATCCATGCTATAAAGGCAAATTACAGTACATCATGCCACAGGAGAACCTAGAGCTAATATTGGCAAACAAACAAGCAACTCAGGTAAACTGTTTGTTAGAGGTATTTCCAGCACACAGCAGCGGAGCAGGTTCTGCCATGAGCCGTACTGGGCCAAACAGAAGAGGTGTTCGTGGTGCATACAGCCAAACTGGCATTGGAGACAGGGGTTTCATGACCGTGTTGTGGACTGATTTCTCGAGGACCGCTCACACGACTGTTAATACTGAATCGATTGCAACAGACAGGAGACAGCAGTTGACAACTATGGTTCAAAATTACCTCTCCTCCCCTATCTATGTTCTCCCTCACAGTTCATTCCCCTTTGACTACTGAGCCTCTAAACTGGACACCTGGCCTGAATTGGCACAATATACCTTACAGGAGCTCGCTTGCTCTGCTGGTAGTGTGCTATCAGAAAGAGTCTTCAGTGCTGCTGTATCAATCCTGACAGAAAGAAGGACCCGACTGTCGACCCAAAATGTTGGTGATCTCACCTTCATTAAAATGAACCATGCCTGGGTTTCAAAGGATTTTGTCCCACCTTCCCCTGATGACACATAGGTTGCCAGCAAAATGGCTTGCTTTGTCCTCCTCTTCCTCGGACTTCTGCAAATCCTCCATTTACAGCTGCTGAACGTCCAGCCTACACCTCAACATATGCCAGTTTTTCCACCTCTCTAACTGGGCTGTACCCCACCCAAGGGCCTGCGTCAGCACCTGGCGCACCTGGGCAAGTGCCTGGGCCCTGAGCAGGTGGTGGGCCCACTCGTGGGCGACGGCACTGGCACAGGGCCCCTCACAGTACGCCGGTGTCTGTGACGGTGGGGGGGCCACTCGCCGTCACAGACACCGTCGTACTATGAGGGGCCCTGTGCCACAGCCGTTGCCCATGAGTGGGCCTCCATGCTTGCTCTGGGCACCAGCACTTGCAATACTTACCTGTCCCTGCTCCACCGCTGTGACCTCTTCCGCGTTTCCTGACAGTGACATTCAGGTCAGAGAGCACGCTGATGTCACGTCTGTACGCCCTCTGCCTGAACAGTCCAAGTGCAGAGAGCTTGAATATGGTGATGCTGAGGAGTCTAGAGTGGAGCAGTGCCCAGTGAGGAGATGTATTTCGTTTTTTATCATGTTTGGAGCAATATATGGGGATCATTATACACTGAAGAATTTTGTATGGGGCCCATGATACACTTGAGCATCATATGGGGCCCATAATATATGGAGCATTATATGTGCCCATCATACACTGGAGCATTATAAATGGGGCCCATCATTCACTGGAGCATTATAAATGGGACCCATCATACACTGGAGCATCATATACGGGGCCCATTATACACTGAAGCATCATATGGGGCCCATTATATATGGAGCATTATACACTGTTTGCACAATTATTATTAGGCAAGTTGTTTTTGAGAGGATTCTTATTATTGAACAACAAATATGTTCTCAATCAACCGAAAAGAATAAATATCAAAGCTTAATATTTTTGGAATATTTCTGGAAGTTGGAGTGGGTTTTTTTTTATTTGGCTATCTTAGGAGGATATCTCTTTGTGGAGATAACTATTACTCTTGCCTAATAATTCTGCAGTACATTTAATCAAAACCAAATATATACCCATCTCACTAGTTTATTTTCACCATGCAAACCAATATAACACAAAATGTAGAAATAAACACTTCTGACATTCCAAACCAAAAAAAATAAAAAGGGACCAACATCGCCACCTTTCTATATGATGAGACTCAAAAGCCTTCCATTCATACATTCTGTCAGTTGCTTGATCTGTTTACGATCAACATTGCGTGTATCAGCCACCACAGCCTCCCTGACACTGTTCCGAGAGGTGTAATGTTTTCACTCCCTGTAGATCTCACATTTTATGAGGGACCACAGGTTCTCTATGGGGTTCAGATCAGGTGAACAAGGGGGCCATGTCATTATTTTTTCTTCTTTTAGACCTTTACTGGGCAGCCACGCTGTGGAGTATTTGGATGCATGTGATGGAGCATTGTCCTGCATGAAAATCATGTCTTTCTTGAACGATACTGACTTCTTCCTGTACCACTGCTTGAAGAAGGTGTCTTCTAGAAACTGGCAGTAGGTCTGGGAGTTGAGCTTCACTCCATCTTCAACCCGAAAAGGTCCCACAAGTTCATCTTTGATGATACCAGCCCATGCCAGTACCCCACCTCCACCTTGCTGGCGTCTGAGTCAGAGCGGAGCTCTCTGACCTTTACTGATCCAGCCTCGGGCCCATCCATCTGTCCCATCAAGAGTCACTCTCATTTCATCAGTCCATAAAACCTTACAAAAATCTGTCTTAACATATTTCTTGGCCCAGTCTTGACGTTTTTGCATAATAATTCTACACACAGTGTATAGGCCCATCATATACTGGAGCATCATATGGGGCCCATCATATACTATAGCATCATATGGGGCCCATTATATATGGAGCATTATATAGGCCCATCATACAATGGAGCATCATCCATGGGGCCCATCATATACTGGAGCATCATATGGGGCCCATCATATACTACAGCATCATATGGGGCCCATCATATACTAGAGCATCACATGGGGCCCATTATATATGGAGCATTATATAGGCCCATCATACAATGGAGCATCATCCATGGGGCCCATCATATACTGGAGCATCATATGGGGTTCATTATTTATGGGCCATCATATAGGGTATGGAGCATTATATGGAGCACACATGGGGCCTATTCTGTATGGAGCATTATGTGGAGCCCATTCTGTATGGAGCAATATATGGGGCTCATTATTCTGTATGGCGTACTATGTGGTGGCCATAATACTGTATGGAGGAATATACTGTCCGGTTTTTGAGCTATTGTAGAATTTAAAATAGATATCAGTCATGTAATGTAAGAAGTGAAGTATTTGTCATTGCAGTATACCAATATTTCTCTGCCGTATCGGAGCATCATGAATTGTGGTATGTGTTAAAGGGGCCCACTGACACTCTTTCGCCCGAGGCACACAAAAACCTGGAGCCAGCCCTACCCTCCCACCCAAAACTTTAGCCAAATAACCCCCCGTTTTAAATGCATAACTATTTATTATAAAGTAAGTTAAGGTTGACAAGGTTAAGTTATAAGAATTGATGTAGTTGGCATTGAAATGGGCACTGTAGGTGTGTTTACTGTCCTCCACTCCCTGACGACTTTGCTTCCCCATTGACTTGCATTGGGTTTCGTGTTTCAGTCGGACCTCCAACTTTTCCCGATAGTCGGACGATTTCGTTCGACTTGACTTCTGAGAAAGTCGGGTTTCATGAAACCCGACTCGACCCTAAAAAAGGCAAAGTCGCTCAACTCTAGTTGGGGCATGGTTCTCTGTTTCGACCTGGAAATGGGGTACGGCTTCATCCAAGACTCTAAACATGCCCCCAACCTGTTTGTAAACAGGCGGGATGTGGAAGCCCACCTTATCCGGGGACATCCAAAACGTGACCTCTTCCCGGGGGAACGCAGTTCATTCACTCGCCACTATGGAGTGAGAGGCTGGTACGCCTTACACGTACTCTGGATCCCCGCGGAGCTGGTAGTCCCGCAAGAACACCAGGGGGCAACAGTGTCTGCAGTACCACCATCTACCGCCACAGCAGCAGCAACAACTCCAACGTCAGCAGTAATACAGGCTGCAGTTATCCCTGCAGTTCCTTGGGCTGTGATCATGCCAGAAGCAATCCCGGCTGCGGAAACAGCAGCAGACCCAGTAGAAATTCAGTCAACTGAGGTCCCACAAGCAGCGGCTAACCTGGCTGCTACAGAAACCACAGCGTCACCAGTTGTGACCTTTTCAACTACTACTTCCACAACAGCTGCAGGAGGCAGCAAAATCCAAATTTTGCCCTGGAAGCAAAAGAATGTGAGTGCTTCCACCACATCAGGAGGCTGTACTACTCAGCCCCAGTAAATTACAGTGCATAGTAACTGAACTAACTCCAGCAAGATTGTAAATAGTTCATGTTTTAAAGTTAACCCAGAAGGGTTTTGCAAGTTTTGTACTGATTTCATAGGATACTGATTTCATATGAGACTAGGAGATCATGAACGCTGAATGGTCAAAAAAATTTCCCTTGTAAATAGTTCAGCATCTCTTTAGGTGTTCCTTCTTTGCTTTACATATAACCTTTGGAACAAAGATTCAACCACTGAACAATGACTACAGAACAAAAACCCTTTAGGTGTGGCCAAAGATGTGGTCCAAGGGGGAGACCAGTTGTCTTGCAGCCCACCCAAAACCAACGTTGGAGGTTTTGAGCGGGTCCTCCACTAAGGACACTAGAAGATACCCTGGCTGGGATAGTATCCAGCAAATACCTCACTTGATAACTGCTTTGATTGTAAATTAATAAAAGTGTTATTATGCTTGTAAATACCATGCCACATGTAAAGTACAGGTTATTTTATAATGTAAAGTGTACATTAGTATTGTATAGTATTACAGGATAAGATTATTGCATAAGGACTTACTAGGATTACTGTATAGCATTTGTAAATATAAGATAGTGTTATAGTAGCAGGTATTATTTGATGTGTGATAGTAATAATGATATGTAGGGTTCTGAAGCACCTTTTGTAGAAAATGTTATGAAAGTGGCAATGCTTGATAGGAAAATTGCTAATGAGCAGGGAAAGCATTGTTGCAGGGACAGTGTGTCCAGAATCAGGTGGTGAACCTCATACTTAGCAACGGTTGCTACCCACAGAGTTTAGGGAAAAGAATAAGAGCTAGTATTGTATATAGGTAGATGTAAAAACATAAGGTAAGCAGGAATAGTGTGCCCTGACCTGATAGTAAACTTCTCAGTTTGTAACTGTTGCTGCCAGTAGCACTTTAGAATAGTGATAGCAATTGATAGGATTGGATAAGTACATAGGATATAAGATAACATTAGTAAATTATAGATAATGTAAGATAATGTTGTTATGTAACATTAAAGAAAAGTGTCTCCCATAAAGGGAAGTTGCTTTTAATAATGGTTTATTTATTGACAGTACTGTTAAAATATTTTTGTATGCTCCCTGTAACATCATTGTACTCTATTTCAGCCCACGGATGTGCTACATTTAACGGGGGGGTATGTGGCACCCCTGAGGGTTCAGTCGCCACAGAGGTACTGCACCTCAACAGAGGTGTGGTATCCCACTTCCCAGGTAAAGTGGAGGCACCTCACAGGACTCTAACACCTGCATCCACCACTCACTTATAGTAGCAGGGCACCCTGGATGGACCCTAATGGAGGAGGATCTCATCCCTGCTGAGTAATGAAAGGGTGTTAGTAGGTGGGTGGAGCTATGATGAGAGCTGGAGAAGAGAGTGAGTCAGCAGTCTCCCCTTAGGGGAGGAAGTGAGAGGACGTGTGCAGCAGTTCCCTGTCAGCAGGGGCTGCTGGAAGAAGCACTGACAGAACTTTTGCGACTAGTCTATATTTAGTTCGTTTATTGCAGCAAATATTTCATCATTATGATTCTTTCAATCAGTATTTTGCCTATATTACAGAAGGACTGAAGGAAACTCCCTGAAGGGGAAAAGGATTCCCAGAGGCATGGGCTGAGCAAGTGCTACCCTTGGGGCTCATTCCACACTGACGGACGTCAGGTGGGGGAAATCCAGGTCTCAGAAGGGTCTTGGCCCCTAGCCTAGTAGAGTGGACAACAGAACTCAGCTAGCAAGCCGACAGCTGTGGCAACTTTATGTAGCCCCAGAATATAGTCCCCTGAGAGAAAAATGCAGCCACACCACAGAATATAATGTAGCCCCCCATAGATTATACTGTAGCCCCCTCATATAGTATGATGTAGCCCCCCAGAATATAATGTAGTCCCCTGAGAATAATGCATTCCCCCCACAGAATATAATGCAGCCCCTCTCCACCCCCATCATTGTCCTCATCACCACCCCATCACTGTCCATTCCAGCAACTCAATCATTGCCTCCTCCCCCACCACCATCATTGTCCATTTCATCACCTCCATCATCACCTCCATCATTGCCTCCCCCCACCAACTTCATTGCCCATTGCATCACCTCCATCATTGCCTCCCCCACTGCCATCATTGCCCATCACCTCCATTATTACCTCCCCTCACCGCTATCATTGCCCATCACCTCTATCATTGCCTCCCCCCACCATCATTGCCCATCACCTCCATCATTGCCTCCCCCACTGCCATTATTGCCCATCACCTCCATCATTGTCTCTCCCCACCAATATCATTCTCCTTCCCCACCACCTCTCTCTCTCGCACACACACACAAAGCACTGCATCATTCTTTCACACTCACACACAAAGCACCGCACCACATACACACATGCAGGCACACAGCACAGCTCACCTCCCCGCAGCAGCACATCCTGGCAGCCTCTTCCTCATCTTTCTGTCTGAGACAGCGCGCTGGATGATGATGTCATCCAGCTGGGCTGTCTCAGGAAGCGCCGGGCAGGAAGCCGGGATGTGCTGCCCTGTGTGTCTGTTTGCCTGCGTGTGTGTATGTGGTGCGGTGCTTTGTATGTGTGTAGTACGGTGGTGGGGCTTTACATGCGGGCAGTATTAGCTGCAGCCTGCAGCTAACGCTGCCTGCTATTAAAGAGAAATGGTATTCACGCCTCTCCACGCTCATAGGGGCTTGGGGAAGCATGAATATTCATTTTGCTTTAGCAGCAGGGACAGGATCCTTTCTCCAGCTGCTGCTACACTGGCACAGGGCGGGCCCCCTTGACTCAGGGGCCCCATAGCCACTGGCTGGGGGCCCCTGGAGTAGTGGGGGTCCTATGCAGCTACTGGCCAGTATTCCAGCAGATGTCAGTACCTGGGCCCACCAGAGAATCCTCCAGTTCTCCGGTGGGCCAGTCCGAGCCTGCGTGTCTATAAGTGCAGTTAATGTAGTAACATAAACACTGGTAACCATGTTCTCCCTGTATCAGCCCCGCTTCAGTACTACGTCACTGCAGAAAAATTAAAGAAGCTCTCCCAATCATTTTTGGGACATGTGCTGCCGAGAACAATGGCAACCTATGCATACATACTGAATAACCTTTCACTGATCGTTCAGTATATATCTGAAGCACAGCCTGCCAATGTAAATAGGAAATTAAACTACCGCTGACCGATGCATATTGTAATATAGTGAGGGCCATAAAGAGTCTCATCTTATACCTGCAGCACACACAATCATCAATAAAGTTCTATCTTGCACTATCCAAACCTGACCTCTAGCATAAAGCTGATCAGTCCTTAGTAACACCCACTACATGCTACATAAGTATTATCACTAGGTAAGAAAGTCCATTGCATTCCCATTACATTCTGCACAGATGAATAGTACATTACATACCAACATATCTAGGGGGGAGCTAGGCATGTACCTGGGCACACTGATGACTGTAGGGCAGAGGGACACCAATTACTGTTTTTCTTTTTTTAACCGACTCCTGGAGTCATTATTTGTAAAGGTACTGTCACACTTAGCGATGCACCAGCGATCCCGACCAGCGATATGACGCGGTCAGGATCGCTGGTGCATCGCTAAGTGGTCGCTAGTGAGCTGCCACACAGGCAGATCTCACCAGCGACATAGCAGCGGTCGGCGGTCGCTACTTACCTGTCAGACGAGGCGATCCTGACGTCCTCCCGCCCACGTCCACGTGTTGCTCGTCGGCGCCACAGGAAGCTGACGACGAGAAACGGTCCAGGGCGTTCTCGCGCGATCAGCGATAACCAGCGGGGGAGTCGGTCGGACGTAAGTATCACACACAGCGATATCGCTAGCGATATTGCTGCTGCATCACAAAACCAGTGACGTTATAGCGATATTGATAGCGATATCGCTTAGTGTGACAGTGCCTTAACACTGTAACAAGGATTGTTTCAGGGAATTGAGCTGCATACTGATCTGGGTGTGATCCGATGTTGGGACGCCCTTTTCTGAAAAATCCGCACTTGTAAAAATTTGGCAAATTATGTTTCTGATTCATTAGGACCCAAATCATTAAAAATCTGTCATTTAAAAAAAAAAAAAAAGAAAATTGCTAATTTGGCAAGTAATGGGTTAATTATTGCTACAATAGATCATCTGGTTGCATTTTTTCTTACCTCGCTTATACAACCGAATGAAACTTGTCTGTTCTGTACAGAAGCTGGAGTCCAAAATGGCAGGATGTAACAACTTTTCACCTTTTAGATGACTATCCTTCTCCCACGCCTTAGAGGTGGCATCTGGACATTTTATTGTTAATTCAAACGCATATAAAGTAATGACCTTTTACACATCTACGTCACTCTAACAATAGTTCTAGTTTTAAATCAACACTATTAAAATTGAAATGTAAAGTGTATTAAAAATGTTTTTCACCTTTTCCTTTAGTTTAAAGTGTCCAATGTCTGCATTTTAATGTTACCTGGGGATGTTTGAAATATAGAACAAGGTCCATAGACATGAATTATGATGAGCTTTTACTTAACTATAACCGATTTCCTGCAGGTTTGTTATTAGGCACCCATCAGTTTGTGAATCTCATGTGTTGGGCAAGCGTAAAGATTTAAGCAACTTTACCAAAAATAAAATTTTGCTGCTTAGGTGACTGAACAGATAAACCCACAGCAAGATACAGTACCAGTGTAAGGATATGGACAGGCTTCCCAAGTTTCCCTTTTGATGAAAAAAGTTAGTGTTGTAAAATATTATGTGATGCAATAGTATGATTTGTAATATGCATTAAAAGGGGAACAATACTGACAGTGTGTATAGTTTGACAATAGGGATAGTAAGAGTATATGGTTGGGACTAGCCCAGAGTGTCAGGGCTGAGTTGCAGGGAAAGTGACAAATTCCTGTCATATAGGCCCTTTAATGCATAGCAAATGGACTTAAAGGAACAAGGTGAACAAAGTTGCATTCTGGGGTAACCATAAGTGAAAGGAAACTGAAGAAAAGGGATAGCGAGATTCGAAGCCAAAGTGACAGAGTGACTTTCCAGAGCCAGGTCCTGGGAGAGGATGTCTAGCAGAAAGAGTTTGTGGTTACAGCCAGCAAAGTAACAGTCCTGGTCAGGACTGAGTACAAGAGAGGAATAGATTGTCCCAGGAGGGAGTTACAGAGCATCAGTTGGCTGGGAGCTAAGTCGGTCATAAGGTGAAGGAAGATGTGGAATCACGGGGAGAGTAAAGAACTCTTGTTAAGCAGGACTATCAAGTTAAAGCTAGGTTGTGGTGGAGTAGTGAAAGACAGAGGAAACATAGGACGAGTAAAAAGAGTAGAGAGAGGAAGAAAACTGTGGAAAATGCTTGGAGCTGTAAAGGAAACTGTCATGGCACAGTTGAAAGATATCCTGGGGCTATATGATCCTTCCTTATCCTTAAAGCTAGGAGCTCCCTAGCTATCCCTTCTCCCCAGATTACTTCTGACTCTGGGGCCACATGCCTGAGCTCCTGAATCAAACCTTATCTGTCCCCTCCTCCATTCAGGGAAGTGTGGAGAGTTGTAATGTATAAGAATACACAAGCCAGACTAACTAGGGAAGACAAACAGGGATACATTTGTGCTCATTTGGATGTTTTGGGTTGTCATTATGATTTAAAAACAGAAAACACGGTAGTTTGACAGTAAATGGCTTCACCAAACCACTAACCATGAGTGGAGAAAAAGTTTTGGTGTTATCATCCATATTCTCTGAAAAAAGGCCCAGAAATCAGAAATCAAAAATTCTGCAAGGGTATGTAAACTTTTGAGCACAATTATAAATAAAAATACCAATCATACAAATATGCACTCACAAACAGCACAGTGGAACACCAGGAATAAGGAAGGACAAACCAAATTGGTTAGGATGAGGATATGCACACAGACAAAACACCAAACAGTCTCTTGAACAACACTCTAAAATGCCTCCTAAAACAAGCAACACCTCCAGATCAAGAACTAGGCAGTAAAATACTAACTCTGACAATGCTTGCTGCCAGAGGTGAATATAAATTGCAGAGTGTAGTAGCCAACACTGAATATATGAGCACATCAAAGCAGGAAATTTCCCAGGAGCTCTCACCTGAACAGATTAACCCTTGTACTGTTAACAGAAACCTACACTGTTTAATATGAAGTTGAAGTGCTTCTAATCAGTGCAGGAGTATGAGAAATCATGCAGTGCAATCTTCTGGTGCCTCTCTGTTGTGGTAAACTTGTGATGGAAACGTTCATAAGTCTGTCTACCTGCTACTTCTTACATAAATTCCCTACCAAGTTCCCATTCAGGAAAAAGTTTATTTTTCAATGTTGGTGTGGCGCCCCTGAGGGTTCAGTCGCCACAGTGGTAGTGCACCTCCTCCTGAGGAGTGGTGCCCCACCATCCAGGTAAGGTGGAGACACCTGACTACACTCCAACACCTGCACCCCACACCACAAAGAAGTGTAGCAAAGCACCTTCGGCGGCTCCCTGCTTGGAGTGTAGCATAGCACCCCTTGGTGGCTCCCTGCTTGGAACACGAAACGTGCTGGGAGGTGGGTGGAGTTTAGTTCGCACAAAAGAGCGGGAAGAGTTGAGTCAGTCAGTCAGTCTTTCACTCACTCAGTGAGTGAGGATGTAGAAGGACAGAGAGTGAGAAAGAGAGATCCCTAGGAGAGGGATGGAAGAAGGAAGTGCTGCAGCAGGCCACAGTGATCTGGGTCTGCTGGCACAGGCAGGAGACATAGAAAGGAAGCTTGATTCTCCATTGGGAAGAAGGATTAGCATGGAACGTGAGGAGAATAAGAGAACAAGGACCAGGGTTAGAGGAGAACCCTTTTCAAGTTCTAAGCGCAAGGCAGGGGTCCGGTCCCCGAGGTTGTACGGATACTAATGGTCCTGCAGCAGACACCGGAGGAATAGAAGTAGTGACCACTTTATTCCCACACAAGACTTGGGGGCACAACAGCAACATATTAGTGAGCCGGGACTTAGCAAGGAGTCCCCGAAGCAGGCTACAGCTGTCTGTCGTACAAGTAGAGTTCATAGGAACATCTGACCGGAGGAACTCCAGTGTAACTCAGTACTAGGAGTACTTCATTCAAAGGCGCTATAAGAGGAGACGTTCAGAAAAGGCACATATGTTGGAGGAGTGTTGGAAAGGAGTACTTCATCTTGCCTGGAAGTTGGCTGAGCTCCTGACTCGGAGGACACGGCACGGATGCGGGCACCTGTACCTGCAACAGACTGTGAGTAAAGCTTTGGAACTACATTCCCTGGTGTCCATCAGTTATTCCTGCGCCAACCTGTCCAGCACTGCTACATCCCTTGCGCCTGACACTTCACCATCTAAGTGTCACTTCACCTACTCTGCCCTGGGACTACAGCCCTGCCTGTGGAGGGCTATAACAATACCTGCTCCACCACACCATCTGTCCCAGAGGATCTGTTTGCAGCGTCGGCTTACATCTCTATTGCCGAACACCACAGGTGGCGTCACGAATCACTTATAAACTTTCACCACCATAAGCACACTGAAACTACCCCTTTTGTAATGGAGCCCCAGGGCCACGGAGCGGGTCACTGCTGCCGTGACAACACCCGTTGAGAAGATCAACCGACCCGATACCGAGTACCCCACGGTCCTGGTGAGTGAGGGCGCTCCATTGGTCTCCCTCATCAAACTGCAAAACATCTGGTCCTGGCAAACCATTAACATCAGTTACATGGGTGTAGCGCCTTCAGAGCACAAGTCCACACACCCAGCCATGATCCCTACTTTCACATAACGTGCCAGGGTGCCACAGACGAGTGCCTTGCCCATGGTTACCACCCATGCCACGTTACACCAGCAAAGTGGATTAAAATTTTGTAATCTCATCCATATCTTACTTATTGTCAGTCTGGAAATTAAAGTTTAAGAAAAAAAGGGGTCCAGCTTTCAGATCTATTGCAGATAAAATCAAGACTTTACTGTTAATCCATTAAAAAGATATTCACATTGCAAAAATAAAATAAGTAGAGGGGAGACCTCCATGAAACCTACGCATTTCGAAAGCCAAATGTTCTAAATCCTGGTCCAGGGACGTTTTGCCCCATGTGACTTCGGCAACCAATCAGTGACTGTAGTAGTCACATGGTGAAAGAGGCCACTGACACTATAGAATATAATTTCCATGAAGGGCTAAACTTGGTCTGCATAAATCTTTACGTAATTGGGATGTGTCAAAAGTATATCAAAATGAATACCAGAACCCAAGATTTTCCAGCAGAACATTGCCTGAACCTTACTCTGCCAGCTTTCCTTCTTCCCAGAGTGCATTCTGGTACTATCTATTTGCCAGGTTACCAGTGGTTGATGTACAGCAAACACCAAAAAAAAATAAAAAACACTCCCCAAATTTAGCTCCTTCATTAAACCGACACACAAAAAATGTAATGAAGAGCGATCAAAAAATCCTATGTAAAAAAATTAATATAAATGAAAACACCAAATCATCTTACAAAAACACAAGCCCTAATGTGGCTCATTCAGAGAAGAGTAAAAAAAGTTACTGCTCTCAGGATAAGGCGATGCAAAAACATCTCAGAAAAAAAGCATGGTGTAAATGTTAGAAAGTGAAAACACCTGTGCGACCAATATAGTCACTGTATCCATAGATGAATTCATTGAGATGTGCAATTTCTACAATGGGGTCCCCTTGAGAAAGCGGCGTGTGGGCCAGCGAAATGCGCGTCAGGGTGGACATCCATTTTGGGGTCACTACTTTGCCATTTCATTGACCCTGGTAAGCTCTCCCCTTGTTATTTATTTGCTACTTTGCGTGATTTGTTTGTTATTTTCACCGGGTTGGGATGGCTTTCACTGTGGTTCATGATGAATTATAGATCTATACTAATGCCTGATATTTTTACTGCTTAAGTGGTGACGCCTTCCTGTCTGTACATTCCTGGAGTATGTGTTACTGCTATGAACTATGTCTTTTATTGTCTTCTGATATTTAATAAAATTTATATTTTTTTTTACTAAATCATCACCGGGTACTCCTTCCTTTTTCGATTTCCTATGTTCCCTGGAGTTGGTGTAGGTATATATGAGGCGGGTCACCACTGGTGCTCTATTTCCTAGCATTTATTATGCAGCTGGATTTTTCATTACAAAATATGTAATGAAATGCGATCAATAAATCATATGTAAAAAAAAATCATATAAATGAAAACATCAAATCATTTTACAAAAAGACAATCTCTAATATGACTCATTCAGAGAAGAGTAAAAAAAAGTTACTGCTCTCAGAATAAGGCGATGCAAAAACATCTCAGAAACAAAGCATGGTGTAAATGTTTCACATTTGCACCTTTTTGCGCAGTGTTTCGTGTGCACTTGAAGCACATTAAAAAAAACGCTTGCGAGCGCATGTAAAAGCAGCGATTTTTTGACGCATCAGCATGCACATGACGACAAAAAAGTACAGCATTTGTATGCGTTTTCATGCGTTTTTGCATGCGTTTGCTTCAGATGAAACTCATCCGACTAGGGCAAAAAAAGTCGGAGTTTCGTCCGAAACCCGACCCCAATGCAAGTCAATGGGAAATAAAAGTCGGCATTGAGCGGACGAAACTCCGACTTTTTTTGCCCTAGTCGGACGAGTTTCATCTGAAACAAATTTTGTTTCATGAAACCCGATCCGACCAAAGTCGCTCAACTCTACTCCTGAGGAACGGTTCCTGGTCACATTACGGTACATAATATTTACAAACCAATGCCTGCATAATTGTTTTTGGTCTGCCATGTACTATTCCAAAGCCTGCAGAATTATTGGTCTGCCATGTACTAATATTTTTACATTTCAGTGTTTACAAAACTCTAAGACATAAATATTAATTTTTATTCTCTCTCTGTTTGGCAGATTCCTGGCTACTGGAGAGACCCTGTCTTCACTCCACTTCCAGTACCGGCTTGGAATCTCCACCTTGTCGGGAATAGTTGCCGACACCTGCCGGGCTTGTGGGACGTTCTCTGTCCAGAATTTATGCCCCTGCCCACTGCGGAAAAGTGGATGCAAATCGCTGAAAGATTCTGGACAGTCTGCAATTTCCCCAACTGTTTGGGAGCGGTGGATGGGAAACACATCCGGATAATAAAACCCAAAAGAACAGGCTCTGAGTACTATAACTATAAAAAGTACTTTTCTACAGTACTCATGGCAATTGTGGATGCAGACTGTCTGTTTGTTGCGGTGGACATTGGGGCATTTGGCTGGGGGAATGACTCACAGGCTTTTAAGAACTCTGAGATGGGCCATAGGATGTATGGCAACCATTTTAATTTCCTCAAGCCGAAGGTCCGCCACAGCCATTTGTAATGGTTGGGGATGAGGCATTCCAAATGTGCCAAAACCTGCTGAAATCCTACTCCAGTCGGGACTTGGACCACACCCAAAAAATATTTAATTACAGACTGACCAGGGCCAGAAGAACTGTAGAGTGTGCGTTTATTGGTATTCTTGTCTCCAGGTGGCGCATTCTTGGCACAGCCATTAATCTAAAGCTGGAAAAAGTGGATGAAGTGGTGAAGGCGTGTGTGGTTCTTCATAATTTTGTTATGGCTAAAGACAGGCTTGGTGTGGCCTGGCCTGGCGGGGTACCGGAAAATCCCCCGGTACGCCCTCCCCTTGGCTGTGGGAAGGAGCCGGCCAGAGGAGGAGGAGAAGAAAAAAAAAAAAAAAAAAAGGACGCGGGCCCTTTAAAAGAGCAGGGAGGCGCGCACGCAGCGTTCATTACCTGAACTGCTGCGGCGCGCATCCTGATTGATAGTGGCATGTGTGCGCCCGGCGTATGATGTCAGTTTCATGCGACGGGCGCACACATCCACCGCTGACTTCTGCTATGTTGGCGGCCATTTTGCAATGAGCGCCGGCCGCCGACCTGCAGAGGAGGAGGAGGACGCCAGTGCCAACGCTGGAGGCGCAGGCAGGTAAGAGTGAAAGATTTTTTTTTCTTCTCTCTCTCTCGGGAGGGGGGGCCCCTGGAAGGATGCACATAAGGGGGGCCTGCATGGATGCAAATAACGGGGGGGCCCTGGAAGGATGCACATAATGGTGGGGGCCTGGAAGGATGCCCATAACGGGGGGCCTGGAAGGATGCACATAATGGGGGGGCCTGGAGGGATGCACATAACGGGAGGGGCCTGGAAGGATGCACATAAGGGGGGCCTGCATGGATGCACATAACGGGGAGGGCCTGCATGGATGCAAATAACGGGGGGCCCTGGAAGGATGCACATAAGGGGGGGCCCTGGAAGGATGCACATAACGGGGGGGCCTGGAAGGATGCACATACAGGGGATGGAGGGCCCTGGAAGGATGCACATACAGGGCATGGGGGGCCCTGGAAGGATGCACATACAGGGGATGGGGGGCCCTGGAAGGATGCACATACAGGGGATGGAGGGGGGCTGGAAGGATGCACATACAGGGGATGGGAGGCCCTGGAAGGATGCACATACAGGGGATGGGGGGCCCTGGAAGGAAGCACATACAGGGGAGGGGTCAGGAAGGATGCACATACAGGGGATGGGGGGCCCTGGAAGGATGCACATACAGGGGATGGGGGGCCCTGGAAGGATGCACATACAGGGGATGGAGGGCAGCTGGAAGGATGCACATACAGGGGAGGGGGTCTGGAAGGATGCAAATACAGGGGATGGAGGGTGGCTGGAAGGATGCACATACAGGGGATGGAGGGCGGCTGGAAGGATGCACATACAGGGCATGGGGGGCCCTGGAAGGATGCACATACAGGGGATGGAGGGGGGCTGGAAGGATGCACATACAGGAGATGGAGGGGTGCTGGAAGGATGCACATACAGGGGAGGGGGGTCTGGATGCAGGCACATACAGGGGGGCCAGAATGGATGTATGTACGGGGGAGGCCAGGATGGATACACGTACAGGAGGGAGCTAGGATGGATACACATGGGGGACAGGGGTAGGACAAGGGGCTAGGATGGATACACACACGGGGGGAGAGGCAGGACAAGGGGCCTGGATGGATACCCATTCGGGGGCAGGCAGGATGTATACATGTGGGGGCCCAGATGGATACATATGGGGGGCCAGGATAGAAACAGTACAGACCAAAAGTTTGGACACACCTTCTCATACAAAGAGTTTTCTTTATTTTCATGACTATGAAAATTGTACATTCACTCTGAAGGCATCAACACTATGAATTAACACATGTGGAATTATATAATTAGCAAAAAAGTGTGAACCAACTGAAAATACTGTATGTCTTATATTCTAGGTTCTTCAAAGTAGACAAATTTTGCTTTGATTACTGCTTTGCACACTCTTGGCATTCTCTTGATGAGCTTCAAGAGGTAGTCACCGGAAATGGTCTTCTAACAGTCTTGAAGGAGTTCTGTTGTGAGTTCATTCTCTGGTTCACCAGTTGTGAGCTCTCCTTCCAGACTCCCTCTGGTGGTAACAGGAGGTAGAGAGGCTGATTTGATCGGTGGAAATCTGCCACCTGAGAATGAGGATGATGATTGGATCTCAGGAGTCTCAGATTGGATTTAAGACAGCCGATGCCCTATTCAGTTGCTGGTGATTCCTTCTGGCTTGTCAGCTCTTGGTTTTCAGCTCTGTTTCAGTCATCTAAAGCTAAGTTTTTCTGCTAATGTTCACACTTGATTTTGTTGGTCTATTCAGTTTTTTGGTGTGGTCAGCCAGCCCCTGCTGGGGGCTATGCTGAATTTCCACTCTTATTTATCAGTATTTTGCCAATTGGCTTTTTGTCCCTTACTAGTTCAGTCTCTTTTTGCTCTGTCTCACAATATTTCAGAGTGCTGATATAGTGGGAGAAGTCTAGTGACTTCAGGGCTAATTTTGCTATCAGAAGTTTTGGACATGATTTTTGTATGTTTTTTTGCAGGTTGCAGACAGTGTCTTTCCTTTCCTGTCTAGTTAGTTTGGGCCCCATCATTTGCTCTGCCTATTTTCCTGCCTGTGTTTGTGCCTTCATCTTGTTTCACTGTCAGTACATGTGTGGGGACTATCTATTCCTTTGGGGTCTGCTCTGGGGCAGTTAGTTTTCATTTTTCTTGCTTTAGGCTTATTTAGTCCTCCGGCCGTGATGAGGCGTCTAGGAACATCGTAGGCACGCTCCGTGGCTACTGCTAGTTGTGTTGTAAGATCAGGGATCTGCAATCTGCATAGTTACCAACCTCTCTGGTTTTCGTTGACTTAGCTTGTTGTGCTTTTTTCTCCTCGGTGACCCATTCATAACAGAATCACCAGCCATACCGCAGATTCTAGGGTACTCAAAAGCAGGAAACAGTTGTTAAAAAAAAAGGTGTCAGAATTTTTTTTTTTTTTTTTTATATTTTTTCCTCTATATTTCTCTGGGGCCGTAGAAGGACTATTTTTTTCAATTTAATAATGGAGATTAAGCAATTGTCTGATCGTGTGGAGCAGCTGGCTGCTGAAGTGCAGGGAATTTCCACCTACCTCATTCAGTCACATGCTGCTGAACCTAAGATCCCTACTCCTGATGTGTTTTCTGGGGATCGGTCTAAATTTCTGAATTTTAAGAATAATTGTAAATTATTTCTGGCCTTGAAGCCTACCTCATTGGGTAGCTCTGTGCAGCAGGTTAAAATTGTCATCTCCTTGCTGCGCGGCAATCCCCAGGATTGGGCTTTTTCTCTGACACCTGAAAATCCTATTCTGACTAATGTGGATGCATTTTTTCAAGCCTTGATGTTGTTGTATGATGAACCTAATGCCGTTGATCAAGCTGAGAGAACCCTGTTGGCATTAAACCAGGGTCAGGATTCTGCAGAGTTATACTGTAAAAAATTCTGAAAGTGGGCGGTCCTTACTACATGGCATTGGCAGCTCTCTTTCAAAAGGGTTTATCAGAGACCGTAAAAGATGTTATGGTGGGATTTCCTGTTCCCTCTGGTCTGGATGATTCTATGTCATTAGCCATTCAAGTTGATCGGCGTTTACGTGAACGTAAAACTACACGGGAGGTGCTGCCACCTTTTGAACAAACGTCTGAACCTATGCAATGTGATGGGGTTTTGTCTAGGGCGCAACGTCAGGAGTTTAGAAGGCGTAATAAGCTGTGTTTTTTCTGTGGAGACGCCTCTCATATTATTTCTGTCTGCCCAAAACGAGAGAAACCTTTTGCACACACATTTGCTGTGGGCAGTATTCAACCTAAGTTTCTTTTGGCAATTACTCTGATCTGCTCCTTATCCACGTTTTCCACGAAGGCTTTTGTAGATTCAGGAGCAACGTTGAATCTGATGGATTTGGACTTTGCTAAACATTGTGGTTTTTCCATGACGCCGCTGCAGACGCCTATTCCTTTGAGGGGTATTGATGCTACTCCTTTGGCGGAGAATAAACCTCAGTTTTGGACCCAGGTGACAATGCGAGTTGCCCCAGACCACCAAGAAAATTGTAAATTTTTGATGCTGCATAATCTGCATGATACTATTGTTCTGGGTTTTCCTTGGTTGCAAACTCATAATCCAGTTTTGGATTGGAAATCTGGGTCTGTGGTGAGTTGGGGTTGTCAGTGTGTTCTTAGGGACGCTCCGGTTTTCTCCACCTCTCCTCAGTCTCATGATATTCCTGATTATGTAGCCGATTTTTCTGATGTATTTAGTGAGAGCAAGTCTGCGTCTTTGCCTCCTCATAGGAGTTATGACTGTGCAATTGAGTTGATGCATGGGTGTAAATTTCCCAAGGGTCGGCTTTTCAACTTATCAGTACCCGAACATGATGCTATGCGATCCAATATTGAGTCGTTGGAGAAGGGTTATATTAGACCATCCTCGTCACCTTTAGGCGCTGGTTTTTTTTTGTGGCCAAGAAAGATGGTTCATTAAGACCGTGTATTGATTATCGTTTCCTTAACAAGATGACGGTTAAATATCAGTACCCGTTACCTCTGATGTCTGATTTATTCTCCAGAGTTAAGAGTGCCGGCTGGTTTACTAATCTTGACCTCAAGGGGGCGTATAATCTTATTCGCATCAAGCACGGGGATGAATGGAAGACGGTGTTTATTACTCCGGAGGGACATTTTGAGTACCTGGTGATGCCTTTTGGGCTCACTAATGCCCCTTCTGTCTTCCAGTTCTTTATGAATGATATTTTCCGTGACCTTGTGGATAAGTTTTTGATCATCTATCTGGATGATATTTTGATCTTTTCTAGTGATTGGGATTCTCATGTGGAACACGTCTGGACTGTGTTCCGGATTTTGAGGGAGAATTCCCTGTTTGTTAAGGGATCGAAATGCCTCTTTGTTGTACAGAGGATTTCATTTTTGGGATTTATCTTATCTTATCTCCATCGACTATTGAAATGGACCCAGCCAAGGTACAGGCCATTTATGATTGGGTTCAGCCTACTTCTTTGAAGGCCCTCCAGAAGTTTTTGGGTTTTGCTAATTTCTATCGTAAATTTATAGGTAATTTTTCTGGTATTGTCAAACCACTGACTGATCTGACCAAGAAGGGCGCTGATGTGCTGAATTGGTCTCCTGAGGCCATCTCAGCATTTCAGGAGCTTAAGCAGAGATTTACTTCAGCTCCAGTTTTACGGCAACCTGATGTCTCACTTCCATTTCAGGTGGAGGTAGATGCTTCTGAGATTGGTGCAGGAGCTGTTTTGTCCCAAAAAGACCCTGTGACTTCTAAGATGAATCCCTGTGCCTTCTTTTCTCGAAAGTTCTCCCCATCTGAACGCAACTATGACGTGGGGAATCTGGAGTTGTTGGTCATGAAGTGGACATTTGAGGAGTGGAGACATTGGTTGGAGGGAGCTAGACATCAAGTTGTGGTCCTCACCGATCACAAGAATTTGATTTATCTGGAGTCGGCCAAACGCTTGAATCCTAGACAGGCTAGATGGGCCTTGTTTTTCTAGCGTTTTAATTTTGTGGTCTCTTTTCTTCCGGGCACTAAGAATGTTAAGGCAGATGCCCTTTCTAGGAGTTTCTTTGCCGATTCTCTTAGTGTGACCGAGCCTACTACCATCCTAGGTGAGGGGGTAGTTCTTTCTGCCATTTTGCCCGATTTGAGACACGCCCTGGAGGAATTTCAGGAGGATAAGCCTGAGCGTTGCCCTATGGGAAAATTGTATGTTCCTGACCAGTGGAGAAAGAGAGTGATGTCTGAAATTCATTGCTCCGCATTGGCTGGTCATCCAGGTATTTTTGGTACCAGAGATTTGGTGAGTCGGTCCTTTTGGTGGCCTGCCTTATCTCGTGACGTCAGGAATTTTGTGCAGTCCTGTGGGACTTGTTCTCGGTCTAAACCCTGTTCTCGTTCTAGTAGGTTGCTGATGCCCTTGCCGGTGCCCAAGAGGCCATGGACCCATATCTCAATGGATTTTATTTCTGATCTTCCTGTCTCTCAGAGAATGACTGTTATCTGGGTGATTTGTGATAGATTTTCGAAGATGGTCCATCTTGTACCACTCCCAAAGTTGCCATCTTCCGCTGAGTTGGTGCCCTTGTTTTTACAACAGGTGGTTCGGTTACATGGGATTCCTGAGAACATTGTGTCCGACAGAGGAGTCCAGTTTGTTTCCAGATTCTGGAAAGCCTTTTGTTCCAATCTGGGAATTCAGTTATCCTTCTCCTCCGCATTTCATCCCCAGACCAATGGACAGACTGAGAGAACAAACCAGACCTTGGAGTCTTATTTGAGATGTTTTATATCTGCTGATCAGGATGATTGGGTCTCATTTTTGCCCTTGGCCAAATTCGCACTGAACAATAGAGCTAGTTCTGCCACTTTGATGTCACCCTTTTTCTGTAATTTTGGGTTTCATCCTCGATTCTCTTCAGGGCAAGTGGAATCTTCGTCCTGCCCAGGTGTGGACACTGTGGTTAAGAGAATTCAGCAGATATGGGACCAAGTGGTGGATAAGTTGTCACTTTCTCAGGAAAAGGCCCAGCGATTTTCCAACCGGCATAAGACCATTGGTCCCCGGTTTAAAGTGGGTGATATGGTTTGGTTGTCGTCTAAGAATATTCCTTTGAAGGTTGCATCTCCTAAATTTAAGCCAAGATTTATTGGTCCTTATAAGATTTTGGAAATTTTTAATCCTGTTTAGTATCGATTGGCTCCTCCAGTTACATTCAAGATCCATAACGTATTTCACAAATCTCTGTTGAAGAGGTTTGTTGAGCCAGTGGTTCCTATGGCAGCACCTCCTGACCCTGTGTTAGTCGAAGGTAATGTGGAATATGAGATAGAGAAAATATTGGATTCTCGTTTGGTTAGACGGAGACTCCAGTATTTGGTCAAATGGAAGGGTTATGGTCAGGAGGATAATTCTTGGGTCTCTGCCTCCGATATTCATGCCAATAGATTGGTTCGCGCCTTTAACCGGGCCCAACCTGATCGGCCTGGTGGCGTGGATGAGGGTTCGGTGACCCCTCCTCAAGGGGGGGTACTGTTGTGAGTTCATTCTCTGGTTCACCAGTTGTGAGTTCCTCTTCTGGGCTCCCTCTGGTGGTGATGGGAGGTGGTGCGGCTGGTTTGATCGGTGGAGATCTGCCACCTGAGAATGAGGATGATGATTGGATCTCAGGATTCTCAGATTGGATTTAAGACAGCCGACGCCCTATTCAGTTGCTGGTGATTCCTTGTGGCTTGTCAGCTCTTGGTTTTCAGCTCTGTTCCAGTCATTTAAAGCTAAGTTTTTCTGCTAATGTTCACACTTGATTTTGTTGGTCTATTCAGTTTTTTGTGTGGTCTGCCAGCTCCGGCTGGGGGCTGAGCTGAATTTCCACTCTTATTTATCAGTATTTTGCCAATTGGCTTTTTGTCCCTTACTAGTTTGGTCTCTTTTTGCTCTGTCTCAGAATATTTCAGAGTGCTGATATAGTGGGAGAAGTCTAGTGACTTCAGGGTTAATTTTGCTATCAGAAGTGTTGGACATTATTGTTGTAGGGTTTTTTGCAGGTTGCAGACAGTGTCTTCCCTTTCCTTTCCTGTCTAGTTAGTTTGGGCCCCATCATTTGCTCTGCCTATTTTCCTGCCTGTGTTTGTGCCTTCATCTTGGTTCACCGTCAATACATGTGTGGGGGCTATCTATTCCTTTGGGGTCTGCTCTGAGGCAGTTAGTTTTCCCTTTTCTTGCTTTAGACTTACAGTGGGGAAAAAAAGTATTTAGTCAGTCAGCAATAGTGCAAGTTCCACCACTTAAAAAGGTGAGAGGCATCTGTAATTTACATCATAGGTAGACCTCAACTATGGGAGACAAACTGAGAAAAAAAAATCCAGAAAATCACATTGTCTGTTTTTTTTTTCAATTCATTTGCATATTATGGTGGAAAATAAGTATTTGGTCAGAAACAAAATTTCATCTCAATACTTTGTGATATATCCTTTGTTGGCAATGACAGAGGTCAAACGTTTTCTGTAAGTCTTCACAAGGTTGCCACACACTGTTGTTGGCCCATTCCTCCATGCAGATCTCCTCTAGAGCAGTGATGTTTTTGGCTTTTCGCTTGGCAACACGGACTTTCAACTCCCTCCAAAGGTTTTCTATAGGGTTGAGATCTGGAGACTGGCTAGGCCACTCCAGGACCTTGAAATGCTTCTTACGAAGCCACTCCTTCGTTGCCCTGGTGGTGTGCTTTGGATCATTGTCATGTTGAAAGACCCAGCCACGTTTCATCTTCAATGCCCTTGCTGATGGAAGGAGGTTTGCACTCAAAATCTCACGATACATGGCCCCATTCATTCTTTCATGTACCCGGATCAGTCGTCCTGGCCCCTTTGCAGAGAAACAGCCCCAAAGCATGATGTTTCCACCACCATGCTTTACAGTAGGTATGGTGTTTGATGGATGCAACTCAGTATTCTTTTTCCTCCAAACACGACAAGTTGTGTTTCTACCAAACAGTTCCAGTTTGGTTTCATCAGACCATAGGACATTCTCCCAAAACTCCTCTGGATCATCCAAATGCTCTCTAGCAAACTTCAGACGGGGCCGGACATGTACAGGCTTAAGCAGTGGGACACGTCTGGCACTGCAGGATCTGAGTCCATGGTGGCGTAGTGTGTTACTTATGGTAGGCCTTGTTACATTGGTCCCAGCTCTCTGCAGTTCATTCACTAGGTCCCCCCGCGTGGTTCTGGGATTTTTGCTCACCTTTCTTGTGATCATTCTGAACTCCCACGGGGTGGGATTTTGCGTGGAGCACCAGATCGAGGGAGATTATCAGTGGTCTTGTATGTCTTCCATTTTCTAATTATTGCTCCCACAGTTGATTTCTTCACTCCAAGCTGGTTGGCTATTGCAGATTCAGTCTTCCCAGCCTGGTGCAGGGCTACAATTTTGTTTCTGGTGTCCTTTGACAGCTCTTTGGTCTTCACCATAGTGGAGTTTGGAGTCAGACTGTTTGAGGGTGTGCACAGGTGTCTTTTTATACTGATAACAAGTTTAAACAGGTGCCATTACTACAGGTAATGAGTGGAGGAAAGAGGAGACTCTTAAAGAAGAAGTTACAGGTCTGTGAGAGCCAGAAATCTTGATTGCTTGTTTCTGACCAAATACTTATTTTCCACCATAATATGCAAATAAAATGAAAAAAAAACAGACAATGTGATTTTCTGGATTTTTTTTTCTCAGTTTGTCTCCCATAGTTGAGGTCTACCTATGATGTAAATTACAGACGCCTCTCATCTTTTTAAGTGGTGGAACTTGCACTATTGCTGACTGACTAAATACTTTTTTTCCCCACTGTATGTAGTCCTCCGGCCATGACGAGGCATCTAGGTTCATCGTAGGCACGCTCCACGGCTACTGCTAGTTGTGTGGAAAGATCAGGGATCTGCAATCTGCATAGTTACCAACCACTCTGGTTTTCTGTGGCTTAGCTTGTTTTGATTTTTTCTCCTCGGTGACCCATTCATAACAAGACAAGTGGTGTTTACCCACGTCCAGGAGGACCAGGCTGCGCTGATATTTTCAACTATTAAGATTATCCTGCATTACAGCAGCATTCTGACCATTTGATTACTGGTGTTATCAGTGAATAACATAAAAAGTGCCCTCCTTCAAACTACTTTCAAACATACTAGCACGTAACTGATGAAGGTCTATATTGACCAAAACGTTTTCTGGTACTACAATAAACTGCCTCACCAAGCATTAAGTTGAGTGCCAGGTTTTCATTTTATCATAGTGTAGAAGTCAGGGAAAAAGTAAGAAAATGCTCTGGAAGCGATCAGCTATTGATGACTGTGTTATTTTTTGCAGAGACGAGTCCTGGCTGGAAGAAGTGACGGCCGTCTGTGCTGGTTGAAGAAAAGCAAAGATGAAGGACTTCAACTACAGACGTCACTGGTGAGTCAGTGTATTACATGCACACACACACTATACACTATATACTGTGTACAGAGCTCCTTTGTATAATGTTACTGGTGATCACTGTATTACCTGCACACTATATGCTATATACAGAGGTCCTGTGTATAATGTCACTGGTGATCCCTGTATTACCTGTACACTGACACTATATATAGAGTTCCTGTGTATAATGTCACCAGTGATTACTGTATTACCTGTACACTGACACTATATACAGAGGTCCTGTGTAATAATAATAATAAATTAATAATAAATTTTATTTTTATAGCGCCGACATATTCCGCAGCACTTTACATTTCAGAGGGGATTTGTACAGACAATAGACATTACAGCATAACAATAATCACATACAGTAGATTATAACAAATAACAAGAGGAGTGAGGGCCCTGCTCGCAAGCTTACAGTCTATGAGGAAAGAGGGAGACACGAAAGGTGGGTGGTAACAGTTGCTCTGATTGTATGGACCAGCCATAATGTTAAGTGTGTAACAGTACAGACACAGAGGGCTAATGGATGCATAAAGCATGTGGGAACATGATGCTGGGAACCTGGTTATGGTAAAACTTTTGGCTCTGCCACACAGGGATAGGTTAGGTTAATGTGTTGAGGCGATAGGCCAGTCTGAATAAATGCGTTTTCAGGACACGCTTAAAATTGTGGGGATTGGGGACTAATCGTATTGACCTGGGAAGTGCATTCCAAAGAATTGGCGCGGCACGTGTAAAGTCTTGGAGACGGGAGTGGGAGGTTCTGACTATTGAGGATACTAACCTCAGGTCATCAGCAGAACGGAGGGCGCGGGTAGGGTGGTATACTGAAACAAGGGAGGAGATGTAGGGTGGTGCTGAGCCATGGAGGGCTTTGTGGGTGAGGGTAATAAGTTTATACTGAATTCTGGAGTGGATGGGTAGCCAGTGTAATGACTGGCACAAGGTAGAGGCATCGGTGTAACGATTGGTGAGGAATATGATCCTGGCTGCAGCATTCAAGACAGATTGGAGAGGGGAGAGTTTGGTAAGAGGGAGACCGATTAGAAGAGAGTTACAATAGTCGAGACGAGAATGAATAAGAGAAACAGTAAGAGTTTTTGCAGAGTCAAAAGTAAGAAAAGGTCGATTTCTAGAAATGTTTTTGAGGTGCAGATGACAAGAGCGAGCCAGTGATCGAATGTGGGGGGCAAAGGAAAGCTCGGAATCAAGTATGACCCCAAGACAGCGGGCATGTTGCTGGGGAGTAATAGTGGAACCACACACGGAAATGGCAATGTCGGGTGTAGGTACATTAGTAGCGGGAGGAAACACCAGGAGTTCAGTCTTTGACAGGTTCAGTTTCAGATATAGTGAGGACATGATATTAGACACAGCGTTTAGACAATCGCCAGTGTTTTCTAGAAAGGCTGGCGTGATGTCAGGAGAAGAAGCGTATAATTGGGTGTCATCAGCATAGAGATGGTACTGGAAACCAAATCTACTGATTGTTTGACCAATAGGGGCAGTGTACAAGGAGAAGAGGAGGGGGCCTAGAACCGATCCTTGAGGAACCCCAACAGTAAGGGGAAGGTGAGAGGAGGAGGAACCGGCAAAAGAAACAGTAAAGGAGCGGTCGGAGAGATAGGAGGAGAACCAGGAGAGAACGGTGTCCTTGAGGCCAATGGAATGGAGCATAGTGAGGAGGAGCTGATGATCCACAGTGTCGAATGCTGCAGAGAGATCCAAGAGAATTAGCATGGAGTAATGACCATTTGATTTAGCTGTTAGCAGATCATTAGAGACTTTAGTGAGGGCAGTTTCAGTGGAGTGTAAAGAGCGGGAACCGGATTGGAGAGGGTCGAGAACAGAGTTTTCTGAGAGATAGCGGATAAGACGGGAGTGGACCAGGCGTTCCAGGAGTTTAGAGATGAAGGGAAGATTAGAGACAGGTCTATAGTTAGCGGCACAGTTTTGGTCGAGGGATGGTTTTTTAAGTAGTGGATGTATGATGGCATGCTTAAATGAGGAGGGAAAAATACCAGAAGAGAGAGAGAGGTTAAATATTTTAGTTAGGTGAGGGGTGACAGCAGGGGAAAGGGACTGGAGGAGATGTGACGGAAATGGGTCACTGGTGCAAGTAGTTGGGCGAGAAGATGCAAGGAGCCTGCTTACTTCTTCTTCTGTGACTGGTTCAAAATCAGAGGGTGAGTTAGATGCAGTGGGGGAGGGAGGACAGTGCATGGTATGAGGGGATTTGGAGATAATTTCCTGTCGGATCTGGTCAATTTTTTCTTTGAAGTAATTGGCCAGATCGTCAGCTCGGAGCTCCGTGGTTGGGGCCTGTACTCTTGGATTGAGTAGAGAATGAAAAGTGTCAAAGAGACGTTTCGGGTTATTGGACAGTGAGGTGATGAGGGTGTTGAAATAGTTTTGTTTGGAGAGGTGAAGGGCAGTGTTGTATGTTCTAAGCATAAACTTAAAATGGATGAATGTGTATAATGTCACTGGTGATCACTGTATTACCTGTACAATATATGCTATATACAGAGGTCCTGTGTATAATGTCACTGGTGATCACTGTATTACCTGTACACTGACACTATATACAGAGCTCCTGTGTGTAATTTGACTGGTATTACCTGTACACTGATACTATATATAGAGTTCCTGTGTATAATATCAGCAGTGATTACTGTATTACTTGTACACTGACACTATATACAGAGTTCTTGCGTATAATGTCACTGGTGATCCCTGTATTACATGTACACTGACACTATATATAGAGTTACAGTGTATAATGTCAGCAATGATTACTGCATTACCTGTTCACTGACACTATATATAGAGCTCCTGTGTGTAATGTCACTGGTGATCACTGTATTACCTGTACACTGACACTATATACAGATCTCCTGTGTTTAATGTCACTGGTATTACCTGTACTCTGACACTTTATACGGAGGTACTGTGTATAATGTCACTGGTGGTAATAAGTGTTGTTAGTATTGTGGTTTGTATTCATAATCAGTATTGTAGTATTCGGTCACTATGTGGTGGTAATTTGTGGTCTGGTCACGGTGTGGCAGTATTTCTCCTTGTATGTGGTATTATTTGGTCCCTATATGCTCGTAATATGTCATATTATTCGGTCACTATGTGGTGGTAATATGTGGTCTGGTCATGGTGTGGCGGTATTTGTCCCTTGTATATAGTATTATTCGGTCTCCATGTGGTCTGATCATGGTGTTTTGGTATTTCTTCCTGTATGTCGTGGTATTGGTCTTGGTATAGTGGATTGTGTTGTGTATGGCGGTCATTTGTTCTCTCTGATATTATTTAGGATTTATTTATTTCTTTAAGATTCTTTATTTCAACTAGAGATTAAATACTGTGTACACAGCGGCAGAGATGCACTTACAGGGGGTTTCCTGTGGAAAAAAGTAATCATCTCTCCACAGGATAAATGATAACGTATTGATTGGTGGGGGTCTGACTACTTGGACCCATTCAGCAAAATGTGGAACTTTTTATCCCCATTAGACTGGAGTGGCATGTCCGACTTGACCACTGATCCATTCTTTCCCTCAGTGGCTCCACTTATTTTTTTTGTAGACGCTCCAAAGAGAATGAATGGAGCTTCGGTCAGATATCCCACCTGCTGCTGAATTTTAAAATGAGGATAAGTGTCCTATCAATGATAAAAATTTTTCATTCTTCCGATCGGTGCAGTTTCTAATGGTCGGACCCGAGCGATCACCTATCCTGTGTAGCCCATGGATCGGTGATAACTTGTTCTAACCATAGAACCCCATTAATGTAAACTACCGTAATTATACATCCCATTTGTGGTGGCGCACAGTAGATGTACAGGAGTCGCCTGTATTTTACAGCCAATGCTCCACTAAAATGGGGATAACGACTGACAGATATTTGTATATAGCTGTAGGGTGGGCCCCTAGAGTCCATTCCCCTGGTGGGCCCCAGACACCCCAGTCCGACCCTGATACTGACTGTGCTTGGGACTGGAGAGGGAATAATCTTAAGGTACTGTCACACTTAGCGATGCACCAGCGATCCCGACCAGCGATATGACGTGGTCAGGATCGCTGGTGCATCGCTAAGTGGTCGCTAGTGAGCTGCCACACAGGCAGATCTCACCAGCGACATCGCAGGGGTCGGGGGTCGCTACTTACCTGTCAGACGAGGCGATCCTGACGTCCTCCCACCTGCATCCACGCGTCGCTCGTCTCCACAGCAGGAAGACAAGCAGGAAGCTGACGACGAGAAATGGTCCAGGACGTTCTCGCGCGATCAGCGATAACCAGCGAGGGAGCGGTCGGAGGTAAGTATCAGACATAGCGATATCGCTAGCAATATCGCTATAACGTCACAAAAACCAGTGACGTTATAGCGATATTGCTAGCGATATCGCTTAGTGTAACAGGCCCTTTACTCTTAGCCTAGTCAAAACTGGATGGAGTATTAAAGTTCTAAGGACAGCAGAGTGGCTTAGTGATTAGCACTGTTGCTTTGCTGTACTAGGGTCCTAGCTTCAACCCCAACAAGGACTACATCTGCAAAGAGTTTGTATGTTCTCGTGTTTGTGTGGAGTTCTTCCAGGTACTCAGGTTTCCTTCCATGTTCCAAAGATATACTGGTAGAGGATTTAGATTGTGAGCTACATTGGGTACAGCGATACTGATGTCTGTAAAGGGTTGTAAGGGAGTAAAAATAAATAAAGAACTTGTGGGATAACGTGATACCTGGCTATGTTAATAATACTGTATATTGTGCTGGCTAGTTAAGGTTACTATATCTGTGCTTATGTGAGGAGCATTAATTATAAAATTAAGCCCTGCAGTATGCCAAATCCTAATAGCTTTTAATATGCTCAGCTTCAGGATTTAGCTCTGCTTTCTTTTCCAGCAGTCATCACATGATCACTTACTGTATATGCAATTTTCATACTTACAGTCTCATGCCAACTAGCTTCTCTTCCTGCTTTTCTTAATGAAGCAGAGGCTGTAGTTTTTTTTTAACTGAAAATTGAGAGAATGAGGAAGAGTAACTCGTTGGCACATGACTGTAACTATGCAAATAGCGTGAACTTTAAGATGATGACTACTCAAACTGCTTAAGCTTAACTGCATGGGATGGGGCGCCTCTGAGAAACCTTATTGTCATGACTGTTGTTGCGTGTCCTGGGACCAGGGGCTCCTTCCCTGTCCCTAACGCTAGGGGCGCCCTAGCTCGCTCTGTTCCCCGAATTACTTCTGATGGTTAAGACGCCAAAGAAGCCGAGGCCACGTACCTTGTCTTAACTACTAAATCTGCCCGCAGTTTGTACCCTGACCCCAACCCAGGGACGAGGGGAGTAGTAGTGTACCATAATACACCAATCAGACTAACAAGGTAATACAAACAGGGATAAAGGAAAATAACAAACAAGCAAATATACACCATAAACAAAGGTAAACACCGGGCAGTGGAGGATTGGGTTAAACCAAAGTAAGAGAAGAAAGGGAATTATCGCACACTCAAAACCTTGCAACAGTCACTGATAAATCCACCAAAGCCTTCTCCAACAACAACCACCAACAACCTCCAGTCATGCAGCATAATCTTACTCTGACAATGAGTGCTAGCCAGGACCCAGATTATATAGGAGAGGGGAGTGGCTAACTGTGAACAGCTGAGCCTTATATACAGGAAAGCTTCCAGGAGTTCTCAACTTACCAGATCACCCCCTGCAGTGCTAAAAGAAACCTGCACCGTTTAATATGAAGGTGATGTTCTTCTAATCAACGCAGGAGTAGGAGAAATTAGATGCTGCGGTCTTCAGGCTCCTCTTTGTTGGGGTAAACCCATAACACTTATTATAAACAAAATCTTTTTAGATAAAGCTCAATGAACCAGTTTCACCCAGTATGTACAGGGATCACTCGAGAAATACCATCTGGCTGTATTTCAAAGGATTTTTTAAACATGCAGGCAGCAAATGTAATGTATGTCAGTATTAGAGATGTGCAAATTCTCCACAATAGAGATTTTTTGCAATTTTCTTCTTGTGAATATTAAGCAAAATTGTGACTAGATGAATCAAAGAGGGACTGGAAGGTTAGGTTAAAAAAAAAACCTAAACCTAAGACTCACCTCACTGTTCACCTGTTGCCTTCCTTTTTTATCAAATAAAACATAAAAAGCCATCCCACCACAAGGTGTATCCATTGGGATAGTCCTAACCTGGGTGTCATAGTAGGGCCCTGTCCAGTTCTGTCCTTATTCACATTGACTTCATTTGACACATAGTAAGTAAGGTTTTAATACCAAAGACACGTTAGGACTGTCCAGATGGGTACACCTTGTGGTGGTGGATGGCTTTTACGGTTTTATTTTAATCAAAATAGCATTTACTAAGAATCTTATGTCATTTACATGTACTATTAATATTTATTTACTTGCTGTAGGATATTTGCTCATTTTTGTTTTTTTCTTGGGTTTTGTCTGTAAAATAGCAAAAGTGAGAACGTGCTCTTACACTTTGCACATATACTGTACGAGCTTATAGTCCAGCTCAGTTTTCTGTTTCTCTGGTTATAAATTATATTTGCAATATAAACAGTATAAGCCCAATTACAATACAAACTGCTTATTCCTAATCAGAGCGAAAAGTTAAAGAGGTTTTCCACCATTTTAGACAATATTTTTCTTACATAAATGCATGTAATTAGTGATAAAAATCATTTTTGAAATTGGGTTTCATTAAAAATGTTGCACTTTCTATATCCTCTGTGTTGTACTGTCTATTGCTGGCTGCAGAATGGGTTGATAGAGAACCTGTCAGCTCACTATTGTAACTTTATCTGTCTTTTTTTCTCTCCTTTCAGCTGATTTATGACCACAGACTAAATCACATTTGTGCGGGGAAACAAAGAGCCTGTAAGAGCCAAACGGTGCAACAGTTATAATAAAACTCAATTGCAAAAATTATTTTTAGCCCAAATTACATGCATTTAAGTAAAAAAATAAAAGTATCCCAACATGGACAACCCCTTTATTGGTTTTTTTACATTCACTTAAAAAACTTACGTGTGCTTTGGAGTTGTCAGGTCACATGTATAATTCCAGTCTTTGGTTAACTCTCTGCTTACTGTTCACTTCAGAAAGCTCCACCGCACTTGGCTTTCTCAAACATTAATGTTTTGGAAATAGGAAGTTGGGATACAGAGTAATACAAAAAAATAATTAAAATGAAAATTAAGCATGTAAAAGTTGAGAAAATAACTTTAAAAAGGAAAAATAGTCGAAGAAAAAACAAAACAAACCATACCACAGTATGCTTAGAGATAAGTGAACACTAACTGCAACGGCAAGGTTTATAAATGGGGGCAAGTAACGGTAAGAAGTGAAAGGCGTGTTACAGTTAATCTATGTGCAAACAAGTTGATGTTGAAACCCATATTGATCCAGAGATCTTTACAAACAAAGCACAATTCGCATGAACACTGACTTTTACTTCCTTTTAATTTCAGCTGAACTCACAATTCATTAACTAAAATAGCAAGTGAAAGTGGCCATAGATTATACAAAAATTGTGACAAATGGCTAAATCTATTATTTATTATTATAGCGCTATTTATTCCATGGCGTTTTACTTGTGAAAAGAGTATGCATAATAAAAACAAGTAACATAATCTTGAACAAAACGAGTCTCCGACCAGTACAAGAGGAGAGAGGACCCTTCTTATGAGGGCTCATAATCTAGAATGGATGGGTGAGGACAGGGTAGGTGAGGGCAGAGCTGGTCATTCAGAGGTTTGGTGGAACGAGGGTTACTGCAGGTTGTATTCTTGTGGGAAGAGAAGAGCGATCAAAAAAGTCAAATACAAATATATATGAAAATACCAAAACAATTTTATTCAAGTATATCAGGGATGAAGGAAATAGTGGGATAAAAGTCAAATGACCACAAAAAGTACATGGGCAAAATGGGGCACACACAGGGTAGCAGGACCAGAGGGATAAGAATTAATTTTAACATAGCATAGTAGCATAATTCATCAATGTATTGCACTATCCCAAATCACAATAATGCAACCAGGCATGGTATGTAAAGTCCAGACAGTTATTGCATTATCACAGGTCACAATATGACAGCCAGATGTAATATACAAATGATGTGGCAAAAACAAGGGATAAATAAACTAGGTATACATGTTACCTTTCCTGGTACATAGATGGAGTCCACCCTGGCGTGCCCCCCACCCCGACGCACGTTTCGGCAAGATGGCCTTTATCAAGCGGTGAGAGGAAGTAAGGAACAAGGGGTATTTAAAATAGAGAGTCCACCAATGGGGTTATGAGGCTTGCACACGTGACCACATCAACCAATAGTGCCATATAACTAATATCCCTCCCATAAAATGGCGCTTGTCACCATGGAAACACACAGTGTGTAGCACATAACATCCCACCAAATTGATGTATGCCATATACAGCGATTATCCATAATGAAGCAGGAGGGGGGAGAGTAATTAAGGTGTGATGCAGCCCAGCGCCACTGTATGCGGTTACATGCAAAAGAATAAAGCCGAGGGTATAGCAGGGTAAAAACCCCTCCCACCATGTATCACATGCGGCACCCTCCGAAGGCATAGCAAGGTAAAATCCCTCCCACCACGTGTCACATACGGCGCTGCATCCGCCTCTGATGATGCGCGCGTAACCATGGCGACCAGAACAGCAGACGGCGTCGGCATCATGTGTCCGGTGATGTCACAGTCATGTGACCAATCACCAGGCAACGGCTGATGCCGAGAGCCGCCGGATGTGTAGGAAGCAATGGCCCACGAGTGTGCTGGAGGGACGCAGACAGCCAGAGATTCTGCTATGTTGGCTTATACAGAAGGCCACTGCTGTAATGTTGTAGCATTGAAAATAAATACATAAAAACAAAAATAATAGGCACATATAGGAATCCATAGATATCAAGGGACATAAATAGCATATAATACTAAAGATATAAAAATCCATGGATATCGAGGGATGGAAGATAACAAAAATAACATATAATGTTAGAAGCTATAATAAACAATAGCATGGTGAAAAACAACACATAAATGGGAGACAGCCATTATTTGGATTATAGATCATGGCACATAAAAAAATAAGCATACAAAATGATGGCATAGAAAAATCAATATGTATAGACATGCATATACTGGTAGTATTATAATTGATAATAAAGACCCCATAAGGTCAAGGTTTACAATATATACATACACATAATTAAGGTATATCTAAACCAGATACATACATAAACATGTTTCTTCATGACAAATATAACACATATAAAATCTTCATATGCTGACATTCCAGAAGATTGTTGTCATATTTCTATTTGGATACATCAAGGAGGAATCCAGATATGTTGAAGATGGAGCACGGTGACATTAGTGGAACAAACTAAATTAAAAACAATAATATTAAAATCAAATAATAAACACATGAACAAGTGTGGTCAAAAAAGATGGTAAAAGCCGCAGAAGGTGTTTATAAAAATGGAGCAAAACTGATAGCCTCATTGAGTCCTTTTGGGTGTACAGTGTCTCGGGTTTCTCGTTGTAATAATTTTTGTATGTATATGTGGCGCCCCCAGGAGTATGGTCGCCACAGTGGCTTTGCCTTCCTCCAGGGGAGGGTAATGCCAGGCTTGGAGGCAATGATGGGTCTCTCTCGCACTCAACCCATACATGCAACACAGTTCCACTCCAGGCTAGCGGGGGGAACTCTGAACCAGGATTAAGGGGAGGAGTGCTCTCTGAGGGCCAAGAGGAAGGAGTGGTCAGTTAGTCTGCGGAGGGTGAAGTGTGTAGAGAGAAGCTGGAGGTTGAGCTAGGAAAGGAGAGCTCCCTCGCAGTGAGAGCGCAAGAACTGGAGCCTGGTCTCCACGGCTGTACGGATACTAACGGTCCTACAGCAGATACCAGAGGAGTAGGAGGCTGTAAATGCCCTACTCCCATCTAAGACTTGAGGCACAACAGCAGATCGGATAGAGAGCCAGGACTCAAGAGAGGAGTCCCCGAGAGAGGTTACAGCTGTCTGCCGTGCAAGTAAGGTTCTTGGGAACATCTGACAGGAGGAACTTCAGAGTAACTTAGTACTTGGAGTACTTCATTCAAATGAGCGCTAGTAAAGAGACTGCACAGCCTGTCTGCTGAGAGAGAATCCCTGAGTTGCTTCCAGGCTAGCCTGCTCCGTTACCATCTGTAATCAGGACCCTGGACTGCAGTTATCAAGTAAAGGTACAGAAATTGCACCCCGCTGTGTCTTGTCTGCTTCCTACCTTTCCGGCACTGCTACATCCCCATGCCAACCACTGCTACACTGCCCTGGGACTATAGCTTCACCTGTGGGAAGCTTTTACATCCTTGCTGCACCGTACCATGAGTCCCAGCGGATCTGCATGCAGCGTCGGCTTAACACCTCCCTTGCCGAGCACCACAGGTGGCGTCACAAACTATTCCATTCCATTAACTACATTCCCCCACTACGTGGGCGCCCAGGGCCACGGACCGGGTCACTGCTGCTGTGACACATCCCCCTGACACCGGCCCGGTACCAAGTACCCCACAGCCCTGGGAGGGTGACCCATATATTGTAAATCATGACCTTATGGGGTCTTTATTATCAATTATAATACTACCAGTGTATGCATGTCTATACATATTGATTTTTCTATGCCATCATTTTGTATGCTTATTTTTTTATGTGCCATAATCTATAATCCAAATAACGGCTGTCTCCCATTTATGTGTTGTTTTTCACCACGCTATTGTTTATTATAGCTTCTAACATTATATGTTATTTTTGTTACCTTTCATCCCTCGATATCCATGGATTTTTATATCTTTAGTATTATATGCTATTTATGTCCCTTGATATCTATGGATTCCTATATGTGCCTATTATTTTCGTTTTTATGCATTTATTGTCAATGCTACAACATTACAGCAGTGGCCCTCTGTATAAGCCAACATAGCAGAGTCTCTGGCTGTCTGCGTCCCTCCAGCACGCGCGTGGGCCATTGCTTCCTACACATCCGGCGGCTCTCGGCATCAGCCGGTGCCTGGTGATTGGTCACATGACTGTGACATCACCGGACACATGATGTCGACGCCATCTGCTGTTCTGGTCGCCATGGTTACTCGCGCGAGACGGACGTAGCGCCGTATGTGACACGTGGTGGGAGGGATTTTACCTTGCTATGCCCTCGGTGGGCGCCGCATGTGATACATGGTGGGAGGGGTTTTTACCCTGCTATACCCTCGGCTTTATTCTTTTGCATGTGACCGCATACAGCGGCGCCGGACTGCATCGCACCTTAATTACTCCCTCTCCCCCTCCTGCTTCATTATGGATAATCGCTGTATATGGCATACCTCAATTTGGTGGGATGTTATGTGTTACACACTGTGCGTTTCCATGGTGACAAGCGCCATTTTATGGGAGGGATATTAGTTATATGGCACTATTGGTTGATGTGCAATCCTCATAACCCCATTGGTGGACTCTATTTTAAATACCCCTTGTTCCTTACTTCCTCTCACCGCTTGATAAAGGCCATCTTGCCGAAACGTGCGTCGGGGGGGGCACGCCAGGGTAGACTCCATCTATATACCAGGAAAGGTAACATGTATACCTAGTTTATTTATCCCTTGTTTTTTGCCACATCATTTGTATATTACATCTGGCTGTCATATTGTGACCTTGGATAATGCAATACTTGTCTAGACTTTACATACCATGCCTGGTTGCATTATTTTGATTTGGGATAGTGCAATACATTGTTGAATTATGCTACTATGCTATGTACTATACTAATTAATATTTATCCCTCTGGTCCTGCTACCCTGTGTGTGCCCCATTTTGCCCATGTACTTTTTGTGATCATTTGACTTTTATCCCACTATTTCCTTCATCCCTGATATACTTGAATAAAATTGTTTTGGTATTTTCATATATAATTGTATTGGACTTTTTTGATCCCTCTTCTTTTTTTTCATATGTGATAATCTTTTGCGATTGTCCTATTGTGTCCATGTACAGACCCATTACATAGTATTATAATTAAATATATACATATTTTTTTCATCTATTTTTTTATCTATCAGGACTATCCACAATTTGCATAGTTTTAGGCGCTCCCTCAAAACACACTTGTTCAGAGCGGCCTATCAAGTTCACTAATCAAAGTCATTCTCTGTGTAAGTGTGCGTGTGTAGCCCATTCACTATCTCCATCCATCCTTCACTCCCTCAAGATGGCTGGACCTTCATTGTAAATACACTATTGTAAATACACACCTGTACTTTGTATCTCCCCCACCTCATTGTAGATTGTAAGCTCTCACGAGCAGGGTCGTCTTATTTCATCTTATTTTGCTTTAATTATTGTATTGTTAACGTTGTTACTTATGACTTGTGTTTTGAAACTGTTAAACTGTAAAGAGCTGCGGAATATGTTGGCGCTATATAAATAAAGATTATTATTATTATTTATTATCTATTACCAATGTTTAAATGGGTATTGCTTCCATGAAACTCTTATAGTATCTTGTGGGAAGAGGTAGGTCATCAGGTTCCTTTTGAAGGTATCCATGATAGACAAGAGTCTGATATGATAGAGTAGAGAGTTTTAGAGTAGGTGGTTGCACTGGAAAAGTCTTATATGCAATTGTGGGAAGAGAAGATAAGAGGGGAGCAGAGCAGGAGATATTGTGAGGATCGGAGGTTGCGTGCAGGTAAGTACTGGAGACTAAGGGTACCGTAACACTTAGTGATGCACCAGCGATCCCGACAACGATATGGATCGCTGGTGCATCACTAAGTGGTCGCTAGTGAGCTGCCAAACAGGCAGATCTCACCAGCGATATAGCAGCGGTCGGCGGTCGCTACTTGCCTGTCAGATGCGGCGATCCTGACGTCCTCCCGCCCGCGTCCACGCATCACTCGTCGGCGCCACAGGAAGCCCAGCAGGAAGCGCCCGACGAGAAATGGTCCAGGACGTTCTCGCGCGATCAGCGATAACCAGCGGGGGAGGCGGTCGGAGGTAAGTATCACATGTAGCGATATCGCTAGCAATATCGCTGCTACGTCACAAAATCGGTGACGTTACAGCGATATTGCTAGCGATATCGCTATGTGTAATGGGCGCTTAAAAGTATAGAGGAGACAGGTTGTGGATGTCTTTGTATGCCAAAGTTAGGGTTTTGAACTGGAGTCTCTGGGCAATGGGGAAACAGTGAAGGGGCTGACAGAAAGGAGATGCTGGGGAGTAGCAGGGGGACAGATGGATTAGTAGACCAGCAGAGTTTGGGATAGATTGGAGGGGTGTTAGAGGGGAGGCCAAAAAGCAGGAGGTTGTTATAGTCTTGGTTCTATGTATTAGAACATAATAAAAAACAGTAGTCCTTAGTAGCGATCAGCTGACCCGTGGATTCTCAAGTTCGACTGTACTGTAGTTTGAAGCTCGGTTTAGGATCAAAATTTGACACTGAACTTGAACCCAATAGAAGTCAATGGCAACCCGAATGTTGCTGCTTTAAAATGGTCATAGTAAGGGCTAGGGAGCTGCAAAAGGAAGCATAATGAGGGCACGAGCAGAAAAATTGCGCTGCAAACAAATGTAGATAAAAAATGAAATATTATAATCTCTCACCATGAGGCGGAGGTCCAAGTGGAGGAGGAGGTTGAGGAGGAAGAGGCAAGGTGTCATGATCCCAGTGCAGGTTTTTGAGCTGCACACCGGGGGTTAATGTCTGGAGCTCTGTGCAGGTTTTGACCTGCACACTTGGGGTTAATGATTGTGGCCTCTTTCTGGTTCTGGGAGAGCTTCATAAACCTCTGGGTAGCTTCAATCCCTGCCAGTTATACTTTTGCCTTTGGCCTAGTGTGCTGACCCCCGTGTGCCTGTTTGTTGCTATAGCTTGTTTATATGGTTCTGACCCGATTCTGTTTCCCGTTGTGAGTTTGCCTGTTGTTTTTGTACTGCGTTATTATCTGTGTATAACTCATTGCCTGTGACCTGACTACTCTCTGCTCGCCCCTCTTGTACCTTGCAGCTATCTGTGTATGACTCATTGCCTGTGACCTAACTACTCTCTGCTCGCCCCTCTGGTACCTTGCAGCTATCTCTGTGTGTGACTCATTGGCTACGTCCTGACTATTCTCACTGTCTATGCCCCTGGGTAACTTTGTCTCGCAGTTACTCTGTTAGGAATTGTCTTGCAGCTCCTAGCTCTGTGGAGATTAGGCCACGCCTCTAGCAGTCACGTGCTTCAGGTCCTGCGGCTCTGAAGTACGCATCTATTCGGTTGCTGCCCGCTCCACAGGTAGCTTTGAGCACGCTTTCGCTTTACTCAGGGCACGCGCACTGGCTCAGTGAGCAAGTTCAGTGCGGTGTCTCTGACATTATAACTGGCCTACAATTTTTTTTTCTCTCCTCACTTCTGCAGCATGGACCCAATGTGTGCTTTATCTGAGCAGGTGAAAAGCTTGACTCAGTCGCTGCAGAAGCTTAGTTTGGAACACCAAGCTCTGGCCCAGTCCCAACGGCGGGTTGAGGACTCAGTTCAGGGGGTACTTTCCGCAGGCTTCCAGCAGGTGGGGAATAGAGATGTCATTTTAGTCCCACCTGAACCCCCGGTTAAATTGCCAGATATATTTTCTGGTAACAAGGATGATTTCAGGGCATTTAAGGAGGGCTGTAAGCTTTTTTTTTTCTTTGAGACCCCGCTCCTCTGGGGATGAGAAACAGAGGGTGAGGGTGGTGATGTCCCTGCTTAGGGGGTCCCCACAAGCCTGGGCATTCTCGCTTTCCTCTTCTGCCCCTGAGAGAATGTCTGTAGATGCATTTTTTGAAGCCTTAGGGCTTATTTATGATGAACCTGATAGAGTGCGGTTGGCTGATGACAAAGTGATGAGTGTCTGTCAGGGGGAGCACTCGGCCAAATGGTTCTGTACTGAATTCAGACGTTGGGCACCGGAGATTTCCTGGAGTGACGCCGCCCTGCGGGGGCTGTTCCACAGAGGCCTGTGTGAACGTCTGAAGGATGCTTTGGCACTTCATCCTCCGCCTGACTCCTTGGAGGATGCCATGGTCCAAGCGGTTCGCATGGATCGCAGGCTGCGGGCTAGAGGAATTATGCAACGGGAAACGCCCTTATTCTTCAGTGGAGATGAGACCCAGACTTTTCCTATGGCTATGGAGGTGAGAGCTGTCACCTGTGAGGGAAAGGAAAGAAGACGCCACCGGGAAAAGCAGTTGTGCTTCTATTGTGGGAAATCTGGACATTGGAAGAAGGACTGCCCCTCCTGTCCGTCATCCTCCAAGATGGCGGGAAACGACTAGGTCTGGGTAGTAATCGAGGAGGCTACCCAGACCTTCAGGTACAATTTTCCTCATGTGCAAAAATGATGCTGCAGGTGGAACTGGAACTTGGTTATGGTCCTGTTCAGACTACTGCTTTTATTGACTGCGGTTCGGCTGTGAACCTGATTGATACCAAGGTTATGACTCTTTATAAGATAGGGACAGTCAGGCTTCACGATCCTGTTAAACTTGTGGCAACTGACTCATCTCCTCTTACCCAAGACGGTATCTGTTGCAGGTCTGAACTTTTTTCTCTAAAAGTGGGTTCCACTCATGTGGAGAAACTAAGTTGTCTGGTGGTAGATAACTTGCCTGCAGGACTGGTACTGGGGATGCCTTGGCTTCAACGCCATAATCCTACCATTGATTGGGTTACAGGGGAAATCACTCAATGGGGATGCAATAGTAAATGTGGTAACCGGGGACATCTTGTTAACGCTGTTAAATCTGTGTCTGTGTCGTCTGTCGATCTGGAAGGTATTCCGGAGTACTTGAAAGATTTCGAAGACGTTTTTTCCGAAAGTGAGGCTGAGGCGCTGCCACCACATAGACCCTATGATTGTGCCATTGATTTAGTACACGGAGCCAAGTTACTTAAGGCTCGATTGTTCAATTTGTCTGGGCCTGAGCGCCAAGTCATGAAGGAGTACATAGCTGAGAGTCTCCGCAAAGGGCATATCAGGCCTTCTGTGTCACCTGTGGCAGCAGGGTTCTTCTTTGTGAAGAAAAAAGATGGTGGTTTGCGGCCATGCCTCGACTTTCGGGAACTGAACAAGATAGCGGTTAGGAACTCTTACCCCCTTCCCCTCATCCCAGACTTATGTAACCAGTTAGCTGGGGCCCAATGGTTCTCCAAGTTAGATCTGCGGGGGGCCTACAATCTGATAAGGGTTCGGGAAGGGGACGAGTGGAAAACGGCATTCCTCACATCAGAAGGACTCTTTGAGAACCTGGTAATGCCATTTGGGTTAACTAATGCACCCGCTATTTTCCAAAATTTCATCAATGTTGTGTTTTCTGATCTGATAGGCCGTTTTGTTATTATTTATTTGGATGATATTTTGGTGTATTCCCCGGACAGTCAATCTCACTTGCAACATCTAAAGACTGTTCTCCAGAGACTCAGGGAGAACCAATTGTTTGCCAAATTGGAAAAATGTTCGTTTTTTGTACAGGAGCTGTCTTTTTTGGGGTTGATTGTGTCCTGTGAGGGGTTTCGTATGGATCCTAAGAAGGTGCTGGCGATCGCTGACTGGGTTCAGCCTCGAGATCTCAAGGGGCTTCAGCGCGTCTTAGGATTTGCAAACTATTACCGGAGATTCATTAAAGGTTTCTCACAAGTGGTTAAACCACTCACGGATCTTACCCAGAAGGGAGCTGATGTAAAAAATTGGTCTGTACTCGCTAAGGAATCCTTCTCAGCAATTAAGAAATGTTTTATGTCTGCCCCGGTGTTGGTGCAACCTGACCCGTCCAAACCATTCATCGTGGAGGTGGATGCTTCTGAAGTGGGGGTGGGGGCTGTGCTGTCCCAGGGTCCGGCCACCCTTACCAATCTCAAACCCTGTGCCTTCTTCTCCAAGAAGTTCTATTCAGCTGAGAAAAACTATGATGTAGGCAATAGAGAACTTCTTGCGGTCAAGCTGGCATTTGAGGAATGGAGGCACTTTTTGGAAGGGGCGGCTCACCCTATCACGGTTGTCACGGATCACAAAAATTTGGCGTACCTTGAATCTGCTAAGAGGCTTACTCCTAGACAGGCCCGTTGGTCACTTTTTTTTCACGATTTCAGTTCTCAATTACTTTTCGACCGGGGTCCAAAAATGTTAAAGCGGATGCCCTGTCCAGAAGTTTTGATCCAGTGTCTCCCCCTGAGCCGCCGTCCTCCATTCTTCCCCCAGTGGTGGTAGTGGCGGGGGTCTCAACTGAGTTAGAACAAGAAATCCTAAGAGCTCAGGCCCTAGCTCCGGCAACCAGGCCAAGCGATAAACTGTTTGTTCCAGATTCATTGCGGCCTAGACTTCTGCAGGAGTTTCATGATTCTAGGCTGAGTGCTCATCCAGGTATCACGGCCACTAGAGAGGCAGTAACCAGGGGTTTTTGGTGGCCTTCATTAAGGTCCGATGTCAAGGAATTTGTTTCTGCTTGTGGCATGTGTGCCCGTTCCAAAAGCTCGCATAACCGATTGGCTGGGGAACTCATACCTTTACCGGTTCCTGATAGGCCATGGACTCATCTTTCCATGGATTTTATTACCGGCCTTCCACCTTCCAGGGGCAATACCGTGATCTGGGTGGTGGTGGATAGGTTTTCTAAACAGGCCCATTTCATTCCCTTGGCAGCATTACCTTCAGCAGAAACATTGTCAAGGTTGTTTGTGCAGCATGTGGTCCGATTGCATGGGGTACCCCTGAATGTGGTGTCTGACAGAGGTGTGCAGTTTGTGGCCAAATTTTGGAGGGCGTTCTGTATGAAATTGGGCATCTCACTCACCTTCTCGTCGGCATATCACCCGGAGAGCAATGGTCAGACGGAACGCACCAATCAATCCCTGGAACAAATTCTCAGGTGTCTGACCTCCGCCAGACAGGAGGATTGGTGTGATGCGTTACCGTTGGCTGAATTCGCTTTTAACAACCGGGTGAGTCAGTCCACCAACATGTCCCCATTCCTGATTAACTATGGCTTTAATCCGCATTTTGGGGAGTTTTCTCGGGTGGATTCCGGTTGTCCAGGAGCAGAGGGGTCCGTTCAACGGTTAAAAAACCTCTGGGCTGAAGTCCGTCGTAATATCTCTCGGGCCCAGGGGAGATACAAATATTTTGCAGACAAAAAGAGAGCCTTGGGAGACATGTTTCAGGTGGGAGAGAAGGTTTGGCTCTCCACGCATAACATCAACTTAAAGGTACCATCAGTTAAGTTGGGACCAAAGTTCATTGGTCCGTACGAGATTATGGAGATAGTCAACCCTGTGGCATATAGGTTGCGTCTCCCCGCCTCCTTAAAAATATCTAATGTGTTCCATAAGTCTCTGTTGAAACCAGCAGGATCTGTCAAAGAGAACTCTGAGACTGTTGTTCCTCCAGTGCTGGTGGAGGGTCAATTGGAGTATGAGGTCGGACATATTGTGGACTCTCGGCGGGTGCGCCGCTCTTTGCAGTACCTGGTCCACTGGAAGGGATATGGACCAGAAGAGCGCTCATGGGTCCCTGCTCGTTCGGTACATGCAGATCGCCTGGTTCAGGCGTTCCATGCCAAGTACCCGGGGAAGCCTGGGGGTCCAGAGGCCCCCTGTTGAGAGGGGGGTACTCTCATGATCCCAGTGCAGGTTTTTGAGCTGCACACTGGGGGTTAATGTCTGGAGCTCTGTGCAGGTTTTGACCTGCACACTTGGGGTTAATGATTGTGGCCTCTTTCTGGTTCTGGGAGAGCTTCATAAACCTCTGGGTAGCTTCAATCCCTGCCAGTTATACTTTTGCCTTTGGCCTAGTGTGCTGACCCCCGTGTGCCTGTTTGTTGCTATAGCTTGTTTATATGGTTCTGACCAGGCTCTGTTTCCCGTTGTGAGTTTGCCTGTTGTTTTTGTACTGCGTTATTATCTGTGTATGACTCATTGCCTGTGACCTGACTACTCTCTGCTCGCCCCTCTGGTACCTTGCAGCTATCTCTGTGTGTGACTCATTGGCTACGTCCTGACTATTCTCACTGTCTATGCCCCTGGGTAACTTTGTCTCGCAGTTACTTTGTTAGGAATTGTCTTGCAGCTCCTAGCTCTGTGGAGTTTAGGCCACGCCTCTAGCAGTCACGTGCTTCAGGTCCTGCGGCTCTGAAGTACGCATCTATTCGGTTGCTGCCCGCTCCACAGGTAGCTTTGAGCATGCTTTCGCTTTACTCAGGGCACGTGCACTGGCTCAGTGAGCAAGTTCAGTGCGGTGTCTCTGACACAAGGGAGGAGTAATCCAACACTGTTTTTGTAGGGGTTGTTTTTTACTCTTTTTTTTAAAAATGGAACTGTCTTAAAAGAACAAAGAATTAACAATCTAGAACCAGGAGATGGAGGTCCAAGTGGAAGATGTGGCAGTGTAGATGGAAAAGACAAGGGAGGAGTCATCTAGATCCAGGAGATGGAGGTCCTAGTGGAAGAGGTGGACGTCGTGGTGTAGGTGGAAGAGGCAAGGGAGGAGTAAGTAATCCAACACTGTTGTGTTTTTTTTTCTTTTTTTTATGGAACCATTTTAAAAGAACATAGAATCAACAATCTAGAACTAGAAAGGCGGAGATCTAAGTGGAGGAGGAGTTGTACATGGCGGTGTAGGTAAACAGGTAGAGGAGGTGGTAGCCAACACTGTTTTTTTGGTTTTTTTACTTGGGGAGGCCCCAAAATAAACGAATGGCAAATGGAATTGAACAATGGCTGTGGGCAACTAATATAGTTGTCTAGTCAGCCAAAAGTGTGACTCAGCTGGGCGTGCTGCAGCTTAAACTCCACGATTGCCTGCTGCTGCTCGCACAGTCTCTCCTGCAAATGCAAGGTAGAATTCCATGTAGTTTGTACAACACATATCAGTCGGTGAGTGGGAAGGCAGAAGTGAATCTGCAAAGTAGACAAGCGAGAAGAAGGGTGAGAATGCCGAAAACATGCACATACTGACCGCACTTTCAACAGCAGCTCTGACATACGTAATTTTTAAGGAAGCTCTGCACCACCAAATTCAGCACATGCGTCAGGCAAGGGATGTGCGTCGAACCTGGAAGGCCCAGAGCTGCTACGAGATTTCACCTGTTATCGCACACTACCAGATCGGGATTGAAGTTCACTGGCACCAAACACTCATCCACCTGCTGTTTGATACCTGTCCACAGCTACTATATAGCGTGGGATTTTTCCCCCAAACAGATGAGTTTCAGAACAGGCTGCTGTTGTTTTTCCCTGGCTGTGCTGAAATTGGTGGTGCAGGTCTTACTGTGATCAGATGAGGAGGTGGTGGAGGAAGTGGAGTAGGAGGAAGAGGCAACCTGAACAGAGGAAAGTCCAGCAATCCTCAGTGCTGATAGGACATGCACTAAACCGCCTTTTTCCACAGGCCCAAGCACCAGTACATTTACCCAGTGGGCAGTTAGGGAGATGTAATGTTTCTTGCCGTGTTTTCTGCTCCACTTATCAGTGGTTATATGGACCTTGCCACTAGTGGTGTTGTAACAACAGCTGGTAGAAAAAATTGGCATGATAAATAATTATGTTTATATAACTAATATAAGAGTATTATCACCATCTACCAGGTAATGGTCTAATAAACGACTAATCGTCATATAATGTTTTAAAAAGGAAGGAGAGAAGGATGATCAATAGTCTACATAAAATATATAATACTTTATTACAAAATAGACATGGTTACATGTAACATGACTATTTTGTAATAAATAAAGTATTATATATTTTATGTAGCGTATTGATCGTCCTCTCCTTTTTTGAAACACTTACGGTGTTGTGCAGTGCACACCTGATTTGGTCCGCAACATGTGTGTGTGCAGGGCAGGGATGACCTGTGTGGAAAAGTAGTGGCGGCTGGGAACAACGTACTGTGGGACAGCAACCGTCATCTGTTTTTTAAAACTGCCCATCTCCACCAACCAGAATGGCAGCATTTCAACGGCCAATAATTTGGAAATGCTAATGTGACACCCCAGAGTCCGGTTGTCACAGTGACATTGCCTCCCTCTAAGAGGTGAAGTCATGCTTGGAGGCAGAAAGGGACCCCCATGCCAGGTAACAGAGATTAAAAATCACAATTCCTGCTGCAAGTCAGAAAAGGGAAATGCCTTATAAATTCTGGCCAGCAGAGGGGGTGGGTGAGTCAGCTAGAAATCAGCTGAGGGGGTTGTCATGGAAACGAAGCAGCTGTGAGCTGTGAGGAAAAAAATGACAGTTAAACGTGAGGACGTGAGGTAAAAAAAGAGATCTTTCTGGAAGATCCTGTCAGTTCAAGACAGGGAGCTGATCTGTGAAGAAGGAATAGGACAAGAGCAGAGACTGAGAGACTCTGGGGAAGCTAAAATACTGCATATAGGAGACCCCTGAGTGAAGCGCTAATAGAAGAAAAGGGACATCAGAGTCCTAGGCTGACAGGAGCTGTACGCCCTGATAGCCGAATCTGAAAGTACAGGGGATTGTGAATTCCTGTGCACATTGAACACCTGAGGGCACGTCACCAGATAAGGAGCCCGGGGCTGATGGTGAAAAGGACGGTACCCGTGGAATAGGCTCTCGCTGACAGCCGTACAGGTTAGTGAAACCATCACGAATAGAGGGTCGCAGCATAGTTATATACAGCGGAGACCCACACACAAAGTGCAGAAAGGAAGGTCCTAAATCCCCACCTGGCAAGGTGGATCCCCTGAATGCTTCCAGGCGAGCCGGACTCATTCCATCACCTGTATGTGGTTCTCTGGACTGCAACCTATTACCAGTAAAAGGTAAAGAAACTGCACCTCTCTGTGTCTTTCTCTCATTTCTCTGCACCCCAACGTTCAGTCATTATTACTATTTATTTAACCTCTTTGCCCTGGGACTACAGCCCTACCTGTGGAGGGCTACAACATCATAGCTGCGCCCAACATCCATCCCAGAGAAGCAACACCGCAGCGCTGGTCACCTCTGACTAGAATACCACAGGTGGCGTCACGTATTTCACCATCTAATAACTTTATTTTCATTTTTACCACATAAATACCACACAACTTTCCCCTATTTTATTACTGGACGCCTCTGGGCCACGGACCGGGTCGCCGCCGCTGTGACACCGTCCCCAATGGAAGTCGACGGGCCCGGTACCGAGTACCCCCAGGCCCCGCGGGGCCCTCCACTGTCATTCAGTTCCATGGCTCTTGGGTGGGTAGTTGGGAATTTCCTCTTTCTTTCGAGGGTTTGGGGAATGGAGAGCTGAACATTTCCATAGGACAGTTTGGAGATGATGCTGTCACATCTGGCTGGTGATGCTGTCATATCCTCTCTTTGCAGGGATGTAGGTGGCCCTTCGGATCATGAGGGGGAGGAAGAGACCACAGAAGAAGAGGGAGCAGGAAGAAGCCCAGATCTGTCATGCTTTTCAAAGCTTGTACTCCACTGCAGCTCGTGCTTGGAATTCAGATGCCTTCTCATGCGCTTGGTCCTCACGGTTCAGAACATTTATACCTTGCTTTTGGCTGATGGCACAGTGTGCAAACCACCTGTGTCGTGCCACACTAGGGAGCTCTTTTGAGCTGGCTCTGTTGCACTCATTTCCTTAGTGCGATGGACAGTAGCAAATAGCGTACTGACTAGGGGCTGACCACTGTGCTTTTGCACCATCTTATGCTATGCTGCTAGGGCAGTGTGATCACTTCATCTTCCTCCGAACTGCGCACGTCACTAGGATTCCCTTCACTCCACGTGTGGTCATCATCCCTGCCTCATCTTCCACCCAGTCCTAACCCCTGACCTCTGCACATTGCAGAAAGACACAGCAGTTGGCACCTGTGTTTCGTCATCAGAGATGTGCGGCGGTGTTCCTCTGACCATGTTCACTATCCCTCCCATGTACTCATCCTCCAATTGAACAAGTTGTTGTGCATCAGTGCATTCAGTATATTCAACTTGTGGGGCAGGGCCAGGACAAGAACGAAAAAAAAATATCTTCTCCAGTTTATCAGTCCATGAATATCAGACTGCACTTACAGTAGAGGTCACCTGTGTGCAGTGCAATTTTCCCAGGGACTCATTGAATTGCAAGGCCGAGTGCGATCCGATAATCAGATCAATCTCGGGCATGCAGCAATTTGTTTCCTCACACAAAGAAAGAAAATGACATCTGACATGAGCACGATCCCATAGAATAACATTGGTACAAGTGTGATCCGATGTTTTGTCATTTCACAGTTGGACCGAAAATATAATCATGTGCATCAGCCCTATGAATGTATAAGTTTAGCGAATTGTTCTGTAAGACAACTTTTTACTAATTCTTCTTTACAATATTGCTTAAGGGAATATGTCACCAGGTTTGTGCTACCCCATCTGAGGCTGGTTTCACATTTGCGTTTTTTAGCGCTGGAAAAAAACGCATACGTGCGCATGCGATTTTTCCCCTATATTTAACATGGGTGCGCATACATGCGCGCTTGTAAGCGCATGTATGCGATTTTCATGCGCTGCGTTTTTTTGGGGTGTGCGTTGGTGTTTTCCAGACGCTGCATGTTGCATTTTTTGGCCCTGGAAAAAAGCGCATGCGCACGTATGCGCACGTTTTGCGCTAAAAATGGCCATTATAGCCTATGGATGCGCATACGTGCGCACTGGCATGCGCAGGTATGCGATTTTTTAGCGCTGCGTTTTTTGGGTGGTGTCCACTTTTTATCCTAGTTAGAATCTTCTAAAGTCAAAAAAAAAAAGTCTATATAAAGGAGGTGCCTGCCAAAACTCTGCCACTACTACACTGAGAGATTGAAGAGCAGACAGTCACCCAAGAACCCATTATATCAGCGAAGAATGTGAGTATATTACATTATATGCCTGTCCTTTTAAATTATGTATGTACTAATGATTTTTATTATTTTTACATGCAGTATGTCTTCAGAATCAGAGTATTCCCCATCGCGGCAGGAATTGGCGCAAGCAGACCGTGAGGTGATTATTTTCGTGCATCTGGTAAGTATATCTGCTGCTTCTTCAAATCTCTTACGTTTTTTTCAACTTTCTTAAGACATCGTCATCATCATCTGCGGACGGCACTAGTGAGGGCGAAGAGCAGGAGCAGCGAAGCCAAGTCCCGGTGGTGATACGGAATGTAAGTATCAAATGATTTGTAATGTTCTTTATTTTTTATCTTCTATTTTTACTCATTTTTTTGTTTCTTTTTTTGTAACTTTTTATTCAATTTAAATTTGATTATTCTAATGAATGTGTTTTGTCTAGGTTCCACAACGGGATGAAGACGTCTACCTGGATAATGAGCAGCTCATCAGCCTGGTCCAGGAGCGTTCGCCGTTGTGGGACAGCCGTGACCGGCTGTACAAGGACAATGTGGTGACCCGGCGGCTATGGAATGAGGTGGCCGCAGCGTTGATGGATGGCTGGGACAGCGCCACAGCATCCTCCAAAAAGGCGTTTAGTGAGTATTTCCCTGCTCTGTATTGTGCCGCAGTGACTGTTGTCCTTGACGGCACTGTTGGGTTTCGTGCTAGGCGTATTCTAGCAGGAAACCCAACAGTGTCATCGGGGTCTACAGTGACTGCTTTGAGTATTGTATTGCTAGATTGTGCCGCAGTGACTGTTGTCCTTGACGGCACTGTTGGGTTTCGTGCTAGGCGTATTCTAGCAGGAAACCCAACAGTGTCATTGGGGTCTACAGTGACTGCTTTGAGTATTGTATTGCTACATTGTGCCGCAGTGACTGTTGTCCTTGACGGCACTGTTGGGTTTCGTGCTAGGCGTATTCTAGCAGGAAACCCAACAGTTTCATCGGGGTCTACAGTGACTGCTTTGAGTATTGTATTGCTACATTGTGCCGCAGTGACTGTTGTCCTTGACGGCACTGTTGGGTTTCGTGCTAGGCGTATTCTAGCAGGAAACCCAACAGTGTCATCAGTGTCTACAGTGACTGCTTTGAGTATTGTATTGCTACATTGTGCCGCAGTGACTGTTGTCCTTGACGGCACTGTTGGGTTTCGTGCTTGGCGTATTCTAGCAGGAAACCCAACAGTGTCATCGGGGTCTACAGTGACTGCTTTGAGTATTGTATTGCTACATTGTGCCGCAGTGACTGTTGTCCTTGACGGCACTGTTTTTTTTTATCAACAGTGGACAAAGTCCGAACACGTTGGCGTTCGATCAAGGACCGCTTCAACAGTGATGTTCGTGCTGAGGGCCAGGTTCGCAGTGGATCTGCGTCAAGGACCAGAACTAGATACCGTCACTATCACGCATTGCAGTTCCTAAGACCGGTCCTTGCCACAAGATCGTAAGTATTATACATTTTGGGTTTTTATTTTTATTAATCTGTGTTTTTCTAATCCACAGCTGATGCTTCTTGTAAAGGCATGGTAGTAATGATTTTCCTTTCTTCCACAGCACCTGGAGCAGCACCCTGCAACCTGGCCCTGGAGCGGTCCTTCCTCGGACGTCCTCTGACCCGTCCCAGCCATCCGACAGCCAGGAAGCACCTTGCAGGTCAGCCACACACACAGCTGGTGACCATGAAGCTGGGCCATCAGGTGTTCCCCTGTCCCAGGTCTCTGCCACTGGTTATGCGGGCACTACCCGCCAGCGGCAGAGGGCCTTGGACAGGAATGTCTTGCCCGAGTTTATGCATTTGAGCGAGACATTTAATTCCAGCCTCAAGTCACTGTCCGACAGAGTTGAAAGCGGTTTTGCACTCATGGAACGTGGTTTTAACCACTTTGAACACCGCTTCAATTCTGTAGAACAGCGCCTTGACCGTCTGGAGGCCGACCTCAACAGACCAGCACACCATTTTTTTAGTAAGATTGAAAAGGGCATGGCGGAACACCTTAGTCCTGATCAACAGCTGAATGTGCTGCAGGCCTGCAACAATGCTTTCTTGCAGGCTATGCAGCATAATCGGTACGGTCAGCAGTCAGTGGTGTCCTTTCCACCTGTGCCACCATTGACTCGCTTCACCTCACTACCGACTTGTGCTGCATACCACTGCACGGACACCTCTATTCAAAGCCAGGACACCCACCGTTACACCACCACAAGTCTGAGTGCAGCTGGTCACTTCACCGACACCACCATGGCAAGCGCTGCTCCTGTCTGGAGCACCACCGCCAATCCCATGCATGCGTGGAGCTCAGCCACCACTAGGCAAACATGGAACAGCCCTGCCGCTACAACAACATGTAGTAGCCCTGCCACCACCACTCTGCAAACCTGGGCCATCACTGCCGCCACCAGTCCTCCTGCAAGGACGAGCACTGACAACGAAGAGCAGCATCAGCCACCTCAGCAGCAGCAGCCAACTCAGCAGCAGCAGCCACCTCAGCAGCAGCCGCCACCTCAGCAGCAGCAGCCACCTCAGCAGCAGCCGCCACCTCAGCAGCAGCAGCAACCACCTCAGCAGCAGCAGCCACCTCAGCAGCAGCCGCCACCTCAGCAGCAGCCGCCACCTCAGCAGCAGCCGCCACCTCAGCAGCAGCAGCCATACCAGCAGACGGGGGACCTACATTCCATATTTGCCCCTACTTCAAGGCGAAATCAATCAAGGCGGGCATTGGGCCAAAGTCGGTCCAGGCACACAAGCCTACGGCGACATGCCATTACAACTAATGTAACTGAACAGATTTCCTCTCCTACAAGTGTTCCAAGTTTAATTCCCTTAACTGGACTACCTTCCCCCACAAGTTTTGTTGCCCCTTCCCCTCAAACACCGTCTTCAACTGCAAGTGTTGCATATTCCCTGCACACCCCCAAATTGAAACCATCTGCCCCCAAACGCCGTAAAAAATAATTTTTAGTTTTTTTTTTGTGATAAAAAATAAATTAACATTTGTGGTTCACCATTAATAAGTTTCATTAATGTTGTTTGCGCCGCTCACACACACTGATGGGTAAATACATGTTAAAAACCAACCCAAGGGCTAGTATAGTCATATGTGAAATAACATGGACTAGTATAGTCATTCCAAGGCCTAGTGTAATAACTCTAGTTTTACCAAATAGAATCTGGTTTCATGAAAAACAAACTGTTGAAACTTGTCTAAAAAATAAGTTTCTTTCTAGTTTCACCAGTTTGTTTTTTGTGAAACAAGATGCTAGTTGTTAAAAATCGAGTTATTACAGTAGGCCTTGGTATGACTATACTAGGCCGTGGTATTTCACATATTACTATACTACTAGCCCCAAGGCCTACTATACTCATATTTGAAATACCACGGCCTAGTATAGTCATTCCAAGGCCTAGTGTAATAACTCTAGTTTTACCAAATAGAATCTGGTTTCATGAAAAACAAACTGTTGAAACTTGTCTAAAAAATAAGTTTCTTTCTATTTTCACCAGTTTGTTTTTTGTGAAACAAGATGCTAGTTGTTAAAAATCGAGTTATTACAGTAGGCCTTGGTATGACTATACTAGGCCGTGGTATTTCACATATTACTATACTACTAGCCCCAAGGCCTACTATACTCATATTTGAAATACCACGGCCTAGTATAGTCATTCCAAGGCCTAGTGTAATAACTCTAGTTTTACCAAATAGAATCTGGTTTCATGAAAAACAAACTGTTAAAACTTGTCTAAAAAATAAGTTTCTTTCTAGTTTCACCAGTTTGTTTTTTGTGAAACAAGATGCTAGTTGTTAAAAATGCTAGTTGTTAAAAATCGAGTTATTACAGTAGGCCGTGGTATTTCACATATTACTATACTACTAGCCCCAAGGCCTAGTATACTCATATTTGAAATACCACGGCCTAGTATAGTCATTCCAAGGCCTAGTGTAATAACTCTAGTTTTACCAACTAGAATCTGGTTTCATGAAAAACAAATTGTTGAAACTTGTCTAAAAAATAAGTTTCTTTCTAGTTTCACCACTTTGTTTTTTGTGAAACAAGATGCTAGTTGTTAAAAATCGAGTTATTACAGTAGGCCTTGGTATGACTATACTAGGCCGTGGTATTTCACATATTACTATACTACTAGCCCCAAGGCCTACTATACTCATATTTGAAATACCACGGCCTAGTATAGTCATTCCAAGGCCTAGTGTAATAACTTGTAATGGAGCAGATTACATGAGCAGATTACATTCATCCACTCAATGCTGACTTGTATTCCCCATGGACTTTCATTGGGGTTGGGTTTTGTGGGGTTGGGTTTTGAGGGTTGTGTTTTGAGAAAATCACATACTTTGTTTTAAACTAGTTGCACAATTTTCTCTTGAAAAAAAATGGTTTCCTGATTCATGGCCTGCAGCTTTGTTCATTCCAATATATTTCACGCAGACTAGCAATGCTGCATTTTAACTCGTATGTGTATTTACCTGCCCAGGTGTGTGAACATAACAAAATTCAGTTATACATGGGAAGTTTTTTAATTAATTGGAGTTTAAAAAATATAGTGCACTCAGTAATGGTATCAAATAAGGATTTTTATTACCATAAACAACAACATTACACCATTTCATCTTGCCAGTGCACCCGTCCTACATCAGAAATAAAGTAGGCCGCAAATTTGTCCCTCATTTGGCCAACTTCAACGGATGACCTGAGAGTGTGCTGAGTGAATTCAGGCAATGGGTTAGGAGCATCATCGTCCAGTTCAAAGGTCGGGTGCTCTTTAGCCATCACAAAGTTATGTAGAACCACACAGGCCTTCACCACCTCATCGACTGTTTCAAGTTTAAGATTAATGGCCGTGCCCAGAATTCGCCATCTGGAAACAAGAATCCCAAAAGCACACTCGACAGTTCTTCTGGCCCTGGTCAGCCTGTAATTAAAAATTTTTTTGGTGTGGTCCAAGTCCCGGCTGGAGTAGGGTTTCAGTAAGTTTCCGCACATTTGAAAAGCCTCATCGCCAACCATTACAAAGGGCAGTGGCGGAGCTTCGGTGTGAGGAAGAGGCCGTGGCATAGGGAAATTAAATTGGTTGCCATACAACCTCCGGCCCATGTCTGAGTTTTTAAAAGCCTGCGAGTCATTACCACGGCCAAATGCTTCAATGTCCACTGCTACAAACATACATCCGGCATCCGCAATTGCAATGAGTACTATTGAAAAGTACTTTTTGTAATTATAGTACTCAGATCCCGTTCTTTGGGGTTTGATGATCCGTATGTGTTTCCCATCAACAGCTCCCAAACAGTTGGGAAAATTGCATACTGTCCAGAATTTGTCAGCAATTTCCATCCACTTTTCAGCGGTGGGCAGGGGCATAAATTCTGGGCAAAGAACATTCCAGAGAGCCCGGCAGGTGTCAGCAACAATTCCAGACAAGGTAGAGATTCCAATACGGTACTGGAAGTGTAGTGAGGATAGGGTTTCTCCAGTCGCCAGGAATCTGTGAACAGACAAAGAAGTAAAATTAATATTTATGTATATTATTTTTAAAAACTATAAAAAAAAATATTAGTACATTCACGAAAACTAATTACCCAAGGTTTTGAATACTAAATTTACAAAAAAAAACATCAGACCACACCCCTTTGTTTTTAAAACATACCGTAATGTCACCAGTAGCCGTTCCTCAGGAGGAATCGCACGACGGAGCTGTGTGTCCTGTCTCCGGATGGATTGTTGGACACGAGCAAGCAAATCCATGAAACTTTCGTGGGACATCCGGATATAATCAGTAAATTTCTCCGGGTTTGCACGTAGCTCGCTGTAGAGGGTGTGGTATGCCCCACGGCTCTCCCGGAGTTCAACAATCGGATGTATCCACATACGCCGCCGTCTTCGCTGCCTCTCTCTCTTCCTTTGTTCATGGCAAGCAACTGCATACGCCTGAGCCATCGCGATGTCCAAATCCAAGTTGAAGTGAAAACTCTTCCAGCGCAGATCCATGGTCACGAGAAGAATCAAGCAAATGTGAAGAATACTGTAGACAGGGTCTATATATATTAACATACCACACCCACAATGAAGTCCCATTGGTCTTGTGTGTTGTTGAATGGTTGTTTTTTCTTTTTTGTGGGGTTTTTCCAAAATCTGTAAAAAAACGCAAACGCACAAAAAACGCATACAAACGCGCAAAAACGCTGCGTTTTTTTCCTGCATGCGCATTAAAATGCTGGAAAAAAACGCAGCGTTTGTATGCATTTGTATGCGTTTTTTTAATGCGTTTTTTTGCGGGAAAAACGCGCTGCAAAAAAAAGCAAGTGTGAAACTAGCCTGAGAGCTGCATAATGCAGGGGTAGAGACTGATTTCAGTGATATATTATTTACTGGGCTGCTTGTTACAGTTTTGATAAAATTATAGTTTTATCTGCTGGAGAGCAATGAGTTCTCTGAATTCAGTGTTCTGTGTACACTACATAGGAAAAAAGCTGCCAATCAGTGGAGGGGTTATACAGAGAGCATAAGTATGGAGGACTACATGGCAGCAAGTTTTCTAGTCCTCAATTGATAATCTCCTGCTGATAAGGCTATGTTCCCATGATGAGCTTTTGGTGAGTTTTGATGTTGCAGATTTTCTGCACCATTTCTGCATGTGGATATTCTGCATCTAATGCAATTCTAAAGGAAAAAATCTGTACATAAAACTCAGCATACTCGCTAAAGAACTTGCCATTTGGGTGTTTAACATCCAAAATGGAAAAGTACCAAAAGTAAACCATATAAATAATAATAATAATAACTAAACAATATAAATAATAATAACAATATGAATAATAATAACATACAGATTTTTTCATGAAGATTACATTGTAAATGCTCATAACTTACAAAATGAAAGAAAAAATGCAGCTTTTTTGCAAATATACTTCTTTAAAAACATTACACAAGAATAACTTTAAAAATTCCTATTTTTACTTTTAGAAAAAGAATCTGATGCATGTGCATTTTATTTAAAATGTTAATCATTTTATACTTTCTAGAGAACTAAACACTATCATCAGTTGCATATCTAGGGGTGTTTTGGGGGTAGATGGTGGGAATTTACTTGTTCACAGCCATTAGAAGGGCCCCGTTGGGACGCTTGATGTGCGGTCAAAGGTGTTTTAATAATAATAACAATAATAGTAATAATAATTTTTATTTATATAGCGCCAACATATTCCGCAGCACTTTACAATTAAGCGGGGACATGTACAGACAATAAATTCAATACAAGTTAAGACAATTCAAACAGTGACATTAGAAGTGAGGTCCCTGCTCGCAAGCTTACAATCTAAAAGGAAATGGGGGGACACAGTAGGTGAAAAGTGCTTGTTATTTCAGGTCTGGCAATTATAATAAATAGGGATTTTCATATAAAGCTGCATGATCCGGTCATCAGCCTGTGTGAAAAGTGCTTGTTATTTCAGGTCTGGCAATTATAATAAATAGGGATTTTCATATAAAGCTGCATGATCCGGTCATCAGCCTGTGTGTTTAAGTGCAATAGTCAAGTATCAAGTACTGTTATCGTGGGCATGGAGAGTGTTGAGACACATGAATAGTAGGGTGCAGATTCAGAATAATATTTGGAAGGAGGGAAAAGGGCAAAGTTAGTTTACTGAGTAGTTGATGTTGTAGGCTTGTTTGAAGAGATGGGTTTTCAAAGCGCGCTTGAATAGGTCGGGGCTAGGTATCAGTCTGATCGTCTGGGGAAGTGCATTCCAGAGAGCTGGCGCAGCACGAGAGAAGTTTTGGAGACGGAGGTGCGAGGTTTGGATAACGGAGGATGTTAGTCTTAGGTCATTTGTAGAATGGAGAGCACGTGTAGGGCGATAGACAGAAATGAGAGAGGAGATATAAGGCGGTGCAGAACTGTGGAGAGCTTTGTGGGTGAGAGAGATGAGTTTATACTGGACCCTGTAATGAATAGGTAGCCAGTGTAATGACTGGCACAAGATGGAGGCATCGGTGAAGCGGCTGGACAGAAATATGACCCTGGCTGCCGCATTCAAGATGGATTGGAGAGGAGAAAGTTTGGTAAGAGGGAGACCGATCAGAAGAGAGTTGCAGTAGTCCAGACGAGAATGAATAAGTGCGACAGTAAGAGTCTTAGCAGTTTCAAAGGTGAGAAAAGGTCGGATTCTGGAGATGTTTTTAAGATGCAGGTGACAAGAGTGAGTGAGTGATCGGATATAGGGAGTAAAGTTAAGTTCGGTGTTGAACATGACCCCAAGACAGCAGGCATGCTGCTAGGGAGTTATGGTTGAACCCTCCAGGGTTATTTCGATGTTAGGTAGAGTGAGGTTAGTAGAGGGGACAAACACAAGAAGTTCAGTTTTGGAGAGATTTAGTTTTCTAGGCGGCTGTATTTTGCTACCCCTTGGAGAGGGATATTGTCATTCTCTGAGCCTGCTGTCAAGCTGACATTGGACTCAGAGAAGGTGAAAAACACCGGCTCCCAGCATTCAGTTGTACTGGCTTCATTCAGGTAAGTATGACAAGAGACAGTAAGGGCTGGGATGAGTGTGGGAAAAGACAGTATGGGTAGGGAGCGGAGGAAATGTATGAAGAGACAGTATGTGCATGTGGGAAGAAACAGTATAGACAGTGGGGGGGAATATGTGAAGAGATAGCATAGACAGGAGGGAATGTCTGGAGAGATAGGATGGGGGGAATTTGTGAAGAGACAGTCTTGGCAGGAGTGGAGGGAATGTTTGAGGAGGCAGTATGGGTGGAGGGGAAAAAATGTGTGAGGAGATAGTATGGGCAAACAGAGAATGTGGGAGGATACAGTACAGTATGTCATGCTTTCAGGTCGTGCACGTGGTTCGTGGACCCACTGTGCCACAGGGCAGGGCCTGCCCAGGAAGGGGCATAATGTCACGCACAGTGTGGGAAGATTAAGTGCAACATGAGTGAAAGAGAGCCCAAACACTAGGGAAAGGGGGAGTGGAGACCCCTAGGTAGACGTAATAGCAGCCTGCCTCCCCTACCATCCCTATACTGGTTCCACACTAATTGTCGAGCAGGAACCTAAGCCCTGCATATTCCTAGAGCTAGGCCTTGAATAGGGAAGTGGGGGATGAGTACTGGTCAGTCACCACTGAACACTAAAGATCAGAAGGGAGGCAATCAAGGGGAAGCAACTTCACTTGAGCTGACTCCAGAGAGAAAACACCAAATGTCCTTCTACCGCACCAGAGAGGAAGTAAGTCAACTGCTATAGCTCAAAGCCTTCACAAGGGGAAAATTTGAATATCACTAAAGCAGACTGGGACTCTATAAATACCCAGGTTTAGGTGTGTCAATTAGAGCTGGAGGGAGGTTGCCACTGGATCCAAAAGAAGGATTAAGAAGGCATCTGCAATGCCAAATTTAGCATCTGACACACTCGTGACACATAGCTAAGCTCCTGCTAGGTGTTCACTGGAGCTCCTGATGGTGGAGACAGACTGGGATGCAGGTAGCTGCCAGGTACTACTCCTAGGCATTCACAGGTACTGCAGAAGCTGATCTCAGGGGTTTGGTTTGCAGACATTGGGAGACGTGACTGGAGTCACTGACTTGCAGGGTACGGAAATAAACAGACTGTATGGACAACTTGGATCTTGAATAAAAGTTCTTGTTCTCACACACAGATAAAAGGAAACTGTAATGTAGATGGCCGCACTAGGGCCAGTAACTATGTACTCAGGAAAAGCCACACAGGTACCAGGAATTTGGGAATAGGTACCGCCGATTGTTTTTTTTAGGATTAGCATACCGACGAATTGGTCACAAGAACATGGAAAAACTATACTAGACTAATGGGAACACAGGATACGGGAATAACTTTGACAGACTGACAACATATATCTGCACACACCAACACCACACCAACACCACTAAGACTAAACTATAGAGGTTGTTCAGGCACCTCCCTATTGGGGAGGGTGCCTTTTAAACAAGACACCCCCCAGAAATTGGGTGGGAGACAACTTGCAGGTGTTTACTTAAACCAAATGCCTTCCAGCAGTAGCTGGGAGCATTTAACCATGTGCATGCTCTGCCCCTTTAAAACCACGGGAGCGCACACATGCACTAGTTGCGCTGCCGGAACACAGTGCAGCATGCACAGTAAAGAAGGAGTAGGATCACACAAGGACACTGCTGCAGCTGGGGGGTGAGAATGCTGGCATCCCCACATGAAGGGAGGAGGGAACCATGTGAGGGTGCCGGGCGCAGACGTTATACAGTATGGGCGCAGGAAGAATGTGTGAGGAAACATTATGGGCAAAGTATGGGGAGAGAAATTTTGTGGGACACAATATAGAGACTGGGTAGTGTGAGAATGTGAGGCTAGTCACAAACCAAAGACAAACCGTGAGGCAGAGAAGTCAGACATTCTGAAGTCAATACCAAGAGAGCATGTGGAAAACCAAGGGAAAAGACAAAGGTGTACGTCTGGTCACGATCCAGGCTCAAAACAGGAGATAGTAGATAAAGGCAAAAGGACAAGACAAAGGTATGGTCAGAACACGATCCGAGGGTCAGTCAGCGGAATATCAGAACTCAGAACAACAGAATCAGGCAAACACTCACCAGGAAGCACAAACTACCTCTGGCAGGGATCAGAGGCAAACAGCTCAGTTAAATATCTTGAGCAATCTCCAGAACAAAGAACCCCTAGAGAAAGTCCTGCACCTCCCTTTCCCAGATTGGATAGCCGAGCTGTCAATCAAAGCAAGGACAGTTCAGCATGCCCATCACAAGATTGGATAGCCGAGCTGTCAATCAAAACACTGACAAAGTTTCCATGGGACAGCAAAACAATCACTCACTGAGCGGATAAATTGTGACAGTGAGGCAGTATAGGGAAGGGGCAGTATAAAAAGGAGGCAACCTGGTGGACAGTGTAAGGGCACAGTATGGAGGGGACAATAAGCAAGGTGGGTGTGAGGAGGGGGCACAGTATAGAGACTGTGCAGTATAAGGGAGACATAGTAAGAGGATACAGTGTGTAGAAAGATCCCAGTATGGAAATGAGAAGACAGTTTGGAGTTCATGTACCATAAGATTGGCAGCGTAGGGCAGATATTTTTTTTCAGGAGCATTTTAATGCACTACTTTTAAGGCACCGTTTGGGATGTGCTGCAGAAGACTAGAGAAGAGGTAAGTCTGCTGAGACGAGCTATGGATGTGAAAAGCCATTAAAGCATCTGGCAAGATGGAGAAAGAAATAATGAGAACATCTCCAATCAGAGAAGAAGTCACCTATAAGGTACCTGGAAGTAAATATTTATTTGTGATACTGACTACTGTCTCATCAGTACTGTGGTTCTTGTAAGGTCCATAGTCTGATGATAACTGTTAACAACAACTCCCAGTATCTCCATATCATTATTAAGTATGCACTGGGAGTTCATGCGATACAATTCTTTAGTGGGCTGACTTCACATTTAGAGATGAGCGTACCAAACCGCAGAAGGTGAAGTTTGAGTTGAATTTCACAAAATCTGCAGTTTCATGCGAATTTGAACTATCTGCAATAAAATTTGCAGTGTGCAATTAACCTCTTCACAACATGCACCGTACTAGTACTGCTCTGTGTGAACTGCGTTACCGCAAACAGTACTAGTACAGCGGAACGATCGCGCGGTCTCACGCTGAGCGCCGCGACGATCGCGTGCGGGTGTCAGGTGTATGTGACAGCTGACACCCCTCAGCAATGCCCACGATCGGTGCTAGCACCGATCGTGGGCATTTAACCCCCCTGATGCCACTGTCAGTACTGACAGCAGCATAGAGAACAATCGCGCAGGGAGGGGGCTCCCTGCGCTCTCCCACCGGAACAATGCGATGCGATCGCGTTGTTCCGATAGTCTCCATGGAGACCCTCGACTCCAAGATGGCCGCGGGATCCTCCCGCGTCTTGCAGGTGTATGTGACAGCTGATACCCCGCAGCAATGCCCACGATCGTCATTGAGTAGATCTGCCTGTTTGATAGCTTACAAGCGACCATGTAGCGACACACCAGCGATCCTTACCAGATCGTATCGTTGTCAGGATCGCTGGAGCGTCGCTAAGTGTAACGGTACCCTAAATCTGAATTCATGGGTTGCTTCTGTTTGTAAATGAAAGTGTGATAAGTGTGATACTTGTGTTTTGAGATCTGCTCAAATAACTCAAAAATTGATAAGTAAGCTTAAGGCTGTGTGCCCACAATGCGATTTTTAAGCGTTTTTGCCGCCATTTTCGGCGCGAAAACGCTGCAAAAACGTTTAAAAATCGTGTACAGAACGCACCACATGCATTCCAATGGCATTCCGCACATGCTGTGCTAATGCTGCGCTTTGTTCCGTGGCGGAAACGCATCGTGGAAAAAATCGCAGCATGCTCATTCTTTTGTGCGGAATCGCAAAGAATTGCCGCGATTCCGCACCCATAGGAATGCATGAGAATCGCTTACTTCCTGCATGTGGCTATGCCCACCATGCGGGAAGTTAAGCGTCTCATGTGCGGTTGGTACCCACGGTGTGGAGGAGAGGAGACTGTCCTCCAGGCCCTGGGTACCATACCCCTGTAAAAAAAGAATAAAAAATAAAAAATCGGGGTATATTTACCTTCCGACATCCCGCGCTGCATTCCCGGCCTAAGCGTTCACAGTAATGCCTTGCGGCAAGGTCTTATGATGACGTAGTCTCGCGTGACTCTAGCGGTCTCGCGAGATCGCTATAGTAACGCGAGACCAACGTCATCACAGGTCTCGCAAGGCATTACTGGGAACGCTGAGGCTTGGGATGGCAGCGCGGGATGTCGGAAGGTAAATATACCCCGATTTTTTTATTTTTTTATCATTTTTAACATTTTATCTTTTACTATTGATGCTGCATAGGCGGCCTCAATAGTAAAAAGCTGCTCACACTTGTTAAACACTATGTTTGACGAGTGTGACCAACCTGTCAATCACTTTCCAAGCGATGCTTCAAATCGCTTGGAGAGTGCTTGAGAAAATCGCGGCAAAATCGCGAACAGAATCGGGGTGAAATCGCGTGGAAAAAAACGTGCGATTTCTGGGAAGGAGTCCGGTTTTCAGTGTGCGTTTTAACACGCAACATGGGCACATAGCCTTAGACAGAATTGACTCACAAAAAACTAATACCTTAAAATATACTCTTTATTTCTTTACATTAAAAATACACAGCAAACAAACTAGCTATAACACGTCTAACTAGGCTAAACAAACCGGTCAGAAAAACGATTATGATGGAATACAAAGGACCACACCCAGGCCTTAACTAACCCTATTGATCCCTGATGCACCCCTACCTAACTGCGGAGGTTGACACCCTATCTTGAACGCAAATTGGTGCCCCCGCTAGATTCCGGCTAGCCCTAGATTCACCCTGTTGTTCCCCATCTGTGTAACAAGGTACCAATACATTTTTCAAGATAGCCAGAAACAATGTCTGATCATTCCAACAAACTAAAACCACCAGGATGTCTGTATATACTTAAATTCAGTGTAAAAGGGGTACAAGTAATAAGGGAACGAGAGGAGGGGTGGTAATGGTAGAGGGTGGGGTTATTTAACGGCACTAAGGGGTAATAATGACTAAACTCTGATATAGGACCCCCGTCCAAGAATATTTAAGTACAATACATTCGCCAACATAAGATAATCTACTGAAATGTAAGATAAACAATTCACTCCAGCAGTGGGCTTTAAACTAGCATGACCCTCAGATATCCCTAATCAATTGTTCCTACCTTGCTGCGGAGGTTGGCACTCTAGCTTGTACGCAATGTGGCACCCCCGCTCAACGGTGGCTCACTCTCGTATCCCCTATAAACTCTCTCTTTAACTATCCGTTTAATTAAAAGTGAGGAGTGGGGGCGAGAACACAGACTAGGGTGAGAGAGACAAAAAGACACGGTATTTGTAAGAATAATTCAGGTACAAAGTGCTAAAATGCATATGACAGCCAATAATCATGTAATATGTCTGTGATATTGCACTATGTCCTATAGAACCAAACACTTGATATTGCGGTATTTAGCCTAAAGGTTATCACATTGCACCTGCTATTTTCCATTATGTCTATAGGCTATAAGAGTAATTTAAAAAAATTAAATCAATCAAACACCACCTATTGCACTATTCCCAAGGCATACATCATGCTGAAGAATGGAGTGAGTAATACAAAAAAGCTTATCAGTTATTCATTAAAGATGTTATAACAGCCTCAACGCGTTTCCCTCCCATGGCAAGATTTCTTCAGTAGGCAGAATAGGACCATCAGAGTCAGAAGATGCAAGACATTAGAAAAGACAGCCTGGTTGTAGGTATAAGTTTCACAGAGATAATGGGGCGTTTAAATAGCCCTATCAATAAACCAGAAGGCTCATGGGTAAAAGTGTGGGAGAAACATCACAGGGTTTAGTGTAATCATGTCTTCATAAACGTTACTTCGCATGTCTTACTTAGTTTCAGCCGATAGCGGTATTACAAATGGACCGCAGTGTCGCCCTGTTCCAGCTTATCCAAGCCTCATTGCCGCATGTGCTTCTGGTTTTTAACCTCAACCCTCCCAGTCAAGACAGTGTTATTGATATCGCTGGCGGCACATGCGCCCTTTTACTCATTTTGATGCATGTTTCTGGTTGTGTGCTTTCCATCCTGCGCAGTCACCATATGGATGAGTGGTGCCTGTGCACTAAGTACTCATTGGGGGAAAGCTGTCGACATCGCATATGCGTCCAGTGGCAAATGATGCCCGTCAGATCTAAACATAGATTGACGGTGCTGAATCGTCCAGCCTCTCAAACCTATATAATGCCGCAGCGTATTTGGGCAACCACAGAATAATGGTCAGCAATTGTAGAGGTTTTAGGTTTATATTTTCTCTCTACAAAGGGAGAGGTGCTACAATATTACATTATCCTCTCTCCAAGGATGGCACTCAATTAGTAACGGCTCCACTTCTCCCCTTCCCCTAAATCCTATATACAGTTAGGCCCATAAATATTTGGACAGAGACAACATTTTTCTAATTTTGTTCTAGACATTACCACAATGAAATTTAAACAAAACAATTCAGGTGCAGTTGAAGTTAAGACTTTCAGCTTTCATTTGAGGGTATCCATATTAAAATTGGATGAAGGGTTTAGGAGTTTCAGCTCTATAACATGTGCCACATGGGACCAAAAGTAATTGGACAATTGACTCCAAGGCTATTTCATGGACAGGTGTGGGCAATCCCTTCGCTATGTAATTCTCAATTAAGCAGATAAAAGGCCTGGATTTGATTTGAGGTGTGGAGCTTGCATTTGGAACGTTTTGCTGTGAAGGAAACAAGCAGTCAAAGGAGCTCTCCATGCAGGTGAAACAAGCCATCCTTAAGCTGCAAAAACAGAAAAAACCCATCCGAGAAATTGCTACAACATTAGGAGTGGCAAAATCTACAGTTTGGTACATCCTGTGAAAGAAAGAAAGCACTGGTGAACTCATCAATGCAAAAAGACCTGGGCGCCCACGGAAGACAACAGTGGTGGATGATCGCAGAATAGTCTCCATGGTGAAGAGATACCCCTTCACAACAGCCAACCAAGTGAACAACACTCTCCAGGAGGTAGGCGTATCAATATCCAAATCTACCATAAAGAGAAGACTGCATGAAAGTAAATACAGAGAGTTCACTGCATGGTGCAAGCAACTCATAAGCATCAAGAATCAAAAGGCTAGACTGGACTTTGCTAAAAAAACATCTAAAAAAGCCAGCACAGTTCTGGAAGAACATTCTTTGGACAGATGAAACCAAGATCAACCTCTACCAGAATGATGGAAAGAGAAAAGTATGGCGAAGGCGTGGTACAGCTCATGATCCAAAACATACCACATCAGCAGTAAAACACGGCAGGGGCAGTGTGATGGCTTGGGCATGCATGGCTGCCAGTGGCACTGGGTCACTAGTGTTTATTAATGATATGACACAGGACAGAAGCAGCCGAATGAATTCTGAGGTATTCAGAGCCATACTGTGTGCTCAGATCCAGCCAAATGCAGCCAAACTGATTGGTCGTCGTTTCATACTACAGATGGACAATGGCCCAAAACATAAAGCCAAAGCAACCCAGGAGTTTATTAAAGCAAAGAAGTGGAATATTCTTGAATGGCCAAGTCAGTCACCTGATCTCAACCCAATTGAGCATGCATTTCACTTGTTAAAGACTAAACTTCAGACAGAAAGGCCCACAAACAAGCAGCAACTGAAAACCACCGCAGTGTAGGCCTGGCAGAGCATCAAAAAGGAGGAAACACAGCATCTGGTGATGTCCATGAGTTCAAGACTTCAGGCAGTCATTGCCAACAAAGGGTTTTCAACCAAGTACTAGAAATGAACATTTTATTTACAATTATTTAATCTGTCCAATTACTTTTGGTCCCTTTAAAAACAGGGTGGCACATGTTAAGGAGCTGAAACTCCTAAACCCTTCATCCAATTTTAATGGGGATACCCTCAAATAGAAGCTGAAAGTCTGAACTTCAACTGCATCTGAATTGTTTTGTTTAAAATTCACTGTGGTAATGTCTAGAGCCAAAATTAGAAAAAATGTTGTCTCTGTCCAAATACAGTGGGGCAAAAAAGTATTTAGTCAGTCAGCAATAGTGCAAGTTCCACCACTTAATAAGATGAGAGGCATCTGTAATTTACATCATAGGTAGACCTCAACTATGGGAGACAAACTGAGAAAAAAAAATCCAGAAAATCACATTGTCTGTTTTTTTTTCATTTTATTTGCATATTATGGTGGAAAATAAGTATTTGGTCAGAAACAAGCAATCAAGATTTCTGGCTCTCACAGACCTGTAACAACTTCTTTAAGAGTCTCCTCTTTCCTCCACTCATTACCTGTAGTAATGGCACCTGTTTAAACTTGTTATCAGTATAAAAAGACACCTGTGCACACCCTCAAACAGTCTGACTCCAAACTCCACTATGGTGAAGACCAAAGAGCTGTCAAAGGACACCAGAAACAAAATTGTAGCCCTGCACCAGGCTGGGAAGACTGAATCTGCAATAGCCAACCAGCTTGGAGTGAAGAAATCAACTGTGGGAGCAATAATTAGAAAATGGAAGACATACAAGACCACTGATAATCTCCCTCGATCTGGTGCTCCACGCAAAATCCCACCCCGTGGGGTCAGAATGATCACAAGAACGGTGAGCAAAAATCCCAGAACCACGCGGGGGGACCTAGTGAATGAACTGCAGAGAGCTGGGACCAATGTAACAAGGCCTACCATAAGTAACACACTATGCCACCATGGACTCAGATCCTGCAGTGCCAGACGTGTCCCACTGCTTAAGCCTGTACATGTCCGGGCCCGTCTGAAGTTTGCTAGAGAGCATTTGGATGATCCAGAGGAGTTTTGGGAGAATGTCCTATGGTCTGATGAAACCAAACTGGAACTGTTTGGTAGAAACACAACTTGTCGTGTTTGGAGGAAAAAGAATACTGAGTTGCATCCATCAAACACCATACCTACTGTAAAGCATGGTGGTGGAAACATCATGCTTTGGGGCTGTTTCTCTGCAAAGGGGCCAGGACGACTGATCCGGGTACATGAAAGAATGAATGGGGCCATGTATCGTGAGATTTTGAGTGCAAACCTCCTTCCATCAGCAAGGGCATTGAATATGAAACGTGGCTGGGTCTTTCAACATGACAATGATCCAAATCACACCGCCAGGGCAACGAAGGAGTGGCTTCGTAAGAAGCATTTCAAGGTCCTGGAGTGGCCTAGCCAGTCTCCAGATCTCAACCCTATAGAAAACCTTTGGAGGGAGTTGAAAGTCCGTGTTGCCAAGCAAAAAGCCAAAAACATCACTGCTCTAGAGGAGATCTGCATGGAGGAATGGGCCAACATACCAACAACAGTGTGTGGCAACCTTGTGAAGACTTACAGAAAACGTTTGACCTCTGTCATTGCCAACAAAGGATATATCACAAAGTATTGAGATGAAATTTTGTTTCTGACCAAATACTTATTTTCCACCATAATATGCAAATAAAATGAAAAAAAAACAGACAATGTGATTTTCTGGATTTTTTTTTCTCAGTTTGTCTCCCATAGTTGAGGTCTACCTATGATGTAAATTACAGACGCCTCTCATCTTTTTAAGTGGTGGAACTTGCACTATTGCTGACTGACTAAATACTTTTTTGCCCCACTGTATATATGGACCTAACTGTAGCAGTGTCCACCATATTATAAGCCTGATAATTGGGGTATTCCAAATTGTACCTCTGGGGGCCCTAGATAACCAGGCCCAAGATAAACTACACTCACCATCTCAGAGGTGTAGTCCATGTCCTGGATACGTCTGTGTGTGGACGCTCTTGAAGCAATGATTCCAGCAGCAGTCCACTCCTTGTGAATCTCCCCCAAATTATCAAATGGCCTTTTCTTAACAATTCTTTCAAGGTTGCGGATATTCCGGTTGCTTGTTCACCTTTTTCTACCACACTTTTTCCTTCCACTCAACTTTCCATTAATATGCTTGGATGCAGCACTCTGTGAACAGCCAGCTTCTTTAGCAATGACCTCTTGTGGCTTACCCTCCTTGTGGAGTGTGTCAATGACTGCCTTCTAGACTTCTGTCAAGTCAGCAGTCTTCCACATGATTGTGGAGCCTACTGAACCAGACTAAGGGAGCTTTTTAAATGCTTAGGAAGTCTTTGCAGGTGTTTTTGGTTAATTATTCCAATTTACAGAGATGACTTTTGGGTTTTTGTTGGCTGTAAGCCATAATCATCAATATTAACAAAAATAAACACTTGGAATAGATCACTTTGTTTGTAATGACTCTATATAATATATGAGTTTCACACTTTGTATTGAAGAACTTAAATAAGTTAAATTTTTGATGATTTTCTGATTTTGTGAGAAGCACCTGTATGTATGTAATATGCTCAAAGAAGAATAAATGTACAGTTTTGGAATAGCCAAGTCAAAGTTCTGACCATAATTTTATAGAAATGTTATGGAAAGACATAAAGTGAGCAGTTCATAGGAGAAAACCAACCGACATAACAGGGTTGAAGGGAGGAATGAATGGTATAAAATTCCTTTAAGCCAATATATGCACTTATTGCTGCACAAGCGGGTCATACTAGATACAGAAAGCAGGGGTTCACATACTTTTGCCGCTTGGATAAGTGATATTGGATCATTTTCCTCATTTAATAAATGACAAAGTCTAATTTTCTATGTTTCATTTGATTTTATATACTTTTAAATTTATGAAGAAATCTGGAATATTCTGAAGACTTCATAAACTTTCAAGTACTACTGTATTCTGAATCATAAGCAAATCAAAGTTAACCCCTTTACCCCCAAGGGTGGTTTGCATGTTAATGACCAGGCCAATTTTTACAATTCTGACCACTGTCCCTTTTTGAAGTAATAACTCTGGAACGCTTCCATGAATCCCGGTGATTCTGACAATATTTTCTCCGGACATATTGTACTTCATGACAGTGGTGAAATTTATTTGATATTACTTGTGTTTATTTGTGAAAAAAACGGAAATTTGGCAAAAATTTTGCAATTTTCCATCTTTGAATTTTCATGACCTTAAATCACGGAGATATGTCACACAAAATACTTAATAATTAACATTTCCTACATGTTTAATTTACATCAGCACAATTTTGGAAACAAAATTTTTTTGTTAGGAAGTTATAAGGGTTAAATGTTAAACAGCGATTGCTCATTTTTACACCTTTTTTTAGGGACCACATCACATTTGAAGTCACTTTGAGGGGTCTATATGATAGAAAATATGCAAAAGTGACACCATTCTAAAAACTGTTTAACCCACATTCAAGAAGTTTATTAACCCTTCAGGTGCTTCACAGGAATTTTTGGCATGTTTAAAGAAAATGAACATTTAACTTTTTTTCACAAAAACTTTAATTCAGATCCAATTTTTTAATTTTACCACGGGTAACAGGAAAATTTGGACCCCAAAAGTTGTTGTACAATTTGTCCTGAGTACCCCATATGTGGGGGGAACCACTGTTTGGGCACATGGCAGAGCTCGAAAGGGAAGGAGCGCCGTTTGACTTTTCAATGCAAAATTGGCTGGAATTGAGATTGTACGCCATGTCGCATTTGGAAATACCCTCATGTGCCTAAACAGCGGAAACCCCCCACAAGTGAAGCCATTTTGGAAACTAGACCCCCTAAGGAACTTATCTAGATGTGTAGTGAGCACTTTTAACCCCCAAGTGCTTCACAGAAGTTTATAAAATACAGCTGTAAAAATAAAAAATTATGTCACCCTTTTTCTGTAACTTTGGGTTTCATCCTCAATTTTCTTCAGGGCAAGTGGAATCTTCAACCTGCCCAGGTGTGGACACTGTGGTAGAGAGAATGCAGCAGATTTGGGACCAAGTGGTGGATAAGTTGTCACTCTCTCAGGAAAAGGCCCAGCAGTTTTCCAACCGGCATAGGACCATTGGTCCCCGGTTTAAAGTGGGTGATATGGTTTGGTTGTCATCAAAGAATATCTCTATGAAGGTTGCGTCTCCAAAGTTCAAGCCAAGATTTATTGGACCTTGTAAGATCTTGGAGATTCTTAATCCTGTTTCTTTTCGATTGGCTCTTCCAGTTACGTTTAAGATCCATAACGTATTTCACAAATCTCTGTTGAAGAGGTTTGTTGAGCCAGTAGTTCCTGTGGCGGCGCCTCCTGACCCTGTGTTGGTTGAAGGCAATGTGGAATATGAGGTAGAGAAAATATTGGATTCTCGTTTGGCTAAACGGAGACTCCAGTATTTGGTCAAATGGAAGGGTTATGGCCAGGAGGATAATTCTTGGGTCTCTGCCTCTGACATTCATACCAATAGATTGGTTCATACTTTTCACCAGGCCCATCCTTATCGGCCTGGTGGTGTGGATGAGGGTTCATTTTCTGGTCTGCCTCTGGTTTCTGGTGAGGGAGCTGGTTGTGCTGACAGAGGAGCTGTGAGTTCTCTTTCCAGGCTCCCTCTGGTGGTGGCAGGAGGTAGTGAAGCTGATCTAATTAACAGAGACCTGCTACCTGATAATGAGGAAGAGGATTGGACATCTGGAGTCTCAGAATGGATTTAAGACAGCCGACTCCCTATTTCCATGCTGACGATTTTTTCCTGCCTCCTGAGGTCTTAGTTTCCAGCTCAGTTCCTGCCTTCTCAAGATAAGTGGTTCTCTGCTTATGTTCTCATTTGATTTGGTTTGGTCTATTCAGTTTTTTGTGTGGTCAGCCAGCCCCGGCTGGGGCTGTGCTGAATTTCCACTCTTATGTCATTGTATGTGCTAGCTTGCTTTTTGTCCCTTATTAGATTGGCCTCTTTTTGCTCTGTTCTCAGAATATGCCAGAGTGCTGATATAGTGGGAGAAGTCTAGTGACTTCAGGGTATTTTTTGCTATCAGAAGTGTTGGACATTTTTGCAGGGTTTTTTGGCGTGATTGCAGACAGTATCTTTCCTTTCCTGTTCTTTCTAGTTAGTGTGGGCCTCATCGTTTGCTCAGCCTATTTTCCTACCTGTGTTTGTGCTTTCATCTTGTCTCACCGTCAATACATGTGTGGGGGCTGTCTATTCCTTTGGGAGTCTGCTCTGGGGCAGTTTAGATTTCCCATTGTCTTGCTTTAGGCTTATTTAGTCCTCCGGCTGTGACGAGGCATCTAGAATCATCGTAGGTACGCTCCACTGCTGCTGTTAATTGTGTGGTTAGGATCAGGGGTCTGCAATCCGCGTAGTTACCAACCTCTCTGGTTTTCTGTGACTTAGCTTGGTCTTATTTTCCTCCTCGGTGACCCCTTCATAACAGGTTACTGATTGGAGTATTTAAGTTTGCAGACTTCCTGCAATCCCTGCTGGTGATTGCTTTCCTGTGCATTCAGAGGTCTGATGTCTCTGCCCTGATCCTGCATTTATTCAGCTAAGTGGTTCCTTTGCTAATCCTTTGCATCTGATCTGGTTTTTGTCTCTCTCTCTCTGCTTGTTGTGCGGGTTCAGCTTGCTCCTTTGGGGGCTGTGCTGGACCATCGCTCCATATGTTACAGCCTGTGTTAGTTTGTTCAGTCCCCTGTTATATTGGTCTCTTTTGCTTTGCTCCCAGTTCATACTGGAGTGCTGATATAGTGGGGGTGAAGTCGTGTGACTTCAGTGTTTTTTTGTACATCAGACGTGTTGGCTTTTTCAGAGTTTGTGCATGATTGCAGACAGTGTCTTTCCTTTCCTGTCCTATCTAGTCAGTTTGGGCCCCATCGTTTGCTCAGTCTATTTTTCTGCCTGCCTTTGTGTTTCATCTTGTCTCACCGACAATATATGTTTGGGGGCTATCTATTCCTTTTGGGGTCTGCTCCGGGGCAGTTTAGATTTCACCTTTCTTGCTTTAGGCTTAGTTAGCTCTCCGGCTGTGCCGAGGCATCTAGGGCATCGTAGGTACGCTCCACGGCTACTGCTAGTTGTGTGGATAGGATCAGGGGTCTGCAATCCGCTTAGTTACCAACCTCTCTGGTTTTTTGGAGGCTTATCCTGTTTTTGCCATCCTCCTCGGTGACCCATTCATAACAAAGAACATAGAGAGAGAAAGAAAGGAGAAAGAAAGAAAGATTAGAGAGAGAAAAAGAGGGGAAAGAAAGAAAGAACAGAGTGAAAGAAAGAACAGAGAGAAAGGAAGAGGGGAAAGAAAGAAAGAAAGAAAGAAAGAAAGAAAGAAAGAAAGAAAGAAAGAAAGAAAGAAGAGAGAGAAAGAAACAGAAAGATTCTATAAAGATACTATAGCAGCCCGGCTCCCATTAGAGTGCCCACCTGAGCCTCCCGGTGCAGGACATATCATGATCCACTCACATGGCCGACATCCCTGATTTCCAGGCAATCCCGCTGTCGGAGGACACGGTGATGGAGCTGAAGCATTCCGTGAAGTGCCTCCATGGTTCCATCACAATCTCCTCCTGAAAAAAACCTCATTTCCGGTCAGTTTCCAGTATGTCACTTCCGGTGGAACGTCACGTTTGAATTTTAAAGTGCTCCTCTGGGCTCCACTGTGTACTCCTGTGTCCACGGGAAAAGTAACCTCAAGGCCGGGGCAGTGAGGCAGACTCAAAATCGGGACTGTCCTGCTGGATCTGGGACGGTTGGGAGGTATGAATGCTCCCCACCATACACCGTGTACACGCATGGCTCCGCACACCTCATACACATGCAGTTCAGCTTTGTATGCCTCATACACATGTCTCCACTCCGTAAACCTTGTACACATGCAGATTTGCTCCATACACCTTGTACACATGCGGCTCTGCTCCATACACCTTGCACACACGTGGCCACGCTCTGTACACCTTGTACACACATGGCTCCACTCAGTAAACCTTGTACACATGCGGCTTTGCTCCATACACCTCGTATACACACGGCTCTGCACATCCTGTACACACGCGGCTCCGCTCCGTACACTTCGTACACATGCGGCTCTGCTCCGTACACCCCGTACAAATGCGGCTCTTCTCCGTACACCCCATACACGCGGCTCTGCTCCGTACACCCCATACACGCGGCTCCGCTCCATACACCTTGTACACACGTGGCTCCTCTCTGTACACACACGGCTCTGTACGCCCCATACACATGCAGCTCCGCACACCTCCTACACTCGGTTCCACTCCGTACATCTCGTACACACACGGCTCCACTCCGTACACCTCGTACACACACAGCACCGTACACCTCGCACACACACGGCTCTGCACACCCCATACACCTCGTACACACACGGCTCTTCTACATCCACACTGTAAACCCCTCCTGACCCCACACATAAACCGTACTTCATCCAGCACCATAACAAGTTCAACCAGCACAGCAGAGTCCTGCAGACACAGAGGCCCTTGATCATGTGACCCCTGACTCCTCCCCTCCTGTGACCTCATCACAGGTCCTCCTGTACCACAGAAGAGAACACAACTTAGCGACATCACTGCAGGTTAGGTTGTATGGGGCTGCAGTGGGTCTGTGCAAGGGCGAGAATGGGGTCGGTGCGTGGGGGGTGTGGCTTATCTCCCTGCAGTGCGGGACAAATAGACTCCCGGGCGGGACAGGGGTGGGCGAAGCAAAAACGGGACTGTCCCGCAGAATCCGGGACACTTGGGAGCTATAGTAAAGCCCAGGTCACAAGGGTGGAATAGTACGTCTAATGGTAGAGAGGGGTTGATGAACTTTAATTGGCTTACAATTTAGTTTAGGTCAGCACTCAGGAGTAGAAAGGACGTGGTGTTGCCTTTAGACTTATTTCACTTGTAGTGGGACAGATCGTCCAGCCGTCTCTCGAGGTGGCGCTCCTCCTCTTAAACATACATGCATACCCCCCGTGCTCTAGATTGGTAACGGCTCATATTGTGTTAACGACAAGACTCCTATTAGCTAAACAGTGGAAAAAAGATGTTATTCCTAAGAAAGAGGCCACAGCTCAAGCAGTTAATACCACGTTTATTTTTGAAAAAATGCTAGCCCACAAAAATAACGCCTTCCAGAAGTTCACCAGGGATTGGCAGGCTTGGGAAGCCACACAGTTAGCGAATCACAGTTGAACCAGTCAAATAAAGGTTGGGGGAGGGCCCTGGGTGGGAGAGGGTTAAGACCGGAGCTTTTTGTTTATACTGCAATGGTTGCATAATTACACATTTATGTTACTTTGACCTATGTTGTACATTTGTGATAATGTTGTATTATAGTATTTTCAATAAAAACGAATAAAAAAAAAAAGAAAGGACGTGGTGTTAAAGATGGAATTGACTCTGCATTGTATTATGCAGCCGGCAATGTGTTGGACAAGCACAGAAGCAGATACAAATGTCCCTTCTATTTTCGAACCATTGTGGATCCTTGCTAGGTTAGGATAAGAAACCACATTAAAGTAGCTCTACAGTATAGCAACATTTACGTGTTTTCCTAGTGATGCTGCTATAATCAGGTTTTATCCTACACATGAAAAGGAAATTGATGTTGTCTTTTACCCGATATAGAGGATTGACTGTTCTGGTAACATAATACAGAGATAATAGTGGCATATTGTATACAGTGCCAATTACAGGTTGTGCCACATTTCTCAATATGGAACTGGTCTATTTAGAAATAGCACTAATCTACTGAAGTATGCTAAGTTGCCTATTCAGATAGTTCATGCGGAATTCCTTTCTTTTCAACAGGCACTTGTGGCAATAGATTAGGCAATCTTAAAGGGAATCTGTCAGCACAGAAAGACTGTTCAAAGTCCCACCACTGGTCAGTTTGCGCACTAACAAGACAAAGTACCAGACCCCTTTAAATATTTAAGAAGGGGTTGTCCTAGTAGTTGGTAACTAGAGATGAGCGACTTTGCCTTTTTTCGGGTCGAGTTGGGTTTCGCGAAACCCGACTTTCGCAAAAGTCGGATCGAACGAAATCGGCCGACTATAGGGAAAAGTCGGGGGGCCGACTGAAACATGAAACCCAATGTAAGTCAATGGTGAAGAAAAGTCGGCATTGAGAGGAGGACAGGAAACACACTTACCGTGCCCATTTGAATGCCAAAAAAAAAAATTCTTATTACTGAAGCTTGTCACCCTTTATTTACTTCATAATACTAGTTACGCACTGAAAAATGGGGGTTACATGGCTAAAGTTGTGGGGGGTAGGGCTGGCTCCAGGTTTTCATGTGCCCTGGGCGAAAGAGCGCCCCTTTAACACATACCACAACTCATGCTGCTCCGATACGGCAGAGAAATAGTGGTATACTACAAAGAAAAATACTTCACTTTTTACATCTCATGACGAGGCCCATCTATTTCTCCATACAGAATCATTGGTCCCATATAATGTTTGAAACAGTATATGATGAGCTCCACATAATGCTACAGTATATGTTGGTCCCCATGGATGAAGCTCCACTGTCTTAAGGGCCCAAATAATGCTCCAAACATAATGGGCCCCATTTCTAATGCTCTAGTGTATAATGGGCCTTGTAAATGCTGCTCCAGTGTCTGATGTCCACCTTTGGAATGTTCCAGTGTATGGTGGGCCCCATCTATCATTCTCCAGAGTATAGTGCTCCCCAAAAATTGCTGTCCCAACATTGAAAACAATGAAATAAGTCTCCTCGCTAGGGAATCCCTGTACTACTCTGGACTCCTTGTCGTCCCCATCTTCCATCTCACTGCACGGTATTTCAACCTTGCAAGTGCTGTGAACCTGAGCAAGCAGGGGGGGCCCACTCGTTGGCGACGGCACTGGCACAGGGCCCCTGATAGTACAGTGATGTGTCTGACGGTGGGTGGGCTGAACCTGCACTTTCATCTGCAGCTTCCTCTTTGTCACCGTGTAAGATGGAACAGTATATGGGAAGGGTAACCTGAGTTTCATCAGGGTCAGATTCAGGCCGTGTAGAGTGCGAGGGGAATGTAGTGGTCTGGGTCAATGTACCAGCAGATTCATCGAGCACTGGCTGGGCATCAGTGTAATGGTGTCGCCCCCAGGAGTACGGTCGCCACAGTGGCATTACCTTCCTCCTAGGGAGTGTGATGTCATGCTTGGGAGCAACGAAGGATCTCTCTAGCAGGTTAACTGATTGGGCGGCGTTATTCCCACGAGTCACGACCCTCCAAACAGCGTTCGTGAAGGCAAAGTGTTTGTTTTACGTGGGCAGTATGGTTGCAAAGCTGAACCTTAAAGGAATGTCCAGAAGGGCACCACCAGGAGTGGAGCCTGTGACGTAATTTGACTCAACACGGGCAACCTCAACCATCCAGCAACAAAAAAGATGCATACATTGCAAGCTTAATTCCGTTAACGAACGAGACTCCGTCATGCCCCGCGGTCCGAGTCCAGCTTACTAGAGGGACACGCGAGGCTCTAGCACGTGAGATTGGCCAATAACTGGTGTGTCATGCACTTACATGTCCGTGGCTGCATGTGCGCTACACTGAAAGGGCCAGCGTTTGTCGCTTACAGGTGCAGATAACCCGCTGAACACCGTTAGTGATGGGGATCTGGGATTACAATTATTACCCAAAAACAATGATTTCCCAGTAAGTGAGGTCAACCGCAGTTCCGGAATTAGGCCTAACCGTCATTCCTGAAAAAATGAAAAACTTACGTGTGCAAACCACAGGTGAATGACATGGGGGCTTAGTTCAACTAAGGCTGAAATACCCGGGGCCCCTGTGGTGTCCCTTTACTAGGGGAAACCCTGTCTGACCCTCAACCCAGGGTTTTTGCTGAAGGTGCAAATGCCTGAGCCTCCGACCTTTCCTTATCTCCTGCTCAGCCCTGCACTTAACCCTCCACCCTCCACCCAGTGAGAAGTCACCACCAAAGCTCCCACACAAATAATGACAGACAGGGAGAACTTAAACTGCACTGCGCCGCACACACACAGGAATAAACAGTAATGTGAACAGGGCACAACTAAACACAAATATGGGAAGGAGAAAGGATAACGACGGATCATACGACACCAGATATGAATCTCTCTCTCTTGAACACCTCCACTCCAGACCGGAACCACTTGGTATGAAACACAAGCTATAATCGGCGACGCCCATAGGCCAGCATGACTATTTAAAGACCGTGGGCGTGACTAACCATCCAACCTGGTCTCCAGCAGGATTAACCCCCGAGAGCCTGAAGATCAGGCCGGCGCCACTGAGGCTATAGTGGCTGGAGGTGGAACTACCTCTGCCTGCCGGATGCTGTGGTGTGAACAGCGTCCGACATGACAGTACCCCGTCTTCTACGAGGGACCCCAGGGCCCTCAAGACTCATAGGACCCGGCTTGTCCGGATGACGACGGTGAAAAGAACTGACCAGCCGATCCGCATGTATGTCTGAGGCTGGAACCCAACACCTCTCCTCTGGACCATACCCCCGCCAGTGCACCAAATACTGAAGAGTACGGCGTACTACTCGAGAGTCCACTACCTTGGCGACCTCGAACTCTAACTCGCCATCCACCATGACTGGAGGTGGCATCGGCGTTGTGTCCACAGAGCCTACCACCTTTTTCAATAAAGCCCTGTGAAACACGTTGTGTATCTTGTACACTGCGGGAAGTTCCAACCGATAAGCCACTGGGTTAATGATGGCAGAAATCCTAAAAGGCCCAATAAACCTTGGACCCAGTTTTAAAGAAGGGATTTTGAGTTTTATGTTCTTCGTAGCTAACCACACCCATTCACCCACACACAGGTCCGGACCTGGCACGCGTCTACTGTCAGCCACCCGTTTGTACCTGGCACTCATGCTCAACAAATGCTGTTTCACCCGCCTCCAGACTGATGACAATTGGGCTCCTAGCTGATCTTCCTCCGGGACACCCCCGGAGTCACCCTGACGTAAGGTACAAAACTGAGGATGTTGACCGTACACACAAAAGAATGGAGACTCTCCTGATGACTCTTGGCGGTGATTATTTAATGCGAATTCGGCCAGAGGAAGGAAAGTAGACCACTCCTCCTGGTTGTCGGACACAAAGCATCGTAAATACTGTTCAAGATTTTGGTTCATGCGCTCAGTTTGTCCATTAGACTGTGGATGAAACGCCGATGAATGTGACAACTTGATCCCCAACCTTGAGCAAAAAGCTTTCCAAAACCTCGCCACAAATTGCGTACCCCTATCAGATACTATGTCAGACGGTACTCCGTGGAGTCTGACCACCTCCTTCACAAATACCTGAGCCAACGTCTTAGCATTGGGCAAAGAAGACAACGCCACAAAATGCGCCATCTTTGAAAAACGGTCAACCACCACCAGGATGACCGTGTTCCCTGCCGAGGCTGGCAAGTCAGTGATAAAATCCATGGAGATTTCTGTCCATGGCCTATTGGGTACCCCCAGAGGCTGTAGCGTGCCAGCAGGACGGGTTCGGGGTGACTTAGCCCTAGCGCACGTGATGCAAGCTGCCACGTACGAGACCACGTCCTGCCGGATTTTGGGCCACCAGAAACGACGCGATACCAGCTCTAAGGTGCCCTTCACCCCTGGGTGACCAGCCAGTACCGAATCGTGGTGTTCCTTCAACACCTTAGGCCGAAGATGCAGGGGTACAAATGATTTGTTGGCGGGAAGTCCTGGTGGTACCTCCTCTGGGGCCTCGGCAATCTCCGCCTCTACCTCAGTCGTGAGAGCCGAGACCACTACCCCTTTCTGGAGGATGGGTACCGGCTCTTCCCGAGGTTCTCCCCCCGGAAAACACCTAGACAAAGCATCCGCCTTGGTGTTTTTAGCCCCGGGACGGTACGTCACAAGAAAATTGAAACGAGTAAAAAACAATGCCCAGCGAGCCTGCCTAGGAGACAGACGCTTGGCCGACTCCAGGTAGAGCAGATTCTTATGGTCGGTGATAACTGTGACCTGGTGAGCCGCCCCCTCCAAGAAGTGTCGCCATTCCTCAAAAGCCAGCTTGATGGCCAACAACTCCCTGTTGCCGATATCATAATTCCGTTCGGCCGGCGACAACTTCTTGGAGAAGTAGGCGCATGGATGCATCTCGCTCAAGGACGAGCCTTGAGACAGTACTGCCCCCACTCCCACCTCCGACGCATCAACCTCTACCACAAAAGGTTTAGACACGTCTGGTTGCACCAGAATGGGGGCTGAAGCAAAACTATTCTTCAGACGCTCAAATGCACGTATAGCCACCTCAGGCCAGTTCGCCAGATCGGCACCCTTTTTTGTCATGTCCGTGAGCGGTTTGGCGACAGTCGAAAAGTGTTTTATAAATTTCCTATAATAATTCGCAAACCCCAGGAACCGCTGGAGTGCTTTCAGACTCTCCGGCCTCTCCCATTGCAACACCGCTTGCACCTTAGCGGTGTCCATTTTAAAACCAGCTGCGGACACAATATATCCCAAAAAGGGCAACTCCTGGACAAAAAATAAACATTTTTCCAGCTTAGCATAGAGCTGGTTCTCCCGGAGCAACTGTAACACCTGCCTAACATGCTGCAAATGAGTGTCCCAATCGCTAGAATAAATGAGGATATCATCCAGGTATACAATCACAAATCTCCCCAGGACATGAGCAAAGACATCATTAATAAAATGTTGGAAAACGGCAGGCGCGGTGGTCAACCCAAACGGCATAACCAGACTCTCAAAATGACCCTCAGGAGTGTTAAACGCCGTCTTCCACTCATCCCCCTGACGGACCCTTATGAGGTTATACGCCCCCCTGAGGTCCAGCTTGGAAAACCATTTTGCCCCCGCTACCTGGTTGAACAAATCCGGGATCAACGGCATTGGGTAGGGATCACGGATAGTAATCTGGTTTAACTCTCGGAAATCCAGACACGGGCGTAACCCCCCATCTTTCTTCTTAATGAAGAAAAACCCCGCGGCTACAGGCGAGGACGAAGGCCGGATGTGACCTTTGCTCAGACTCTCCGCGATGTAGTCTTTCAGAGCTTGTCTCTCAGGGCCAGAAATATTAAACATCCTGGCCTTAGGTAATTTGGCCCCGGGTTTTAGCCTAATAGCACAGTCATAGGCTCTATGTGGAGGCAGTTCTGAGCAACCCTTCTCAGAGAAAACATCCGCGAAATCCTGCAAAGCCTCCGGCAGGCTGGGCGTCACGGCGGACACACATGTGGCCAAGCAATTGTCTTGGCAGAAACCACTCCATTGTACTATGTCCTGAGTTTTCCAATCAATTACCGGGTTGTGCCTGGACAGCCATGGAAAACCCAGGACCATTTGAGCTGGGAGATTACGGAGGACCCTACATGTAACCGACTCAGAATGTAGGACCCCAATGTGGAGTTTCACCTCTGCCACAAACTCAGTAATCTCCCCTTGAGGGAGGGGAACAGCATTAATGGTCACCACCTGTATGGGGTGAGGAAGTTTTTCAATCTTAAACCCGGCGGTGTGTGCAAACTCCTCATCTATGAGATTGGTGGCGGAACCGCTATCCACAAACACTGATATAGGTAGCTCTCTGCCGGCGACAATAACCTTGGCAGGGAGCATACATTGAGATACCATCATGGAGGATATGCATACGCTCAGTTGGGTCTCCTCCATACCCTCTGAGCTTAACAGTTTTCCGCCGATGTGACCCTCTTAGGTAGTACCGGGCAAACGTTAACATAATGACCACCTTTACCACAGTAGAAACATGCTCCGGACTTCCGGACTCCCGGAGCGCGAGGCTGAACCTGTGCCACGCCAGCAATCTGCATAGGTTCAGGGGACTCATCTACTTCAACCACACCTGCACCTCTGTTTTCCCCCAGAGGTAGCGTCTCCTGTGCCCCCTGACGAAAACGGCGATCAATACGTATCACCAAACTCATGGCAGACTCCAATGATGCCGGAGTCTCATACATCAGGAGGGCTTGTTTCACCCTCCCTGATACCCCATGAATAAACTGGCTCCGCAGTGCTGGGTCATTCCACTGTGTGTCTACAGCCCAGCGGCGAAATTCCGAACAATAGTCTTCTGCCAAGCGCTCCCCCTGGCGGAGGGCGCGGATTTTAGATTCCGCTAGAGCCAGTCGGTCAGGGTCATCGTAAATGAGCCCGAGGGCAGAAAAAACATTATCGACCGAATGAAATGTAGCAGAGTCAGGTGGTAAGGAAAATGCCCATGCTTGGGGGTCACCACTCAGTAATGACAACACCAGCCCTACTCGCTGGGCCTCATTACCTGAGGATATTGGCCGCATGCGGAAGTATAATTTGCAGGCCTCCCGAAATACGACAAATTTGCTGCGATCGCCTGAAAATCGTTCTGGCAGCGGAAACTTCGGCTCTGCACCGATACCTGCAGATGCCGTTTGCACCTTTGCTACTACCAGGCCCTGCTGCTGAACTGCCCCATTCAACTCGGAGACCTGTATGGACAGCGCCGCCAACTGGCGGGTTATGGAATCCATGGGATCCATGGACTCCTGAAAAAATGTGGGCCGATTATAATGACATGGGGGCTTAGTTCAACTAAGGCTGAAATACCCGGGGCCCCTGTGGTGTCCCTTTACTAGGGGAAACCCTGTCTGACCCTCAACCCAGGGTTTTTGCTGAAGGTGCAAATGCCTGAGCCTCCGACCTTTCCTTATCTCCTGCTCAGCCCTGCACTTAACCCTCCACCCTCCACCCAGTGAGAAGTCACCACCAAAGCTCCCACACAAATAATGACAGACAGGGAGAACTTAAACTGCACTGCGCCGCACACACACAGGAATAAACAGTAATGTGAACAGGGCACAACTAAACACAAATATGGGAAGGAGAAAGGATAACGACGGATCATACGACACCAGATATGAATCTCTCTCTCTTGAACACCTCCACTCCAGACCGGAACCACTTGGTATGAAACACAAGCTATAATCGGCGACGCCCATAGGCCAGCATGACTATTTAAAGACCGTGGGCGTGACTAACCATCCAACCTGGTCTCCAGCAGGATTAACCCCCGAGAGCCTGAAGATCAGGCCGGCGCCACTGAGGCTATAGTGGCTGGAGGTGGAACTACCTCTGCCTGCCGGATGCTGTGGTGTGAACAGCGTCCGACATGACAGTGCTGTAGCTTGCTTAACAGCTCGCCAGTCGTTCTCAGGCCCAGTATGGATTACACGTGATTGCACAAAGGTGAGAAAGGGTACCATATCACCAGATAACATGTATGGATAGCATAGTGTACACATTCAAAATATATGTCTATAGATCAGGAGGCAGGCTCAGACGGTGTCAGGCCCAGTATGGATTACACGTGATTGCACAAAACTGAGAAGGGTACCGTATCACCGGATAACATGTATGGATAGCATAGTATACACATTCAAAATATATGTCTATAGATCAGGAGGCAGGCTCAGACGGTGTCAGGCCCAGTATGGATTACACGTGATTGCACAAAGGTGAGAAAGGGTACCGTATCACCGGATAACATGTATGGATAGCATAGTGTACACATTCAAAATATATGTCTATAGATCAGGAGGCAGGCTCAGATGGTGTCAGGCCCAGTATGGATTTGACGGCCCAGACTACACAGCGAAGGAGCAGGGAGAGGTAAAGATTGCAAATGCTGGGGCCCTGCCCAAGCAAGGGGGGCCCACTCATGGGCGTCGGTACTGGCACTGGGCCCCTCATAGTACGGCGATGTGTCTGACGGCGGGTGTGCACCACCACCGTCAGAGACACTTGATTGCTCTATGAGGGACCCTGTGCCAGTGCCCGCGCGCCCAAGAGTCGGCCTACCCACCTGTCCAGGGCAACGGCACTCGCACGGTTTCGTGCGCTAGGTGGTGACCCCGGCCATGGGGGGGGAGGCAGCACAGTTAGGGAGTTTTAGAAAGTGGCATATGTTGATGCTGGACATTCAGCTGATGCAAAAGGCGAAATTGTTCAAGTCCCAGGAAGAGGAGGACCAAAGCAAGCCATTTTTCTGTTAACCTATGTGTCATCAGGGGTAGGTGGGACAAAATCCTTGGAAACCCATGCATGGTTCATTTTAATGAAGGCTAGATCATCCACATTTTGGGTCGACAGACGGGTCCTTTTTTCTGTCAGGATTGATCCAGCAGCATTGAAGACTCTTTCTGATAGCACACTTGCAGCTGGGCAAGCGAGCTCCTGTAGCACATATTGTGCCAATTCAGGCCAGGTGTCCAGTTTAGCGGCCCAATAGTCAAATGGGAATGACCTATGAGGGAGATCATCGACATGGGAGGAAAAGTATTTTGTGACCATAGTTGACAAGTGCTGTCTCCTGTCACTTTCCATCGATGCAGTATTACCAGTCGTGTGAGCGGGACTTGAAAAATCAGTCCACAACATGGTCATGAAACCCCTGTCTCCAACGCCACTTCTGATGTGTGCACTACGAACACCTCTTCCAAGCTGCCCCTGGCCCCTACGGCTCATGTGAGAACCATCACCGCTGCTGTGTGCTGGGAATGCCTCAACCAACCAGTTTACCAGAGTAGCTTGTTTGTTAGTCAATATTAGGTCAAGGTTCTCCTGTGGCATGATGTTTTGGAATTTGCCTTTATAGCGAGGATCCAGGATGCTGGCCAACCAGTAGTCGTCATCGTTCATCATTTTGGCAATGCGGGGGTCCCTTTTTAGGATCTGCAAGGCATAATCTGACATGTGGTGGGCCAATGTTCCCGGTGTCAATGATGCAGTGCGACTGCTTGGTGGAGGAGCACTTTCTGGCAAATCCACATCCCTCCAGTCACGCACAAACCCTGTACCAGACCTTGCCACACCAACATTTTCTCTGGACACACGAGAAGCATCCTCCTCCCCTAAATAATCATCCCCATCATCACCCTCCTCCTCCTCTTCCTCTTCTTCCTCCACCTCGTCCAGGAGAGGTCCCGGAGCAGACAATGGCTGACTGTCATCAAGGATTTCCTCCTCCTCTTCCTCTTCGTCAACCTCGGCTGCAGACGCCTGCTCCTTAATGTGCGTCAAAGTTTGCATGAGCAGACGCATAAGTGGGATGCTCATGCTTATGATGGCGTCGTCTGCGCTTACCAGCCGTGTGCATTCCTCAAATCACTGAAGGACTTTACACAGGTCTTTCAGCTTGGACCACTGCACACCTGTCAACTCCATGTCTGCCCTCAAAGTGCCTGTCCGGGTATCCTCCCACAAATGCATTACGGCCTGCCTCTGTTCACACAGCCGCTCAACCATGTGCAGGGTGGCGTTCCACCTTGTTGCAACGTCGATAATTAGCTGGTGCTTGGGAAGGTGTAGCAATCGCTGCAGCTTCTGCATACGACTGGAGTGTACGGGCGACCGGCGGATGTGCGAGCACAGTTTTCGAACCTTCTGGAGCAGGCCTGTTAACTCTGGATAATTATTGAGGAAGCACTTCACCACCAGGTTCAAGGTGTGAGCCAAGCAAGGTATATGGCTGAGTTTTGAAAGGGCTATGGCAGCCACAAAATTACGGCCATTATCGCTGACTACCTTGCCTGCTTCAAGATGTAGACTGCCCAGCCATGACTCAGTTTGTTGCTGAAAGTAGTCGGCCAGTACCTCCGCGGTGTGTCTGTCGCCCAAACACATCATCTTCAACACAGCCTGCTGACGCTTTCCACTAGCTGATCGATAGGGGGACACCTTGTGTGCAACACTGGCAGCTGCGGATGGAGTGCTGCTGCGACTGCGCTCTGGGGACGAGCTTTCGCTTCTAGAGGAGTAGGAGGAGGAGGGTCGAACGCCTACAGCCAACTGTTTCCTATACCGTGGGCTAGGCAGCACAGTCCCACCACCGCTGTCCCCTGTGGACCCTGCATCCACCACATTAACCCAGTGCGCAGTGATGGACACGTAATGGCCCTGGCCATGCCTACTGGACCATGCATCAGTTGTGAGGTGCACCTTTCCACTCACTGATTGCTTGAGTGCATGGACAATGCGGTCCTTCACATGAAGGTGGAGGGCTGGGATGGCTTTGCGAGAAAAGAAGTGGCGACTGGGTAGTTCATAGCGTGGTACTGCGTAGGCCATGAGTTCGAGGAAAGCTGCGCTTTCCACCAACCGATAGGGCATCATCTCTAACGAGATTAGTTTGGCAATGTGGGCGTTCAAACCCAGTGTACGCGGATGATAGGATGAGTACTTTCTTGTCCTACTCATAGTCTCTGGCAGGGTGAGCTGGACTTGAGAGATGCCTATGGTGGAACTAGCGGTTGACAGGGCGGACTGAGAGAGGGTTGATGATGGTGATGGAGTTGGTGTTCTTTCTGATGGCCTAGATTCAGTCTTTCGTTGATATAACATTGTGATTCCCTGACAGCTTTGGCCTTGCAACGACACCTCAACATTTGCTGCTGTGCTAACCGGTGGGCTTACAGTGGGGGAAACAATGTAGCGTTGCTGACTACCTTCTTTGGGAGCATTTGCACATGTGGTACTTGAGGTTTGGTGTTCCGTCCACGCTCGCAAGTGCATGGTGGTTAAATGTCTAAGCATGCAACTGGTATTCACATTTTTCAGATTTTTCCCTCGGCTAAAGGTCTTTGCGCACTTCTTACAGATAACCTTGGCCTGATCATTAGGATTTTGTTCAAAAAAGTGCCACACTGCACTCTTCCTACTATGGAAGACATTTTGCGTCCTTGCACGCTGTGCTATTTTGACCGTCTGGCCAAGCAGTCCAGCAACTTTTTGGCTTTTTGTAACCCGTTTTTGGACTGCTCCGTGCCTGCCAGATAACAGCTGTTGCGATGTCGATGCCTAATGCGGATGCTCCTCCTCCTCTTCGGAGCTATTGGCAGCGGCACCCTCTTCCCCCAATGGATGACAATCTGGGTCAACAACTGGGTCATCCATCACCTCCTCTTCAATGTCATGTGCACCTTCCTCTGTGTCACCGTGTACAGTGGTATAGTATGCGGGAAGGGGCACCTGAGTTTCATCAGGGTCAGAATCTGGCTCAGTACACTGAGAGGACAATGTCGTGCTCTGAGTGAATGTACCAGCAGAATCATCTATCAGTGGCTGTGCATCAGTGCACTCCATGTCACATTCATCTTGGCCAGGGTAATTCGCCATTTCACTTGATAACCCAGGCATGGTATGTGAAAACAGCTCCATGGAGTAATCTGTTGTGTGGCCTGCCGCATCCTTCAATTTTGGTTGGGGTGAAGGACACAAAGAAAGGTGTGGTTCATGGCCATGATCCTCCAAAGATGACTCAGTGCTTTTATTTTTTACAAGTTCAGAAGAGGAGGCGATAGAGCTGGAGGCCGAGTCAGCAATGTAGGCCAAAACTTGTTCCTGAAGCTCCGGCTTTAAAAGCGGTTTACCTACTCCCAGAAAAGGGAGCCTTCGAGGCCTTGTGGAGCCAGACGATGACGCAGGTTTAACACCTCCTGCATTAGGTGTTATTTTGCTTTTGCCACTACCAGCAGATCCAACACCAACACCATCATTAACAGCTGGCAACCTCTGCCCACTTACACCACACTTCCTCATTTTTTTGAAAAATGTACCCACAATTCCACCAACGATATGGAACTGTAAAACAAGGTGCAAGGTGTATATAGGACAGGAGAGAATTTAATTCTCCTACCACTTCAGGACACTGATGTATTGTGTCAGGCCAGTGTATATCACACCGCTGTATGACAGGCTGAATTTGGCTGTTGTGTAAAATGTGATATATGACGGGAGAAATGGAACGTCCTTACACACTTCTGGACACTGATGTATTGTGTCAGGCCAGTGTATATCACACCTCTGTATGACAGGCTGAATTTGGCTGGTGTGTAAAATGTGATATATGACGGGAGAAATGGAATGTCCTTACACACTTCTGGACACTGATGTATTGTGTGAGGCCCAATGTATATCACACCGCTGTATGACAGACTGAATTAGGCTGGTGTGAAAAATGTGACATAGGATGGCAGAAATGGATTTTCCTTACACACTTCTGGACACTGATGTATTGTGTGAGGCCCAATGTATATCACACCACTGTATGACATGATGAATTTGGCAGGTGTGAAAAATGTTATATAGGACGGGAGAAATGGAATGTCCTTACACACTTCTGGACACTGATGTATTGTGTCAGACTCAGTGTATATCACACCACTATATGACAGGATGAATTTGGCAGGTGTGAAAAATGTTATATAGGACAGGGCAGGATTGGAATCTCCCTAGAGTGTAGGTCTGTAAGAACGGAACAACTCCTCGACTTATCCTTACAGAGTCACACCCTTAGCTTCACTGTGGCCGTGATAACAGCCTTTACACTGTACTGAGAGAGCAGCGTGCACGTACACCGCTGTCCAGTGTATGTTAAATTGTCAAGCTCCGTGTTTTTTTAGTATACGGACTGACACACGCTGTCTCTCTATAGTTTTGAATGTAATCAAACAGCAGACATACTAGACTGTTTGAAAAACAGACAAAACTATAAGGTGGAGGTCTGTAAGAATGGAACAACTCCTCGACTTATCCTTACAGAGTCACACCCTTAGCTTCACTGTGGCCGTGATAACAGCCGTTACACGGTACTGAGAGAGCAGCGTACACCGCTGTACGGTGCGAAAAAATGCTCAGTATCTCACCAGGACACAAAAAAAAAGGATTGCTTTTAAAAAAGCAGTTTGCAAAGCAGTGTGAAACCAGCAATGCAGCTATCAGGTAGCCTTATAAGGCAGCCTAACAACCAACAGAGCTGATCCACCAAAATATAGCCTCCCCTTGCACTGCACAGTGACTGGTGTGTTGTACAGGCAAAATCACTAGCAGCAGCAGCTGATTTTTTTTCTTCTTCCCTGCCTAACGCTCTCCCTACAGAATCTGCAGCAGCAGCATCTCTCCCTATACTGAGATCAGCAGAAGTAAGATGGCGGTCGGCGTGCACGCCCTTTTATACCCCCTGTGACGCCCCCCAAAGCAAGCCAATCACTTGCATGCCCTTCTCAAAGATGGTGGGGACCGCTGCCTATGTCATCACGTTGCCCACAGTGTCTGTTCTTCCTCATTGGCTGAAAAAGGGCGCTGAAGCATGTTTTGAAATGCGACTTTGGCGCTAAAGTCGCCGACCTCGTGGCTGACCTCACGCTGAGGTCGGGTTTCGTTTCGTGAAACCCGACTTTGGCGAAAGTCGGCGACTTTTGAATTTTTTCGACCCGTTTCGCTCAACTCTGTTGGTAACTCTTTTAATGTGCTGTTTCATCTCATCTGTTGCCATATGATGGAGTTATTATCCCATCTTCATACCAATCAATATAAAGCTGGAAGGAAAGTAAATCGCAATAGAGTCTTATCTGGGTATTAAGAGGTATCTCTTAATACCCAGATAAACTTTTTCATCTGAATATCCATTTGGACTTCTATCTTTCAAGCAGCGCGGAGTTAATCCACCATTTTTTTTTTACTCTGGCTGGTCACGAGGAGACCGGTGGATCTGCAGCAGCTAATATTTCTATGAGCCTGTTTTTGGGCTCTATCTGGTGAGTAAAATCTGATTAGAGGTATCTCTAATCAGATTTTACTCACCAGATAGAGCCCAAAAACAGGCTCATAGAAATATTAGCTGCTGCAGATCCACCGGTCTCCTCGTGACCAGCCAGAGTAAAAAAAAAATGGTGGATTAACTCCGCGCTGCTTGAAAGATAGAAGTCCAAATGGATATTCAGATGAAAAAGTTTTCTTTATTCAACGCATTTCGGAGTACTATGACTCCATCAGGAAACTACAAAAGTACATATAACAAAATATGTGCATTTTCAATAATTTCCTGCCAGAAATACTCCATTTTCTAGAACAATTTCAAGGGTGACATCACTTTCGGCCTTGACTGTATATCTTATCAGGAAAAAGTACTTTTTTCTTTGCCAAAAATGATTAGCCATTAGCAAAATTCTCAATTCTGGGGTATAATCTGTTTTCAGTGAAGACAGAATTTCCCATTATAGGAAATGGCAAGTGCTACGGATACAATTCTATGTAGATGGAAGGAGGGAAGTGCTAGAGACACAGCTCGTCCCTTTCCTTCTATCTACATAGAATTGTATCAGTAGTCGTTACCATCTCCTATCTCAGTAATGGGAAATTTTGTCTTCACAGAATACAGATTGTGCCCCAGAATTGAGAATTTTGATAATCACTTATCAATTTTGACAGGGAATGAAGTAGAGTTTTCCAATAAAATATATTACAAAGTTTCTTAATTTCATGTTGTCACGGATTGTTTATTTTATATACTGTATATATATGACCCAGAAACGTTTGTTTCCACTTTCAGTTCCGGCTAGGAACTTGCAGCTCTCTGGCGCCACCGTTAACTTCAGGTCAGTCAGGGAACTGCACTTAGGATAAGTAGTCGCCGGAAAGGCGTGTACTTACTATCGGGCACTGCAGTGAGGGTAGTATGTATATCACCAGTCCAAGGCTGGAAATTCACACAGAAACCTCTGATCCGTCACTGCCAGGGTATTCCAATACCACCAGGGATACTTTGCTGCCACCAGTTCCTTGATCGACACTAAAGCTTATAGCAGGTCAGGAACCAACCCACAGGTAGCGTGATTTGGCACGGAGTACGTGTCGGTTCGATCATAGAGCAAGGAAAATGAAACTAGTAAATTTATAAGTTTACTCCAGAAAATATAGGCAGAGTTTAGAAAAATAAAAGGTATTACAAAAGCAGACAAAATACAGTATATACAGACAGCTATAAAATAAAAGGGATTAAAATAGGAAACTTACTACATTTCAGTCACTGGTATGATGTGTCCATGATAGGAGGGGAGTTCCCAAAGACAACGATTCAGTCCACAGCATGGATGTTCACTGTTGTCCCCAGATCTGAACACCATGCAAAATGGATGTTCCTATTTTGTAGTTTGCCCATAAACTTAGGGACTCCTCCAATGCTGACATCACTTGGTGAGCTGTGTTAGAGGATGTACGCCCCTTTTGGAAAGTTTTTAAAAACTTCTACTTTCCATATCTCTGGCTGGGGGGCTCACAGAGTGATGACAGGGGCATTATATTTTCTCTTACGAAATTATCTTTCTTTTGAGACCAAATATGCCATGTCTGTGGGCTACTGGGCTGCAAAAACTATTTCTCCGGCTTCTGAGGACCCTGGAAGCAGCAAAACACTGCCGTGCATAGCTTTAATTATACCGATTCTCAAAATATATTTTTCCTGTCTCTGAGTATTGTGTGTTAATAAATCCAACCTGGAATAGACAAAGGAGATTTTGGCTGAAAAAAATGGCTTTAGCTGACCAGATGCAGTAACAGTGATCATGTGCTGAGGGGAGAGGGGAGTGGATAGAATTTCAAAGAAGCAGAGAGAGGGGGGCTGCTGCTGCGAGCGGGGAGGATCGCTTGTGAGCTCGTGTGAAGCTCAGTGTTACACTGCACAAACCAAATGGGGGTGGGGCAGCAGGAGCTCTGTATGTGTACCTTAGGGCAATAGGAAATATTTCATATTTTCCTGACACATGTGTACTATTGATTTATGTAATAAATATTAAAATGATGGTTACACTTTAACTGAATATCTCCAGCTTTCTGGAGTCTAGATACAATGGTTTTAGTTGCGCCTCCATTGGTGCGAAAGACCACAAAACAAAAGAGGGCACCACCTCACAATAATAAGGGATCCACCTGTCACATACAGAAAAGATGCATGATGAGAGTAAGAGGAAAAGCAGTAGGTAATAACAGGGATCACCAAATAAAAGTAAATAGTTTATTAACAAAACAAGCCAAACAAGACATCTTAAAAACAATTAAAACAGCATAAATAGCTAAACAGGTACACGGGACATCATTATAATGTTGTTAATCCAATCCTTTGATCCGCTAGATGTCAAAAAGTAGGCCACCAAACCAATTCATCCACTATACAAAGGAAACTATAGGTACATAATTAATAGATAGATTAAATAGATATTGAATGTGTGCAAAAGCACATGTTATCCGAGATTCCCAATTATTTTGCACGGACATTTATATAGTGCATCTGCATCAAATCAAAGAATAAATACCTGTAGACTGTGAGCCCTTGCGGGCAGGGTCCACTCTCCTTCTGTACTTATGTGTGTCTTGTATTGCTCATGTTTATTGCACTTGTCTATATTTGCCCCTTTCCACATGTAAAGCGCCATGGAATAAGTGGCGCTATAAAAATGTATAATAATCATAATAATAACATACAACAAAGTAATTAAATGCAATAAGCAAAGCAACAAAGTAGCAATGTTGGAATAACGGACACAATATCCAAAGTTCATATGTAAGTAATAAATGCTGCTGAAGCAATTGCAAGGAGAGAGTAGAAAAAATATAAATAAAAGAAGGATGTTGGAGACTTGCAACAATGAGCGGAAAAAAAGAGCAACCATTGATGCAAAAATCACATGATCTAAAAGGGCATTTACACTGCAAGATAACTGTGAATGAGGGTTGTTAAAAGTGCTTGTTTCATGATTATCTTGCCATGTAAACAGGCTGCCGACTTCTCAATGAACGAACAAAAGGCTTGCTCATTGGGTGAAGTAATCCTTTGTGTAGCATAAAAGTTCATCGTTCTCAGCGGTTCATCTATAATGTGTTAATAAGACTCTCACTGCCAAGAAATATGGCAAACTATGCACACACTAAGCAATCTAGTATAGCTCATTCAGTGCGTATCATTTACTTTCATCTGCCTGTGCAAATTGTCACTCAAACGATTTCAGATTGGTAAAAGTTTACCGATCGGAGGTTGTATCATGCTGCCAGTTGGTCCGTATAAATGGACCTTAAATATATTGGCAAGATCAGGTGCACGTCTCATTGGAGGCTGGTAATTTCTTAAAAATGTTTAGCGTCCTTGTCTCCACGCACGTGTAGGGAGATGGACCGGGCTAGTGGTACCTCTATCAGGGCCGGAACTATTGGGGCTGTCACCATTGTTGCTGGGGGGAGCACTTTCTGACCTGGACAAACCTTTGCACTTGACTGCAGGGGGCAGTCAGAGATGAAAAGGACAAAGCACGCGAAAGTGGGGTCTTTGGCGGGAAGACAGAGTGCGCAGCAGGAAAAGGTTGACTCGCTCTCCGCAGCGCGACGCCATGAGACCAGGCCGCATTGTTATCACCAAACGCGCAGACTGTGAGCAGTGCGTGACTGTGGGTCCGCTTATTTCCTATACTGGGGAGACTTCCCGTACCGTTCTGCTGACTGTAGATGGTACGCGCGGTAGGACTGACCGGGGAAAACACGCAGAGTCAGCCAGCATATCCCCGGTCCCCACCGCTGATCTCGATCCTTCTACGCCTGTGCCACAGACACCTCCTCCACTGACACTTCGCTCCGGGACTACAAGGCTATGCCTAGGAGAGCCAGGATATGTCGCAGCTGTCAGGAAACAGTGCCTCACGTTCCTCTTTGATCAGTCCAGAGAATTCACACGTCACGGCGCCACCGTGGGATCTCCAAGTCTCCATCCTCTGGAAACATCAGAATGATAAGTTTACCCGTTTATTAAACACTTATTCTCATTTTGAACCTTATCCTCCATCCCTCCCTTATTCTCTCCCTGCGTGGAGTATTCCCTGTATTAAATACCGTTTTACTCTTGAACTGCCTTCTGCTTGTCACTGCATCCCATGTTCCTGCTTGTCCCCACACACGGCTCATATCGTGGCCGCCAGATTTGTCAGACTCTGGTGTCAATATATAAGATCAGTCTCCCAATCTGTCAGCCAACTACTTGGTGGACGAAACGCGTTGAGACTAGTAATATCAAAACATATTTAGGGACAATAAATGTAATTTTACACATTGTCGTGAAAGGATCCAGCAAACAGCCGCCAATAATAATATAGCACAGACTTAGACCATGTAGATGAGATGTGAGATAGGAGATGGACAACATTGGAGATCTCTCATTGGCTGGCAAGATTCTAACAAGAGTTGCAACATTGTGCATAACTATGGTGGTTTATCCACCAATGTCAATTTAAAAAATAAGGGGGAAGCCTTTGTAACCCACTCCTTACTGGAAAAAATGTGATATACCTTTGAAATACCACTACTCTTATGGTTTTCTCACCTGATAAAGTGGTGACGCAAGTTTCAAGGAGTTCACGCTTCTGGGTCCAAGTGCATTTTGCCCCCTTCTCCAGCTACCACTGCTGCAGACTTGGTGGGGCGCACCCTGCTTAGGCTATACAGGTAGGTGGGAAGTTTAACTGGACAGTACACCCGTCAAACTAACGTAGGTGTCCTAAAGGTGAACTCTGGGAGGCCTCCTGTGGAGCAGAAAGTCAAAAGCTCCTTTAATCTTAATTTAAAATATAGACACACTTTATAGGTTGGTTTGATCGAGGAAATTATGTTCAATTCTGAAATTAGACTTGTAAACATTATAAATAGTGTTGAGCGATACTGTCCGATATCGTGAAATATCAGATCGGATTGGATCGGACTGATACCTAAAAAGTATCGGGTATCGCCGATTCCCATCCCGGAAGCCCCATTCAAGTCAATGGGACAGAAATATCGGAATTAAAAAAAACCGTTTCTTTCCTTGTAGGTTAATTCTACATGAAGGAACGAAAACAGCTAAGAATAATGCAGAATGTATTGGGGGAGGTGGAGGAGACATTAAAGGCATAGAGGTTTAGCCCAATCAAATGGAATAGCACGAATAATTTTTTTTTTTTAAAAGATGTTCGGAGTTACAAAGATATTGACTATGTTAACCTTTTTTATATTTTGTCAGATATGTATCTTTCACTACTTCCATGCTCTTCACCTTCTTTTTTACTTCTCCCACACTTTCTCCTTCATCATCCTCAGCAGCAGAAGCATCTTTTTCATCAACTTCTTCACCTTATTCATCTTCTTCTTCTTCACCTTCTTCCAATTATTCTTTTTTTTTTACATTATTCATATTCTTCTTATTCAACGATTATTCTTCTTCATATTCTACTTCTTCATCTTCTTCCAATTCTTCTTCTTCATCATATTCTTATTTGTGACAGGCATTCCTGTAGTTATTATCTATTAAAGTTTGAAGATTACACTTTCCGTTCTGCCTGTCACAAAATATTTACAACAGGATTTGTCAGCGTTCAGTTTGGCCTGCAGCAGCAGGCATTTTCCAGGGGCACCACAAGGAGGAACGGACTCACCCCCATACACTGCTTAGTCTTCTTCTGCTTATAATTTAGATAATATCTTTTGCTCTGATTTTTAGTCTTATGCCTAATGTTCTTCTGCTTTTTGTTCTTCTGCTTCTTGGTCTTCTGTCTCTTGTTGTTCTGCATCTTGGTGGTTGTCTTGATGTTCTTTGTTCTCTTGGTCATCTTCTTCAGGGTCATCTTTTTGGTCTTCTTCGGTGTGGTCTTCAGGGTTGTCGTCTTCAGGGTCGTTGTCAGGGAGATCCAGAGTGAGAACCAAAAACCATTTCCACAAGCGTGAACTTTGAAAAGTAGCAGAAGGTACAAGAAGGCTGAGGAACTGCCGAGAACCAGCTGATGGTACTGGAACCCGGATGGGCAGCAGAAGGAACAAGAGCCAATGGCACAACCGTCGACCAGCTGACGGTGCTGGAACACGGTTACTAAGCAGGAGGTACCTGTGCTAGAAAGCACTACCAAGGACCAGCAGACGTTGCTGGAACTCGGATACCGAGAAGGAGGGACCAAAGCCAAAGGCACTGCCGAGAACCAGCTGACGGTGCTGGAACCCGGATGGGTAGCAGAAGCTACCCATGAAAAACAAAGTTGCAAGGCCGCGAGCCAGCCGCAGTTACTGAAACCCACAGTCCTACAGGGGTGCTTGTCCTATTGGCACTACGGAACCAGCCTTTATTACCAGAACTCGCAGCCCACATAGGAAGCACCTAAACTGCAGGCACCATAGACTCGGCTAACCCAACCGCAACACGACAGGAGAACGTATTGGTGGCAAAGTGACGTTGACACTACCCGGAAACAGCAGGTGTGCTGGAACCAGGCTGGGCAGGAGGGAGTACCCGTGCCAAAGACACTGCCGAGAACCGGCTGACGGTGCTGGATCCCGGTGGGGCAGCAGAAGGAACAAGAGCCAATGGCACAACCGTGGACCAGCTGACGGTTACTAAGCAGGAAGTACCTGTGCTACAAAGCACTACCAAGGACCAGCAGATGTTGCTGGAACTCGGATACCGAGAAGGAGGCACCAAGGCCAAAGGCACTGCCGAGAACCAGCTGACGGTGCTGGAACCCGAATGGGTAGCAGAAGCTACAAGAGTCAATGGAAATACCGAGAACCAGCTGACTGTGCTGGAACCCAGAGTGGCAGCAGAAGGAACAAGAGCCAATGGCACAACCGTGGACCAGCTGACGGTGCAGGAACCCGGTTACCAAGCAGGAGGTACCTGTGCTAAAAGCACTACCAAGGACCAGCAGATGTTGCTGGAACTCGGATACCGAGAAGGAGGCACCAAGGCCAAAGGCACTGCCGAGAACCAGCTGAAGGTGCTGGAACCCGGATGGGTAGCAGAAGCTACCCATGAAAAACAAAGTTGCAAGGCTGCGAGCCAGCCGCAGTTACCGAAACCCACAGTCCTACAGGGGGTGCTAGTCCTATTGGCACTACGGAACCAGCCTTTATTACCAGAACCCACAGCCCACATAGGAAGCACCTAAACTGCAGGCTCCATAGACTCGACTAACCCAACCTCAACACGACAGGACAACGTATTGGTGGCAAAGTGACGTTGACACTTCCAGGAAACAGCAGGCGTGCTGGAACCAGGCTGGGCAGAAGGGAGTACCCATGCCAAAGACACTTCTGAGCAGCAACTGGAGATGTTGGAGCCCAGGGTCAATCAGTGTTTAGGCTGAGGCATAATTTCATCAAGTTTAATATCTGTTGTTGACTACTACTGATTTTAAACATGCTCCAACTATGCTTCTGGCTCCACTCTGTCTCTAGTATTTCCCCTGGCCTCCAACCTTGCCAGTTGCTGCTCAGAAGTGGCATCTGCACAATCAACACTTGTTCCTGTGTTACTGGGGTTCAGTCACATCTGCTGATCCCCTGATGTGTGTCCGGCAATGTCTCCTGCTCTGCCCACATTCCCACTACTATTAGTGGGAATGTGGACAGAGCAGGAGACATTGCCAGACACACATCAGGGGATCAGCAGACGTGACTGAACCCCAGGAACACAGGAACTTGTGTTGATTGTGCAGAAGCCACTTCTGAGCATCAACTGGCGGGGTTGGAGACCAGGGGAAATACTAGAGACAGAGTAGAGGCAGAGGCCTAATTGGAGCTAGTTTGAAATCAGTAGTAGTGTGAATGTGGAGGCAGCAAAGACATTGCCGTCCACACAGCAGGGGAGCAGCTGACGTTACTGAACCCCACTAACACTGGAGCATATGTTTTTCTCTGTGCAGACGGCACTTCCGAGCGGCAACTGGCTGTGTTGAAGCCCAGGATCAATCATGGAGCAGGTTGAGGCCTAATTGCAGCAAGTTGAAACTAAGATGTAGTGTGATTTTGGAGGGAGCAGGAGACATTGCTGTCCACACAGCAGGGGACCAGCAGGAATTACTGAACCCCACTAACACTGGAGCATGTGTTTTTCTCTGTGCAGACGGCACTTCCGAGCGACAGCTGGCTGTGTTGAAGCCCAGGATTAATCATGGAGCAGACTGAGGCCTAATTAAAGCAAGTTGAAACTAAGATGTAGTGTGATTTTGGAGGGAGCAGGAGACATTGCTGTCCACACAGCAGGGGACCAGCAGGCATTACTGAACCCCACTAACACTGGAGCATGTGTTTTTCTCTGTGCAGACGGCACTTCCGAGCGACAACTGGCTGTGTTGAAGCCCAGGATCAATCATGGAGCAGGCTGAGGCCTACTTGGAGCAAGTTGAAAATAAGATGTAGTGTGATTTTGGAGGGAGCAGGAGATATTGCCATCCACACAGCAGGGGACCAGCAGGCATTACTGAACCCCACTAACACTGGAGCATGTGTTTTTCTCTGTGCAGACGGCTCTTCCGAGCGACAACTGGCTGTGTTGAAGCCCAGGATCAATCATGGAGCAGGCTGAGGCCTACTTGGAACAAGTTGAAAATAAGATGCAGTGTGATTTTGGAGGGAGCAGGAGACATTGCCGTCCACACAGCAGGGGACCAGCAGGTATTACTGAACCCCACTAACACTGGAGCATGTGTTTTACTCTGTGCAGACAGCACTTCCGAGCGACAACTGGCTGTGTTGAAGCCCAGGATCAATCATGGAGCAGGCTGAGGCCTAAGTGGAGCACGTTGAAAATAAGATGTAGTGTGATTTTGGGGGAAGCAGGAGACTTTGCCGTCCACACAGCAGGGGAGCAGCTGGCGTTACTGAACCCCACTGACACAGGAGCTAGTGTTTTTCTCTGTGCGGACGGCACTTCCGAGCAACAACTGGTGATGTTGGAGCCCAGGATCAATCATGGAGCAGGCTGAGGCCTACTTGGAGCAAGTAGAAAATCGGATGTAGTTTGAATGTGGAAGCAGCAGGAGACATTGCCGTCCACACAGCAGGGGAGCAGCTGGCGTTACTTAACCCCAATGACACAGGAGCTAGTGTTTTTCTCTGTGTGGACGGCACTTCCGAGCAACAACTGGCTGTGTTGAAGCCCAGGATCAATCATGCAGCAGGCTGAGGCCTAAGTGGAGCATGGTTAAAAATCTGTAGTAGTGTGAATGTGTAGGCAGCAGGAGACTTTGCCGTCCACACAGCAGGGGAGCAGCTGGTGTTACTGAACCCCACTGACACAGGAGCTAGTGTTTTTCTCTGTGTGGACGGCACTTCCGAGCAACAACTGGTGATGTTGGAGCCCAGGATCAATCATGGAGCAGGCTGAGGCCTACTTGGAGCAAGTAGAAAATCGGATATAGTTTGAATGTGGAGGTAGCAGGAGACATTGCCGGACACACAGCAGGGGAGCAACTGGCATTACTGAACCCCACTAACACAGGAGCTAGTGTTTTTTTCTGTGCGGACGGCACTTCCGAGCAACAACTGGCGATGTTGGAGCCCAGGGTAAATCAGTGTGTAGGCTGAGGCTTAATTTCATCAAGTGTAATATCTGTTGTAGACTACTACTGATTTTAAACGTGCTCCAACTAGGCCTCTAGCTCCACTCTGTCTCTAGTATTTCCCCTGGCCTCCAACCCCGCCGGTTGCTGCTCAGAAGTGGCGTCTGCACAATCAACACTTGTTCCTGTGTTAGTGGGGTTCAGTCACGTCTGCTGATCCCCTGATGTGTGTCCGGCAATGTCTCCTGCTCTGTCCACATTCCCACTACTAGTACTAGTACCGGCGGGGTTGGAGGCCAGGGGAAATACTAGAGACAGAGTGGAGCCAGAGGCCTAGTTGGAGCACATTTAAAATCAGTAGTAGTGTGAATGTGGAGGCAGCATAAGACATTGCCGTCCAAACAGAAGGGGAGCAGCTGGCGTTACTGAACCCCACTAACACAGGAGCTAGTGTTTTTCTCTGTGCAGACGGCACTTCTGGGCAACAACTGGCTGTGTTGAAGCCCAGGGATTACAGTTTAGGTGGTAGAAACATGAACACAACAGGAGACCTGGATACTGTTGCCAACCAATTATTTATTCTTGAAGAAGACTGGCAAATTCTGGCGAGATCCAGGCCTTGTTCATTTTCAGAAAAGTAAGCCGGTCAACGTTATCGGAGGATAGTCGCGTGCGACGGTCTGTTAGTACACCACCTGCGGCACTAAAGACGCGTTCCGATAATACACTGGCAGCAGGGCAAGCCAGCACCTCCAATGCATACTGGCTAAGCTCTGGCCATGTATCCAGCTTAGAGACCCAAAACTTGAAGGGGGAAGAGCCGTCTGGGAGTACACTGACAGGGCAAGACATGTAGTCTGTCACCATCTGACGGAAACGTTGCCTCCTGCTGACCGCAGCCGTCTGTGATGGTGTAGACATTTGTGGCGGGCACACAAAACTTTGCCACATTTGGGCCATACTGGTTTTGCCTTGTGCTGAGGCGCTGCCTCTGCTCCCTCTTTGTGCAGAGCTTCCTCCACTGCCTCGACACACAGAGCTGCTTTGTAAAGCACTAGCAGCACTGCTCTCAGGTGGAATGGAGAACAGGATGGACTGCACCAGTGTCTCTTGGTACTCCCGCATTTTACGCTCCCGGTTCAACGGTGTTATGAGGCTTTGTAAGTTGTCCCGGTAGCGAGGATCTAGGAGGGTGTACACCTAATAATCAGCCGTGTTGAGAATGTGGGCGATGCGGCGGTCGTTTCTCAGGCACTGCAGCATGAAATCAACCATGTGCTGCAGACTCCCAACTGCCCAAGAAATGCTGTCCCCTGCTTGAGGCGTCATCTCTGCCTGCTCTGCATCACCCGACCCTCGCTGTACATTCTGACTAGAGCATTGTGTACCTCCCTCCTCTGGAGAGATGTCTTCCTCCTCCATTGACTCCACCTCATCCTCCTCACAAAGTGTCCCCTGCCTAGGCCTTTGTGAGGAACCACATAGCGCAGACTGTCCTGAAGCAGATGGCATTTGTGACTCCTCATCCTCCACCTCTTCCAAAACCTCTTCCCTTAGTTCTTGCAGTGTTTTTTGAAGCAAGCAGATAAGGGGGACAGTCATGCTGACTAGTGCATCATCTTCACTCGCCATCCGCGTGGAATCATCGAAGGCACGCAAAACTAGGCAGATGTCCATCACAGAGGCCCACTCAGTAGTGCTGAAGTGTGACCGGCGCGCAGTGCGACTTGTTTGCGCCTGATGCAGCTGGTACTCCATTACTGCTGCCTGCTGCTCACACTACCGCTCCAACATATGTAACGTTGAATTCCACCTGGTGGGTAGGTCATATATGATGCGATGTTCCGGAAGGCGTAATCGGCGCTGCAGAGCTGCAATGCACTATCTTGCCGTGCTGGAACGCCGCAAGTGAGCGCACTCTAAGCGGACCTTGTGCAGCAGTGCATCAAGATCCGGATAGTCCCTCAGAAAGCTCTGCACGACCAAGTTGAGCACATGTGCCAGACATGGGATGTGAGTGAGGTTGCCTAGGCCCAGAGCTGCCACCAGATTTCGGCCATTGTCACACACTACCATGCCTGGCTGGAGATTCGCTGGCAGAAACCACACGTCGCTCTCCTGCTTGATGGCATTCCAGAGCTCCTGCGCTGTGTGGCTTCAGTTCCCCAAAGAAATTAATTTGAGTACGGCCTGTTGACGTTTGGCCACGGCTGTGCTCATATCGGTCGTAACAGGCTCCTGCAGCGCTGATTCTGAGGAACTGGAGTATGAGGAGGAGTCTATGGGTACAGACTGGATTCCTGCAATCCTTGGAGGTGGCAGAACACATACAGCGCCACTCTCCAGATCTGTATCCGGCTCCACAACATTGACCCAATGGACAGTGAGGGAAAGGTATTGTCCCTGTCCATGGGTACTGGTCCACGCATCGGTGGTCAGGTGGGCCTTGCTACTGACGGCGTTTAGTAGCGCATGTTTAATTTTTCCCTCCACATGCTTTTGCAGGGCAGGGACGGCTTGCCTGCTGAAATAAAAGCAGCTGGGCATGGTGTATTGTGGGACTGCCAATGCCATGAAGTTCCTGAAGGTGTCAGTCTCCACCAGCCTGAATGAGAGCATTTCAAGGGCCAGTAATTTGGCAATGCCAGCATTCAGAGCCTGTCCTCGGGGATGGTTTGCCGAGTATGGCAGCCTTTTCTCCCATGCCTGTGCTACCGATGGCTGTAGAGTCGCCTGGGAGTGTGAGGATGAACGGGAACGTGGTGCTGTGGGTGGAATGTCACAGGGTCTCTGAACAACAGTGCCAGAGGTTCTTCCATGGCAATCCTGTGAGGAAGCCGAACCAGCTGTGTGTGAGCTGGAGAAAGAAGCTACAACACGAGCTGAAGAGGTGGTAGGTGGTGTTGTAGGTTGGCCTACGTCTTCAGTGTGTCTTTGAAACTCCACCACGTGCTTGGTCCGCACATGTTTCCACATATTTGTGGTATTGAGGTTGCTGACACTTTTCCCTCTTTTGACTTTCTGATGACACAGCTTGCATTTGACAAAGCAAATGTCATCTGCAACTGTGTCAAAAAAGGACCACGCACTGCAAGTCTTGGGAGCGCCCGTTTTGGCTTTTGGAAGAGGAATGCTCCTAACGGGTGCCGAAGTGGAGGCTACAGGCAACCAAATCTGCCCCCTCCCTCTCCCTCCTGTTTTGGCCGTTCGGGGAATCTCTTCCTCAGAGCTGCTCCCACCACCTTCCTGTTCCTCACGCCCTGATGGGTCAAGGACCTCATCATCTACACTCCCCTCTTCAAACACCTGCTTCTCCTGGGTAGTCTCACCAGCATCGTACGCACCAGAAAGTGGCACCTGAGTCTCGTCATCATCTGATGCGTACTGAGGTGTGCTGACCATAGGCACTGGCCCACCCGCCTCTTCAGATTCAGAGGGACAAAGCAGTTGCGCATCACTGCATACTCCCTCTTCTTCACATTCTTGAATGCTGCTTGGCTGGCCCCCTCTTTCCAAGCCAACAGATTCAGAGAACAGAAGTAGAGACTGTGATAGCTCCTGTCCAGGGCTCTCTGACTGCCTGGGCAATTTGGCAGGTGGCGAAGAGACATATGGTTGCTCTTCAGTGCTCTGGCTCTGAGAGGACGTGGAAGTTGATGCGTTAGCTGCCATCCATCCGACAACGGCTTCAATTTGTTCCTCCCGCAGCAGTGGAGTATGGTGAGGTCCGACAAAGATGCGCATGAAGGACTGTTGCCTGGTAAAACTGGGGGATGCTGACTCACTGATGCCCGCAGCAGGCACAGAATCCCCACGTCCTCTCCCTGCTGAATCCCCACGTCCTCTCCCTGCTGAAACGCCACGCCCACGACCACGTGCCTTACTCCCTGCCTTCTTCAACTTGGTAGACTGATGAAGATAGGCAGAAAAGTACAAAGGGGGGGGCTTAGTGTGCTTATTCCTGAACAGCTGCTAACAGGTATAAGAAACACTAATTTTATAAAGTGTGTGGACTACACTTTAATATGAGCTAATGTGACCTACACAACTGTCAAGTGGAGTGTTTGGTGAACTTTATTTTGGCTTTTGTTTTCAAAAAGGATGTGACCAAAGATTTGAAAGCGATAGTATCACAAACTTTTTGGAGCTATTACAATGTAGGAAGGTAACCTACAGTGCAAAATATGAGGCTCCAAAAAATAGGGTGATACTAATCTGGCTGCGGCTGAAGGGCACAAGCCAGAAAAAAGGCTCCTCTATCTACGCCTATATAGTGTTTGCAACCAACCAATGTAGATGGATATGGATGGATGCACACTAATAGGAGAATGAAAAATGAGCTGCAATTAAAGAAAAATATGTATGAGGCAGTGATGCACGCTGAGCGGCCTACAACCAGACGAAGCTACAGGACAAACTACAGCATGAGCTGCGCTCACACACAGAGACCTCTCAGACAGCCGTGAACAGTGCAGATAACTGGGCACTAGCACTGAAAGGCTGCAGAAAGGCTCTGCTGTCTACTCCTATAGTGTTTGCAACCAACGCATATGGATACGGATGGATGCACACTAATAGGAGAATGAAAAATCAGCAGCAATAAAAGAAAAATATGTATGAGGCAGTGACACACGGTGAGCGGCCTACAACCAGACGTGGCTGCAGGACACACTACACAGCGTGAGCTGGACTCACACAGACCTTGCAGACAGCTGTGAACACTTCTACAAGGCAAAAAAGCTACAGTGGTTGATTATGTAGCCTGGGTAAAGCACAATATGATTTTGACAATCGCTATGTCTAACTGTCCCTCAGAGACTTGAACAGCAGCATGTCCCTAACTGAATTCACAGCAGAGTGAACCCGAAATGGCGGCGGCTGCTTTTATAGTGCATCATGACATCATTTCAGCAGCCAATCACAGCCATGCCATTAGTTAACATGCCTACATGCCTAACAGGATGTGCCCACACTTCTGAGGATTGTCATTGGCTGAATCAAATCAAACTGGCTCATAGCATTATGGGAACTTCCGATTCCGGTATTTGACATGCTAAAAGTATCGGAACTTTTGCGGTATCGGAAAGCTCAACACTAATTATAAAGGAACAATAATCTATAACTTTATATTGTTATATAATTATCCAATTATTGGCAGATAACAAGCATAAAGAAATTAGGTTTATCTAGTGCTCATGAAAAAAGACAGAGATATAGCATTTTTTTAGGCTGTCTGAATTGCAATATCATATCTGTACATACTGGTTTTGTCTACATAGACAATATGAGAGATGGAACTTTTTCTAAACAGGTGAGACCCTCCTAATAAATTGCAATCATTTATCAAGTGTGGTGGCTCTACTATTGTAGTAACAGTAGTAAATAAATTTTAATGTGTATATAATAAAGGTTAAGTTATTTATTTAGTCCACTTAAAGAGTTTGTCCACTACTTTATCAGTGATGACCTTTCATTCAGACAGGTCATCAATGTCTGAATGGTTGGGGTCCGACATCTGGCATCTCCGCCAATCAGCTGTTCTTGGTGTCCACGATTGCGGCTGCTGGCCGGAATCACTCAATTGTGGAGATGCTCCGTCCTCTTATTGTGGCAGCAGCAGGGTACTGCACATCCACATCGTATTGATATGAATAGGAGGGGGATGTGCAGTACCTTGCTGCGGCCACTCTCAGAAAACAAAGCAGCTACACAACTGAGCGGTTCTGGCTGCCGCAGATGATACCAAAAACAGCTGATCGGCAGGGGTGCAAATTGTTGGACCCCGACTGGTCAGACATTGATGACCTATCCTAAGAATAGGTTATCACTGATAAAGTAGTGGTCAACCGCTTTAAGTTAGTGACATTGATTTCAATTCTAGTGGATTTGTGAATTTCGCAAGTCCTTGTGCCGTGATAGATTGCACCATTAGAGGAACAAATAAAAAGATTTCATCATTAATTCAACAATAATTCTACATTCCAAATAAAGGTCATATCATGTAAGCTATTTACACTGGAGTGATCTGCTTACTGGTAATTCAAGAAATCATTGACTTACAATTTTACAGAGTGACGTCTATTGAGACAGAGCAAAGAAAAAAGCAGGAACAGCTTAAAATAATCTGGTCAGCAGTAAACTACTGGTACACAAATGTTTTTTTTACAATGCACAAGAGTGTGCACACAGAGTTTGTTGAGAAGTCTTTTGGTGTGGGTCTCCTAAAAAAAAAATCTGTAAAATTGCTCAAAAAATGCTTGATAGACTCTTATGTAAAGACTCTAAAGGGCATGTGGCCGGAAGCTGGGAGAGCTAGACATTCAGGAGAGATCTCTATACCCAACATCCTAAATCTTGCTAATACAGCATGTTTACCCTACCATCCACAGATGAAAACATCTTACCTAACTCTGCTGCAATGGGAGAAACCTTTTGAGCAAGTTATTCTGTCTCCTTACCCAGCACCATCACCTGAGGCCTATGTAATAACGTGCAGGTGCTGAGGATGTCACCATGGATCAGAGACAGACCAAAAGTTAAAGGGTTTATTTACAGGGGACAGTATCTCCTCGCAGGGAGAAGCAGTGGGGGTTAAACTGACAGAGAAAACGTAATTTAATGGTATACTTAAGCTAAGCAGGGTTATCAAACAGTTCAGCAGGGAAATAAGGGTTAAATGGGTATTCTTGCAACTTATCAGTCCGATGAAGCCTTGATTGAAGGGTCGTCTTCTCCAACGTAGGCACCGTCAACAGTGGCACCTGTAGTCTCTGCAGTCTCTCTCTTCTCTTGGGAAATGAAAACTATGGGGTTAAAGCGGAAGGCAGGGGGACACTGTGGAACTGGGTCTCCCCTGCTCTGAGTCTCTGTTTGTCAAGCTAACAGTCTCTCCGCAGGAACGATGCTGCACACGCTGTTAAGTCTCTCAGCCACACTCAGGGGCTCTGTCATGTCACCGCGGGCACCGGGGCTGTGCGTGTGGGTCCCTGTCTCTGTACTGTCAGTAGGAAAGCCTCCTCTGGTCAACGGGGCTTCGCGTTCATGTACTCACAGACAGCGTTATCTATATCACATCTTTCTCAGTACTCTGACCGGGAATCCTCTTGCTCCTGGAACGCGGTGCTGCTGCCTGCTCTCTCCGTGGCGCGAGCTGCTCTGACTCTCGTGCACTCTGCTTTCGCGCCCTCAGCCTGTACACATTCCGGTCCACAGTCCCTTCTCTTCCCCCACTGCTCCTGACAGTCACATGGTGCAGTTGGTCCGAGTTAGTAAGTCTTCCCCCCGGCGACCCTGCTGCCCAGCTATATGGTTCTTTCTGGACACGGAGCAGGGGAGGTAACCCCCTTCTGACTCTTTTTGCTCTTCACCCCCTTACACCTACTCAAAGGTCCAAAGCTGTCATCACTCACCGACCCTGAAGTAGCCTACAGAGCCCATCAGCAACAGGACTGAGAGCAACAGTGAGGTTTTTGGGAGGTGGAAGGCTGATTGACATCCTTGTCAGGTGAATCAGCCGATGCCGCAAGTCGGAGTGTTGGTAGCGGATTAATCTCTGTCCTGTCCAGCTATTCAACAGTGAATATATGTTTAGTCAGAATCAAAGATAACATAGCTTACAACTTGTATTTCTCATAGCTTAGGATCTTAGCATCTTGTTTGGTAGTTTGCAAAGTGAAAGTAAATTGTGTTCCAGCTACGCAGAATGAGTAAATAGAAGGTGATGCAATATATACAATAGTAAGCATTATTCCAACACCCCCACTCAACAACTACTTACCCTATTAGTCCAATTGTGGTTTTGACTTATTTAAAATTGGCTCTTGGAAGTGGCTTTGTCATAACATCAGATATCATCTGGTCAGTCTCGCAATAATCTTTATTAGGTATGCACCAAAGGACCCTTAAAAAAAAAAAGAGTAAAAAGTACGAATAGTGTAATTATGAAAGATCTAACAAAAATTATAGTATTAGTATTAGAAAGGTGCTCTCTCCCTAATGACTATGTCTGATAAACATATTCCTGGCTGCAGAGATTGGCACCCTAGAAGAGGTATCGAGAATTGGCACCCCCCGCTCATTCCTACACTGTCTCTAGACTGACCTTGTTGGCCCTAAATAGATGACCGATAGAAAACGACAATACCTATAATCGTGTCGTGTACATCTCAATTGCAGAGTAATAATTCACCACAAACGTACAAGAAAACTGAATAGTGTCTTGTATGGTCAGATAATGTGCAACAAGCACAAAGGAATTTGAGGATTTTTATAAACTGATAAACTTAGAAAAACTCATTTCTCAACCTCAATAAAAAGGCAGAACTGAGCCCCATGAGAAAATCATATAAGGCTCCTCAGGTTCATTTTTAATAATTAGAAGGCTGGACTCAGAGCCTCTCTATACACCCTGATAAAGTGCTGGAAATAGTGCAGAACCTAAAAAGACTGGAGTCGGAAAAAGGTGCGCTATACATGATGCTTTTACCTAATGCGCACCTTTCTACTTGCGGATGTCGGAATCCTATAGTGACGAGAGATGGTGCCCCCGTTCGTGCGTAGACTGACCCTAGGCTCCCCTAAATTACTATGGATGAAGACAGGCAAAAATCAAACGATCCTAGGTGGAGCAATATATCTGATGGATATGTCTGAAAAGCAATGGTAAACTACCGCGTCACATAGAATCCCCTAAGTATATGGACAGAGATATAACTAACCATAAGCATGTGATAATAGATATGACTCAATTTTGCACAAACACAATACTAAATACCTTTATTTCCTTTATTACTTGATTCCTGTCTTATATGCCTTACCTAAAATCCACAAAGAGCTTATTCCTCTTAAAGGTCAACCATTATATAGTTGTATTCCGCATTGGGCTGGAATCAAGGGAATGGAATCTTTTCTGAACACAAGGGCAATACAATTTGCCCAACATAATATGTTCATCTCCAATCTCATGACCTTCATACTCACCCATAATTATTTTCTCTTCAATGGGAAGAAACTATCACCAGCCCAGGGGGACAGCAATGTGAAGCCCATGTGCCCCATTATATGCTAATCTCTTCCTGGCTGGTGGGAGGAGACTGTTGTGTTCTTGGAAAAAGCATGGTGGTACCCAAATATACTTCTATGGACTATGTACATAGATGACGTGTTTCTGCTATGGTCTGGTTCCATTGATAAATTCCAACTATGTATGGAATGTCTTACTGACAATGAGATTGGGATGAGATTTACATCTGAGATACATAGGGATGAGATATCTTTTCTGGATATTACAATTGGCAGAAATAATGAGGGGTACCTTACCACAAAAACATCGAGAACCAACGGCAACCAAGAGTCTCTTCTGATGGGGTAGTCATTATCCAGGCCTTCTCAAAAAGGGAATCCTAAAAAGACAGTTCCTGCGAATTAAGCAGAACTGTTCAAATGTGAGGGATTTTCATGTACAGGGTCGCGATCTGAGGTCTAGGTTTTAGGAAAAGAGTTTACCCTGATGGTACACTGGATTTGGCTTGGAGACAAGCTGCCAGCCAAAAAAGACAGGAACTGATACACCCAAGAATAAGTAAAGATCAGACCCAGAATTATTGATACCTTTGATAATCAAGCTAATGAGGTAAATACTGTAACATCAATTTAATTTAGAGTCATTGGGGAGTTCTAAAGGCAGACCCAGAACTTAGGGGATATATATAATCTAATCCTAAGATCACATTCAGAAGGGGTCGCTCGATTCATGATCGTCTTGTCCTCAGTTTCTAGCAGAGATCAAGACAGTCTGGTACTTCGATAGATCGTAAGGTTTGTGGGACCTACAAATGTGGAGTCTGTAAATTCTGTACATGGATGAGACCATGTGAAACCTTCTCTGGTACTCCCGATGGTAGGTCATATTTCATCAGGGACTTTGCTAATTGCACAATCCATGGGGTAATACAGGTATATATGGCCACCTGCCCATACCCATGGAACTACATCGAGAAGACGAAAAAGGAACTTAGGAGATGTATAGCTGAACACCTGGGGGATGTTAGACATAGCAGGGATACTCCCTTGGTAAGACATGCTAGGGAGCATCACCATAACAACTCCAGATATTTATTCTGTGTGATGGAAGTTGTCAGAGATCATGCATGGGGTGGTGACTGGATCAAGATGCTTTTACAGAAAGAATCTCAATGGATATACAGACCCCGCACGCTTGTACCAAAGGGTCTTAATGAGCAACAAAGCTATTGTTGCTTTATTTGAGTCCTGTGACTACTATCAGCAGCCATAGCTAACATTTTGGTAGTTCAAAGGTTTAATGAACACCACAGTAATCTTATATAATTTGCTTTAATTTGTATCCTTTTGATATCTGCCTTGGATCCTATCTTTTCCTCTATTAATGGGTGGCCATATGATTTTAAATATTTTCTTAAATCCAGATTATATATATTTTTGATGTCTGATATAGGTACCACATTTATGAATATATAGAGTATTACATAGTAACATAGTTATTAAGGTTGAAGGAAGACTTTAAACTTACTGGCCTATAATTTACAAGTTCAGTTTTTGTCCCCTTTTTGAATATTGGCACCACATTTGCTATACGCTAGTCTTGTGTTACAAACCCTGTTATTATGGAATCTTTAAAAATTACAAATAATGGTCTATCTATGACTGTACTTAATTCCTGCAGTACTCGGGGGTGTATCCCATCCGGCCCCGGGGATTTGTCAATTTTAGTGATTTTTAGACGCCGCCATACCTCCTGCTGGGTTAAGCAGGTGACATTTAATGGTGAATTTTTGTTATCACTGATCATGTTATCCGTCATGGGATTTTCCTGTGTAAATACTGTTGAAAAAAAGTCATTTAACATATTGGCTTTTGCCTCATCCCAATCCACCATTTCACAGAGACTATTTTTAAGGGGGCCAATACTATCATTTTTTAGTTTCTTACTATTTATGTAGTTAAAGAATATTTTGGGATTATTTTTACTTTCTCTGACAATCAGTCTCTCTGTCTCAATCTTTGCTGTCTTGATTTGCTTTTTACAGAATTTATTTAATCTTCTATATTTATTTAATGCCTCATCACTACCTACTTGCTTTAATTCTCTAAATGCTTTATTTTTGTCACTTATTGCGCCCCTTACAACTCTATTTAGCCATAGTGGTTTCCTCCTATTTCTAGCATGTTTATTCCCATACGGTATATATTGTGCACAGCTCCTATTCAGGATGCTTATAACCTTCTCCCATTTTCTTTGTGTATTTTTATGTCTCAGGATATTGTCCCAGTTAATTGCACCAAGATCATCTCTCATCCGTTGGAAATTTGCTTTCCTGAAGTTTAGTGTCCTTGTAACCCATCTACTACACATCCTATTAAAGGATACATGAAAACTTATTATTTTGTGATCACTATTACCCAACTGTCCCTCAACCCTTATATTTGATATGCGGTCTGACCTGTTGGTTAATATTAGGTCTAGCAGTGCCCCCCCTCTTGTTGGGTCCTGAACCAGTTGTGAAAGGTAATTGTCTCTCATAGTTGTCAAAAACCTATAACCTTTGCTGGAACTGCAGGTTTCGGTTCCCCAATGTATTTCAGGGTAGTTGAAGTCCCCCATAATAAATGACTTCTCCTTGAGTCGCTGCTTCATCCATTTGCTTTATGAGGATATTCTCTGTTGCTTCCATTATTTTTGGAGACTTATAACAAACCCCTATCAATAATTATTTTTTCCCCCTCCCCTTATCTCCACCCACAGGGACTCTACATTTTCATTAGATTCATATATATTATCACGCAGGATAGGTTTTAAGGATGATTTTACAAATAAACACACGCCTCCCCCTCGCTTATTTGTATGGTCATTTCTGAACAGACTATAACCCTGTAAATTAACCACCCAGTCATGGCTCTCGTCCAGCCATGTCTCAGATATCCCCACCATTTCATAGTTATGTTCCAACAAAATTAATTCTAATTCCTCCATTTTGTTGGCGAGGCTTCTGGCATTAATATACATGCACTTTATGTATCTCTCTTTACCTCTATTCTTTCTTAAATTATTAACTGTTCTAACCTCACCCCCATGCAACCCCCACCCCCAATTTCATTATTTGTGCCCAGGTCTCTAGCTGCACTGTCTTCCCCTCCTATAAAAGGAACACCCTCCCCCCAATCCCTAGTTTAAACACTCCTCCAACCTTCTAGCCATTTTCTCCCCCAGCACAGCTGCACCCTCCCCTTTGAGGTGCAGCCCGTCCCTAGCGTAGAACCTGTAGCCAACTGAGAAGTCGGCCCAGTTCTCCAGGAACCCAAAGCCCTCCTTCCTCCACCAATTCCTTAGCCACTTATTAACCTCCTTAATCTCCCGTTGCCTCTCTGGCGTGGCACGTGGTACAGGAAGTATTTCCGAAAATACCACCTTGGAGGTCCTTGCTTTAAGCTTGCAGCCTAATTCCCTGAAATCATCTTTAAAGGACCTTCCACCTACCTCTAACTTTGTCATTTGTGCCAATGTGCACCATGACCGCTGGATCCTCACCAGCCCCTCCCAGTAATCTGTCAACCCGAACAGCGATGTGTCGGACTCGAGCGCCAGGTAGGCAGCACACCGTTCGACGATCCCTGTCATTGTGACAGATTGCCCTATCTGTTCCCCTAATAATTGAGTCCCACCTATCTGGCCTGCCCTGCTCTCCTATTTCCCCCCTTACTGGAGCAGACAATCCTCCGACTTTCAGAGGACATGCCTTGCTGCAGCAGTGCTACTCCTGCACTGACACTCCCTTCATCTACCAACTTAGCAAACTTATTGGGGTGTGCCAGATCAGGACTAGCATCTCTGGTGCTCTTCCCTCTACCCCGCCTTCTAGCTGTCACCCAGCTAGCTGCTTCACTCTCCTGCAGCTCCAACCTAGCATCCCCCTTATCTATCCCATTGAGCGTCTGCTCAGTGAGCAGAAGACTCCTTTGCATATTGTCTATGGATCTCAGTGTTGCCAGCTGCACATTTACATCCAGTATCTGGGCTTCCAAATGCACAACGTGCTCCTCACATCTCGCACAGCAGTATGCACCCTCGACCGGCCGGTCAAGTACTGCATACATGTGGCAAGACGTGCACTGGATGGCATTGAAAATAGTGGAGCACATTCCTAATGGGGATTGCACCAGACAGAAAAGATAAGTAAAAATAAATAAAAAGTATTAATAAAATATAACAGGAATTCAGTAATTCCTCCCTTGGAAACTCCCTGATTCCAAAGTCACTGAATCACAAGTCATACACTTACCACAGTTCGCACTTACGCTCATGTCACACTCAGCTCGTTCACACTCGCTCAGGCAGAAGATTTAAAAGAGATTTTTTTTCCCTTTCACCAGCACACCACCCTGCTGCTCAATGCACTTCCAAATTAGGTACCTATAACTATATTTCTGCAGACATGGCCATCTACATTTTATGTATCAGGCATTTGCTATATACATAGACATCTCTAGATATGAACTGCCTCCATTACCCCGATGTTTCCTAGTGTATTTATATATTATTCGTTATGAGATGAGTAATGGCTTTACCTACTGCATCCGTGGAGTATTATGGCATTTTTTTCATTACTAAGCCTGACTAGTGAGACAGGTCCTGGACTTTATTTTTTGTTGTACGGGTCACATTTATATGACGGACAGTATACCTGGATTCTCTGACTTGCGCTGCATCTATGTGCGCTCGGCCTGATCAGTTTTGGCACAGGCGCCTTTGATCCTCTGTCCTTCTGGTCATAGGTGTCTGCGCTTGTTTTTGAGATCATTACCAAGTTCTGTCCCATTGGCCGTATGTGGCACATGCACTGTGGGATCCTGAGGAGCTTTGACAATGCATGCGTTTTTTTGACCATTATCCACACCTGCCCAGTGTAGCTGACAAGCGTAGGTGGCGCATGTGTGCTTACATCATTATTTGCGCCTGCTCATAGGAGGTGCGCAAACTCTAGTGTCCATACACCGCTTTGACATGCACATTCAAGGACCAGGCAACATTTTTGGAGTGGTCTCTGAACACGGGCCTATCCAGGAAGTCATAAACAGGAAGAGGGGTCATTATGGCAGATGGCTACCTATATATGCGGATATGAGGTGAGTTGAGCTGCAGTCATATTATTATTTTTATCCACTATTGATCTCCTGATGAACCATGACTAAGAAGGAAAATGCGTTGAGATTGAGATAAGAAACCCATGGGAAACATTATCATCTAAAGATGAGTAATATGGATATGTTTCTTTGCTATAGGTGGCTCCACAAGAAGACACCTATGTCTCATTTATTCTATTTTTAAGGCGCCACTCCCGTAGACTGCACCACCAGTAGCTCCCAAAAAAAAAAAACATCATGAGGGCTGAAGGTGGAAAAGAGCAAAAACTTCCACACAATTCATAGAACCAGCCACTGAATCCATAATTATTAACTGACATCTGGTGGCGGTTTATAGAAGTGCATAAGGCTTTTCACAAATAATTAGACACATTTTTTCTCTCTACTGGTTTCTTTGAGCAGTAACAAGGGCCTCCTCCAACAGCAAACCATCAACTAACACAAAGGTCCATAGTTTTTGTCTGCAACAACTATTTAAACTAAGTTGTACTTCCATTAGCCTCTTTGAATAAAAAAAAGGGCTCTTTCAGATGTCAGTGTCTCTGTTACGTGTGGTGACAGTTTTCACACGTACCGGAGACACTTACACACTTAGATTCTGTGCACATGTCAGTGTGTTTCCACTGACCATTTACACGGCTGTACGCTAAGTCATGAGGTATGGCCGTATACAATGCATTAACATCACATGCAGTCCATGAATATTCATTGCACCATTTCATTTTCTAGCCGAGACCCCGGAGAATTTACGACGCCGGGAGGCACTGTACACTTAAAAAGTGGCACTGAGGAATAAGTACCCTTAACTGCCGCTGTTAGGGTAAGTTCACACAGGGTGTTTTTGATGCTTTTTTTTCTGCAGCAAAAACTTATTCCTTGGCAGTAAAGAAGCTGCGGCAAAAACGCAGATTTAGGCTGGTTTAACATTTGTGCTTTTTTGCGCTGCGTTTTTGCACATACGTGCGCATGCGTTTTTTTCCCCTATATTTAACATGGGTGCGCATATGTGCGCGTTGGCATGCGCACGTATGCGTTTTTCATGCGCTGCATTTTTTAATGGTGTGCGTCCTTACTTTCCAGACGCTACATGCTGCATTTTTTGGTCCGCCCAACCGCTTAAAAAAACGCATGCGCACGTATGCGCACATTTTGTGCAAAAAATTACCATTATGATCTATGGGTGCGCATACGTGCGCATTGGCATGCGTTTTTTTGGTGTCCATTGGTTAGACTAGTTATAAAAATCCCCACCTAAAAAAACTTCATGTCTATATAAAAGGAGGTGTCTGCCAGCACTGTACCATAACTATAGAGACAGCCTGGAAAGCAGAAAGACTGCAAAAGAAGACCTCATTTTCAATTCCAGCTTCAGCAGCAAGAATGTGAGTATTATTACATCTAAAAAATGTATGCCTGTCCTTTTAAATTGTATATGTACTAATGCTTTGTATTATTTTTACATGCAGTATGTCTTAGGAATCGGAATATTCACCATCCCGGCAGGAACTGGCGCAAGCAGACCGTGATGTGATTATTTTCGTGCGTTTGGTAAGTATATCTGCTGCTTCTCAAAATCTCTAACGTTTGTTGTTTTTTTTTCAGACATCATCATCTTCAGCGGACGCGACTAGTGAGGGCGAACGGCATGAGCAGCCAAGTCAAGTCCCGGTGGTGATACGGAATGTAAGTATCAAATGATTTGTAATGTTCTTTATTTTATATCTTCTATATTTCCTCTTTTCTGGATCTTTTTTGTAACTTTTTATTCACACAAAATTCGGATATTCTAATGAATGTGTTTTGTCTAGGTTCCACAACGGGATGAAGACATCTACCTGGATAATGAGCACCTTATCCGCCTGGTCCAGGAGCGTGCCCCATTGTGGGACAGCCGTGACCGGCTGTGCAAGGACAATGTGGTGAACCGGCGGCTATGGAATAAGGTGGCCGCAGCGTTGATGGATGGCTGGGACAGCGCCACTGCATCCTCCAAAAAGGCGTTTAGTAAGTATGTCCCTGCTCTGTTATGCCGCAGTGACTATTGTCCTTGATGGCACTGTTGGGTTTCGTGCTAGATATATTCTAGCAGGAAACCCAACAGTGTCATCTGGCTCAACAGTGACTGCTTTGGGCATTGTATTGCTGTCTTGTGCCGCAGTAACTATTGTCCTTGATGGCACTGTTGGGTTTTGTGCTAGATATATTCTAGCAGGAAACCCAACAGTGTCATCTGGCTCAACAGTTACTGCTTTGGGTATTGTATTGCTGTCTTGTGCCGCAGTGACTATTGTCCTTGATGGCACTGTTGTGTTTCATGCTAGATATATTCTAGCAGAAAACCCAACAGTGTCATCTGGCTCAACAGTGACTGCTTTGGGTATTGTATTGCTGTCTTGTGCCGCATTGACTATTGTTCGTGATGGCACTGTTGGGTTTAATGATAGCATATGTCGTGCATCAAACACAATTGTTAAATGTTGTTTGTTTTTCCAACAGTGGACAAAGTCCGAACACGTTGGCGCTCGATCAAGGACCGCTTCAACAGTGATGTTCGTGCTGAAGGCCAGGTTCGCAGTGGTTCAGCATCAAGGACAAGAACAAGATACCGGTACTATCAAGCGTTGCAGTTTCTAAGACCGGTCCTTCCACCAGATCGTAAGTATTATAATTTTTTGGTTTTTATTTTTATTAATCTGTGTTTTTCTAATCCACAGCTGATGCTTCTTGTAAAGGCATGATAGTAATGATTTTCCTTTCTTCTACAGCACCTGGAGCACCACCCTGCAACCTGGCCGTGGAGCGGTCCTTCATCGGACGTCCTCTGACCCGTCCCAGCCATCCGACAGCCAGGAAGCACCTTGCAGGTCAGCCACACAGACAGCTGGTGACCAGGAAGCTGGTCCATCAGGTGTTCCCCTGTCCCAAGTCTCTGCCACTGGTTATGCGGGCACTACCCGCCAGCGGCAGAGGGCCTTGGACAGGAATGTCTTGCCCGAGTTTATGCACTTGAGCGAGGCCTTTAATGCTAGCCTCAAGTCGCTGTCAGACAGAGTGGAAAGCAGTTTTTCACTCATGGAACGTGGTTTTAACCACATGGAACACCGCTTCCATTCTGTCGAACAGCGCCTTGACCATCTGGAGGCCGACCTCAACAGACCAGCGCACCATTTTTTTAGTAAGATTGAAAGGGCATGGCGGAACACCTTAGTCCTGAGCAACAGCAAAGTGTGCTGCAGGCCTGCAACAATGCTTTCTTGCAGGCTATGCAGCATAATCGGTACGGGCAGCAGTCAGTGGTGTCATTTTCAACTGTGCCACCATTGACTCGCTTCACCGCACTACCGACTTGTGCTGCATATGACTGCACGGACACCTCTATTCAAAGCCAGGACACCCACCATTACACCACCACAAGTCTGAGTGCTGCTGGTCACTTCACCGACACCACCATGGCAAGCGCTGCTCCTGTCTGGAGCACCACCGCCACCCCCATGCATGCTTGGAGCACAGCCACAGTAACCACTCCTCAAATGTGGAACAGCCCTGCCGCAAACACTACAACATGTAGTAGCCCTGCCACCACCACTCCGCAAACCTGGACCATCACTGCCGCCATCAGTCCTCCTGCAAGGACGAGCACTGCCACCACAGAGCATCAGCAGCAGCCACAGCAGCAGCAGCATGCACAGCAGCAGCCACAGCAGCAGACGGGGGACCCACATTCCTTATTTGCCCAAAGTTCCAGGCAGGCCAGTTTAAGGAGACAAACAGTTAGGACCACTGTAGCTGAACCTCTGTCCTCTCCTCCTAGTGTGTCTAGTTCCATTCCCATAACTGGACTCCCTTCCCCCACAAGTTTTGTTGCCCCTTCCCCTAGAACACCTTCATCGACTATAAGCTGTTCATCTTCACTGCACACTCCCAACTTGCAACCATCTGTGTTATGAATGAGTCACCGTAGGAGGCAAAAACAGAAATACTAGCTAAGTCCAGAAAACCAGAGAAGTTGGCAGCTATCGGATTGCAGACCCCTGAACCTAACAGCAACAACTAACAGTAGCCGTGGGGGGTTCCTACGGTGCCCTAGACCCCTCGATCACAGCCGGAGAACTGCATAGCCTAAAGACAGAAAGGGAAATCTAAACTGCCCCAGAGCAGACCCCAAAGCAATAGGCAGCCCCCAACATATAATGACGGTGAAGCAAGATGAAAAAACACTCACACAGATAGAAAGATAGGCTGAGCAAATGATGGGGCCCAAGCTAACTAAATAGGACAGAATAGAAAAGCTGCTGTCTGCAATCCGCCAAAACCCTCTCAAAAACAAGAGCCAACAGACTGATAGGGAAAAAAGCCCTGAAGACGCTAGGCTTCAAAAAGGCTATATCAGTACTCAGGTATTATCTGAAGACAAAGCAAAAAGGAATTCAGCTCACCCAGCAGGGAAAGGCAGAAATCCAGAAAAACAAGGCAAAACAAAACCAAAACACAAATGCAGAAAGAAGAGCAGAAAACTTAGCTTTTGAGGAGCAGGAATCAGACTGGTCTCCAAGAATCCCTCAGAGAAATCACCCGCAAGGCAGAAGGGCGTCGGCTGCCTTATATCCAGTCAGCAATCCCAGTCACCCAGTCATCATCATTCTGCTCAGGTGCTTTGTAATCAGCCTCACTACCTTCCTTCACCAGAAGAGGGAGTTCATCAGACCTCAATGGTGAAAGGGAAAATGAACTCACAACAGTACCTCCCCCTTGAGGAGGGGTCACCGAACCCTCATCCACGCCACCAGGGCGATCAGGGTGAGCCCGATGAAAGGCACGCACCAATCTTTTGGCATGAATATCAGAGGCAGAGACCCAGGAATTATCCTCCTGACCATAACCCTTCCACTTAACCAAATACTGGAGTCTCCGTCTAGCCAGAGGGGAATCCAGTATCTTCTCTACCTCATATTCCATGTTACCTTCAACTAATACAGGGTCTGAAAGTGCCACCCCAGGAACAACTGGTTGAACAAACCTCTTCATCAAGGACTTATGAAACACATTATGAATTTTAAATGTGAAAGGAAGAGCCAAACGAAAAGAGACCGGATTAATAATCTCCAAAATCTTGTAAGGTCCAATAAATCTAGGCTTAAACTTAGGAGAAGCCACCTTCATAGCGATATTTTTTGATGATAACCAAACCATATCACCAACCTTAAACTGGGGACCAATGGTCCTATGTCGGTTGGAAAACCGCTGGGCCTTTTCCTGGGAGAGAGATAACTTATCCACCACTTGGTCCCAGATCTGGTGCATTCTCTCCACCACAGTGTCAACACCTGGGCAGGCAGAAGGCTCCACCTGCCCTGAAGAAAATCGAGGATGAAACCCAAAGTTACAAAAAAAAGGTGACATCAAAGTGGCAGAACTAGCTCTATTATTTAAAGCAAATTCGGCCAAGGGCAAAAATGAAACCCAATCATCCTGATCGGCAGAAATAAAACATCTCAAATACGACTCCAAGGTCTGGTTTGTTCTCTCCGTCTGCCCATTGGTCTTAGGGTGAAAAGCAGAGGAGAAGGACAACTGAATTCCCAGCTTGGAACAGAAAGTCCTCCAAAATCTAGACACAAATTGAACTCCTCTGTCAGATACAATGTTCTCAGGAATCCCGTGCAAGCGAACCACCTGTTGCAAAAACAGGGGCACCAACTCAGAGGAAGATGGCAACTTAGGGAGTGGTACAAGATGAACCATCTTAGAGAACCTATCACAAATCACCCAAATAACAGTCATTCTCTGAGAGACAGGCATATCAGAGATGAAATCCATCGAAATATGGGTCCATGGCCTCCTGGGGATCGGCAAAGGCATCAACAACCCACTAGAGCGAGAACAAGGTTTAGACAGGACTGCACAAAATTCCTGACATCACGAGACAAGGCGGGCCACCAAAAAGACCGACTCACCAGATCTCTAGTACCAAAAATACCTGGATGACCAGCTAATGCAGAGCAATGAACTTCAGACATCACTCTCTTCTTCCACTGGTCAGGAACATACAACTTTCCACTGGGACAACGCTCAGGTTTGTCCTCCTGGAACTCTTCCAGAGCACGTCTCAAATCGGGCGAGATGGCAGAAAGAACTACCCCTTAGCCTAAGATGGTAGCAGGCTTGGTCACCACAGGAGAATCAGCCAAGAAGCTCCTAGAGAGGGCGTCTGCCTTGACATTCTTAGTGCCAGGAAGAAAAGAGACCACAAAATCAAAACGTGTAAAAAAGCAAGGCCCACCTAGCCTGTCTAGGGTTCTAGCGTTTGGCCGACTCCAGGTAAATCAAATTCTTGTGGTCAGTGAGAACCACGACTTGGTGTTTAGCTCCCTCCAACCAATGTCTCCACTCCTCAAATGCCCATTTCATGGCTAACAGTTCCCGATTCCCCACATCATAGTTACGTTCAGATGGAGAGAACTTTCAGGAAAAGAAAGCACAGGGATTCATTTTAGATGTTACAGGATCCTTTTGGGACAAAACAGCTCCTGCATCAATCTCAGAAGCGTCCACCTCTACCTGGAACGGGAGTGAGACATCAGGTTGCCGCAAAACCGGGGCAGAAGTGAATCTTCGCTTCAGCTCCTGAAAGGAAGAAACAGCCTCCGGAGACCAATTCAACACATCAGCACCCTTTTTAGTCAGATCAGTCAATGGCTTGGCAATACTAGAAAATTTTGCTATAAATTTCCGATAAAAATTAGCAAAACCCAAAAACTTCTGGAGGGCCTTCAAAGAAGTGGGCTGAACCCAATCATAAATGGCCTGTACCTTGGCCGGGTCCATTTCAATAGTTGACGGAGACAAAATAAATCCCAAAAATGAAATCCTCTGTACCCCAAAAAGGCATTTCGATCCTTTGACATACAGGGAATTCTCCCTCAAGATCCGGAACACAGTCCGAACATGTTCCACATGAGAATCCCAATCCTTGGAGAAGATCAAAATATCATCCAGATAGATAATCAAAAATGTATCCACAAAGTCTCGGAAAATGTCGTTCATGAAGCACTGGAAGACAGAAGGTGCATTAGTGAGCCCAAAAGGCATCACAAGGTACTCAAAATGTCCCTCTGGAGTATTAAACGCCGTCTTCCATTCATCCCCATGCTTAATGCGGATAAGATTATACGCCCCCCTGAGGTCAAGCTTGGTAAACCAGCAAGCACCTTTAACTCTGGAGAATAGATCCGAAATCAGGGGTAACGGATACTGATATTTAATAGTAATTTTGTTGAGGGCACGATAATCAATACAAGGCCTTAATGAACCATCCTTTTTGGCCACGAAAAAAAACCCGGCACCTAAGGGTGAAGAGGATGGTCTAATATGACCCTTCTCCAACGCCTCCTTAATATAGGATTGCATAGCCTCGTGCTCGGGTACAGATAAATTGAAGAGCCGACCCTTAGGAAATTTACACCTCGGGCTCAGTTCAATTGCACAGTCATAACTCCTATGAGGAGGCAAAGACGCAGACTCATTCTCACTAAATACATCATAAAAGTCCGCCAAATAGTCAGGAACATCATGCGACTGAGGAGAGGTGGAAAAAAACGGAGCCTCACTAAGGGCACACCGACAACCCCAACTCAGCACAGACACAGATTTCCAATCCAAAACTGGATTATGAATTTGCAACCAGGGAAACCCCAGAACAATGGTATCATGCAAATTATTCAACACCAAAAATCTGCAATTTTCTTGATGGTCTGAGACGACCCGCATTACCACCTGGGTCCAAAACTGAGGTTTATTTTTCGCCAAAGGAATAGCATCAATCCCCCTCAAAGGGATAGGCGTCCGCAGAGGTGTCATCGGAAATCCACAATGTTTAGCAAAATCCAAGTCCATTAGATTCAGGGCTGCTCCCGAATCCACAAAAGCCTTGGCGGAAAATGTGGACAGGGAGCAGATCAGAGTAATTGCCAGAAGAAACTTAGGTTGAACACCACCCACAGAAAACGTGTGCGCAAAATGTTTCTCTCGTTTAGGACAGACAGAAATAATATGCGAGGCATCTCCACACAAAAAAAACACAGCTTATTACGCCTTCTGAACTCCTGACGTTGCTCCCTGGACAAAACTCTATCACATTGCATAGGTTCAGACACTTGTTCAACAGGTGGCAACACCTCTCGTGCAGTCCTGCGTTCACGTAAACGCCGATCAACCTGAATGGCTAATGACATAGAATCGTCAAGACCAGAGGGAACAGGAAATCCCACCATAGTATCTTTTACGGCTTCTGACAAACCCTTCCAAAAGAGAGCTGCCAAGGCATTATCATTCCAGGTAGTAAGGACCGCCCACTTTCGGAATTTTTGACAGTACAATTCGGCAGAATCTCGACCCTGGCTCAATGCCAACAGGGTCTTTTCAGCCTGATCAATAGCATTAGGTTCGTCATACAACAACCCCAAGGCTTGAAAAAATGCGTTCACATTAGTCAGAATAGGATCATCTGGTTTCAAAGAAAGCGCCCAATCCTGGGGATCGCCACGCAGCAAAGAGATGACAATTTTAACCTGCTGCGCAGAGCTCCCTGACGAGTTAGGCTTCAAGACAAAAAATAATTTACAATTATTTTTGAAATTCAAAAATTTAGACCAATCCCCAAAAAACACATCAGGAGTAGGGAGGGATCTTTGGTTCAGCAGCATGTGAATGAGCAAGGTAGGCGGAAATTCCCCTCACTTCCGCAGTGAGCTGCTCCACACGATCAGACAATTGCTTTATCTCCATTGAGAGAAAAAAAAATTCCCCCTACGGCCTCAGAGATATAGAGAAAAAAATATACACACTTTTTTTTTTTTTTTTTTTACAATTCTTTCCTGCTATTGAGTACCCTAGGATCTGCGGTATGGCGGGTGATTCTGTTATGAATGAGTCACCGTAGGAGACAAAAACAGAAATACTAGCTAAGTCCAGAAAACCAGAGAAGTTGGCAGCTATCGGATTGCAGACCCCTGAACCTAACAACAACAACTAGCAGTAGCCGTGGGGGGTTCCTACGGTGCCCTAGACCTCTCGATCACAGCCGGAGAACTACATAGCCTAAAGACAGAAAGGGAAATCTAAACTGCCCCAGAGCAGACCCCAAAGCAATAGGCAGCCCCCAACATATAATGACGGTGAAGCAAGATGAAAAAACACTCACACAGATAGAAAGATAGGCTGAGCAAATGATGGGGCCCAAGCTAACTAAATAGGACAGAATAGAAAAGCTGCTGTCTGCAATCCGCCAAAACCCTCTCAAAAACAAGAGCCAACAGACTGATAGGGAAAAAAGCCCTGAAGACGCTAGGCTTCAAAAAGACTATATCAGTACTCAGGTATTATCTGAAGACAGAGCAAAAAGGAATTCAGCTCACCCAGCAGGGAAAGGCAGAAATCCAGAAAAACAAGGCAAAACAAAACCAAAACACAAATGCAAAAAGTAGAGCAGAAAACTTAGCTTTTGAGGAGCAGGAATCAGACTGGTCTCCAAGAATCCCTCAGAGAAATCACCCGCAAGGCAGAAGGGCGTTGGCTGCCTTATATCCAGTCAGCAATCCCAGTCACCCAGTCATCATCATTCTGCTCAGGTGCTTTGTAATCAGCCTCACTACCTTCTTTCACCAGAAGAGGGAGTTCATCAGACCTCAATGGTGAAGCGGAAAATGAACTCACAACACATCTGACCCCAAACGCAGAAAAAAATAAAGTTTTTTTATAATTTTTTGGGTTAAAAATAAATTTAAATTTCTGGTTCACCATAACAAAGTTTGATTAATGTTTTTGGCGCCGCCTACACACACTGCGCCATACACACAATGCGCCTTAAACTTTGCAAGGTGTCATAAAAGTATTTTGAGGATTGGCTGTTTTTACCATCCTCATTTCACTTATTGTGATACTAGGTAAGGAGGATTATTGATATACCTTGTAATTAACAACATACTCTTATTACGTGTGTGTTGAATCCACTGATGGGTAAAATACACGTCATATGTTAAATACCAAGGCCTAGTATACTAACTAGAGTTGACCGACTAGGATCTGGTTTAATGAAACACAAACTGGTGAAACTCGGGCAAAAAAAAGTCGAGTTTCGTTCGAAACCCTACCACAATGTTAGTTAATGGGAAATAAAAGTCGGCATTGAGCGGATTACATTCATCCACTAAGTGCAGACTTTTATTCCCCATTGACTTGCATTGGGGTCGGGTTTTGAACGAAACTCCGACTTTTTTTCCACCAGTCGGACCGGTTTCATTTGAAACGAATTTGGTTTCATGAAACCCAGATCGGATCTACCAAAGTCGCTCAACTCTAATTATAACTATTTATCAATCATGTCCTGATTAATACACATATCATATTTAACCTGCAGCGTTGCTTACGTACCAATATATTTCACGCAGACTAGCGATGCTGCAGTTTAACTCATATGTGTATTTACCTGCCCAGGTGTGAGAAAATCATGAATTCACAGGTATACATGAGAAGTTTTTTATTTTATTGGAATGTAAAAAACATATTGCACTCGGTACTGGTATCAAAACAGGTTTTTTATTAACATACACACACGAAAACATTTTTACACCATTTCATCTTGCCAGTGCACCCGTCCTACATCAGAGATAAAGTAGGCCATAAATTGGTCCCTCATTTGGCCAACTTCAACGGATGACCTGAGAGGGTGCTGAGTGAATTCAGGCAATGGGTTAGGAGCAGCATCATAGAGTTCAAAGGTCGGGTGCTCTTTAGCCATCACAAAATTATGTAGAACCACACACGCCTTCACCACCTCATCCACTGTTTCAAGTTTAAGATTAATAGCTGTGCCGAGAATTCACCATCTGGAGACAAGAATCCCAAAAGCACACTCTACAGTTCTTCTGGCCCTGGTCAGCCTGTAATTAAAGATTTTTTTGGTGTGGTCCAAGTCACAGCTGGAGTAGGGTTTCAGTAGGTTTGCGCACATTTGAAAAGCCTCATGCCCAACTATTACAAAGGGCAGTGGCAGAGCTTCGGTGTGGGGAAGAGGCCGTGGCATAGGGAAATTAAATTGGTTGCCATACAACCTCCGGCCCATGTCTGAGTTTTTAAAAGCCTGGGAGTCATTACCACGGCTAAATGCTCCAATGTCCACTGCTACAAACATACATCCGGCATCCGCAATGGCCATGAGTACTATTGAAAAGTACTTTTTGTAATTATAGTACTCAAATCCAGTTCTTTTGGGTTTGATGATCCGTATGTGTTTACCATCAACAGCTCCCAAACAGTTGGGGAAATTGCAGACTGTCCAGAATTTGTCAGCAATTTCCATTCACTTTTCAGCGGTGGGCAGGGGCATAAATTTGGGACAAAGAACGTTCCAGAGAGCCCGGCAGGTGTCCGCAACAATTCCAGACAAGGTAGAGATTCCAATACGGTACTGGAAGTGTAGTGAAGATAGGGTCTCTCCAGTCGCCAGGAATCTGCAAAACAGAGAAAGAAGTAAAATTAATATTTCTGTATATGTTTTTTTAAAACTATAAAATAAAAAATTAGTACATTCACAAAAAATAATTAGCCCAGGTTTTGAATAGTACATGTGAAAAAAAAAAACATCACCCCACCCCTTGGTTTTTAAATATTACGTACCGTAATGTCACCAGGAGCCGTCCCTCAGGAGGAATCGCACGACGGAGCTGTGTGTCCTGTCTCCAGATGGATTCTTGGACACGAGCAAGCAAATCCCTGAAGCTTTCTTGGGACATCCGGATATAATCTGTATATTTCTCCGGGTTTGCCTGTAGCTCACTGTAGAGGGTGTGGTACGCCCCACGGCTCTCCCGGAGTTCAACAATCGGATGTATCCATATATGCCGCCGCTGCCGTCCTCGCTGTCTCTCTCTTCCTTTGTTCATGGCAAGCAACTGCATATGCCCTAGCCATCGCGATGTCCAAATCCAAGTTGAAGTGAAAACTCTTCCAGCGCAGATCCATGTTGACACGAGAAAAATCAAGCAAATGTGAAGAATACTGTAGACAGGGTTTATATATTAACATACCACACCGCCACTGACGTCCCATTGGTGGTGTGTGTTGCAAGATTGCTATCTAGTTTTTTTTTGGGTGAGGACAAACAATGTGCAAAAAAACGCAAACGCACTAAAAACGCATCCAAACGCATACAAACGCTGCGTTTTTTTTCCTGCATGCACATAAAAATGCTTGAAAAAAATGCAGTGTTTGTATGCGCTTTTTTCATGCGTTTGTGTGCGCAAAAAACGCACCACAAAAAAACACAAGTGTGAAAGTAGCCTTAGGTGAGTTTTTTTATGCGTTTTTTTCATGCGTTTTTGTGTCTCTTTGTGCAAGCTAATAAAGTTGAATGCACCCAGAGGAAAAAAAAATAACTTCCTGTAGAACCGTACCTCCTGTGAAAAGCCGGCAATTCAAGTGCAAATCACACTGACAGGGAGGGGGATGGTAAAATCACACTGACAGGGAGGGGGATGGTAAAATCGGATGAACGGACGGTAATATTGGACGGACGGACGGTAAAAATCGGACTACCTGACTGACTGACTGACTCACTACCTGACTGACTACCTGAGGTACCCTCTTCACTGTCATTTCCCACGATGAAGAGTTCTCCTCAGGTCAGGCTGGCAGCGAGCACAGACTCAGTGAGTACCAGTGATGTCATGGAGTCTGTGTTCGCTGCTGGCATGAACTCCTGTGACCTCAGCATCGTCATTTTCCCACGGTGCTGAGGTCACAGGAGTTCATGCTGGCAGGGAGCACAGACTGAGTGACGTCACCGCTCATCAGTGAGACTGTGCGCGCTGCTTCTCATTTATTCCCCAGTAGTTTACAGCCGGGAGCAGTCACATTAGCACCACTCCAGGTTGTAAACTGATTAACCCCCTGAGATGGATTTACGCTGTGGAACTTGACTATACACTGGACAGGTATTGTATATTGTTGGCTTATTATTTTAATTTTTTTGCAGGAGAACGATGGCTTCGATATTGGAATAGCAGTTTAATAAAGATGGTAAAAATGTGTAGTGTATTTTTTCATTTAAAGACTTTGTTCTTATTGTGGGTGTTTATTTAACCCTTTAGCAACTCTAGGATTAGTAATGGATAGGTGTCTTATTGACACGTCTCCATTACTAAGCCAGCTTAATGTCACCTTACAATAGCAAGGTGACATTAACCCCTTATTACCCCCACTTAATAGATGCGCCTTTTTTGGGCAGCTGCAGGCTGCTGTTTTTAGGCTGGAGTGGGCAAGATCAATGGCCCCTTACCAGCCTGAGAATATCAGCCCCCAGCTGTGAGCTTTAGTCAGGTTGGTTGTCAAAAATGGGGGGGTCTCCACGCTGTTTTTTTTTAATTATTTATTTAAATAATTTAAAAAACAGCGTGGGGACCCCTCTATTCTTGATAACCAACCTTGCTGACAGCTGAGTTGCAGCCCCCAGCTGTTAGTTTTGTCTGGTTGGTTAAAAAAAAAGGGGGGGACCCCACGCCGTTTTTTTATATACAGCGCAGGAGCGGCAGATGAATTCTCCCATCCGCCGCTTCTGCTCTCACTGCAATTAGCGGATGTAGGTGTCAGATGATGGGAGAAGTAGTCCCAACATCTGACACCAGTGGTAAACTGCACACCTCCGATCACAGCTGCAGGCTCCTGCTGTCTTTTGACAGCGTGGGAACCACGGCTCTCTGACCGGCGGGGAGGATTTCCCCGCCAATCAGAAGCGGTGATTGACGCTATCATGCATATGACAGCGTGTCAAACACCGTACTGTATTGACCCAAACCCCATTAATTCAAGTGAATGGGGTTCGGGTCCGCTCTGCTGGATGACAGACTGTATTTAATCATCTTGCAACCTGCCATCTAGATGTAGCAGAGCCGAGTGATGTCACATCCGGCTGTCCTTGACTTTTCTGCAGCCAAATACGCTGTAAGAAAAGTCAACCGGCATATTTTCTGCATTTTTGCAGCGTTTTTTTCATCATCCATTCAAGTCAGTGGGTGAAAAACACTGAAAAAACACTGAAAGAAGGGACATGCTCTATGTCAGAGGTTCCCAACGACCAGTCCATGGTCCAGGACCGGGCTGTTGCAGTTCTGTTGCCGGTCCACGGAGCCACGGCTCAAAATGCTGGACACAAGGGGAGCAGGCAGCTGTAGCACTGTAGCTTCCAGAAGACATCGATTTTCACCCTCAGTTCCTGCAGCGTAGTACCGCTCATTAAGGTCATGAATATGGACTCGACTCCACTCCCATAGGTGTGGCGTCCATATTTTTTATCTTAATGAGCGGTACTACGTGACTGCTCCGCACAGGAAGAAGCTGACGTGCCAGGATAGAGATCCAGGTAAGTTCAGCGACGATGTGAGGGTAAGTATGATGGGGGAGGACAGGGGAGCCCAGCCATGCATACAAGAGTCGGAGCAGAGCCATGCATACAAGGATGGGAGCGGAGCCAAGCATACAAGGGTGGGAGTGGAGCCATGCATATAAGGGTGGGAGCGGAGCCGTGCATACAAGGGTGGGAGCGGAGCCATGCATACAAGGGCGGGAGCGGAGCCATGCATACAAGGGTGTCGCTGTCTCCCATCACCCCTAGATGGGACCGTCTTGTTGCAGGAAAACAAGCCCGGTGCTCCCACTCATTCAAAACCTATGGTGAGTTGAGGCACATTCACATTATAAATGTTATAATTAAATGATAAGTATGCACTACTAAACTACAATCCCGTCCAGAGCCCTGCCCCTTATGACCAAAGTCCCGCCCCTACCACACCTCCATCCCCACCCTGCCGGGCCATGGAAGAGTGGTCTTACTTGAAGCCGGTCCCTGGTGCAAAAAAGGTTGGGGACCACTGCTCTATGTCTAAAAAACGCTGCAAAGCACAAAATCCTGATCACAAAAAAAACAGTCTGTGTGTATGAGATTTCTGAAATCTCATAGGCTTTGCTGCTAATCAAAAGAGCAGCTGAAAATTAGCATAAAAAAATGCAGCAAAAACGCCCTGTGTGAACTTACCCTTAAAAGGCGTGTCTGTGGTCGTTAAGGAGTTGAAGGAAATCTGTGAGGCCCCCCATACACCCAGAACCACCAGTAGTTGTATCTGCATATATAAACACCCTGCCTAAAAGTCCCGGTATTACATTGCACACATAAACTATGTAAATGAGGGATTTGACTAGTCGATGGGACCTTAGCATTTTATCATGCACCTGCGGGAGTGATAACATAACTTACAAATGCTGGCATCATCACAAGTGCTATACATACCTCGTGCATGTACGCAACTTCATCCATTCTCATAATAGATCCTCTGAGCCGGGTGTACGCGTCACAGTTTCTGAGACGCGCACTGCGCATAATTGGAAGTCTTTCCATGATAACATGCTAAGTGGGCTGACTAGTCTGGGGACACTAACGACCACTCTACTAGTCAAAGACCTCATTTACATATAATATGACTAACCAGATTAATCACTGTTTTTGGTATAAATTATATTAACACATGTCAAATAATTTAGCAGTTGGTGCAATAGACTCAGCATTCATGATCTGCAGGTTTTTGACCCTTATTTCTTGAACACCTACTAAATTAAAGTGATACCTTCTTCTTTTACACTCCTTTAGCATATTGCTTTTTACAGTATACACCACCATGGACAAGGTTATATACCCCTTTTTAGTGGCTTTTTGACAGCATTCTTATAGAACTGTATTAATGTTTAGAATCACCTTTACAGTGCGGATTGTCATCACCACCACTCAGCCATCTCTACGACTGAGGTACGGCACTCAGCTACCCAGACGGTGAGCGCGCACTACCTCCTTCAAGCAGATGCACGCGACTTCTATAAAAGTGACTGCTATTCAGCCATTTTAATTAGTAATCTTTTGAAGGTACTAAAATCTATATGTTTAATTAAAATTCAATTGATGTATAACTAAAACAAATACACATTTCCACAGTATTTATCAGACTAAGGCAGTATCATAAGTACACTCTCTCTGCAGCACATTGCATCCACGGTTCTAGCAATTTTAAGAGTGGGGCAGTTTTATTGGTTTTGAAGCGCCGTTTTGGGTTTTCCTCTATTTCACAGATCTAAAAAACTGTGGGTATACAACTAAATATTAGGTTAGTGATTCACATGAATGCTAAATCCTCAAAAATAGTACATATTGTGAGTTTGTAAGGACAAATGCATACACTGCAATTTTTTTTTTTTTAACAGACCAGTGTTCACTTTTTGCTATTTTCTGTAAAGTGGTAAACATTATATACATTTCTCTTCATGTTTTGAATTAGAAAACAGTGTGCAATATTCCCAATGCATGGAGATAAAGCGTAAAGATTTTGCGATTAACTCATGTTTTTGAACATTACTGTACCCCATCTGATTTATATACTGACCCTAATCCAAGTAGTAACGTTTCTCCTTGCGGAGTGTGACATGTTAAGCCCGCCGAGATGAGGAGAATTAAAGCTGCAATGCTCCTCTGGTAAATATGCAAATAGTCTCTTCAGAGAGGAAGAAGACTAGAACTCTAGTGCCCCCTTCCAATAGGGGGCACTAGAGTTCTAGTCCTCTTCCTCTCTGAAGAGACTATTTGCATATACTGATCCTGAAACCCTTCCTCAAGAAAGTCTAATCCAACACTAATATTATGGGTCCTTCCATTCGTGGCTCTCCATACAAGATTGTGGCTTATGACGATGATCTACATGTTTTCATTAACGACCCGACTACTTCTCTTTCAAACTTGATGGCAGAATTCAGTACATACACTGGCTTATCAGACTTTAAAATGAATATTTATAAATCAGAGGCCCTAAATATCAATGCATTTCCTTCCATTTTAGCATGACTGAAAACAGTATTTACAGTATAAGCTTGACACAATCTCCCGATTTTCCTAAACTTTTCAGATCGGTACAGGAGGACTGCTCAAGATGGTTGAGGAATGAGTTTACATGGTTTGGTAGACGCACAATCTTTATAAAAAATGAACATGGGTTTTATATGTTATTCAACCCCTTTTGATTGGGGTTCCCTTGTCCTTTTTCAGAAATCTTACTTCAGTTCAAACGGAGTTTATATGGTCTGGAAAATCTCTCCGCATCAGTATATATACAGTCATATGTAAAAGTTTGGGCACCCCTATTAATGTTAACCTTTTTTCTTTATAACAATTTTGGTTTTTGCAGCAGCTATTTCAGTTTCATATATCTAATAACTGATGGACTCAGTTATATTTCTTGATTCAAATGAGGTTTCAAATGTGCAATCTGCATTTAAACAAAATTTGACCGGTGCAAAAGTATGGGCACCCTTATCATTTTCTTGATTTGAACACTCCTAACTACTTTTTACTGACTTCCTGAAGCACTAAATTGGTTTTGTAACCTCATTGAGCTTTGAACTTCATAGCCAGGTGTATCAAATCATGAGAAAAGGTATTTAAGGTGGCCACTTGCAAGTAGTTCTCCTAGTTGATTCTCCTATGAAGAGTGGCATCATGGGCTCCTCAAAACAACTCTCAAATGATCTGAAAACAAAGATTATTCAACAAAGCTTTTCAGGGGAAGGATACAAAAAGTTGTCTCAGGGATTTAATCTGTCAGTTTCCACTGTGAGGAACATAGTAAGGAAATGGAAGAACACAGGTATAGTTCTTGTTAAGCCCAGAAGTGGCAGGCCAAGAAAAATATCAGAAAGGCAGAGAAGAAGAATGGTGAGAACAGTCAAGGACAATCCACAGACCACCTCCAAAGACCTGCAGCATCATCTTGCTGCAGATGGTGTCACTGTGCATCGGTCAACAATACAGCGCATGCATAACGCCTTTTTGTATGACCAAACAACTCAATCTTTGCTTCATCAGTTCACATGACCTTCTTCCAAAATGTAACTGGCTTGTCCAAATGTGCTTTTGCATACCTCAGGCGACTCTGTTTCTGGCGTGCTTGCAGAAACGGCTTCTTTCGCATCACTCTCCCATACAGCTTCTCCTTGTGCAAAGTGCGCTGTATTGTTGACCGATGCACAGTGACACCATCTGCAGCAAGATGATGCTGCAGGTCTTTGGAGGTGGTCTGTGGATTGTCCTTGACTGTTCTCACCATTCTTCTTCTCTGCCTTTCTGATATTTTTCTTGGCCTGCCACTTCTGGGCTTAACAAGAACTGTACCTGTGTTCTTCCATTTCCTTACTATGCTCCTCACAGTGGAAACTGACAGGTTAAATCTCTGAGACAACTTTTTTTATCCTTCCCCTGAAAAGCTATGTTGAATAATCTTTGTTTTCAGATCATTTGAGAGTTGTTTTGAGGAGCCCATGATGCCACTCTTCATAGGAGAATCAAATAGGAGAACTACTTGCAAGTGGCCACTTTAAATACCTTTTCTCATGATTTGATACACCTGGCTATGAAGTTCAAAGCTCAATGAGGTTACAAAACCAATTTAGTGCTTCAGGAAGTCAGTAAAAAGTAGTTAGGAGTGTTAAAATCAAGAAAATGATAAGGGTGCCCATACTTTTGCACCGGTCAAATTTTGTTTAAATGCAGATTGCACATTTTCTGTTAGTACAATAAACCTCATTTGAATCCAGAAATATAACGGAGTCCATCAGTTATTAGATATATGAAACTGAAATACCTGTTGCAAAAACCAAAATTGTTATAAAGAAAAAAGGTTAACATTAATAGGGGTGCCCAAACTTTTCCATATGACTGTATATATATATATATATATATACACACACATACAGGTGCATCTCACAAAATTAGAATATCATAACAAAGTTAATTTATTTCAGTTCTTCAGTGCAAGTGAAGCTCCTATATTATATAGAGTCATTACAAACAGTGTGATCTATTTCAAGTGTTTATTTCTGTTAATGTTGATGATCATGGCTTACAGCTAATGAAAATCCAAAAGTCATTATCTTAGTAAATTAGAATAATTTATAACGCCAGTTTGAAAAAATTATTTTAAAATACGAAATGTTGGCCTACTAAAATGTATATTCAGTAAATGCACTCAATACTTGGTCGGGCCTCCTTTGGCATTAAATACTGCATCAATGCGTCATGGCATGGAGGCAATCAGCCTGTGGCACTGCTGAGGTGTTATGGAAGCCCAGGTTGCTTTGATAGCAGCCTTCAGCTTGTCTGCATTGTTGGGTCTGGTGTCTCTCATCTTCCTCTTTACAATATCCCATAGATTCTCTATGGGGTTAAGGTCAGACGAGTTTGCTGGCCAATCAAGCACAGTGATACTGTTGTTTTTAAACCAGGTATTGGTACTTTTGGCAGTGTGGACAGGTGCCAAGTCCTGCTGGAGAATGAAATTTCCATCTCCAAAAAGCTTGTCGGCAGAGGGAAGCATGAAGTGCTCTAAAATTTACAGGTAGACGGCTGCACTGACTTTGGTCTTGAAAAAACACAGTAGACCGACACCAGCAGATGACATGGCTTCCCAAACCATCACTGATTGTGGAAACTTCACACTAGACCTTAAGCAGCTTGGATTGTCGGTCTCTCCACTCTTCCTCCAGACTCTGGAAATCAAGGTCTAGTGTGAAGTATCCACAATCAATGATGCCAAAGGAGTGCATTTATTTATTTTACTCATTTATATTGCGCTATTGATGCCACAGCGCTTTACAGACATTATCATCACTGTCCCCGATGGGGCTCACAATCTAAATTCCCTATCTGTATGTCTTTGGAATGTGGGAGGAAACTGAAGAACCTGGAGAAAACCCACACAAATATGGGGAGAACATAGAAACTCCTTGCAGATGTTGTCCTTGTGTCCTTGGTGAGATTTGAACCCAGGATCAAAGCGCTGCAAGGCTGCAATGCTAACCACTTAGCCACATTTCAGTAGGCCAACATTTCAAATTTTAAAATAATTTTTCAAGCAGGTGTTATGAAGTATTTTAATTTACTGAGATAATGACTTTTTGGTTTTCATTGGCTGTAAGCCATGATCATCAACATTAACAGAAATAAACACTTGAAATAGATCACTCTGTTTGTAATGACTCTATATAATATATGAGTCTCACTTTTTGTATTGAAGAACTGAAATAAATTAACTTTTTGATGATATTCTAATTTTGTGAGAAGAACCTGTATTAAGGCCTCCAGCGAACATCTCCTTGGTCTCTCTGCTCCCTCATCACTAGGAATCTGGGGAGTTATACAGCTTTCCCACTTTCTACACTCTGTCCCACCTAGGCTGTTTTCCATTAACAACATGAAAGTTTTTGAAACTGCTTGCTCAGACAAAGGGCTCTTTCAACAAATGTTGCACTTTTTCATACGCTCTGTTGATCAAGAACCCGGATCAAACTAACATCTGTTTTCAGACCCAATGGGAGAATGATTTGGGTCTCATGCTGTCAAAGTACCAGTGTATTATCACTCTAAGAGCTCATGCACACATTGAGTATTTGGTGAGTTTTTTTACCCCAGTATTTGTAAGCCAAAACCAGGAGTGGAACAGTCAGAGGAAAAGTATAATAGAAACTATTGCACCACTTCTGTATTTATCACCCACTTCTGGTTTTGGCTTACAAATACTGGGGTAAAAAATGTCAAGGGAGTTTCAGTCTTCCAATTAGAAATCGTCCAGACCTGAATAAGTAAGATGCTTCTTTATTGGACATGCCGGCATGGAGAGAGAATGACAGCCACACCAGGTGTGGGCCGTCCTCTGTCTAACTCAATACATATTCTTAAGAGTTTAAATAGCAAAGCCGAAAGGTGTTGAAAACACTACATTTGCAAAAAGAATACATGGAATATACTTAGCTTGTTAGCAATCCTTCTTATCTACGTTACCAGAGAAGTCACGCAAGACATGGAAAGCAGCTAACGTTCACAAAAAGTAACTCCCAAAAGTAACACCCATGTCTTTACAATACAGTCAGCTGAAAAGAGTTTCAAAGTCTTAAGCAAAAATAAATGGCATATATGCAGTCATGTGCATAGATAATATATACATACATATATATATACATACACACTCATATGTACATACACGCATATAAAAGAAAGGACTTTATTACAATTATTATAACATTCCCTCATCTTGTAATAAAATCATTTATCTGTACACATTGGGGACAGATTTCTTTTTGTCAGATTTCACAGAAGATCTTCATATAATCTAGAGGGAGAGTAATATGTTCAGTATATTTATCATTAAGTCCCAAAATTTTCATTCTTTCATTGGATTCCAAGATCTCCATTCCTTGATGCATAGTTTTTGTTATGGCAGAGTCAATCAGTCTTTGAACAAGTCCTCTAATGCATAGAATAGCACAGCATCCACAAACAATCAGCCCTCCGGCCACGATGGTAAGAGATGTCAGCTCAGAAGTGAATAATCCGGACCATTTCCCAAACCATCCTTCAGTCCAGGAATATGTCGTCATATCCAGAGTTCTCTGCTAATTCATTAGACAGGGCAGTCAGTCCATCAAAAGCTTTGGAGATACTTCCATCAAAATCTGTATTAAGGATAAAGGGTGCAACAAAAATCCTCCAAACATTTTATATACACCTCCCTTTTCTGCTAAGAGCTTGTCTAATGCCATCTTATTCTGCCAAGTCATGAGAGGAGTTGGTCCTAATTGCTCAGCTATCCCTTTAACTGCATCTCGGGTATAATTAACAAATCTCTGTTGGTTATAGTATAAGTAGTTTATCCAATCTACTTTCATTTTTATAATCACCCACCAAATTATGGATTCCCACCCGACTGCTACCTGGTTCCTATGCTTGTACTCGTTGGACACTCCCCTGGGAACTCCAATGTCATCTCTGTAGATACTAGAATGGAAGGATGCTTGCAGAGTTTCACACTTCTGTCTCTTCCACTACGTACCTTTGGCCATATCCCTGTTGACAACAGGTGGAACGGCATGATTGGCTGGACCACCGCACAATCCCCTCGGGAACCATGTGGTAGTCTGGCTCTTATCCTTTATCACCGCATAACCACCATATATCCGCTCTCAGGGTAGTGTGGTCTGACCATATGGCTGAGTACTTGGCCCTGTGGGAGACAATGATCCATTCTCTACAAGAGTCGCCTTGGAGCTCTCCGAAGTCGTGCCCTTTCCCTGGAAGACTAAAACAAGTATAGTTACCAGGATTAGCAATCACCTGTGGTGGGATATCCGGTTTCTCAAGTGGAGGATATAAAAATGATAACATTTTACATTTTCCTTCCCTTTCTGAGCAGACATAAGTTTTACTATACAACTTATTTTTTTTTAAGCTTTTTGCAATGTAGTTAAGCCATTCTAGCCATTCATTCTTCTCCTCATAGCCTCTCTCTAGAGCTAGTTTATCTTCATAAGTTAGGTTAGACAATCTAACTATGTACCCTATAGACTCTGTTAGGGTTAATTTCTGACATACCTTTCCTTCTATCTATATATACTATTATTCTGAACTTCTATGTAGAAATATCATATTGGGTCTGTTCCTGACATATCAGCTCCTATAACCTTTGATCCCTCATCTTAGGGTTTTTTAAAAGTTCTCAGTAGCTGATTACAATTATTCTTATTTGTGTAAGGGGATCTCCTTTTTCCTAATGGAGAATCAGGCTTTAAAATCTATGTAGCCACAAGGCTTATACCTATATTCTCGGGCTGCAATTGTCCATGCTGCTTTACTCCAGTTACACACATCCATCCCCTCTGCTATTAGAGCTCATAACACAAACATACTTATCAGACTCTGCTAGTTTCACAGCTTGTTCCCTGTCTCTGTATCATTTATACAACAGACAGAAATCCACTAACATGGCAGCCTCCTGCCAAATTTCAAAAGTAGGATTTAAAGTCCTAAATCTGATACTATTCTACCACCCTGGACTTTGCTCTCCTGCTGGGTCTATTACCCTCCAATCTGCCATCACCATGATCACGAAGAATATACCTGTGACTAACCCTGATGTACACATCCTAGATCTGACCGTCTTGTCCAGGTAGGGGGATGAATGGGAGGCTTCACCAGTTTGAGACAAGCTTTCCCTTGTGGAAAACCTCCCTTTGTAGCTGGACTTTGACAAGCAAGTCAGATCCTACTCTGTCCCTACCTGTCTGACAAGTTTATAGTGTGAGAGATGGATCCAAGAATCTTGACTGCAGTAGGAGTAGTCCACAGGACTTGGTAAGGACCTTCCCACTTAGGATGGTGCTGGTGTCTCTTCTTTATCACCTTCACAAGGACCCAGTCTGCAGGTTTCATGATCTCAGGTTTTGTTAGTGGGTTTCCTGGAACAAAACTACGAGTAGAAACTTCTTTGTGAGTTAATATCTTAGCCATATTTTCTGCTAATGTACACAATCAGCTTCCTCATCTATCCTTCTAAAGAGCTTTAGCTGAGGTAACAGAAAAGATCTCCCGTATATGACTTCAAAGGCTATCAGCACTACCGATGTCCGTGTGACATACATATTTAGTACAACCAATAGGAGACAGTACAACCAATCTTTCCTGTTTCCTGCATGGTCTTTGTCAACCTATTTTTCAAGATCCCACTGTGTCTCCCAACCAGTCCGGCTGACTGAGGATGACGGGCACAGTGGTTTCCCACCTCAGTTGACAATGTTTTAGGTAATAATAACATTACTTAGTTTACTATATATTTTCTGGAACCCCAAATCTGGGTATGACTTCCTTTAGAAGGGCCTTCGGTACCATTAATGCATCAGGGTGGACAGCTTCAATCCACCTTCTGAAAGCATCCATAATAACAAGGCCAGACTTTTTCCCTCACACTTGTTCAATAAAATCCATACAAATGTGTTGGAATAAGTATTCAGGGTGAGGACATTGTCCTCTCTCTGGTCTCAGATTCTCTTAGGAATTATTTTTGCACAAGTAATGCAGATTAAACAAAAAATTTTAATAGTTAGTAAAGCCATACATCATAGATACGTAAGATATGACCTCTACCATCCCTCCTGTTGAGACATAGCTTATGCCATGGCTCAATCCTGTGACATATCTTAGGAGGTTAATGGGCAGTTTATACATATAGGTCATCGTTAAAGATAACCCCTTTTGTTACCAATTTTTTTTTTTTTTTCTTTTTTTAAGTACCAATAGCATGTCATCCACATATAAGAGCATCTGGCTACCTTCTGGTGACTCACATTGAGCTAGGTTAGCCGATTTTACCTGGAAACAATAGTAGGTAGTTCACAGTACCCTTGTGGGATACTGGTGACTGTATACCTGCTCCCCTTATATGTGAATACAAACCAAACCTGGCTATCTGGATGTACCAGGATGCTGAAGAAGACATTACTGATATCACTGTAAAGACCTTATGTTCCGGCCTACAGCCATTCAGCAGAGTATGGGGGTCTGGCACTGTGGGGGCTCTTGGAATCACAGCCTCGTTTACAGATGGGGTGCCCTCCCTACTGGAAACAAGGCCGTGCTATAAGGTGAGCTGGATAGGGCACAATCACCCCTTTTATCAATCCCACATCTGCAGGTCATGAGGACCACAAAGATTCTGGGTATGTGGTCAATTCTTCCTCTAATTCTAGGAAAGGATCAGCATTTCTCACTCTTTCCCCTGCCTCTCTGCAGGTGGACACTGGGTTTAGAAATGGTGTTCCACTTCAGTACTTGTAAACATGCCTGCAGTCTGGCATTGTAAAATGAGCCATTGCCCAAATCCTCCCATTGTTACTTTCCTTACACTCTTCAACAAAATCACCAAGGAATTTCCATGTTCTACCTTTACATCTGGAGAGGGAAATATGTGGCACAGTACCTCTAAAAAGCAAAAACAACAATTTAATTTGTCCTGACAGATTACAACTGACGGCACAGTTCCCTTTATAATTCCAGTATATGGTGTGCAAAGAACAATCTAGAGCATGGAAATTCTCATATTTTACATCAGGACCCCTGAAATACCTGTAGTACATGATGCAGTGTAGTCCTTCAGGTGTGTGAATATCTACAGTTATATACCTTTATCTATTGCTTAATTGATGAAGGACTCAGTAACTGAGGATGGTCCTGCAGTTATTAGATCTAGACTGTAATAATATTTAGATTCTCCATACCCCTGGAGCACCATTGTCTCATCCATGGATTTCACCTATAGTCCGGCAGCAGTAGGAATTATTCCCGGGCTCAGGGCTTGCATCATATCCCTCCCACACAGCTGATGATATAATTTGTGTAATTGCACTTTTACCTGTGCCGAGGGCCCGGTGTCTCCACAGGCGTAGACAATGATTCTCTGTGTCTTACCACTTGCTCCTTTTACCATTATGCAGGCAGCAGACAGTCCAATAGTCGGTATCTCTTCTGGATGTACTAAGGTTCTAGTGGCTCCTGAATCAACAAGAAAAGTGACCTCATGGCTTCCCACAAGGACGGTTACTTCTGGAAATACAGTGTTCTATATATACATTTCTATTTCATCCAAGTTAAATATTACTTCAGGAATCTTACTTTTTTCCTCTGGCAAAAAGGGATCTGATATTTGTGATGTGATGTTGTTTTTATCAGTTGCATTTAGTCATTGGTTTTGTATATTTGAGGCGTATAGTCTATCTGGGCATTGTCGGATAAGGTTTCCAGTTTTCCCACAATGCCAACAAGATAGTCTGTCTCCTACTCTCTTACCTCTCCCCCTTCCTCTACCCCTGTGTCTTTGTCCTTTATTTGGATCTTTTTGGGCAAAGAAGATCTCACACCTATCATCAACTAAAAATACCTGACCCTTTTTAGCTTTTTTCTTGTCTTTGAAGTACTGTTCTGCATGCCTGGCGTAATCTAAAACTTCAGTCAGTCGGGCTGTCCTGTGTGTAACCATGTATTTGGTAATATACCCACCTATTTGGGACTGACAACCCTTTAAGAAGGCGTTTTTTAATTGCTGTTCATAGGTCGTATCATTCATCATATTAGCAGGTGGGACTATGCCACTATGGATGTCAAATACCTCTTTAATTCTGTGATAATATCTATCGACATTCTCGTCATCCTGCTGTATAGTCCTATTAATTTCTGTCCAATTTGCTGTACCCGTGCACCTTGTCCTTACGCTATCCATTAAGTTCCCCATGTTCACAGCTTATCTTACAATCTCAAAAACTGTTAGTTTAGCTTTTATAGTACCTTCTACTGGTTATTCAAGATGAAAGGGACATCTGAATGTTCTATTTTCAAAGACACACAATTTTACTCTCTATATGGTACAAAAGTTAGGCTTATCAATCTATAAGCAAAAAGAACACATTGCACATTTAATCTGAAGACTGTTCTCTCTGGGTACCTGATGAAAAAGGACCATATCCAGTTTCATTCAAAAGACACCTCCTTTGTACAATCTTAATAACTTTCTAACCTTCAGATGAAATGGTCAATAACAATCCTGCCTTACAATGAGGACAAGATCATAAAATATATATCTATGGGATAAAGTCCCATAATGATGTTACATAAAATTCTTACACACAAAAAGACAAACAAGATGAGGACTATGCACAATATAAACCCTGGAGCACAATGGATTTCTACCCACTTTTAAGAAGTTTGACAAATATCAGTGAAATTCATATGTCAACAAGAAGATAAAAAACCAATAGCAACAATTCAATTACTGCTACTAATATCCAGGATCTAAATAATCGTCACTGATTACACTATGTCCTAGATATTTACCAGTTTGTATCTCTACATCTTGCCATCTCCGTCCAATGAAGGCCTGTAAGGGCCTAGTATGACAACACAGTGTAACAAACGTGAACGGTCCCCAAGGAATGGGGTCACGATGATAAATGTGGTCACTGATCTGAACGAGATAAATATGCTCACAGGGACTTCTGACCAGTGTAACAGTACAAACACACAACGTACAACACTCTTCACAGTTAGGGACTGGACAGACACACGTACACAGAGACATAAGACAAGAGATTAAAGTTCCCTCGTACTCCTATTCCAGAAGTGCTGAGATAAAGTCTAATGACACCGCCTCTTTATATACAGAGACGTTCCCGTTCTTAATATCAGGTATTCAGAGCACCACAGGTGCAGACTCTCCTCAGTGAAACGAGGAGGGTTCAGTCACTCTGTGTTATTAAAAGAAAAACACGTAACAAAACAACATAGAATATTCTCTATGGGGATCAGGTGACATGTACCTAGGAGATTTATACCACTATAATAACCTATGATTTGTCTCCAGTCCACAGATGACTGTTGACCACGCCTACTGGACTCCCTCATTTACATTCACTCAAGATAACATTCAAGGAGTCTCATGTGTAACATAAAACATATATTTATGGCGTTTTAGTTCTATGTAATTTTAAAAGACAGACAAAACAGCACACATAACAGAAAACAACATTCAACAAAGTACAGAAGACAAAACAGAATACCGGCAAAAATTCATCTTATACCGGATTCCTTAACCCCTTAGTAGCCCTTTTTAAAAACAGCACCCCCTGACAAATTGAAAACTTCTGTCAGATAGTTTATTAACCCTTCAGGTGATTTACAGGAATTAATGCAAAGTGGTATAGCAGGATACAGCAAGTTGTCAGCTATAGTAGACAGCCGACAGCTGCTGGATCGTCACCTGTGTGGGGATGATATTCTCTTATATCTCAGGTCAGTAAAAAGACATATTGGCTGTCATTAAGGGGTTAATCTAACGAGAATCTCCCTCGATTCTCCCATCTAGATCAATTTAACGTGCACACGGAGTTTTTTATTCCCCAGTAGCATTCTCACACTGGCTTTGTATCCATTCAAAAAATAAAAAATAAATATTATTGTTATTCAGAGGAATATCTTAAAAGAACAAACAACAAACCCCAAATCTATGGAGCTTCGCAACTTACAGGAGTTCTTATAACTCCAATTGCATGTAAACCTCCAACATACAGGAGCCTCTCACTAACCCCAATTGGAAAAGTCTACCAGTTCCCTATTCAATTCCTAAAATAACATTCATCCCATTCAAAAATAAAAATAAAAAAATAAAGATTACTATTATTCTTCAGAATATTTTACAAGAACAAACAAACCCCATACACTATGGAGCTTAGCAATTACAGGAGTTCTTATAACTCCAATTGCATGTAAACTTCCAATTTACAGGAGCCTCTCACAAACCACAATTGGAAAAGTCTACCATCCCAGTCCCCATTCAATTCCAAGAATAGCATTCATACTGGAGTAACAAGGTTACCGAATATAATGAAAATTATTAAATGTTCTTACCTGTATTCAGATACAGACGATTCCCAGAGATCCTTAGACTATGCGAAATCCGTCACTTTCCCTCAGACCGGGATAACTGATTAATGCCCCTGGTGACGCCTAATGTCAAGGCGGAGGACTTACTTAAGGAGTCCCAGGCTCCCCCGTGCACGGTTTACAGTACTCACCGGTGAGGGAAAGGTGTTGGATTCCCGGCCAATGCACCAAAATGTCAAGGGAGTTTCAGTCTTCCAATTAGAAATCGTCCAGACCTGAATAAGTAAGATGCTTCTTTATTGGACATGCCGGCATGGAGAGAGAATGACAGCCACACCAGGTGTGGGCCGTCCTCTGTCTAACTCAATACATATTCTTAAGAGTTTAAATAGCAAAGCCAAAAGGCGTTGAAAACACTACATTTGCAAAAAGAATACATGGAATATGCTTAGCTTGTTAGCAATCCTTCTTATCTACATTACCAGAGAAGTCACGCAAGACATGGAAAGCAGCTAACGTTCACAAAAAGTAACGCCCAAAAGTAACACCCATGTCTTTACAATACAGTCAGCTGAAAAGAGTTTCAAAGTCTTAAGCAAAAATAAATGGCATATATGCAGTCATGTGCATAGATAATATATACATACATATATATATACATACACACTCATATATACATACACGCATATAAAAGAAAGGACTTTATTACAATTATTATAACAAAAAACTCACCAAATACTGAATGTGTGCATTAGCCCTAAGGCTGGGGGTCACACTTGCGAGTGCAGCGTGAGTCTCTCACCTCAATACACTGCCGCCAATACTCGGGACCGGAGTGTGCGGCTGCATGTCTTTCTATGCAGCTGAAGATGCTAAATGACGAGCACTCTGTGAAATATACGTCAGGTGCTGGCTGAACCTGGATAAAGTCCAAAAATAATGATAGAGGAAGAAAAACAGCCACACTCAAAATTGTAGTTTTTTTGGATGCAAGTGAAAAAATAAGGTTTGTTGAATTCAACACAGCAAGGCAAGTGTTGAGGTAACGTTTCGACCCAACTAAGGGTCTTTATCAAATCTCATTGCAAAAGACAAATACACAAAAAATCAGAATATAATAAGTGGCCTATATACAATATACATAAAAAGTGCTATACAAATATATACATGAAGGTATTGTAAAATATAGAGTATACAATATAGAATAAAACATATAGCTGCCCATGAATACGGTACTGTTTTGGACATGGAGTACATAATTGTCACGCCGCGCTCACCTGGGGGCGGGACCTCGGCCCCGACGTCATCTCTTCCGGAGCCACATTCACTCCGGGGGTCCCGCCGGGTGCGCACGTGCACCTCTCGTACCTAGGTCCCTGTCTCCTTCATGTTATGTCTGCGCTTGCACGCTTTTCTCAGTTCGGTCTCCAGGTCAGTCCTCTCTATGGTACTGGAGGACTTGACCCGGAAGCTCTCGTGATCATGTGCTATATCAGGCTACCTCTTCCTAGGGGAGGTGCCTGATTATTATTGTGCTTCCTGGCTTGGTCTGCCGTGTCCCTGCCTGGCTGTGCGCTGTATTCGGGCCCCCTGCCTTGCACTCTGTTGTGCCTCTTGGCACCCGCTCTGAACCTGCACTCTGCCTTGTACTCGGTTGTGCCTCTTGGCACACGCTCTGAACCTGCACTCTGCCTTGTACTCGGTTGTGCCTCCTGGCACACGCTCTGACCCTGTGCTCTGTCTTGTACTTATTTGTGCCTCCTGGCACACACTCTGATCCTGTGCCTTGTCTCATACTCAGTTGTGCCTCCTGGCACATGCTCTGATCCTGTACTCTGTCTCTTACTCAGTTGTGCCTCCTGGCACACGTTCCAATCCTGCACTCTGTCTTATGCTCAGTTGTGCCCTCTGGCACACACCCTGCTCCTGTACTCTGTTACACCTCCTGGAACACCTGCTGCCTGACTCAGTGCTCTGACGTGCTCCTTGCACGCATCCTGCTTCACTCACACCCGGACGTACGAAGTCTCTGTATACCACGTGTTCCCGTGTCCACGCTTTACACGTTCCTGCAGACACACTCACCCACTCGTGTCTCCTGTGAGCTGGTCGCCTGGTGCTAGCAGTCATGGTACCTCACCCCCTGGGGCTTGCCCCTGACACTCCCTGTATAGGGGGTGGTCTTCACCAGGTCAGCTCACCCTGGGAGGGTTGGTGCCACGACCCAGAGGGTCCACTCCAGGAGTCGTCACAATAATATTCAGGCATGATACTGCATTAAGAGATGTTCAAGAAAATGTAATTAACATTAGTAAACCAAAAACGCTGTTGAAGAGGTTGTTTAAAGGGTAGTATGAACATATATACTGACCTTGAGCAGAAAGGATGGCTAGACTGAGCCAAGCTTAGGCCAAAACGAAAGAGAACAGAAGTCCCAACTGGGGCTGTAGGAATAGAGTAAAACAGTCAATTATACAGGTGGATGGACAGATAATAGCTAGATGGAGCATTGCATATCTTAATGCTGTGCAGAGTTGGCGCCGTCTGTGTTGGTGTGTGTGTACATCGGTAATAGAATGGGTTAAATAGCCCAGTAACCGGAGATGAAAAGGAGGTTTGGCAGGTTGGAGTGGCGGTCACATGCGCGTTGGAGGCTGAGGGAGAAGCGAGATTCAAGGTACCACAATCGGCACCAACGTGGCTCCGGCATACGCAAACACTTATATGGATGCCTTTGAGTGCGCCTATGTCTATAACAATGCTCTCTTTAAAATGTACAACATATGCTGGCTCCGCTATATAGATGAAATTTTTTGCCAATGGACTAGCTCCACTGACACTCTAGTTACTTTCTCCGAGTACCTTAACTCCGTCAGACCGGATCTTAAATTTACACTGAACTGGAACAAAACCCAAATTCCATTCTTGGATACCCTCGTCATTAGGGATCCCAACGGGAACCTCCTCACTGACAGTTTCATCAAACCAACAGACTCCAATAGTCTCCTCCACTATACTAGCTGTCACCCATCCTCCATCAAAAATAGTCTACCTCATTCCCAATTCAAATGAGTCACACGCATAGTATCTAATCCTCTTACCCAGTCGTTTAGAGGAAATGTCCAACAAATTTATTGCAAGACAATATCCCAAGTCACTCCTGGAGGAGAAAACGATGGTCCTTGAACCTGCCCCTCACCGAACCTCCAAACTAAAACTAGAATGCATTCCTTTAGTCCATACCCACCACCCTGTAATGCCAAAAATCTATGACGTCATCCGAAAACATTGGCCTTTTATGGCACGCTCATATCCACACATTGAGGCTTTTAAGACACCTCCTTTAATGTGCAAGAGGAGACCCAGTAATGTCAGAGACTCTGTGGTCAAAGCTGACATAGGCAGCCTATCAAGAATTCCCAGACAGATGTTCTTACATACTGAGAGAACTGGCACATTCCCATGTTTGGGCTGTGCCAGCTGCTCTAATGTGATCAAATCTAGCAAAATTGTTCATCCCCATTCCAGCAAACGCTATAGAATCAAGGGTTTTTACACGTGCGAATCTAATAACGTTGTTTACGTTATCAAATGTCCATGTAGCCTACTGTATGTCGGCGAAACGACAACAAATTTGCAACAGAATAGTGAGTCACAAATCCAGCATATGATGTAAAAAATTATGGCTCCCTCGTCCACAACACTTTATCTCTGCAAACCACTCAGTATCGCAATTAAAATTTCAGGTCATAGAACAGATTGAAAGAACGAGACGGGGTGGTAATCACGTGAAACTGCTCAAAGAAAGGGAGTCTTATTGGATATACAGTCTACAAACCCTAGCACCTAAAGGGCTCAACAGAGAATTGGACCTGATAATAAGGTGACACCACCAGGGTGTTAGGTCTCTTGTCCATCCACACAAATGGACTAGTTTAATATAAGCTTCTTTGTAACCTGTGGGTATTGTGTGTAACAGGCTGACATTTTTCTTCTTCACTAACCTGCGCTAATATTACAGGCACCTTGACTTCTCTTAAAAGTAAAAAGGGAGAGAAGCCAGCGCTGCTTGTGGTCAGAACGCAATACATAAAGTGCATATGCACATATTAATTTCTAACTGTATTTCAAAATGAGACATTTAGCAAAAAATTGATCAATCATTTGAGCTACCCCACCACGTCAAGGCAATCTCATATGGGGCAGACATACTCTACGTTTTTTTATATTCGCTGTGCCATTGCGGCCTCCTAAATGTAATAAAAGCAAGACCATATTAAATGCACACTATACCTGAAACATATCTGAATCACTCCCAGGAAGCCAGAAAGGCGAGTGCATATAAAGGCGAGCTGTCATGATCCAGGACGAGGTTTCGCTTTGGCCCGTCCTGATCAGACTGGGGGTTAATTGTCCCGCCTCTCTCTGGCAGAGGGCGGCTATTTAATGCTCACTGGACCTAGGTCCGGTGTCAGTTATACTCCTGCCCTCGGCTGAGTTAGTTGACCTTGTGTGTACGTGTGCCTTGTGCCTGATATCTTGCTTGCTTGTTTGGTTTTGATCCGGTTCTGTCCCTGTTACGAGTTCTGCCTGTCCCTCTTGTACTGCGCTACCTCTCGTGTATGACTTTCTGCTTTTGACCCGACTTCTCTCTGCTCGTCCCCTTGGTACCATGTCGCCCTCTTGTGTATGACCTTCGGCTTTGTCTGACCACCCATCTGTTTGTCCCTCCTGTGCCTCGTTGGCCCGTACTGTGCGTGACCTCCGTTTTGCCTGACTCTGAGTTGTTGTATGGTGTCCTGTCATCTCTGAAAGCAGGACGCTAAGCCCCTCCCCCTTGCAGTCACATGACCATAGGTCCTGTGCCAGCTTGCTAACTTCAGTGTCCTCAGGTCCTGTGCATCTTTACTTTCCAGCGCTGACAGGATCCTGACAATGATAGTTTGAAGCACGCATGGTCACCTCTGCTGCCCTGCTCCACAGGTATCTTTTAGCACTGTTTATGTACTCAGGACACGTGCACTGGCTTAGTGAGCGAGTGTAGTGCGGTGTTCCTGACATTATAACTGACCATTTCCTTTTTTTTTTCTCTGCTCCCCTTCTCCTGTGTATGTGATGGATCCTATGCACGCTCTTTCTGAGCAGGAAAAGCAGCTGACTCAGATGTCTCAGAAGCTTCTTGGAGAACAACAAGTCCTGGCTCAGTCTCAGCAGCTGATCGCTGACACTGTGCAGGGGGTATTCTCATCGGGGGCTCGGGATGTTACATTAGTTTCCCCTGAGTCTCCGGTTAAGTTACCGGATACCTTTTCTGGAGATAAAAAGAAGTTCAGAGTTTTCAAGGAGGGCTGTAAGCTTTTTTTTTCATTGAGACAACACTCTTCTGGGGATGAAGGTCAGAGAGTGGGGGTCATTATGTCTCTGTTAAGGGGAGCCCCCCAAGCTTGGGCTTTCTCCCTTTCGACCACGGCCCCTGAGCGTATGAATGTGGATGCATTTTTTGAGGCCCTGGGGCATATTTATGATGAGCCTGATCAGATGCGTATGGCTGAGGACATGGTGATGAGTGTGTGCCAGGGGAAGCACTCAGCCGAGTGGTTTTGTTCAGAGTTCAGGTGCTTGGTTGCTGAGGTATGCTGGAATGATGCCGCCCTCCAGGGTTTGTTCTGTAGAGGCCTGTCTGAACATTTGAAAGACGCCTTGGCTCTCCACCCTCCGCCTGATTCCTTGGAGGAGGCTCTGACACAGGCCGTCCGAATGGATCGCACGCTACGGGCGAGGGGAGTGATGCAAATTGAGACACCGTTATTCTCCCAAAGAAGGGGAGCCTGTCCTACATTGGAAACCATGGAGATGTGAACCATTGACCTCAAAGGGAACGAAAGGAGACAACCACGCGTGGGAAAATGTTGTTTTCACTGTGGCGATGCTGGACATTGGAAAAAGGATTGCCTCTCCCGTCCACTGACCAAAAAGCGACTGAGCCCGGGTGATTGTCGTCGAGGTCAGCCAGGCTCTCAGGTACCCTTTTCAGAAATGTTGTTGCAAGTGGAACTTTGTTGTGGGAGTGTCTCTACATTCACTTCTGCCTTCGTGGATTGCGGATCATCATTGAACTTTATTGACTCTGACTTGGTGGCCAGGTGTAAGTTAGGGACAGTTAGGTTGGAGACTCCTATTCACATTGTTGCCATTTACAAAACACCACTGGTTAAGAATAACGTTATGTTTCGTACTGAAGTTTCTCCTTAAAGTGAATTCCTTACACCAGGAACACATTTCATGTTTTGTGATGGACAACCTGCCTGCGAGACTGGTGTTGGGGTTCCCCTGGTTACAATTGCATAATCCTGTGATTAATTGGGAATCTCGGGACATTGTTAAATGGGGTCCCTATTGTTCTGAAAAATGTCTTGTTGCGGTGTTTGTGTCGTCCGTGGGTCTGGAAGGTATTCCGGAGTGCCTGAAAGACTATACGGACATTTTCTCTGAAAAAGAGGCTGAGGTTTTACCACCACACCGCCCATTTGATTGTGCTGTTGACCTGGTTCCAGGTGCTAAATTAGCCAGAGCTCGCTTGTATAACCTTTCGGGTCCAGAACGGGCCGCGATGAAAGAATATATTTCCGAGAGTCTCCGTAAGGGACACATTCATCCTTCTGTTTCTCCCGTGGCGGCGGGGTTCTTTTTTGTAAAGAAAAAAGACGGTGGTTTACGCCCATGCCTCGATTTTCATGAGTTAAATAAGATAACTGTGAGGAATACGTATCCCCTTCCACTTATTCCTGATTTATACAACCAGTTGTCCAGAGCTAAGTGGTTTTCAAAGTTAGATTTACGGGGAGCGTATAACCTTATCCGAGTCCGGGACGGAGATGAGTGGAAAACCGCTTTTCTCACTACTGAAGGGTTGTTTGAAAATTTGGTAAAGCCTTTCGGCCTGACCAATGCTCCAGCGGTCTTCCAAAATTTCATTAATCATGTGTTCTCTGATTTCATTGGACGTTTTATGGTGGTATATTTGGATGACATATTGATCTACTCTCCTGATAAACAGTCTCACATTGGTCATGTTCGGGCACTTCTCCAAAGGCTCTGGGAGAACTGTCTCTTTGCTAAATTAGAAAAATGCTTATTTTTCGTACAAGAACTGTCTTTTCTGGGGTTGTGTCTGCTGAAGGGTATCGCATGGATCCTAGTAAGGTGCAGGCCATTGTCGAGTGGGTTCAGCCTTGTGATTTGAAGGCTCTGCAGCGTTTCCTAGGATTCGCCAATTACTACCGTAAATTTATAAGGGGGCTCTCACAGGTGGTTAAACCCCTCACAGACATGACTCAAAAGGGGGCCGATATCAAGAATTGATCAACCGCAGCGGTAGCGGCGTTTCAGTTTTTAAAAAAATGTTTCATGTCTGCCCCGGTTCTTATTCAACCGGACCCGTCTGAACCATTTATTGTTGAGGTAGACGCCTCAGAGGTGTGGGTGGGGGCGGTATTGTCCCAGGGACCCGCCACTTTGACCAATTTGAGACCTTGCGCCTTTTTCTCGAAGAAGTTCTCCCCTGCGGAGGGAAACTATGATGTGGGGAATCGAGAACTTCTGGCCGTAAAGTTGGCCTTTGAAGAATGGAGGCATTTTTTGGAGGGGGCTGTCCATCCTATAACCGTAATTATGGACCACAAAAACCTAGCTTACATTGAGTCAGGCTAGATGGTCACTTTTTTTTCCCGATTCAACTTCTTGATCACTTTTCAGCCAGGATCTAAAAATGTCAGAGCGGATGCCTTGTCACGCAGTCTAGATCCGGTGTCCCCCCCAGAACCTCCATCCTCCATTCTTCAGCCTGGGGTGGTGGTGGCAGATATTTCTAATATGTTGGAATGGGAGATTCAGGAAGCTCAGTCTCTTGCACCTCCGACTAAGCCGGTAGATAAACTTTTCGTGCCAGCTCAGTTTCGCCTCGAGGTCTTCCGGGAGTTCCATGACTCAGATCTGGGTGGACATCCAGGGATCTCGGCTACCCGGAAGGCCATTGCTAGAGTATTCTGGTGGTCTGCTTTAGCCTCTGATGTTTGGGAATATGTGTCTGCTTGTGATGTTTGTGCCCGTGCAAAAAACCCCCATAACCGGCCGGCCGGGGAATTGGTACCACTGCCAATTCCTGAGAGACCATGGACTCATTTCATCACCAACCTTCCCCCCTCCAAGGGTAATACCGTCGTTTGGGTTGTGGTGGACAGGATTAGTAAGCAGGCACATTTTGTACCTTTGGCAGCTCTACCTAATGTGGAAACATTGTCCAGATTGTTCGTTGAGCATGTGGTGTGGTTGCATGGGGTACCCTTGAATGTGGTGTCTGATAGAGGAGTGCAATTTGTTTCCAGATTTTGGAGGGCTTTTTGTAAGAGGTTGGGTATTGGTCTGTCCTTTTCATCCGCTTATCATCCCGAGACTAATGGGCAGACCGAACGGACCAATCAGTCTCTGGAGCAAATTCTGCGTTGCTTGACCTCAGCCCGACAGGATGATTGGTGTTCTGTGTTACCGCTGGCCGAGTTTGCATTTAACAACCGCATTAACCAGTCTACGGGTACATCTCCCTTTTTCTGCAATTATGGATTTCATCCTCATTTTGGAGAATTTTCCCATTTGAATTCAGGGTGTCCTGGGGCGGATGAGACAATCCAGCGGTTGGGGGAGGTATGGCGGGAGGTCCAGAGTAACATTACAAAGGCCCAGGACAAATTTAAATTTTTTGCGGACAAAAAACGATCCGCGGGACCGATGTTTCAGATTGGGGATAAGGTATGGTTGTCCACCAAGAATATAAGGCTCAAGGTCCCCTCTGCAAAGCTTGGACCCAAGTTTATAGGTCCCTATGAAATTACCGAAGCAGTTAACCCAGTGGCTTTTCGGTTGCGTCTGCCGCCATCTCTGCGGATCCCAAATGTTTTCCATAGGGCCCTTTTGAAACCTGTGAGGTCCGGTGGGGAGGGATCACCAGCTTCCCCATCACCGGTTTTGGTAGACGGGCAGTCGGAGTACGAGGTGGAACGAATTGTCGACTCCAGGTTGGTCCGTCGTGCTCTTCAATATCTGGTACATTGGAAAGGCTACGGTCCTGAAGAACAGTCGTGGGTTCCTGCTCGATCGGTCCATGCGGAACGGTTGGCCCGGGCCTTTCACGCCAAGTACCCTGAGAGACCTGGGGGTCCGGTGGCCCCCCATTGAGAGGAGGGTACTGTCATGATCTAGGACGGGGTTTTGCTTTGGCCCGTCCTGATTAGACTGGGGGTTAATTGTCCCGCCTCTCTCTGGCAGAGGGCGGCTATTTAATGCTCACTGGACCTAGGTCCGGTGTCAGTTATACTCCTGCCCTCCGCTGAGTTAGTTGACCTTGTGCGTACGTGTGCCTTGTGCCTGATATCTTGCTTGCTTGGCTTTGATCCGGTTCTATTCCTGTTACGAGTTCTGCCTGTCCCTCTTGTACTGCGCTACCTCTCGTGTATGACTCTCTGCTTGTGAACCGACTTCTCTCTGCTCATCCCCTTGGTACCACGTCGCCCTCTTGTGTATGACCTTTGGCTTTGTTTGACCACCCATCTGTTTGTCCCTCCTGTGCTTCGTTTGCCCATACTGTGTGTGACCTCCGTTTTGCCTGACTCTGAGTTGTTGTATGGTGTCCTGTCATCTCTGAAAGCAGGATGCTAAGCCCCTCCCCCTTGCAGTCACATGACCATAGGTCCTGTGCCAGCTTGCTTACGTCAGTGTCCTCAGGTCCTGTGCATCTTTACTTTCCAGCGCTGACAGTATCCTGACACCGATAGTTTGAAGCACGCATTGTCACCTCTGCTGCCCTGCTCCACAGGTATCTTTTAGCACTGTTTCTGTACTCAGGACACGCGCACTGGCTCAGTTTCTTCTATTTTAATTTTCTTTTTTCCCCCCTCTTTTTTCTCCCATATATTTTTGGAATTTTACTTATTTCACTAATTCTCTGATTAAACCGTATTTTTTGTTAATACAATTACTTTCATTTTTATTTCCATTTTCATTATTATTTTTATTTCTTCATTTTTTTCCCCTTTTTGTTTGCAGTTCCTTACCCATACCCACTTTTTTCCTCCCCCTTTTATTTCTGTTTTTCTCTCATCTCCATCCTCTTTCTACTCTTTCTTTGACCCCCCTACTTTCTCGCCTTTTTCTTCCCCTTTCCCCCTGTTCCACATCTTATTTTGGTGCATTTTTCTCCTGCCTCTATCTCGCAGCCCGGCCCTTTAACAAACTGCAGAGTGCGCGCGTCACACAACTACAAGCAGAACATACAACCCCCGGCAAAAATTATGGAAGCACCGGCCTTAGAGGATGTTCTTTCAGTTGTTTAATTTTGTAGAAAAAAAAGCAGATCACAGCCATGGCACAACTTTCTGGCTTTAAGAAACACTAAAAGAAATAACAAAAAAAAAAAATGTGGTAGTCAGTAATGGTTACTTTTTTAAACCAAGCATAGGGAAAAAAAAATGATGGAATCACTCAATTCTGAGGAAAAAATTATAGAATCATGAAAAACAAACCAACAAAAAAAACACTGCAACACATCACTAGTATTCTGGCTTTTATAACAGCTTGAAGTCTCTGAGGTATGGACTTAATGAGTGTCAAGCAGTACTCTTCATCAATGTGGCTCCAACTTTCTCTGATTGCTGTTGCCAGATCAGCTTTGCAGGTTGGAGCCTGGTCATGGACCATTTTCTTCAACTTCCACCAAAGATTTTCAATTGGATTGAGATCCAGACTATTTGCAGGCCATGACATTGACCGTATGTGTCTTTTTTCAAGGAATGTTTTCACAGTTTTTGCTCTATGGCAGGATGCATTATCATCTTGAAAAATTATTTCATCATCCCCAAACATCCTTTCAATTGATGGGATAAGAAAAGTGTCCAAAATATCAACATAAACTTGTGCATTTATTGAAGATGTAATGACAGCCATCTCCCCAGTGCTTTTACCTGATATGCAGCCCCATGTCATCAATGACTGTGGAAATTTGCATGCTCTCTTCAGTCAGTCATCTTTATAAATCTTATTGGAACGGCACCAAACAAAAGTTCCAGCATTATAACCTTGCCCAATGCAGATTCGCGATTCATCACTGAATATGACTTTCATCCAGTCATGCACAGTCCACGATTGCTTTTCCTTAGCCCATTCTAACCTTGTTTTTTTCTGTTTAGGTGTTAATGATGGCTTTCGTTTAGCTATTCTGTATGTAAATCCCATTTCTTTTAGGCGGTTTCTTGCAGTTCGATCACAGACGTGGACTCCAATTTCCTTCCATTTGTTCCTCATTTGTTTTGTTGTGCATTTCCTGTTTTGGAGACATATTGCTTTAAGTTTCCGGTCTTGCCGCTTTGAGGTCTTTCTTGGTCAACCAGTATGCTTGCCTTTAACAACCTTCCCGTGTTGTTTGTATTTGGTCTAGATTTTAGACACAGCTGACTGTGAACAACCAGCATCTTTTGCAACATTGCGTGATGATTTACCCTCTTTTAAGACTTTGATAATCCTCTCCTTTGTTTCAATTGACATCTCTCATGTTGGAGCCATGATTCATATCAGTCCACTTGGTGCAACAGCTCTCCAAGGTGTGCTCACTCCTTTTTAGATGCAGACTAACGAGCAGATCTAATTTGATGCAGGTGTTAGCATTGGGAATTAAAATTTACAGGGCGATTCCATACTTTTTTCCTCAGAATTGAGTGATTCGATAATTTTTTCCCTATGCTTGTTTTAACAAAGTAACCATTACTGACCACATTTTTTGTTCTTGATTTCTTTTAGTATTTCTTAAAGCCAGAAAGTTGCCATTTGAATTGACTTTAGTTTTGCGCCATATTTGTGATCTGCTTTTTTTCTACAAAATTAAACAGCTGAATGAACATCCTCCAAGGCCAGTGATTCCATAATTTTTGCCAGGGGTTGTACATTATTTCCAAGCCACTGTGCATGCACCCGCAGCGCTCACAGTCACACACTGCACACCACACTCACACAACCCTTAGGGCATACTGCCATCCCTGCGTTCCAAACCTCGTTCTCACTTCCACCTCAAACTCTAACACCACTCCGGCCTGCCAAACCTCCTTTTCATCTCCACATCCGGTTACTGGGCTATTTAACCCATTCTATTACCGATGTACACACACACCACGCAGGCCATGCGCAGGTATGCTTTTGACGCTGCGCCGGGTGCACCAAAACGCAACACGTGCGTTTGGCACTGGTCGGCGCAGGGTAAAAAGGACGCATGCGCCAGCAAAAGCATGCCTGCGTACCCAATACTAAAGATAGGGTACGCAGGTCGCATGCAGCGTCATGCGCCCATAGGCGGAGCTGACCGGAGGAGGCGTGACAGTGGGCAGAGCATCACACCGAGCGTGCGCTGCGCCTCCAAATGCTAGTGTGAAACTAGCCTTAATCAAGACTTCCAGAGAGGGTGTTCCTCTACTATAGAAAAAAAATCACCCTGGAAAGCTCCCTCGGGTATGCCAAGATGAATGAAGTGAGGATTATGGAGAAACTCTACTCTATGATAAATAATTCCTATGAAACCATAAAACTTGGTTTTACTGGCTGAAACTTAGATCTTCTGCTGATTACCTGCCTCTAATTGGAGATAACTTATCTGCACAAACATTCCCCCTTCCTCCCACCTTCCCTTTTTCTTTTCTCTTGGCAACTCTTCTGCTTTTCTCTCTTCTCCTGCTTTCTTCTTTTCCTGAACTTGCTTATATGTTGCTGTCAGATCACGGACTATGAGACCATATTTAGGGTATTAATATTCAGCATTGAATATTCAGCATATACTGTACATTCTATGCTAAGGTTCTATACTGCGCAGGATCCTTGGAATTATCACTGTACTAGGATTACCTTCTCATGGTGATTGTCTAGTGCCTTGTGTTTGTACCATTTGTTTCTTCTATAAATCAATAAAGATAAATTTAAAAAATTACTTATGACTCTTGAAAGATTCATATTGCAAATCAAAGTTGATGTTCATATGTTGGGTCTTTATTTTTTTTATAGTGTTTAACTAGCTTCAGGTTTTCAAAAATGCCAAGCATGTAAAAGTAGTAACTTGCCAGTTCTTCAGTCATTTTCCACTATGAAGCCGCTCCCATGCTTTTCAGAAGAAGTCTATGAGAAGGCTAAAAAACGATGCCTCGATATCTTTTTGAGTACTTCGTAAGCATTATTCGTATATCTTTAGCTCACTCAATGCTAGCGCTTAATGTATTTAAAATAAAAAAAAGAGAAAATAGCAAACAAAAACACTTAAAGGCTTAAAAAAGTATTAACAAGGTTTTAAAAAATGGCTCAAGCTCGAAGGTCTGCATAAAAAACAATTTCAACTCTTTGAACACACTTCTTAGACTGTAAAAACAGTGAGAAAAAAACGCTATCCCAAGTCTATAAAATTTTAAAATGGGCACAGCACTATCTGCGTGCATCTTTAGTAAAAGCTTTAGTAAAGCGTTTTAGTAAAAGAATGTTGTTCAAACACGATGGTGAATACCCAGTAGAAGCTATTTGTAAAGTTTCCCTGTTGGCGATTTTATACTGGGGCCCTTGAACTTCAAGTTACGCCATTGCAAATGTTGTTAGTGTATATCAAAGTGTCAGTCTCAGTTTGCAATGACTCCTAGAAGAAATATCACATTTAGCAGCTGAGACTAGTATTCAGTTTAACACAAATTGGATTTGTTCAGACAAGGATGTTTGGTCAGTGTTTTGTCCATGTGCTAAACGGACAGCACACCGACCTAATAATAACTAGAGTAACCATTGTATCAGTGCTTGTGTGTGATCTTTTTTTTTCACATGGACCACCAGTCCATACGTAAGGTCATTCAGTGCGCACTGAGCAATGAATGTTGACCATCAGTGGTCGTAGCGTGCCACTGGTCGGTCCATGTAAACTGACCCTTACTCTTACCCAGTCTGGAATATATATTCTCATAGAAGCAGATCAGATTACTTTGACAAGACCGATCACTCAAACACGTTTGTTGTTGGGTCATGAGTAGTGTTGAGCAATACCATCCGATATTGAGAAATATCGGATCGGATTGGATCGGCCGATATCCAATAAGTATCGAGTATCGCCGATTCCGATCCCGGAAGTCCCATTCAAGTCAATGGGACCGAAATATAGGAAATAAAAAAAACCCTTTCTTTCCTTGTAGGTTAATTCTACATGAAGAAAAACAACTAAGAATGTAGAATGTATTGGGGGAGGTGGAGGAGACACTAAAGGCATAGAGGTTTAGCCCAATTAAATGGAATAGCAGGAATTAATTTTTTTTTTTAAAGACGTTCAGAGATACAAAGATATTGACTATGTTAACCTCTTTTATATTTTGTCAGATATGTATGTTTCACTACTTCCATGCTCTTCACCTTCTTTTTTACTTCTCCCACACATTCTCCTTCATGATCCTCAGCAGCATCTTTTTCATCAACTTCTTCTTCACCTTATTCATCTTCTTCTTCACCTTCTTCCTATTATTTTTTTTTGTACATTATTCATATTCTTATTCAACGATTATTCTTCTTCATATTCTACTTCATCATCTTCCTATTCTTCATCATATTCTTATTTGTGACAGGCATTCCTGTAGTTGTTATCTATAAAAGTTTGAAGATTACACCTTCCGTTCTGCCTGTCACAAAAGATTTGTCCGTGTTCAGTTTGGCCTGCAGCAGCAGGCATTTTCCAGGGGCACCACGAGGAGGAACGGACTCACCCCCATACACTGCTTAGTCTTCTTCTGCTTATAATTTAGATAATATCTTTTGCTCTGATTTTTAGTCTTATGCTTAATGTTCTTCTGATTTTGGTGCTTCTGCTTTTTGTTCTTCTGCTTCTTGGTCTTCTGTCTCTTGTTGTTGTTCTGCATCTTAGTGGTTGTCTTCATGTTCTTTGTCCTCTTGATCATCTTCTTCAGGGTCATCTTTTTGGTCTTCTTCGGTGTGGTCTTCAGGGTCGTCGTCTTCAGGGTCATCGTCAGGGAGATCCAGAGTGAGAACCAAAAACCATTTCCACAAGCTTGAACTTGGAAAAGTAGCAGAAGGTACAAGAAGGCTGAGGAACTGCTGATAACCAGCTGACGTTACTGGAACCCGGATGGTTAGCAGAAGGAACAAGAGCAAATGGAACTAGCAAGGACCAGCTGACGGTGCTGGAACCTGGAGGGGCAGCATAAGGAACAAGAGCCAATGGCACAACCGTGGACCAGCTGACGGTGCTGGAACACGACGGTTACTAAGCAGGAGGTACCTGTGCTAGAAAGCACTACCAAGGACCAGCAGACGTTGCTGGAACTCGGACACCGAGAAGGAGGCACCTAGGCCAAAGGCACTGTCGAGAACCAGCTGACGGTGCTAGAACCCAGATGGTTAGCAAAAGCTGCAAGAGCAAATGGAACTAGCAAAGACCAGCTGACGGTGCTGGAACCCGGAGGGGCAGCTGAAGGAACAAGAGCCAATGGCACAACTGTGGACCAGCTGACAGTGCTGGAACATGGTTACTAAGTAGGAGGTACCTGTGCTAGAAAGCACTACCAAAGGACCAGCAGACGTTGCTGGAACTCGGATACCGAGAAGGAGGCACCTCGGCCAAAGACACTGCCGAAAACCAGCTGACGGTGCTGGAACCCGGATGGGTAGCAGAAGGTACCCATGATAAACAAAGTTGCAAGGCCGCGAGCCGGCCGCAGTTACCGAAACCCACAGTCCTACAGGGGGTGCTTGTCCTATTGGCACTATGGAACCAGCCTTTATTACCAGAACCCGCAGCCCACATAGGAAGCACCTAAACTGCAGGCACCATAGACTCGGCTAACCCGACCGCAACATGACAGGATAGCGTATTGGTGGCAAAGTCATGTTGACACTACCCGGAAACAGCAGGCGTGCTGGACCCAGGCTGGGCAGGAGGGAGTACCCGTGCCAAAGACACTGCCGAGAACCAGCTGACTGTGCTGGAACCCGGATTGGTAGCAGAAGCTACAAGAGTCAATGGAACTAACGAGAACCAGCTGACGGTGCTGGAACCCAGAGTGGCAGCTGAAGGAACAAAAGCCAATGGCACAACTGTGGACCAGCTGACGGTGCTGGAACACGGTTACTAAGCAGGAGGTACCTGTGCTACAAAGCACTTCCAAGGACCAGCAGACGTTGCTGGAACTCGGATACCGAGAAGGAGGCAACTAGGCCAAAGGCACTGCCGAGAACCAGATGACGGTGCTGGAACCCGGATTGGTAACAGAAGGTACCCATGATAAAGTCGCAAGGCTGCGAGCCGGCCGCTGTTACCGAAACCCACAGTCCTACAGGGGGTGCTTGTCCTATTGGCACTACGGAACCAGCCTTTATTACCAGAACCCACAGCCCACATAGGAAGCACCTAAACTGCAGGCACCATAGACTCGGCTAACCCGACCGCAACATGACAGGATAACGTATTGGTGGCAAAGTGACGTTGACACTACCCGGAAACAGCAGGCGTGCTGGAACCAGGCTGGGCAGGAGGGAGTACCCGTGCCAAAGACACTTCTGAGCAGCAACTGGCGATATTGGAGCCCAGGGTCAATCAGGGTGTAGGCTGAGGCCTAATTTCATCAAGTTTAATATCTGTTGTAGACTACTACTGATTTTAAACGTGCTCCAACTAGGCCTCTGGCTCCACTCTGTCTCTAGTATTTCCCTTGGCCTCCAACCACGCCAGTTGCTGCTCAGAAGTGGCGTCTGCACAATCAACACTTGTTCCTGTGTCACTGGGGTTCAGTAACGTTTGCTGTTCCCCTGATGTGTGTCCGGCAATGTCTCCTGCTCTGTCCACATTCCCACTACTAGTAGTGTTGCCTGTGGACAGAGCAGTACACACCTCAGGGGTTCAGCTGACGTTACTGAATCCCAGTAACACAGGAACAAGTGTTGATTGTGCAGACGCCATTTCCGACCAGCAATTGGTGGGGTTGGAGGCCAGGAGAAATACTAGAGACAGAGTGGAGCCAGAAGCCTAATTGGAGCAAGTTTGAAATCAGTAGTAGTGTGAATGTGGAGGCAGCAGGAGATATTGCCGTTGACACACAGCAGGGGAGCAGCTGGCGTTACTGAACCCCACTAACACAGGAGCTAATGTTTTTCTCTGTGCGGATGACACTTCAAAGTGACAACTGGCTGTGTTGAAGCCCAGGATCAATCATGCAGCAGGCTGAGGCCTACTTCGAGGAAGTTGAAAATATGTATTCCCTGATGAAGGAAAGCGTTCTTTCCGAAACGCGTTGGATGTTTTTTGGTCCTTTTTGCAACCTGTATTTTGTTTAGCCAGCAGGCAAGCTCTGGTCGTGTGATCATCCGTGGCATGCTAAGTCCGGCTCCTATTTTGTCTAACAGCAGATCTGCAGCTGCTAATCTAGACCATCAGAACCTTTTCTACAACTAACCGGCGCAAGTATCTCCTTTCTCCTAATTGTTGTAGAGATATGTGCCGCACCGTTCTCTAGCACTGGTGTTTCATTTGGATCGCACCTGAACACGTGACATGAGCGTCACGCTAGGTCCTGTTCCTCTCAATCCAGAGAGCGGAGATGCTGAAATTAATGGAGACACAGCACTACACAGTTTGAACGCTGCTGAACACGTGTTATTGGCGTTACTTCAGGTTCTGCTTTCCTTACCTCATAGAACGGAGATGCCGTATCTAATGGAACCGCAAGTATAGATCATATGTGCCGCAGTTGCTTATTAATAGCTGGCTATATATATTTTTTGGGGACATTGAAGGTACTTTTAACATAGAAAGTTGCTTCCTATCATTTGGCAGGAGATATAGCCACTGGCCGGGGCAATCTCCATGTGACTGCAATCAATCTGCCATTTTTCTGCAATTATTATTTATTCATCCTAAAAAAAATTTTCATAGTTGGATGATATTTAGTAATATTTTTTTACTTCAAGTGGTGGTATTTACATACTTTTTGACCTCTTTTTAGTTTTTATTTAGAGATATAGCGCTATATCTATTTTATACTTACTGTTGAAATCCTATATGTTTATTACTGGGGTTTTGTCTTCCAATGAGTATTTTTAGTTCTATATGCATGTCAAATAAATTGCTATAGCCTCAGAACACATTCCTGAATTTTCATAAGTATCGTAGTGATTTTTTTTTTTGATTGGAACTTCATTAATTGAGCTTCGAACAGCATGTTTGGAGAAAATTTTTAACTTAAGCATTTTGGTTTTTTTTCCATGGAACCAATCAATTCACTACTTCTTTGGTGAATTGTGTGTATTGCAATCTAACAGTTTTTTATCTTAATAAATTCCTTATTATAGTGAGGTTTTTTTGTGCGTGAAATTTTATATATATTTCAAGTTGAAAATATGATCTAGTTTGAATGTGGAGCCAGCAGGAGATATTGCCGTCCACACAGCAGGGGAGCAGCTGGCGTTACTGAACCCCACTAACACAGGAGCTAGTGTTTTTCTCTGTGCGGACGGCACTTCCAAGCGACAACTGGCTGTGTTGAAGCCCAGGATCAATCATGCAGCAGGCTGAGGCCTACTTGGAGCTAGTTGAAAATATGATCTAGTTTGAATGTGGAGGCAGCAGGAGACTTTGCCGTCCACACAGCAGGGGAGCAGCTGGCGTTACTGAACCCCACTAACACAGGAACTAGTGTTTTTTTTTTTGTGCAGACGGCACTTCTGAGCAACAACTGGCGATGTTGGAGCCCAGGGTAAATCAGTGTGTAGGCTGAGGCCTAATTTCATCAAGTTTAATATCCGTTGTAGACTACTACTGATTTTAAACATGCTCCAACTAGGCCTCTGACTCCACTCTGTCTCTAGAATTTCCCCTGGCCTCCAACTCCGCCAGTTGCTGCTCAGAAGTGGCGTCTGCACAATCAACACTTGTTCCTGTGTTACTGGGGTTCAGTAACGTCAGCTGAACCCCTGATGTGTGTCCGGCAATGTCTCCTGCTCTGTCCACATTCCCACTACTAGTAATGTTGCCTGGTAAAACTGGGGGATGCTGACTCACTGGTGCCCGCAGCAGGCATAGAATCCCCACGTCCTCTCCCTGCAGAATCCCCACGTCCTCTCCCTGCTGAAACTCCACGCCCATGCCCCTTACTCCCTGCCTTCTTCATCTTGGTAGACTGATAAAGATAGGCAGAAAAGTACAAAGGGGGCTTAGTGTGCTTATTCCTGAACAGCTGCTAACAGGTATAAGAAACACTAATTTTATAAAGTGTGTGGACTACACTTTAATATGAGCTAATGTGGCCTACACAACTGTCAAATGGAGTGTTTGGTGAACTTTGTTTTGTTTTTTCAGAAAAACAAAAAAGGATGTGACCAAAGATTTGAAAGCGATAGTATCACAAACTTTTTGGAGCTCTTACAATGCAGGAAGGTAACCTACAATGCAAAAGATGAGGCTCCAAAAAAATAGGGTAATACTAATCTGGCTGCGGCTGAAGGGCACAAGCCAGAAAAAAAAGGCTCCTCTTATATAGTGTTTGTAACTAACCAATGTAGATGATACAGATGGATGCACACTAATAGGAGAATGAAAAATGAGCTGCAATAAAAGAAAAATATGTGTGAGGCAGTGACGCACGCCGAGCGGCCTACAACCAGACGTGGCTGCAGGACACACTACACAGCGTGAGCTGCACTCACACAGACCTTGCAGACAGCTGTGAACACTGCTGCAAGGCAAAAGAAAGCTACAGTGGTTATGTAGCCTGGGTAAAGCACAATATGAATTGGAAAATCGCTATATCTAACTGTCCCTCAGTCTTGAACAGCAGCCTGTCCCTAACTGAATTCACAGCAGAGTGAACCCGAAATGGCGGCGGTTTTTATAGTGCATCATGACATCATTTCAGCAGCCAATCACAGCCATGTCATAATTTAACATGCCTAACAGGATGCGCCCACACTTCTGAGGATTATCATTGGCTGAATTAAATCAAACTGGCTCACAGCATTATGGGAACTTCCGATTCTGGTATTCGATATGGTAAAAGTATCGGAACTCAGTATTGGAATTCAGATACAGCTAATATCGGCCGATACCCGATATTTGCGGTATCGGAATGCTCAACACTAGTCATGAAGTTATTTTTAGTGAGATACTCAAGGCTAGCATCTTTTAGGAAACCCCTAAAATGCTTTGAGGCTTCAGCTAAACCCTAGCATCTCTAATGAATTCCTTCCATGACCATCTTCATCACTCCCAACCCTCACAAGAGCCCAAAGACCACCCCTGCCTGCCATCAGTATGCACTCGCTAGGAATACCATATAGCCTTCCATACACAGACTTGTCAGTTGAACCCGATGACAGTATAAGGTGTATGGGGGCCACAGACAACTGATTGTTGAGGGAGATAAGGATCCAGGTTTGTCAGTTTACAGATGCTGATCCTCTTTTCCTGCCAGACAAGTCTGATGGCGGCTCTCAGAGAGCACAGGAGCACTTCTGTATGTGAGCGAGCCACAGCCCAGATGGCTTCCAGATGAACGATTTGTCGAAGCATCATTCGGCTGACAGCCACTTCATGTGTATGGCATTTTTTAGACTTTGCAATGTGAGATGGAAGAAATTTTATGATACTGATCAATCAATTGCTGTTATTAGATGGCACCTAAAGTGGAGCTTGTGCAAAGTAAAAAGAAGCTGTCCTCCCTCCTGCAGAGACAGGATGGTAAATGTGTGCATTAGGCCACGTAGAGTATTTGGGGAGTTTTTTACTGCAGTAAAAATTGAGAAATAATGTTTATTGATTCGGTAATAAAAAAATGAAAGTTCACTTTAGTAAAATATTAGCTTTATTATAAAATCATTTACATCTGAGGAAATAAAATATTTAAATACAAAATAAATTTACAGTGGCATGAAAGATATCTTTTGCTGTACAAAATGCAGAATGCTCATGTTGGTATATATTTTTTTTTTACTGCAGAAACATTAAATTTATTTTAAAGTACATCAAGGTTAACTATGCTACATTAAATTACCAAGATTAAAAACTCATTTTTAAAGAAGCCTTCCCATGAACTTTTCTGTTAACCCTAAATCCAGTGTATATGCGAGTCAGTATGTGAGTAGTGTCAGCGTGTTAATATATTCACCTAGCGCCATCTCCTCCGGTATCCAGCACGGCTCTTGTCCTCTCCTGAGTGACATCACTGCTCTTCAGAATCTCCTTATGCTGCGCTCTGCATGACCCTGAAGTGGCTTTTTACAATGTAAACCTAAGGAGCGTCAGAACCAGGCTTACATTGTAAGAGAGACTTCTGGCATACACACAGATTGATCTGAACAGTCTGAAAAGTAGTGATGTCACTCAGAAGGGAAGCAGAGCGGGACTGGATCCTGGAGAAGATGCCAGTGACTGAGTAAATTAAAACACTGACGCTACACTACATACAGTGGCATGTAAAAGTTTGGTCACCACTGGTCAAAATTACTGTTACTGTTAACAGTTAGGCAATTTGAAGAGGAAATGATCTCCAAAAGTGTTAAGCTAAAGATGACATTTCCGTTGTATTTTAGGCAAAATATTATATATACGGTATATAATCAAAGCAGAAACGCCCAGCAAATGGAAACTTCAGGTAATTTAAAAATTCCAAAAATTTGTTGTAGAAGAATTAAACTATATCCAGAGTCTCAAGTATATGGTATATAATATATATACACAGTGCCTTGTGAAAGTATTCGGCCCCCTGGAACTTATCAACTTTTTCCCACATATCATGCTTCAAACATAAAGATACCAAATGTAAATTTTTGGTGAAGAATCAACAACAAGTGGGACACAATTGTGAAATTGGATGAAATGTATTGGTTATTTTAAATTTTTGTGAAAATTCAAAAATTGAAAAGTGGGGCGTGCAATATTATTCAGCCCCTTTACTTTCAATGCAGCTAACTCACCCCAGAAGCTCATTGTGGATCTCTGAATGATCCAATGTTGTCCTAAACGACTAATGATGATAAATATAATCCACCTGTGTGTAATCAAGTCTCCGTATAAATGCACCTGCTGTGTGATATTCTCAGGGTTCTGACTGAAGCACACAGAGCATCATGAAGACAAGGGAACTATGTCCCGGGACATTGTTCACCGGCGCATGCGCACCAACTTTTTGGCTTTGCCCTCAGTTGGGCAAAGCATACTGCGCATGTGCGAGTCAAGATTGCAATGCGCACACGCTTAATATGGAGGACAACTATGGAAATTCCCTAAAATATTGCGTACAACAGCCAAAGAGGGGTGGAGGAAAGGACCCAAAACACCGCCCATTGGACCGGTCCGAAATCATTTACATAGACCGCCAAAATGAGGTGACAGGTTCCCTTGAAGGTTTTACAATGGCCCTCAAAGTCCCCTGATCCAAACATCATTGAAAATCTGTGGCTAGACCTCAAAATAGCAGTGCATACAAGGTGAGCCAGTAATCTCACAGAACTGGAAGAATTTTCCAAAGAAGAATGGATGAAAATCCCTTAAGAATTGAAAAACTCTTGGCTGGCTGCAAAAACAATTTACAAGCTGGGATACTTTAAAAGATGGCGCTACTATGTAGGAACCATGGAGGGTGACCAAACTTTTGCATCAGCCCATTTTCCTTTCAATTTTCCTTTTTGTAACTTTAAAAATGTAAAATATGATATATATATTGTAAGGTAGCGCTGTCATTTGGGTAGGGGATTCTCGCTTGGCAGCCAATAAATCACATCCGGCACAGGTTTTCCATAAAAACAATCACAATCCATGCGGTTTATTTAGGTATCATAAACCATGACCAGCAACATAAAGTTCATATTAACAGCATAGCGTCCATGACAGAGCTTCACTCTGTTATCCCTGTGGTCACACAGGTTATGCCATACGCAGGCTCTCTTAACCTCACAGTTATATCCCCTCTCAGAGTTTACCTCATGGCTGCTTCTCCATACTGCAGACATTCATTCCCTCCAGGGAACTCTCAGACGCTTGCAGCCATTACTCACAGCGTTCACTTGCTGTCAGATAGGAAAGCCCCATCTCCCAGCGGGACCTTACACAACGACCAACTGGGTCCAAGCATTCACTCATGTGACCTACCCTGGCCACCTTATATGGTCCGTAGCCACGCCCACCGGATCACATGGCTATGACATCATCACAGGTTCTTCAAGCATTCATACACATATACTTTACTATGGCGTTCTTAAACACACCCCTGGGTGGATTTGTAGGTAGCTCTCCCTAACACATTGGCACTAAAGATCAGCTCTGCTGATC